>NC_136059.1:675636918-676931918 GCF_964261635.1 Lissotriton helveticus
GAAGCTGATTTTAGATATAGGACTGGCAGATGGACAGGAAATTTAGGGGGGCGCTTTATGCCAAGATTATGCTACAGACCTCAACATCTGACCTGATGCAACAGGGTCCTAGACTACTTGAAATATATGAGTCTTAAAATCTCTCTGGAACTGTAGAAAGTTTGCCTCAAGTCTTTTTTACATAGATCCAACATTTCTATTTCAGTGTTGGGTTCTGAAGGGAACAAGTGGCCAGAAGGTTCTGGATACTAAATCTTAGAATTGTGTTGTCATAGGTGCATAAATCCCTTGGAGCATAGATATATGGTAGCGAAATACATTGATTGGGAAGATATGAACTGAAAGTCTATTACCCGAAATGAATACTTGTGATGTTTTGGTGCTTTTTTTTAAAAATCTCATTGGATATTAGAGAACTCGAGTAAACGATGTCATCAGGGAAGCTCCTTTGGAAATCTAGCTGGAAGACTGTTTAACCCAACTATAGGAAATAGTTCCTGCAAGGTGTGTGTATGGTTATATGGTTATATTAAATATGTATTTAACTTAAATTTGAGTCAGACGGAATAGGCTGAGGTAGAAATTCATGAATCTTTTTAAAAAGTGATTTTGCAAGTGTGAATCTGCAGTTCAAGAACACATTGTTTATATGAGGATGTATGACATTACAACGCATGCATTTACATTGCGTTAAATTACATCGCCGTTTTTACAACGCAAGTCTTTACACCAACTAGCGTTGGAGGGCGCAGGATTTAGGAGTAGTATAATTTACTATTCCAACTCCAGTCTACGTACAGTAGGGAAGGTGTTGGATAGTAAATTATACTATTCCTTGTCCTAGAGCGCGATCCAGCGCAAGTCGTTGTAACGACTTGCGTTGTAAAAACCACGATGTAATGGCATCGCGATGTAATCCCTGCATTGTAAACTATGTTTCCCTTTATATGATTGTGGATATGGTGGCACGAGAACAAAATCTCTAGCCAGAATGCATCTTGAGGGTTTTTTTTCTGGCAGTTGACTGTCTTGATTTATTTGTACTAAGACTCAGAAATCAGCTGTTTCTTTTATCCTCGCTTCCTTACCATTAGGGTCGATATTTCATATAGTACCATCTTGATAACAGTAATGGAGAAAGGCTGTACCACTGCAGCTGCTTGTAGTGATTTTCGGATAGTCGAAATATTGCTTCTGGCATCCTCGTTTGGCAAACTCCTAAAATGTAAAACGACGTGGTCGTGTTTTGGCAGACTTACTAACAATTGCAAACCCCAAGGAAATACATTCATCCAGTAAAAGATGTTATACATTAGTCGACAGTATATTATGCTATGTGCAGTGGATAGGGTAATACAGATTTAAAATAACAGAGCTGTGCCGAATACATAAGGCATACAAAATATGACCATTTATTCTCTACCAAGGCTCTGAATAACATAGCAATCCTCCTTTCTAATAGAGTCGAGATATACTGAGTTAAATGATCCTCAAAAGATACATAACCGAACCAGTTTTAGAAAGTCTTAAGCTACCAAAATATTGTTTGCTACTCTTGTATATGGGCATTAAAACCTCCATAATGTTGTATATAGACCGATTCATAATCTCTATCGTACCATACCATATAAATCAGTTCTACAATTGCGTGCATTGTAGAAATATATTTCAAAAGCAACTGCCTTCCAATATGTGTACATTAGATATCTGCAATTGGTGTGAGTTTTCCAAACTAATTAATTAATTAACTTTAACGTTTCTGGTGACAGCTAACGGCGTCCTGAGAGTTCCTGGTGACATCTAAGGGCCGATTGGCCCCCAAGGACCCTCAGCCTCAAAAGGGATTCACACTCCCAACACTCCCAACGCCCACTGTGCCTGGAGGACCACCACCAGTGCATCTTCTGAGGAGGTGTTGCAGCCGCATCGTTCTTATAGCACTCCTTGCAGCCCTGCGTCCCTAGAGTTTCTGGTGACAACTAAGGGGCTTCCACGGACCCTCAGCTTCAGAAGGGACTCATTCTTTCCAACACCCAGTGTGCCTGGAGGGTGACCTGCAGTGCCTCTTCCAAGGGGGCATCGCCAGTCGCATCATGCTTATAGCACTCATTGCAGCCCCGACCCTGGGAGTTTCTGGTGACAATGAAGAGCTTCCTTGGCCTCCACGGACACTCATCCTCAGAAAGGGCTCACTCTCCCAACGTCCGCTGCATCTGGAGGCTGACCTACAGTGCATCTTCCAAGGGAGTGTGGCCAGCTGCAACATGTTTGTAGCATTTTTTACAGTCCTGTGAGGCGGGCCACACCAAGGCTAATGCCCGGCCAAGGGCGGGCCCGTCTACGCCCGTCAGTGGCTGGACAAGGCCGGGCCAGGCCGCCCCTATATGCCCTGCTGTCTGGGGCTATGGTTTAAAGCTTAAAATCGTTGATGCTCCCTACCTCTGTTAGTTGTCTACCACAAGTTAAAAAAAAGTTACAGGACTTCATTCCTTATCACACTCTCCTAAAATCATTTCCATTGACAGGGTGTTGCAGAGAGCCAATGGGGTTATTTCCACTGAAATTGAACTGACTGAAATGAGATTGTCCCTGAGTGTAGAGGCTCTTTCACCATCCCCACCCTCAGTTTTCCACTCTACTAAAGCAAGAAAAGGGGGGTGCTCTAAGTCTCATGTGGGTACTAAGCGGCCTAGACAGCAGGTGCCGACCATCTGCCAGCCTGCTGTTAACTCTGCAGCACCTTCAAGCCAAGTTGGAGCCTGTGACACTTTGATAACTCACAGCTCTGCAATCGAAGTGGAAGTGGAAGAGCCAGCACAAATCCTTCCTGGGACTCACATTTTAAGGATGACCGTCTCTTAAAATTTAGAAATATACTGTCTCAGGAACTTTTATTTACCATTTTTTTCTAATTTGAATGACATTGTATAGGAGTAAGTGATATTAGGCAACCCCAGTTGTATGTCCCTATGGTTACTAATGATCCACAAAGGACAGGTATGCTACCTGGCAATAGCCAGCCTTCTGTACAGGCCCACGAAAGCCTCATTTTGCCAGCGAATAACACTGTAATCAACCAACAGTCATCTACTCCGTCTCCACATTTTAGCCAAACCAGTGCTCAACCCCATGTCACTCGCTTGTGTGATAATCAAACCTCACAAGGCTTTTCCCTGGATAGGTGGGGGAAAATGGGAAATGCGGTAGGGAAGTCTCCCCCCCCAAGTCAAAAACCCCAATTTCTTCCAAAAGGCATCCTTTGATCAATCTCCCACCTGCCTCTTATCTATAAGTGGCAGTCCTGATCTGGGTCCCTCAGTTGCACAAGGATCAGAGGGAGGCTTCAATTGTGCTAACCAATAAAGTATTGAATTGGCTGGCCCTTCATAAGGACTTTCCCCTTTCCCTTGCTAATAACATTGTAATAACTTGTAGAGTGAGTTCGATAGGTTCTGGGCTGGTGGGTTGGTTTGGGGATTGTGTTGTTATTAACTTCAGGTTGCCTCACTTGGTGGATAGAGTGTTATGTGGCCACCCAAGTCAAAAGGGTGGCTCTTCATGTATTGAAATCTTGCAGCGTGGTTATTTTTAAAACCACATTATGTAGGTAGATCTGATGGCCCTGTCTAATCTCAGTAATGACTCTCACACCAAGACAGAGCTATTCCCCCTTCTGATATTTTAGGTATGCAGGTCAATTTGGCTTCCCTACCTCAAACCGCTTTGTAGTCCTCGACAGTGTAAACTGACTTATTTTGTTTCCAGATACCTGTTTTCTCCGATGCCACTTTCGCAACCTATGATGGGGGAGGGTGGTAGTGGACTTGCAATTGGTTCTATAAGTTTGCCAGTTAGTGTTAACACCGTTTTGGGGGTAGGCCCTCTAGCCCACCGCAACCCAGATTGCCGGCCATTCTAGACTCTGGTGAGGCTTCCCCAAACACGTTATTGGGGTCAAGGGGGAGCTCTATTTCCTTGATCCCACAACCATTTAAACATTTGTCTAGTATAAGAATGGAAATCTTTCTGATATGCCAGCATGTAGTGTTCCCATCCAGCTTAGCTTAGCATCGCATAGTTTTGAGAAAGTCTGTCTCTCTTTGGAAGTGACCGGTTCCATTAACTCTAAGGTAAAGGGTGGGAGCTCCGGGTGTAGTCTCTCGACTGATCTAAATATAAACAGTTATAAGTCTTCTCTCACACTGCTCTCTTGGAACATCGCTGGGCTTACCTCCAACTAAACTCACCTTAGTGGGCACAGTTATTGGATAGTCATGACCTCTGCCTTTTCCAGGAGACTTGGTTCACTAAGCCAGTACACGGTATGGGCTACACCAACTACTGCAAGGCAGCCACAACTATGGGTAAGGGCAGGCCATCGGGCGGGCTATCTACCTGGGTTAGCACAGTGCTGATCTTTAAGGTTGTGGAAGTTCCCATTAATACCCCTGATATTTTGTGTGTCTCTTTGATATCTCCTCAAATCCCCTTTTATGTTTACAATCCTTATCTCAGGCCATGGGTGCATAACAGAGATTCCCTAGTCTTAGAATGATTGAATACACATATGGCATCTACTCCGGATGGTGTTAGAAAAATTGTGGGGGGGGATTTAAACTGTCAATTTGGACCCCTGGACAGGAATATGGAGTCAGTCACTCAGGAAGAAGATAGACACTGGTCCAAACCCCCGCTAATAATCGCCCCCATTGAAAGTTTGTCTCCGTTGGCACTGCAAATTTATGCCCTTACTTTGAACCAGGGCCTTTGCGCAGGAAATGGTAGATCCACCCCCGATGGGGAAGGCAAGCACACTTTTAATCACTATATGCGTACCATCCTGATCGTTTACATTCTGGTGGATGTGAGGGTCTGGCCACACCTTCTGGATTTGGTGGTAACTATGAGGGTGGATAGTGATCATAATGCTCTAGTTCTTGATTTAGCTCTTCCATCTTGCTGTAAAATGGCCAGCTCTAATGAGCACTTTGATCAACGGCTGTTGCCCTCAGAAAATATGCATAGAGTAAAATGGAGTAAAATAAGCCACTTGGAGAAGACGATATGGGAAATCTATAAGCATGTTGTGTGAATCATGAAGGGTTTTCAGCCCTTGATTGGTCTCTAGACCTCTGCAATGCCAGGGAAAAGCTTGGTAGTATTCTCACCTCCTTGATAGAGAGACTGGGGAAGCTCCTTTATGTCGATACCAAAATGACTGGCAAGGAAAGGAAATGGTAGAGCATGCCCTCTTGTGTCCTGCCCACATGAAAGTGAGAAGACGATGGCTAGTGCAGATGTGCCAGACCTTTGGAGTAAGGAAATATACTGAGGCTCTCAGATTTTTGAAATTTGATACCAGACAAAATATTTATTTTGCCACTTCTCGATACTTGCAATCCATGATGAGGATCAGGAAAAGATGTGTTTGCCTAATACTGTCCCGTTTTGCTAGGAAGCTGAGTGCCTCAATTAGCTCTGTCTGTTTGGCGGTATGGTTGAAAGTTAATTATTATTCCCCCTTTGCTTCTAGGTCCACTTCGCTAGTTTCGGTTGTTTTGATCAAACCCTCTTTGTTGGTAATTAATTGTTTTATGCTCGATTTGCTTGTTATTAATTTTCGGGTAGCAATTACATTTTAATTTCTAGGGCAAGGAAGTATATATATCTGTCTATTTCTTTTAAGGGTTTTAGAAAGTATCAGTCATATTGATTTTATCTTTGACGGTTGATATGTAAATATTTGAACGTTCTGCTGACTGTTTTGATTTTTATCTCAAATCAAAGTAATCGATATGATACCATTAGTTTGTTTTAAACCATGTTTTTTAACTCTATGTATGTATCTTTAATGGCGTTTAGAGAAAATACAGATCATTTTTATATTGAATTAACTTAAAATTATACATACTTGCATAAAATTCAAAACACATAAATAAATACGGAATTGATAATGTATATATAGCACTTCATAAATGTGGTGTACCATATAAATATAACTGTGAAAAACAAGAAAAGCACTGCATCATTTAAATAAAAATAAGGAATGGAGTAAAACTAGATTCATCTTTAACTTAATTCTGATACAACACTAAAATGACACAGTTACTAAGTCACAGCAAAATAAAAGACTATGCATATTAAGTAAAGTTACTTTACTAATGAAAAACATCTATCCTAAATTGATGATGTGCTCTATTCACTTACAAAGTAGTAAATCTAAACACGTTGAAGCACCCCTACATGTGGGGTGCAAATTTAGTACTTTTCTTAATTCACCAACATTCCAAGTTATACACCAGGAAAACTGGGCCAGGTGTAGATTTACAGGCACACTACTGGGGATGCAAGGTGACAACTCCCACCTCCCACTGTGCAAATGCAGTTTTCTTTTCCTTGGAGGGTAGCGTTTTTCTCTAATGAGAATCTCTTCCTTTACACTCCAGTGATCTGGGGGTGATCCGGCACTAAGAATCCTGATCACCCCTGGATGCTGAAGTGCAGCCTGGAAACTGAGTCCTGACCCTCAAAAGTTGCACCTGAGTCTGCTTGACCCAGGAGAGTGGTCAAAGTGGAGCCCAGCATGGAAGTTAGTTCAAGTTAAAGGAAACAGCTGGTTTTGCTGTAACTGGAGACCAGTAGACCAGTAGCAACTGTTTTATTGCTGGACTTCATCCGGACTACGTGAGACATTGAACCCTGAGGCCAAAATCGCCCACCGTGCTTGACACTGGCTCAGTATTCTCAGCAACCTTGAGCATTTACAGCATCCAGAATATCTTACATCAGGGCCACTCCATTGACCTGGAACTGTACTGAAGACGGCTTAAATTAAGAGATAGCAGTTCATCAGGCCCTGGCTAGTCCCTGTGACTGGCTCCATATTAGATTTGGACCCCACAAAAGTGCCCTTCTAGAGTAAGAATGCACAACCACACCATAAAATAAACCAGTTTCCTCAAACTGTGGGACCAATTTACTAAAAACCTTTTGTAAATTCACTTCTGTTCCTAAGTAACATATCTCAGGAGATATTTACTATACTGACCTTGCAACCGGCGTAGCATATGATTATAACAAGGAACAGTCTTAAATTTGTGGAATTTATTGAAGAGGCACAATTGCTCCTCAATTCCTAGTCTGAAGAGTGCATAATTCACACATTCAGTAGAGTAGTATTTCTAACTATGAAAAGTAGGAGAGACATAAGTACCCTGGACCACTGCAGTATGTAATTACTAATGCACAATTGATACTGTGGGGAAATGTCAGCTTGTGTAAATGTGACACAAAAGCACGTTTGCCAATGTGAGCTGTCTTTTTTTCTTTTCTCCAGTGGAAGCAATTGATCACACTAGACAAAACCCTTCATCTAGAGCCCTAATGAATATGAGAATGCTTCTCATTCTCACCATCGAAACATACTTACCCTTGCCTTTGACAGGAGTACATTTCCGTGTATTTCTGTGGATGGAATGCACATATGCTTAGGTGATTTTGGCACCAAGAGTGGTTACTAGAATCACCCAGAAATGTCTACTATCCAAATTCTAAGATCAGATAAATGGAAGCAGCATTTCTGCTACATTAGGGGGGCTGAGGGGGTGATTTCTGTGTTTGTAGGCATAGCATAGGAATGTAATATTCCATGAATGATGAGCAGCTATTGTTCAAGTTAGTGTCTAATGATTTTAGAATGTATCCCAATACACTACATTCTTTTGCGTTTCTCCTCACATTGATCTATCCATTGCTGTGCAACGTCCATGAGGACAACTGTGTTAACTGTCAAAATTCATGAAGGCATTTTTAGAGACATGTTTTCTGCTACAAAAAATGAACAGTGGAAACTACGAGAATGAACACACACGTGCACTAGAGGGGCAAGCATGAATATTTTCTCAGAACATTTCATTTCAGTCAAGTCAAAACAAGCTTTATTTGGTTTGTTACAACCATAAAAGTACAATTTACCTCTTATCCTACTAAGAAAGTAAAAAGTAAAAACAACAACAGATACATAGCACTAGGGTATCAATAAACATATTACTTCTTGATATACATATGATTTGATTATGATTTTTAAAATCGGAGTATTATAACAATTAAATTAATAAAATCACTTAATTCATACCTATACAACACCTCCTTAATCATTCAGCACTTACTGCTTTAAACACTAATTGTTTCACCCTTATTTAATGTCGAGGACTTATATTATTGGATCTTACTCTGTGCAGTTGAGGAACACCTTAACTTTATTCATGTATCTAAGTTCCCCATTTCCATCAACAGATTAGCGACTTGCATCCTGTTCGTAATATTATCATTTTTAAAAATCGGACATAAACACTCCTTTCGTATATCTAAAAACCACATACAATCTAGTAAAATATGTATAATATTGCAGGTAGTGCCCAAAGTGCAAGTGCAATTCCCATTACATCCTATCATTTGATTTCGAGCTCTATTATTAGCGTAACATGGGTTTATTCCAATTCTAATTTTTAGGACTTCCCGCCTTAAGATATGACTTGGTAGCCGGTCCACATAGGGAAAATGTTGGTCAAGCTCCCAGGCCGATGTCATGTGGGCTACCGAGCTTTTTTGCAGCCACAATGTTTGTCCTAGGCTCCATTGTGTGCTCACCTCGCTTGGGCCAGGCTAGGACAGTTAAGAGAAAGCTCAAAGCAGCCAAGAGTCAGTCCATGTCAACCTATGTGTTGCGATATGTATCACTTTTTTCAAAATATGGCTGTTGTTTTATTGAACAAGACTTGAAGAGATGCTCGTTAAAGACCACCCATGCCTCCACCCTACTATTGTTCACCATGTCCTGCGATAAATACAGAGAAAGCAGGCACAGGTCATAAGTCTGCGTCCCTAACATGGTATCAGAAGAGCATCATAGGTGTGGTCAAGTGATTGGAACCATGATATGCAACAAAACACATTGTAAACGGTCCCAGAGGTCAGGAACTCAGAGGTCTACATCCAAACTAGACTAAACAGCTCGATAAAAAAAAAATGAGCACGGTACACGAGAGGTTCCGCACTTGTGGAATGTTGGAAAGCACGACAGAAATGGAAACTGCCTGTTTAACTCTAGATATTTATTAACTATTATACTGTTCTTCCTTGGTAATTATTCCCCTAGTCCTATTAAAACGCAGTGTTTTCATTTCCACTTCAAACTGAATGCAGCGTAGCTTCGCGCCACTAAGAATGAATGATGGCCGGACCGTGAGTGACCACCAGCTGACCCTTGCTATATATGTGGGAGCAGAGACTCTCCTAGACAGGAATGCTGGCACTACAATTAAACGTAAGAGCCCGCAAGTGGAGGAGTAGTTACGCATGAATCTTCTATCCACAATCATTTGTCTCGTGTCAGTTCAAAGGCAGTGAACTTGCCAAAGATCAAACACATGTTTCCTTTAAAGAGTTCACATTGTAAATATTCTAGCTGGTGTTCATTTTCTCTCTGTTCTCGAGCTAAAGCTCGCATATTTACTATGCTAGTAATGTTTGGGATTTTATCTCTTGGGATTAAAAATGTCCTGCCTGTCTGCGGAACAAGAGCACTTCAGTCGAGTCAGAATTAAAATGGACGCAATGTTCAAACATTTGAAGCGAGCATAGCTATTTTTTGTGCCAATCTATCTTGTCCTTTGCATGAACTCTGGAAAGTTCATTTTAATTATGATGGAGTTTGATTATATGCCTTGCTTAGTCAATGGTATGCCTTGCTTTTATTCACAGGAAATGTAAAGTATTATCCGTTTTTTTTCTCAAAGTAAAGTCACCAGGGTTTACTTTTACCTTTCTAACTTTTATATTTTAGAAGCCTCGACGAAGTAGAATTTAAATGTCTGGGAGTGACACCGAGTGACTCAAGACACGTTCTTACCCAGACAGCCTCCGTGACGAGGCGTGCAACAGAAAACGCAGAATCACTGAAATAAGGCCCCATGAACTGCACCCTTCTGCTGTTTGAGGATTCAACGCCCCCAAATTAACCACAATCGTCGTTCTACTCTGGCTTTCTCTGCTCAGGGTGAATGACCTGCTCTAGCTCTTCAGATGCCACAGACATCACATCACCCCTGCCCACTCACATCACTATGTACTCTCTATTCCCATCACACTGACTCCACCAGATCATCCACATCTCATTCACCCAATTTCAGATTCTCTACTCACCCAATTACTCTTACCAAAAACGAATCCATGGTGACTATACTGCTCGACGCACCCACCAGATGATCTGCCACTAAAAGAGAAGCCCAACTACCAGACTGACCCTTTTACTAAAAAAGATAAGAGATGCACACTAGACCTCACGGCCTTGCTAGAATTAATGTGTGTTAAGTACTTGAAATGAACACAGGACGAAGTAGTTCAACAAAACCTACCATTTTTCGGTTTAGAATACAATTGATAAGATCACACTGTGACATCTCTTCCAAAAAACAGCTGAAAAAAATGTTCAGATATATTGACGACATTGCTGCTCTCCCTAACACCACTCCATGTCGACATCTTTATCACATAATGCAATTTTCTTTAGACTCCCACTATTAATTCTACATGTTTACTCCCATTAAACCATACACAGAGCCCTACAGCAATCCAAACATTTCTTAGCTCAAGGTATAAATGCTCATTGAACTCCACAATTGTGGCACGCTCACTGAGTCCTGAAACCGCAACTACCTGGAAGCATAAAAAAGTCCCCAAGGCCACCACCTGCATCCTTGTAATGCAAGCTCATAACTCCTTTGGCTGTTGATTATACTGAACTTTCTTATTCCTATTCTTCGTTCAGTTTTAAAACCCAAAGTTTCTTCTATCACTCACCCAAAATCACCGTCTTTTATGCATCAACTCTCTTCACTTGTGCCTTCTTTTCTCACACTCTTTTAATCATGAACTTCCTACTTGTCTAATTTCAGGTCTTCCTACTTGTCTCAATTCAGGTCTTTCCCTCACGAATTCTCCAGCCAATCCCATGAGCTTGCTCAAATCTGTGAAGACTTTTTTTGATTTCCCTATTTTCTTCATCTCTGAAAACAACAAGCCATTAGCATGCACTCCCCTCACGAGTACTCTGCTGCCTCTCGAAAGTATTCAAAAGCCTTCAGGCACGCTCATCTCCCCTACCCCTATCCCTGCATTGCTTGTTACTCTGTCCCTAGATACAGCACAGGTAAGGATTTGTTGTCTTCCTTTCTATCTAGTCCTCCAGATTCTTCTCACGATCCCTCGTTTGTATGAATTATGTATAGACTGTCTTATGTTCTTTTATCGTTCGGTCTCGTTCTATCAGCACAAGATACTGTCTCAAACTGACCGAGGGCAGCTATAACAGTCAAGAGATCTAGGATGACAGTTAAGAGAGAACTCAAGACTTGAACAATTGGCATCATTCAGCGGACTGTCCTTTCAATTTTTTAAAGTAAATAATTACTTATTTTTACTTAATTCTGCACTTTGCCTTTTCTTCTCAACAAGAGGATGAATGCTGTGTGGGGTGCGTGTCGCAATTGGTAGTAGTCGTAGTTGTGGACGCTACCTGCTTCAACTACAGTGGGGGGCTCATTGTGTTGCTCTTCAATGCGTCAATTCCACAAGGATTCACAATATTGGTGCTGCATTTCTGTTGTGGCTCATTGTGTTATTCTGTTGGCTGAACATGACGGACCCACAACAACTGACGTGGGGGCAGGCACAGTCAAGCCAAATTTGCTCCCTGCTTGGAGTGTTGTCATCATAATGCCAATGTGGGCCTACTTGTGCATGGCATTTGGGAGTTGTCACCATGATACTGATGTTGTACATACGAGCCGTCATGCTCGTTGTTTGAACTGGTGTGTCATTGGAGCATTTTTGGGCATGGTGCATGTTGCACTTTTAAAAGAATTACTGGAAAGTAAAACCTATTTACATGCTGATCTAAAGTGACAATAGTGTTGTGCCTACATTACTGTTTATTAAAAGGGTTTTCTTCAGAATAACACACACATTGCATGTGCATTTGTTTGGACAACGTTTACCACATTCAGTGGCAGTAAGTGGTCCTTGATTTAAATGGTTTGAATGACAATACCATTGAACATTTACTTTAACCTTTTTGGGAGGAGAATTAAAGACTTGTTGGTGGAAACCTTTAGTGATATATTATCCATTATTTTTTTGCACATTGAATAGCCCCAGCCTTTACATTAGTACTTAGAGAACATTCCACTGCTGTATTAATTGTATGTGCTCTTTACAAGGACATTATTTCCATACTAGAAAACAGTTACCCAAGACTGTTATGTGACACAGATGTGTATCCTAGCACCGCCTGGGGATTTCGTGGGATTTCAAATTATTATCTGGGACATCAGTTGATGGTCCATTGTTATTAAATAAAAGTCCAAGAACAACTGTTGCTCTGGAAAAACCAAAACCTTAGTGAGACAGTAGATATTACTAAGGGCACTGAGTGCTCTCTATTGGCTTATAGAGAAGTGAATACAAAAAAAATTAGTTTACCTAATGCTATTGCTGTAATTACACTCTTTTCAAGGTAAGATGCAAATAAAAATCCTAGTAGTTTCATTGTTGATCAAAGTATCATTAACTAATTCCGAAGATGTCCTTCCATAAACAGGAAATGCAATGAGGGGTACCTCCATTGAACTGAACTGCCGAGAGTGCTGCTCCCTTCGTGCACTCTCCTTCCTGTTTGCCAAGCTACGCCTCGCGGCCCCCGCTCCGCGGGTGCCGCTCGCAGGCTAAGGACTTTGCCTGACACCTGTCCCTGGACCCTCCCAAGTGCATAGGAGCACCAACGCGACCTCTGCGAGCCTACATCTGGACCCCAAGGCTTGAGGCGGGACTGCGAGGACCAGCGTGCAGCGCGGCGCTGATCGGCCGCAGCTGGTCCTCTTCCCGCCCCCTCCACCTGAACTTCGTATATAATCAGTGGCAGTAACGCACACGCGGGACGCGCGCGGGGCTAAGGCCGGGGCGAAGAGCGGGCAAAGAGCGGGCCGTTTGAGGCCGTTCGAGTACGGGAGAGTCCGGTCCGGGCCCCTTCTCTTTGCCTGCCCCATCAAAATTACTGACACTTAACGAAATGTGTACACGGGAAACAAGAAGTAAAACATCTTCCCTTGCAGCAGCCGGAGCGGTTAAAGGCCCTATGGATACTTACTTTGCCAAGGCCGGCTCACTCCTGATTGAGGAGATCCAGGTCCTGGAGCGAAGAATATCACAAGAAATAGATTGGGTAAGGAGATCATCCATGGGACCTATTGCATTGGCCAGAACCCCAGAAATTAGTTTGGGTAGGCCTAACACGCATAGCCCTGATCAGGTACCATGCCATCTCACGGATACCCTAACAACTAGTCCTGAACTCACTATTGATGTTCTAAGTGATCTAGAGGATATGAGTCTTATGGTTTTACCCACCAACCAAACCACCCAGCCTATATCATCGCAGAACACAGAGACAGTTCCAACTGTAGAACCCAATAGCGATAAAAACAAGGGAGCTAGAGAGGGGGCCATACCTAAAAAGAAGCAGGGGCCACAAAACTTCGAAGAACTTAGGTCCAAAACTCCCAAATCTAAACACGCTAGAGGTAAGGGGAGGAAACTAACTGCCCTTGCTTCCACGGTGGAAAGATCGGGAATGTCAACCACTTCTAGACCACCCAAACTAACCCCACTTCCACAATCTACTGATAACGTCCAATTAGATACCTCCACAGATGATATCACCTTGGAGGATATAGGTTCACTGCTCAGGTCTTTATTAAGTCCCCTTGAGGCGAGACTGATTAAGATAGAAGCAAGATTAGTGAGTATTGAAAAGGCAACTGTGCAACTTGCAGATGCTAGGAAAACTGACAATAGCGGGACCAAATTATCAAAGGAGGGTACAGGCTCTAAACCTGTCAAAGGTAATAATCCACAGGTTGTAACAAAAAACAATTCATCAGATCCAAAATCTAAAGCCACACAACCGGCAAAAACCAACGCATTACAATCTATTGTTGCACACAAGGCCCCGACAATCACACAGCAACCAAATATCGCTACCCCAAAACCAGCTCCAGCATCAAAATCAAATCCTACGCCACTGATAAAAACGAAGCATGATCTCCCACTCGAGGGAGAGAAACAACATACCAAACGAAAATTACAGTTTGTTAACCTCCCACCAGAAGCAGCCCCCTATACCGTAGTTTTGGTTGGGGTCCCTGAACTCGACCCCCCCACATTTGAATCATACACTTCACGCAAGAATAAAGTGATAAACTGGCTCTCGGTAAATAGACCACTTCCGAGAGGAACAGCGAGTGATATTACTACGACCAAGAGAGTAGCATGGGTGGGGCATACTAGGAAATCCATCAGAGGAGACTGTATTCTGGTCTCCTTCAGAGACCCCAATACAGCTGCATATATCTCCTCCAGTGCTCCTGATGAGGATTTTGGTAACACCATCCAAACACTTTCCCTCTCTTTTTTCTACCCCTCCAATTTATATAACTCAGAGGATCACAGGTGGGGCCACCACCAAGAGTTATTGGAGGGTTGGGAAATTTGCCCCAGAGAGACCAACAATTACCCTGCACACAGGGGAAGACCAGCTGAGTACTTCCCTGGTTACGGGGATGAGGATGGGTGGGAAACCGTCACTAGGAGGAGGAGAGGGGGTGGTGGCCATAGGAGGGGAATTCCCGGGCCATATAGAACCCACTATCCTGCCTATCTACCAATACAAAATCGATATAGTAACCTAGATATGGTAGATTGACAGGTGGCTGAAAAGGGGAACGTTGCTTCCGCAACCTCCCCAACTGTTATCAACACACTTACAGCTCCCTCATCTGATATGAATACATCTATACTGCCGGTTCAAACGACAGCAAGTTCAGGTGAACCGATCCAGATTTTACGTATGACGAATCCTCCCTCACCCCTTGCTAGTAGTCCATTGGGTACGACCCACCCCTCCCCAAACCAATGGGCCCATCTTGAGCCCATCGATATTGTTGTAAGCTCGCCCTGTGACCAATCTTTACACATAATAGTAATCTCTTGGAATGTGGCAGGGCTCTCTAGTAAATTAGATTGTTTAGAGTGGGGCTATTATATTAGATCTAAAAATTTAATACTTTTACAAGAAACCTGGGCGCGAGAAGCAATAGACTTACCTGGCTTTGCCTCTTTCTCCAAAACAGCCAAGTGGGGGGGAAAGGGGAGACCATCTGGGGGATTAATGATAGGGGTAGCAACGGACCTAGGCTGCCAAGCCACCATCGTGGAGACCGCCTCCGACGATCTGTTGGCTGTTTTACTAGAATGGCCTGACTCATTGAAGCTATTAGTCATTAATATTTATTCTAGGCCGACCCAAATGCACAAAGAGTCGCCCACTGTAGACGAGTTAGCTAGGTTTTTAGAGGACATTCCTTGTGATCTCGCCTGTTTGGTTGGGGGCGATTTTAACTCCCACTATGAACCTTTGCCTGGATTACGTGATGGTCCTTCCCTTGATGAAGATTCCTGCTGGCTTATACCTGAGAAGGCGGCACCACCCCCAAGGGCCTGGACTCCCCTAGCCCTACAGATAAATGCCCTTACTCTTAATCTTGGTCTTAGGGCATGTAATGGCCGTTGTAACTCGGATATACCAAGTAACCCTACTTACAATAAACTGGGTAGTGAATCTAGACTTGATTATATCATGGTCAAAACTTTTATGTGGCCAGCAATAGTCGACTTTAAAGTGTGCCCAAGATCGGATAGTGACCACAACTCCCTGGAACTGACTTATTCCCTTCCCGGGAACGAGGACATATCACAGGGATCTGGCAAAGACAAGTCGGGCCTCCTTCTTGAAAACAATCACAGGAAAGTCAAGTGGGAGAAGTTGGCCAATAGCACGGACAAAATACCCTGTCTTTATGAAAGGTTAATCCCATTATTGGAGAGTGCCTTCCACCTAGGCACTAAAGACCAAGATGAAGATATTAGAGGAGAGTTAGCACAAATCCACAAAAACATCACTGACTCCCTTGAACAAGATTTGTTCACAACCTCTATGAAATGGAAGGGATACAAGCCAAAGACCTCTTGGTATAATGCCACGTGTAGGAAAGCCAAAGCCAATTTACTATCTGCCATTAAGGGACGCCTTAGCAGGGAAGAAATCCGTGACAGGAGAAGCAAGTATAAATCCCTTTTAGTGAACGCTAGGGCGGAATGGGACCACGACTATTGGGAGAATCTCGTTAAAGCATTGTCAACTAGAGACTCACGTAAATTTTGGCGTGTAGTAGCAAATGGCACGGTTGAGTTATCTTCAGCAATAGAGCCCAACATAGCCCCCTTGGTATGGCAGGTCCACTTTGAAGCGCTGTATGCAGAGGGAGGTGTGGATCTTAGAAGTGAGGGACCTTTAATTACACCTACCTCCTCAGGGGCCTTATTTACGGAAAAAGAGGTGAGGGAGGCTATCAAAGGCCTAGCTGCTGGAAAAGCCCCGGGATTGGATGGGGTCCCGGGGGACCTGTTTAAACAGGAACCAGGGATTTGGGCACCGTACCTTACATTAATATTTAATGCCATTCTGGGGGGAATGACTGTGCCCGATACTTGGAGGGGAGCAGAGGTAGTCCCAATCTATAAAAAGGGATCCCCCCTGCTCCCATCCAACTATCGACCTATCAGTCTGATTGACATATCCCAAAAACTTTTTGGCAGACTGATTTTAAATCGTTTGCAGATGTGGACTCAAGAAATGGACATCCTGTCCCCATACCAGGCTGGATTCCGGGAGGGTGTATTCACCATAGATCAGATATTCAGGCTACACCTGCTTTATTGGAGAACAGCGGTAATCGAGGGCGGCAGTCTTTATACCATCTTTGTAGACCTACGCGCCGCTTTCGATTTGGTGCCTAGAGCAAGGCTGTGGAGAGTCATGGAAGAGCTAAATGTCCCCGTGGACATTTTGGCAATCCTGATGAGACTTCACTGTAACAACTACGCCCGCGTTAGGTGTGGCAAAGGTGGCAAATTAACAGAAAGGTTCCCCGTTCGCAGAGGTGTAAGACAGGGTTGTGTGCTCGCACCTACACTGTTTTGCATCTTTGTGAACGGGGTTGTTGCCCACCTAAACAGAATTGCAAATTCTGACGCCCCAAAGTTGACTGGCAACAGGGTGCCTGCAATTATGTTTGCAGACGACACCCTGTTGCTGTCGAAATCTCCGATGGGGATCCAACGCATTTTGGATGGCTTCCTAGAGTTCTGCTCTCACCGGGGACTGGAAGTTAACCCCCAAAAAACAAAATTTATGATTTTAAATCCCAACTCCCGAAATAGAGCCCCTCCTAAGCTAGGCACGGTTCAATTAGAATGGGTGCATAATATTGAATACCTGGGGATTATTATAAATGAACATCTAACTTGGACGTCGCACCAGGCCAAAGTGAACATCAAACTGGCACAGTTGGCGGGTGGCACTTTGCGCCTGGCAAATAAATCAAGTTATCGACCACTCACCCCAATTATTCATATATATAAAACACAAGCTAGGGCAGGGGTTACATATGGGGGTGAGTTGTGGGGTTACACCAAGCATTCAAAGCTACAGGTCATTGAGAATAAATTTTTGAGACAGATAGCTGCCCTCCCCCAGAGCACCCCATTACTACCACTTAGATTAGACCTGGGAATTAAACCCATAACAGAGGAGTTGGGACTTAAACCCCTAAAATTTTGGAGGCGTCTGTGGTGTAGCCCAGACCTCGTAACCTACAGAGAGGAACTACAGGAATTCTTGGAACTACGGAATATACAGAGGATTCCTTGGCTGACTTATGTCAAGGGAAGGTTCGAGGAATTGGGCTTCCCGGAACTATGGACAGATCCTCCTAATTCATGTACCAAGATCCCAAAAAAGGTACTCGCGAGTGCCTACCACGCTTTGATGCTCACAAGAGCCTCTAATGACACTCGAGAGGGGTCCCTGACAAACTCATTCCTGAAAATGAAAGACACCTATTCCCTCGAAAAAACAATAGATGAGATCTTCCCTGCACTAACAAGGAAACTGTTTTTACAATGGCGTTATGGATGCCTTCCTCTAGCTTCGTTTACAGCGTCCTGGACATCGTGCTCCACTGTACCATCTTGCCCAATGTGTGCACACCCGAAGGAGGACGACATGCACGCAGTCTTCTTCTGCAAAGGCTACGAGCGGAGCAGGAAATATTGGTTAGTTCCGATGCTCAGGAACTTGGGATTCAGATCTTGCCAAACCGCTTATAGAGTCTTAAAATCAGACCTTTCTCCCCCTGTAGTTTTTGCACTTTCAAAATTTTTAACTTCATTGTGGTTCACCCGCAGTCGAATGATGGAAAGACTGGTATAATGGACACTATCAGTGGTTTTTCTCACTGTTTTACTTAATATCTAAAACTAATTTTCTTCAAGCCGGATCACACTTGTTTAATAAGCTTTTAATTGTATATACTGTTTTGCATCTTTTATGATCTGTGATCGAAATAAAGATTTTTTAAATGAAATGATAGGACACTGTGAATACTGTGCAAGAATCAGAGAACAGTGAGAGTTTTGTTAAGCATAATTTAATGTTGTTAGTTTATAAAGGCAATGGGAAATACCCCCAAAAAAGTCTGAAGGTCAACGTGTGAGTGGTATTTCCACTGGTATAATAGAGTTAACTGTTTCTGTTGTTTCAGGGTTGCCTACTACTATCACTAATAGCTGGTTCAGGGTCTCCTATCACTATAATTACTATCATTAAAGAGCAATTGTTTTTAGAGGAATGGCAGGATATATATCTCATTCCATCTGGTGTTAACTCAGCATCCTTTGTCACTGCTATGATTGACATGCTGGGGTATTTCAAGGACCATGTCAGATGTAAGGACAGGGTAATTCATACCAAAGTATATGTGATACCAACATATCTGTGGCTAATAGAGCATACATTGTATTGGGCTGTCATGACCAAGGTAGTGTTGGCATGTTTGTGTACCTTGTTACAAAGTGTTCAATTCCTCTAGAAATGTTAGAGGAAAACGAATAACAAGTGAGTAACACACACCTGGATGTGTTCGAAGACAGGCTGTGGTGTGTGAAAAGCTATGAGATATTTTGAAAAAGGCGCCATACCTGTTTTTTATGACGTTTATTCAATTTGGCTGGGTGGGTATAGTCATGGCAAAAAATTAGTGGTCAATATGACGGTGTGTAGCTCTCAAGTCATTGAATAGAAATATTTTTGTAGATTGTTATCCTCTTCCAAAAATACTGGGGAACTTTGCACATTATGGGGGACGCCAATTCTTTGACCACTATTGACCTGAGAGTTTAACACCAGTAGGTAAAGCAGTTTGAATATTCTTAAGGCCTGATTCAGAGTTTAGTGGATGGGTTACTCAGTCAAAAAGTGATAGAAATCCTGTCCTCCCTATTATTATTTCTATAAGAAAATTTGCAGATAAGATACAAGGAGGAGCAGCAAAAACAAAATTGAATAGTGGTAAGATCAGAATCCAAATTAAGGCCATTCTGCAGAGAATAGTCATGGGGGGGTCCATTTTGATCACAGAGATTTAACTTGCCACAGTAAAGGTCTATAATTTAAAACATACTGTTGTATGGCGTTTTAGGATCCGAGCGAAATTTACCGATTCATGCCCTTATATAGGTACAATTCACATTGCCCTTATGTAGGCATAGAAATCATAACCATCTTTAGACATAAGCCCATGCAGTCCAAATACAGGCATGGCTACTTCCACTCGTTCCAAAAAGCCACAACGATTTCTTGGAAAACTCGGCTAAAGCAGTCAAGGACATCCCCTTGCTTGAATATTGATTTGTTCAAGAACTCATGAAGTTTTCAAAGAACTACCATTCCCTTGGGGTTCTTTGATGACGTTATTATGCCCGACTTTACGTCAAACTAGGCACCTTCAAGGTATAAATATGCCTACACTTGCCCTAGCAAACACACCATGGTTCAGAGCAGCTCGACTATCTACTTGCCCGACGCAGCTCGCTACAGCAAGTGCCAAAGGAAGCCGACCCTCCAGCTGATGCACTGATCGAGAAGCTGTCCTTTCTCTCGCTGAGAATCCAGCTCCAGTGTTTCTAAGCTCCCCTTGCGGGGTGTTGGGAAATCGAGTCCCGAGACAGAGATACCAGACCTCCTTCATTCTAAACTAAGGTATGGAGCTGATTAGACCCTAAAGAGAAATCTTGGATATATTCTTAGCAAAGAAACTAAACCTATGCTACACCACACTTACTTCTTCCCTTGTACTAGACTTAGGTTAGGTACATTGGGGTAGGCGTATTTTAGAAGCACCAGTTGAGGACTTTTATCCTTTGTTATTTATGTATGTATTTATCTATGATTTAGAAACCATACAATGCTTTTACAGTATTATTTTATAATACTCTTCTTGCTGTACGCATTATATTTTGCAACCAGTATTACGATTGTAGCAGTTCAATTTACTTGCATGAGAAAGAAGACTGTTCAATAAATCCTTTTATTGAAAACGCCCGTCTCTCTCTTTCTCTGCACCTCTGATGAAACGAAGCATGCATGATTGACTGAGTAAAATATCTATCTATTGTTTCCATGACTCTGAAGATACGTTTATTCTGGGGGAAACAAAGTTGTCATGTTTATGCGGTTGTCAGAAACTAATCTCTATTTGTGAATTCGAGACATTTTCTAGTGACCTCTGAGCTAGCTTGCACTCACAATTAAGTCTAATATATTCAATACAGTCTTAGTAGAAACAAGTCCTCCGTCAAATCTATAGGATATAATATTCCAATGCGCAGAGCCTATTGGGAATATAGGAACTACACTTCAATACAGATTAGGTCAATTAGAAGTTACTTTGATCCCAAGATAGCATTTTACTCGAGTAGTATACATCTCTCTTAACTATGTCTCTAATATTTCTAAAGGGCAATTACACAGTATAACATTTGCTTTCAATGTATTTAGTATCCAGACAATTCTTGAGATTGCAAAATAATCTTAAAATCTCTCCTGTATCTCCTGATCCGACTTTAGAAACAACATTATGTCATCAGCATGGAGTTACATTTTAGCCATCTATTTATTTAAACTTGTAAGGCGCACAGCTACCCGCAGTGGGTTTCTCGGCGCCAAGGGACAGATTAAAAGAGGGAAAAGAGAGCAACCGTGAATCATTGCCAAAAAAGCCATGTCTTGAGTCCTTTGCGGAAACGGAAAAGGTTGGTTTCGGTTTTCAATGCAGTGGGCAGGGTATTCCAGAACGTAGGACCTAGGTGGGAAAATGAGCGGCCGCCCATTTTCACCAACCTAAATCTCGGAATTACAAAATCACCTTTACAGGAAGATCTAAGAGAACGAGTAGGACGGTAGGCTTGGATGAGTTCCCGTAGGTATGCAGGGGCCATGCCTTGTTTGATCTTAAATATGTAGCAGAGAGCCTTGAACTTAATTCTACTGGCAATCCTAAGCCAGTGAAGGTCATAAAGTGATTGAGAAATAGAGGCTCTCCGCGGAACATGGCATAGGAGTCGTGCAGCCTCATTCTGCACAACCTGAAGTTTTTTAAGAGTTTCTTGATCAGCTCCTAAATAAAGAACGTTACCGTAGTCCAGGTGGGAAACAACTAGAGCATGGACCACCGTCCTTTGTGTGGAAACAGGGAGCATCCAAAGAATTTTGTGGAGCCATCGTAAAATAGTAAAACAAGTGGAAGCCACCTTTACTACTTGCTGCCGCATAGAAAGATTCTCATCAATGCGAAATCCGAGGTTGCGAACCTGGGCAACAGGTTGGGGAATAGAACCCATTTCTTTAGGCCAATGTTGAGGGCCCCATGATTTCCTCCCTTTGCCCAGGATGACAACCTCGGCCTTGTCTCCATTAAGTTTTAAAAAGTTGCTGCGCATCCATTCTGAGACCTTAATCAGTACTTGTTCAAGAACTGAGATGTTGCCATCTTCTTCATTGGAAAAAGAAAAAATAATTTGCGTATCGTCAGCGTACGAAAATGTAGTGAGGCCCGCTTCCTCCACAATAGTGGCCAGGGGTCTAACGTAAATATTAAACAATAGAGGACTTAAGATAGACCCCTGGGGTACACCGTAAGCTGAAGAACACATTTTGGAAGAGGCTTTCGCAGAGAAGACCTGGAAGGTGCGGCCACTTAGAAAGGAGGCCAGCCAAGCCAAAGCAAGACCCTCAACTCCCAGAGACTGAAGCGATGCGAGAAGGATGGAATGTGACACCGTATCAAAAGCCGCACTCAAATCAAGTAATATGAGTGCAGATGTTTCTCCGCGATCAATACAGTGACGCAGTCTCTCGGTGACTCCTAAAAGCGTTGTTTCAGTGGAGTGATTGGCCCTAAAGCCTGATTGAGACGGATGTAAGAAGCCCGAGCTTTCCACAAAGGGGGTGAGCTGTTTGTTAATATGCCTTTCTAAAATCTTGAAAGGGATATTCATTGCATGTTTCCACTCAGGTGGGACAGAAGCCTCTCTCAAAGAAGAGTTAAGAAGCTCCTTCAAAACACAAAGGGAGTCCGGACCGAGTTGTTTCAGAATTTTAATCGGCAAAGGATCGCACGGGGAGCCCGATTTAATACTTTCCAGACAAAGAGCAAAAGATGTATCATCAAAAGGTGACCAGACAGCAAGTTTAGCTGCAGAATCAGGTACGCTACTATGAATAGATTCGGGAAGCAAAATGGATTCCCCGGGGGGATAGGGGAGCCCAGAGAATCATAGATAAGCTCGAGCTTTGCTATGAAGAATTCCGCAATTGAGTCACATTGCGCCTCATCTAGAATCGGTGGAGTAGGGACAGTATCAGAGCCTCTCAACTTCTTTACCACTGAAAAAAGCGTAGGGGAGCAATTTTGGGCATGTGTAACAGTGTTGGTGATATAGGTGGCTCTTGCCAATTTGCACTGTTTATGATATTCTCTGAGGGCGCCTTTATAGTCCACTTCACTAGCAGGAGAATAAGAACGCCTCCATTTCCTCTCAAGGACCTTGCATTTAGACTTCATAGCTTTTAAGTTTTCTGAAAACCACGGCACTGGGGGACGGTGAGACAAGGAGTATTTGGGAACCGGAAGGAGAAAAGTATTGACAGCAACAGTAAGCCAGTTCGAAACAGCCAAATCGAGCAGGGGTAATGTCAAACTGGTGTCCGGCAAGTTCTTAGATAGGAGAGAATTAAAATCTTCAACGTCGAGTTTACCCCATCATCGAAACCCCTCATGTGTATCTGCACAGACTTTATCTACAACCCCCGGGAGTGTCAGAAGAAATTGAACTGCAAAGTGGTCAGACCGCTCCAGGGGAAGAGCACAAAGACTACAGTTAAACAGGAGATTGGAGAGAATAGGGTCCAATAAGTGCCCTGCCGTATGTGTAGATCCTGAGTTACATAGGAAAATATTAAGGGCTTCTAAGTCAGATAAAAAAGATTTACTAAAATTACACTGCGGGTCGTCTAGATGCAGATTAAGGTCACCGAGAATGTTGAAGTTAGCAGCTTTTAACAAAAGGGGGGCAATGGAATCCGAGAAAGAAGTGGCCCATGAACTAGGATTTCCAGGGGGACGGTATATCAAGAGGCCAGACAAAGTCAGCTGAGAATTAAGAGCAAGTTTGAACTGAGCTGCCTCACATCCCTGGAGGGGCAGAGTTTCAAATTTACAGCTATAAATCGTTTTAAAAATTACTGCGATGACACCTCCTTTTCCTATGTCTCTATCCTTTCTAACCATAACACAGTCAGGAGGAAGGGCCACATCAACATCAGGCCCTGAACTGGCATGCAGCCAGGTTTCAGTAAGAAACAAAGCATTGGGTTTCTCAGCATTAAGAAAATCAAATATGTTGTTTTTATGTTTAGAGAGGGACCTGCAATTGATGTTCCAAAACCAGAAATACCGGCAAGCAGGAGTCGATGTTTTAAAACTAGTTCTAGTATGACGACGTGCTGCCCTCATCGACTTACTACTAGTCATCCTACCCAACGAGAATCCACAGTGAGGGCATTTAAAGCCATGCATGGGAAGAACACAAGTTTTACATTGGGAGACTGGCCGGTGTCTGAAAGATTTTAAATCCGTGGCAGTGTAACTGAGACCATTAAGGTTACTTATAGGGCTTACTGGATTTACAGCAGAGCTACTGGCCGCTGTGAAGAGGTGAATAGTGAAGAGGTGAAGAGGTGAATAGTGTGAAGAGGTGGATTTATGGCATTTATATTGTGAATAGAGATAGTGAGTATCTATATTGAAAAAAGCAAATGTGTTGGAGGATAGAAGTCACTTTTGTCTGGTTTTGTCTGGTTCCATTACTTTCAATAAGCTAATTGGGTGATTTGTAGCTTCCTGCTTCTTTCCTTTTTTTAAAAACTGACAACAACTCCTGTATTAAAACAAAAAGGAATTTCCCCTCCTACCAAACTATAGTTAGCAGGTTTTAACAAGTACTTATTCAAGGCTTTCCAAACTATTATTTAAAAAAACACAAGAAACCCATCATCCTCACAAGCTTTCCCATTGGTTAAAGTTGAAACTATAGCATTTTTGACCCCTCGTTGTGTTTATTGTTTTCCCTCAGTTTCACCCCGCCGCTGTTCCACTGACCCCTTCCCTTCCGCCCTGCTCCCGCCTCCCAGCTGCTTATCCCTCCCCTACAAATGCCGACCTCTGAGGGGGAGCGTGCGTGAGACCTCAGACCTTGGTCCCAGGACCTCACTCTCCCTGGCAGCTCCGTCGTGCTCTGCGTCGCCTTGACGCCAGCCAGCCCCTCCGTGCAGGGTTCAAGTCTACCCTGATTCCGCTTTTGCCTAAGTGATTGACTTGCTGTATTTGTGCCTGGTACCATTTTCGTCAGTTTAACTTCTGTAATTGTGCCTGTTACTGTTTATTTTTAGTTTTGCTCATTTGTGCCCCCTCGTTGTGTTCATTGTTTTCCCTCCATTTCCCGCTGCCACTGTTCCACTGACCCCTCTCCTCCTGCCCCACTCCCGCCTCCCAGCTGCTCGTCCCTCCCCTCCCTGCCCCAGCCCCTGCAAACGCCACAACACTTGACCCCGCTACAACTCCAACACCCTCCATGCACTCAACACCGGCCGACCCTCCACCTTCTTCCAGGCAACCCCGAAGCTCACCCACGGACCCTTCACCTGCCGAAACTGCATCTACACCAGTCAGCGCACACTGGCACGTCCCAACAAAGCAGGCCCCAACAGTCTCAGATACATAATACTCAACACCCGCTCAGTCCACAAGTAGGCCCTTGGACTCTGGGACCTTCTCGATTCATCCTCCCCGGACATCGCTTTCCTGACGGAGACATGAAAGAACGCCTCCTCCCGACATAGCTATAGCCATCCCGGACGGCTACAAAATCACTCACAGGGACCGAAACAACAAACCAGGAGGAGGAATCGCCGTCATCCACAGGAACACCATCAGAATTTCAACCAACACACGCTCAACCCCATTTTCTCCGCAAGCAACCACGTCACCTTCAGCCACACCACCGAACTCCACTGGACCGACCACCACTTCATCCACTTCTCCTTCGAGAAACACACCGCACACATCCATCCGCAACAAATCCCTCACCGCAGCTGGAACAAAGTCACTGATTGACCAGTTCCTCACCACCCTTGCCCGAGACTCTGCATCCGAGCCCTCTGACACCAATGCAGCAGCCCACAACTTCAGACAATTGATTGACAACTGCACAAACACCCTCGCCCTGATCAGGAAACCCTTCAACAGGCACACCCATACGAGAACCATCTGGTTCAACGTCGACTTTCTGACCTCCAAACTAATGTGCCAAAGACTCGAGAAGCAGTGGCGCCAAGACCAGACACCAGACAACCACGTAGCCCTCAAGAGCGCTAGACGCAAGCACCACCAACTCATCCGATCCGCCAAAAGGACCTCCTTCAAGGGATGCATCAACAACAACGCACACAACAGCAAAGAGCTCTTCCGCATCGTGAAAGAACTCGTCTCCCCCAGCTCCAGCACGAATGACATCCTAGCGTTGCAAGAACTCTGTGACTTCCTGGCCACCTTCTTCCACCGCAAGATTGCAGACATCCTCTACACCTTCGACACCCAGACACTGACGACAGACACCGACACCTACGACTCAACACCCACCAAACACACCGACCTCCTGCTCTCCAGGATCCAGGTCAACGACGAAGACACCATCAGATTCATGAATACCATCCACTCCGGCTGTCCCTCTGACCCTTGCCCCCACCACATCTTCAACAAAGCAAGCTAGCTCCATCATCGCACCCCAACTCCGAAAGATCATCAACAGCTCCTTCGAGACAGCCACCTTTGTGGAGAACTGTAAACACGACGAGATCAACGCCCTTCTCAAGAAATCCAAGGCGGACCCAAAGGACCTTAAGAACTTTTCACCCATCTCCCTGCTCCTGTTCCTGGCGAACGTCATTGAGAAGACCGCCAACAGACAACTAACCCACTTCCTGGAAGAGAACAACATCCTGGGCCCCTCCCAATCCAGCTTCCGCAGCAATCACAGCACCAAAACTGCCCTCAAAGCCGCCACCAGTGACATCAAGACCCTGCTGGACAATTGCAAAACCACGGCCCTGATCATCCTGGACTTCTCGGCCGCCTTCGACACCGTCTGCCACCACACCCTACGCACACGCCTCCACGACGCAGGAATCCACGACAAAACCTTGAACAGGCTCACCTCCTTCTGCACCGGCAGAACCCAGAGAGTCCGTCTCCCCCATTCAGATTTGATCCCACCACGATCACCTGCGGCGTAACCCAAGGATCATCCCTCAGCCCAACCCTTTTCAACATCTACATGCCACCCCTCACCAACATCGTTCAGTCGTACCATCTCAACAACATCTCGTACGCTGACAACACCCAGCTGACCCTCTCCCTCACCAAGGACCCGGCCACTGCCAATTCCAACCTCCACGAGGAAATGAAAGCCGTCTCAGAGTGGATGAAGATCAGCCTTCTGAAACTGAACTCTGACAAGACGAAGGTCCTCATCCTCTGCTCCACCCCCTCCGCATGGTCTGACTCCTGGTGGCCGGCCACGCTGGGAGCTGCCCCGACAACCACCAACCACACACGCAACCTGGGTTTCATCCTGGACTTAATGTTCTCCATGACCCAGCAAGTCAACGCTGTCTCCTCCTCCTGCTTCAACACCCTCCGCATGCTCCGCAAGATCTACAGATGAATCCCCATAGAAACCAGAAGGATGGTCACTCAAGCCCTCATCAGCAGCAGGCTGGACTACGGCAACGCCCTCTATGCGGGAACCACGGCCAAACTCCAGAAGACACTCCAATGCATACAAAACACCTCTGCACACAACATCCTCGGAATCCCTCTCCACATCACCGCCCAACTAAGAGACCTGCACTGGCTCCTGGTCAACAAGAGGATCACCTTCAAGCTCCTCACCCATACCCACAAAGCACTACACAGCGCCGGACCAGCCTACCTCAACGAACGACTCACCTTCTACACCCCGAACCACCAGCTTTGCTCCGCTGACCTCGCCCTCACCACCATCCCACGCATCTGCCGATCGACCACCAGCAGCAGTTCATTCTCCCACCTCGCCGCCAAGACATGGAACACCCTCCCCATCAACCTGCGACAGATCCAAGACCTGCTGACCTTCAGGAGACTCCTTAAGACCTGGCTGTTCGATCAGTAGCTGATGCATCCCCAGTGCCTTGGGACCCTCACAGGTGAGTAGCGCGCTTTATAAATGTTCTTATTGATTGATTAATAGCATCGAGTTCTTCTAAGGTAAAGGATTGTATCAAATGAAACACAGCTTCCTACAAATGAGAAGGGATAAGAAGTGCTTTAAGAAACTCCTTCATTTTTATTCAATCACTTTTCAAGTCTTAGGAAACTCACATGTGTTCGATTTCGGATGGAAATGTGGGCTTCTCTTTTTGGACTGTGTGCTGCACTAACAGCTCTTTGCATGAATTTGTACATGCCAGAAATCTCCTGGAGTACCCGCTTTCTTCATAGATTTTTTATTAATCAGAGGCATTGTTCAAATAAGACTAATATTAATGTTCAAGGAGATCTTGTTTCAAGCGTTCTAGATGGGCTCTGCTTGAATCGGTTTTGTGTACTAGTTGCTTCTCATATGCTTTCCTTAGTTGTGTTTCCAAATTGTTTTAAGGATTTCGTTTTACAGCTTTCGGTTATATCGCAGACCAATATTTGTGCTCTAGTAGTTGAACTAATGGCATCCCAAACCATGGCGACACTAGCTGTGCCTTCATTAAATAAGACGAAATCCAATATTTCATGCTATAATTAGGGAGCAATGTTCTATCCTCTTGATATATTTTATTAAACATCCATCACTTGGTAGAATTAGATTTCTTAAAGCCTAAAATATTGAGCTCTAGGGCGGAGTGGTCAGAAAACCCATTTCGATTTCAGCAGAGCTGTCCAAATGCAAACAGAGATTAAATCTTTCAAAAATCGATGTATGCAGCTGAATTATGTCTTGCAGAGGTGCATATATGTTCTTATATATCCTGAAACCTGCTTTCCAGGGGTGTATTATAAGAAGTCTCAAAGTGTAAATGGACAGCTTTGTTGGTTAATTCAATATGATTGCACTAAGTGTCAATAAGCGAAAAGCTATTAGTCTTTAGATAGAATGGAATATCGAGGCAGGTGTGGATAGAAAAACAAATTTTATCTGTAAATATTCATAAAATAGGGTACAAAACAGTACATCAGAACACAGTGTTACATGAAGTAGAAAGTCCGGATTGTAAAAACATCTCTGTAACAAGGGTACAAGCTTTTCTTCTTTGGATGTACAATAATGGAAGAAAAAGCGTCGGTCGCCATTTCGGTCTTTTAGTAATCAATATACAAGACCATCATCAGGACTAAACGGAATAGATACCCGTTGACCCCTTTGATAGTGGTAGGCTCAATCGCATTACCAGTTCTGTATTGAGATTGTAGATGATTTTAAAATCTTATCTGCTAAAAATCTTCAGGCATCACTACGTTTGCATATTGTGAAGGAATCTCTTATTACAAGGAGCAGTGTCAGCGCAATGGCCAAAACCTGTTGTTCTCACCGATCGTTTTCATGTAAAATGATAATCTCTCAATCGGCAACAGAATCACTTGTCTTGTATAAATTCAGACAGCGTGAATGGGCTTCGGATGCAAAGTTTTCCGTGTGTCAAATCGCCTTCGCCTTCTAAACTCTGGTGAAAACAAAGGCGATTTGACACAAAGGAAAACTCAGAATATTTACATTATTTGAGAGAATTTTAAACTTGTTTGTAATCTCAAAGCAAGAAAGGCAGCATTGATAATAACCTCATAGCTTAGATAGCAGCAATTAAAGTGCTGAAGTAGATATATGCTAAGTAAAGTGCATCAGGGGAATATAATAGAAGCATAATTATAACGTGCTAAGTTCATAGTAGAACCAAAACCTAGAAAGCGCAAATGCAATAATGACCTACTCTTCCTAAACAAAAAACACACAGAATACACCAGCAATCATTATGACATTAGCACCATTTGTACATACCAGCTACAAAAATGATTGTGAAATGTGTTAGACCTGCCAGGCTTGGGTGGTCTTCCTCCAGTCATTTTGCTTTTAGCCTCTACCTTTTACTGAATCTTTTTGTTGGCCTCAGGACTGCTAATCAGTGCTAAAGTGCATGTGTTTCTTCACTAAACTTGTGTAAATGGGGTATAGCTGATTAATCTGTTTAATTTACTTGTAAGTGCCCTTGTAAGATTGTATACCACATAGCCAGGGACTGTAAGTTAAATGCTACTAGTGGGATGCAGGACTGAGTGTGTCACCAACAGAGGTGGCCTTTCAAACCTGTCTCAAGCCTTTAACCTCCCCTTTTATTACATCTGTCACCTTTAAGGTAGGCCTTAAAGGAGGCCTAGGTAGCCCTAAGGATAGAGTGCTATGTAAGTAAAAGGTAGGAAATGTACTCTTATGTTTGCATGTCCTTGTAGTAACAAACAGCCTATTTAATTTTCCACTACTGTGAGGCCTACTCCACTCATAGGTTAGCAGTACTAATTCCTTAAGACACTTTTAAGCTGTAATTCTTGATCAGAGAGGAGTACTTTTTCATATTCTGTAGGTTTCGAATGGTATTGATAAATTCTACTTACTGGTGAAGTTGGATTTAACATTTCTATTTTAGAAATGTCACTTTTAGAAAGTGGACATGTTTTCTGCACTAACTGCTCTGTGTGCCTGACAGCCTATCTCCAATACACGTCTGGGGTGGGTGACAGCTACACTTTGTGCATTCCCTATAAATAGCCACAATACAGGAAATATATGTGTGTCTGAGTACCCATCTGCATACCTCTTCATTCTGATGGCCTTGCCTGGGCAGTGATGGGCTAACACCTCACTTGAATAGGTAGTGTCCTCTCCATACAGAAAGGATTTACCCCACATAGATAGCCTGGCTGACAGGATTGGCCTAAAAGGGGGACCTGTGCACTTGGGAAAGCTGCTTTCAAGTCATCCCCCATATCATAGGCACTTTTGGGTATGAGTACTGCGTGCCTGACCCCCTAAAATCAGAAACTTCTGGATCTTGAACTGAATCTCTGTCAGAAGGACTGCTGTGCTGCTGAACGGATTCATCTTTGGACTGCAGACTTGGAAGGCCTCTTGTTGACCGGGAGCCAGTGCAGGTCTCTCAGGTGTCCGGAGATGTGGCTGCGGCGGGGGACGTCCAGGATGAGTCGTGCTGAGGTGTTCTGGATCCGCTGGAGTCTCTTCTGGAGTTTGGCGGTGGTTCCGGCGTAGAGGGAGTTGCCGTAGTCCAGACGGATGGTGACGAGGGCCTGGGTGACAGTCTTCATGGTCTCGGAGGGGATCCATCGGAAGATCTTGCGTAGGATGTTGAAGCACGACGAGGAGACGGCGTTGACTTGTCTGGTCATGGAGAGGGAGGAGTCCAGGATGAAGCCCAGGTTGCGTGCGTGGTCTGTTGGTTTGGGTGCGCTGCCCAGGGCGGGGGGCCACCAGGAGTCGTCCCAGGCGGAGGGTGAGGATCCTAGGATGAGGACTTCCGTCTTGTCCGAGTTCAGTTTCAGGCGGCTGTTCGACATCCATTTGGCTACGTCTGTCATCCCTTCGTGCAGGTTGGCTCTGGCGGTGGTGGGGTCGTTGGTGAGGGAGAGGATTAGCTGGGTGTCGTCGGCGTAGGAGATGATGTTGAGGTTGTGCTGGCGTGCGATGGCTGCGAGGGGGCTCATGTAGACGTTGAAGAGTGTTGGGCTGAGCGAGAAGCCTTGCGGAACGCCGCAGATGACTTCGGTGGCCTCCGATCTGAACGGGGGAGGCGGACTCTCTGTGTCCTTCCGGCGAGGAAGGAGATGATCCACTCCAGTGCCTTCTCCTGGATTCCGACGTTGCTGAGGCGCTGTACTAGGGTACGGTGGCAGACAGTGTCGAAGGCCGCGGAGAGGTCCAGGAGGATGAGGGCCGCCGTTTCTCCGTTGTCGAGCAGGGCTCGGATGTCATCGGTAGCTGCGATCAGGGCGGTCTCGGTGCTGTGGTTGGCCCGGAAGCCAGACTGCGAGAGGTCGAGGGAGCCGTTCGTCTCGAGGAAGGCGGCCAGTTGCTTGTTGACGGTCTTCTCAATGACTTTAGCCGGAAACGGGAGCAGCGAGATGGGGCGGTAGTTCTTGAGGTCGGTGGGGTCGGCTGATGGTTTCTTGAGTAGAGCGCTGAGTTTGGCGTGCTTCCAGCTCTCCGGGAAGGTAGCGGTGTCAAAGGAGGTGTTGATGATGTCCCGCAGGTGGGGTGCGATGACAGCGTTGGCCTTGTTAAAAACGTGGTGAAGGCAGGGGTCTGTCGGAGATCCGGAGTGGATGGAGTTCATCGTGCAGATGGTGACTTCGGTGCTGATCGGGGTCCAGGCGCGGAGGGTGGTGGTGGGGGGCGGTGGTTCGGTCGTGGCGTGCGTCGGTTGAGTGCTGAAGCTGTTGTGGATGTCCGCGATCTTGTTGTGGAAGTAGGAGGCGAGGGAGTTGCAGAGGTCTTGCGAAGGGGTGATGTCAATGTTTCCGGCGTTGGGGTTGGAGAGCTCTTTCACGATGTTGAAGAGTTCCTTGCTGTTGTGTGCGTTGTTGTCCAGTCGTTCCTTGAATGCGGTTTTCTTGGTGGCGTGGATCAGTTGGTGGTGTTTTCGGGTGGCGAGCTTGAGGGCAGTCATGTTGTCCGGTGTTGGGTCTCTGCGCCAGGTTTTCTCGAGTGCTCTGCAGTTCTTCTTGGAGCTCTTGAGTTCGTCGTTAAACCATGGGGCTTTCTTGCTGCCGGGTCTGCTCGGTGGGGTCTTCAAAGGGGCGAGGTCGTCTGCGCAGTCGCTGATCCATTTCGTGAGGTTGGTGGCCGCTTGGCTGGGGTTCATTGTGCTGGTGGGAGGGTTCTTGCTCAGGGAAGTAGCGAGCTGGTCTGCAGTGATCTTGTTCAAGCTTCTGTGGGGAACCTGTTGCTGGTGATGGTGGAGCGTGGTCCTTCTGAAGCTGAAGTGGACGCAGCTGTGGTCCGTCCAGTGGAGTCCCGTGGCGTGGCTGAAGGCGATGTCCTTGCTGGAGGAGAAGATCGGGTCGACTGTGTGTCCGGCGTAGTGGGTGGGGCAGGTCACCAGTTGCTTGAGTCCGAGGTTGGCGAGGTTGTCCAGCAGGGTGGTGGTGTTGCGGTCGTTGTTGTTCTCCAGGTGGAAGTTGAGGTCCCCGAGGAGGATGTAGTCAGCGGAGAGGAGGGCGTGCGGGCTGATGAAGTCGGCGATGTCCTCGCTGAATTGTGTGCGTGGTCCCGGGGGTCTGTAGAGGAGGGTGGCTCTGAGGGTGGTCTTGGGGTTGATGTGGATCTGGAAGTGCAGGTGTTCGGCGGGTGCGAGGGTGTCGTCATCGTTGGTCGTGATGCGGATGGTGTTCCTGTGGATGATGGCGATGCCTCCTCCTGTCTGGTTGACGCGGTCCCTCCGGATGATCTTGTATCCGTCTGGAATGGCGATGGCGATGTCAGGCGCTGAGGAGGCGTTCATCCAGGTTTCCGTGAGGAAGGCGACGTCTGGGGCTGTGGTGTCGAGCAGGTTCCAGAGCTCGACGGCGTGTCTGTGGACGGAGCGGGTGTTGAGCAGGATGCACTTCATGTGGGTGCTGTTGGTGTTCGGCTTGGTGGGTGCTGGTGTGGCGTGGGTCCGGTTGCAGGTGAACTTGCAGGAGTGGCAGCTGAAGGGTCCGTGGGTGCGTCTCGGTGTGGCTCGGTAGCAACCCGGGGTTCGGCCGGTGTTGAGTGCGTTGAGTTCGGCGGCGTCGTAGGTCCGTCGGGTCGGTTTTCGTCGGTGGGGGCCAGGGGTCCTGGCACTGGGCGCGGTCCAGGCGCGGACGGGCGCAGACGGGCTTACCTTTTGCGCTGCGCGTGGGCCACTCTGCCATAAGTGGAGAGTGGGGGGCTGGAGCGAGGGAGGGGCAGCTGGGAGGCGGGGAGCAGGGCTCGGGAAGGGCCAATGGGAAGGGCTGCAGAGGAGGGGCGGGGAGCGGGGAGGTGGCGGGAAGCACGGCAGGGGCCGGGGGTGCCAAAAACACAGGGGTGCAAAACTAACAGAACGGGGATACAAAAATAAACAGGGGCCTGCAAATACACCAGGGGATACAACAAAAGGGGTCACAGAGGAGCTGCGTTATACGGAGCACAGAGCGGAGAACACAAGGGGGAAACAAAAGTAAATGCAATTACAACGCGGCGCACGTGGGTCAGGGGCAGCAATCAGCGGTGTCACAGGGTCACAGCTGCGGGCAGCGTCGGCGGCAGTAGGCGGGAACAAGGGGCAGCCTGGTCGCACTCACGAGGAGTGTGCGAGGTGCATGGGGGTGACCGGTCCAGAGGGACAGAGGTCACTGCTCACCACCTCGCTCACCTCGTCCTATATGGCCCAGTGGGAGGGAGGGGCAGCTGGGAGGCGGGGAGCGGGGCTCGGGAAGGGCGAATGGGAAGGGCTGCAGAGGAGGGGCGGGGAGCAGGGAGGTGGCGGGAAGCGCGGCAGGGGCCGGGGGTGCCAAAAACACAGGGGTGCAAAACTAACAGAACGGGGATACAAATACATTAAACATTGCCTCTTTAGATAAGCCTGACTGCTCTGTGCCTGTTACCAGAGGGTGAGCACAGGTTATATTTTAGGATGTATCTAGTTTACCCTAACTAAGAATTTGGTTTCTGCTTGGACTGGGTGCATACATTTGCCAACCTGAAGCCCAGTTTCTAACATTGGTGATCAGCAGTGAGGACATGACTTGTGTTTGTGCAATACCATTTAGTAACTCATTGGTCACTGGACTCAGTGGACCCACAATTCATCTGTTGAATAATTAAATATGTAACCAATTTTGAAAATTTACTGAAAAGATAACACAACCCAGAACTTTTGAATTTTGATCTTGCGATTTCCATTGGTTGATTTAAAACTTGTTTCTCAAACTATTAATTAATATCGAGAACACATGTAAAGGACAATAAGGCCAAACTCATAACTCACTAAGATGCATAAAAATTGTTTTGTATCTGTTTGTTTTTTAACAATTTTTTAAAATTGTATTTAATGTATAATAGTACGCAAAGGAAAGTATTTTATTAACTGGAATATTGTAACGGTTTTTATTAACTATACAATGAAGAATTTACTACTGGTCACTACAACTCTATACTTTGACCATTTCGAGATTTTTTCAGTTCATCCTGATTGGTCTTTTGATATTTGGGCAAAATTATATCTCAATCTGGAGAAGCTACACCTGCAACTACACCTTCATATGAAGTTTTGGAGTTTGATCTGGCCGCCTTAGAGCCTTAAACTGTGGCTCAGAAGAAAATTTTGCTGAGATGTTCAGCTATACACATGATTATTCACCCATGTTGCATGGGATGACAATCTAGATTAGGAGTAGGAAATTCCTGAGGAGGAAGATGATTCTGGGGTCTGCTGTGGCTCTGGACCTGCCTGTAGAGTGGGGCAACAACTTGCCAGGAGCAGTGGTAAGTCCTAGAGCAGGGAGCAGTAATGCCTCCAAGAACCCATCCCCGGAGGAGCTGGCAGACAGAATTCAAAGGATGATATTTTTTTATTTTGCTTTCCTTCAGGGGTTTATGATGGTGGATTGGCAGAAGAAGTTGTTGAACGAGTGGTGGTACTGATGGATTTTATCAAAGAGTATGATAAATCCACGAATCAAGCAGAGTGGGTTAGTACATCTAACAGTGACCAGGTGTTCATGTTGTTAAAAGATTTGTTGTTCCAGTTTGGCCCTTCATGGCAAGTTGCAGGCTTACTGTAAGGTTTAGAGTGTTTTCAGTATCTCAAGACATTTTTTTGTAAAAGTGGGCGTATGGTGCATCCTGTTAATTTGGTTCACAAGGGACATCAGGGAGTAACTGCTTAAAAAAATGGTTGAAATCACACTATTGATATTATTAAAAATATTTTTATAAATTTATTTTAGGGAAATCATTTTGTTTTACTTTTCACTATACTTTACCACAGGGAGACTCCATATTCAAGGTGGTGAGACCCCTATAGTAAAGCCTATAGAAACTTTAACTTCTTGGGTGCTACAAAGTATTGACACATCCTCAGCACCAGTGCACAGGTGCTGAGGATGAATCCAGCACATCCTAGCACCCAGCCGTGGGGGAAGCATTGGCGCAGGCACCCCCCAAATTCCTCCTCCAGGGCGGCAGCTGGAGCACTTCTGCTGCCACTCCCATCCCCTCCCCCTGGTGATCTGATGAAAACATCATGCTCGGCATGCTGACATCATCAACAGGTTTTGTTGACCATTTGCTTCCAGTGTGTCGAGGGAGGAGGATGTGTTTTGGTAAGTCCTCCCTCCCAAAAGAGTTAGGCAGGGTACAAAGACACCGGGAGATAGGAAAGAGTTTTTCCTTTCCTCTGTGTCACTTTTTAAAGTATTCCTGCTGCAGAATCGTGGGAGGGACCGTAATCGCATAAAAGAAATGCCCCCTCTAGACACCAGGGATGTTTTGAAGCAAGGGTAGCAGCCCCTTGGACAATAGTCACTCCCCAAAGACTAGGCCACTGATTCTGGAATCTTCCACCTCCCTGGAGGCAGATTGGCCATTTTGTTGGCCAATCTGCCCCCTAAAGGGTGGAAAAGCACTAGACTCCAGGGATATTTGGAATGGATGTTGGGGAGCAGTCCCTTAGGCAATGGTGGCTCTTCAAATATATGTGCACATGATTTGCCCATTTTACCCTCCCCCTGAGGACAGATAAGCCATTTCCCAGGCTGAGATGCCCCCATGGGGTGTGGGACTCACTAGGCACCAGGTATTTGGTCTAGTGCATGTCAGGAAGTGATCCCCAGGGCAAGGGTCACTCCTCAAATAAGTGTACACATGGTTTGACCATTTTCTGCACCACATACGGGCATCAGCCACATTTTAGGCCAATCTGCCCGAATTAGGGGTTAAAAACCACTAGACACTAGATATTTAGTTTGGTGACTGTACAGGGGGAATAGCATCGTGGGGAAGGGTCGCATCTCAAAAATTTAGAAAATTATTGCATAAATATGTAGGGGGAGTGGCCCCCTTCGCTATGTGGACTGAAGTGTTGTGAACTGGCAATGTGTGTAAACTGGCATTTGGCTGGCAGTGTGTGTAAACTGGTGCTTGGCTGGCGGTGTGTGTTTACTGGTGCTCGGCTGGTGGTGTGTGTGGCTTGTGAATCATGTGGGTGGCATTTGGCTATTGGTTTGTGTGAACTGATGTTTGGTGCAGGCTGGGGTAGGGGTAACTCCCCTATGGGGTGCTAACTTTTGCCTTTACTTTGTTCCCCCATTGGGGGCAGATCGGATGTTTGTGGTGTCGATCTGTCCACAGGGGTAGACTTAGTTGTATTTTATAATATTAACTAAGTATGGGCGAAATTTACGAATGACGGAAATGGCAATCCGTGGATTTTTTTGCCATTTGCACAAATATATGACCACGTGGGCCTGTAACTTTGCCAGCGCACCAAAAGGCGCGGAGGTCCCTTGAGTGAGCTGGCCATTATAGTGGGGACGGGCGGGAAGACGTTTCATATAGCTAGTGTTTGGTTGACAGGGCAAAACGGCCGGGGCTTCTATGCGAGTTCACATGCATATTGTTTATAAAGGGTCAGAGACCGAGCAGACTAGCAGATGAGGAGAAAGCAGCCTCCTGGTTACAGGAGCTACACGGGTATGGCGCTCGGGAAATTCATGGATGCAAAAATACGTTTGGCACAGGACCCCAGAATCCTTCAGATGTCCAAGATAGCTCTGCTGCACGTGTTGGTAAAAAGCCATTCTGATCCTGCTCAGTGGGTTCAGGCGCATGCAGCTGCTGCTGCTGGACAATGTCCCATCTCATACTAAACTGCCCCGTACAGGCATATGCTGGCGCTGGGCAGTAGGGTGCAGTGGCATGCGGATGCTGCACGCCTGGTACATGTGCATACCGGTGCCAGGGGGGACACGTGTTTATTGGTGCTGTGTAGCAAGTTATGACTTTACATTTTGACTGCACCAGATGGTGGTACCACCTACACGGAGCAGGAGCATCCAGGCACCAGACTTCATGGTGCAAGAGCATAATGGTGCTGTGCGGTACGGGTATGTATGTACTGGGGGCAGGGGGGCATTTAGCACAATGTGTGCTCACACCCAGAGGGCTCCCAGGCAATTGAGCACGAATGATTTTCACACTGAGAGGGCTCCGGGGTAGTTCAGCAGCACGGGGACTCACACCCACTGTGCCCCGGGGCAGTTCAGTAGCGCAGGGGCTCACAACCCCTGGGCATCTCAGCAGCACGGGGGCTCACACCCACATGGCTCCGGGGCAGTTTAGCAGCGCCACCCTCTGGTTCATCACTGCCACCCTCTATTTCATCACTGCCACCCTCTGGTTCACCACTGCCACCCTCAGGTTCATCACTGCCACCATCTGGTTCACCACTGTCACCCTCTGGTTCATCACTGTCACCCTCTGGTTCATCACAGCACCCCCTGGTTCACCACTGCCACCCTCAGGTTCATCACTGCCACCATCTGGTTCACCACTGTCACCCTCTGGTTCATCACTGTCACCCTCTGGTTCATCACAGCACCCTCTGGTTCACCACTGCCACCCTCTGGTTCATCACTGTCACCCTCTGGTTCATCACTGCCACCCTCTGGTTCATCACAGCACCCTCTGGTTCACCACTGCCACCCTCTGGTTCCTAACTGCCACCCTCTGGTTCATCACTGTCACCCTCTGGTTCATCACTGCCACCCTCTGGTTCATCACAGCACCCTCTGGTTCACCACTGCTTCACCACTGCCACCCTCTGGTTCATCACTGTCACCCTCTGGTTCATCACTGCTACCCTCAGGTTCATTACAGCACCCTCTGGTTCACCACTGCCACCCTCTGGTTCATCACTGACACCCTCTGGTTCATCACTGTCACCCTCTGCTTCATCACTGCCACCCTCTGGTTCATCACAGCCACCCTTTGGCTCACCACTGCCACCCTCTGTTTCACCACTGCCACTCTCTGGTTCACCACTGTCACCCTCTGGTTCACCACTGCCACCCTCTGGTTCATCACTGCCCCCATCTGGTTCATCATAGCACCCTCTGGTTCACCACTGCCACCCTCTGGCTCATCACTGCCACCCTCTGGTTCATCACTGCCACCCTCTGGTTCATCACTGCCACCCTCTGGTTCATCACTACCACCCTCTGGTTCATCACAGCACCCTCTGGTTCACCACTGCCACCCTCTGGCTCATCTTTGCCTTTCTCTAGTTCATCACTGCCACCCTTTGGTTCACCACTGCCACCCTCTGGTTCATCACTGCCACCTTCTGGTTCATCACTGCCACCCTCTGGTTCACCACTGCCACCCTCTGGTTCACCACTGTTACCCCCTGGTTCACCACTGCCACCCTCTGGTTCATCACTGCCACCCTCTGGTTCATCACTGCCACCCTCTGGTTCATCCCTGTCACCCTCTGGTTCATCACTACCACCCTCTGGTTCATCACAGCACCCTCTGATTCCCCACTGCCACCCTCTGGTTCATCACTGCCACCCTCTGGTTCATCAATGTCACCCTCTGGTTCATCACTGCCACCCGTTCATCACTGTCACCCTCTCGTTCATCAATGCCACCCTTTGTTTCATCACAGCACCCTCTGGTTCACCACTGCTTCGCCACTGCCACCCTCTGGTTCATCAATGTCACCCTCTGGTTCATCACTGCCACCCTCTGGTTCATCACAGCACCCTCTGGTTCATCACTGCCAAACTCTGGTTCATCACCAGACCTCTGGTTCACCACTGCCACCCTCTGGCTCATCACTGCCACCCTCTGGTTCATCACTGCCACCCTCTGGTTCACCACTGCCACCCTCTGGTTCATCACTGCCACCCTTTGGTTCATCACAGCACCCTCTGGTTCACCACTGCCGCCCTCTGGCTCATCACTGCCACCCTCTGGTTCTCACTGCCACCCTCTGGTTCACCACTGCCACCCTCTGGTTCATCACTGTCACCCTCTGGTTCATCACTGCCACCCTCTGGTTCACCACTGTCACCCCCTGGTTCACCACTGTCACCCCTGGTTCATCCCTGCCACCCTCTGGTTCATTACTGCCACCCTCTGGTTCATCGCAGCAACCTCTGATTCACCACTGCCACCATCTGGTTCATCACTTTCACCCTCTGGTTCATCACTGCCACCCTCTCTTTCATCACATCACCCTCTGGTTCACCGCTGCCACCCTCTGGTTCATCACTGCCACCCTCTGGTTCATTCCTGTCACCCTCTGGTTCATCACTGCCACCCTCTGGTTCATCACAGCACCCTCTGGTTCACCACTGCTTCACCACAGCAACCTCTGGTTCACCACTGCCACCCTCTGGTTCATCACTGCCACCCTCTGGTTCATCACTGTCACCCTCAGGTTCACCTCTGCCACCCTCTGGTTCACAACTGCCACCCTCTGGTTCACCACTACCACCCACTGGTTCACCACTGTCACCCTCTGGCTCATCACTGCCACCCTCTGGTTCATCACTACCACCCTCTGGTTCACCACTGCCACCCTCTGGTTCACCACTGTTACCCCCTGGTTCACCACTGCCACCCTCTGGTTCATCACTGCCACCCTCTGGTTCATCACTGCCACCCTCTGGTTCATCCCTGTCACCCTCTGGTTCATCACTGCCACCATCTGGTTCATCACAGCACCCTCTGATTCCCCACTGTCACCCTCTGGTTCATCACTGCCACCCTCTGGTTCACCACTGCCACCCTCTGGTTCATCATTGCCACCTTCTGGTTCACCACTGCACCTTCTGGTTCATCACAGCACCCTCTGGTTCACCACTGTAGATTATGGGGAGAAAGCACACCTTGCCAGCCAGCCTCAACCGAGACAAATTAATTTGGGGCTGGTTAATGTGTTACTGAATTTGAGCTTCAAGTCCGGCACCTGCTTCCTTATCTGTAAGTGCTTCCTGTTTTGCCATACTTGTAACTATTCTCTGACCCTGCTTCGAGGGTCAGAGAATAGTTGCAAGTAGGCAACGAACTCTGGAGGCGGCACTCAGGAAGCACTTACAGATGGTTACAAAGAAATTAGCTTCAACTTGGGCACCTGCTGTAACCCTGTAAGTGCATCCTGGAAAAATTTGTCCCGCTCGCGGATTCGCGAATTTTTCCGCAATTTCGCGAGATTCGCGGATCACGAAATTGTGGAAAATCCGCAAATTCCGCGAGCTGAACGAATTTTCAGCCCATACTTAATATTAACTGTTTTATTTCTTGTCATCATTTGCATTTGTGAAGTTAATGTTTTTCTTTTCCTTTTCATTGTAGCACAAAGCTTTTCATTTTCGTGATTGTGACTCCTTCTTGCAGTTTCAGCAATGGTAGATCTGCAATTCATGTGGCTGTAGTTGGGGAAAACTTAAAATGTTCCTGTTCCCCCCTGCATAACCCTCCTTCCTTCCTTTTTCACCTTTCATGGCTCACTTTTTGCTCCTGCCTCTGGCGAATTAGCAGTATTTAGCGCGGGGACACACTGTTTTCTGTGTAGCCAGGCGCTTTAAAAATGGTTTTATTATTATTATTATTATTGGTAAGGAAACATTTTTGTAATGTTGACTTCAAATGAGTGCCATTGCCCTACTTGCATTTTTTTATCTGTTGAAATAATTGTAGCATATTTGTTTTATTGTGTTTCAAATTCACATTTAGATTTGTGCAAGGTCTGAATTGTATCATCTTATGTGCAATTATGTTTTGTTTTTCCTTTCTAGTGGGATATCTTTGATCCCTGCTTAGTCTTTGCAAAGTAGGTGCAGTTGATCCTCAGTCTAGCTGTCTGTGGCAAGTCCGAGGTATCTTTTTGAAATATAAAGTTTATTAAGTGGTTTGTTCATTTTTTTCGAATCATTATTTGTCAATGGTTATATTTACTGTTTGATACAGCCAGTTTGTTGAGCGCTAGTTTGATACAGTGTTGTTGTCTTGTTGTTGTGTTAGTTTCATTCGTAAGCAATATGACATCCCACAGGCTGACCGCCCAGCAGGTTGTGGGCTTTTTTTCAAATCTGCCTCTAAACATGCCTCTGAGACTGACTCTGCATCTGAGGCAGAGAACCAAGTTGAATCATCTGACAATGAAACCACTGTTAGTACTGATTGTTGAAAATGGCAATGTATATGTACATAAGCGGCGTTCATTTCTGTTCACTGTTCCCCTTGTTGTAAGCAGAACGGATATCGCTAAACACTGACTGTGTTATCCCGCCAGCATAGACCCATGCACACACGTACACGACAGCCATTTTAGGCACCATGGCCTCTCTGCCCGTTTGTTAAACCCCCGGCACCCCTCCCCGCGCGCATCGCTCATGCATCGGCCATAAGACCCTCTCCCTCTGCGTGACCCTGCTCTAGAAGTAGCACTCCTGCTTGACCCACACCCCCCATTTCCTCCCAAGAACACCCTTCCCCTCAGCTGACAACCCCCCCCCGGCTGCACTTGGCCTTTCGACCCGGTCCCGAGTCCTAAGACCAAGCCTCGTGGATGTACATCCCCCTTTTCCCTGCCCAGCATAACAAAACCGTGATACACCAACCGAAGTGCCCGATCTTATCGCCTGCCCAACCTTTGATCTGATCATCCCCTCCTGCCCTCGTGTCCGGTAGGAATGTCCGGCTGAGAGATTACAATCCCTTGTTACATTCAGGAGGGGAGGATGACATCTGAGCGACTGGTATGGGAATAGGCCTGAAGCTTGGATTCCAAGCATGCTTTCTCCTATTTTCAAAGCGTCTTTATTGCAATAAGGAATGTTTGTGCATCATAAACATGCATATAAAAGACGAAGCCTCAGAGAAACTTGCCAGAGCACCTCCTGAAGACACTATGCGAGTGTCCGAAATGACAGGCTCTCCTCATGAGAAATAAAACTCTATTCTTGTTTTCCTGCTCCCAGCGCCCGTCTCTTTATTTGGTAATTGTTCAAGATGGGAACTAAGAGGCGTCCTGCGCCAGCAGCCTGGGCATCAGGTGCGTTATGGGCTGACTTTTCCACAATTGGCGTCCCAACGCGGGGTCCATCAGCGACATAAGGTCCGGTAAGAGAGGTCCAGACGATGGGGTGAACATCTAAACGATTGGAGTATACCTGCCTTGAGAGGGCCCTCGTCCGGCTGCCGATTGAATGAACTTCACCGATTCCGAACGGACCTCTCTCAAGTGACCTACTGACCTGACTGGAATCCCACAGGAATGCTGCGGTAAAAACATGGAAGAAAGAGAACGATTGGGCGCTGGAAGAGGGAAGGCGAAGAATTGCCCACACGGTCCGGTCCGGGTAAGGTTAAGTAGGACGTCTTTACGTCCGATTGATAGGATGGCTTTTATCCATCTGATTGATTGATTGATTGTACTTGAAGTATTGGTTCTCTTTGAGACATTTTCTATTTGCAAACAGCGATGAATAGGAACGTTCCTCTCTCTTTGCAAATAGTAAAGGATAGGTAATGCAGACGTTTGTCCCCCATTGTAATCCGTCATGCCTATTTTTCTCCCCACTGATTGTTTGATTATCGTTTTTTATCGATTATTGCTCTTTGAGATATTCTCTGTCTACAAACAGGGAAGAATAGAAATATTCTGCCCCCCTTTTGCAGATAGTGAAGGATAGGTAATGCAGACTTTTGTCCCCGTTGTAATCCGTCATGCCTGTTTTTCTCCCCATTGATTGATTGATTGTCTGGACATTTATTGTTCAAGGAATAGTTCTCTTGAGGTATTGTCTGTTCGCAAATAACATAGAAAGGAAATATTCTGTCTAATCTTTGCAAGTAGTGAAGGGTAGGTAATGCGGACCTTTGTCCCCCGTTGTAATCTCCCGGGCCTATCTACTCCCCACTGATTGGTAAACTAGTTCCACCCGGACCATTTATTAGAGGTAGGTCATCTGGCTTGATCAGAGGACACCCCTAATAAAAAGGACATATGCAATAATAATGAAGTAATCATCGTATCCTGTTAATAGAAACTTTAGCATGAAACACGCTAGAAAAAAAAAAGGGAAGAAAGAAATAAGAAAGCAAAATCAGCATGCCACTGATGAGTTTTTTGATTTCGCTACAAATAAGAAAACGTTAGAAATAGCTTACGATAAAACACATGATTTCGCTAGAAATAAGAAACGTTAGAAATAAGTCCGTAATAAGAAACATGAAAATGGTGAGAGAAGCCAAGCTTGACATCACGGCAGCCACGAGGCAACCAGGCTTCGCCACCCCTCACTGCTCCAAACATGTCTGTCCCACCGCCTGCCACGCCCCAATAACGGTAACATGAGACAGATACAAGTCAACAGATACCTACCCCCATTCTGGAAACTCCCGAAGTGCAACAGGTTCGCGGCTACGCCCATCCGGAAGACGAGATCCTCGGCACGTGTAGGGCGGGTCCTGCTGCCAGCCGTCGGCCGGAGGTCATCGAGTAAGGTGGGCCAAAAGAGAAGCCGAGGCAGACGGGATCCAGGCGTCCCCTCTTCTTTCTTCAATAATGGCTGCGACAACACGGGGGGGGGATGTCTTGCTCATGCCACGGACCACCCCCTCGCATCTCCTGGTCCAGCCACGGCCTGGTAGAAGCTCCCCGTCCGGCCCTGAAGCGGCGCCTTGCAGGCCACCGGGGGGGGGGGATGTCTTGCCTATGCCTCCGACCCCCCCCTCTCATCGCCTGGTCCGGCCATCATGAATATTAGCGCCGAGAAAAACGGCGTGGGGTGCGCTGGGAGGGAGAGGCGGCGCGAACGAGCCTCTCCCACCTCCCCAGGTGGAGGCCCCCAGTGGCACCCCCAACGCTCCACTCACCCGATGAGGGTTCGCCCACTCGTAAAATGGCGGTCGATCCTGCTGGAGCGGGCCCGGCGTGAAGAGATGGCCCGGTTGCTTGTTGATTAAGAAATGAGTCCCACAATCAGAAGTGTTCTCCTCGACTTTGAAGATTCTATAAAAGCCACGGGGGCCCCCGACCCCCGCAGACACCCCCGATGGGGAATGACTGCCATGATTGCCCGCGGAACGATGAAAATGTGGCCGCGAGACGTCGGCGCTCCCATGCTGCCGCCAGCCTCAGTTTGAATGACTAAAATCCTGCAGATTACAGTTCGGATCAGTTCCGGTGAAAACCCAGTATGACCCGGTAGAAAAAAATTGTTGCCTCCCTCCCCCTTTTGACTGATGGTTCATACCGCCGATCCTTTCTGTTGCCCTTTAACGGAACTTTTGGACTGCCTAAAGAGGCTCTGGGCCAACCACGAGTAGGTGGAGATTTTGACTATGCCTAGATCTGCCTGGCTGCACCCAAAATGGCGCTGGTACAAATGAAACTTTCAACTCCTTGTTGTACCCCGATTGCTCAGCCTTGGTGTCATGAAATATGTATGCAGTTTTTAAACACAATGAATTGATATGGGATGGGTACTGATTATGTGTTCGGATAATGAATTGAAGTAAGATGGGTACTGATTGAACATTCGGACAATGAATTGTTGTTGAGTTGTGGCGCACCATGACTATTGAAAGTTCGAATTTCACCACTTATGATACTCGTTCAGACTGAAACTCCGATATAATTTTATTGCACTTGTCACACTTTTTATTATGAAATCAACGACCACCGACTCCATTAGGTTTTCCACTAATAAGTATCCTCCCATGTACAGTTCTGGCCGGCACACGGGGTTGTAGGCCCGTATTTATTAACCCTGGGCGTAGTGGGCGGAGTGGGGCTCCGCGGTGCTACGTGAAGTGGGCGCACAACTACGCCCACCCACGCACTCCGCGTAGCCCCACTCCACGCCGCCCGCTTCCCTCCCGCCCTCACTAAATACATAAATAAATGAATAAAAAGCTTTAAAAAACACTTACCTTGTCTGCCGCGTCCCCGGCGCTCCCTCTCGCCGTCCCGCGATTCGCGCCGCCACCGAATCGGATCCTAATGCGCATGCGCGGGCGGCCGCGCATGCGCATTCCTCACGAGAAATGCGCATGCGTGGCCGCCCGCGCATGCGCATTAGGATCCGAAATGGCGGCGCGCATCGCGGGACGGCGAGAGGGAGCCCCGGGGACGCGGCAGACAGGGTAAGTGTTTTTAAAAGCTTTTTATTCATTTATTTATGTATTTAGGGAGGGCGGGAGGGAGGCGGGTGGCGGCCGCTACGTCCGCTACGCAAAATGCGTAGGAGACGGCTCTCCGTGCACTCCGTGCACGGAGCGTAGCTGGCCGCCCACCCTTAGTATTTATGCACTGACATTTTTTATTAAAGATTTTTGGAAAAAGCAAACGTAATTGTCACGCGTAAATTGGTAAGTTTCGAATAAATGACCACTATTTCCGATATAACTAGATTACAGGTGAAATGGCTCAGCTCGATTGGTTAAGGGTTGAAAAGCATGGTACGCAGAAATATTGCAAGTTTGAACGGTCCAGGTTTTTGTTGTATGTATTTTGCATATTTTTGTACGGTCTAAAGCAACTGCTAAAGATCCTGGTATTCAGCCTATACTTTATATGCTACCTGTGTCAGGGAAGTTGTTTTAAAAATGCCCCTAAGTCGCCCTGAAGGAGTGCCACCAGACCCCCCCCGTACGAACGACAACGACAACGTACGGCTGTAGGTTATCACTTTTCCCCAAAGGAGAGCACGAGCTCGCCCCCCACGTTGCACCGACTGCCCTTTTGTTCTGACCCCCCCCCTGCGCACGATCCGTAATACCACGCTTCGGCGACCTATGCTATCCACAGGCTTCCGATAATCACCTCTCCCACACTTAATGGTCCGCCTGGGCTTAATCGCCAAATTGGCAGGGACTGCGTCCAGTGGAGATAGCCCGAGTATGTAGTAAGTAAAAGCCTTTTCGAGTTTATGCGCGCTGATGTGTTTTTAAAATGCTGCCCCTGCCCCCCTTCTTTTTCCCTCTTTCTGCAGGTCACATCGGAACGTTGAGTATGGTACGAAAAAGAAGATGGTGATCTAGCGGACAAAAATGGGAAAAAGGGGTTCGATTATGATACATACACACGACAAGCGAACAGTGGCTATTTCTCTCCCTGAACTTAGCGCTTGGGAGGACAGCCTGAAGCAGAAACTATAAAATATGACTTCGCTTGGCACCCCGAATAATACAACCAAAAATGACGTGCACTAATGAATAAGCATCCTACAATTAACTAAATAGGGAAAGTTTAAAGAATATTCTGAGGTGAGGTTTACCCAAGTACCCTCCGCTTGGAGGACTAGGAATGTTGCCAGTGTTTAAAATCTACTACCTCCTTTTCGCACCCTCATAGACATGAAACTAAAAACTGCCCCATTGTTCTCACAACTGACACCCACTGTTGCCTCAGCCTGGAAACACATTAGCCCGACCAGGTTAGTTCTTGACCAATTGCCAAAGGCATATAAGTGTATATAACTAAAGCCACCGGTGAAGGCAGCCGACGATAAAAGAGAAGAAAAAGGTCAAAAGAGCTTAGGATGCTAAGGATGCGCAGCATTCAGGAAGAGATCATTTTGGCCAATAACTGTTCTATGTTTTGTCTTGGATTTTTGTAAATAATACATGTACTGTCTCCCCCGCCTGAGTTTGTGTGTACATAATGTATGGATCTACGTCGTCCCTCTGCCTGTGTTTCTGTATTACTTAACCCCTGCTGTTCTGTGTTGTGTGCGCACTGAATGGCCCATTATTGTACACGTTTCTCTCTCTCTCTCTCTCCCTCTCTCCATGTCATACGTGTACCGAATGGTTCGTTTAGAGTGCGGACTCTCTCTCTCTCTCTCTCTCTCTCTCTCTCTCTCTCTCTCTCTCTCTCTCTCTCTCTCTCTCTCTCTCTCTCTCTCTCTGAGGATCCCACTGTTCCCTCCTCCTTTGATGGTAACGTTGTGCCCCACTGGCACAAACCTAATTGGGTCTCTTCGAACACAAAGGTGTTCGGCAAAATTGACAGAAACTAAAACGATTGTAACTTGCCATATTACTACCTCTCCTTTCTGCAAAACGATAGAACCAGATTTGGTAATGAAGGAAAGGACAGGTAAGACGACTGATGTCCCCTAATCTGGCCTTTTTATAGGGGGACTATAATGTCAATGGTCTTCTGTTTTTCAGTTCATTAGAAATGCAATTCCCAAATGCCCAGATTGCCTCACCCCTCTGCACTTAAGTGCGGATGTCCAAAGCGTCCTCGCTTCTCCCGATTGACCCCAACTCCTTGTCCAAAGCGTCCTCACTTCTCCCGATTGACCCCAGCTCCCTGTCCAAAGCGTCCTCGCTTCTCCCGATTAACCCCAGCTCCATATCAGCTACCCCCGAAGCGTAATTGATGACCTTGATTAACGGTCGCTCCCCAAGAAAAGCATGTGTAACCTCTGCCCCCCTCTCATGATGATAACATCCTGCTTGCAAGAGTTAGCCGACCCCGAAGGGAAATGTAAGATTGTCAGTACTTGGGTTAAAAAGAAAAAGGGCGAGTCTCTACCTAAGGACTCGATTTCGAGTTTGATTATAATACACTGCCGATAGGAGTCCAATTTCTCTCCACGTACGTCACGAATGAACGCCAAATAGGCTTACGAATTCAATGGAAATACCCTCCTACATACTCCATAAGTGATGACTTCTGACTGTGACCGATGAACCTATCCCCCACCTACTTAGGATGGGGACGGAATTGAGATGTATAAATGTCTTCTCCTGCCAGTTTTTCTAAAACTTGTTCTGTACCCATTCAAAGATACAATCACCGGAGGAGAGGAGCTGGACGTGACGCACAGCCTGGCCACAGATCATGAAGCACGTGTGACCTCAGCCAAAGGTGGAGCCACAGAGCAACGAGACGCGGGACGAGGCACCACTCTCAAACTTGGCAGATTAGGGAATGAAGGGCTGCCTTGAAGCCCTCGATTTGCTGACCCACTCGTGCCTGAAGTCCCCGTCCCTTTTGAGCCCGACCGATGGGCCTGCCTGCTCGTCATCCTTTGCTCCTTGTGGTCCCTTGGTGTGCTCAAAGATCTGATCCCACTCCGCCCTCTCTTCCCTTGATTATTCAACAACATCACCCTTTTCGCATAACTTTTGACTATAGAATAAGGTTTTGCCACGGAAGAAGAAAGACACGCAGGTGCCCAGCATGAGGCACCCCTAAGAAGATCAGTTAGGAAACAGGACTGTGATCTAACAGCAGAGGACTGATCGCACCCTGCAACGCGTAAGGATGAATCCGAGCTGGACCTATAGCTCTACCGCCGGTGCTCAACAGCGCCAACGAAAGAAGACGGACTCTGTTAAAAAGACATTGTGATGAAGACCCCCCCCCTTTCCTGAACTTTCTACTCACCCCCTTGACTAATTGCTTGTATCGAACTGAATTCCTCCCTCAACCATTTTGTATTGCTTTCAAAAATGTTTCATCGGTCACTCATGTATTTAGTTTTCCAAAAAGTCTCTTATGGCACTGACAAGACCCGAAGGTATCAGAGCACTTTTTACTGTATGTTGATGTCACCGGAGAGAAAGTCTGAACTTGATTCTATAATGTTTCGGAACATTTTTCTTGATTGACTCCGACTAAGTATTATGCCGATCTCTAGACTTGTATGAATAACCCAACAAATGTAAAATCATATGTGCCGCATTCCGCCTATCGTATCGACTGTATAGAATTGAACTAGCTTATGTAAAAAAGCGGCGACTGTTGAAAATGGCAATGTATATGTACATAAGCGGCGTTCATTTCTGTTCACTGTTCCCCTTGTTGTAAGCAGAACGGATATCGCTAGACACTGACTGTGTTATCCCGCCAGCATAGACCCATGCACACACGTACACGACAGCCATTTTAGGCACCATGGCCTCTCTGCCCGTTTGTTAAACCCCCGGCACCCCTCCCCACGCGCATCGCTCATGCATCGGCCATAAGACCCTCTCCCTCTGCGTGACCCTGCTCTAGGAGTAGCACTCCTGCTTGACCCACACCCCCCATTTCCTCCCAAGAACACCCTTCCCCTCAGCTGACAACCCCCCCCCCCCCGGCTGCACTTGGCCTCTCGACCCGGTCCCAAGTCCTAAGACCAAGCCTCGTGGATGTACATCCCACTTTTCCCTGCCCAGCATAACAAAACCGTGATACACCAACCGAAGTGCCCGATCTTATCGCCTGCCCAACCTTTGATCTGATCATCCCCTCCTGCCCTCGTGTCCGGTAGGAACGTCCGGCTGAGAGATCACAATCCCTTGTTACATTCAGGAGGGGAGGATGCCATCTGAGCGACTGGTATGGGAATAGGCCTGAAGCTTGGATTCCAAGCATGCTTTCTCCTATTTTCAAAGCATCTTTATTGCAATAAGGAATGTTTGTGCATCATAAACATGTGTATAAAAGACGAAGCCTCAGAGAAACTTGCCAGAGCACCTCCTGAAGACACTATGCGAGTTTTCGAAATGACAGGCTCTCCTCATGAGAAATAAAACTCTATTCTTGTTTTCCTGCTTCCAGCGCCCGTCTCTTTATTTGGTAATTGTTCAAGATGGGAACTAAGAGGCGTCCTGCGCCAGCAGCCTGGGCATCAGGTGCGTTATGGGCTGACTTTTCCACATGATGAAGTGTCTTTTTTAGAGGAAGACAGCCATATGCCAGTAGTGCAGGAGGAGCAAGCTGGATTGCAGCCAGGGGCAGGAAGACTTCCGATTGGAAGTGCTGAGCCCTGTTTTGCCCCTAACATGTTGCAGCCTGTTTTGCCTGCCTTTAGTGGTGTTGCAAGTTGTAGAGCCAATACAGAGAATGTTTTGCCTCTCAATTTCTTCCAACTATTTATTGATGATGTATTTTTTAGCAATATTGTTGAGGAGCCGAATTTTTAAGCAGAACAGTTCTTGAGAGATAACAGTGCCACACTTAAGTCAAACTCTAGAGTTACCCAGTGGATTCCCACAAATCTCCATGAGATTAAGCAGTTAGAGGGTTTACCTTTTGTTAATGCGTTTGATAAGGAAGCCATCTCTGTCTTTATATTGGTCTACAAACTTCTTGATGACAGCTGCTATATTCCCAGCAACCATGATTTCAGATTGGTATTTGCTTCTGCAGCAGATGCTGCATTTTGTAGATAATGCTACAGGACTGGCGTAAGTTCACCCCGATTGTGACGGTCTCTTTAAGATTCGGCCTGGCCTGACCATTTAGAAGATCGTTTCTCAAAGATCTATGCTCAAGGGAAGGAGGTATCTGTGGATTATTCTCTGGTCCTATTCAAGAGTTGTTTGGTTTTCCAGACAATGCATTCCCAGCAAGAGAGTGCACTATGGTATTAAGCTATATATGCTGTGTGAAAGTGCTACTGGATATACATATAATTTCAGGGTGTACACTGGTACGGATTCTTCAGTTGACCCCCCTGGTTGCTTGTACACTTTTGGAGTCAATGAACAAATTTCGTGAGAACTTGCCAGAGAAATTTTTAATATAGGTAGCCTTTATTACATTGACAATTTCTAAAAAGGTGTGTAATTTTTTTAAGAATTGTTCAAAGGGGGCACTCTGGCATGTGGCCCAATCTTCTCTAACCGTAAAGGTTACCCTAAAGAGCTTCTGTGTAAAATACGTGAGAGGGTATAGAGCAGTGCTTTGCATAGTAATGAACTTCTTGCTTTGAAATTTTCAGACAGAAGAGATGCCCACATGCTCACAACTATTCACAATGAAAGCACTTCTCCTGTGACTGTTTGGAGTCACGTAGCAGAAGTGTGCACACATTTTGTACAATTTAGACTGTAACAAGCACATGGGAAGTGTAGATGAAGTAGATCATAGGTTGGAGCATTAGAATGCGGCCCGGAAGTCCTATATTGTTGTTTTCAAAGATTATTCTCCAGATTCCAAGTTGATTTTTGTACAGTTTTAGTAGTCTGGTATGGACAGCTATATTGCAGTTGAGCAGGCAAGTGTTCCTAGAATCGGAGGGGTGAAGGATGTGGCTAGATTGAAAAATGCACATTCCTGAATATATTCCTCCGATTCTCAAAAAAACTTTCCTTGTTGGAGATGTAGAGTCTGTGTCCAAAGAGGAGTACTAAAGGAGAATTATATGTACTGCCCGCTTCTCCTTCCAATCCTGGCCTATGTGTGCCCAGATGCTTTAAATTGTAGCATATGGAACTCAAGTACTGAAAGCAACCAAAAGGGAACTGACTCTCATCTGTATTGCGAAATAATTTCTGTATAACTAAATGATTGGCAGTAGTTTAATGTGCTTAGTTACACTTGTTGTGTATGCAGTCATAGTTGCTATTCGATTTTCTACCAATAGGTTGTTTTTTTCTACTTGAAACAAAAGGGGTTGTTTTTAGTTGGATGTTTGTTTTTTTCCTGTCTGTGCTTTGTGTGATTTGTTCATAGTGGGCAATGAAATTTAGAAATGAAAGTGGTGTGGAGCTTCATGATGATGTCTGAGTGGCATTTGCTGGCAGTGTGTGTGAACTAAGAAAAACCAAAGGTGGTGATGGACGGAGCGTTGACAATACAAACACTCACCCCCAGTCAACTGATCTGGGTTTAATCCATCCCCGTTCTTTAGCTCACTCCGCCACCCCAGTTCAGACATGGCCATATGCAAATCAGTCTGACCCTGTGCCTCATGGGAACAATCCAGCCCGAACTGCCAAGCCATGTCTTCCCTGGACCGGAATCAAGCTTCCCAGGACCGGTTTCTGGCATTACAGCCGTCTTCAGCCGGGCTTGCTTGACTCCAGTGTCAAAGTGAGCAAGGGACTCACGTCTGAGCATACCCTGCCAACTTAGGGTGAACAAAGAAAAACCAAAGGTGGTGATGGACGGAGCGTTGACAATACAAACACTCACCCCCAGTCAACTGATCTGGGTTTAATCCATCACCGTTCTTTAGCTCACTCCGCCACCCCAGTTCAGACATGGCCATATGCAAATCAGTCTGACCCTTTGCCTCATGGGAACAGTCCAGCCCGAACTGCCAAGCCATGTCTTCCCTAGACCGGAATCAAGATTCCCAGGAACGGTTTCTGACATTACAGCCGTCTTCAGCCGGGCTTGCTTGACTCCAGTGGCAAAGTGAGCAAGGGACTCACGTCTGAGCGTACCCTGCTAACTTAGGGCAAACAAAGAAAAACCAAAGGTGGTGATGGACAGAGCATTGACAATACAAACACTCACCTCCAGTCAACTGATCTGGGTTTAATCCATCACCGTTCTTTAGCTCACTCCGCCACCCCAGTTCAGACATGGCCATATGCAAATCAGTCTGACCCTGTGCCTCATGGGAACAGTCCAGCCCGAACTGCCAAGCCATGTCTTCCCTGGACCGGAATCAAGCTTCCCAGGACCGGTTTCTGGCATTACAGCCATCTTCAGCCAGGCTTGCTTGCCACCAGTGGCAAAGTGAGCAAGGGACTCACGTCTGAGCATACCCTGCCAACTTAGGGCGAACAAAGAAAAACCAAAGGTGGTGATGGACGGAGCGTTGACAATACAAACACTCACCCCCAGTCAACTGATCTGGGTTTAATCCATCACCGTTCTTTAGCTCACTCCGACACCCCAGTTCAGACATGGCCATATGCAAATCAGTCTGACCCTGTGCCTCATGGGAACAGTCCAGCCCGAAATGCCAAGCCATGTCTTTCCTGGACCGGAATCAAGCTTCCCAGGACCGGTTTCTGGCATTACAGCCGTCTTCAGCCGGGCTTGCTTGACTCCAGTGGCAAAGTGAGCAAGGGACTCACGTCTGAGCATACCCTGCCAACTTAGGGTGAACAAAGAAAAACCAAAGGTGGTGATGGACGAAGCGTTGACAATACAAACACTCACAGTGTGTGTGAACTGGCATTAGACTAGTGGTTTGTGGGGTGGTGACATGCTGGCAGTGTGGGTGTGTAGAGACTTGCTGGTGGTCACAACAGAAAAACCTCGAGCCAAACGCCAGTTTACACACAAAGCCATCCAAATGCCATTCCAAACACTCTATCACCAACCAGCTGGTGTGATTGGTGTGCCAGTCCTGTGAGCATATAAAAGTGATGGGCCCTTGAATGGCACAGTTTGTTGGTGTGAGTGTTGTAATGTGTGTGGCCCATGGCTGGCAATGTGAATGGCTTTGTGTGTGTGACACATAAAAGGTGAATGGATGGCCTGCAAAGTGGTTGGTTTCTTGCCGTGGCTCTACAGCACATGAGCTGTGAGTCTTTGGTTCCGTATTATGAACTTCCAACTATCTTATTTACAGTGATTTATGCATTTTCATTTTTGGAAATCTGTTGTTAAAGAAATTTACCTTTTGAACTTTTCATTCACCCTCATGCCAAATCCATACAGTATATGTGTATACTTGAGTACTAGATGGTTATGCAGTAATATTTGTCTTTTCTGACTTGTCTTAACCCTAGAGACACTGTCTCTAGAGAAAACCTACCGATCCCACTTTTTTATACACTAGACACTAGGGGTCTCCAGTGTGGTGTTTCTCACACGGACCACACAAGGTTTCCTTATCTAAAAACCCATCCAAATGTGAAACATTTGCAAAATACACATATTTTCTTCATATTTCTGCGACGGAAAGTACTACTGTCTTAGTTGCACCACAAATTGTCTACCACCCAGTATTCCCACATGTCTCACAATAAACATAGTACCTCATCTGTGTAGGCGGGCGTAGAGCCTGTGACAGGAAGAGGTCCAAGACGCAAAGTGGCAACATCAACAAAAGGGGTACTTGCAGGGATTAGGCCTAGTCTTGGTGGCCTTCCAGGGAAACCTACCAAATCCATACATGTCTGAAAACTAGACACTGAGGGGAGACCAAGTTGGTGTGGCATGCATGAATCCCACAAATTGTTTGTACCCACAATGCCCTGCAAACTTCTAGCATTGCCTAAAATTGCACATGCTACTTGTATTTCAAAAACAAGAAATGATGGACAGAATGCTGATCAATGTCACACATTTACCCCAGTACAGATATCTAAAGGTGATGCCCCAAAACCAGTCCCAGGATGCTTGTTTCTGGTCCAGGGAGGACCTGGCTCAGCAGTTCAGGCTGGACTGTTCCCATGAGGAACAGGGTGAAGACTGATTTGCATATGGCTGGGTCCAATCTGGGGTGGCGTGGTGAGCAAAGGAACAATGGATTTAACCCAGATCTCTTGACTGGGGGTGAATGTTTGATTTGCTCTGCATTTCATCCATCATCTGTGAGTCTTTTGCTTTTTTGCCCTAAGTGAGCCGAGTATGGCCAGATGTGGGTCCCAGGCTCACTGTGCCACTAGACTCAAGCTAGCCTGCCTGATGAGGGGCAATGCCCCGAAACTGGCACCAGGATGCATATTTCCTGTCCAGGGTGGGCTTGGCTTGGCAGTTTGGGCTGGACTTTTTCCACAAGGAACAGGGTTAAGGCTGGTTTGCATATGGCTTGGTCCAAACTGGGTTGCTGTGGTGAGCAATAGAGCAATGGATTAAACCCAGATCTTTGTGACTAGGGGTGAATGTTTGATTTGTTCAGAATTCTGTCCATTATTTGATCCTTTTTCTTTTATTGCCCAAATGGAAAGGGTATGCCCATATGTGGGGCACATGCTCACTGCGCCACTGGATTCAAGCTAGCTTGGCTGATGAGGGATGATACCCCGAAACTGATCCTAGGATGCCTGTTTTCGGTCAAGGAAGGACCTGGTTTGGCAGTTGATACTGGACTATTCCCATGAGGAACAGGGTCAAGACTGATTTGCATATGGCTGGGTCCAAACTGAGGTAGCATTTTGAGCAAAAGAACAATGGATTAAACCCAGATCTTTGTGACTGGGGGTGCATGTTTGCATTGTTCAGCATTCTGTCCACCATTTGTTCCCTTTATACTTGTATTTCTGTTGCAGAAACTTACAGTGTTAACAGGAATTCACAAAATCCCTAACACCCATTATTTCTCTACTTGTCTTAATACAAATGCTGCCCCACTGTTTCTAGATGGGCCTAGTGCCTGCAACAGGATTGAATCAATCCAAGGTCAGTGGGAGTCCTCGCAAGGGTTCTTTTATTGACTCTTTTTGGTCCGTGCCAGTCGCAGGCACTAGACCTACATAGCTTCTCACATTGCAAAAAAGAGTCTGTTTCAGTGGAAAAATGTGATGTGTCTATGTTGTGCTTTGGCCCCTATCCTGTTGGGGGCACTAGGCCTACTCACACAACAGAGGTATATTTTTATTGAAAGACTTGGAGGAATGTTGGGTGGTGAGAAATGTGTGGCTCCCTACAGATTCCAGAACTATTATATTCACAAAATGTGAGGACTTTTTTTTTTAATTCAAAGTTTGAGGATTGTAAAGGGCTTCTGGGTAAGAAAAACTGGAGAGAGCCATGCAAGTCACCTCACTCTGCATTTCCATGGCTATCCATTCTTAAAACATTTGCAGGGTGGCTATGTTTCCCTAGCTGCAGGCTGAGCTAGAGCCCAAAATCCACAGCTAGCCACATTGCAAAAAACGTTTTGCAGTGGAAACACGTGATGTGTCAATGTTCTGCTCTGGTGCCTTTCCTGTCACTGCCCATACTATTCTTATTGGAAAACTTGGGAGGGAATGCTAAGTGGAATGAAGTTAGTGGCTTCCCACATATTCCAGTATTATCTGTCACAGAAATGTGAGGAAAATGTGTGTTTTTAGTAAATGTTTGAGGTTTGCTTGGGCTTCCGGCCTGGTGAGAGCCATGCAAGTCACCCTACACTGGATTCCTCTGAGTGTCCAGTTTTAAGACATTTTCAGGTTTGCAAGGTCTCCCCTAGGTGACTGCTGAGCAAGTCCCAAAATCCACAGCTAGCCACATTGCAAAAAAGAGTCTGTTTTCAGTGGGAAAGTGAGATGTGTCCATTTTGTGTTTTGGCACCTTTCCAGTTATGGCCACTAGCCCTATGCGCACAAATGAGGGTTCATGTTTATCGGAAGACATGGGGAAATGGTAAGTGGTAGGAAATGTGTAGCTCGCTGCATATTCCAGAACTTTTCATCACAGGATTGTGAGAAAAAAGGTTATTTGTATTCAGAATGTGAGGTTTGCAATCTCTCTGGGTAAGAAAACCTGGTGAGAGTCATGCAAGTTTACCCACCATGAAATCCGCTAGGTATCGTGTTTATAAAAAAATTGTGCAGGTTTGCTTGGTTATCCCAGGTGCTGACTGACCAAAGGCCCAAAATCGACTGTTATCCACATTGCAAAAAAGTCAGTTTTCAGTGAAAAAAATGTAATGCATCCATGTTGTGTTTTGGGCCTTTCTGGGCACTAGGCCTACCCGCAAAAGTGTAGTACCATTTATATTAGACGTAGGGGAACACAGAATATTAAAATAAGTGTTATTACCAAATTTATGTCTCTGCATTTGTGCCATCCAAATATAAGCCAGTGTGTAAGAAAGAAGACATTTTGAGAAACTCCATAAAAATTACATTCTAGTATGGATACCCACAAATTTAGAGAAGTGCAAAAGACCACTGCTTCTAAACTCCATATCCTGTGCCTCAAATACATAGGGGCAAATTTACAACGAAGTGGCGGAGCGTGGCGTTAGCCTCCTTGGTTTAAAGCCATGCTCTGCCACTTCTGAAAAGCAGGGCTGCACTATATTTACAACAATATGGTGCATCCTTGTATTTCCCCCTGCGCTGGTGCTAAATTTAGCAGCTGAGTGTCAACTCAGGCATCCTGCACCATAGTGCAATGGTGTCTGCATTGAGGGGAAGATTGATTATGTGCAGGAAAGTCTTCCTTCTTGCAAATAAACAATCTTGAAATGTCTAATTGTCACATCTATGTGTGCTGCTTAATGTTGCGACGAATCCGGTCTGTATGGGGAGGAAGGCCACTTGAATGGATTCCGGTGTGTAGGTTCCGTAGGAAGTTTGTTCTCGCAAAGGCACGATGCGACGATCTTTGGAGGTGCGGCGATCTCCGGGGGGACGATGCGCGGACCAGCGGTGATCTTCTCTCTCACAGCTCCTCGATGCGTTGGCTTCGGCGATGACTCTCGCAGCGACGTGATGCAGTCCGCAAGCAGGCGGTGCGGCGATCTCACCCAGCGATGACAGGCTCTGCGACGACACTCGCAGCGATGTTCGACTTCCCACACCGATCGGGTGTGTCCCGCAAACGAAGGATGCGACAGCTCTGACAGCGGCAACAGGCGCTGCGACGATCTCGACCTTCGGAGCGGCAGTAATCTTCTCGCATTGTCGGGGATGCGCTCCGCAGTGGGCGATGCGATAACTTTTCTTTAGCAAAGTCTCTCAAATTTCCAGCTTCCCAACACAGGTACAACTTCCAGAGGCACCACTCATGGGCCAAGCACTCCAGGAAGGACAGAACTCTCTCAGTAGAGCTCAGGGGAAGCCGGGGGTGAAGTCCAGCTCTTCTCAGGCTCTTGGAAATTCCTTCAAGCAAGGGGACACAGCACAAAGCAAAGTCCTTCCCCTCTCCTTGGCAGCAAAGCAACAGCAGGGCAATCCAGCAGAGCAACAGCTGGACAATCTTCCTTCTTCAGTTTCAGCTTTCTCCTTGGCAGAGGTTCCTTCTTGATTCCAGGTTGATCTCATTTTCTGTTGTCAGGGGTCCTGTACTTATACCCCTAAAAATCTTTGTTCTCTTTGTGCAAGTGGGCCCTGAGCCCGGTCTGAACCAGTTCTGGGTGTTGCGCGAGCACTTTGTTTGCCTGGCTTCTCCTTTCCTTTCAGAGTGAGGGGCAGGGTCGTCAGCCGCCCAGCAGGAAGTGGAGCCAGTATTGTGGAAGGCAGGCACAGCCCTATTCAGGCCCAGGTGCTAACTCCTCCCACCACTCAAGTTGCAAATGCAGTCATTCAGCCTAGGGCTGACTCAGCCAGCCTCCTGGGGAATCCCCAGCCCCTGTCATTCTCAAACCAGACAGTCAATACACAAACAGGCTAAGGCACACAGAAGGGTCAGACAAGAGAACAGCAACTTTCTAAAAGTGCTATTCTCAAACACAGGATTTAAAAACAACCTTTCCTAAAAGATGTGTTATTAAATTCTGAGTTCCTATGGGAATAAATGCTGGTAGCCACTGTAGCCAGCATCCCCCATGTTAATCTATGGAGCAAGATAACCTTACAATAGTGAAAAACGAAAATGGCTGCCATTCACTACCAGAGCATGTCACCTGCACCAGTACATGCTCTACCTTTCACATACACTGCACCCTGCCCAGGGGGGTACCTTGGGCCTTCCATAGGGGTGACCAAATGTGCACAAAAAGGAAAGGGTTAGGCCTGGTCAGTTGGGGCACTGACCAGGAGGACATGACAGTTCACAGACTGCGCACAGGCACTGCGGTGGCAGGCCTGAGACACCATTTTAGGGCTACTCCTGTGGGTGGCACAATCAGTTCTGCAGGCCCACTTGTAGCATTTGTCATCACCTGCCCTGGCACACCCAGTACACTTTACTAGGGACTTCATGGTGATACAAATATGCCAATCATGTATATCCAATCATAATAACAATTTACATAGGGAACACTTACACTCTGGCACTGATCAGCAGTGGCAGAGTGTCCAAAGCACCTAAACCAGCAAAAACGAAATCCAGCACAGCATCAAAAATACAGGAGGTAGAGGCAAAAAGATAGGGGAAAACCACGCCAAAGATGCCAGGTCTAACATGCCCCCTAGTATTTTGCCACATGGAATGGTGTATTACTGGTACGCAATGAAACCCCATTATAGGATGTAGCTCAGTGGGTACCTGGGGTTCCAAGAAACCTCACACACGCTATATATTTCCACAACCAGAAGGATCTATGTGTTGCAATGTTATATGGCTTTTGTAAATCGGCCATTGTGACAAGAAGTTACAAATGAAAACTTCACAAATAGGTGTTTATTCTTACTCATTTTTCAATATTTTATTCATTTAAACAGTTAGTTTCTTCGGGAACACCTTAAGGGATCTACACATGCGACCCCTAAATGAATTCAGAATGTTGTCTACTTTTCAGAAGTTTATAGCTCTCCAGGAGATCTCATAGATTTATCAGCGGCTTCCTACACAAACTGAAAGTAGGTTGAAAGCGCAAACTTTTTCTCTTGAAAAATGCCAAAACTGTGGTAAAAGAATTCTATTTTGGTTCAGCTCTGTATGTTCCTGAAAGCCAGGAAAATGGTAACTTTAGCACAACAAACCTTTTGATGATGCTATTTTTAAGAAACAAACTAGACACTTTTTTGTAGAGCACTTTTTGCCTGGTTTTTCCCCAAAACACAAAAGTTTGTAATCTTTGATGTTTTCTAAGTTTCCTCCAGGCAATTGCACAAACCCTGGGTACCTTTGGAATCCCAAGTATGTTGTAAAAAAAGGGAGCAAATTTGGTGTGGATACCTTATGTGGAAAAAAAGTTATGGGGGCCTATGTGTAAACTACCTCAACTCGCCAAAAAAGGGCTCAGCATTCTAGGGTGCAAAGGTTTAGCAACCAAGGGGTTAACATGTATATTTAACATTATAATAAATTCGTATTTTTATTTTAAATATTAATGTAAATTCATTTCAAATATTTATTTGAAATGCAGAACACATTTTAAAAAATACTATTGCACTATTAACGTAATTTTGATTTAAATCTTTAATTAATTTAAATATTTGAAATTAAAGAAAGAATATTTTTGAAAGTTTACATTAAAACAAAAATTCTCAACAAAAGTAAAACCTTTTTGAGTTAGTCATTATTAATTATTAAAAGTGATATTTATAATTATTTAAGAGAAACATAATTATATTTGAATAAAACTTAGTGTTACATGTATTTATTCATTGAAAAATGATTGTTAAAATATTTTATAATTCAATAATAAATTTAATATTTTTAGATATTGAGGGCCCGATGTAGGTAATCTTGATTTACCTACTCTTAAATACCGAATCATACCGATTCGGTATTTAAGAGTAGGTAAATGGGATGTAGGTAATTTCTCTTTTTAAATTACCGAATCGGTAAGATTCGGTAATTACCGAATCGGTATTTACCGATTCGGTAATTGCCATTCATTCCTATGGGCCTGGACGCCCATAGGAATGAATGTCAATTACCGAATCGGTAAATACCGATTCGGTAATTGGGGGAAACATTGAAGGGTGGCAGGGTGTCACTTTGACACCCTGTTGCACCCTTCAATCGTGTATGGGTGCACATGTTGCAGACATACATGCCCTAAGGGCATGTATGTCTGCAACATGGCAGCATTTGAAAAGCAAAACAAATGCTTTTTCAAGGCTTTTCATTATTTACCACCAACTTCTAGTTGGTGGTAAATAACAAATTCATAAAGCCCTGTAGCACTGATTACAGTGCTACCTACATCTCATAATACAGATTCGGTAATGTTACAGAATTTGTAATTTTACCGAATCTGTAAAATTACCGAATCTGTATTTTAGGTGGCCCTACATCTCATTTTCCAAATACCGGTCGGTAACGGCCGAAATAACCGAATTTCAGACGTTTCCGATCGGTATTTGCCTACCTACATCGGGCCCTGTATCTTTAAATTATATTTATTTATATGTTTAACTATTTTAAATAACGTAATTTAATTCTGCATTATTTATTTCCTATGGGGTTTTATTTTAAGTTCCTACCTCCATTACTTTCCATGGAAAGATGTTAAGTACCAGTGGTTGGCTGTTTGTAGTACTGGATTTGCTACTATTTCTTTTTGGCAGTAGCAACTTACACTTAAAAATGTGTCTCCACCCAGTGTGTGTCAGGTGGTGAAGAAGTGTAAGTCTATTCTTTTGAGCAACTTTATACCCTGTTTTTGTGATTAGCCCAATGTGATTAAGTTACTCAAAAGGGTAGGAGTAAACTTACACATGTAACTCTTTCACAATTGTACGTTATCTTTGTGAAAAGTCATGTCAGTGTTTTCATATGAAATGATTTATTTGGATTTGGTTGTTTTTTTGGACAGTGTGTGTTATTAACGGAGTGTGGTATATTGTGGTTGTCCCTGTGTCCACCTTCTTACCACTCTGTTACAACCTTGTCATCGGGAGATAGAATATATAATGCGAATAGAGGGTTCTGTTGCTTCACAGCTTTATTGATGGGGTTATGATGAGGCTATGTCTGTAAAGGCACCCCAGCTATCACTGTATCATCTGTGAATGTTTTAATGACATTGTCTTAATATTTGGACACTTGACATGTTATCAAAGCTACGTGCAGCATGTTGTTATTCAAAGTTTGAGTCTACCACATTTCATACAAGCTTCCTTATTTTCAGGAAATAGTGCTAGCTCCCCTCCTGATTTCCTAAAACGTTTGCTAGTATCACCATTAGTTTGATAGAATGTTGATTTTTATAGAATTAATGTTTGTTTAACCCCTTCCATGCTGATGACGAGCTCAGCTCGTCATGGAGTGCCCATTCATTTCAATGGAAATTACATTGAAATCGTTGGACATGCCTTAGCATCCAAGTGGTTAAGCAAAGCATATATTTCAAAAGTGGTAATTTTGATTTAAACTCAAGTAAAATATGTTGATCGACTGCTTACAATGCCTTGGAAAGTGAAACGTAGCTTTAATACGGCTGTACATTTTACACTAAATCATGCTGTATTAATCCAGGTTAGTGTATCCAACACACTTTGTGTGAAAATTGAAAAACACGTAGAAGAACCTTTCAAAATATTTTTAAATGCATTCAGGAGTTTTAAAAATCCAAATTGGAAGCATGGTAGTACTTTTAAATAGCTAATTGTTTTGTGTACCAGCTTGTACCACTTGGGTATTAGATCTTCTATTGTTTGACAACACAAAGGTGGAATGGTATGTATTCTGTGCCCTAAGAAGCTTTCCAGGCCTCCATAACTCTTTTGTGCAGAAACGCATCCTAACATTTGGAGTTACATAACACATATCTTTCTATTGTTACTCCTACATAAGGAAGGTCCACTTGTTGTGGTGGGCAGATTTCCATTGTCAGTTCGCTTAAGGAGGTTTACGAAGCCTTCTGCCGATTAAAGTCTCAATCCTAGCCAAACCAGAGCTCTACCATATGAAACTGACTCTGTCGGAATTTTGCTGTGAAGTGTTTTTGTGGCATTGGTAAAGCTCTGAGGAGGGTATGAAGTAAAAGGAAACTTGACAACAAACAGCTTCCATTTGATACAGCCATAGCTTGATCACAGTAATGTATTGGGGATCTGGAATCCTCCTCTTGGAGCTTCTATGGATCGGTTGCTATTCAAATGGGTTTTGCATAAACTGACTCATGCAAAACAGTATATCTCCCCAATGTAGGAAGTCTTAGACACTTGCCAGAACCAACATTTGTGCAGCAAATTATCTCAGTATCCAACTAGATATCTGATCATACGGAAATACCTCTTTTGGTGTGCTAGCTCAGAAAGTGGATTGTTTGTTGAAATGGATGTGAGCCTTTCTCAAGAAAAGGCCACTATCCATGTCAGGTTGAACCAAAAAAAGTCAATAAATTAACATGTGCTTAACCCTCTTCTAGCTTAGGGCAAAAACAGTCATGCTTAAGTTAGAGGCAATGTGTAAAGTATTTGTGCAGCACACAAACAATAATAAGGTCAAAACAAAAGAACAATACCACGCCAATTTAGTAAAATAGCATTCAATCTAATAATTTACTTGATACCAAAACAATAAAAATCCAATCAGTAGAACCAGAGCCATGGAATGTCGAAGATTTAGGTAAGTGCCACTCGCGGTTATCTAGTCGTGCTACAACAGTTAAAAGTCACAACTTAAGGCCTACCAGGATGGAACGTGGGCCGGATAGAGTGACCTGCTTAGTTCCACTGAAAAATTATTTTTGAAGTCAGGCGCGAAGCAGTGAGAGCATTGTGGAGGGTCCCCACTGTAGCACAAAGAGCAGGCTGGGCATCATGGAAGGTCGCTGCTGTAGTGCAAAGATCCCGTTGTGCATCATGGACAGCCAATGCTAGAGTTTCATGTTGGCGATCACTGCAAACTATTGATGCTGCAGCACAAAGTGCAGATCTTGCATTGATTGTCATCGCTGGTGGTCGATGTCGTGCAAAGAGTCAGGTTCACCAGAGCTTCTTGTTAGTGGGCAGCGCAGGAGGCAAGATCTCGGCACAAACTGACCAATTCCTTGTTTCAGAGAGCCCACAACTTCAGGATTTTTGCTTTGTGTCCAAAGGAGTGCACTCTGATGTTAATTAAGGGCCAGGACCTTGGGAGGTGCCACTTGGGGATCAGGAATCTACTGTTGCAGAGGTCATCAGGGCGCAGGTGGATCCAGTTGCAGGTCCAGGCATGTCTAGTTGCAGGAGATCAGCTTGGCCGTTGCAAGTAGGCCTCTAGAGCATTTTGGGCCCCTATATCTCAGGCAGGAGGTCAGTCAACTATCTCTTGGAGTCACTCAGGTAGCCTGGGATGAAGGGCACAGGTCAGTCTTCCTTCTCAAACAGCAGTGCAGGGCTCAAGCAGCAGGACAGTCCCCTGGCAGCAAAGCAGTCTTCCTTCACTAGTATCCACAGGCGCAGCAGTGTTCTGAAGAGTTGGTCTGAGGGTCTAATATTTATAGATGGTGCCAGCTTTGAAGTAGAATAAACAAATGTATTCCCCCACATCTACTTCTGGAATTTCCATCCTTCCCCTGTCAAGGTCCCAAGATGTCTGATGTGACAAAAGGCGATTGTGAAGTTCTTTGTGGATGTCAGGTATAACACTCCACAAATAACAGTATGCAGGGATCTAGGGATGTGAGGCTTCAAATAGCACGTAGGCATGGTACTAAAAGCTAGAAGCGTATCATGCTGTCTGTAGTTGGAACTCATGCAACTGGCTGGCATGCTGTGCTCTGTTAGTTATGTCCTGTTGTCCAGAGATAGTACAGGTGTAACAGCCATTCTTTTTCTTTCTCTCCTCAAAATCATATTACACAGTTTGTGAACACGGCTTACACTTTTTATTGGGAAGGCTCATACCATATTTCTGAAATTTCCAAGCAACTGGATTGCCAACTATACACCAATATAGAAATCCTATGTCATAAATACTGTGTTTTTCAGATTCTAAATTATCTTGAAAGACCTAAATAGCATATAGTTTTGCTTCAAACAACAGTAGTTGCCTTTCTTATTTGAAAGGCAGGGCTAATTTCATGAATTGCAGAACCTCGGGTCAAGATCTAGGAAAGCCTGGTTACTGTGATCTTCAAAAGGGGTACTGAGATAGAACTAACGTGTAGGTCTTCCTGTACCCCAATATGACGTGCAAGGGGACTGCTCATATTAAGACAAGACAAACACCTAGAAAATCTAAGAAAATCAATTCGACAGTTATATAGTGAACCCTTTGCCCACAGCTTTCTTTAGGAAGAGGTGCAATGATCAACCAACACCTTGCACTAAGAACATGAACCCCAAACAAACACTATGTTAACACTTTGCAGCAGTAAGTATGAGCATGCCAAATTCCCAACAAGACACACGCAACATTGCTCCAATCAGTAAAGAAGATAGCCAAGCATTACTCCAATTCTCAGCTTTCTGAAGTCACTTTTCAAGAAGGATGTTGTTGTTTTAAACTGTTTATTTGCAAGGAGTGTCTCTAACCTGTGAAGATTGATGGTATCATTCATCACAAGGAGTTGCATGTCCAGATGCCTGCATTATTGCAGCATCCTTTTTTGGAGGCCTAAAAGGACAGTGCTTTCATTGCTTAATTTGAGGCAGTAGTTGCTGTTGGGGGCCATCGGCAATCCTATTTGGGAACTAACTTTCTGTATCAGACCATTACGAGAGCAGAAGTGGGAAATACACACAAAACAGATAGACTTAGAAAGAGAAAGATGGCAAAACCGCCACTAAGGAAGAAAGCAGTAGCATGCAAGAGTAAGATACACAAGTACAGACTGTCTGAAAGTGGATTCTAGGGGCATGACGTGTAACTACGGCTACAAATCCTTGGTACGAGGTGCACCAATTCAATTGCCACGGGCTTCTGCGCAGAGCCCTGGGCACGCGCACTCATTTTCTTTGCAAATTAATCACTGAGCACTATTAAAACAATGGGCCTTAAGAATATTGTTTACCATGCTCTGCCAGGACCAACACACAGGAATGATTTAGTCAGCTGGAGAGAAATGCAAACAAGTCCCTGGGCCAGCCCTATAATGAACAAATGCGCTGGCTTAGAACAGAGCTGATAAACTGTTTTCCTATGACTGTATTGTCTACAGAGCATGGCCGCTGCGATAGAAGGAGGTGGAGGGCAGGATACAAAAAAATAAAAAGTTCACTTACCTGATTGCGACCTAAGCTACTTCTCCGTCCTCTTCTCTTCCTGACTCCTGGCAGCACATAGGCTTCCCTAAGCCAATCACGACACTGCTGTCACTCAAAATTTCACTGATTAACGCAAAAACTGCAGACCGCACAGATTGGAAAAGGCGAGGAGTGGATGCCTCGTTTGTTTCTGAGCTGTGCAGTCTTCTGGTTATGCACAAATTCAGAAAAATTCCTAGTTTATAGCAATTTTCCAAATCATGCAGACATCACCATGTTTGTATTACATTATGCTGCAAATTATTTCTAAATTACCACTGAGATTACCAATGAAAAGCTACGTGGGTCACAAGCGAAGGTGCAATGAGCAGAAGGAAGATGTACCATGTCAGGGCAGGTAGTGAACATAATAATGATAACTATGAAAGAGAGATTTCATTCAGCCAAAAATTGTGGAGCTAAAGAACTAGGCAACCAGCTGTTCACTTGACAGATAATTCAACAACAATTCTTTTACTTCAGGGAGAAATTAGAGACTTAGTTAATTGGGGCAAGTTAATCGTGTTGCCAATTTTTGTTGGTAACCAGAGATCTACAAATTAATGGGAAGATATTTTTTGCTTTGTGATTGTTTGACTTGTATTTGATGTTCTAAGGCAGTGGTCTTCAAACTTTTAATGCTGAGGCCCCTCCGATGTGAAAAAGAACAAAATAATAATTGGGGCCTCCTGAATAAAGACATATCTTTCCCAATTATTCTATAACCTTGACAATCTTTAAATATTTATATGCATCAAATACATGATTGGCAACCTACTATTCTGGTCAGCCGAGTCTTACTAAAGTGTAAAAGTATTATTCAGTGAACGAACTTCCCCCTTTGACATTTCTCCTAGTCATCATATTACAAAGTGGCCTTCAGCCCCACTGGTGTCTTTCAATAAAAACTAAGCACTGTTATCAGCATAAAGATGGTCCAGCATAATGATTGTCTTGGAAAGCACCTGCCCGATCAATTAAAGCCCCTAAAGAGGGGCCCACCACCCATTTGAAGACCGCTGCTCTAAGGTGTTGTATAATGTACTAATTTCACTAGAACTGGGGTAGGGTCTGCCCACCTGCTTAGGGGGGCAATGCCACATTTAATTTTAGAGAGGATTACAAATTGTGACTAGTGCAGTAAAGCAGAAAATAATAAAGGTTTTATCTTCCACACAAGGCTAAGTTGGTACCAACATGTTTGTGTCTTTAAATGATTTGAAATATCCAGGATCGGTGAAACCTGGCAAAGAAACCAAAAAACATGACATAATTGGTGAGTGTGGAAGCTTATGTCCTCATTACGATTTTGCCAGGTGGGATACTCCCTCACAAATGTGACGGATATCCCGTCTGCCGTATTAAAAGTTCCATAGGATATAAAAGAACTTGTAATATGGCGGACGGGATATCTATCTCGTTTGTAACGGAGTATCTCACACGCCAAGGTTGTAATGAGGCCCCTGAAGTGCTTTATCTGATAAGCAGGACCTTATCTATAACCTAGAATTCTGTTTTGGTTGAATTCTGGTGTAGGGGAACCAATGACTTTCAGGAAGCATTACTTCAATGAACCTCCCACAGCAGTGATGGCAGCAAAAAAGACATTACTGGTAAGTTACTGTCCTTGTATACAAATGTGCCATAACATGCATGACGCAGAGCTGTAAAAATGTCTGGTAACCCAATTATCTACAATATGGACCTTGCTACACCTTTCAACCCACTTCCTAGTACACAACATAGTCTAAAAACACAATCCATTTGAAAACAAGAGGTTCAGTGCTGGAAGAAAAATAATGTTATTGGCTCTTTTTGCTTCTGCAGTTGTGTATAAAATCTATTCTGAAACTGACCACACATGTTCTAATGAAGTGAAAATGTTGCTTTCGTGCCAGGGCAGAGGCAGAACTTTTATTGTTGTAATGTTGCAGTATTCTATGTGACGAGGTGTAGGACGGTCGGTAACCATGCGTTGTAATCAATCTTTTCTTGTTTTCAACATAGGCCATTACAATGACTTAATACTGAAGTTACTATTGTTAAAACAAGGAATGAAAACAAATAGAGATAGTTTAAAATCACCCACAATTACTATCCAAACACTACTTTCAACATGTGTGTCTAGGGCCAGTGAATTACAGCACTTAGCAACCCCGAGTATAAAGACTGAACGTAGGTAGGAAGTGGGGTTTACTAATTTGTATTAACCGGAATTTTAACAATAGTTACGGATTCATAACAGAATGCAGCAGTTTGACTAGGTTAACAAAAGAGAATGTTGTAACACCTTCATCCTGTGACTTCTTCTTCTTCTGTAGAATATAAAGACAAGGAGCAAAAAAACAAGCATACCAGTATCACACTACTTAAGAACATATAATTCTGCATTAGGATGAATGTCTGTAGTGCTCACTAAGCACCCCATACAGATTCACAGCTAGGAAGAGGCCTGTTCTCCTAATTGTGATTTGGTCTGACATGGATCAGCAGTTTGAAGCCACAAACCTTTGACGGAAGTAACATCCTCCGCATTTACAAATAGTTGCACTTTACATAAGGAGGGTAGGACATACAGACATTTTGGCAGATGTCCCACATTGAACAAACTGCAAATATTTCTTAGGTTTGAATAATGTCTGAAAAAAAACTTGAGTTCTCTCAGTGAATGCAACAAAGTGTGTAATCCAGTCAATATTTTATATTATCTTGTATACACCCGGTCAGGGGACGGACTCCGCCCTGCTGGCAGTCGTGGAGAATGCCAGGAGCATTTTGGATTCAGGGGGATCGGTGGCAGTGATCCTCCTGGACCTCAGTGCGGCATTTGACACCGTAAACCATCAGGTGCTACTCCAGCGACTGTCGGGGGTTGGGGTCTCCGGGATGGCTCTGAAATGGCTTGCGTCCTTTTTAGAAGAGCGATCATTCGAGGTTTGGGAAGGCCTCGAGAAGTCAACATCGTTCCCTCTCCAGTGTGGTGTGCCACAGGGCTCATCGTTGAGCCCTACTTTGTTCAACATTTATATGGCCCCGCTGGAGAGTGTGGTACTTCCACTGGGAATTAAGATCATCAGCTACGCTGATGATACCCAGTTGGTGGTAGGGCTCCCCCAGCCGGCGAACCAACCCGATCAGCTGCATGCATGCCTGGCCAAGATCTTTACCTGGATGTGCAATTCAGACCTTAAACTCAACGGTTCTAAAACCGAACTGATGATGTTGGGGAACTCTTCTCCTTCCCTGCCCCTAAACAGCTGGCCTAGCTGCCTGGGAGTGCCACCTACCACTAAACAGGAGATTAAGAGCTTGGGGGTGTGGCTGGAGCAGGACCTTTCCTTTAAGTCACACGCCAAAAAGACCGCAGGGGTGTGTTTTGGCATGCTCCGGTCAGCCCGGAAGGTCCTACCCCTCCTCCCGATGGCCACCAGGAGGCTATTAATCCAGGGGCTCATCATCTCCCGGCTGGATTACAGCAATGCCCTGTTTCTGGGGGCGCCAGAATCAACTTTGAACAAACTGCAGCAAGTACAAAATGCCGCTGCCAGGCTTTTGACAGACCTTCCCAGGTGGCAATCAGCCCGTCCGGCGCTGAAGGCGCTTCACTGGCTACCAGTCAGAGAGAGGGTGAAGTTCAAGGCACTCTGCATGGCCCACAAAATCCTGCAGGGGAAAGGGCCACCCATCCTTCGGGGTATGGTTCAATCTTACAAGGCCCCCCGTGCCCTTCGCTCAGACCACCAACATCTCCTGCAAGTCGCGAGAGTAAAAAAGGCCAGGACTGGCGGTAGAAGATTCTCCGTCAATGTGGCAGTTCTATGGAATTCCCTTCCGCTTGCCCTGCGTTCTGAAACTGGCATCCTACGATTTCGTAAACTTTTAAAGACTTACCTGTTCCCTGCTTAATGAGTTGTCTCTGCTAGGGTTGCTCTCTCTGGATATGCGCTGGGATGCCCAAGGGTAACCATGCGCGATACAAAACTCATTAATAATAATAATAATAATACATATGCTATTGAGAATGCATGTTCTGTCATTTGGTAGGAATTTTGTTTAAAGAAGTAAAAGTAACTTTGTTTTAGCATTTTGTATAATAAAATGATATGCTCAACTGTTATATACACTTAGAATGATCTCTCAGCACCAGGTTGGACTATGTCAAACCAATGAATGATTAATTTTCATAGTTCACTTTTTTAAAGCAAAGCAAATGTTTAAGCAAAATCAAAAGAAAAGGAAACTCCATAAAAGGCTACTCAGGGGGTACCTAGAGTCCTTGTCACCAAAAGACACAAGAAACACGTGCTTCTGTATGGGAGTTGATAGACAGTCACTTAAGTGCCTAGAGAGGGCTTATTCACAAGCAAACTAGCTACAGTTACTTATATTGCCCTTCTCTAGCAAGTGTCCTTTCCCAGTTACATATGCATAGCATAGAATAGACGGGAGCTCAAGTAATATACATTAAGATGTGTCTATCTGAAAATATTTGTATTATATCACTGACTTACTGAAGAATCATTTCTAGCTTTGAAGCCCAAGCAATAGTGTTTCTAAAATGCATAAATGAACTCCATATCTGTCGCACAAATATCTGCCAAAGGCATTCTTACGAAAAGAATTGTTCTGTTTGTCTATAGTTGTGTGCTGCTTGGCACCATGAAATTCCTCAGTAAGGTTTATGCAAGAAGCGATCTACCTTGATACATTCTGCCTCAAAACAGCCAACCTTTTATTTTTTGATCTGTATACAACTTCATGTTTTATAGTGTTCTTGTAGAACCAAGTTCTAATATATACTATTTTCTCTTCTGATTATTTATCCTTAAAATAAGCAGATCTTCTTGCAAGAATCCCAGAAGAGAGTGGAGTTAAATTCAATACAATGATGTTAAAGACTGACACCTATTACTGCTGCTTTTGGAGATCGGCTGTTCAACATAAACTTGGGAATACATGTTTGCCTTGGTATGACCTCTGAGGCTTTCTGGTCGGAAACAACCTTTACAATGCAGTCATTACATCGCACTACCTTTACATAGCAGTCATTACATCGCAACATCCTTTACATAACATGTCATTACAATGCAGCCATTACATTGCATGTCACTAGAACGCAGTCATTACATCGCAAGTCATTTCAATGGATACCATTACAACGCATAGTACCCTTACACTATCCAACACTCACCCTACTGTTGCACTCACTGGAGTTAGAATAGTAATGTTTACCCCTACACTATCCAACATTTACCCTACTGTTGCACTCACTGGAGTTAGAATAGAAACTTTTACCCCTACACTATCCAACACTTACCCTACTGTTGCACTTACCTTAAATGCGATGTAATAGTATGCATTGTAATGGTATGTGTTGTAAAGGTATAATGCGATATAATGGAATGTGTTGTAAAGGTACCTTCTGAAAATGCGATGTAATGGCATGCAATGTAAAAGAATGCATTGTAAAGGATGTTACAATGTAAAAACTGGGTTGTAAAGGCATGCATTGTAAATGTATGCATTGTAACGTCATACATTCCTTTCTGGTTACGAGAGATGAAATTAATGGCATGGCCAGGTCTATTCATGGTGAGCTAAACCTCTCATTGAAATCCTTTGATTCAATTGGGTCTGAAAAAAGGAGAAAGCAGGTTTGAAATCTTAGAACTAATTAGAGTTGAAGGAAGCAGGCATTTCTTTTAAGTAACAGAAAAAATAACAACTGACTCCCATAAAATGAGAATGGTCTAGAACCAGATCTAAAGCGCAGCTGTCAGAATTTAGCATGTCTGACAATTCCAGTGCTGGCCAGACCATAGAGGTTCTTTCTATTGTGATGCAAATAAGTGAGTAGTTGGTCAATTCAGTCACCACCATATCTACTTCTTATCGTTTTATTGCTAGGCAAGTGTCTGCTAGCACTAGAGCACAAAATACCTGCATTTCCTCTGCATGAAAGATATGGGGTTGTCGGTTTGTCCTGAAGCAGGAAAAGGACATATTCATTTCATCTGACCAAAGGCCATGTGTTTGTGCTCAATAACTATCAAAAGGTCTATCTGAAAAAAACATATTTCTCATTGATTTATCTATGACAAAAAACATTACACTAATAGCTGAAGTCAATAATGAAAGAAATAGTATGATCATTGAAACATCAATAAGTGAAGACATTATGAAAGCAGTTTTTTCTGTTCATAAATTCATTTTGCATTGTTTCCATGATATTCCTCACAACCAACTCATTTTTCATCAATTCGGGGATTTTTCAAGGCTGTGTTTTTTAGTTTTAACTTAATCAGGAGTTCAGTAGAAATAATTGTGATTTAACACAGTATATGCACAAACAAAGAGCCTGATTTAGAATTTAGCGGAAGGGTTACTCCATCAGAATCATTATGGATATAATGTCTTCCGTATTACAAGTTCATTATTTTCTATGGCAACTGTCCACCACACTTTAAATCATGCCCTACATCCCAAGTGTTTGCCTTTTGGTGCTTTCTGCCCCCTCTACATAAGAGAGCAAGTTCAACTTTTTTTTTAGTTTAAAAGAAGTTTATTAGAGTTAAACAAATGCAACTTGGTAATGCATTCAAACTGTTATAGAAGTTACAATTGGGAAAGTGGAAGAAGAAGGGGAAACAGAAGATAGTAACAATGTAGCAAGAAGAATATACCTGATTTTAAAAAAAATCTGATAAAAGTGGGCCAAGTTGCTTCCTAGTCGTGCTCCAAGTTTAATTCCGTTACTGCTGTATGTCTATTGATAGGGAGGTTTTTGTAAAAGACGATTAACAGCAAAAGCCTTAGGAGCTGTATGTAGAAGAGTACCTAATGTAGAAGTGGGTGTAGAAGGCTGTAAAATGCATTATTGGAAATAATTGTGAAAAAATATTATGATAGAATGAAATATTTGAAATTCATTTTGAAAGGAAGATGGAAGACTAAAAAGGTGTTGAATCTATGTAAAATCAGAAAGGAGTCATTAATAACAAAGTTGGTTAACCAAGTTAAACCTGTTTTCCACCAAGCTTTCCAATAAAAAGGCTTATTATTATATAATAATTAGGTGCTATACCAAATAGTAATATTGAAGAAAGAGGGAGTGTTCGTGGGCTTATAAGAAAACAAGGGTTCCAACAATGTAAGAGATGTTTGAAAATTGGTGTGCAGAAAGTCTGAGTTTTCCTGGAGAATGTCAGATATTCATGAAAGGTAAAAGGAGAGAGAAGAGATTTCTATAATCCTACCCACAAATGGGAGTAATCAGAGGATGCTGAAATCCAGTACATGGATTGTTTCCAAATAAAGGCTGAGTGGCAATTTTGAAAGTCCGAGTTATGCATGTCTTTTTCCCCATTCCTTGAATTGGAGTTAAGTATTGGATTGTTTTGTTTAAAAAGCTTTAAGGAAATAGATAATGAAATGTTGAATATAGTATATGAAATGATGTGTACCAGTGTAATTTTAATCTTATCAAGGGGACCCCACCAAATGAGATTTAAATGATGCCAATGATTAACTAAAGTAGGTAATGTATGTGTGCATTTGTCTAGGCTTAAGGAAACAAGGACAATTTAAGTGATTGGAAAAAAACAAAAACATAAATATTACATTTTGGTTGTCTTAACGAGAACATAGCAATTGAGAAAATCCTGTTTAGAAGTAAATTTGTTAAGGGGTAAAATGTCATACTTGTCGTGATTTACTTTACATGCAAAGATGAGAGACTAAGAAGATACCTGGTGGCAAAAAGCTGGAATGGAAATGTGAGGTTGTGAGATAAATGTCTGCGTAAGCTGACATTTAAATCTGTTGGATATTCCATGGGAATCCCTTGAAATTTGGATTACATTTGATCCTGGAGACGGAAGTTTCCAATGCTAGATTAAGGAGAAAAGGTGAAAGGGGGCAACCTTGATGGACACCTCTGTCCGAAGTGAAATCAGGGGAGTAAGTTCATTATCAAAAATGGCCGCTTTAGGAGAGATATATAAAAGGGAGACAAGGGTAATGATTTTCAGCCCAAATACAAACCATTTTAGAATATGGAAAATAAAGCAGCAATTTACATGATTGTATGCTTTCTCAGCATCAGGATTGCTTGCTGCTATGGGTTCAATTAAACTTGTAGATTTTGAAAAAACATTGAACAGTAGATGCATATCATCAGTCATCAGATATGTATCTCCACTTAACATATCCAGATAGATATTTTTCAAGAAGTCTAGGTAAAAAGGATTTTAAATAAAAAGCTAGAGTTTTTGAAAACATTTTATATTGACAAGAGAAATTGGGCTGCAGTTTTTACATAAATATAGATCCGTGCCATCCTTAGCAATGAGGCATATCAGTGCATTAAGAGGGAACTTGATGATTTATCCTTGCAAAGAGAAGAAGTAATAAGAAGAAATAACTAGGGGAGGAGCAATTTGGAAAAGTGTGAGCAACATTCTGCAAAGAAACCTTCAGGGCCAGGAAGTTTGTCAGATCTCACAGAGGACAATGCAGTCTGAAGTTCTGATCAAGTAATATCCTCATCTAAATCTGCTAGGTTTGAGTGAGTTTCAAAAGATTTTTGTGTAGCATATAGAAAAATAATAATGTCAGGGTCAGTAGGAATGTGCACCTAAGTATAAAATGATGTATACAACTGAACACATTATTTTAATATGCAATGATCTTTGTGCAAAAGATTTGAGTGACTTTCCATGATAGAATCAAGTTTGTTCTTATTCTTCTTGATTTTAAGATTCTTTGCTAGTAGCTTGCCTGGCTTGTTCATGCACTGGTTTTGAGTGGGAAGGATGATACATTTTCAGTGGAAAAATGTCTTAAACTGAATTTTAGCATTAATAAGCTCTTGCAAGCAATCTTTGGATTTGAAAGTGTAATATAAATGTTCCAATTGTTCGATTTTTATAAAAATTTTATTGTTTTTTTTTGGTTGAGAGTTTCTTCTTTCAGGAAGCAGATTTGATAATAAAGGTTTGAGCTGATGCTTTGAAGGCAATTAGAAAAAGTCAGGGGAGAAATAAGAGAAAGCAGAAGTGAAGGATGTGTCTAATATTTGTGAATTACTAAATATCCATCTGTCAGGCTTGACATTATTGGATGAGGTGTCTAATAGAAGAGAAACAGGTGAGTGATCAGAAATTAGAATGGAAACTATGTCTGCGGAGTGTAGAGTTGGAGATAAAGAATGTGAAATGAAAATATAATCAATTCTCAATTGCATGTGGTGAGCCAGGGAATAATAAGTGTATTCAGGTAAAGTAGGGTAAGAGAGTTTACAGGTATCAATTAAAGCATGTTGCTTAAGGACCTGAACAAACCCCTTTTCTGACTTATTAGGGACATAAGTAGAAGTGGAAATCTTGTTAATAAAAGAGTCAACAATGTGACTTAAATCACCTGAAAAAATAAAATGGTCTTCTGGATATTCTAAAAGCTTTTGAGTAACATCTGAATATAATTGTAGTCGGTACCAGTAGGGCATGTGCATTTAAGATAGAGACTGGAACATTATTTTTTTAAAAACAGGTAATTAACCATCTCCCTTCAGTATTCGCCTCCTGTGATAGTAAACAAACATTGAGAGATTTATGACTTAGGATACCAACCCCATTCTTATTACCATTGCATGGAGAAAAGAAAGCATTTCCAACCAACCCTCTCTTCAATTTCAAAGATTCTGTTCTTGTAAGGTGAGGTTCCTGAATGAGAACAATATCAGAATTAAGTGTTGATAATTGTGTTAAAACACATCTTTTAATTGGTGAATGCAATCCCTTGACTTTCCATGATACAATTTTCAATGACATATGTAATGATTGTTGAATAATTGATCAGATATTGTAAGGAGAAAAATAATATTAAATACATAAAATAGGATGTAAAAGGAATAAAAAGAAGTATTAGAGGTAGGAGAAGACAAGTTGAGAGAGGCAAGTGAATTAGCAAAGGATGAAAAATTAAAGAAAAAAGAAATATAAAACACAATACATGAGGGGAAGAGAACTTTCCTAAAAACACTTTCAAAGCAGCTGGGGTTGGTTAAAATAACATGAAAGGATGGCACATTTGGTCTCAAAGGAGAGAGCAAAAAAGGAGACTTATGGAGAAGGACCTTTTAAGAAACATCACAAATTCAGACTGGAAACAAATAACAAATCTTGTAAAAGTAAAAGTATGATAATGCACGTTATATAATGTGAATTGCAACAGTTCTAAAACAAGATGTACTAGAAGGCATGCAAAACAGAAGCAAATATCACTTTGAAGAAAGGGCATCATTAATAAAAAATGCAATAGTTAAAACATATCAAGGCTTAGCAGATTTGGAATTATCCATAGTCTCAACTTTACAAACCCAAAGAAAAGCTTTCAAACAGGAGGGCTCTTGGTAAGTGGAAGTTTTTTTCTTGTAGGTAACTTTGAATAAGCAGGGATGAAAAAGGTCAAAACAACCACCAAGGGAATGGATAAATGGTCTCATGGAAATACATTTCTTACATCGGTCAGTAGTGTGTTTAGCATAAACCAATGAAAGGTAAATGTTGTTACCAGGCCAAAAGATTTTCTGCATTGTTTTGACTTCTGGAGGAACCTTAAGTAGATCCGTATATTCAAGAAGTTAGAGCATAATGCCTCTAAGTCTTTTGGAAATAGAAGCAGTAAAAGGCAAGTGACTGATTCTGTGAGCACGCAGTAAATTAAGAAGAGGTGATTCTAGTAGATTTAGCAGCTTAGGAAGAAATAATTTGAAGAATAGGATGGGATCAGAGCCTTTAGAACCCTCCAGTAGACCATACATTTGTAAATTATTACTCTTATTTCTGTTCTCTAAATCTTCAACTGGTTTTTGGAGAAAGGAGACCTGAAAAAGATTATTGACTATAAGAGCTGTGGTAGAAAAGGTAGAAATATGTTGCTTAGCTGTCACAATTCTCAATGCCATCCTTGATCATTTGTCATCAAGACTGAAGTTTGGCATTAGTCTCTTCCATGTAAGGGCATAAGGCCCTAATTTCCTCCAAGAGAAGATCCAAGGATACAGAAGGAGGGGGGTTAGTGAGTAAAGGGGGACCATTTTCCAGCCTTTTAGGGAAAGTTTTCTCTACCGTATATGGGAGGGATAACGGTGCCTGTGGTAACAGCTGTAGAGTCGTGAGAACAACAAAATACTCCATTTCCAAGTGTGTTGAATTGTGAGGAAAATAATTGGTAAATTTGCAAGAAGATTCAGAGGAACACTTGAGGGGTATCTTACACTTTTTTGAAGTGTTCATAAAATTATATGTGTTAGGTGAAAATCCAGGTTTTTATACACATATAATAGCAAGATATCCTTAGAATGCAAGAGAAAGGTGCAATGTAAAACAAAATACTGGAAAGGATATCACAGTAAGTATCAGAGCTAAATAAACAATGGGAGGACATCCAGAAAAAGCATGTAGAAAAGTATTCAAGATGTAGAGGTAATTAGAAATGAAATTAGGTGAGAAGCCCCTGCTGCAAACATTGTAACTGCTGCAAATAATGTGTCATGGCATTCCATTGTGACCTTCATTGAATATGGCAGGCACTGTGAAGGAGAAGAGCACATCTAAGAAGGAATTAACATGATGTGGCCTCCTCTGTGTTCGAAAAAAACAACAAAGCAGTGTTCTGACCACTTACCACTCCTGTGCAGAAGAACGTGACAAGTTGCAAAGAGAGAGGCCACCTCTTTGAGAAGAAATTCTCCTGCCATATCATGAAGAGCTCCAAAGATGTTGTCATCCTCTTTGGGTGTCAAGTCACCAGGGCAAGTTGGACATAATAAATATGTAATGCCAGTTGTCCCCTTGGGTCTCATGGGGGCGGAAACACTGGGGTAGAGGCATATGACTCCATACCAATAGTAATCAGCTCCCACCTCATTTATAATACAATAAAGTAATCCTATGTGTCTTATGGTGCCAGCTATCTCATCAGGTGGTTAGATTGCAGTTAACCTCTCCAAAGAGAGCATGAAGACTGGGTGGACTCCTGTCTGCTCATTGCTGTCCTTACCCAAGTTATTAATCTGTAAATGTCTGGTTCATGTAGTATTGGGAGGCAGCCCAATACTATATGAATCAGTCCCGAACACATACATAATCAATACAGTAATCATTAGTGTCTAATCATATATTCTACATCCCTGGCTTGGCAGGTTGGGGTTAATGCCTCTATTTACTTTCCAGGGAGAAGAAATACTGTGTGGTTCCATGAGGTAAGAAAATGCAGTCCGATACAAATATCAGCCCCACCAATAAGTAATTAAAGAAAACATACCCTAGTGTTTCTCTAGTGGGGCTTCCTGTCCCACTGGGTAGAGATATTAGAGAAAAATCCAAAATCTGCCCCCATTGGATGAAGCAAAATATGTTGAGCCCCCTAAAGTGGAGGGGGTGGCCCAATAGCAATACATGGCTTCCTTCTCCAAATTAAGAACAAAAATGTGTAGTTCCTGGTTTCTAGTCAAACTTTCTGCCTTCTAGGGTGGGCAGAAAGTCTGTGTAAGTCCCTATGGCACAGGGCCATGGCCCAATAACAAGCAGGTTGACCCTCCCCTATTGAAACATATAACAATGAATTTGCGGCTGTCTAGTGATGGTTTCGGCCCTAGGGTGAAGTGGAAATGCCAATTAATGGTGTCAGGAACTGAAATCATTGATTCCTAGAATCACTCTAGCTAGACTTTCTGGCTGCCTCCATAAAAGGAGAGAAAAACAGTTCTAGTTCTAAGTGTCCATAGGGGAGTGGATAGAGGTAGAGCCAAGGTTCATGTAGCTGGAGGAGGGTTATGGTAATTTTGTTTGAACGATTGTGTGAAAGTTTACACTAATCGCGTAAAGTGAGTACTAAAAAAGAGGTGGGAATTCTGCCAGAAGGTAGACAGACTTGGGTTGTGTCTGACGGCCAGAAGAAAATGTCATCAGAGAATCCCTGTCTCCTTCTGACACCAGGGACTAGAACTGTTCTCCAAGGGTCAAGTAGCAGGCTCCCAGTACCCGCTACAGGGAATCATCAAGAAGAATGCCTCCTGACTTGCGGTGGGTGATAAATTCTGGTCCTCCATTGGAGTTTGTGGAGTTTTCACCACTCCACATTACACTTGTAATGCGGAGTTCCGTCAAAACTCTGCTACCCACCTTGTGGCAGAGTTTTTCTGATGTGTGTCCACCAACAATGTGTTGGGGAGTGCAAGTGAGATTTTCTGGCACTAGGATGGCACCCACTGAGATTTTCTCAATGTAGGTGGTCATTAGCGGTCCCAACCATTCACACTGAGAAAGCTTCCACTTAAGTAGAAAATTAACTTGAGCAGCAGCAAAGAAGCAGCACCCTCTGGCACATCACGTGGTGCTGCTTGCGCTGATTTATCAGCATAGAACAATTCCTGGAGCTAAAAATCAGCACAAGCAGTGCGACATGCCGACTAGGTCCACTCGCAGAACTCTGTGGAATCTCGAGGAGTTTTCATGTAATTGTGAAATTGCACATAGTGAAAATCCGTGAGTTTTGCCAACCCCTACTCCTGACTACCGGAAGGCTGAGCTAAACACTGAGGACCAGACACTGCCAGAGCTCTGACTGAAGAGAGATCTGGTGCCTAGAAGTCGGCCTCAGGACCAAAGGCTGTAGGAGTCACCAGGAGGGACTTTTGCAGCAGTTGGAAAAAGTGAACGTAATCATGGTTTCCATCTCTGCAGGTAGGACACATCTTCAGTGAACATGAAAATCATGTTCTTACCACTCAGATCACATGGAGCCCTGCCTAACCAGGCATTTAGCCTCATCTCTCTGTTGGATTTTGAGAATTAAAAAAGTGACCATGGTGATATCTTTGACCAGGGCAAGGCAATAAATCTACCACAGTGGTGAAGTAACTTAGGTGGATGCAAGATCCATCTATTTTGCACTCCAAACTTAAGGCACCAGAACTATAGGCTTAAGCACGTGTTCAACTTTGGTGTATCTGGCTTTGAAGAAGTCTTGTTGGCTTATGTTTCCTTCTTTGCCTCACTGGAGAACTTTGAGTTTCAAAAAGTAGTTCAAGCCCAAAGGTAAAACTTGAGCAACCCACTTGCACTACCTCACACCCACCCGCCTTTTGCCGTTAAACATTTATACACATCTGCTTCTCCTAGTTTGAACCTAGAAGTAACGAAAGACAGCTGACAACTCATTGACGCAGTGCGGGGAGATGACCTGTTTGCTAATTTCTTTTAATCTATGCACTCGGGACACTTGCTGTACTCGTATTAAAAATACTGACTAAATTGCGAAAACTGTGTAAAAACATTTTAAAATTGCCCTTCTGTTTTATTTAGTGTTACTCTTACCTGCACACTAAAATCGAACTCAGCCACCCCACTGCTTTAGTGGGAATAGTGTAGTGGGTGTTTTTCGTGAGCGCCATCTTGGGTGAGGGAATTGGGCTCGGCTGCAGCTCAGGGGCTGCGCTCTACGCTCTAGCAGTCTGACACTTGCTTCCCTACTTAAGAACTGGGAATGCAATCGCCCGGTTAGTTTGAACCTAGAAGTAACGAAAGACAGCTGACAACTCAAAGACGCAGTGCGGGGAGATTACCTGTTTGCTCATTTCTTTTAATCTATGTACAGAGGCAAGCCCGTCTGTACCCGTCCGCACACTGGTCGCGCATAGCGCCAGCCATGCTGCCCGCCGCAGCCCCAACTCCCATATAATAGAATACACCAGGGAACAACTACTTACTATAGGTAAAAGGGACAAAGGAGGGTCTCCCTCGCCACCCACTGCTCTGGACCAATGTAAAAATTCACTTAAGTGTGGTTTGATTAACTGTAGATCCTTGAGCAAACATTATCACGAGATCTACACCATGTTAGAACTCGTGAAGCTGGATGCCCTTTTCCTAACTGAAACCTGGACCACCTCAGACTCGCTGGTGCACCTGGTCTCGCCTGCCCTGCTGGCTACAAAATATTTCATAAGCCGCGGACATCGGGAAGAGGAGAAGGGGTTGGGGTAATCTTTAAGGAGGAATGGAATTTTGCACCTCTACAGATAGATGAGGTTGTGGGGATCGAAATACTGGGCTTCACACTACAGGAGATTAAAGGTAGAATACTCGCAGGTATACTCTGCTATAGACCCCCGGGGGCGGATACCCAGTACCAGGATTTACTCAAAACTCTCACAAATCTGAGCTTAACCCATGCACGTATGTTGGTACTGGGAGATTTTAACCTTTGGGATAACGGAAGCCTAGATAGCCACCTAAGGGATTTAAGGCACACCTGTGAGAATCTTGGGATTCACCAAATGGTAATGCAACCATCTCATACAGGAGGACATATTTTGGACCTCCTGTTTGCAAATCAAGTAGAGACGGAGGTGGTCGACATTGTGCCTCAGAGCTGGACTGACCACTTCCTGATTCACTTTCTAATTAAGCTACCTAGATCAGTGGATAAAAACAACCATACATCGATCTTTCGGATTCGTAGGGAATTAAAAAAAGGTGGTAAAAAATTGGGTCCAAATGCTGTTTCAGGGTCAGCTGTCATTTTTCTCCTCCTCCTCGGTAGATGAAAACTATCAGATCTACTGTAAGGCGGTGGGGGAAACTCTTGATGTAGTCGCCCCATTAAGACATCTAAAACTAAGGAAATAAGTCTCTGCTCCCTGGTATAATGATGAATTGAAACAACCGCGGGGAGAAAGTAAAAGAGCTGAGAGAAAATAGAGGAGGGCCTACCGGGATTCTGATAAAAAAGCACTGAAACAGGCTTTGACCCAATATAAGGAATCGATTGCTAGGGCTAAAGCAGACTATTACGCTGAAGCCATTCTCCAAGCCCCCAATAGCACCAAAGCCCTCTTCAAGATCGCCAGGGAGCTTTCAAGCCCTGTCTCTGCAAGTAATACGGTAGTGGCATCACAGGAACTTTGTAATGAAATTGCCTCCTTTTTTAGGGACAAAATTACCAACATTGTCGGTAAACTCCAACCCGAAGGCCCAGATGATACAGCTCGGACGCCTGACATCGTCTCTCAGAGGACTACCTCACTGGACATCTTTAATGCCCCTTCGGAGGATTCATTTAACCAGCATGCCTTGAGTGTAGCCTCAGGCTCCCCTTTAGACCTGTTTCCTCATAAAATCTGGAAGATCCTGGGCAAAGAAACCTTCCATGGGCTTTGGAGGATCTGCTGTCAGTCACTGGAGGAAGGGGTGCTTCCTGACGTCTGGAAATAAGCAGTTGTAACACCCTTGTTGAAAAAAACATCTCTGGACTCCACGGATCCTGCAAATTTTAGGCCCATCTCCCTATTGCCCTATCCGGTTAAAATCCTGGAGAAGGTGGTCAGCAAAAGTCTGTCATGCCATCTTGAGTACAACTTTTTGCTGGACAGGGATCATTTTGGCTTCCGCCCGGGACACGGGACCGAGACGGTGCTGGTAATGGCTACAGACAATCTGCGAATGCGTGCTGACAATGGTAACTCATCGGTCCTTGTATTATTGGACATGTCAGCCGCATTTGATACGGTGAGCCGGGTTATGCTGGTTGAGAGACTGGAAAGCATGGGGATTAAAGGCCGAGCCTTGCAGTGGCTACGATCGTATTTGTCAGGAAGACAACAAGCTGTCTCGCTAACACCGTTTATCTCTGACATGTCCCCAGTACATCATGGGGTGCCACAGGGCTCGGCAATAAGCCCAATTTTATTTAACATCTATCTGCGCCCCCTCTTCCCCCTCATTAAGTCCTTTGGGGTAGACCTGGTCAACTATGCGGATGACACTCAAGTGATATTCTCCCTGGAGGGGAAACAAGCGGTGTCTATGGACACCCTCCAGGAGTGTATGTGTCAAACTGCAAGTTGGCTCAGGAAAAATTCCCTACAGCTGAATGGGGGAAAGACTGAGGTGGTGTACTGTCCAGCTACCAGAGTGTCACGACATCTGTCAATAGAATTTAAACTCACTCCGGAGAGTGAACCCTTGGTTCCGGCCAAAGTGGTACGCAATCTGGGAGTTATGGTTGATGAAAATCTTCTAAAGGACACAAAAGCCAATAAAACTGCCAGTGTGTGCTTCTCTCTGATGCGGGTATTGCGTAAGATCCTTCCCCTACTCCCGGAAGACTCTCGACCGCTTGTGGTGAGAGGTATAATACTGAGTAGGTTGGACTATTGTAACTCCCTATATTTGGGAGCACCACTTTACATTGTACAAAGGCTACAGAGGTTGCAGGCAGTGGCAGCAAAGTTGGCTCTCAACAGACAACGTGGGTCCTCTACGACATTGGCGTTAAAAGATCTTCACTGGCTGCCCATTAAGGAGAGAATTCATTTTAAATCTCTCTGCATTGTGTATAAGGCAGCACATGGACAGGGTCCCATCCCGTTGCAAGAAATGTTTACATGGTATAACCCAAGGAGGCAGCTCCGATCGCCAAATACTAATCTAATCACAACTACCAGATTTAAGAAATCCCGTAAGAGAGGCAGAACGTTCGGAATACTTGCCTCACACATCTGGAATGGGCTGCCTCTAACACTCAGGCAAGAAAGATCACTGACAGGGTTTAGGAAGAGCCTGAAAACTTGGCTCTTTCCAAGGAATACCTGTTAGCTCTTCGGACAGTGACAGTTGAGCTTGCTGTTTTGTCGTTACTTCTAACCAAGCGCCAGGATACCCGTAGGGTGGCAGTTTTGCAGTGTTGCAGTTTTGCGCTATATAAATTCTCATTCCATTCCATTCCTTACCAGATTGTGATCATTTTGGTTACCTTTTGCTGACTATTTCTTTCTCTATTTTCTAGATTGGTTTCAGATTTGTTTCTTGTATTCCGGATTTAAAAATCATTGTTATTGATTGAAATTAACACACAGCTATTATCAGGGGAATTGCCTGTAGATAGTTTACATATTATTCGTACTTCTGGGGTGTGAAACTCAGAATGAAAGCCAAATTTGGGCACTCACTAGTTACTACATATGTTGGTATCAGAAAAAGCAGGCCATAATATACCACACCGGATTTGCCTCACCCTATCATGGAAAGAGAAAGAGGGCTGTATTATCAATTTACCTTTAAACGTTCTCAAAATAAGATTGTTGTTCTAAACTTCTTGCCTTATTTTCTTTTAAAAATCATCATATAATCCTACAAACCAATGCCTTAAATTCAAAGATACATCATTGTGTAAAAATATATATAACTCTGTAGCATTCTAGTTACATATCTCATTACACCTACAATCTACTGTCAAACATTTCTGCTGTAGGATAACTAAATGGAAGGGGAAAATAGGTACAAAAAAAAAAAGAAAATACCACTTTGCTTCAAAATCACCTGAGCCCATTCTGGGGATGAACCCACCTTCTGAGAACACTTTTATTAACAATGGCATTCCCTTTCATCTGTTTAGACAGTATTGCAGTGGTTTTGAAACGTTGCTGGTGGAGGAGGGCTATACATTCTAAGTTTACAGGTTTAAAGCTTTATTCTCAATTGAGGATAGTACTATAAAGTGTCCTCATCTGCAAGATGATGTTTCATTGATGATTGCCCTCGCATGTGAGGTACAGCAATCCTGATACCAAAAGATACAGAGCGGGCAGTTGCCAATTGTTTTGAATGGCTTTGCACAATGCTATCAAACTTTTCATACACCATACTTGATGAATAACGAGGTGGCTCACATTGAAGTTATGTTTCTGATTTCCACATGATGAAGGGACATGGGGTGCTACCTGGAAAATACCTCTTCTTATTACTACCAAATGGACATTGAAGCATGAATGCCAGTCTTGTTATGCTTCCTAGCACAAAGTAATTAACTGTATAGCACATTTGTGATCTTTACAACTGTCCTGTTCCTCTTATCGTAGCCAATTTAAAATCATACCAAGCCTATAAGCTCAGTGAATTAAAGGGCAAAATTAGATTTTTAGTTTGGGAGGTTGGTAATCCACCTCATGTAATAATGTCACTATTCTTGTTAAGTCTAGTAAAGGGTTCAGTAATTTAAATCAGAGCTTAACCGGTGGTATCTATGGCACATAGCGGACAGACTTAACTTGAGAATCCCAGCCCAATTTATAAAAATAGACAACATTTTAATGAACAAAATAACACCAAAACAACATAAATCGTGGACAAGCTTTGAAGTTAAAACGGCCGCTTTTTACCCCAGCAGACATGGGGAAACCCGACAAACTGCAGACCGAGCTGTCATTTGAGTTGCGCAAGACCCCCAGTTTGAAAGAGACAGACCCTTAAAGCACTGAACCAGAGTCAGACTCTGCAGGACAGCTGATAGACTCTGATCTCAAACAGATACTCTCAGCGATGCAACGTAGCCTCACAAAGTTAGATGGCAAAATGACACCCTGACCTTTAGGATGGACAGAATGACTAGGAGACTCGATAAACACACCAAAAGGTTAGACACAGTCGAGAGGCTAGTATCAGACACCGAGGACATCTTGACCGTGGACTCGGCGGAGCTATAAAAGATGGACAAAATGCTGCAGCTACTGAGAGCCAAAGCCGAAGACTTGGAGGCACCATCCCGTAGAAATAGAGTACGCATCATAGGTATTTGCAGAGATTACCTGCATAGTAAATATGGAACTCTTTGTCGAAGAACTCCTTCCTACCATATTGGGCAGAGACACATTTTTTCAGATATCTTTGTTGTGGAGCATGCAAAATATGCGCTAACTCCTTGGCCCACTCCGGGCCCACCCTTCACCCCATAGTAGCATGACTTCTCAATTATCGAGACCGAGATGCGGGCCTAAGCAAGGCAAGTGAACTTAAGACCCTCTGATATGAGGGCATGGAACTCTCTCTATACACCGACTTCACTCAACAAGTACAAGAAGCGAGAAGACTCTTCACTCCAGTTAAAAGAGGCTTTGTGAGTTACACCTGGAATACAACATGCTGTACCCGGAGAAGCTCAGAGTCCTGGCCGCAGGCAAAGTGCATTTCTTTACGGAGCCAAAGCAAGTCTTACACTTCCTTAAGCTCAGTGGAGGAGCGGGAAACAGAAGGAACTCACCGCATGAGATGCAGGAGGGCTGGGAGACCCAAAGGAGGAAGAGGACTAACACACTCTGTCATGATCGGAGAAGAGGGCAGCCAAGTACTCACCTCCTTAAAAAACAACTTGGTCAGCGGAGGGCTCTGAGATTAGAACGTGACCCCATGCTGGCAAAAAAAGAACGAAGAGCACAGTGGGGCCAAGATGGGGACACCATGGATTCAACATGGGGAACCAAACATAGGTAAGACTATTCCGGAGGGGAGGAGGTTTGTACCCCAAGGTTAAAAAATTGAACTATCACCCACAACAATGGGCAGGCGCAGTAAATAGTGTGCCAAATACTGTCATAAGAACCAGGGCCTCGATTCAGAGAGAGAGGGCTAACATAGGGAAGGTCCAAGGCACTGTAATGGGGAACAAACTTGAACCACAGTTCCAATATTGAAGTCTTTGATGGACAAGTGTGTTGAGGGCAAAACTGCACCAAACGATAACTGGGCGGTCCAGGCCTGGAACAACAGAGACTAAGCTAGCAGGCAACATTCACCCCATGTGTGCACCACCATATAGCCCAACTGGCCTAGGGTTGTTCAGGGGATGCTTAAGGGTGGGGATAGTTCAATGGGAGGGAACGCTTACCCCTATGCCAAGATGAGGGGCACCTAGCGTGTCAGGGGGTGAATCGGGAAATGTTGATTACTGGTTTTAGTTCATTAAAAATACAGAGACACACTATGATATGCAACAAGATAACACAACTAACACAGAACGGCCACCATAGATCCCAGAGTACACAACGGTGAGGAAGATGCAGAAACACTTCTCATAAGATTGCTCACTTGGAATGTAGGTGGTCTTAATGACCACAGAAAACTCAGGAAAGTGGTAGCCTACCTTCAAAGTTACAGGGTGGGTGTCGCAATATTGCAGGAAACTCACTTACTGCAGGAAAATGGGATATTACCCAGACAACGGATGCGAGGGCACTACTACACCGCAGGATTCACATCACATGCAAGAGGGGTCCTCCTCTGGGCTGACGCCTAACAAACACACAGGCCAATGCGGGAGGAAGATATGTAATAGCCATGTGCTGTAAAGATTACCTAGAAGTCGAATTGATTGGAATATATGGGCCAAACAATGATGATCCACAATTGTACCGCAACATTAACCTGCGCCTGATGCAGAGGGGCATTCTGCAACAAATATGGGGTGGGATTTTAATTGCATCTTAAATCCCAACCTCGATCGTTCAGGGGGACGCCCCCGCCGTACAACAGCCGCAGCTAAGGACATAATAGACATTGCTGACAATGCAGGACTAATAGACATATGGCGCCACCAACACCCAGAGGAAGGGGGATACCCACACTATTCGTCAGCATATGATATACACACACGCATAGACTACTGGCTCATATCCAATCGCCTGATACCTTAGGTGGACAAATGTAGGCCACTCCCTCGTACCTATACAGATCATTCCCTGGTGGTACTGACCTTGAGACTCCAACCCTGCAAGATGACTCATTCACTTGGCTCTTCCCCCCCTATTAACTGGTGGACCCCACCTTCAAAGCAGAGATGGCACAGGCAATAGAAGACTTCTTCACAAACAACATAGAATCAGTCCCTAACGTTGCCACAGTATGTATATAAGAGGAGTAGCACTCACCAAACATGCGGGGGTACTGCGGTCCTTGAGGGGCAGACTGTCAACACTGGAGGGGGAGATAGCAGAATTGGAGGCAGGACATAAAGATTCTGGGGACAACAAGGTGTTCGGGGAAATCAAGTCCAAATTAGCGGAGTATCACGACACAGCCATTGATGAGATAAAACACCTAGGTAAATACGCCATGGCAAGGTCGAATGAGGAGAGGGAGCGCCCGGGCTCTATCCTAGTGACACTTCTTCACCCAAATAGGGAAGGAACAGAACTTACTAGTATACTGGATGAAGAGGGGAACTTAATTTCAGACCCTAAGCAAATAGCTGAGTGATTCCCTTGCTATTATGCCGAGGTATTCCACATCCCCATAACTCATGATGAAGCTGCGACGACTGAATATCTAGAACACATAGAAATGACTTGGCTCACAACAGATCACAGGGAATACCTGATGGCTCTCCTGGATCCCTCTGAAAGAAGGGCCTCACCGGCTGGAACGCAGGAAGGGAACGCACAAGGAACAGATGACTTAACTGTAGCCTTTTACAAAGCATTCCAGCATTTTTTTTCCCTCACCTGGTCACCCTTTACGAAGGGATGGCGGAGATGGGTGTCATGCCCCCATCAATGCGCGAAGCACTTTTAGTCGCATTGCTCAAACTGGGCAAGGAACCCGAGAAATGTTCCTCATACAGGCCCCTCTCCCTAATGAATGTCGACACCAAAATATGTGCGAAGGTACTGGCCAACACACTTACCCCTCTGCTACTGGGCCTGATTGGAGTGAAACAGGCAGTATACGTGCCTCGCAGGTAACTAATGTACAATCTCAGAACCCTATTCAGTGCCATACAATACACGACCCGGTGTTGAAGGCTGCGGCAGTGTTTTTAGATGCTGAGAAGGCATTCGACTCTGTGGAGTCGGCCTTTCTCATGGCTGTGCGCCGCAGGGTTGGAGTAGGTGAAATCTATCTTAAGTTAGAAGAAGTATTATATAACAGGCCCACAGCCAGAGTACGGATAGGGCACAATGTGACGACTCCAATAGAGGTCACTGGAGGAACCATGCAGGAATGCCCGCTCTCGCCATTACTTTATTCTATTGTCGCTGAGCCTTTGGCGCGAGCTCTGAGGGAATACCATGGGCAAAGAGGCATAAGATTCTCTCGATACAGGCTTATAATATCAGCATATGCTGACGACACCCTGTTATACATACAAGACTCTGAGTGCAATCTGTCTTCGGTGCTGCGAGAGGTAGTCCAGTTTGGGGGCCTATTAGGACTCCGGATAAACTGGGACAAATCCATCATAATCCCTCTAACCCCCTCTACAACAAAAACAAATTTGGATTTCCCACTAAATTGGTCAACAGAACCGGTCAAGTATCTAGGAATACAGATACACTGATCTTCAGGGAAAATTACGGCAATGCTATTTCCAAGTCAGAGGAAAACATCAACAGATTGATCAAACTGCTGCTGTCTATGATGTGACGCGTGGCAAGGTAAACACCCATTATCCCGAATCTTTCTTCCCGCATACTATCACTCCGCATACTTTTACAACGAATCTCCCATGACTCCGCAATGCCATTATAACGCATGGCATTACATTTTATATGCTTTTACCAAGCATACATTTACAACGAAACTCGTAAATGCATGAATGGTAAAAGCATGGTTTTTTAATATGTTAGGATAAGGTAATTATGGGTATAGGGGTATATATTTTGGGGTTCTGAGGTATATATTTTGCGGTGATTGGGTATTTTAAGGGTTCAGGGATAGCCTTGGGTTTTGGGGTACTGGTGTATTTTTAGGGTTAAGGGCTAGGCTTGAGTTTTGGGGTACAGGGGTATTTTAAGGGTTCAGGGATAGGATTGGGTTTTGGGGTACTGGGGAATTTTTAGGGTTAAGGGCTAGGTTTGGGTTTTGGGGTACAGGGGCATTTTTAGGGTTCAGGGATAGGTTTGGGGTTTGGGGTACAGGGGTATTTTTAGGGTTCATGGATAGGTTTGGGTTTTGGGGTACAGGGTATTTTTAGGGTTCAGGGATAGGTATGGGTTATGGGGTAAAGGGGGTATTTTTAGGGTTCAGGGATAGGTTTTGGGTTTTGGGGTACAGGGGTATTTTTAGGGTTCAGGGATAGGTTTTGGGGTACAGGGGTATTTTTAGGGTTCAGGGATAGATTTGGGTTTTGGGGTTCAGGGATATTTTTAGGGTTCAGGGATAGGTTTGGGTTTTGGGGTACAGGGGTATTTATTAGGGTTCAGGGATAGGTTTGGGTTTAGGGGTGCAGGGGTATTTTTAGGGTTCAGGGATAATTTTGGGTTTTGGGGTACAGGGGTATTTTTAGGGTTCAGGGATAGGTTTGGGTTTCGGGTACAGGGGTATTTTTAGGGTTCAGGAATAGGTATGGGTTTTGGGATGCAGGTGTATTTCTAGGGTTCAGGGATAGGTTTTGGGGTACAGGGATATTTTTAGGGTTCAGGGATAGGTTTTGAGGTACAGGGGTATTTTTAGGGTTCAGGGATAGGTTTGGGTTTTTGGGTACATGGGTATTTTTAGAGTTCATGGATAGGTTTTGGGGTAAAGGGGTACTTTTAGGGTTCAGGCATAGGTTTGGGTTTTGGGGCACAGGGGTATTTTTAGGGTTCAGGGATAGGTTTTGGGTTTTTGGGTACAGGGGTATTTTTAGGGATCAGGGATATGTTTGGGTTTTGGGGTGCAGGGTATATTTATAGAGTTGGATGGGTTAGTGTTTAAGGGTGATGGGCTATTTTAAGGAGTAACTGTAGGTTATGTTTAAGGGGTGCAAGGGTATTTAAAGGGACCAGGGTGGGATTCGTTTTTAGGGTGTAAAGGGTAATTAAAAAACATTAAAAAATGTAAATATATATAAATATGTAAATTTAATATTAATATAAATACAAATATATATTTAAATAATGCAATTTAAAAGAATAAATATTGTATTTAAATAAAAAAATGCATACATATATATATATATATTTTAAATAATGTACTTTTACAATGTATATGACTTTACCACACATGCATTTGCATTGTAATGGCATGCGCGATAAAGTCATATGAGGGGGTAAAAGTTTTAGGAATGATGGCTTTGCGGAGTAATAGTCCCGCGTTGTAAAAATTGCGGAGTGATGGTATGCGGGATGTTGGATTGCAGAATACCGTCACATATTCGCGTGGCAATCATGAAGATGGTAATTCTCCCCAGATTTCTATTTATAAATATATCCTGATGTCATTGCCCCATCCTTTTGTCAAAACATTGAGACCTCAGCTACTACGACTAGCTTGGGCAGGGATGCACCCCCGAGTAAAATGTGACACTCTGGTACTACTGTACGATATGGGCGGACTTAGTGCCCCCCTAGAGCTTTACTACCGGGTGGCACAGTGCCTGCCAGTGATCTATTGGCTACAGGACCCCATGATTTACCTCACTTACACATCGAGAGTATCGATGCTGCCCCATTCACTCTCCCCCAGAACACTATTCCATAACTCAACCAGACACCACGGATTCCTGGACTCACTTATCTCTACCATGCATGCTTGGAGTCAGATCCAGGAATACTATGCTGGCTCTTTCCTATACTCACCAAACATAGATCTCACATGGTGTTCCAGGTTCCATCTAAGTCTGGAGAGCGGGGTATTGCAGACACTATGCACCTTGGAAATTACAAGAATAAGAGACCTATTCCACCAGGGAGTAGTGCAGGAATGGGACTCACTCAAAGAGGACTCTGCTACACCCAAGCTGTTAACCAGATTCCAGTACTTTAGAGTTAGACACTCCATGCGGGAACTGCAGGGGGATGATTTAATAGCACCCCCACCATCCAGCTGACTCTCCTTCCAGACTGGTATCGGAAATGTACACCTTGACACAGGAAGCACGCAGACCCAAGATCACAAAGGCAAGACTAGAATGGTAGAGAGATTCGGACAGGATGATAAACAACAAAAGTTGGAAGCACTGCTGTTCAGTGTCCCATACAGTTTCATTAAACAATAGACACAGGTTAATCAATTTCAAGTACATTAATAGAGCGTATTACACCACAGAGAAGTTGTTCGGATATGGACTGAGCATTACTTAAGAATGCACCAGATGCCGCAAGGATACAGCAGACTTTATGCACGCATCATGGCACTACCCAGGTATAGCTACGTTTAGGGAAAGGGTGTTTTAAGAACTGGGAACCATCATAGGCTTGGATCTAGATATTGACTCCATGCTGGCCTTATTGGGATATGGCAAACAAATCAGGGCTGCAGATAGGAGACTAGTGGCAATAGGACTGTTGCTGGCCAAACGTAGAATTGCGATGCAATGGGCGAAAGGTCCGACCCCCAACATGAAAAAATAGCTCACAGACATGGTGTACTGCACCACCCAGTCGGATGTGTACAGTGAATTATTACTGCCCCAAAACCATCCCAAAAATTATTGTGGACCATATGAAATGTACCTGGTGGGCAAGGAGGGAATGCAATGGGAACAGCAGAGCGCCGAAGGGGGTCCCCCGAACACTGCAGAACAATCAACACAAGTTGAGGACCCAGATGTCATATAATTTGGGGAAGGTTAACCAATGGAATCCTTACAAGAGCCTTGCCAGTTGCATACAGGGTTTATCACTCGGTGCCTCTACAAAGGTACAGTGGAATGTAAAGCAATCTTTCTAGCTGTAAACTGTTAGATGATTTTGTCGGACAGGCTACATTTGGAAATCAGTCATATACAACTGGCTATTGTTGCACATGTATGCCAATTACACTGTAAATTTCATGATATGCTGTAACATTATCTGGAGAAGATAAGTGTGTCTTATTTCAAAATCTTTTTTTTTTTGTTTAAAGTAGGAAGTTGAGGTTGACCGATATGGATCACCTATCTGATACGCGGACCATGTTCATTCTGATGGAAAGTTCATCTTCTGACTTACAAATGTTTATGGAGAAAACATTATTGTCAATGTCACTGGGGCAAGATGCAAGCTGGATCCAAAGTTGGGCTCTACAGCAGTAGGTTGCTGAATCGTGGGTCCCGCTGTGGTTGTGACACAAAAACTCTGTGTGGGTGACATCCAAAGTCCGCATCTGGGAAACCCTATTCATCAATACTATGGCGCCTGGCATAGGTTCCGATGAAGTCCTCTATGTTCGGACTTAGAAAAATTTCTGGTAGTCAGATTTTCTTCAGAGGGGCAAGCTGCCAAACTGGTGATTTGACGTTGACAGATGCAGCTTGGACAGTGACGTCAGTCTTTCATAGGTTCTCCAGGTTCTGTAGGCATCAAGTTGGGTAAATGTTTCCAAGTCCAAATTCTTGCAATTTTGGTACAAGAGGAGTGAACTCTAATACCAGTAAAGGGTCCACGACCTGTGGGGTACCATTTGGGGGTTTGGACTCACTCCGACAGAAGCCACTGGGCAGGGTCCAGGGCAGGTCCAGTTGAAACTGGTTAGGTGGGCTCTTTCTGAAAAGTAGGCTTTTGCCAAGTTTTGCGTCCCTGTAGCTTAACCTGAGCTCAGCCAACTGACCCTTGGAGTCTGCTATTTTGTCCTGGGTACAAGCGGGAGTAGATCCAGCACTCAGAATTATATTTACAGGTTTCAACAGCAGGTGTCGTCCTTCTTCTGTCTTATACCGGGTCCAGGAGTGTTCTGAAGATGGTATCCAGGTGTGTCACATTTATACCTGGCCTTAGCCTGTGGGCTCGGATGACTGCTGGCCTATCCCTAATCAGTAAGAAAAATGATTCATGGGGTAACCCTACCCATTTTTGTAGCAGTTCCTGTGTGCCCTACTGCAAACAATCCCGGAGTACGCTTTGCTCCCTAAATCCAACTTGTTCCAATCTGTCTTTCCTGATCAGAGTTCCTGTGTCCACCCTTGAGATGTGGTCAGAGAAATGAGCAACCCCTCATTTATAACCATTGCAAAATGGTTCTGGGTAACAGCTCCTCTTCCACTGGAACTTGAATCTGGTGGGCTGAGAAGACAAAAGTGAGGCAGGCCCAGGTTTGAGCTACGCCTGCCAATAACAGAGTTGGCATCCTTTTAAGATATGCAAGGGGCTGCACCAGCCACCTGTCAGGGTCAACATCTCCCCACACCCAAAGCATTTGTCCCAGCTCTGGATGCCAAATCATACCTCATTAAGGATCTATTCCACTTCTAGGAAACAATTGGACGCACAGGCAAATGGGCTCCTAGAGGCTTTAGACAGGTTAAAGGTAACATTTTAAAAGACTTTACCAATTAATCAGATTTGTAAGAAATATTATTAAAACATCCAGGACTGTAACTTGTATCTGGTTAATAGGTGGAGATAACATGATTTACTGTAATAATGTGTCCCATTGCTTTCCTACGGAACAGCTAAATGCTGCTGTTAAAATAGCTTTTAGGGCATTGTCACTGAAGGGACAAGTTGACATTACTTTTGTGTGTCCTACTTTTAAACATCATGCAGCCTTCCTTATTAGGAATTGATTCCAATTTAACTTATTCATATTTGAAAGGAGGATTTATGCATGGCAAAGGGGGTTATTTTTACAAGACAAATTTGCAGTTTAAACCTGCACAGCTAGGTTATTGGTGACAGGCCTGAAGTCATGTTTTGCACATTAGTGAGTAGTGTGCCCCAAGGCCTGCTTTGCACCATTGTTATCTTAGCATGGCTTATTAGAAGTTTAAACGCCATTTTACGTTTTGCCGCTTTTGCACACAACACTGCATATAGCTGTTTTTGTAAGTTAGGCTTTGTGAAGATCTACACATGAGAAAAGATTTGTTTTCGACATCACTAGACTTACATCGTGCCCCTAGTTTACACAGTAAGTGCTGAAGCCATCAAGGTTATCATAACATGGTAGCTGTTGTTCGACATGATCGAGTAACGCTTTTTAGACACAACAATTTGCAGCTGTGAGCCAACTGAGATTCTGGCGCCATTATTATTGCACAGTTGCCATGATTTCACACACTTGGAAGATTTTCCATTTCCAGGTATGCAGAGAGCTTTAGCTGATCCGGATGTGATTTACTCTTACTGAGCGGAAAGGTAATGGGTCCCCCAAACAAGCCTAAGAGACCTTCTATAGTTTATAATACATAGTTCCGATATAGGGAGGGTGTTAAAACTAGGCGCTATAAGACCTGTTTTCACCATCATTGTAATATGATTTCTCCTTTTGTATTTTATGGAATTGTAACAATGCTGACCATATTATTTCTAATCATATGTCTGCTTATGTTGGCTAAGATACTGCATATGAGATCACGCCATTAAAATAAATATTTTAACCTGACCCGGGTCTCTACTTTACTCCTGTTGTGAACTGGCATGAGAGTATAACAAAAGAGTGTTCTCACTTCCCACCATTCCCGAGTTTGTCCTAAGTCGCATGTTCTAGGTTGTCTAATCATTGGTTACTTTGCTATAGGACGAAGAGCTAAGGTGACACGGATGCTAGCTGGTTGGGGTTTTTCTAGGTACTGAAGTGAGTTTCTGGTACACCACAATTCACTGATATCCTAGGTCTCTGTGCACAGTTCTGTGTATGAGCAGGATCCTTGCAACATGGCGCCACCAACATGTGGTCTTATTGTGAGAGTCTTGAGTAGTGCTTGTATCAGTCCACGACCCCATCACTATTGTTTTCGGGACAGTGGTGACTACCTATAGTTACATAGGTCTATTCAAGCTTGATATTTCAATTTTTTTTATTGAATTACTACCTAGTTGTGCTTTTTATATTGCATTGTACTTATCTTTGAATTACTACCCAGTTGTGCTTTTTATATTGCATTGTACTTATCTTTCACTGTGTTGTTAAGGCTGAGGTGGATATCCCAGTACACAGCTGATTGGCTGTGGGCAATCATTTGCAGGATTTCCAAGTCTCTTTAGAAGGCATGGCAGTGGTGTTTGTTGTATCTGCAGACGCAGCATACCCGTTTGAGCTATTTTACTCCTGGGTACATTTCCTGCGGTTGATGATGGTACTGGTGTTTTTCACACTTACACTCCATCTTTCGAACCTGTAGAGTACGCTCCACATCGGACCCAGGAAGTTCCAATTTCTGTTTGGCAGCATGCCGTTGGGTTTAATTGTGCCCTTCCCCACAGTTTGACGGCGGTCAGGCATGGACCATTGTCAATTGCAGGTGCTTCTTGGCCTGTTTTAGCTAGTTATACTCTGAACCCTAATCTGGTGCGTTGTACAGCTGCTGAATACAGGGCCCTTTATGCCTCTGCAGTGACAGTGATAAGGGGTCTGGTTCATTACATTTCCCGCAACCGCCCGGGTGGGGACCCGGGTGGTGCGGCGCATCCAGTTGGGCCGAACGGGTTGAAGCTTAGTCCTGTTATGGTTAATGCGGTAATGGGCAAGCATCCCCAGGATAAGGATGAGATGTCTTTTTGGCTTGCAGAGAAATTTGACCAACTGGAGGCAGTATTCCCGAATACCACTCCTGTGGAGAAACACAGGATCCTTACCATTAGTTTGCAGAAAAACTTAGTGCTGGACGTAAATGACTGTACCACTTGGGGTGTGATTTTTGCGGCAGTCTATACTAGGTGTTTCGGCACCCCGTCAATGGCTGTCCTGCCCGCCGTCATTAAACGTGTTCAGGATGAACATGAACCGGAGGTGGCTGTGAGTTGGGAATGCGACTCGTGGGAGCGTTTGACATGGTTCGCGATCTTGTCCTTGCGAATGTTAAGGGAGATGCGGTAAGTTTCCAGGTGTCTAATGCTTTGAGCGATATTCCCGAGGCCGCGAAACCCCATCAGTTACCGACAATTACAACGGAGGCTTATAAGACCATTAGCCGTAATAGTTTGGGTGTTAAGCCTTTTGCTAAAAAACAAACACAACAGCAAACTCAGCAAGCGTCATCTGATAAAGGTGATCGCCAGAAAGTTCCGAAACAAAGTTGGAGTAAGAACAAAAGACAGGGGAAACAGCAACAGAAACAGGGGTCCTGTCCTGCTTCACCTACACCTGCCTCTACTGAGTGTACATATGAGTTGCATGACCGCACAACGATTAAGTCACCTGATAGATTTCAGGTTCCCGAACAAAGTTCTCCTCGCTCTTTTCAAGAAACATCGGTCTCACTCACCGGTGGAAGAGGCGGCAGCAGAGGACAAGGTGCCCAACAGAGCCGTGAGCAGCCTTGCAAGCCTGATGGAAAATGCAAGCAGGACGAGTCACTGCGACAAAGACCCCAGTTTCAAAAGAAGAAAGTTGCTGCAGTAAAAGCGAGATATGCCACAGATAGTGAGAACGCAGCTTCGGAATCTGACATGGGCGCTGACACTGTTGGACAGCACGGTGGAGATTACCATAGTTCGAGAGGTGTTGCGTCCACTACTGAAGGTGACAGCAACTGACACCTTCGTTGTAGTTGAGACAGCTGGCACTAGAGTGGCCCCCCTGAAAGACTTTATGAAATTGTCCCTATGATTGAAGGCGACATAGAACGTACCATAAAAGTTTTTTGGGGGGAGAATCTAACTACTAACTATGACATTTTGTTGGCGGAGGTCGACTGTCCAACACCCTTTGTCTTAGCTGCTCCCCAATGGGAGGAGATAATCCTCCCTAGCTTCGCACACACAGTGCCGAAAGAGCAGGCACTGCATTTTGCAGAAGAGTGGGCTAAGGCGCTTGCCCCGGCTTTGTACCGTACTTACTGTGGGTAGGACAAATTTTCCCCTCGACATGAGATTCCTTTGCGGTCAATGCCACAGCCTCAACCCCAATACCCCATACGGTGAGAAGCAAAAGCTTCTGTTGTGGAAATTCTTGAACAATTGGAAAATCAAGGTGTACTTTAAACGTCTGTAACTCCGATGAATAACCCTCTTTTTACTTTGACCAAGCCAGATGGCTCGTACCGTTTGGTATTGGATTACCGCCACTTAAACATATCCAATGTTTTTTTTTGCCCACAATCTGTCCCCTCTTAATAGTCAATAGACCGCTTTTACCAGTGGTGGCAAACAGCGCCAATTTTGCTGTTTGGCTATGGGCTATAAGAACTGTCCTGGCGTCTTTGCTGCCCGTGTAGTCTCGCTCTTGGAGGTGCTCGACGCAGATGCATGTTTGTATGTGAATGACATCTATCTCAAAGACGACGAATTATGGCCTCATCTGTGTCGTGTTGACCACATAATTTGCCGTTTTGTGTATTTTGGCTCTAAATTTAACTTTGCAAAATCACACATTACAGAGTACACAGTGTTGTTCCTGGGCTATGAGCTCAACAATAAAAGTCGAGGTTTGGCTCCTCACTTCCTGCAGAAATGCGCACTTTTGCGCACTCCCACAACACTGAAGAAACTACAATCTTTATTGGGCTTTTTGAATTTCGGGCGTACCTACATTCCCGAATATGCCCATGTATCAAGCCTCTTTATGCTTTGATACAACCTACTTTCTCCAAATCGTGCTGGCTGCCCGAACATTCAGCCATCTTGCAGTCACTGCAGTCTGATCTGATAGAATCTAAATGCTTGTTCACTTGTGATATCCACACCAACCTGGTGATAAGAATCGTGCCAGGGGCAGTGGGTTTCACGTACCTCACTTTTAATGAGGGTGACATGGTCCCAATCGCTTACAAGTCACTTTGGCTGAGTTGCGCTTTTCCACTGTGGAAAAAGTTTTGACAGCAGTGCAAAAGACTATTCTAAAAGAACGTGCACTGAAGCAGGGAAAGAGCATTTTGGTTGTTACTACCTATCCTGCCTTGGAGGCAGTGACGAAAGCCAGTGTACCAAATGCAAAAGCTTTGCACCCACGGTGGATACAATGGGCCACGTCCTTGCCATCTCCGGATGTCACGTTCATTTTTGATTCCTCTCTGCAGACTCAGGAGTTCTTCAGTATGAATTCGTTCATCCTGCTCCTCTGACAATACGCTCAATTGAGGGTTTCCGGTGCATCATTTACACTGATAGAAGCACGCAAGCGGGTACGAGTTCAAGGCACGCATATTCTTTGGCCTGCGCAATGGGTGGTTGGTGCTATGGTGGATGGTGAATTCAAGTCCGATGTCATGCACACACAGACATTAGGGGACTGTACCGCCCAATTGGCAGAGCTTCGTGCTCTGATGCTTGCATTGAGCTACGCAGATCCCAATGTGACTACTCTAATCGTAAGTGACTCTTACTACTGTGTTCAATCATACAATTACAATCTACCCTTTTGGATTCAAAAGGAATTTTGTGACTCCAAGGGTCGCACAATAAAACATAAAATGATCTGGGTTCGAGTGGCTGAGCTTAAAGAACAACTGCCACTCGTTTTTGTAATTCTTACTCTGGGTCACCGGCGTGTTCTAGTTCACGCTGTTGGCAATTGTCTTGTGGATGAACCCGCTAATACCGCAGTTGCAGCATACTCAGTAGCAGCAGTACACGTTCCAAAAGTAAGATTGTTGATGACATCTTGGCAGCTATTGCCGCAACAGAGAAGGGAGGTAAATAGCCTAGAAGTTTCCCTTCCAAATCCTCTTATCATTTAAGTCATGATAAAGTTCCTTATGTGAGAATTAATGACGTTGGTGACAGGTTGATACCCAACGTGGACCGCAGACAGACTTTGATTACAGCAGCCCACACTGGGATGGCCTCATCGCATGCCGGCGTGTCAGCTAAAGTATCTCTTCTCCAGCAACGATATTGGTGGCGGGGTTTGTACAACCAGACGGGTGATTATGTCCTTCAATGTGGTATTTGTCAGCAAATTAAACCTTCTACTGCTGCACATTCGCCCCAAACTCAGTTGTACATATCTAATAAACCACTTGCATACGTTTATTTAGATTACTGCAGTCCTTTCTCATCTGATACTGCATATAAGTACATCTTAGTAGCAGTTGATTCGTGCACACGCTTTGTGTGGTTGTGGCTGCACCGCAGTGCTGATTCCAGAACTGTTGTAAGAGATTTGCATGTCTTTGTGGGAATTTTTGCATGTGGTACCTTCCATTCGGACCAGGGTCCAGCGTTTGCCTATAAGGAATACAAGGATGCCATGAGTTCTTTTGGGGTCCAGGTAACATTTTCATCTCCATATCGGCCTGAGGGTAATAGTGTTGTGGAGCGAATGAACCGTGACTTAAAGCAATCCTTGACAGCTAAGGTATTAGGTACTGGCCGAGACTGGCTTACCTACCTCTTTAGCGTACAGCGTGTACTAAATAACCTCCCTAGAAGGTCTCTGGGTGGGCGGACCCCATACGAAATGCTCTTTGGCATCAAAATGTTTGTTCCGGACATTGAGGGTCTAGAATTGGCGGCGGCTGCCGCATCCTTTGATGTAGATGAACATTCTAATGTTTTACAGAACCTACAAAAGACCAGAGACAGTCTTGCAAAGGAACATTTGCCCTCCACATCTGATGCTGCTTTGGAGATTTCGGTAGTCGGCTGGCTACCCCAAGTTGGAGAACTGGTCCGAGAGAAGATCGAGGACAAGAAGGAATTCGGTCCCTCCAATCGAGCTCCAGTTCTCGTGCTTGGTGTGCAGGGTGCAAGAATGGTCATTTTACTTCCTCTTCCTGGGCGAAAGGGGAACAGGTACATCTCCATTGACAATGTCAAACTACACAGGGTGGCCGATTCTTCTTAGTATGACGCCTGCGGTTCTGTGTCCAGCAATGGTGCAACACTCTGTTTTGGTCCTGGATCCTGCCATCGGGCTTGATGTTGCCATTGAGCAGTTGCGAATCCTTTGTTGAATATACCTGCTGGTGATCCTTTTAATAACACTGAATATACTTACCCCACTGACTTGTCTATGACTGATTTGGAGACCTTTGTGGCTAATCAATCACGTTTTTCATTTGACACTGACTCTACCACATCAAAGTCCCCTTCAAAAGTTTCGATTTTTGCTACCTGGTTTAAAAAACATTTTTTGATTCCCCCTTGGACTTGCATTTGGGCGGTGCTTTTTTCAATTTTTTTGTTCATGTCCTTCGGATTTGTGGTGTATTTTTTTTGATTTGTGAATGGACACTACGTTCAAGAAATAACTTCAGTAAGACTAATTGATGGAACTTTGGCCCCCCACTCCTCATCGCACATCATGAAGAGGGACCAGACATTTGTGAAAATAACATCTTGGCCCGTTTTAGATGGGATTGTATGGGATGCTGTAAAGTTCCAGATTCATGGGCCCACAGAGGTTATTGATGTTCCCAATGTACTCCGTGTTTCTTTGGGGGATGCGGCTAAACAAAATATTCGCTCTGATGATTGGGATGTCCAAACAGTGGAGGCTCTATTTTCTGATTTGAAATATTATGCTGCCTTTGATGCTGAAGATTTGTATCTAGATTCTGCTAACTATGGTGATTTATTCTGTTACCCACATTTTGGCAATCACTTTCTGCATAAGACAAATACATTTAGAAATGTGGTTGACTACACAAAGTGGGAACATTGTCCCGCACATGTTGAAGGCAGCTCTAAATCTCTTTTGAAAAAGTTTTCTTATTTTACTGATTTTGATCAATCGAACCCTTATGCATTTTTTTTAAGATGACTGAGAAGTGCTCGTCCAAGGTTAGACTTACCCACACAAAATTGCTGTATTCAAAGTCCTTTATTGACCAGTTGGCTGTTGAGGGCTATGAGCTGTGGAAAGATACCATTGATCTTAAATTTGTTTGATGTTCTAAAAGTTGGCAAGTGCAAGGCACAGACGCTTTGCATCGTGCATGTCTCATCCCAAACCATATGTTGTTTCTGAATGCTACTATTTCACAAACCACCTGCTTTGGATTTGCTACTTCTAAAAAATTAAATGCTCCTTCATTTCCTGATTTGGGTGAATACCCCTATTGGAATAATTACACCAGTACGTCGCTTGGTGATTTACAAGCCCTGTTGAGAAACTCCTAATATTTCCAGCATGAATCCCGAATGCTGGTTGCTATGGCAAAAAAGTGCAGATTCCTGCCAGCACCGTTTTCTGGGTCTGACCCCTGGCTATACAGAGGTTAGAGTCGATTCCCGTTTACAGAGTCAACATTTGGTCACCATCTACACTTTAGGCAAATTGTGTTAGAGCTGGCTCAAACACTCTACCTTGGCGACAGTTAAATCGCATTTGTCTAAACTGACTGACACCGTTGATTTGAATGATTTTTTAAAAGGTCCTGCAGCTAGCAGATCGAAAAGATGGATATATGCTGCTTACAACAAGGTTTGGAAGCTGTCCCAAATTGTGCTTGTCTTTGTAGATATTAGCATTAACACCCTTTCTTCCCGTATTTACACGTTAGATAATATTGTTTCATCTGTTCTTGATATTGTACAAGAAGATGTTGCAGTTTTGTACCATGGACAAAATCAATTGCGTTCTATTATGCAGTTTGCTTGGACTCTTCAAACGTTAAAATCTGGGACGGTGCCTTGGGATTACATGAACACGACTTCGTTATTTCTGCCTTTTAATTTGACTGTTAAACAACAATTTATGTCAATAAAGGATGCCACGTTTTCACTGTTACATATCGAAAAGTTAGAACCATTACCATTTTCCGTGGCCAAAACAAATTCAGCAGTGTGGCTTATCTATGGGTTAATAACTCTACCTTTCCCTCTGTTCAAATGTGAATCATGCATGAAACACTATGCCATAGGTATATTTGAGCCTTTAGGTGGTGCTTATCTTCATGAAGTCAGGAATCTCCCATATACATATAGGTGCTTGAGAGAAGAAAAGGAAGTTTATTTAAAAGGTGAAGACTGCACATCCACACCAGATCACTCATTAGTCTGTAGAAATCTGCAATTGCACGGTTCTTGTAATGTGATGGCACCGAATCCTGCGTGTATTTTGAAAGACACCCCCACCCCATCTATTACACCAACGATCATGTTGCCTGCAAACTGTAGTTATTTGTTGTTAAATAATGAAGATTGCTGTGGTAAGCTTGCTGGTATTCTGTATATTGTTACAGTTTCCCAATGTGTAGTTTGCTGTAAGAATGTCCTGTTTTCTCCTCCACATGGGGGGCTTGATGGTTCCATCTGGCCTTCTATCCCGACCTTGAAAGCAGAGTTCAACAAGATGAGTCGAATAAGAGCTCTTTTGTCCCAGAAGGAAGTCTCCCTTACATCTGCATGCAAAACATTTGTCCTTCACTTTGCAAACACACGTACTGAGGTATACATGCCTTATTAAATACAGACTTGACCCTGCATTTCGGTGCTTTGATTCATACAATCTTTAATGCCTCGTCGACCACAGGCCTGGCACACTTTTTTAAAGTTATAAGTTCTGGACTTGTGACCTCGTTCCAAGCTTTATTTGGTGTGATCCCAGAAATTTTTCATTTGATTTTTTGGAGAGTCTTGGGTTGTTTCCCGTTAATTCTCGCTTTGGGAGCGGGCGTACTGCTGTTAATTTGTTTACTCCAAAATGGATGCAGATTCTGTGCCCCATGACGATCTTCCCCGGCTGCCGGGGCTTCGTAACCGGTTGCTAGAATACTATGGATCGCTGCGTTGGCATCTCTGAGTGTGGCATATGGTTTATCTTTCCGGTTCTCATATTTTACTTGCATGCAGCCTGTTTTCCATTGCCTGGATTATGGATTTGAATGGGCCCTGGATTTGTGTCTCTGCAACACGGTGTCTCCTGACCTGGATTTTAATCTACTAATGAGTCCCTTAGTTGCTCATGAAATAGATTGTTCTGGTTTTGGGATTATGGCCTGCCCAGCTCCTCATGGGGTCCTGGGCAATTGGAACATATGGACTGCGGCTGATGACTTTCTGACGTGCAGTTATCTCAAAGAAAGCCAGAGTTGTCCTCTGATGGTGCTAGAGGCTCCGGCTATTGAAGAACATGTATGTTCATTTCCTTTACTGAATTGGAAGCTGAAATGTTCACGGATGATAACAACGACTTCCTGTTGGAGGTGGTTGCGACATACAGTGCCTATTCGCTGTTGGATTGAAGTGAGACTTTTCTCTGCTTCATTAACACGTACTGAACTCGTGAATTTTCTTTTTTCAATGATGCATTTTTTTTGGGAGGTCTTGTTCACATCGTGGCCACTCATGAATGTTTTACTAAATTGATTACTTTTTAATTCGGATTCTTGCTCCCAATTATCAAGTTTGGCAAAATTTCTGAACTTGGTTCTGTCTCATTCGAACTTGAACTCTGTGTTCTATGAATCTTACCCCCTTTATTGTGCGTTCTCCAATCAAGGGAGGGTGTAGTGTGGCCTAAGGCCTGCTTTGCACGCATGTTATGTTAGCATGGCTTATTAGAAGTTTAAACGCCATTTTAACTTTTGAGTCTTTTGCACACGATACTACATATAGCTGTTTTTGTAGGTTAGGCTTCATGTGGGTCTACACATGAGAAAAGGTTTGTTTTCGACATCTCTAGACTTACATCGTGACCCTAGTCTGCACAGTGAGTGCTGAAGCCCTCGAGTTATCATAACATGGTAGCTGTTGTTCGACATGATCGAGTAAAGCTTTTTAGACACAACAATTTGGCAGCTGTGAGCTAACTGAGATTCAGGTGCCCTTATTATTGCACAGTTGCCATGATTTCACATACTTGGAAGATTTTCAATTTCCAGGGATGCAGAGGGATTTAGCTAATCCGGATGTGATTTACTCTTACTCAGCGGAAAGGTAATGGGGACCCTCAAACAAGCCTAAGAGACCTTCCATAGTTTATAATACATAGTTCCTATATAGGGAGGGTGTTAAAACTAGGCGCTATAAAACCTGTTTTCACCAGCATTGTCATATGATTTCTCCTTTTGTATTTTATAGAATTGTAACAATGCTGACCATATTATTTCTAATCATATGTCTGCTTATGTTGGCTAAGATACTGCATATGAGATCACGTTGTTAATATAAATATTTTAACCTGACCTGTATCTCTACTTTACTCCTGTTGTGCACTGGTATGAGAGTATAACCAAATAGTATTCTCACTTCCCAACATTCTTGAGTTTTTCCTAAGTCGCATGTTCTAAGTTCTCTAATCATTGGTTACTTTGCTATCGGACAAAGAGCTAATGTGACACTGGTGCTAGATGGTTGGGGTTTTTCTAGGTACTGAGGTGAGTTTCTGGTACACCACAATCCACTGATGTCCTAGGTCTCTGTGCACAGTTCTGTGTATGAGCAGGATCCTTGCAACAAGTGAAGGCACAATATGTCCTGCAGTCCACTAGTGATATCACACTTAAAAGCCCTGGGTACACATTGTAGCAAACACCAGGGACTTTTAGGTAGGTTTGATATGGCAATAAGGGTTACAGTCAAACTTGAAATTTTAGTAGGGGTCAGAGTACTGGGGTCTAGTTAGTCAGACAGACAATCTGACAGCATTGGTCCAAAACAGTCACTAACGTACAGTAACATCCCCTTTTTCTTGTTCTCCACTTCTCAAGCAAATACAAGTTGACTGCTACAATCCTGAAAATGATCAGCTCCCTGTACGCCATTCACCATGTTAGACCCATTAGCCACTATCTTCCCATTGCCCTGAATGGGCATATCCTCTAGAGCTGGAGTTCCTTCTTTTAATGACTAGGCGTTAGCGAAATTGGGACATTTTATTTGATGAATTTTCATGAAAATTATGTGAAATTCTGCAAACTATGTTTTATTTTCTCAAGTGAGAATTAAACACGAAAATTCAAAAGTTACTGAAAGTTAAGTGAGATCAGAGTCTGTCTTTTAGATTTACTAAATGTAGCAGGCGCTAAATCAGTACCATGGGTAAAATTTGTTTCTGTTTGGATGAGTAGCTTGGGACTGCAAAGGCTATGAGCTGACCCGTTGATTATTTTCAAAGCTGACCTTAATGTCCTGAAATCCTGTTATTGGTCATACATCCAGGAGGGTTACGCTAACAAGTCAAATGGTTCCCTAACCAATAGGTTTTTAGATATTAAGCCCTTTCCTTTGTTTCAGGAATATTTAGATTCAATTTTCTCTACATATAGCGAAAAGCTTGTATATCAGCTTTTGGTTCGGTATTCTCCCATTGAGATCCTTTGCTAATAAATGGAATAATGACTTAGTCACTAGCATTTGCCCGGCCTGTGGCTTGGAAAGGGAAGAGAAGATACATAATCAGTTTGTTTGTCCAGGGTATCTTCGGTCCCTCCAGAAATGGACAGGCCCATTATGTCGGAACATGGGTTTGACCAGATATCTAGTGGCTTATAAAATTATATAGAGTGATAACTCCCCTGTAATTGTCTTTGCTATTAGTAAACTTTCACAGTCAGTTTGGTTTAAGTGCAACAAAATTGATGTATTTTGAATATCAATAAATTTAATCTTATACATACCTTTAATTTTTAAATTCCTATCAGGTTTGTGATACAAATTTGTGTTTTTTTTGTTTTTTTGTTGCTTGTTTGCACATAGCTTATGTCCATCTTTGCACAACTGGTATATAGGAATGGATCTGAAGCAGTATTAATGTTATTGAATGAATGAACTACCTGCTGTTTTAAATTGTATTTTCAATGTTATATAATTGTTATTATATTGTATATGTGTAATTTGATGGTGCATGGATACCGAATAAAGTATTATTACTACTACTACTAAAAGTATCAGCAGTTTCTGCTGACAATATGTTGCATTAAATACTTTCTGTTCAATCCCATTAGACCTGGCACCCCTGGCATGGTTTCCCCTGACCTTTTGCCTTCTGACCTCATGTTTTGCTGACCACCTTTTTGCCAGGCCCAAACACTCCTTTTTTATTACATATAAGTCACCCCTAAGGTAATGTCTAGGTTTCCCAAGATTGCAGTGTATGTAAAAAGTGGAACATGTACTTTTAGGTTGTATGTGTCTTGCTGGTAAAATATTATTTTCTTAAATTTGGTTTTGAGTAGTGAAAGTAGTGAAAGGCCTATCTCTCCCATAGGTTAACATTGGGATTGCCTTAAACACCTTTTAAGTGTAATTTCCAGTTAGGAGCAGATACGAATTTGAAGTTGGTGTCACTGGACGCAAAATTTATAATCACAACTCATGGTGAAGTCGGATTTTAAACTGTAAGTCTGAAAATGATACTTAGAAAACTGGCATTTACTTACTTTAACTATTCTGTACCTCTGTCTGTCTCTGAATACACGTCATGGTTGGATGACAGCTGGGTTTGTGCATTTCCTCTAGACAGTCACACAAAGGGAAAAGGGGTGTGACATTTGCATCCTGATGACCCAGGACCAGGCTGATGGGCTTTCCTGATGTAGATTTGAAGGGAGGAGCTCACAATTGCACCTGAATAGGGCTGCGACTGTCACCACACAAAGAGCTGCATACGCCTCTCTAGTGAGTATGTAGCCAGGGCAGGAAAGGCAAAGACCTTGTGAATGTAAAAGGCCTCTTTGATGTCTCTCCCACTTCAAAGTCATAATTGGGTACAAGAACTGGACACGTGACACCCCCAAATCAGAACTTTGCTGGAACCAAGAACATTCTGCCTCGAAGAATACTGCTACTTTGCGAACTGCTTTGCTGTGTTGGCCTGCTGCCTGCTGCATGCTGTGCTGTCAATCAATCAATTAATCAAAGTACTTGTAGAGTGCACTACTTAACCATGAGGGTCTCAAGGCGCTGAGGGGAGGGGTGCTGCTACTGCTCGAAGAGCCAGGTCTTGAAGAGCCTTACTGCTCTGTGCCAAGCTACCAGAGGGTGAACACAGGTTAATTTAGGGTGTGTATCTAACTTACCCTGACTAGGATTGTGGCTCCTTCTTGGACGGAGTGTATATTCTACCAACCAGAAACCTACATTTCTTGCAAAATCAATATCTTGCTCTAAACAATGTTGTGAATTTTCACAGCTGTGATATTTGTGGGATTTTACAACAGTTTCATAACACATATTTTGCTGGCCTAATTTGAATATCACATGGGCTACTGATGGCAAGCAAGACTTAAGACGTTGGCCAAAAATGCCTGAATCTCTGGAAGATATTAGCCACTCAAGCACATGAATATTTGTGAGGTGTCCAAGATCCCCCACAGAAATGTGCAAGGACTCATGAATCTCCCAGTAAAACCAAAAACCGGTATTAGTCTAGTGCATATTACATCTTTGTATTATATTTTTAATACTGTAGCATTTATAGCTCTTTCTTACCTATTGCTGAGGTCCACATGTACTTTTTCAGGTGGATGAGTAAACTGTTATGCCGAGTGTGCTCCAGACTTAATTCGGTGATATTTGGCAGCAGCTTAGGGATAAGTTTGCATGATGCACATAGGCACCTATGTAGTTTAAGGCTCACTTGGTTCCTGATTTTGGGAATAGGTAGGTCTGGGTTGCTTTTCTGATTTCTATATGGCTGCTGAGCAGGCAAGATTAAAATGCTTCTTTACCACCCATTGCCCCACTTCTCCTAGACTTTAGTTGAGATTAGCTGTCTTGACTTCTGTTGGACTTTCCAACTTCACCATGATTTAAGTGTCAGCAGCATAGTTTTAGTAGGTAAGCTCAAAAGAGTTCACAAGATCAGCAAGTGTAGCTAGATTCATGTAGGTCTGGGTTGCATTTCTGATTTCTATATGGCTGCTGAGCAGACAAGATTAAAATGATTCTTTACCTCCCATTGCCCCACTTCTAGACTTTAGTTGAGTTTAGCTGTCTTGACTTCTGTTGGACTTTCCAACTTCACCATGATTTAAGGGTCATCAGCAGAGTTATAGTAGGTAAGCTCAAAAGAGTTCACAAGATCAGCAAGTTTAGCTAGATACATGTTGAACACGAATGGGTGTTTGTTGAGCCCTGTGGAGCTCAACAGAAGTAGTGTGACAAGCTGTGTTTATTCATTAAGGCAGGATTTTATCCATTTGTGGACTGTTCCCTGTACCTTGATGTAATGTAGTTTTTGGTCTAGTTAGCACTCTTTAGAGTCAAATGTTATTGATGTGTAAAGCAGAAGTATATCAATGGTACCATTAGTATCAAGCAAGTTTTGTGGGCATCACAGATGGAGAGTAGTGCTGATTCTATGCTTCTTGCAAGTCTTAATTCTGTCTGTCCAACAGGCGTTTCTTTTTGCGATGAAGCTTAAGATATGTCTAATGTTAGCTTTTTGATGAGTTAACCTACTAAAACCTAATTAGTAGTGGCCTATAGTTTGTTATTCTGTCTGGTCAAGTTCATGCTTCTTTAGAATCTGAATGAAATAAGATGGTTGCAGATTTATTGGAGCATCTGCATTGGACGTTTTGCAGTGGTTACTATTAAATTGCTATTTGGAGGTCACAATTCTTATGGCTGTAATTGTGTTTCCCTGCCAGAGAGGTTGACATTATTTCATGTGATGTGGGTATTCCAAAAAGCATGAGCAACATTTCTTTATCTTTAGAAGAAGTAACAGTGCCTGCATAATTCCTATGCATGGAACAGGCAACATAAGCATATTGCGACACACATTTTTAGGGCTCGGCCTACGTCACCACTTCGTCAGAAGTGGGGCGGAGCTCCGAGCCGTATTGTTAAGGGGCTCAGAATCGTGAAGTAAAAATTCCTCAGTGCGCGAGAATTTTTCGTGGTGTTGTGTGCCATCTGCATGGTCATTGGTCCTTTCACGGCTGTGTTTTTGTAAGTGTTCACGTAATAGGCCCTAGGAATTTTTCTCCATTGACTTCCTGCATTTTCCGTACTTACAGGCGCATGAGATTGCCATAAATTCCCAAATACCAGATGTCAGGGTCCGTTCGCGCATTTACGACTCTGTAGTTTTCTTGAGCTGTGTGTGCGCGCATGCTGTCTCCCCGTCCAGGGGAGAATGCCATAAATTCTCAATTAGCAGCTGTCAGAGGTGCCGGTAATTGAAGGCAGATGGTTGTTTTTCAATGCTGCTTTATTGCCGTCGCACGTATTTATATATTTATTAACATGCCGATTCTTAGTAAAATACATGTCAAAGGCTAAGAAAAGTAGGTTATTGCAGTGAACTATATTAATAATGGCAAACCCTTGGTTACAGGACATAAGGATTATTATAGTCTGAGTGCCGAGTGGTGAGTGCCGAGTGGTGAGTGCAGAGTAGTGAGTGCAGAGTAGTGAGTGCAGAGTAGTGAGTGCGCAGAGTGCAGAGTAGTGAGAGCAGAGTGAGTGTGCAGAGTGCAAAGTAGTGAGTGCAGAGTAGGTAGTGCAGAGTAGTGAGTGCAGAATAGTGAGTAGTGAGTTGCAGAATAGTGAGTAGTGAGTGCAGAGTACAGAGTAGTGAGTGTAGAGTAGTGAGTGCAGAGTAGTGAGTGCAGAGTAGTGAGTGCAGAGTAGTGAGTGCGCAGAGTGCAGAGTAGTGAGAGCAGAGTGAGTGTGCAGAGTGCAAAGTAGTGAGAGCAGAGTGAGTGTGCAGAGTGCAGAGTAGTGAGTGCAGAATAGTGAGTAGTGAGTGCAGAGTAGTGAGTAGTGAGTGCAGAGTAGTGAGTGCAGAGTAGTGAGTGCAGAGTAGTGAGTGCGCACAGTGCAGAGTAGTGAGAGCAGAGTGAGTGTGCAGAGTGCAAAGTAGTGAGAGGAGAGTAGTGAGTAGTGAGTGCAGAGTAGTGAGTGCAGAATAGTGAGTAGTGAGTGCAGAGTAGTGAGTAGTGAGTGCAGAGTAGTGAGTAGTGAGTGCAGAATTGTGAGTAGTGAGTGCAGAATAGTGAGTAGTGAGTGCAGAGTAGTGAGTAGTGAGTGCAGGGTAGTGAGTAGTGAGTGGTGAGTGCAGAGTAGTGAGTAGTGAGTGCAGAGTAGTGAGTAGTGAGTGCAGAGTAGTGAGTAGTGAGTGCAGAGTAGTGAGTAGTGAGTGCAGAGTAGTGAGTGCAGAGTAGTGATTGCAGAGTAGTGATTAGTAAGTAGTGAGTGCAGAGTAGTGAGTGCAGAGTAGTGATTAGTAAGTAGTGAGTGCAGAGTAGTGAGTAGTGAGTAGTGAGTGTAGAGTAGTGAGTAGGGAGTGTAGAGTAGTGAATAGTGAGTGCAGAGTAGTGAGTGTAGAGTAGTGAGTAGTGAGTGCAGAGTAGTGAGTGCAGAGTAGTGAGTAGTGAGTGCAGAGTAGTGAGTAATGAGTAGTGAGTAGTGAGTGCAGAGTAGTGAGTAGTGAGTAGTGAGTGCAGAGTAGTGAGTAGTGAGTGCAGAGTAGTGAGTAGTGAGTAGTGAGTGCAGAGTAGTGAGTAGAGAGTAGTGAGCAGTGAGTGCAGAGTAGTGAGTGCAGAGTAGTGAGTAGTGAGTGCAGAGTAGTGAGTGCAGAGTAGTGAGTGCAGAGTAGTGAGTAGTGAGTGCAGAGTAGTGAGTAGTGAGTGCAGATTAGTGAGTAGTGAGTGCAGAGTAGTGAGGGCCGAGTAGTGAGTGCTGAGTAGTGAGTGCAGAGTAGTGAGTAGTGAGTGCAGAGTAGTGAGTAGTGAGTAGTGAGTGCAGAGTAGTGAGTAGTGAGTGCAGAGTAGTGAGTAGAGAGTAGTGAGCAGTGAGTGCAGAGTAGTGAGTGCAGAGTAGTGAGTAGTGAGTGCAGAGTAGTGAGTGCAGAGTAGTGAGTGCAGAGTAGTGAGTAGTGAGTGCAGAGTAGTGAGTAGTGAGTGCAGAGTAGTGAGTGCAGAGTAGTGAGTGCAGAGTAGTGAGTGCGCAGAGTGCAGAGTAGTGAGAGCAGAGTGAGTGTGCAGAGTGCAAAGTAGTGAGAGGAGAGTAGTGAGTAGTGAGTGCAGAGTAGTGAGTGCAGAATAGTGAGTAGTGAGTGCAGAGTAGTGAGTAGTGAGTGCAGAGTAGTGAGTAGTGAGTGCAGAATAGTGAGTAGTGAGTGCAGAATAGTGAGAAGTGAGTGCAGAGTAGTGAGTAGTGAGTGGTGAGTGCAGAGTAGTGAGTAGTGAGTGCAGAGTAGTGAGTAGTGAGTGCAGAGTAGTGAGTAGTGAGTGCAGAGTAGTGAGTGCAGAGTAGTGAGTGCAGAGTAGTGATTGCAGAGTAGTGATTAGTAAGTAGTGAGTGCAGAGTAGTGAGTGCAGAGTAATGATTAGTAAGTAGTGAGTGCAGAGTAGTGAGTAGTGAGTAGTGAGTGTAGAGTAGTGAGTAGTGAGTGTAGAGTAGTGAGTAGTGAGTGCAGAGTAGTGAGTGTAGAGTAGTGAGTAGTGAGTGCAGAGTAGTGAGTGCAGAGTAGTGAGTAGTGAGTAGTGAGTGCAGAGTAGTGAGTAGTGAGTAGTGAGTAGTGAGTGCAGAGTAGTGAGTAGTGAGTAGTGAGTGCAGAGTAGTGAGTAGTGAGTGCAGAGTAGTGAGTGCAGAGTAGTGAGTGCAGAGTAGTGAGTGCAGAAAGTAGTGAGTGCAGAGTAGTGAGTGCAGAAAGTAGTGAGTGCAGAGTAGTGAGTAGTGAGTGCAGAGTAGCGAGTAGTGAGTGCAGAGTAGTGAGTGCAGTGTAGTGAGTGCAGAGTAGTGAGTGCAGAGTAGTGAGTGCAGAGAAGTGAGTAGTGAGTGCAGAGTAGTGAGTGCAGAGTAGTGAGTGCAGAGTAGTGAGTAGTGAGTGCAGAGTAGTGAGTGCAGAGTAGTGAGTGCAGAGTAGTGAGTGCAGAGTAGTGAGTGCAGAGTAGTGAGTGCAAGTGAGTGCAGAGTAGTGAGTGCAGAGTAGTGAGTGCAGAGTAGTGAGTGCAGAGTAGTGAGTGCAGAGTAGTGAGTAGTGAGTGCAGAGTAGTGAGGGCAGAGAAGTGAGTAGTGCGTGCAGAGTAGTGAGTAGTGAGTGCAGAGTAGTGAGTAGTGAGTGCAGAGTAGTGAGTAGTGAGTGCAGAGTAGTGAGTAGTAAGTAGTGAGTGCAGAGTAGTGAGTAGTAAGTAGTGAGTGCAGAGTAGTGAGTAGTGAGTGCAGAGTAGTGAGTAGTGAGTAGTGAGTGCAGAGTAGTGAATAGTAAGTAGTGAGTGCAGAGTAGTGAGTAGTGAGTAGTGAGTGCAGAGTAGTGAGTAGTAAGTAGTGAGTGCAGAGTAGTGAGTGGTGAGTGCAGAGTAGTGAGTAGTGAGTGCAGAGTAGTGAGTGCAGAGTAGTGAGTAGTGAGTGCAGAGTAGTGAGTAGTGAGTAGTGAGTAGTGAGTGCAGAGTAGTGAGTGCAGAGTAGTGAGTGCAGAGTAGTGAGTAGTGAGTAGTGAGTGCAGAGTAGTGAGTAGTGAGTGCAGAGTAGTGAGTGCAGAGTAGTGAGTAGTGAGTGCAGAGTAGTGAGTGGTAAGTAGTGAGTGCAGAGTAGTGAGTAGTGAGTGCAGAGTAGTGAGTAGTGAGTGCAGAGTAGTGAGTGCAGAGTAGTGAGTGCAGAGTAGTGAGTGCAGAGTAGTGAGTGCAGAGTAGTGAGTAGTGAGTGCAGAGTAGTGAGTAGTGAGTGCAGAGTAGTGAGTGCAGAGTAGTGAGTGCAGAGTAGTGAGTAGTGAGTGCAGAGTAGTGAGTGCAGAGTAGTGAGTGCAGAGTAGTGAGTGCAGAGTAGTGAGGGCAGAGTAGTGAGTAGTGAGTGCAGAGTAGTGAGTAGTGAGTGCAGAGTAGTGAGTGCAGAGTAGTGAGTGCAGAGTAGTGAGTAGTGAGTGCAGAGTAGTGAGTAGTGAGTAGTGAGTAGTGAGTGCAGAGTAGTGAGTGCAGAGTAGTGAGTAGTGAGTGCAGAGTAGTGAATAGTGAGTGCAGAGTAGTGAGTGCAGAGTAGTGAGTAGTGAGTGCAGAGTAGTGAGTAGTGAGTGCAGAGTAGTGAGTGCAGAGTAGTGAGTGCAGAGTAGTGAGTGCAGAGCAGTGAGTAGTGAGTGCAGAGTAGTGAGTGCAGAGTAGTGAGTGCAGAGTAGTGAGTGCAGAGTAGTGAGTAGTGAGTGCAGAGTAGTGAGTGCAGAGTAGTGAGTAGTGAGTAGTGAGTAGTGAGTGCAGAGTAGTGAGTGAGTAGTAAGTAGTAAGTAGTGAGTGCAGAGTAGTGAGTAGTGAGTAGTGAGTGCAGAGTAGTGAGTAGTGAGTGCATAGTAGTGAGTAGTGAGTGCAGAGTAGTGAGTGCAGATTAGTGAGTAGTGAGTGCAGAGTAGTGAGTAATGAGTAGTGAGTGCAGAGTAGTTAGTGAGTAGTAAGTAGTAAGTAGTGAGTGCAGAGTAGTGAGTGCAGAGTAGTGAGTAGTGAGTGCATAGTAGTGAGCGCAGAGTAGTGAGTGCAGAGTTTTGAGTGCAGAGTAGTGAGTGCAGAGTAGTGAGTAGTGAGTGCAGAGTAGTGAGTAGTGAGTGCAGAGTAGTGAGTAGTGAGTAGTGAGTAGTGAGTGCAGAGTAGTGAGTGCAGAGTAGTGAGTAGTGAGTAGTGAGTGCAGAGTAGTGAGTAGTGAGTGCAGAGTAGTGAGTGCAGAGTAGTGAGTAGTGAGTGCAGAGTAGTGAGTGGTAAGTAGTGAGTGCAGAGTAGTGAGTAGTGAGTGCAGAGTAGTGAGTAGTGAGTGCAGAGTAGTGAGTGCAGAGTAGTGAGTGCAGAGTAGTGAGTAGTGAGTGCAGAGTAGTGAGTAGTGAGTGCAGAGTAGTGAGTGCAGAGTAGTGAGTGCAGAGTAGTGAGTGCAGAGTAGTGAGTAGTGAGTGCAGAGTAGTGAGTGCAGAGTAGTGAGGGCAGAGTAGTGAGGGCAGAGTAGTGAGTAGTGAGTGCAGAGTAGTGAGTAGTGAGTGCAGAGTAGTGAGTGCAGAGTAGTGAGTGCAGAGTAGTGAGTGCAGAGTAGTGAGTAGTGAGTGCAGAGTAGTGAGTAGTGAGTAGTGAGTGCAGAGTAGTGAGTGTAGAGTAGTGAGTAGTGAGTGCAGAGTAGTGAGTAGTGAGTGCAGAGTAGTGAGTGCAGAGTAGTGAGTAGTGAGTGCAGAGTAGTGAGTAGTGAGTGCAGAGTAGTGAGTGCAGAGTAGTGAGTGCAGAGTAGTGAGTAGTTAGTGCAGAGTAGTGAGTGCAGAGTAGTGAATGCAGAGTAGTGAGTGCAGAGTAGTGAGTAGTGAGTGCAGAGTAGTGAGTGCAGAGTAGTGAGTGCAGAGTAGTGAGTAGTGAGTAGTGAGTGCAGAGTAGTGAATGAGTAGTAAGTAGTGAGTGCAGAGTAGTGAGTAGTGAGTAGTGAGTGCAGAGTAGTGAGTAGTGAGTGCATAGTAGTGAGTAGTGAGTGCAGAGTAGTGAGTGCAGAGTAGTGAGTAGTGAGTGCAGAGTAGTGAGTGCAGAGTAGTGAGTGCAGAGTAATTAGTGAGTAGTAAGTAGTAAGTAGTGAGTGCAGAGTAGTGAGTAGTGAGTGCAGAGTAGTGAGTAGTGAGTGCATAGTAGTGAGTAGTGAGCGCAGAGTAGTGAGTGCAGAGTTTTGAGTGCAGAGTAGTGAGTGCAGAGTAGTGAGTAGTGAGTGCAGATTAGTGAGTAGTGAGTACAGAGTAGTGAGTAGTGAGTGCAGAGTAGTGAGTAGTGAGTGCAGAGTAGTGAGTAGTGAGTAGTGAGTGCAGAGTAGTGAGTAGTGAGTGCAGAGTAGTGAGTAGTGAGTGCAGAGTAGTGAGTAGTGAGTGCAGAGTAGTGAGTGCAGAGTAGTGAGGGCCGAGTAGTGAGTGCTGAGTAGTGAGTGCCGAGTAGTGAGTGCCGAGTAGTGAGTGCCGAGTAGTTAGTGCGCAGAGTGAGCAGAGTGAGTGCGCAGGGTGAGCAGAGTGAGTGCGCGCAGGGTGAGCAGAGTGAGTGCGCGCAGGGTGAGCAGAGTGAGTGCACGCAGGGTGAGCAGAGTGAGTGCACGCAGGGTGAGCAGAGTGAGTGCGCGCAGGGTGAGCAGAGTGAGTGCGCGCAGAGTGAGTGCGTGCAGGGTGAGCAGTGTGTGTGCGTGCAGGGTGAGCAGTGTGTGTGCGTGCAGGGTGAGCAGTGTGGTAGCGTGCAGGGTGAACAGTGTGGTAGCATGCAGGGTGAACAGTGTGGTAGCGTGCAGGGTGAACAGTGTGTGAGCGTGCAAGGTGAAAAATTCCAATCCAAACCACATATTTCCATTACACACCACATGCATACACTCCATAACACATGGCTAAAATACATTGCCATTTACAATGCCATTAGCTCTAACTCAAATAAATCCGAGACCTATTGCATTTCCAATGCTTGTTAAATCATTGGTATTAGTATTGTGTTTACTGCAAATGGCATTTCCCATGGTTCAACCTGTTATGGACAATACGTTTGACATGAAGATATTTTTTGTTTCCCACATAGTCCTTTTTTTCAGAATGTATTTTTTTCTTAGTGTATTTCTGCACAAACATTTGCTCTAGTCTGCATTCTCCATTTCTCTCTTCCCAAGTACTTCCCTGGATGCAACTCCACCACATTTATATCTAGCCCGAGTATTTGTATGCAGTCTCCCCCACTGTCACCTCTGATACCATGTTTGAATGTATAGTACTTAAAAGCAAGTTTAATCTTTCCGAGGTTTAAACCTGGGTATCTGCCAATAGCTATGGTCATAACTCAGTTGGTAACATTAATTTACTTAGGAAAACAACATCATGTGCTGGCTTTAGAGCAGCAAAAATACGTTTACTGCCAAAAATGTTATCTAAGTGGGTGGCTTGAATGATCTTAAGCTCTTAATTAAGAAGTGTTTCGAACAAATTCCTCGTAGTGCATTCATTTTAACTGATAACTTACATCTGTCCTATCTGAAAGACAACATTAAAAAAAAATCCACATGTATCAGTAACACGCATTTTATTGTATAATATGACACTAATGAATTAAACGAATTTGCGCCATGCACAAGATGCCCTCAAATATCTACACTATTTCAAAAACACGTGTTTTAGCTCTAGGTACTATCGAGTAGAGGGAGCCTTTTGAAATGGTTTTATTACGATTTCTAAAAGTGTTTGGGTAGCTAATGTTGCAGAAAAAAGGATAAAAGAAGACACGTTAAGAAGTGAAAAGGAGTTAGATGCATTCCGTGGTGAAAAGAGATAACCCTTTCAAGTTGGTCGATAGGTGAATTCAGATACCTTCCATTTGCTTCTGCTTGCAGTTGACAATCTATAAAAGCATGTACTCATGCTGAAGGCATAAAATATTACTCAGTACCAATACTGTGACGCACATCAACCTTTTGAAGAAATGTGATGGCTGAGACTCTCAACTTCAGCTGGACTCCCCTTTTTAACAAGGAATGACATTATTTTTCCTATCAGGCCCATATTTTTCTCCGTATATTTAGAACACATTGGATAACCACAGTTTACATTGCATGCCGTATTTAACAGAGTAGTGTTCATTTTATTCGTGACTCTGACATGCTTCACTCTTCTCTTAGCTGTGAAACTAAAGCAGGATGGAGAAATAGCTCACCGAGGGGAACTTTCTTTACTTCAAGTGTGGAATGACACTAGTTGAATCCCAGCAAAGCCCATTCAGCATTCGTTCTTCTCAATGGTTGTGAATTAAACACTACGGGGTCTATTCACAAACTGCATTAATTATGATAAAATGCTATTCACAAACCTGCGAGTATACATCCCCACCTCCTATCTTTTCTATGCGGTGATACTTATATATGGGGTGATACTTATATATGTAAGTTTACTGATCAGTTCCCGATTAGGATGTCAGGCAGAGCTGCGCCTGCCCGACACTGTATCGTTCTGGAAACTGCCTGATTCTGGGTCGGTGATTCTGACCACATAATAAGATGTCACTGCCCATAGGGTGATCGGAAACATCCATTATGCAATGGCAGCTTGTGCAGTGGGCGGAAAAGGCCAGCAGCACAAGCTGCCATAGCAAAATGGATGCTTGAAAAACATTCCTGCATCCTGTGGCTGGCCCCTCACAGTGCCCCTTTGAAGAGTGCAGGGGGAGAATGGGGCCCTGCTAGGGGCCCCAAAGACAACATCCTTTCATGTCGGAAAGGTCGACTTGAAATGGCTGTCGGAAAGTGCCATCATAATCCTGATGGCGGAGCCAAGCCTGGCTCCGCCGTCAAGTAGGGTATCATATTGGGTTCTAAGAACCAACAGGTTCCGGACGTTCCCTCCACCTGATGCCTCCACACCCCAAATCATAATGCAGGCAGATGTTGGGCAGACCTCAACCAATGGTCGGTCGGTTGGTTGCTGTCTGTACAACATCGTGATTGGGCACATAGTCGGAAATGTGAGAAGGAGAAGGTGGAGTGTTATTAAAAAAGGGGGAATTCTTACTACTAAGGGCCTGATTCCGATGCGGTTAGGAAAGCATTCCCACTTTGGGCCTGATTCTGATGCGGTTAGGAAGGCCCCCTAATGGCATTTGCTCCTTCCAAATCATATCGGGAACGTGTCTTGCCGACCCTGAGCCCAATTATGATGGGTTAGGAACATATGCTCCCACTGAAGTCAATGAGAGTCCAACCAAATCGTATCTGGAAGCATCCGGATGCATCATACTCCGTAGGTCGGACTCTCCCGATCCGAGTGGGTCGGAACCCATTTCTAAACTCGATTCGGTCGGGAAGCTTTCCAACCCGAATCAGAATCAGGCCCTAAATAGGAGGGGGTTAGTAAGAGTACGAAGGGGTTTAGAGAAGTTAGGGAAGGGGTTAGGGAGGAACTTGCACCCACCCACAAAAGACCAAGGCCACTGCTATTCACACACTGCACCACTAAAGTTACTCCAACCAAAAAAGGGACCCAAAACAGAAGTCAATGACTGAAGCTCAGAACTGAGGAAAGTCCAGGCACCACGCTTGACCAGTCACTGGTACTGCAACCCCATTCCATGGGAAATAATGGTGGTAGGGATCTAAAAATATTTTAAAATAGGTAAAAATATAAATTAATATAAGTTCATGTTTAAGAAGTCTAAAACTAGTATATATATATATATATATATATATAATGTAAAATAAAATATGTTAATAACTATTTCATTACAAAAATTAATGTTACATTATTGTTATTAAAATATAATTACATTATCTTACTTAATTCTATAAATAACTTTAAATAACTATTAATGAATAATACTTGTTTTTTACTTTAAGTGAGAATTATATTTTTTTAATTTTAATTGCAGAAAAATAATTGTAGTTTAATTTGATATTATTAAATGAACACAAGATTTAATTCAACATTATGTTAATTGTGCTGTGGCATTGTATTCCTTTTGTTGTACATTTAATTTAGATATATAGAATTCATTTACATTATTAAAAATATCATAAAAATAATTTACCGGGGCGTGGCTAAGATGGCGGCTTAGCTGGACGTGATCTCCGGAGGCTCCCCGATCCCGATCCCCAAATCGCCCCTAAAGCGACCCGATTTCCCTAGCAACGCCGGTGTTGGAAGCTGGAAGCTACGGTGACACCCCGGGGCGACTGGGGATCCCGCGGACGCCCGGAGGGCAGTGCAGTGACCGCCGAGGCGGCAACGTGAGCTGGTGCTGAGCGAGGCGCAGAGGAGCTGCGGACGAGCTCTCGCGGAGAGGAGGACAGGGCAGCCCCCCCCCGCGTTCACGAGCTCCGATTGATGTACCGAGGGTCCCGCCGACTGCGGTGAGGGTCCGGAAGGAGCGACCACTGCTATTCGGCCGCGGGACCCAGAGGGGCGGACAGCGGCAGGAGGCCCCTGCGGAGCCGGCCCAGGGCAGCAGGCGAGGTCCCGGCTTGGGCCTGTGCAGCAGCGGCGAGAAGGCCGAGTGCTGCGTCCCGAGGTAGGGGACGCAACTGAAGGCGACTGCAGGCGGGCGGAGAGCTGCACATCGGGGGAGCATATCGAGCCCCCCGACACCTGGGGACCTGGCGCTTATTGAGGGGACCACACGGGCGGCAGCACCACTCTGAGGCCGACGGTTGTGGCTCATTGGCCGAGCTGGGGTGCTGCGACAGCGGTGCCCAGGGGACATCAGACGTGTTCGGGGGCGGCAATCGAGCCCCCGGGGTGGACCCGAGAGGCAGAAGCTGCGACGGACCGGGGAGGGGCTGCAGGGCACGTAGCACATAAGCAGAGGAGCAGGAGGTGATTGGGGGGGACCCCGGAGAGTCGCGGGGGTGACCACCGCGGCGAGAGGCGGCCATTGGCGGTGACCGGTTACCTCCCCAGAACTGCACCGAGCGGAGCCTGACTCCACAGCCAAGGAACCACTCGAGGGACGCGTGGCCCCTGACCAAGGCGAGCTTGCCGTTGGTCGGCCAGATCCACGCCTAGCCAAGGAGGACAAGATGGAGGCCTCCAATCGCAAAGGGAACCGCACCATACCCGACATGATGAACAGAGGGCCCGCTAAGGCTGACAAAAGCCCTGACAAACCGACTCAGGCACCCCCCGCCAGGGGGAAGGACCAAGATGAGAGGGATGCCCCGGCGACCAAGGCGTTCATGGAGACCCTCTTCACCTCGATTAAAGAGGACATCCAAACCCTCAGACAAGAGATGGCGGGGGATTACAAAGAACTGCGTTGGGATGTGGACGACCTCGGGGAGAGGGTGGCCACCACTGAGCTCGAGGGGCAGGCCAGGAGCGAAGAGGTGGAACACTTGAGACAGGAAATTATCCGGCTCAACGAACAACAGACTGATCTCCAATCTCACACAGAGGACCTCGAAAACCGCTCCAGGCGGAATAACATCCGGGTCCGACATGTGCCACCCACAGACGAAGGGGACGATATGATGGGGTACCTGCAAGCCCTGTTCCGCACAGTGCTCTGCGAAGATGAGGACTTTGAAATACGCATTGATAGGGCCCATCGAGTGGGCCCGGCTCGTCGAGCTCGGGCCCCCCACCGGACATCCTGGCTTTTCTACCAGATTACCCCCTCAAAGAACGCATACTGAAAGCAGCCCGCCTCAAACAACCTCTTCAATTTAAGGGCCACGATGTGGAACTATTTCAGGACCTTTCCGCTATCACCCTGCAAAAGCGACGGTCCTTCAAAATGGCCACCGCCTTCCTGCGCAAGGAAGGAGTTCAGTACTCGTGGGGGCACCCCTTTCGGTTGATCTTCAGGTGGAATGGGGCCCTCCACCAGCTACGATCCCTACAGGACACTTGTGCACTCCTGGGCCTCCCACTCGAAGACACCCAGCAAGTCGAGGAGGGGGGGAGCAGTCATCGGGGGCCCTATCCAGGTCCCCTCGAGTGACGAACGACGGCTGGCAGACGGTGCGAAGAGGACGCCCTTCCAGAAAGAACCTCAAACCGAATCCAGAAACGGTGGCACAGGGAAAGGCTGCTGCAATCCATGAAGTCTCCAAAGACACTTGTGCCGACTCTTGAACCCCTGGAATGAAGGTCATGTTCAGCTAAGTATGACGATTCGATTTGGGGACGGGGCGGGGGGCCTCGAGCCGTCGAGCCGTCGAGCCGCCACTGCCACACAACCCGTCCATTCTTTCATGTACTGCAGGCCTGGACTAACTCTTCATAGGCCTGGGATAATGCCTAATAGTTATGTTATAAAATGTTTTGTAGCGCGCTCTGCTACTGCAAAGTATCCTGGCGCGATATGTGAGATTGACCAGAGAAATCAGTCAAAGGGGGAAACTAAATGCTGAGATTGAATAAGTGGGTTTTGAGCCCTTTTTTGAACCCCGCCAGTGTGGGTGAAGCTCTCAAAGAAAGCGGCAGAGAATTCCATGATCGAGCTGTTTGAACAGAAATGGATTGACCGCCCAATCTTGCGTATCTGACTTTGGGCATTGTCATCAAATGCAGATTAGCCGATCAGAGAGCGCGGTGAGGGGTGTACAAAATGAACCTTTTATGCAGATATTGTGGCCCAAGTTGGTGCAAGGCACGATAGGCCAGGACCAGCAATTTAAACGAAATGCGATGGGCCACTGGGAGCCAATGAAGGTCCCGGAGATGGGCACGCACACTGGTTCTTCTCGGGAGATGAAACAGGAGTCGCACAGCCGTGTTCTGTATAATCTGCAACCGTTTTATGAGGAATGCGGGGAAACCACTAAACAGTGCATTGGCATAGTCAAGCCTTGCCAAAATCAGGGCCCGCAGAACAGTCTCTTTTCGCCTCCCTATGGAGAAGCGGAAAGAACCTCTTAAGTGACTTGAGGGTGGCGAAGCAGGTCCCTGTAAGTTTTTTTAGGTGGACTTCAAACTTAAGGTCCTGTCCGAACCATACCCCCAGGTTTTTTGCCGGGCCTCCGAAAGAACTGGGACACGGAAGATCAGTCGGCCAAATGAGATCTCTAAAATTGGCCGGGAAGTTACCGTAGAATAAAATCTCAGATTTGTCCTCGTTACATTTGAGCTGAGCTAAAGCAAGCCAGCGAAAGACATGGGACAGACAAGTGCGGACCATTAAGGCATCCAAACAGTCCTTTGGCCAGGTGAACAACAGCTGCGTGTCATCAGCATACGCCATTATTTTTGCTCCCCACTGCTCAGCCAAATAGATTAACGGGGCTTTCTGCTCCTAAATACGTTCTTGTTGTTTCTGGAGGGTGGGGTGTTGAGCACAATGTTTTACCTCTCACAGTAGGCTCATTGTGGGGAGGGTGGTGGAGTGCGGGGGTAGAGATGGGGCAGCTAGAATTTCATACTGATGTATGGAGGGGAGGGAGCCTTGTCATCATTGTGGGTAATGGGCAGCCACCGCGGATGGGGCAGAGGGATGAGAGCACGCCGAGGGGCAGCACGGGGCGGGGATCAGCCTCTATAGCGGGAACACCAGGAGTTGCTCTATCATGCCGCTGACAATAGGGACCTGGAATGTCAAAGGACTTAACTCACCACAGAAACGCCAAAAGGTCTGGAAATACATTCTGGACCATCATTTAGATATAGTGGCTCTACAGGAAACTCACCTGTTGAAAACTGAGGACCATCGTCTTAAACACAAAAAATACCCACTCATTTATAGGGCCTCAGCCTCCACTAAGCAGAAGGGTGTGGCTCTCATCTTCAGCTCGGGTGCCCAATTCCAACCCAATGCCACTCTAGGCGACAAGGAGGGAAGATGGCTGATGCTCAAGGGCCACCTGAGGGGTAAGATGTGCACCTTTGTAGCGATTTATGCTCCCAATACTGGGCAAACAAATTTCTTGACTTCACTGCTGGGGAGGGTAACCGACTTTGCGGAGGGCCCCCTGTTCCTCTTGGGGGATTTTAACCTGGTCTGGCATCCAACACTTGATAGAACACACACACGTCGTTCCGACATGGGAACCTTCCCTGAGGCCATACAGACACGAATGGGGGATATGGGCCTCTTGGACACATGGCGCTCCCTATACCCCCTCACGTGTGATTACTCCTTCTATTCGCATATGCACCGGTCATATTCACGGCTGGATTACATCTTTCTGAGTCAGTCCCTGCAAGGTGCCCTCCAGGACGCCAAGATTTTGCCCATCTCGGTTTCTGACCACGGTATGTACACAATATGTCTCTCATGGCTGGGTCAGGCTCCTCGACCGCCCCGATGGTACTTCCCTGAAGCCCTAACGAAGGATAGAGACTCGGTTACACAGTTGAGGGAATCTATCAAGGAATTCTTCTCCCTGAATAGCCCAGATGAGACCTCTGAGTATAATACATGGGACTCTTTCAAGGCAGACTCTTTCAAGGCGGTTCTGCGTGGCAGATGCATAGCGCTTAACTCAGCTCTAAACAAACAAAGGGCGAAGGAAAGGGAAAGCTTGGAGGAGGAATTAGCGGCCACTGAACGGATCCATAAGCTTACACCCACTAGGCAGACACTTCGCGCCCTAACAGCACTCAGGGGCAAATTAAGGGCCATATATAATATTAGGGCGGAATTCACCCTTCTCAAACTGCGCAACCTCTCCTACACTCAGGGCAACAAAGTGGGGAAACACCTGGCTAGACAACTGAAGGACAAAAGGGAGAAGGAATACATTGGGGGTATTCAAGGCAGGACGGGGCAGCTGAATCATAGAGATGAAGACAAGGCGGGACACTTCGGAGCCTTTTACGGCGCGCTGTACACAGCTGACGCCCTTGACTCGACCCACCAGCAGGCCTTCCTCAGGGATCTGCCAATCCCACAGGTCTCCCAGGAGTGGAACGAAGCCCTTATAGCGCCTATCACTTTGGAGGAAGTGCAAATAGCCATTAAGTCACTGAAACCCCATAAGGCACCAGGTATAGACGGATATACCACGGTCTTCTATAAGACCTTCTCGGCAGACATTGGTCACCACCTGGTCCGACTCTTTAATAGGATGGCCTTGGAGGGTGACACTCCTGCCTCAATGGCAGAGGCGGTAATCTCGGTAATACCCAAAATACCCAAACCAGGGAAGGACGCCACTTGCTGTTCCTCCTATCGACCCATTGCACTCCTGAACATTGACGCGAAGCTGTACTCTTCCATACTGGCCAAGTGGTTGGCAGACCTCATGCCACTTATTATTCACCCGGACCAGTCAGGCTTCATACAGGGGCGCCAAACGCACGACAACACCCGGCGCATCATCCATCTGATCGAGAAGGCTAACAAGTTTAATATTCCTGCGGTCCTGGTCGGCCTAGATGCCGAGAAAGCATTCGATCGGGTGGATTGGAATTTCCTGTGGGCCACGCTGGGGGCCTTCGGCTTTTCCCGCAAATTCATATTAATGCTCCAGGCCAATTACAGGCATCCAAAATCTAAGTTCTCCATAAACGGTGTACAGTCTGTCTCATTCTGCCACTCCAGGGGGACCAGGCAGGGCTGCCCACTGTCCCCCCTGTTGTTTGCCCTTAGCATTGAACCCCTAGCTATAGCGATAAGGGAGCACCAGGGGATTGAGGGTCTTCCATTCACCGGGGAATCCCATAAGATCTCCCTCTTTGCGGACGATGTCCTCCTCTCCTTATCTAACCCGATGGGTTCACTCCCACTACTGCAGGACGTACTTAGCTCCTTTGAGAGGGCGGCGGGCTTCAAGATTAACCTTGATAAGTCCTATATACTTAACCTGACCCTCTCACACGCAGACTCCTTACGGCTCCGATCCCTAACGCCTTTAGCATGGGCGACCTCCTCCATACAATACCTAGGGGTGCAACTGACGCCGTCCTTAGAGAAATTATATGCAGCTAACTTCCCCCCACTACTCTCCCGCATCCAAGCAGACCTAACGAGATGGAAGCCGCTTTTTCTCTCCTGGTAGGGACGCATACATGCTGTTAAGATGACGCTTCTCCCCAAGCTGTTGTACCTGTTTCAGGCTCTGCCCATAGAGCTGGGGGAGGAATTCTTCAAACGGGCGAAAACTATGATCTTGCGCATCATCTGGCAAGGGGGGCGGGCTCGATTCTCTTTTTCCATGCTTAGGCGCCCACAGAGGGAAGGGGGAGCAGGTCTCCCTGATCTTAAGCTCTACTACAAGGCGGCCCAGCTACGTATATTGGTCGAATGGTCGCAAAAGGAATCGGAGAAGCACTGGCTCCATATGGACCGCAGCATAGCTGGCCGAACGATTTGGGACCTGATATGGCGCGAGAAAAGGGACAGGCCCCTTAACGCATACCTCAGCACCCCGACATGCACTACTCTTAAGGTGTGGGACACAGTAGCTACAAGGGAGGGGTGGACATCCTTCCCATCACCATTCACCCCCATCCACTTCTCCTCATTATTCCCACCAGCGCTCCTAGAAGGACCTTTTAACGCGTGGAGGGAGGGAGGTTGCCTCGCACTGACACACTTATTTCACAAATATGACCCCCTTACCTTCGAGAACTGCACGAGAGACTACGGAGTGGGAAGCCAGGAGAGGTTCCACCACACACAGCTGTTGCACTGGGCTCTCGATCCACGGGTTAGAGAGGGTGCCACCAGGCCGCTCACCGCATTTGAGTCACTTCTCATTAAAACTAAGTCCATGAAGGGGGCTATCTCGGTCATATACAAGCTCCTACTATCCACAGACGTTGGCCCTCGCCCACGATATATGGCTTGGTGGGAGGGGATGGCCCAGCGCGACCTCTCCAAGGTGGACTGGACTCACCTATGGTCTGATATCTTCAAATTCAATCGCTCCACAGCCCTGAGGGAAGCCCATTTGAAAGTAATGTCAGACTGGTACCTATACCCGTCTAAGCTTGCTAGAATCTTTCCCGGCACTTCAGATCGCTGCTGGAGGGGGTGTGGCCTCTTGGGGGACTTCCAACACATCTGGTGGGACTGCCCCTCCATTCGGCCCTTCTGGGAAGAGATCCTGGCGCAGATAAAGTCTATCCTGGGGTACCCCATCCCGATTTCTATGACTGAGGCCATACTTGGCGTTAGAGACCCCTTACTGGAACATCAAACCAGGGCCGACAAGAGAATTATGTGGCTCTGCCTGGGGGCTGCTAAACTGGCTGCTGCAGCAGCATGGAATAAAAAGGAGGCGCTGGCGATGTCCCTATGGCACTCTCGCTTATGGTACCTGTTGAGCCTAGAGCGCATGTCTGACATATCCCGAGAAGACTTTAAGAACTTCGGATTCCGATGGGGACCCTTGGTCTCCTTCCTCTCGAGAGGTCTGCCTTCCGCAGTTTGCCCCCCCACGGTCAGGGCCATGCATCTATTCCAACTTTGAGGTACTTTATGAGGTCGAGATCCTACTGTATGCAACACCGCCACTGGGGAGTGTGGGGAGGGAGGGAAGTGGGAGTTGGGGGGGAGGGGGTGTAGGTTGGGTTTTCTTCTTACTTCCTGGTTGACTCTTGGTGTACTACATAGCCTCGGTTCCTGGGGCTCCACGGGGGTTTCGCCTACTAATGGCATACACGGGCACTTGATCAGGGAGGGGAGTATACGAGACACAAGCAGCGCAGAGACGCTCATGGAGGAACGTTACTCCTGGTGCTTATTCCCCATATTGGACACGAAGACTGCATCCCAACTACCTCGAGGCTGAACTCCTATTATTTTTGGACACAGATGGGGCTTGGGTACGCTGGGGAGTGTAAGAAACGTGAATATGTGTATGTCAGTAGAACTGAGCAACGGCTTTGCTTGGCGGATACCCCTGTGAGGGCATACTGGCGGATTGTGCCTTCAGTCTAAGTTTTGACAAAATGCAATAAAAATTATTTTGACAACATTTTTTTTTACCCATTAAGTTTATTTAAATAAAGTTTTAAATATTCCCTATCCTTTACCAGCGGGAGATTTAACAGTGTTGTGCATTAATAATTATTAAAAGTGATGTATAGAATTCATTAAAAGTAATTTAATCATATTTTAATAACATTGTTGCTCAGATTAATTGTTTAATTCGAGGAAGTTTATTAAAATGTTTTGATTAAATAAGCAAAGTGTACTATTTTTAGATATTTATTTTAACAATAAATTATATTTACTAATATTTTTGACTATTTTAAATATTAAAACTTCATTCAACATAAATGTCTATGGATTTTATTTTAAGGGTTGTGTAAGTCTATACTTTTGAGCAGTGGTTCCCAACCTGAGATCCGAGGACCATGGGGGGCATTCCATGAAGCCTTCTTAGAAGTCCGAGACTACTTAGAAAATAAAATAATATCGACAGATTAATAAAGTGTATGTAAATAAAGGAGCTAATTGAACAATTGAAAATATTAAAATATACTTTAAATTTGAAGGAATTTGAATTTGGAAACTAAAAATTAAATTAGCATCTTCAGATTGATTTGTGGGAGCTGTGCAGGTGTAAATATTTTTTTTAATTATATGTGTTTGCACATTTAAAAAAATGTGTCATAATTTGTATATTTGTTTGATGACTGTCTTTTCTGTATTTTTGTGTACTATTTTGGTGTTAAATCATCATCACTGCTTAGACCGGGGTCACCTGCTTCCAATAATGATTCAGTGTTGCGTCCACAGAAGTCAAAATGTTAAGAAACACATTTTTAGAGTAACTTTACACTTTTGTGAATAGTCAAAAGTAGTAAAGCTACTCAAAACATATAAGTTTTAATTACACTTGTAAATTACTCACAAGTGTGTTTTACGTTTGCGAATAGCCCTGCCAGTCTTCTTGCAGCCGAGTTCATTTCACAATCTCCTCAGTCTGTAAATTAATATTACTGGAAAATATACAGTACCTATATATACCTCCCAGGACCTGACACATAAAATCATCAAATGTATGTAGTAATAAGATGCTCTTGAGCATCAGAACTCATGTCAAATCAAATCAAATCAAATCAAACTTTATTTCGATTGAATTTACAATCATAAAAGTTCATTTGTAAAAATTTACAACGGTTAAAAAGACAATATTGACTGGTATATACAGAAACATAAATTGAATCCTCCTAAGAGTCATCTGTACAGTGATATCCTGTGTGACGGAAGAATAAAAGTTATACACACAATAAACAGAAAATTTAAGCTGCAGAAACAGTAAAATAAGAGCGAATCTTCAGGCAGGCCTTTAAATAGCAAGCAATAGATTTGGCAACATATGGAGTATCTAAAAGCTGTAATGCCAAAAGAGCAGGTCTGCATCTTCTCAGCCCGAATTGTCGAAGTAATGGGAACAACCAGCGTTTACGCGGGGTCTCATACAGGCTGCAGAATAGTGTTACGTGCAAAGTAGACTGAATGGAACAATCATCACAGGGACATCTGCTTAATTCACGGGACCAATCTAGGGGCTCAGGGAACGAAACAAGGCGATAAAAACAATCAAACCTAAATCTGGTTAGAACATATCTATCATAATTTGATAAATAAAAAGACAGATATGGTTGAATTCCGTAGGAGGATTGTGCCATCATTAAATGAATATTTGTTTGTTTGCCGATTTCAGAGCACAAGCGTAGTTCTCTTAAATGTGAGGCACATAGGTTTTTCAGAGTCTTTCTAGGTATGGCCGTTAGTAAGACAGGATTGGTGAAAAACGCTGGGCAATTCAAATCATTCAAGAAATTAAAGACATACAAAAGCCAGGGAATCTTTTTCCAGTGAGCCAATGTCAGGTAATCGGTGATTAACAACCGAGTAAGGAGACATTGCTCCTTAGTCCAAATACGATGCCAGAGGAGGATAGGTTGGTATCTAATGGTGTCAGAAAGATAATCCCAACCAAGCTCAACATGGCTACCATAGTTAGGGGCGCTGCGAGGAAGGGCTAATACATACTTCAGGAAATCGTTTTCAATTACCTGGAGCTCAGTAACAGGACCATAGCCCCATACACCCGCTCCATAGGTGGCCACACTCAGGCATTTAGCTTGATATATTTTCATTAGTACGGCAGGAGCGGGTTTACCCAATTTCCTTGAGAAAGAAGTCAGCGCCGTTGTAGTGCGCTGAAACTGCAGTGTCTTACTGGATGTGGCAGGTTTCCAGGACATACGATCGTCGATAAGGATCCCTAAGTATGGATATTTTCTAGCACTTTCTAGCCTAGTATTGTCAATGTAGAGAGGTTTACATTTTGGGGCTTTCTTACCGATTTGCATAACAAAGGTCTTGGATGTATTAACTTTTAAACCAAGAGAAAGCATATATTGACAATATTTGTCCAGTTGGAACTGAAGTTGGATCGGTGTTCTCGCTAGAATGACCGAATCATCGGCATACAATAATGCGGGAATTGGCCGGGCGTTTATGCAGGGAAGATCCTTATTGTCCGTCAACATCGCTTGCTCCAATCCATTTGTATAAATATTAAATAGAAATGGAGCAAGGAAACACCCCTGCCTGACGCCTTTTGTGATGTTGAAAGAATCCGTAAGCTCACCATTTAAGCCATACCTCACACATGCTTTGGCATCCGAATAGAGCTCACGAAGGAATTTCAAGAGTGGAGGATCGATGCCCAAATTATTCAGAATCTCCCATAATTTAGAGTGAATTACGCAGTCAAAGGCGGAGCTTAAGTCCACATAGACCAGGTAAAGCTTACCGCCTTTAGCCCAAGCATATTTGCCCATGAGTAGCGTCAAGTTAAGGGCCTGCTCGACAGTACCCAATCCCTCTTGGAACCCGAACTGTAGGTCTGTTAAGATCTTCTTCTCTTTAGCCCAATCTTGGAGACTTTCCAGGATTAGTCTCCCAGCGACCTTACCCAGCGAGTCCAAGAGGGAAATAGGTCTGTAACTCATGTAATGCAACACCAAATTCACTGACTTGCTATCTTTCGGAGCGGATTCTTTGGAAAAGCGTTTGAGGAGTCTGGACCCTTCCTTTACACTGCTTCTAATGCTGTGGCACCATATCCGGCCAGGTTATCTATATCCCTGACAGAAAGCAAATCAAGGAAGATAAAAAAAACTTTTGTGCCCTACCTTGTAGCTTTAGACTAGGACCATAATTTTACAAGCTTACATTCAAGCAGTGCACCAAGTTTCAATTTTATGTTGATGATTGCTATTGCATTAATATTCACTTTTTGCTCCAGAATATGGAATAAAAATGGTGGTAGGTACTTTTATTTTATTGTAACAGCTCTCTTATTCCATATCAGATTCCTTAATGGGTACTGCACATCATGTGTAATATAGCCGCCACATGTTTTGCTGCCTGTGCGTTATTGTCTAGGGCTTTTTCAAGGCTGAAAATGCTGTTTGTGGACACTTGTGATGGTGGCATACCAACCATGAACACTCTGAACAATGTTTGGAATACATTCTGGTAAGGTCGTCATAACGTCTATATGAAAATCAGACCAGATGTATTGAAAGTAGTAAATAGCACAATTTTGAATGTAGTCAAGTTAAGGCAGAAAATAGAGAGTAGTAATAATAAGCCCATTAGATTACCTTTGTAAATCTTATTTTTAAGCAGTCAATTGCCTGAAAATACATTAAATAAAATATGCAGTAGTTAATACATAGTTAAATAAGAGGGCTGACTCTGAGTCAGAGGGTGAGAGAGTGTCTTACAGTGTAATACTATCCAGTAAGCTTGGAGTGTTTGAATGGTCATGAGATCATGTTCATGCAGTGAGCAGAAGCGGTGACATTTCTTTTGTCTAGGGAGCCTGGTCCTCAGTAGTAGCAGACATATATTGGGGGACTATTCCTACCTTAATCCTGACTATTGAAAGTAACATAAGATGATCAGACACTTTGGGGCATATTTACAATAAAATTGGCAGAGCGCAGCGTTAGCCTACTTGGCTTAACACCGAGCTCCTCCGAATATGCCTCCTTTTCACACATGCCGTCACCCCGCATGCAATTCCAACGCGGTCATTACAACAACGGTGTTGTAACAACACATACCATTACCCCGCAAGTCGTAACAACAACTTGCGGAGGGGGGTGCTGGATATTGGAATAGTATTATTTACTATTCTAACTCCAGTCTGTGCGGACAGTAGGGATGGTGTTGGATTTTAAATCCAACACCTTCCTCCCCGTCCGCAAGTCGTTGTTACGACTTGCTGGGGAACAGCTTCGTTATGAGGGCTGTTTATTGCTCCACCACTTATGAAACGCAGGGCTGTACCATATTTACAACGATATGATGCAGCCCTGTATTTCTCCCTGCACTGGTGCTAAAGTTAGCTGCCTAACGCCAACTTAGACACCCTTTCACCATAGTGCAAGGGTGTCTGCTTTGAAGGGGAAGATTGTTTTTGTGCAGGAAGGTGTCCCTTCCTGCACACAAACAATCTTTAACCCTTTCCATGTGTCGGAAGGCTACCGGCTGTCCAACGTCATGGCGGGTGTGTGCATCGGACGGCCGGGGTCTGTCCGAATTGCGCACGCGTGGAATTCCGGCCACGCCCAAAGGGTTAAAGGGCATTTTGTAGCTTCTATGGATGCTGCTTAATGCAGCACACATACAAGTTGCAAAACATAATTTTTTTAAATGATTGTTTATATGCAGGAAGGGACACCTTCTTGCACATAAACAATCAATGGCATTTGCTGTTTCCATATGCACTGCACAACGTAGTACACATGGAAATAGCAAACATTAGGAAAAATTTAACATTTCTCCTCATTGTGCAAGGGTAAGACCAGGTTTGTACTGGTCTAATTTTGGCAATGCCCCTTGTAAATATGGGGCAGCATCAAAATCAATGGGTGTTGTGGTGAAATGCCCACCGCAACACCCCTTGCCCTCCCCTTTCACACTAAGTAAAGCGTGAAATGGGACCTTATTTACAAGGCAGCGTAAAGTCACATTAAGTGGCTTAACGCTGCCATGTAAATAAGGGCAAGCCCCTTTCGCCACCACAATGTCGTAAAAATTGTCATTGTATTGGTGATAGGGGCTTGTAAATATGCCCCTTTGTTTTACTCTGCTGTTGATGATTATATGTCAATGAGAAAACAATAACCCGTCTTTGGATAACAGAGAGAGAGTCCATAAAGGGGAATTAGGTATAAATGGTGGACATTCTGAAGATGACTTATCAAATCATGGCTGTTTAAGGGATTGTGCTCTGACTTCACCACAAACGGTAGCCCCCACAGATAAAACTTAAAAGTACAAGGTGCTACAAGTACACGCAATTGCCTCTCTCTCCACAACAGAATAGTTTTCCTCAGCATCTTTCAGAGCCCTAGAGTTGAACACACCCACCTTCTCCTCTCCATCCACAACCTAGGACAGCACAGCCACCAAACCTTTAAGGGTTGTGTCAGTAGTCAAAATCGTCTTCCTGTAAACATCAACACGCCAGAGCATAGGCATGCTCCGATTCCTTTTTTCACCAAGTCAAAGGCATCCTTGCACCCCTGAACAAACAAACTTCTACCTTTTTTCAACAATGACCTTATAGGGTGGACAAATACTGCAAAGTTCCTAATAAATTTATGGTAACATTCGGCTAGTCCAAAAAAAGAGCATTCCTCATCTTTACAAGTTGTTCAGGGTCATCAACACTCGACTGGGCTAAATCTGGTTTGGGACTAATCCCTTCGCTGGAAACCGGGTACCACAAATAAGACACTGAAGTTACTCTGAAACTACATTTCTCTTTCTTCACGGTTATCCAACACTCACTCAAGTTTTCAAGAACTTCAAATAACTTTGGTCATGGTGTACACTGTCCTTACCATAAACCAATATATCATCTTGAAAAATCTTAACCTGTTCAATCCCTTCAAGTACTTTTATTATCACCCTCTGGAATCCTGCAGCTGTCGATGGAAAACCAAATTGCATCCAAACAAAACGATAAGCTCCCAGACTTGTGACAAAAGATGTCAAATGTTTTGATTCTTCACTTAAGGACACCTGGTAATAGGTGGCCAACAGGTCTATCACGCTGAACAACCGTGCCCCATCCATCAAAGACAATTCTTGACTAATGTTTGGCAGAGGTGCCTATCAACCCTCAAATTGATACACAACCTATAGGTTTTACCATTATCCTTGGGTGCCAGAACCACTGATGCAAGCCACTGCGAGGCTTCAATTTCCTCAATAACACCCAACTTTAAAAGCTTATCATGTTCTGCCTTCAAAGGACCTAGCATCAAATGTGGCACCTTCCTTACCCTGTTCACAACCACTCTTGCCACTTCTTTAAGAACAATACGATGTTCAAACCCTTCCAATTACCTAACATCTCTTCAAAAACTTGACACAATATCAAGATTCTCCTGTCCACTGTCCACCAGCACCACTTGCTTGCGTGCCCTGGGATTGAGGGTGATGCCCAAATCTCTTTGGTACCTCCACCCTAACAAACAATCCTCCCTTTTTGCCAGGTATACTTTACTCCATGCCTTCCTTCCCTTGAAATCAATCAACATTGGTACATACCTCAACACATCAATATTGGCACCACCCTACCCAAAAGGTTTGATATCTGGTTTCATAAGTTCAATTCTATCTCCACCATACACATCCTCCCAAATGTGATCACCCACCAAGGTGTAAGGTGAGCCAGAGTCTGCCAGTGCAGTCAACTTGTCTCTCCAAACTTTCCTCACCCTCCAAGTGTTGGACGTAGAGTATTTTGCTAAACCCATAGCAAAATTCCTAAGTTTTGTTATTAGGCACAGGCGAAACTTAGACTAAATTGGGACTCTCATTTTTATATTGATTTGTTTAACTCCAGGTTGCGTACGTTGTTTCAGCGCTACAAACTACCTACCCTACGGCTGGAGCGACCTTTTTAATTACGGACCTTGCACTTTATGTCTTGCTGAAGCTTCGCGCCCTGGAGTTTTTGTCACAAAAAATTATTGTTATGATTTTATCATCGCCATTAGGCGAAACTGACAGCCCCTTTGATGTTTTAATGAATTCATAATCCAAATGATATTTTATTAAGATTGTTAACTTTTTAAATTGTATTTCTATGTATCATGAATATATACTGTGCTTTTATGGTTGTTTAAATATACCCGAATAAAGCTTATAATTGATTGATTGACTACTTCACACTGGGACATGCCCACATATTCCCTGTCACATAACACTTCTTTGGAGATCACATCTTCCATATTCCTCCATGACAGTAAAGACTAGGGGCCCAATGTAGGTCACCAAATACCGGATTCGGCCGTTACCGACCGGTATTTGGTAGGAGGCAATATTTTGCACAATCTGTAAATTTACCGAATCGGTAAATTTACCGATTCTGTAAAATACCGAATCGGTAATTTTACCGATTCGGTAAATTCCAGATGTAGGTAGCACTGTTTACAGTGCTACAGGCCTTCAGAATTCGGTATTTTATCACCCAATCCTATTGGGTGATAAAATACCGAATACAGGTGTACATGCACATCTGTGCATGTACACCTGTGCCATGTGACAGACAGACATGCCCTTAGGGCATGTCTGTGTGCCACATGGCACTCATGCCTGTATTTAGGGTGCAAGAGGGTGTCAAAGTGACACCCCCTGCACCCTTGCTGCAATCGGAATTTACCGAATCGGTAAATACCGATTCGGTAATGCCCATTGATTCCTATAGGCTTCAATGCCCATAGGAATCAATGGGCATTACCGAAACGGTATTTACAGAATCGGTAAATACCGAATCTCAACGATTCGGTATTTACCGATTCTGAAATACCTACATCCCCCCCCCCTCCATTTTACCACTTCTTAAATACCGAATCGGAATGTAAAATTAAATTACCTACATCGGGCCCCAAATGTCTAACCACTTCACTGGCTTCCTCAATCTGATGCACTGGTTTACTTTCATTGGCGGATTCCGAAGAACTGAAACCCTTGCAAAGTGCCCTGACATTTTAGACACACCACATTCTTAGCATAAAAATTTGGATAGTTTACTGTGTGTTGTCCACTACCACACCGATAACATTTAATTTTGCTAGCATCAAAATGCACCTTTGCTTCCTTCATACTCCTATCATCTTTCTTATCCTCCCTCTTTGTAGCTGAGACTTTTGAAACACCCCCAACTTCTCAATCCTCCTTCCCCATCTTCTTAATCCAACCCGCTGTGTGTTCAATACCTTCAATAATGGCAATGGCTTCCTTCAAATTCGGATTTTTAGCCAGTATCTTCTCTTGCACCTTCACATTGTTGGTACAATGCACCAATTGGTCACGAATAAGTGAGTCGGTCAGCTCACCAAAATCACACATTCTAGATAGATTTCTCAGAAACACTACATAATTACCAATACGTTCATCTTTACCTTGTTGAAGAGCAAAAAACTTGTGGCACTCTAAGACTACATTTATCTGTGTACCAAAATGCAGTTCTAGCACTCTCAACGAAATATAAATGTTTCGAGCATCCCCTTCTGCTTGTCCCACAGGTAACTCATCCAGGCTTTCATATATGTTCCTCCCTTCAACTCCCAGATTATGTAGCAATACACCTTGTTTTCCAGATACTAAAAATGTTTCCCCTCCTATAGCATTTAGGTAAGAAAAGTTTTTTCCATCTCACCCACGGCAAAATAGGTTCACCACCTCACTCAAACATTCATTGTAGAGGCTGCATCATAGCCATCATCCCTGAACTAGTCTTCACACACTTCAGACACATAACAATTAACTTATAAAAAGCAACCAAGTATTAATAAACAAAACAAACTAAAGCAAAACAGGAAGGAGGACTACAAGCAGCAGAGTGTCCTTCTTTACCTCCAGAATAGCTCGCACCAGTCAGCAATTCATCCAATGCGAGTTCAAAAGTTGTCCATTTTTATCCATCCAGCATTAATTACCTCACGTATCTGGATGCTGTTGTGCCATTTTACCACCGTTTCTCAAAAGTGTGCTCTACCAATGTAATAATAACGTGCTGAAACGGATGGAAACCAGACAGAATCCAGTCAATATGACGCTGATTGTCCAATTCAAGATGGTGGCTCACCACGTCATTAACGTGATGACGAGTCATGCAGAGTTGGCCCCAAACCTTGACATTGCAGGAATCGTCATGAGCTGCGCTGACAATACTCTCAATGCTGCGTCTCCCTGTCTCATTCCTTGACGTAGAGGTGAGCGTCCCAATGTCCAGTCGATTCACTGCTCGCTCTAATCCTCTTACGTCATACAGGACCAGTCACCACACCTCGGGGCAGTCTTCCATGCCTGAGGGCACCTCTAGTGCTTGTTTCTTGTGATTGATTAGCATCGAAATGCTTTTATGGAGCAATGCGCTCGCTGTAAATGACTCACTATAAATTACTTCCTGTAAAGATCTATAAACAATCTATGTGTCCTATACATTTAGGAATATATTTGACGGAAATTGTACCACTACATAAGGTTTTTATGAAAATGTCACATGGTCAGCGACTGGCTGCCGCCCCCCCCCCCCAGCTTCCCACACCAAACCCCGGATACAGGATCATGAAACATGGTAAACTTTTGGAAGGCGGGGGGTCGCAAAACCCCCCGGCCGTATTTATTAAGATATAAGATCATAAAATTTTTAATTGCATGATAAACATTTTATACAAAAATCAGCAGGACATTAGATACAATATTGTCAACAAATTTGAGAGCCTAACCTTAACAGAGACTCTAATACAGATTGTTTCCTAACCGAATCTAACATCCTCATCTGGATTTTTGTATACTACATTTCTGGCCATATGGCAAGGTCGCTAACGTCAGGTCCTACGAGCTGCGCCTTACCTAGAGCTGTGCGCATGCGCAGCCGGGCCCGGTAATTACCCGGTCCACGCCGTGAACTCCATTTACACACTGAAGGAGGGCCCTTACTCTGCGCCATCCGGGGACGTCATAAGTATGCGCGCGCGGGGTGGCTACCAGCCTAAGGAAAGCGTGACTACTCCAACCCGCGCCCCTTTGAAGCACCAGTTACCTTGCCCCTGAAGTTCCCAATGGCCACTCCCCCTGGGCAGGAACCTCCATGGGAAGATGCCCGCCGCCTCAGACCTTAAAATTAGCTGCTCACCGGTCATGCCCTTACCGCCACAGGCCAGTATTGTTAACCGACGATCTGGCCTCCCCCATTCTTGACGTAACCTAGAGGGTGCTCACCTAGCGAATCCCTCCAACCAGGCCCAGACATTATTAGACCACAGGACGTTCCCAGCTTCCGTCAAGTGCACCCCATCCCCCAGATAGAATTGTTCGCCCCAGATACACCCATGAGGAATCGTCTGCAACCGGGGGGCTCGAAATAGTTTGTCCAACTGTGTGTTGATCCTCTTTACCGAGTGATTCAACGCCCTGACCGAGTCCCCCCCTCGCCACTGCCATCGAGGGATAAGTTGAGACCATACTACTGTGCAACCCGGGCAAATCCTGGCCACCCACCCCGCAGTGGAGATGATCTCCTCAATGAGGATGCGCCTCCCCAGTTTGGCAAGGTCATTCTCCCCCAGGTGAAGTATCACCACTGACGGGGAGTCGGGCTGCTGAGCTAGGAGTCCCTGGAAGAAGTTCCTAAACTGGCCGAGGCACAGACCCCCCTCCCGAAGAATGAGATGCCAAACCCCTTCAGTGCCGCCCTCCTCTTACGGTCTCCTGAAAGAAAAACATGCTTAGCCCGCCTCACATAAGAGTGGCCCACAATCCAAATCCTCATTGTCCTGCGTCCTGCATGCTGCTTGTGCTGTGACGGTGTAGATCCTTGACGCCCGGCGGTGAGTTCCTCCCCTGCGTCACAGGTTTGAGAAACTGCAAGAACCAGAATACATACCAAGCGTGAGAATCATCCTGTCATAACATGTCAATCCGTACATATCGTTTATAACATTCAGATGACCATCTCCCAATTTTCTTCACACTCTCAGCCGAGAGACCCCCTAGTGCTGCTTCTGTTGCCGCCCCTATCCTAAAGGAGTGAGTGCTAAATTCCCTGGGATCTAAACCTGCCTGTCTCACCGTCAGCTCTAGGACCCGCCTAAACTGGTACCTAGTCAATGGTGTCCCATCGGCATGACACAACAGTGCACCCCCCGCCGTGCCCTCCCGTTGCCTGTGGAAAACTTCCACATGAGAAACCGGGCAGCAGGGGTTGGTCCGGGCCCGGTGGAGCACTATGGTGTGACCCCGAGATTCCTGGTCTGTTTTTGACCTCTGAATTGTCACCCACATAGTATCCTCTCTGATCCTAACACCAGTCAGTTGTAGGCCGCCCAACTTATCCCCTTTCGACCCTGCCACCAATTCACCAATTCTTAGAGCCCCATAGAAAGCAAGGGAAAAGGCGTCTTTGAACAGATGTATCTCCCATTCTGAGCTACAAACCTCGTGCAATGCCAGCAATAAGGCTGCCAGCCGCGCCAATCCTATGGGCCTTCTCGTGTCCGCAGAGTGGCCCTGCAACCGGCGCCATCCCCTCATAGCCTTGCGCACCATAAAGTTATTGGTGGGGTCTCGCATGCCCTTAGCCTGCGCAAAGAAGGAGACCGCCGCCCTATGTCTGCTTGCGGCTGCCACTGATCTCCCTTCCCTGTGCATCCATTCTAAATAAGCCGCAAAGCTGTCCTCCTGTGCCCACCTAACCTCCCATTCTTGTCCCAAGAAAGCGCGGTAAGACAAAAACGCCCCTTCGTAAGCTGTCTTGGTCCTGGGGGCTAGGCTAGCAACCACGAGGTCCTGAAATCTGCCGGGAAGTGCGCTGGCGAGGGGTCTGCTGCAGGAAGGTGTTCCCTGAAAACCTGCATTTTAAAGCGAGAAAGGGAGTCAGCTGCATTGTTGAGGATGCCTGGGACATGTTTGGCTCTGAAAAGTACATTCCATTTTAAGCACTGCAGCACAATCTCTTTAATCAGGCGCAATATGAACGGACAGCGTGCCCCCTGTTGGTTTATGCATTCAACCACTGTCATGTTATCCGACCAGAACACCACTGATTGGTTACATATATGTTCTGGCCAGACCTTCAATGCCACCCACACTGGGAAAAGTTCCAGGAAGCCGATGTTGGTGGTCAAACCCCATGTTCTCCATTCTTCCGGCCACCGTTGGGCGACCCACTTGGTCCCTAGAATGGCGCCAAAGCCCACACTACCAGCAGCGTCTGTCCATAAACCCAACTCTGCTAATGTAGTAGGAGGACCTGACCACACTACCCTGCCATTAAAGTCCTCCAGAAATGCCATCCATATATGCATATCCTGGCGAACCTCAGCTGACAGCCTAGTGCGGTGGTGCTTCTCCCGTAGTCCTTTCATAGCCTGGGCAATAGAGCGTGAGAATGGGCGCGCCATTGGGATGACCCGCAGTGCAAAGTTCAGCTGCCCCACCACTTCCTGCAGCTGCTGCAAGGAGACCTTGCTTTTACATAGGCATTGACGCAGAGCTGCCCTAAACCTAGACACTTTGTCCCTGGGCAACCTGAAGCACCCCTGTACTGAGTCAATTTCGATACCAAGGAATTCCAAGCAAGTAGCCGGGCCAACCGTCTTCCCCGGCGCCAGCGGAACCCCAAAAGCCTGCATGAGCACGCAAAATTCATGCAGTGCCCAAGCACACTCCTGAGAGTCCGCCCCGCCTAAGAACAGGAAATCATCCAAGTAATGCATGACCTGTTGGTGGCCCGTCGCCTGTCTCATGACCCATTTTAGAAATGAGCTAAATGTCTCAAAATAGGCACATGATATGGAACAGCCCATGGGCATGCATTTGTCCATGTAAAACTTTCCCTCGAAAGTGAAACCTAAAAGGTGGTGATCCATCGGGTGCACCGGTAGGAGACGGAAAGCGGATTCTATGTCAGATTTAGCCATCAATGCCCCTGGTCCCAGGGTACGCAATAAGTCAACCGCCTGATCAAATGAGGCATACTTTACACTACAAATCCCTTCATCAATCGCATCGTTCAAGGATGCTCCTCTCGGCGCGGATAGGTTGTGGATCAGTCTAAATTCACCTTTCTCTTTTTTGGGTACTACTTCAAGCGGTGAACACACAAAATTGGGGACAGGCACCTCCTGAAAAGGGCCAGCTATCCTGCCTAGGGACAGTTCTTTGGTAATCTTAGCGGACACTACCGTTGGATTTTGTTTTACTGACGATTGATTCCTGCAATTTGCGCTACCTGTGTAACCCACTGCCGGGATCCTAAAACCTTGTGAAAAACCCTCCTGAAGTAGGGTGGCCGCTGCGTGGCCAGGGTATCTATTCAACCATGGGATCAATGCTAACACATCTATTGGTGTGGGGGGGCCATCTCGTCTGACTTACTCTGGCTTCCCCCTTCCCCTATGACCATGGTTGCCTTGCTTGGACCTGCAAGTTGTCTCGGGGTGGGACGGGTGACCACAGACTGCACATGCATGTCTAAATCTACAGGTGCCCTGGGCCCTTGTGCAGGTGCGCTTATTAAAATCCCAGCAAACCCCTTTCCTTTCTGACCCCCCCCCCCCTATTCTTCCCCGGGACCTCATTCCCCTGGGTGGACCGAAAGGGCTGTTGGGGCCTGGTGGAGAACACCCTGACTGCACTGGTTGCCTGAGATGGGGCTGTGTCACCTGAGAACTGCTTGTGCCAGGACATAGAATCCACCTTGTCCCACGCCAGTGATGCGTCAAATTCCTTGGCCTTCCTGAAATTAACATCATACTCTTTCCACGCATCCCCAGTGTATTGGTTGCTCCACCCCACAATCCTGCTCTGGTAGCAAGCCATTGCTGCCTGCACATTTGGGGGGCGTTCTGCCGTGATAGCCGAAAGGACAGAAAAGGCCCTGATCCAATTCTTCAAAGTCTCATCTACCCTGAACCTGGAGCACTGTGCCCTCCATTCACTTGGATGCATCCTTTCTGTCAGTACCTTGGCCTGCTCCATTTCCCTATTGTCTAGCAACAAAGAGAATATGTATACATATTTTCCCGCCCAAATCAACTCCTTCACTGTCTGGGACACCTGTTGCCCCAAGTTTTCACTCCTGGATGGCACTACGCCGTCCCCCAAGAGAGGCAGCGATACTTCCTTACCAATTACGGGCACTTGGGCCGGTAGAACACTATCACCATTCGGCTGGGCGGGACTGGAACCTGGAAGGAAAGAAGTTGAGGGCACCGCACTACTATCCGCCGCCATAGCAGCCTTAATCTTCTCTACCAACTTCTCCGCCTCTGCCACATGATCAGAAGAGGCAAAACGCACCCCCCCTTCTGCAGCCACGGCAGCAAGTCCGCTATCCGCGATACCAATTCTGGAGGGACTGAGTCTAGGTTACCTGCTGGGACTGCAGGCGCCACTGGGGGCATGACCGGCGGCACCGGTGTAATAGGCAAGGGAGCGGCCGGTGGCGGCAGGCCCGTGACTGGGATCGGTACCACGGAAGAGGGTGCAGGCCCCGCAGGTGGGAGCGCCGGTGGAATGGCTGGAGCCGGTGCCGCGGGAGCTGAAACTACAGGCATAGGTGTAAGAGGGGCCGGGACCGCAGGTACAGGTGAAATAGGTACCGGAAGTACCGGCTCAGGGGCGGGGGCAGTGTATCTGGGCTTCTTGGCCTTAGACCTCTTAGGCGGGGTAGCAAAATCCCCCCTTGGCAAGGGGGGCGCCCTCTGGCGAACAGGCCTGCCCGATGGGCCAGGGGAATCAGCAAACCTCTCATTGATGCGGGCTTCCAATTCATCAACCTTCCCCAACCGTTTGTTAATGTGGGTCATTTCCCGCATCATGGCCTGCATCATAACCTCCATCCTGGACCCTCCTTTACCACCCCTTGGCCCTGGAATGTTAAACAAAAAAACGCTGCCTACACTCCTAGTGTCACAATTGAGCGTACGTGTGCTTTTTTACCTTCACCAGATGGAGGATGTCCAGGGGGCTGTAAGCACCATGCAACGGCAACCGCAACACCACCGGCTTATCCAGGGGTGAGTAAACCTAGTGTAGACCCACCCGGCGGCTACCAGGAGCGATGAAATGCTAGCCCCCCACTCTCCTCTTACCGATCAAATCCTGCACATTTCCACAGCCGATATTGGGTTGGTGACTACGTCCGCCGTTCACCCCTCTGGGCTCACTGTGCACAAGATGGCAGAATACTGTATCGAATTGCCTGAAAATAGAAAAGGTATTAATCTCTGGGAATGGCACCCTCACGCAGCTACGCAAAAAAACGGAACCATAAAATTACCTCTGAGGGTGTGCTCGCACCCCTGCTGGAAAAAGAAGACAGTCTCCAGAGGCAGGAGAGAGTTGTAATAGGGCTAAACAATTTATTTCCTACACGTGACAAATTAAGGTAAAGCAGTCTTTAACCCCCCCACTGAATCACCTAAAGTTTAAAAGAGAAGCATCACCATGAATCAGCCCCAAAATTTTAAAATTATCTCTCAAATTCAGCAATTAAAGGCAACCTTTCCCCTGGTCTCCCATCCAAGTCCTGCCCTGGTCGACCCTGCTTCGCAACCTATTTCAATTCCTTCGAACAGCCGGCTAATCTCGTTGCGCGCTGTACTGCGGGGAAAACGGAACAATAGGTTAAAATGCCTGTGGGCGAACAAGGCGCGAGTTTAGCGGGCCGATTCTATTACGCTACTACACGTTTCTCCGTGGCACACTCACGCGGAGCTCCAGCAGCTGTAACCTTGGCTACTCCGGCAGCGCTGTATCCCCCCAACCCGCACCCGCCGAGAAATACCTCGATTCCTCGAAAACGTTTCACCCACAGCTGAAAATTAACGTGATCAGCTCTCCATGTGGCTCCGATGCCGCTGCACACTACGAGGAAGCCTGCACCGAGCTTGTGCGACCGCCGCTGCACACCGTAATGAAGCGCCTGAAAAATAAAATCGACAAGGTGAAACAAGAAGCCCCCGAGCGCGGGGCACAACACGCTGTGGGGGAGCGTCCAGGGAACAAGAGGGTCTCCCGGGCGCTCCCAGCTTCTTTATCCATGAGGGGCCGGGGGGTGGCTATGCCCCCCACCCGGCCCCATCTGCGGCCCGCCCCCCTGACCCGGAAGTCCTACAATGACATCCGGGCCAGGGAAGGCGCCACCCAATCGGTGGTGAGGTGCGCCCAGAAGGGCACGCCCCACCACCGAGAGGCACGGAGGGGGAGTCGGTCGCCGCGCCGCCATGCGGGCGGGGGGGCCAAGGGCCCCCCCTTTTCATTAGGCCATCCTCACTACCTGGCTGGACATGTTTTGCTGTACGCTACACTAGCTTGTTTGTGATGTTTCTGAAACTCTAATAATTGTAGTGAGATAATGCCACGATGCCGCCACTGACTCTAAAACGCGTTCCTGCACCACTGCTTGCAGAATGAGGGCAAATAATATATCAATCAGTTTGCAACGTGTGCCAGTAAGTGAAGCACTTTCTGAACAGGAGCAATGCCTGATGCAGAGAACAGTGTCATTGTTTTGTCTTGCTCAGTGCCAACTGGACCGCATTATTGGCTTATAGTGCTGGTTTATATGAAAACCATTATGTCGCAGTTCCTTGAAATTAGCAGGGCACAGTTGTTCTCAAAACGAATGCATACCTCACAACCCACATGCCGTTGGCGAGAGTCACACGTCTTGTGGGGTCTCACACACACGCCTGCCTCTCATCACCATACTTCACCACTGTGACCTTGCTGAGATGTTCTATAGTCTGTCACTGGGACACAACACTCTGATGCAGAACAGCGCACTTTGGCCAGACTTCCTACAGACAGTTTTACAGCAAGAGTAAACTGCAGTCTAAGGAGGTCTCATGTCAAAGCCTTGCTACTTTGAAACAAGCACTGGCAAAGCCAATAGATTTGGCATTGGCTGCCAACATTTTCACTCCATCAATACTTGTTTCGTCATATTGTTTATAAAACATTAGTGTTGGGGAAGCTGTCAGGTCCTTGCCGATATATAAAAGTGTCTAATAAAAAAACAACTTTGGGGTCTCAAAAATGCACTCATCACCAGAACTAATTTGTGTGTGGATGTGCTCCTTGTGACACTGGCAAAGCCAGTAGATTTGGCATTGGCTGCCAACATTTTCACTCCGTCAATACTTGTTTCGTCATATTGTTTATAAAACATTAGTGTTGGGGAAGCTGTCAGGTCCTTGCCGATATATAAAAGTGTCTAATAAAAAAACAACTTTGGGGTCTCAAAAATGCACTCATTACCAGAACTACTTTGTGTGTGGATGTGCTCCTGGTGACAAAGCAAAATGTCTACAATCAGAGTAAAATTGATCAGTGTTTGAAGTGGACTGACACAGTGACTCATGCTATTTGTGGTTGAAGAGAAATGTTAATGAAAGAACAACAGATCAACAGACGAAGAAGGCGGTCTCAGAGCTCCTGTAAGGAAAAATATTATACTTAACACTTTTAATAAATTCAAGGACCGTTTCTAACTTTAGAACTAGAAACATGACCTTGTTAGATAGAACTGATGTTTATTCATTGCTTCTAGTGACCACAATAGTAATGAATCAGAAATACCTGTAAAAAAATCTTTAAATCAAAGCACAGTGTTCTTTTAATATATGATCCTAAGTATGCTCAGAAAAGTAAAATAGTGTCATATTTGGGTGAAAAGATAAAAGTCGCTTGCTAACATGATTATTGATGTACGAGTCTACAATCCTGAAAAGTAACCTGTCAGTTGCTGCAAGAGATCTAATTTAAAAGACATGCCATTGTTCGTAGCTTCATTTTCACAGGATGTTCCAATCCAGTTCCATCTCAAACCTGAATTCAGTAGTCGAAACGCTGAAGGGAGGGCAGAAGTTTGTCTCAGACTATGCTACAATCAATCAATCAATCAATCAATCAGGGGTTTTAAAGCACACTACTCATCCGTAGGTCATTCAAAGAGACAGGTCTTGAGGTCCTTTCTGAATTGGTGCAGTGTCGGGCTTCGTTGGATGCGTAGGAGGAGTTTTTCCAGGTCTTGACTGCGAGGTAGAAGAAGGATCTGCCACCTGGTCTGGCCCTGTGGATGCGGGGGACCGTGGCTAGGGTGAGGTCAGCAGAGAGGAGGTATCTCTTTGGGCCATAGAAGGAGATTTGTTTGTTGAGGTATTGGGGTCCAGTATTATGGAGCCCTTTGTATGGGTGCATGAGCGGTTTAAAAGTTTTTCTTCTTTCGAGGGGAAGCCAGTGGAGTTCACAGAGGTGTTGGGTGATGTGGTCCTGTCATGGGATGTCGAGGATAAGTCTGGCTGCAGCTTTGCCGACGGTCTGGAGTTTGCGGAGGAGTTTTTTGTCGATTCCAGCATAGAGAGCATTTTAAAGTCCAATCTGCTGGTGATGAGTGTTTGGGTGACAGTCTTCCTGGCGTCGTGGGGTATCCATTTGAAGGTTTTGCGAAGTATGTGTAGGGTGTTAAAGCAATTGGAGGACACAGCATTGATCTGGCGGTTCATGGTGAGTGAAGAGTCGAGTATTATGATGAGGTGGGGTGCACGGTTTGTTGGGGTAGGTGGGTTTCCGATGCCGGGAAGCCACCAGGTGTTGTCCCATGTGTAGTGGGTGGAGCTGAGAATGAGGACTTTTGTGTTCTCTGAGTTAAGCTTCAGGAAGCTGCTGCTCATCCAGGTTGCGACGTCTCTCATCTCTTCTTGGAAACTGCGCCTGGTGATGTTGGGTTCCTTGGTGAGGGAGCGCATGAGCTGGGTATCGTCGGCATATGAGACTATGTTGAATCTGTGTTTTCTGACAATGGTTGCGAGGGGGGACATGTAGACTTTGAAGAGCTTGGGTCTGAGGGAGGATCCCTGGGGTACTGTTTATCTGATCTCTGTCGGTTCCCTTGTGAAAGGGTGGGAGTCTTATTCTTTGTGTTCTTTCTGAGAGGAATGATTGAATCCAGGCTAGGGTGTTCCCTGGATGCCGGTGTTGTGGAGTCTGGTGGCTAATGTGCGGTGGGAGACACTGTTGAAGGCTGCTGAAAGGTCCAACAGGATGAGCGTTGCTGTGTGGCCTTGGTCGAGGAGGGCGCAGATGTCTTTGGTGACAAATGCAAAAAGAGCAATTGATGGACAGAATGCACAACAATGCCATACATTCACCCCAGTACAGAGATATGGGCCTAAATCCATTGTTTTTTTGCTCACCATGCCATTCCAGTTTGGACCCGGCCATATGCAAATCAGCCTTGATCCTGCACCCAATGGGAACAGTCCAGCCCAAACTGCCAGGCTAGGTCCTCCCTGAACTCGAAACAAGCATCCTAGGACCGGTTTCGGGCATTCAGCCATCAGCCAGGATAACTTGACTCGAGTGGCATGGAGAGCACGGGACTCACGTCTGAGCATACCCGTCCCACTCGGCGTGACAAATGCAAAAAGAACAATTGATCTCCCCAGCCAGATCTCCTGACTGTTTGGATTCGTTCTGCATTCCATCCATCGACTGTGTGTCTTTTGCTTTCTCGCCCTCAGTGCGCCAGGTATGCCCAGACATGGGTCCTTGGCTCACTGTGCCACTGGAATCAAGATATCCTGGCTGAAGAGGAGTAAAACCCCGAAACTGGTCCTGGGATGCTTGTTTCCAGTCCAGGGAGGACCTGGCTTGGCAGTTCGGGCTGGACTGTTCCCATGAGGCACAGGGTCAAGACTGATTTGCATATGTCCAGGTCTAAACTGGTGTGACATGGTGAGCAAAAGAATGATGGCTTTAACCCAGATCTCTTGACTGGGGGTGAATGCTTTTATTTGTTCTGCATTCCGTCCATCAATTGTGTGTCTGATGTCTTCAGTGGCGGATATAACGGCAGTCTCGGTACTGTGGTTGCTGCGGAATCCGGATTGAGAGGTTTCAAGGATGTTGTTGGTTTCCTTGAAGTGTGCTAGCTGGGTGTTGATAGCTTTTTTGATGACTTTGGTGGCGAAAGGGAGTAGTGAGACGGGTCTGAAATTCTTGAGATCCGTCAGGTCTGTGGAGGGCTTCCTATGGAGGGGCTTGACTTCTGCACATTTCCAGTCATCGGGGAATGTGGCGGTCTTGAGCGAGCAGTTGATGGTTCGGCGTAATTCGGGTGCGATGGTGGTGGCAGCCCTGTGGAAGATGTGCAGCAGGCAGGGGGCATTAGGTGCCCTGGAGTGGATGCTTTTCATAATCTTAGCCGTGTCTTCTGTGGTGAGAGGGGTCCAGGTAAGGGGGGTCTGTTGGGTGGCGTCGCTGGGGGTTGGGGGGTTTCACTGTTGGGTCTGATAGATTCTTGTATGATGGTGAAGAGTTCCTTGGAGTTGTGGGATTTGGAGAGGATTTTGTCTTGGATGAAGTTTTTCTTAGTTGATTTGATGAGTTGATGGTGTGCCGTGGTGGCTGACTTGTAAGCATAGTGTGTGTCCGTGGTTGAGCTGTTTCACCACATTTTCTCTCTTCATCAGCAAGAGCGATTGGATTCTTGGAGGTCCGTGGTGAACCAGATGGCTTTCATGTTGTGTTGTCTCATGGTGTTCTGGAGGGGGCGAGAGTGTTGGCACAGTTAGCAATCCATTTGTTTAAGTTGTTCGCTGCTTTGTTGGTATCTGTCATAGTAGAGGGAGGAGTGCAGCTGGGGTGCATGTGAAGAGTTCTGCAGAGACTTTGTTCCAGTTTCTGCATGGGAGGCGGGGCATGTGCTTGTGTGCGTTGGATTTTGAGAAGGAGAAATGGATGTAGTGGTGGTCTGTCTAGAGAGGTTCTTTCGTGTGGCAGTAGCAAATGTTGTCTCCGCCAGTGAAGATGGGGCCCAGTGTCTGTACTACACATGTTGTTCCCATCCCTTAACATTTTTATCTGTCAATGCAATCTTCATAACACTGCAGAAATGTCCCGATATATAGAACACTAGTTCTTGTCTTTGCTTAAAGTATCTCACGTCCTGAGAATTATTTATGAGTCTGCTCCAACATGAATGCAAACAGTAAAAAATGTTCACCACATACAAAATAGTGCGAGTTGTCCTATAATGACAAATAGATTTTACTATGGTGGAAACAGTTGAAAATGTAAGTATGAATGATCTACATTACCATTTGCCACAGGAGCATTACCCTATATCAAACTGGATTTTCCCAAAAATGCAATTTTATTAAAATATTTGACCCTAATGAAATATATAATGTATGTGTGTTCAACGGTATGATCTATAAGGACAAAGACAAGCATAAAGTTATCCTGTGATAGGAGAGGGAGCTGCATTGATATGTGCCCTGTAAAGTGGTGCATTTCCTACTCTTTCATAACAGCAAATAATGATGGCACAAAAATATGTAAAGGAAGGACTACATTTTTAATTAATCCGTTTTTAATATGTAATTATTTTTTAAATCAAGAATCGATTAATTTAAGTAACAAACTTGTGTTTGTTCTATTCTTGTTAAATATGAAAGAGTAAATTTCATTCATGTTTTCTCCTGAAGGTTGATAATGAAAGAGGAGTGAAAGTACTCTTCCAATTTTGCAGATTGTGTAGATTTCTGCATGGAACTCTTCATTACTCTGTGAATTCCATAAAATACATAAATGTATTGAAGTCAGTGGTAGAAATCTTAGCTGCATGGCTGTGTACATTTTGTGGACCAAGATCTAGCGTCCTGCAAAATTTGGTATAAATCCGTTCACCAGTTTTTACAAAAGACCGTCTTTAGGAAGTCTATGGAAAATGCATGGGGATTTTGACCTTTGGGACCAGCTTTTTTCTCACTCCCCACTTGATGGCAGGGCCGTTTCGGCGGCAAAATGGCCAGGGCGGCAAATGGTGGAAACATTTAATTAATAAATATTTACTTTCTGTGCCCTGAAGCTGCCTCTCTGCGCGCGCTTGTGCCCTCTGTCACCAGGCCACTGGAGAGCCCTCGTAGTGCCACGCACCAAACTACCTCCCAGATGGAGACTTTTGTAAAGCACAAATTATTAAACGCCAATCCCCTGGAGAAAGATTGTAATGAAAGTGACGGATAATTCTGCTTTCTGTGACATCGCCCTTGCGGTGTTGGTGGTGGGGAGTGGGCGAGGGAAGGGACTGCGATGCAAAGAAAATCAGCGCCTCTGTGAAGCACTTCAAAAATTGCACCATCAGTAATACATTTGCGCCCACACATGCATCATGTGCAGTGAAGCATAGCAATGATGATGTTATTATAAAGTGCCTACAGCCAAGGGCCTGCATCTTAAAAGCGCACTGGCTCATGGGTTTTTATTTTGATTCCCACAGCTACGTGTTACATAAGTTAGCTGCCCAGACGGCTTATAGTCTGAATAGGCCCTAAATGATCCATTGCTAGTACATTCTAGTTATGCAAGCACCCTAGCAGCAGGCATTGAACCCAGTGGACTATCCTTAGCTGGTGGGTTGACAGAAGGCTAGAACTATCAAGGTCCTCTTATTTTGTCATTTTTTACGCATAGCAAACAATTTAAATTTTGGCAAGAGTTACTTTGCGCTTGAGGCCACACTAATGGAACAATATGCATTATGCAAATGACTTCTAGCATAAATACATTGGAGGCAGGGAATCCTTGTATATTTGCCCTCTCTAACTAAACAAGCATTTTCAAAGCCAATAGGTTTCACCTGCGCAAAAGCTATTGACTTTGCCAGTGTCTTTTAGCCATGCTGTGCAGCAGCGTGGAATGGAAAGGAGGGGCATAGAGTGGGGTGGCTTGGAGTTGAGTAGAGTGGAATGACGTGGAGTAGGGTGATGTGGAATGGCGTGGCATAGAGTAGAGTCGAGTGGTGTGGCGTGGTACAGAGTTGAGATGAGTGAAATGCGGTAGACTAGAGTGGCGTGGAGCAGAATATAGTGAGTGGAGTTGCGGTGGCGTAGAGTATAGTGGCGTGTCATAGAGTACAGTGGCGTAGAGTAGGGCAGTGTAGTGTGGTTCAGAGTAAACTAGAGTGGCACTGACGTAGAGTGCAGTTTTGTGGCATAGAGTGCAATGGCCTTAGAAAACACCATTGAAGTTAGAAGAGAAAAATTTAAAAACGAAATAAAATATCATGAACAGTGCTTATATAGTTATTTAATGTTTGATGTGTTCTATTGTTTAATGTTAATGCTTCTGCCCTGGATGACAGGGGGAGAGAGTGATGGTAGTAAAAAGTAGGGGCGGCATTTTTCAATTCTCGCCTAGGGTGGCAAAAAACCTAGAAACGGCCCTGCTTGATGGATCACCTCCAGATTCTCTTTGCACAAACTAATCAAATGAGTACTTTTTTGGAATGTTTCATGGAGATTTGTCAAACAGTGCCAAAGGTATTAGCAACACAACAAACTCTTTTTCTATGGAAAAAACAATCATAACTGTAAATAACTAGTGATGACAGCCACTACGATATATATTCACATATATATATACAGACTAGGTGGATGTGGGTCCTGAATATCATTAATATCATTGCCTAAATATTGATAGGTATGTATGTATGTGCACATAGTAAAGTATATAAAATGTATACATATATACCTATCGATATATTGGCTATGATATTAACTATATTCAGGACCCACACCTAACTTTTATGTCTTAAATTAAATTAAATTCTAACATTTCTCCACTGTCTCTCAATTGAAGCTAGGGATTCTTATAAGGTGCTCTGCATTATTCGGTCTTACATATAAAACATTATCCTCAACTTCTTTGACAGTTGTTTATTCTGATACACTCCTTACAAAGTGGTTAATTCCTCTGGCCAATTCCTTCTTTGCATTTCTAGTTTCATGAAAGTCTGTGTGGTGTCTGTTCCCTCTTTGTTCTTGGTTCCACTGTGTGGAGCACAATACCACTACAACTTAGATGTATCTCATACACCATTGCTTCAAGAAGGAAATTAAATCTTACTTTTAAAGCAAAATTTCTAGGAATAGCGTCAATGTTTTTACCAGCTAAGTGTATCAGTTTCAGCACCAAGAGACCAGAGAGGTAGAAGTACGCTTTAATAAACCTCCTTGGCATACGTTAACATAATATAATCATATATAACATATCATAACATAACATAGTGATAGTCATCACACCCTATTTAGGATGGGGTGGCCATCACTTATTTTTCCTTCTAGGTACTTTTATGCTAAACATTGAATTCCTTGGTTAAAAAAAAGGCACAATGGCCGTACCTGCTGGAAAAACAGGATGCAAGTCAGGGCCATTGTATTTTTGTTTCCTAAAAGCTAACGTAAGTGTTACCAAACAGCTGCATCAAACATGGCATCTGCTCAGCAAAAGGTTAATGCCTTGAATTGGGATGATGCAGAGGCAATTCTTATAAAGGTAATGAGATATCCAGGTGCCTGGAGAGTATCTCCAAACCTGGTGGGCAGTCCTCTGACAAAGGGAAGGGACACCATTGTCTCTGCCCACCTGGCAGGTTGGTGGACCATGCCAGTCAGATGCTCCCCCAACCATAGGAGCTGTAGATTTAGGATGAGCTGAATGAGAACTGTCCCAATTTGCCAACTTGTCACTTCTATTGGTGTGCTTTTAACTTAGAACTAAATATTTGACTCCCAGTAACCAATTTGCCAATGATGCAGTGGTGAACTGCCCAGCATCCCAAACTAAATTTCTAAGTTTCAGGTTGTGCAAATGTAATGTGGCTCTAGTCTACATTGTAAGAAAATCTCTCTCTTTGGAATAATCGTCCCCATTTTTTGAACTGATGCTGTTGTTTTTTTGACTCTTTGCACTGGTCCAAGTGCATTTGGTTTGAGTCCTAAACATGTTTAATTTGGCTGTACTCCTGATTGGCCTGTATAACTTACTCACAATGTCCTAGTATACGGTACAGTGTATCCAGTGCCTGTAAGATCAATGCTACTAGTGGACTGCAGCACATATTTTGTCACCAATAAAATAACAATGCAAAACATGACTGAAGGCGTGTCCCCTGTAACTTTGCTGCGCAGGTTTAAACTTAAAATTCGACCTGTCCAAAAAAAGTTTTGGAAGGCCTAAACCCTCTTTAAATAATAATAAGTCATACCTATATAGGCCTGAAATGCCTAAAAGGAAAGGGGATATTGTGCTTGTTTTGCAACACTCGAGAAAAATTGTAAAGGAGGGTGATTCTGCTGTGCTGAATGAGAAAGACGTCACAGTGTGATGTGCTGAGATTGGACAGTTCGAGTTAGTCCCATGCTGTAATTGGTTGAGACGTCATAGAGTGCTGCCCTGTTACTGGTTATAGCATTATTGGCAAATTATTTCCTGTTTGAAATGTAATCCTAATTGTGATTGCTGACATTATTGTTCGAAAATGAAATATTTAAAGCTATACAAAATCTGATTAGAGGAGATGTTAGAATACCTGTCAAAGAGGGGGAAGAGGCACTACCTGAAGACACGCCAGGTTATTATACGGCCATAAATGGGGGCCTTCACACATGTATGTGGCTGAGTCAATGGCATAAGAACACAGAGAAAGAAGGCTCATTGATGTTTATTTGCTTTGGTTCATATATTTTGAGAATCTTGAGAAACTTAAGAAGGGTATTGTATCAAATGAAACTAGGCCTGCACAGTATGATGCACTTAATGCCTGGAAACATACAACTCATGTTAGGCAAAAGGAAAAATATCAGGGAAGAGTCCAAAAGGCAGTGCGTAGCTGTGCCATTGCTAAATGGGATGCAGAACAAACGTTTTGGAGAACTGAAATAGGAGATGGAAGTAGACTGTAACCTGCATTTATGAGTCTAGAAGTTGAGAAAAAGATGGAAAAGAAAGGTAAGAAAAAGGAGCAAAATACAGGAAACCCAGAGAGTACATGCGAAGACAGTGATAGTGATTCTAGTGATAATTTCCTAGATGTGTTGTTATAAACGCATCCACCTCCATATTATGTGGCCCAACCCAAGGAAATGAATGGTGCAGTTCCTAGTGGAAACTCTGGAATAGGCACCATGCCAGGAAGTATGAGTAAGAACCTGGTGGAAGAGAGTCAGGGATTAGTGCTCCTCTTAACCCCACTGTTCTAAATGCCCTCGATGCAATCAATGTTCCGGTCACTATTGGTCTTGTAGTTCTTTTGTATAAACCCGAGTAGGCAGGAACCATGACACATACTTTGACAGTCATTACTGGAGTAGATATATCAGCTAATGATCCTCTGGTCCCAGGTATGGTAACTCCTTTAGCACAGATTCAACCGAACATAAACTATGAATTAGACAGGGTTTAGTCCACTGAAAGATCGCAAAATTCTGACATCTCTATTTGGAATTCACCTCAAAGTGTTGTCCACAGTGATCTCAATAAAAGGATAGTGTCTGATACCTCTCTACTACAGTATGGCATTAATTTAGGATTGAGTAGTGATATCCAACCTCCAGAAAGGTAGAGAATGTGATAGATATGGTCAAATTTAAATAGGAATTGGATCAGATGATTTCAGGAAATATTGATCTTGCCAGATTAGATGCCTATCAAGAGAATGAGTTTATGTACATGTGCAAAGATGTTATCAAGTGTTCAGGACAAACTCGTGATAAGCTATCTGAATTAGATCGAACATATGATGTGGATTTAACAAGGACCAAATCCTTGCAGAAAAATTACCTTGTATGATTTGATGGAAATGGCATAACCAACATGAGGACATCAGGAATGAAATTGCCAATTAGAGAATTAATTAGTAGCATCCGAAAATGGAGTCAGCTAGATAAGTGGGAAGGCAGATGGGCGAAGAAAAAAGATTTTAAAAAAACAAAGGGAGAGCTGCCTCCATCTTTAATGGATGGAGAGAGTACTTCAAAGTTTCCATTGAGGGAAGTGCCTGTTGGAGGTTATGTTCATGTGCCTTGGAGTAGGAGTGAAGCTGTGTCATTCACCCATGATTTCCCAAAATTGAGAGAAAGGCCAGTGGAATAGTATACACAGGTTGAGCAAATTGTGAAGATTTCACAAGTCTTGTGTGTGTATTTGAATCACTTCTTTGACATTGTGATTTTTGGGCAGAATGTAAAGTGGCTATAAAGTGGCCATTGAGGGAATCCCAGAGAAACCCCACATCACATGCCCCATTACCTTTGGTGATGAAACGGGTGAAACCTTTGTGAAAGGAAAGATACCAGCTAAATACATTGAATGGGTTACGATTGACAGGACGACTCAAGAGGCCAAAGAGTCAGTGTCATACTGCTTGTACCTCTCCGGTACGTTTGTTGTACAACATAAACATCAGGATTGTGCTAGACTGATTCCTTGAACACCCTCAGGGTATGTTGGCCTATATTCCTGCTAGATCATAGTGCAACATCTGTACCCCCAATCATACAGGGTACCACATGTGTGTACAACCTTAGAACATCACAATGCTGAATCAACAGGAATCAGCTGAACTGTTATTCCGGCATGCAGTGACCTCGGAGTGTTAGCTGAGTGCTCCTCTCCTTAAACGAGGAAGTGGTTCTTTGTATACAATAAACAGCACCCATGTGGCCATGTCACAACTCCTGTCAGGCTTCAATTGTTTATTCTAGGTGGACAGTGATGTCCCCTACTGGACAATAACAATAATGACATTTGCGCAGTGAATTTTAACCCGTGTGCTGAATGTTCCCGTTGTCGTGATAATGTGCCTATGAAGTAGAAATGTAAGGAATGCCGATTCAGAGAATGTTATCCTGCATGGTCACACACACAAATGTATGTCAAAAGTCATTGTGTGTAAAAGAGAAGTCAGCTTAAGAAGCATTATCATGTAAATGGCAGTGTTTCTTACCAGGCCTATCCTGACAACGTCACAAGTGCATGCCTATTATGAGAGGCTGTCGCAGGTGTTTAAGCAGCACACTGGAATGGAGACCCAAAGCTAAAGACATGAGAAATTATGGGGGATATGTACAAAGAAGTGGCGGAGTGAGGCGTTAGTCGTCATGGCTAATGCCTGATTCCGCCACTTCTGAAATACAAGGCTGCACCATATTTACAACAATATGGTTCAGCCTTGCATTTCTCCTTGTGATGGCGCTACACTTAGCAGTGTAGCGTGAAGACAGGAACCCTTGCACCATAGTGCAAGGGTGTCTGCATGCAGGGGAGGATTGTTTATGAGTAGGAAGTTATCCCTTCCTGCACATAAACAATCCTGAAATGCCATTTTGTCACTATCATGTGTGCTGCTTAATGCAGCACACATGAAAGTCACAAAATGGCATTTTTTTTAGGATTGCTTATATACAGGAATGGACGACACCTTCCTACAGATAAACAATGCATGGCATATTGCCTTTTCCATATGATCTGCTCAAGGCAGCACACATGAAGAAAAGCAAAATCAAGGAGAAATAATGCATTTCTCCTTCTTTCACCAACTTAAGACCAGGTTTTACCTGGTCTTAATTTTGTCTCTGCCTCCCATGTACGCTGCCCTTGTACATAGGGGGCAGCGTCAAAATCAATGGGTGTTACTGTGGAACTCCTACCACAACACCCACTGCCCACCTCTTTCACTCTAACCATTGCGTGAAAGGTGGCCTTATTTACAAGGCAGCGTTAAGACACGATAAGTGGCTTAACACTGCCTTGTAAATAAGGCGAAGCGTCTATCGCCACCACAATGTCAATAAAAGTGATGTTGTGGTGGTGATATGCCTCTATGTTTCTCAGTTTGTGACAGAATTGAGATCTGAGATTAGCTTGATGATTCAACAGCATTTAATATGTTTGTGGAATAAATCGGTTGATGAACTTTTAAGATATGCTAAATATTTTAGTGATGAATTGAAATGAAGCAGAAGCAATTGGAGGAGAAGTTGAGGACGGCACAGATGAATATTATAGATCACATGGTTCATGACTATTGCAAGAGACTAGCTGACGTGGTCCCTTCTGTGTCCAGCCAGGTTGAAGCTGTTACCACCTCTCCACCTCTGGAGCAGTGCTATGGCCTCAGTCCTGGCAACTGAGTCTTGGTGAAGAAGCATGTTCAGAAAAAGTGTCTGGAGCCTAGATGTCACAGGTCATCCTAATGATGAATACTGCTGTTAAGTATGGGGATCTTCCTAACTGGATTTATGCATCTCACCCTCATAGAGTAGAGTGTCCTCTTGATGATGCAACAGTATCTCTTACTGAAGTGTACAACTGAGAGACAACCAAACAAGGATACACAGAGTACTGAGACTTGGCAAGAGCCTAAGATAGAACACCTTAGCCTGAGGGGACTCTTGATCAACTGACGTTGAAGAGTCTTGGCCTGAACCATTACCTGAGCCAGACTCAGATTGTGACAAATGGCTTAGTGTTGTTTCATGCTGAGTAGAGACTGAGGACCGCTGGATGAGACGGCAAGAAAGAGAGAGAGATTAATACTGACTAAGGAATTAGGACTGAGTACTGTCCCAGAGGATACTAAGGATTTTCCCCTGTGTGACTGAGAAAGTGAACAACCTGTACTCAGGAGATTAAAAAGAGTTAGAGTGAAGTTTCGGATGTATTCATCCCTTGAATAGACATATTTTGAGGATAACTGTTGTGAAGAGGAAGTCTGCGATTTGGGGGGCAAGGGTGATCTCACATTTGACCCTCCATGAACCAGGGTTTCAACCTGAACCTGTACTTTCATTGAACAAACTGATTTGAAATACTATTTACATGATCATTTTAAATTAACTGTGAATTTTGCTTTGCTAGAAAAATTGAAAAGGACATTCTTTAAAGAATTAAATATATCACCTAGGCCCGAGGCTGCTGAAGGAGCGTAAGGGTGTCATTTAGAAGATGAAGTAGGGCTAGGGAAGACTCATGGAGACTTTGCATATAATTTCATTGTTTTGCCATTTACACAAGTGAAAATGCGCTGAGAAGATACTGTTTGCTGCTAATTTATGCTCAACAATCTTATTCTAGAGAAGTTATGGAAACTAATAACACAAATGGACAAACATATATATTAGAATGGGTATTGTTTGCCATTACTGTAGTACTAATTGTTTTCCTTATAGGATTATCTTCACCTACATTTTCCACAGTAGCTGAGTTTAAGCCTAGTGTTGTTGCTAAGACTCAGAGTCCTACTGATAATAATGTGCACACACTAGATTATAACACTCTGCATGTAAATTAATGTAGATGAGATTTTTCTTCAAAGGCCTATTTTAAGTTGCTTTATGAATACGTTGACATTATGGATGCAAGGGACTGTTAAGTCTGTACGCAGTGACCTGTGGCAGAGGGAATTACTTACCACCATATTCGTCTTACGTATGGTGTTACAAGTAGCCTTCTGTTAAGGCTGTTATGTTTTGGTACTTTTGAAAGTTCCTTTGTTTAAGTATTTGAATCCACATCCTCTTGCCGAGACAATGGATACAGTTAATTGTGTCCTTAGACCAAATTTGATACTGGGCATGGCTTATGCTCATGGAAACAATGTGCCTGCTCTTTAACTGAGGTTGAAACGAAATGTTTGGATTTAACAGAAGACAGGAGGAGAGCAATAGATGTAGAGGAGAATACAGGAAGAGAAGAGAGATGTAAAGGCCTGTGGGATGAGGAAGAAACAAAACAAGGAGACTTAGGAGTTATACCTGCACTAATTCTAGATTGGCAACCCAAAGGGAAATTATGTGTGTGTAAAAATAAATCGTCGTTGAACACTAAGTACATAGGTAGAATTGATTGTGAACTTAGCTTCTGTTATTGGGATGACACGTTCCCTTTATTCCTGGAGTTTATTTTGTTTGTGGGGCAAATGCATCCTTCAAATTTCCCGGGGGATGGTATGACATGTTATTTGGGTGTGGGTTTCCCAAAGAATTATCATGTAGAACATATGCAAACTAGAGCTAAAGAAGGTGGTAGTTGTACTGAAATTGTGGGAGATATTTTTTGTGCAGTGATTCCTACTGTAGATGTAATCTTGAATGACCTCAAGATTAGAATGGCTCCACTATAGTTGCATAGCACAAGTTCGTTATTGGCTGTAGATACTGAAATGGTAGCTTGAAATCCATGGTTTTGCAAAATTGGCTTCCGTTAGACATCTTTCTCGTGAAAGGAGTGGAGTCTGCAAGATGTCAAAGGTCCAGCAATGCTGTGCCTATATACCTGACAAGAGTGAGGACTTAAATACTTTAAAGACATTACAGATCTGAAACGAGATTTTAAGGAATTAGAAACTTCAGGTGCTTGGGAAGGAACTGGAGATGGGTTTTCAAGGACTTGCAAATGGTTTGGCAACCTAGTAGGTGTAATAGTGGGTTCTGTCTTGAGACCTCTTATTGTTATCACCATCTGTGCAATATGCCTGCTCATTATCTTTAAACGATGCAAAAGTATAAACGAAAGGAAGGAAGGTCAACATAGTGATTGAAAATAACTAGAAGGGATATGGTAATGGAGGAGAATCAGTCTAGGTGTTATGATAAAATGAAACACCTGGAAAATACTAGACAAAGGTTGCTGAGAACTTCAAGGCTTTGATTTGATCTCACCATATTAGGATTTATATGTGTGCTAATATGATTGGCTAACATTGCCATCCGAGGGAGTATTTGAATAGCGTAATTTAGACTCCATTGTTTACATGTTATCAATGCACAATTATGCTTTTATATTTTATAATATATTTACTGTGAGTCTTAATATTATTAACATGTGAACATTTAAACGCATCAATGAAATGTAACTATTGAGAAACTGAAGCTTTATAAACTTGAGCACTAATTTTCAGTTTAAACATGAACATGTATACTGTATTCACTTTTGCATTTATACTTTAAATCACATTTGCCATTATTTGGACAGTCTTATTTGACAGTGTAATCATGTATGCTTACTCACGTTTGCATTCACTCTTGAGTTACGTATGCACAAGTCTAACCATGTATTTGCAGTTCACATTTATATGCTAATTTAAAATTAGACTGACTAATGGCCTTAATTTTGAAATTTATTTTGCTTGGTGAGCGTTTTCTTTCTTTTGCAGGTGCATTCTCAGAGTTTCATTAGTAAGAGAACGGATTACTCTTGTGTGCATTAGTTTATTGATAGTAAGGTCTGAGAAGAGAAATCTTTGCAACAAACGTGAAGACCTAATGAGCAGATTAAGCAGATGAAGCCTTCTATTCATTGTGGAACAGGGAATGCTAAAGGTTATAGTAAGTGTCCAAATTCTCGGGGATGGGAAATACAAGTCATGTTGCAAATGCATACCACGAGAAATGAAAAGACAGGTTGCCTGAGTGGGGAGGGAAGAGATATGGTTGTTGTTGAAGTTTATTGGTTTCAATTAGCATTTACGTTATTGGAAGAGAACAGATTTCTTTAGACTTTGAGAGATACAGAGCTCTATCAATCAATCATTCATAATTTTTAGAATGCAGTACTGTCAGCCCTGGTGTATCTGGGCGCTGGGCTGCGAGGTCTCCAGTGAAAAGTCATGTTTTGAAAAAACTGAGGGTAGAGGGAAGAAGCTAGCAGAAAAAGGCTAAACAGAGGTCAGAAAAAACAGCACAAAAGGCAAAGCAGAGGGCAGAAAAACTAGTAGAAAGGCAAAGCAAAGGCAAAGGGTAGAAAATGACAAGAAAAGGCCACACAGAGGGCAGCAAACCTAGCAGAAAAGGGAAAACAGAGGACAGAAAAATTTGCAGAAAAAGGAAAAACAGAGCAGGAGAGGGAAAACAGAGGGCTAACAAATGAGTGGAAAAGACAAACGTGGGCAGAAAAACGAGCAGAAAAGGTAAAACAGAGTGTAGAAAAATGATCCAAAAACAAAACGACAAAAAAGAAGCACATAAAAATGAGCAGAGGGGCAAAACAGCAAGAAACAAGCAGAGGAGGCACAAACAGAGGATAGCAGGTAGACAGACAGCAGAGGGTAGTGGACTGCAGGGAAGTTGGACAGGAGAACTGTTACAGGTGGATATGGAAGGATGACCTACCCAGCTTCCTTTATTTTTGCAGCTGTGAAACTTCATGTTAAACATTTATTCCAGTTCTGAAAGAGTTCTACTGGGGTGTTTGCTATGCTGACACCTTCCCGTATTTCTGAATTCCTTGAGACCCCACTCTAGAAACCACCCTTATTCTAAACTTAAAACCTCGATTAGATGAATTTTAGAACTTCATACATAGGGGAGAGAATTTGAGTTTCTTTAAGGAACACCGATTTCTAATCCCAATTCTCAGGTTTTGTATTGCTGTGGCTGTGAATATTTTATATCTTGTCCTACTGAGATTGAACGTATTACAATATTTCAACTCGCCAGCTGTAATCATGTTTCTTTTTAATATACTGAACTGATTAATAATTGGTAAATGAAACTACTTAACTTCAGCCTCTGATTCCTGATCCCTATTGGGTGGCCAAATGGGCTTCACAAAAGTTGAAGTGTTTTATTATTGTTAACTCCCTTGGCCTCTCACTCAACTTAAAAAGATCCATCAGATGAGCGATTGTAAATCACGCACCTGCGTGCTCCCACCATGGAGCCTCAGTAGTTGTGCAAAGGGCAGCCTGGACTGTGTTGTGCGTTGGATAATATCTGGGTGGACACAACTGTAAGTGCAGGGTGACCCAGGCCAGAAATCAAGGCTGATAGGTGCGTCTGTCTGCCCAGGGTATATATAGGCGGTTCGTGCATGCCATATCTTTGTACAGATCTGGCATTTGTTCAAGCTGGCTGGGATTGTTTACATGGGTCAGCTGGAGGCTCAAAGCATGGCTTCTGTGTGGCTATAAACTTCAAATATTCCTTTTTTATCCTCACCCAATTCTCTTCAATCTTTTCTACTGACCCATAATTCTGTCCCTTCAGTAGCATTTTTATAAGTCTTAAACTTTTTAAATCAAAAACTATAATCTTTTAACTTCGTAATTCTTTATTAACACCTAGATCTACCTACCCTTGCCTAGAAAAATGCCAGGCTATTTTCATGAATGGAAATACAGAGAGAACGTTTCAGATTCCCCAGTTGTCCGGTTTCCACCAAGCTGGAACAAGCTGTCTTTGCATTATCTATCGCATCTACTTCAAATACAGCTGTGCGGCTCCGTGGTTTCACATTGGAATGACAAGATTTCTCAAAGTTCAGGTACTTTACTCGATTACATGGCAGTAGTTTAGGGACTCACTTTGTGGGAGGCATTGCTTCACAGAACTGACAGGATGGAGAGAGAATGGCCCTTGTGCCTGATCCATAACAGTCATTGCCTGTTACATACATTTCAAGATTCATTCTGGCTATGAAGATAATCGAGCCAGCCGACAGTTACCCTGCAGCTGCAGGGATTTATGATGCTACTGTCAAGAAAATGAGCCAAAATGACACAGTAGCTGGCTTTAGCTGCAAATAATGTGAGAGGCTGTACAGTAGTAGTGTAGCAGCTGCTGTCATTGCAGGTAATAGGCTATAAAGAAGCCTGATAGCAATACCTGTCATTTCTTAATGGCTGACTTCACTGAAGAGCTTTTGTGGCCTTTAACATGGAGATAATAGAAGATACAACACATTTTACAGCTTTCACGTTGCATTCATAATTTATCTTGCGAGTACCACCCCAACAAGGGCAACAATTGCCAGGCAGGGGGAGTGCAGGGCTGCTGCTGGGTTGCAGGGCAGTGTCTATTATTATTAGGCTCGGAATTGATGCAAAACAAATATTCCTGAATTGATGGGCTCTGTGTGATTTCTGTCCCAAGCCTCTGTCCCACAGTGTAACCCTTTTCTGCTTCAAATGTTAGGGTGACCACTTAGTTGCAAGTACAACATGTGCCCCTGAGCACGTGCTGAATCTAATCGAGCCGCACTCCCACTGCTTCAGAACAACGGCGGGCAGGCAGAGTAAGAGTGTGGAACAGGCGAGGCCAGATTGCGAAAATTAACAATTATGGTCAGATTGGAGCCTGACAGGGATAATGAAATATGAAAATGATATTAGAAAACGCCGCCATAATCCCAAAAATCCCGAAAGAGTTATATAAGCAATATTGTGTTTTTAGCCTGTCTTAAATTGTTTCAATTTCTCAAAAGGATAATATGCGTGTTTTTGCAAACACCGTTTATATGCAGTGTGTGCTGTTTGTGCATATAGCCGATTATGTGCTGTTTGTGCATATAGCCCAATATTAGAAGGCTCGACATTCCGTGAATTGATGAATGGATGTCTATCCTTAAAAAAATGTCTTCTTCGAATATTATTGCTTTTACACTGAATCCACGCTCGCCAATTGAAAACACTCACCTTTTTAAATGAAAGATGGGTTGTACAAGGTGTTAAACAGAGTGAACTGTGCCTTAGATTCGGTTTTCTTTGCTATATCACAAAACATGATTGGGCCCACATTCAGCCATGAGCCATAGTAAAGACATGTTGCAAGGTTAGTGTTTATTATAAATTTAAAGACTCTGCTCTGCGGACTATTTGGACCAGGATGCCTTGCCTGCACCAGCTCTTTGGACGCAAGGCTCCACCTCTTGTTCAACCCTTAGAAGCAGTGAGTCTCCCGCCCCCCATCCCCCGCTGCAGAGTGGGATACTGCCCGCTCTACGGACTACTTGGACCAGCCTACCTTGCCTGCACCAGACCCTTGGAGGTGGTGCTCCAAAAGGCCAGGGGTAGCGAAAGTGACATCACACGCCATTTGTCCTCTGCATTCACTCACACACACAGAATCACACCTACACACACTACCTGCACGCATGCACAATTACTTACCTCTGCTGCCAAGGATCGTCATATTATTATTTTTTTATTACACTTATTGTGAATAAAATTTTATTATTCGCTATGAGTGTAATACAACAAATGACAAAAATTGGCGCCCCAACCAACGGAATGCTCCTGGGCACATGCCTGGGCAACAAGGCCGACCTTGGGCTCCCTGTTTAGTTCCCAGGCTCAAGGTACTTTGACGCTTCTCATGTCCTCCTGCTGAAATGGGTAAGAGGAAGGCGTTAAGCAACACTTGTTCTCCCTCTAAGAACAATGTTATTTAAATTCATAGTAAGGGGAATGGGGGTGCTAAATAAAGAGATGGAACTAGCTGAAAGGAGACTTTTTATCGGGGCCTTATCTCTGAAGAGGCTGCTGAGCCTGCTAGTCCCACAATTGTTGCCTTATCACCAAACACACTATTACCTGTTCTCTCCAATACACCTCACTGCTCCCCAAGCAAACATAGCCCCCATGTTGTCGAGCCAGCTTTATCGCTGGTGGTACAAAAGGGGGTGGTGATGGTCGGAGCATCTGAACCAATCAAACACTCACACTCAGTCAAAAGATCTGGGTTTGATCCATCACCGTTCTTTAGCCCACTCTGCCACCCCAGTTCAGACATGGCTATATGCAAATCAGTCTGACCCTGTGCCTCATGGGAACAGTCCAGCCCGAACTGCCAAGCCATGCCTTCCCTGGACCGGAAACAAGCTTCAAGGCTTTATCGCTGGTGGCGCCCTGTGCGACAATGTTTGTTGGCGCCCCCCAATGACCTCCTTCGCCACGGATTCCTTCACTACCACCCTTTAACAGTGCCCCTCAAGTCTCCATAATCACTCTCTATCAAATACATTTAATTATGTTTATAACGATACTCATACCAGTGTAGGGTGTCAGAGCACTTCACATCACATACACACTACACAGAGACAATCATAAGAGTGTAAATCAGTTTATAGGAATGTTACCTAAGACAGGAATACAAGGTGTAGGAGGCACATGTTGTCCATATTGATAGACAGTATAGTTTAAGAGTGCTTGGTCTGGAGAAGCCCAGACATACAATTTAAAACATAACGCTATGGTTGGGGGTTTACATTCAATAAGAATTTTTTTTTTTTACCGAAAAGAACCCTTTTTAGGGCTCGGCCTACGTCACCACTTCGTCAGAAGTGGGGCGGAGCTCCGAGCCGTATTGTTAAAAATTCCTCACTGCGTGAGATTTTTCCGTAGTTTATTTTGGCATCTGCATGCTAATTGGTCCTCGCAGTGCTGTGTTTCTAGTAGCCTTCACGCAATAGACCATATGGATTTTAGTTTGTGAACTTCCTGCATTTTCTGTGCGGTTACGTGCAGGGGAGTGCAATAAATTGTCAATTACGAGCTGTCAGGGTGCCGAGGTAATTGAACCCAGATGTTCGGGGCGCGTTCACCAGTCTGCAGTGAGTTTGGTGGGCGCGCGTTCGTCTGCATCCTTTCATGTGTAAATGTTGGCATTTGAAGAGCTGGCTTGGTCGTGCGCCGACAATGAGACACACAGTCTTCATTACCCCACAAAGTATGTAAGTGCGTTTGTATTGGAGACAGTAACGTCCAGGTACGAAACGGAAATCTTTTCACTGGCTTACGAGCAGTCCCACATTTTGCTGCATTCTCCTCATCTCATCAAAGGGTCTCATGTCTTGTTCAGCAAAAAACCAAAAACCTCAGAGAGCAGGAATGTGTTTCTGCATGGAGAGTCCGAGCAGCCGTGTTGCAACAGTTGTGCTTGTGTGTCTAACCTTGGGCCTCATGACAAGTAGGTTGATTTTAGGTGCAGGGATACACAGGCACTGCTCACACACACAAACACTGTTGATACACACGGACACTGCTCACACACACAGGCACTTCTCACAGACCCCGGCACTGTGCGCACACATAGGCACTGTTCACACACACAGGCAGTACATACACACACAGGCTGCTCACACACAGCGGCACTGCGCGCACACATAGGCACTGTTGACACACACAGGCACTACATACACACACCGGCACTGCGCACACACACAGGCGCACTGATCACACACAGGCACTGTTCAAACACAGGCATACACACACCACACACACATAAACCACACACACATAACACACACACAAACCACACACACCTCACTCTCTCAACACCACACACTCGTCACCACTCACCACAACACACTCACCACCACACACTCACCCCCCCAGGCTCACCCCCACAGACTCACCACCACATACTCACCACTACACACAAAACAACACACACAACAACACACCCCCAGCCGTCAATGAATGCTTTCACCAGGCACAAACACCAACAACCATCAATGTACGCTTTCACCAAAAACAAACACGACCATGCATCAGTGCCGCTAAACACCCACGCACACAACAAACAATGTCAGTGCAACTTTCACCAAAAACACACACACACCAACAGCTGACAGTGCACCAGCCACTCTTTCAATTGGCACAATCATCAACAGCTGTCAGTGCACCCTTTCACCAACCACACGCCTTACCATCCAGCTCTGTACGCTTGACAGCCACACTCAGTAACAGCTCTTACTGCACGCTACCACCAGTCATACACACCTCAAGCCACCACTACACGCTTCCACCAAACACACACACCAACAGCCATCACTGCACAATTCCTACAGGCACACACATCCACCAGCCATCGATGCACACACCAATTGATAACGCATCCACCAATTAATAGTGTACCTATCGCACTATGCTGCACTTTACCTTTTAAAGATAATGCGTTAAAGTGCAGCATGCCACCATTGATAACATTCCAATCAAACACACATATCTCCAACACACACCACATGTTTCCACTCCAAAACACATGCCTAAAACACATTGCCATTTACAGTGCCATTATCTCTAACTCAAACAAACCCGAGCCCTAATGCATTCCTAATGCTTGTTATCCCTTGCTATGTGTGCTATAACTTCCGAAACACCAGTAGGTTAAAAACACTGAAGACAATGATTAACCGGACTCTACGAAGAGTAAAAACAGATCCGTCCCTCCTCCAAGAGCTCAGACAGCTAAAAGGAGAGCGCAAGAAATTAATATGGCAGCAAAAAAGGGAAAAGGAAGAGGTATTTTGGGGAAAACTCCTACATGACGCCATAACAAATCGCAGTGCTCAGTTCTGGCAAAAGATCAACGCTCAGATCAATGGGAAAAACCGAGGGACTGATTCCCAGGTGACAGAAGACGACTGGATAACCCACTTCAGCACTCACTTTGGTGAGACTAAAGAACGGGCGAAAGAAACAGGCACCGACAAAGGAAAGATGGACGAACACCCGTCCCTACACCAAGAATACTTGAGAACGAATGAAGCTGTAATAATTACGACGGAACAAATAATTAAAAGGATCACAAAAGGTAGAAGAGACGGAGCCCCTGGTCCAAATGGAATACCACCAATAATATTTAAGGAGGACCCAAAGTATTGGGCAACTAACCTCAAACCAATATTCGAAAAAATCTGGCAATCATCTACAATCCCACAATCATGGAGGGGGGCAATAATATCCCCAATTTACAAAAAAGGAGATAGAAAAGATCCCAAAAGTTATCGGCTAATAGCCCTTCTAGACAACGAGGCAAAGTACTATGCAGGCCTCCTACTTCAGGAATTAACTCTATGGGTAGAAGAAACTTCAACAATCCCGTTTAACCAAACCGGCTTCAGGAAAAACATGGGGACATCTACCAACATTTTAGCCCTGTCACTACTGATTGATTCAGCCCAAGAGGGAAACTACCCCCTGTACCTGTGTTTTATAGACTATAGCTCTGCATTCGACCGGGTAGATAGAAACCTGTTGTGGAAAAAATTGAAAAGAATGAACATCCCAGACGATCTTCTGAATCAGCTAATTCTCCTGCACAGTGACACGTGGGTCCAGGTCAAACTAGGTCCTGGAGAGTTCCTAACTAAGAAAATCCAAACCTACACAGGAGTAAAACAAGGCTGTGTGTTAGCGCCAACCCTATTCAACCTCTTTATGGCCGATCTTTCCACAAAACTAAACGCTAATAACTCACATGCTCCAAAATTAGGGGGCAAATAGCTTTCCTGCCTATTCTACGCCGATGACCTGGTGCTGATCAGTCGGACCCAGATTGGGCTACAGCGGCTCCTCAACATCACTGCGGAATACTCCAAAGCTAACAAACTCTGTATCAACTATAGTAAAACAAAAATCATGTCCCTTAATTATTGCAAGCAAAAACCACCATTTAGATGGTACTTGGACTCGAACAAACTGGAAACCACAAACAAATATTGTTACCTGGGAGTGATTATAGACGAAAGGGGCAGCTTTAAACCACAACTGGAGGAGATTAAGAGGAGAGGCCTAATGATAGCAGCATCACTTAGGAACCTCAAAAATAAAATCGTTGGCCTAAACCTCGCTCCCCTCCTACAAGTGATCCAAGCCAAGCTGATTCCATCTATCACATATGGAAGTGAAGCAATGAGAGGGAGGGACACGGGAACTCTGAATAGAGTAGTCTCAAAAGCAATGCGGATCATGTTCGGTCTTCCAAAATACATCTCACCGGCGCAGATCCGCCTTGAATTTGGGTTGGCCAAAGAAGTACTTGCACGAAAGGGAACTTACCTTAAGACCTGGCACAAAATAAGCAGAGGAGAAGAAAATACCCTTAACGCACTCCTCTGGAAAGATCTACAAAGTAAAAGTGACTGTCCAGCAAGACATTTCCTGGAGGACGCCATCAATCACCTTGGGGCAAGGCAGTTATGGGATCTCCAAGGGAGCCCGTCAGGTTTCAAAAAAACTATAAACAAAATCGTCAAGAAAGAATCCCTCCTGCAAGACAAAGCTTCATTAGCTAAGAGAGCACATGGCTGGCTGACTGTGCAAACATACAACAAACTTACCCTACAGGCGTACCTGGTGAACAGTTTCTCCAAAACAACAAAAGAATCGTTTTTAAAACTACGACTTGGAGTGCTACCAGCAGCGGGCCACATGGCCCCGTGGCTGCGACCATCAAAACCAGCAAAATGCCGCCTGTGCGGAATGCACGAGGAAAATATCACACACCTCATAACCACCTGCAAAGAGCTGCAGCAAGACCGGAAGAACTTACTGAGACCCTTATTTTTAAACAAAGGAATCAGGTCGTGCAGGGAAGCAGTTTTGAGCTGCTTTAAAGGAGACGACGTGCAAATGGCCTGCCGACTGGTAAAATACCTCGGATTGGCAGATTCCAGGCTCAAAACGACAAGAGCACAAGCGGACACTGACATCTCCCATATAACATCATCCGCCTCCAGCCCTCAGACCGGGCAAGAGACCCATATTGTCCAAGAACATTAAAATACTTTCCCAAAAAGGGGAGCGGAGGGGATAAAATAACCCACTTGCCAAAAGCAAGCGCTCGGACATATACACAATCTTTTATCTAAAACAGAAATGTACTTGTACTTAGTGCTGGATGATCATTGTCCTATTTTTTATTTTTTTTGCATGGTTTTAGATTGACCTTTTTAACCGTTTTCTTTTAACTGATCATTTTCTTTTACTGCCAACGGCTATTTGTAATGGTTTTTATTAACTGTACAATAAAGCATTTACTTACTTACTTACTTACTTACTTGCTATGTGTGACATTTCCATAAAACTATGTGCTAGCTGGTAAACTTTCTGCTATCGCAAAACTAAGACTCCCACTTTCTACTCTGGCTCCAGGAAAGCTGTAAAACACCTGCAGACATGTTCACCAGCCTGCCGAGTTGCTCTAAACTCCAATCATAAGAGACAAACCACATTAAAAGACCCGCATAAGGCTCGTGGAGGTGCAACCGCACTATATTTGTTTGCATGATTCAGTAATATTTTATCATTGACATATTAAAAACTTAATTTCATAAAATTGATGAACTGGAATTTTAAATTAACCAGAAAATTCCTTATCAGTTGAGGATTCCAGCCATTCTTTTAATCTTGAGCTTTCCTTCTCTTGTGAACTCTCCAGTGCATTTATATTTTTTGCCTCAGCCATGGAGGAAGAGGTGTTAAATGTATCTTTGAACAGGCTCCATGTGTGTATCTTTGAACAAGTTCCAGTGACGGGTGGGACACAACATGCCTTAGGCCGCTGCCACTTCCACATTTCAGGTAGGACTTCTGAGTGCGCTTATTTACGCTGGCTCATTCCTCTTCTTTGATTGGATGTATTGTGTGGGTGGATCAGAGCGAGGCTGCACTCACTTACTGTACTCCAACCCTTGTTAAACATTGGAATAATGAATGTCTGGGGTGGGGGAATCATATTCTCTAATCTATTTGCAGTTTGCATGCAGCACTTTGATGATAGTTATTAGCTCACTGTTATGTATTAGGATGTTAACTTAGACACTGCAAGCAACAAAAGGATCTCTCTGACAAACACACTGACCTATTTACATTTTATTCACTTTTTGATCTCCAGGTTGCACGTACTTTGCAGTGGGCAAATTAACCCTTCGTGCTACCTTTGGCTGAGTCAATTTCAATTTCAATTTAAATCTGTATTCTGCACTTGAAAAGATACTATAAAGGTGCATAAGAAATTTCAATAAAAACATTTAAAAAGCACATTAAGATAGTTAAAAAAACTAAAAAGGCATTACATTCATGTTTGGGAGTTTCTGATATCAAGATCTAGTTACACAGTATTACAATCAATTGCTTCTCTTGTGTTCCTTAGCCTCATTGCCATCTTGATAAAACTTATTATACAAAGCAGTGTATGAGCGTCTGAAGCTTCCTGCAAAAATAGTAGGGCTGCTTTCGCCTGTCTGAGTTTAGCTTCTTTCAGAATCCCTACTAAAAACTTACGTCTGGGGGCTGAATAAAAGGAGCATATAGGACAAGACTGTAGGTTAACGCTTTTCAATGTGAGCCCTATTCATAGGTGTCCATTCACCGAATTTTTTTTTAACCAACATCTTATTCTGGTTATTTAGGGTCTCAGGTGCGGTAAAGAAATGTTTGCAGCCGATAGCTTCCAAAGAATCTTTTACATACTTCATCCAGGGAATGTGGCCCCCTCTGTCACGATTCAGACAGTCTTTGATGATTTGCCTGCTGAGTCCAGCCTCTGGATTAGTCCAGATTTTAATCCAAGCCAGAAGCGGCCTAATCTTTATTCGGTCTTCAATGTAGGGCTCTCCCAGTTCTTCGTGTGTGATATAAGATGAAGTACACTGGGGCACCGTTAATAACCTTTTAAAAAACTTGTTTTCCTCCAACTGAATCTGGTGCAAATGCTTGTTTATAAAATCCCACACTTCTGACCCATAGGCTGCTTTGGCACAACATATTGACCTATACAGGTTGAGTACTTGTTCCGGCGACTATCTGCCCAGTTTTCTCCCGTAGCCCATTATGGCCCTTGTTGATGCCACCAATTTTGCTGCATGTTTATTCGACAGGGATTTAAAGTCTAATTGCTCGTAAAAAAGGACACCTAAATAGGAAAAAGACTAGACCCGGCCTAATTTATGAGAGCCTATCCTATGTACAAATTTCCTTTTTGCACTTGTTCCAACTGTCATAACATAGGATTTTTCCAGATTAGCTGACAGGTCAAGCGTGTCCATAAAATTAACAAATCCATCAATCAGTTTCTGAAGCCCCAGAGGTGTTCGAGCTAACAACACCGCGTCGTCCGCGTAGAGCAGTACGGGCACTGAGCGATGGCCTATTTGAGGGGAATCCAAGCTCAGTTTGGATAGTTCTTTGTCCAAGTTGTTAATATATAAGGAAAATAAAAATGGCTCTAAAATGCAGCCCTGCCGCACTCCACTCGTACATAGGAATGGTTCTGTTTTACTTCCATCTTGATTATATCGGACCGTTGCTGATGTGTTCCAGTGTAGCGCCTTCAGGGTATCGACTAGCTCTTGTTCCACTCCCAGGCTTGTCGTCAGTGCCCATAATTTTTCTCTATTTACGCGGTCTAAGGCCGCGGAGAGGTCCATAAATCCCATATGAATAACCCCCTTACTGGCAATGGTGTAATTAGCCGTCAAAAGGTATAAATTCAGACACTGATCGGTAGTTGATCTGCCCTCCCTGAACCCATATTGTATGTCTGTGAGTATTTGGTTATCCTCTGCCCAATCATGTAGACGATTTAAGATAACACGGCCCAGCACCTTTGCCGTGGCGTCAATTAAATATATTGGGCGATAACATTGGGGGTCATCCCGATTCCCTTTTTTATAAATTGGTACAATAGTCGCCGAGGACCAAGAGCGGGGCAGTCCTGCCACAACTGCCTCGTTCAAGACCCTCGTGAGAATGGGAGCCCACAGCTCTATATTACTCAAAAAAAGATCAGGGGGTATACCGTCAGGTCCTGGTGCTTTATTTTTTGGATAGCCCTGAGATAGCCAATTTCACTTCTGCCAAGGAGAAGTCTAACCGTACAGTCAATTTTGGCCTCTTGCCTTCATCATGACTTATTTTCCCTGTGTGGTTGTAAAGGCTCTGGAAGTGGATATACCATTGTTCTGGTAGGATTGTATTCAGTATTTGTGGTCCGCTAGGGTCCCTGAAGCACGGTTCATTTATGACCTTCCAGAACCCAGTCATATCTCCCCTTTCTGCCACCTCCCTTAGGTCCTCCCAAGCTTGTGTTAGTAGACTTTCTTTACGGGATTTCAGGGCATTTTTATATTTTATTCTGCAGTGAGCTATTTTGGGGTTATCCCTGGGACGCTGTTTAAGACTAATTTTGAGGTCTTTATGTGCCTTAATACAGTCTTGGTCAAACCAACGTGACGTGGGGGCTATTTTACTTCCTTTAGAGGTCTTTAGTAGGCCATCCACAAAGCAAGCTATTTACTCGAATGCACTGACCACCATCGCTCCCTCCTTGCTTTGATCAAGGCATACATTTATAGCATTTAGTCCTGCTGTTACGAGATTTCGATAAAATTTGTCTCCGTCTACCTTGGCCCACCTGAGCCTCCTCCCCTGATCTACGGCCTTTTCTGTTATATCTACTCTACTCAGTGGTTTCTTACAAATTAGACATTTTAGTTCCATAACCAAAGGGTTATGGTCACTAAAAATGCTAATTTCGATTGCCATGCTGTTAATCCATTTTCTGAGTGTGGGGGAAACCATGATAAAATCTATGTATGAGTGGCAGCCTCTGCCCTTAAATGTTGGGTTGAGTTCCCCAGTACTGCCTATCTCTATCAAATCCATTACATGGACCAAGTTATGCCTTTTTGTCACTTTATCTATTTCCCACCCCTCTACAGAATGTGCAAAGTGTGGTCCTTTTGCCACCGTACACCGTGACCAGTCTTTGTTTAGTGGTCTCAAATTCTCACAAAGGTGACAATTAAAATCCCCTGTAAGAATGATGTGCGGGGTACCTGCAGCCTTAGTTGATGACAACTGCGCATCTAAGCGGGAATCCAGTTCTTTTATAACGTTTCCTCTGCTATTTATACCCACCGCATTATACCAGTTTGTCACTATGATATTAATCCCTTTAGAGCGGTAGCCTATCGCCTGCATATTTTTTGAGTCCCAGTAAAAGTTCGACCATACCCCATGTATGCGGAGGTCTACGTATATTAATAGTCCTCCAGTCGCTCTCCCCAATGTCGCCCTTCCAGCAGGAACTGAAAAACATTTAAACCCCTCTATAGTGTACTGATTGGGGTCAACCGCCCAAGTCTCCTGCAGGCATATAATTTGGAAGCTAGTTATATACTGTCTCCATTCCTGACAGTTGTATTTGGCCGCCAAGCCTGCTATGTTCCAGGATATAACTCCAAGGCCATCCTGGCTGGCCAGCATTTTTGCACCAACCCCTAAAGAGCAAGTTTCTCTGTCCTTCCCCGCTATTATAATGTTGTCATTTGGTACAAATGTGTTCACTGCATTTGGCTTTACCAGTTTGTCTGTCAATGAGATGGTCCTCTTTTCTTCTCTACGTGCTTTTAGTTCTATGCGCTTTATTCCCCCTTGTTGTTCTGGGACATTTTTCTTGCTATCTCCCCTACTGCTACTTTCTTCTGGAGTGGTAGATGTAGTGTTTCCCCGCCATGGGGGCCCTTCACCAAATAATCCCGTATCCAATTGTGATGTACCGATTACATCATAGGCGCGTCAATCCACCTCATCCAATACACAGAACCTATTCCAATGTGCATGCAGTGAGATGGCGGGGTCATAAAAAGGTGAAGCCTGCCAGGGTGCTTGCCCCTGTTGCACTCTATTCTGGCGGTCATGGTAATAGTAATGAACCCTACTCTCATGGGCCGTATTTGTATACACTGATCTCTGGGGTATGATGGGGTAAAAATATGAAAGATGCAGCGGATATATGTGGGTGTTTGTGCCACACGACGGGGCATTACATATAGAGTTCACTGCTGAGGTATCCCTGAAGTTTATTGTTATGATATCGCCTGCTATAGTTTTTACTCCTTTCCCTATCCAATCCCCTCTTCTCACTGCGAGTATTTCCCCAGCGATGTTTGGGGGTAATGGCCTATTGGTCCTTAACCATTGCACACATTTATTTTTTAGCTCAAAATGGGTGTCTTTTTTCCCTTCCTTTAGGGGAGGAACCCCTGTTAATACTACAACAAAAGGTAAAGCTTCCGGGGGAAGATTAATTGTGTGGAAGCGGGCCAAGCCTGTTTTCTCAGATGCATTTTTGGTCAGGGTGTTTTTCGTCAAATTATTACTCTCCTTCGAGTTAGAACCTGTGGTTCCCTTTGCAGCTAGAGGGTTACCCTTTCCCTGTTAGGTGTGTACCTGAGGGGTGGTAGTAGTGGGGCAAGAGGATATGGGAGCCCTGGTGTTTGTTGTGGTAGTGGTTTGTATTCCTGTCATGATCTTTTGTGTAGAGGAATTAACGACTGGTGCTACCTTATCCTTGTGTGTCATGTTTGGTATTGCCCTTTCCTGCCCAGCCGGGACTAAAGTGCCAGCTGGGGCCATCGACTTAGTTGTTCCTATCCCTCTGTTGTTTATTATGGAAGTTAATCTATCGATTTTTGACATCAGTGGTTTGATGTGAGTAATGATAGTTTCTTCCAATCCTGCCTTTAAGTCTGCTACCATATTTGCCACCCAGCAGGGTATGCCTGGTGTGGTATTAGATATTGGTGTCAACAGGTTATGATTTGCCGAGTGATTTCTCCCTTTTTTTCTGTTATTTGCTAGGGTTTCTTAGGTCCTTCTCGGTGCTGTGTTACTTAGTCTTGCCTTTTCTAAAGTGGGTGGGGGATTTAAATCTGTCGGGATAACCTCAGAACCTCTAGGCGTGTTTGTGGGTGCCTGTGCACAAGGAAGCTCTGCATACGAAGAGGTAAAGCAAAAGCTTATATCCGGGACATCTGTTACATCCCCTGGGAGGTCTTCACCTAAATCTTGGATAGTTATAGTCGGTGGTAGTGAGAGCCTCCTTTCGGTGTTAACAATTGCCGTCGCTACTGCCCCTATAGTTTGTTGCAACATCTTGTCTATTGCTGCTAATGTAGGTAGGGGCTGTGATATGTCAGCCTTCTGTCTGGTGTTGGACCTTAGCGTGGGCATCCTAGTGATTTTAGACACCTTCCTCATAGTTTTATAGTCAGAACTTATTAGATGAGGAGGTATTCTCACCCCCTAAAAGGTATGTATTTCTAACTTGAAATAAAAATTGTAATAATGGGGCGTGCAGTATCACAAAGAAACGTAGCGGGGTACAATGTTCATAACGTTGTTAATAGTACCTTTGCGTAAGGGGATTGTCCTTACAGGTGTCCGTTGCCCCAATGGTTAGTGGGGTGGCCCAGCCCAGCCTCCTCTGGCCTCTGAGGGCCGTAGAGGGCCCGCCCTTTGCCCGGGCTTTGCCTGGCGCTCCAGCGACGCGGGGGGTGACGTGCAATTTATAGCGCCTCCTGGCGCGTCTTTCCCCTCAGCAGGGCCCCAAGGGAGCCTGGGTGATGTAGTTCCCAGCTCCCCTCGGTCCCCCCCACAGCGGCCGCGCACTGGATGGAAGGCTGCGGCGGCGGGGAAGGACCGGTAGCGGTGTTGCTGGCCTCGGGATGCGTAGGTAGGTGGAATCCTCTCCCTTCTAAATTCGCAAAAGGGTATGTGGCGGCAGCAAAGTAGGATTTCCGGTTCATTACACAAAAGTCCCATCTCTCTACAGGAATAACATTAAATACCGGAGAATTATTCTGACATTTTTATTGTCGTAGGAAAATTGCTGGAGGCGAGTATTAGCAGCAGGTGCTTATAAAACGATGATATGTTGCAAACACAGCGCCCCCGAACTCAGCACCCAGTGCAGTGGCACCAGTCGCACTGCCCTAGAGCCAGTCCTGTAAAAACCTGATCACTAACTGAAAAGTGGGCATTAACACAGAAGATGAGGGCCACAGACTCACTCATGATGAGCTACTGGAAGACCACCTTGTTTTTTAAAGTTTAGAATGCTTTATTGAAATAGTAAACAAAGTAAAACATCAGTATAATTTATATAAACAAAGGTCAATCAGTACAAATACCCAAATTGAGGTAAGATAAATATAAAAGAGAAATAGGTATATAATCGAAACCAATTGAACCTCTTAAACCTGTAATTAGACAAATGCAATTTAGCATTTTGAAAGTTCAAAAGAGGGGGTAGGGAAAGGGGGGAGAGGGGAGTAATACAATGAAGCTAAACAGTTATGCTGAAATAACAATAAAAAGCAATTAAACATAATAACATTAATCATGCTAAAAAAAGAAAGTGGGAGAATGATTGGGAGCATAGAGAGATACAAATTGATGATTGGAAGCAACATAATTTTCATTATAGCTAGTCTACCCAACCAAGACAAAAAAGTGGGGACCAACTGTCAATGAGTGCAGAAAGTTTTTTAAGTAGGTCTGCAAGATGGATTTTAACAGTTTCTTTAATACTATACCTTGGATTTATCAATATTCAGTCTATGGCCAGAGGCTAGAGAGTATTATTTTAGCAAGGAGAAAAACGCCGGCAGGAGGTAGTGAGATTAGAGAGGTATAGTAAAATATCATCCGCATATGCAGTAAGTAAACTTAATGTCTGTGTGTTTAAATTGGAAACTAGTATATTGTGGGGATTGTCTAAGTTTTATCAAATAGGGTTCTAGGGCAAGAATAAATAAAAGTGGGGATAAAGGGCACCCCTTGTCCAGTTCCAAGGTGGATTGGAAAGTATTTAGATTGACATCCATTCACCTAAATAGAGGTGGAGGTTGCACAATCTAACAACTGGATGTATTGATAATAGGGGGGCTAAAGCCATGCCATTTTAATGCTCCAAAAATGAATTCACAGTTTACTCTTTCGAAAGCTTTTTCAACATCTAATGTAATTGCAGCAACTGATGACTCTACCTTGGAGGGTATATGAATACTATTAAGGAATGTCCTAAAGTTATCTGTGAACGCCCTTTTACAAACACTTATTGATATATAATAATAAGGTCAGGGATTACCGGATTAACCCCTTCCATGCTCATGACAAGCTCAGCTCGTCATGCAGTACACAGCTCGTGTGCTCATGACGAGCTGAGCTCGTCATGAACAATGGAATTTACAGACTCCTCAGCACAGGAGGGGAAAAGTCAAAGCACCCAAGGTGTTAATATGAAGAGCAAGTATTATAGTAAAGATCTTACAATCTGTATTAATTAGGGAGATGGGTCGGTAATTTTTACAGTGAGAAGGGTCTTTGTCTTTTTTAGGGTTTAAACACAGCATCGCTTGAGTAAATGACCCCCGTGTTTCACTGGAGGCTAGAAAATGATTTATCTGGGCTAACATCTGAGGGACCAGAAATTGCTTGAAGTGAAGGAAAAAACACACAGTAAAACCATCTGGCCAGGTGTTTTGTCTTTGGGGAGGTTATTAATGGCATTTGTGATTTCTTGTTCTAATATTGGACTATCAAGGGATGTGAGATCAATGTAGTTCTAAGGGGGTTTGGGAATGGTTTGGAAGAAAGAATCAATTTGAACAGAGGAAGGGGGTGAGGAGGGAAGACTGGACCATTTTTCATCAGTTCTTTGAAGTTTTGCAGTAGTGCCATCATAAAAGTCCTAATGTTGCACAATTTGTCCATAATGTCATCCAAAGTCAAAAGAAGAGGTGAGTTTGTTGGGGAGAACGGATCTTTTTTGACACCTGTGTTGGTATTACCAATCAAATCTTTGCATCCACCAGGATTGGAACCAACAGCCCCATGGGGCTTGTGTGAGTATGTAGGATCCATGACCAGGACACAGTGTATCAGCACAGCTTGAGAAAAATCTCCTTCAAGTCACAAAAATCGGAAGCCTCACTCAATACAATATGACTAAAATGTTGCCCTAACAAACCAGATGAAGACCTGACTGAAAATGCTGGCAAAATAACTAGGGGTGAGCGTAATTTGCATAATCGTGTTACGCAAATCTCCGCTAAACGGTAAAAAAATCTCCGCGAACACGAAGAAATTCCGCGAACAAGCGGAATTGCTTGTTAGCGATGCTTTTTTCGTGTTCGCAATTGCTGTTTGCGTGCTTGGGGGAAATATCTTGCGAACACGCATTTTGAGAATGCAAACAAGCAAAAAATTTCGCAAAGTCAGGGAACGCAGAATTTTGGGCAATTTCGCGTTCTCCGCGGAACGCAAAATAACCCAAATTCTGCAAAATCCGCAAGCGGAGCGGAATTTACCACCTAGGCCTAAAAATAACCTTAATGTCACATGAGGAGAAATGGATGTATTTGAAGAGGAGAAGAGTCATCCATTGGTAATTGTCACCATCTTACCATCAAAAAGCAAAAGTAATGTTGAAAATAGCCCTAGAAGGGCAAAAAAGACCAGTCACAGGGACATTTCCGCAGCATTGCCCGCTGTAAAAAGTATGAGTGTCAGGCGCACAAAATGGCGACCGCAATGCAAGGCTGTATGAGGCAGAAGAGAAAGGAAGAAAAGTTATCTAAAAATACCTTTTTAAGGTCTGTAAAACTTGCCCCAGCGCTCTGTACAGCTTCTGATGGGATAATCCATTATTAGTTCACCGCACCGTTGACAAAAGAAAGCCCTTCGGCCCCGGCCTTTCCTCAGTGCCGTGGAGCTGTATTACAGGGCGGCCATCTTGGTTCGCCGCCGCCGCGTGCTGGAACACCACCTTCTTGAGAGAATAAGCTTGGTATTAAATGTGCTTTTCAAGCCTGTAATCAAAATAAAAAATGCTGGACCGGCAGGAGAGTGCCTTAGATAGGGTAGTAGCATTTACAGTCTATAATGGACTAAATCTCACTCTGGCAACTTCCATGAAGCCGGCACCATCACAGAAAATGCTGGACCCACTAAATCCTATCTCTGCTCACATGCAGCCTGAAAGAAGCACTAAAATTGGAGGGAGGGGCCTCCTTTGCGATCCTGAGAACACAGGAGCCCTATGCGGTCTCATTAGAGAACTTTAAAATGTACATGTCTGGTTGACTGTTGAGTGCTTTAACTTTAAAGCACCTTGCCTATCACTGCTTTCAGCTGTTGCTCGACTGAAAGCCTCCCCCCGTCCTGACGCTCGACTCAGGCAGGATTAAACAAAAAAAGAATGATAATAAATAAACTTTTTAACCATTTTTATTTTTCCATATCTGGGGCAATTTAGTTAGTGGGGCGACGCTCCTCCGCCTTAACGGAGGAGCCGTCCCTGCCTATCACAGGTAATTTCAAAACTGTCAAGATTATAAGCTGGAACATTCCTAGCTATGCATTTAGGGCTTGGATAACGGAAGTGATTAATCATCACAGCTATAGCTGCTACTCTATTCCCACACAGTTGTCTAGCTCGCAGAGAGAGAGAAGTGCTCTCTCACTCTCGGTAAAACTATCAGTGAATTGTTAAGTCACCCGGTCTCTGTAGACAGCCAACAATTTCTCCTTCTCAAATATTGCTAATTATAACATTTTATTTGGGGTAGGAGACTCTTTAACCCCTTCGACGCTCATGACGAGCTCAGCTCGTCATGGAGTTTCCATTGATTTCAATGGAAATTCAATGGTCCTCCTAGCACACCCCTTAGCATCCAAGTGGTTAAGAAAGAGCCAGAGTAGGGTAATGTCTTGTGTCTACCTAATTATGTGCGGACATTTTTAAATTTTTACTGCATCTTGAATGTTAGCACCTTTTCAATAGAGACGATTACCCATAACATAAAATGCAACTCTCAGAAATTTACTAACAACAGAGGTTTAGAGTTTTGAATCCTTTAGAATGCATGGATGCAAGACTAACCAATGTCACTGCAGCATTCTGAATCTAGCTGGGATAACTGGTTCACAGCATCTGGATTGGCAACTGTCATTGACCCGTGTTTTACATAAAGTTGAGTTTCTGTAAGGAAATTGACCAGCTGAACCGTTTTAGATCAGCCCTCATCTACAAAGTTACATTTAGGATGTGTGGTCTGTTTGAATACTGGGGTGAATTTGTAGCAGAAAGAAAAAATAACAAAAAATAAAAAATCCCATATTTATTTTTAATTAGAATTTCCAAGAAAATTCTATTATAACGTAATACATATGTCTTCGAAATCAGAAGCTAGACATTTAAACACAGCTTTTGACTAAGATTAATACTGGGTTTGCATGCTGACATGTCAAGTTTTGTTCTAGATAATCACTGTTGCATTAATTTCATAAAGATGTCTCTAAAATTTGAACTTACAGTGTCTAGTTCTATGCTTTTTCTCATGTAAGGCATTCTTGGGGTATGGCCTTTAGTAAGCATCCACTGTTCACATTAGGTTTGCCAACTGATACCGTAAATGTACTTTGTGATTCAAATACATAGATTTATTTGTGTCCATAATGCACATCAAATAAGCAATTTTATGACAAGAGTACCGCTCTCTATATAACAATATTTTCCCTTAATTGCAGTCACTTCCTTGAGAGAGTTGCAAACAAGCAAACTTGGTTAGAGGTAATGGGAGATCATGTGGAGATCCTGACAACATCAAATCCCAACTACTGCCTGTGCAGAGTTGACCACATTTGCTTCAATGTGGTGCGAATGTAGTAAATGGTGCAGATAAAATCATGTAGCACAGTGGCACCAAGAATAAAACTACACATGCATTCAAGATCTTCATGTGTACCTACTGCATATTGACCCACACATCATTCTGTTGGAACTCGTATGACAGTGCAGGTGCATTCCTAAAGTATGCATATCTGTTCATGGTTTTACATTTTTGTGAAGTCTCCTTTTATGTCAGTTTATCACTTTACACAGTGGATGACCTCTGAAGAAGAGAATAAGCCAGTATGGACATATCTGTACAACAATGTTTTTCAGCTCTGAACCCAAGTAACTGACAGCAGAAATGGTGGATTAGGAATATGAGATGGATCCAAAAGTCCACAATGCTAATGAGAGGATAAGCATATCTTTAATAACATTGAAGAATTCTTTACCTTAAACCATAATTAAATCTGGCATTCATAGTCTACAACGCGTAAAGCAAATGAAGAACGTTTTCAATTGGAAGACATGAACACCAAATATGGAAATCTGGGAAAAGAAACAGAGGTACATGATTTTATGTGAAATCCTGTTTGCAATTGAGGATGTGGGAATCCTCCATTTGGGTTCACATGTATTAAAAATATTGATATAGACTTCATCTGATAGGCTCCCGATTCTATAAGCTGCTCAAGAATCAATAAAGTATTTTTTTAAATTAAAATAATTGAATGGCGTGGTGGCAAGAGTTAAATGTACCAATATCAAATAATTTGGCAAAGAATTATTAGAATTAGTTGTGGTTACATTTCGGACTTGAATTTATAATGACCCTACCAGTTTTAATATTTTGCAAATAGGGCATCCCTGTTTGATGTATCAGTGTGGTTTGTTGGAATCAAATATGTATATGTCCTGAATAAGAGCAAAGCAAACGTATATTCATATCTTTTATCTCTCCAACCACTTTTCTTTATTTTGGTGAGATGTTTTCAAGATAATTAAGTTGGTAATTCGCCTAAAAATTGAAGTTCAGCTAAGGTATACGGTGCTACAATTTGACAAATCAATTAATTGCTAATATCCCCAAATGTAGTGTTAATATTATATAAATCATATTAAAAATAAATGCCAAAAGACTGGATCAAAGACTTACTCAGACTGGATGGTTAACAGATATTCCTGTTGTGACAGAGGAGTCCACTTGACCATTATAATGGAATTTAGAATTCAGTTTGGAATTGATTTCAGAACTTTTGCGAGTATATCTAACGCTGTGGGTTAACATGTTTCTATAAAATGTTGTATGTGTGATTATGCTGCATGCAATAATAATGTGTGGCCTTGTGTTATTATCTTGTTTTGCTTGTATTGGTCAAAAGATTGATACTAAAAATATTAAAGGTCTAAAGCATTTTTATACTAATTGATCATTAGATGTAATTGATTAATTGATAAATAAATAAGTATAATGTTACTATTGTACTTGTTATGTAATTATTTATTTTATTTGGATCCTTTATTAATTTAAGGTCAAATGTTATAGAAATGTTGGTTGTGGAATGGTTTTTGTTTTTAATTTTTATCTGATTTTGAAGTATCAATTTAAAGGAAATAATTTGCTACCTATTTTAAAATGTTCAACATTTTTTGTTAGGCAAGTGAATGTTATCATAAGTACCTTGATTTAAAAGAAAATCCTAGTCTTAAATATTTTTGTACTATCAAAATTATTATAGTCTTTTTTCTGTGTACTATTCATTTGATTGTTGTATTCATTTAGGAAGTGACATACTTGTACTAAATTATTAGGACTTGGATTCATATTTGTAAAATTAAAGTCTAAGACTTCTCCTACTGTTGCTTAGACTAGAGTGGGAATAGTGAATCTAACCCCTTTGAATTCCAAAACGTTTCCTACTGTTGTTTAGACTGGAATGCGAATAGTTAAAGTAACCCCTCTGAAGTCCAACACTTTCCTTAATATTGCTTTTCCTTGAGTGGGTAAAGTAAATCTAACCCCTACAAAGTCCAACCCTTTCCCTACTGTTGTCCTAGACATAGGGAGAGATAGAGAGAGGAAATCTAGTATGAGGGATATGGCGAGGAAAATACACCAAATATGAGTAATGCAACCTATGTGTTTTTAGGTTGGATGACAGATTGTCCATTTGCAAGAGATTACAAAGTGACTTGTCTAATAAATATCAATTAGACAGGTTGCAAACTGCAAACCCCGTTGTTTGACTCTGATTGCAGGGATGGAGGCTTGCTAGGGACAGCTAATGTCTGTTCCTTGTTTTGCTTTCCCAAACAGTAAACATTTTATTTTAAAACAGACAATGTACTATAAAGGATTTCAGGAGATATCAAGGGAGCAGTCAGTCATCCCTTTATAGGACACCTGCAACAATTCCCACCAAGTCAGCTTTCCCTTTACAAATCACTTCCCACTCCAGCTCGGGGGTCGGCAACTGATCAATGGTATGTGATCACACTTGAAGTCACAAACCATTGACGCAGCCCTTTCCGAATAGGAAATAGGAGTACAGAGCCTCTTTCATGCTGCCTCCCCTAAGTAATTTAAAAGGGTCCAAAAGCCCAATTTATGATTAAGAACAATGTTTCCACTCATAAAAAGGCTTCTGTTCATTGTGCAAAGCCATATTGCAGTTGCATAATGTAATATTTTAGCCCTCAGAGAATATGCAACTACAAAAAAGCGTTATACATCTGACCATAAACGTATCAACAGTACTATGAATCTAAAGGTGTCGCTATACTATTTCAGTCATTTCTGTGGTGCAATACCTGCCATTTTCTCAAGCAACATAAAAGTTTTGAATAGATGTTTTAACAATATTACATAAAATTAATGCACATGTATGCCACTAAACTTATTTTTGTTTTTATGCAGCACAGGAAGAAGCTCAAACTTCCTCAAAATATTGTTATGCATGGCATACAGATAATTATTTTGAAATCTAATAGTGATAAAAGTCATTATGATTTTAGTTCCCACCATTAAGCAGCCTATTTAAGCAAAGGGGTCTTATAATGAGGCTATTGATTCATTCTACAGAGATTGTAAGCTAATGTTAAATATTACTAAAATAGATAACATATCTTTCCAACACAATTAATTAAAATGTTCAGCAAGTATGACAGCTAAATAACTACCAGTAATATACAATATGTTACAAATGTTCAGATTCACACTCAATACATGTCCATTTCTTTTAAACAGAAACCAGTTTAATTGCATGCTTGAAACGGAAATGCTGCTACCTCCTACTGAGTGCTCAGATTGCTGTTAATGCTTCTGTGATTAAATTAAACTGAGAAAAACCACCCATCTTTATGTGTGGTAAATGTAAAATGTATTATTGTTGTTCAGTCACCAACATGGAAGCTGCCCATAACGGAATTTTAAAGGTGGTTTGTGAATTTCCACATAGGAACTCTTTCTTTTTAGATTGTATATTTTAGAAGAAAACAAAATAAATACTTCAGGCATAATCACAGAGTGAAATCTATGTGCAGAAATCTACAGTGATTCATGTTCACTACTACCATATCGCAGACCACTAGGTACCACATGCTAGGATTTTCATGTTGGGTCTATTTTTGTCTTTTCCTGTTTTGAACTTCCCACTGCATCATGTCTCAGTCAAGGGCATCGTCAGTAACATCCCTAGAACTGGTTTATGAGGAGGATAGGTTGGGAAACTACAACATAAAGACACTCAAAGCAGTTTGCAAAAACCTTAATGTCCAAGTTAAAGGTCTCACCAAAAAAGAGGAGCTACAGAAGGCGCTGAGGGACTGGGTAGCAGCCAGGTATGTGTTCTGTTCACAAAAAGCAGCCAGGTATGCCAGTGGGCATTCAGGGGATACTAGTGTGAAGGCCATGGAGCCAATTCATAGGGAAGATGTGCTGAGGGCCCAGAAGTTGTTAAGGGGGAGATACCATCCGGTCAGGCAGCAGTAGTCCTTCTCCAGGTCTGTCTCCAGAGATGCTGGAGAATAGGAGGAAAGCCAGGAAGCTCGAGTTGCAGCTTGTGAAAATACGAATGGAGCTGAAAGAAAGGGAAATTACATTAGCTTATGAACTCAAAGTGAGAGATCTGTAGGTGGACTGGGAAGCTAGGAGAGCTTGGCCCAGCCTAGATGGTGGCAGCAAAAGGTTTATGTCCAGCACTGAAGAAGGAGATGTACACACACTCAGAGACAAGGTGCCCTACTTCAAGGAGAGGTTCACATACACCAGGGGGTTCAGGATTATCAGGTAGCTCCAGTAGTGTGCAGGGTATCTGAGGTGAATTGTGGAACCATATTCCTAATGGGACACTCTATTGACTCTATATGAGCAGTGCAGGGCGAAGGGTTCCAACATGGAAGTAGCCCTGAGGAATGAGTATGGAGCCCACACAGAGGTGTATAGGTAGAGTGAAAGCAACAGTCAGACACGGTCTCACCAGTCTTGAGAGGGTGATGTGGGGTACTTTTTTGAGGGACTGAATGGTTGGGTGAAGGGTAGTTTGGTTAACACATGTTAGGGCTGTGTAAATTGGAGGCTGGAGAGCATACGTTCACTCCCTGTTTTCCAGAGCTATGCCAACACCCGGTGGAGTGTGAATTCTCTGACCCCAGGGAGCTTGCTTTGGAGGCAGACTTTGTGGGGGAGTCCTGAGGGTCTGAAGAAGCTGTTGGGAGTGATCCTGAAGGAGGTGGATCAGGTTTACCCCAACCAGGTGAGGTAGGGGAAGTTGGTAGTGACCCAGACAGGTCCCAGTGTAGTGGGATGCGTGGGGGGGTTCCATGTCCTGATCTCAGTAGAAGCAGTGGGGGTCAGCTGAGTCCCAGGCTACATGAAACCCAGTCCCAGAACCTGGTTGGTTCTATAAGTGAACACCAGGAGGGGGCCCTTCTCTGTACTGAGGAGAGGCCATCCCCTGAGGTGGATCCCAAAGTGTCAGGTGAACTGGGGGGGTTGCTGTAACAAGCGGTCCACCAGTTCTGATGTCTTGCAGCACCACTCCAGGCGGGTGGGTGCATGTGTCCAGAGAAAGGGGTGAGTGGGAGACAGTGCCCAGTGGAAGAACCTGTGTGTCAGGGGTTACTAGCTCTGAGGCCAGAGCACCCCAGGACTGACCATGGTGAACCACTTCTGGCCTGGGAGGTCTTCATGTATGTCAGGTGTACAGGAGGCTAGAGACCTGTGCCACATAGACCCTTGCACAGCTCATGAGGAGAGTGTTTCCCTTGGGGTGTGTGTACTCCCCCGGAAGTCCTGGATTGCCAGGCACAGGTCCAGTCTCAGGGTAGAGGCCCTGAGTTAGAGGGCCAGGTTCCGGGTGTATCGCCTGACCTGTAGGAAGGGGCAACTGCTAGCATTGTCCCTACCATTTTGCCTTCTGGGGGTACTGCTGCGGGTGGGTAGCACAGAGCCTCAGGGGGCAAGCAGGGAGAGAGAAGCCTTGCCCCTGTCTCTTGACCCAGCCTATGGATTCAGATACTAGTCTGGCAAGTCAGTTACAGGATACCACCCTTGAACTGGTGGGTGAATTGTGCAGTATTGCTAGCCCAGTCGCCCTGACAATTCTAGAGCCTGTGGGTACATCTTAACAGTGGAGGGTACAGGACTCCAGGAGGGAGGACCGGGTGTGGGATAGCCCACCCAAGTCTTCTGGTCAGCTTCATGGTACAGACCCTGAGCTGAGTAACCAGTTGCAGGATAGCACCCTGAACTGGTGGGGGAACTGTGCAGGACACTTTCCTGGTGCCCTGACAGTTCTGGAGTCTTGGGGTACCTCCCCACAGAGGACGGTACAGGGCCCCAGTGGAGAGGACAGGGTGTGAGATAGACCACCCTTGTCTCCAGGCTGGCCACAGGGTACAGAACCTGGGGCGGTGGGCCAGTGTCAGGATTCCAATGGACAAAGGCCCTCACTCTCTGACACCACAGGTGTTCAAGAACCCTGAGAGGCATGAGGCCTGACTCTCATCACTGACAGCTGTTAGAGGCCTCTGTAGCTTATTGTCCTGGTAGAGAGAGGATCCCCTGTGGGGGAGACAGGAGTCCAACCGCCAGGGGTGGACTGGGACACACCACAGTGTTGGCTGGCCGTGGTGGTACTGTCTGCCTGCTGGGACAGACCTGTGAGCAAACTAAGGTTAGGTGCTGCACAGATGGGGTCCACAGGTGAAGAGAAGGGTGCCCCAAGGGTTAACTTAGTGGGACCTTAGTGGGTAAAAGTCTGCTTGACCATACAAGAACAAAAAAGAAGTCAAATTAACCACATGATTATCACCTATAGTCCCTCTGTCTTTACCACTCCTCTCATCGGTAGCCCCTTCCCTCCTATGTTAGGCCTAATTGAATAGAGGAGTCATATAAAGTGCATGAAACCTGCATTGAGGCTTCCCCTCTTCTATCCTTCATGCTCAATCTCTGCATCCTAAAGAATGAATCCCAAGATTTCAGCTTTCATTGTGTGACCAGCAATTACTTACATTTTCCCAAGGCCCACCTATTGTAAACTCCAAATCTTGTTTGGAAAATATTTAGCCACTGGACCTTAAGTACTGTTTTGCAACTTTGTGATCCCCTGGTCTTGTCTTACATTCTGTGAATGATATTCACCACATCTATTGGTAACTCAGCAGTTAGTGTATATAATCTCCATACCATTGTGTCTGCAATTAGCTGTCAGAAAGACAGGGCAAATGTCCATGAAATTAGTGGCCCTTTTCCTACTAAGCTTCCAGCTACCGAGTAGTCACCACTTCCTGCCAGCACCTCCTCTGCTGCTCATATGTGCTAACGTGGATTCGTCAGACTGATCACAGGGTTTGGTAAGTCTACATCCAAATCAAAATACAAAGACCTGGTTACATCCTATGAGAAAGAAATGGTGCAAAGTTTCCTTTCAAATTGAATATGTATAACCGGGTCTTTGTAGTTTAATATTATTGAGTGGAGGGTGTCCTGGTTCACCATCCCTCTTTTGCTCTCCTTTTGTAATTTAAGTCTACATTCATGACAATTGTGATTTGTCTAAGCTGCTCCCCTTACACTTGTGTGTGAGGATATCAAAAATATAATTATATAACTTTATAAGGGCTCCACGTTCAGCCCATCACAATAACTGGTCTAAAGTGTGAACATATATGTTTGATGTCTGTGTTCTTATGTAACAAACTGCAAACTTCAATAGTGCTAGTTCATTAATAAGTAAATGTATATTATGGGGCAGAATACCACACGGGCCACATTGTAATGATGCTAATCTGTTTCCCAGCCGCGGCCCGTGAAGGGAGTTCGGTGGGGCAGGAAGGTGGTGCGGGGCAGGGGAAAGGTGGACAGTGTCATTTTGCGATGCATGGAGCGCTACGAAATTCGTTTTATTTTTTTAATTGTTTACTTCCCTGCAATTGTCCATATTCCGATGTTTACCACTGTCCATCTTGCCGCTCCCCCGCACCGCCTCCCTGCCCCACCGAACTCCCTTCACGGGCCGCGGCTGCTGTTTCCTTTCCCACTGCCTCATTATGATAGAGGCGGTAGGAAAGGAAACGAGCCATCATTTTGGGATCAGGATCAGGGAGCATCTAACTTTCTGTTAGGAACAGACACAGTGTTGTTAGAGGCAACTCTTAATGAGAAACTAACTAAAATTGAAAGACTTGAAAATTAATTCACTCACGCCTCCACGGCCACCTACTAACTAAATATCTACAAATGAATATAATTCCTAAAGGTTTGCAAGTCAGAAATGAGCCAGTGATCTTCCTAGACGTTCCAAAGTTTAGAGTTGGGTTTAGTTACGTTGCCAATAATTGCTCCAGGCGCTGGATGATGCTTGGAGTGGAAATGGCAATTGGATACCTTAAGAAACTAATCCAGGAGATCACTGATTTGAAAAAAAGATTTTTGAGGATAGTGCCCTCTCCAATGCAAGGGAAGCACTTGAGCAAGTTAAAAAAACACTAGCCGAATTCAACACAATAACACTGAATAGAAAACTTGATATACTGACAAAAGACGTAAGGAATTATGGTAAGAAGTTTACCTTCCCTTACTTGGCAGACAAGTATCATCAACAGGACAGCCAAGCCTTTTTCACTAACAGAAGCAGGCAGTGGCCAAGGAGGTTTGAAACCTTCTTAGACTCCTCTGTAGGGAGTGGCTCAGACTCAGACTCTGAGAGACCATCCACTAGTCACCAAGGAAACCAGGGCTAGCATTTTTTAGGAGAGGGTTACCGCTTGCCCAGCGGGGGCAGCGAGACAGAGCAGAATTGGGAGCGGTCAAGGGGTTGGAACAGGGGCAGGAACAACCAATGGGGCAATACACGAGTTCGCTTCTACCAACCCAAAACCAACGGGAAAATCCAGACACACAGACAAACATACAGATGGTGAGAATGCACACACCTACCACCACTAGATCCTTCCTAGTTAACTTGCCCCCTAACACTCCTAACACAATAGAAAGCGCCACCCTGGATCCACCTGGCAATCACAACATGAACAATGCGTCAAGTGAAAGACATGACATGATTACCACAGCGGCTGGACAGGATCCACCTGGTAATCACACATGAACAATGCTTCAAGTGAATGACATGACATGATTACCACAGCGGCCATACAGGACTTGTCCACCGTCCACCTGGAACCCATGATAGCACTGGTGGCCAACCAGGACCAGATAACAACCACACCCCATGCAACATTTCCTCCATGGACCTGATAATCAACCTTTCCAGCTACACAATGTCAGAAGTGGAGAGAGAGGTCCCGTTTAAAGGGTTGTAGTTTGTCCCCTCAACAGCACCAAATGCATTTAACATCAAACTTGAGATGCAGAGATTTTTCAGCAAAATCAGACTCAAGTACTACTTCAGCAAGAATACCTACAACCCCACAGCTGCTGCGACATCCTTCAAACCACCATCAACCTTTACACCAGGAGCATACTTGATGAGTCAGAGGATTTTGGCCTAAGAACAGATTGTCCTACAGGAAACCATGGAGTTACTAGGGGAATGGAGCTACATTAAGTACAACATTAGTAAAGAAGAAAGATTGGCGTTGCATGCATTGGGAACCAATGAGGCCATCATCATCAAGGCGGCGGATAAAGGCGGCGCAGTGGTCTTGCAGAATACCACAGATTATGTGGATGAAATAGAGCTACAATTGGGGGTCAAAGAGAGCTATTGCCCAATGTCAAAGGATACGACTCCGGAGATAAAGTACTTGATAGAAAAGCTGACAAAGGATGGGCTGAAACAAGGCTTCCTGAGCCAACCAGAGAATGACTTCTTGAACAAAAAAGAACCAAGGATCCCGACAATCTACACCCTCCCAAAGGTACACAAGCGCCTGGTCAAGCTACCTGGAAGACCCATCATCTCTGGGTGTGGGTCTGTACTCGAACCACTTAACCAGTTTATCGATTACTTCCTGCAACCATGGGTTCCGCAGAGCAAATTGTTTGTGAGGGATACAATGCACATCATCCAGTTGTTGGAGGGCCAACCATTTGATGAAAAACAAAAAACTTCTTGTGACACTAGACGTCTCCTCCATGTATACCTTCATTCTGCAGGGAAAGGCACCAGACATGGTCAGACTTACTTTGGATAAGCATCTTAGACCACATTGGATACCTACAAGTTTCCTAATTGCCCTGCTAGAAATCACAATGAAAAAGAACTACTTCATCTTCAGGAACCAATATTACTACCAGTGCAGGGGGTTGCAATAGCTGCCAGCTACGCACCGAGCCTGGCGAATATTTTCATGGATGATTATGAAGAAGAATATCTATACAGCCATGAGAACCCCTACCTAGACCACATTGCTATTTGGAAGCGCTACATAGATGATGTGATAATGATTTGGTCCGGCACTGACAATGACCTCAATGACTTTAAAGACTGGCTGAACCACAGATCAAGTGATTTTCAGTTTACCATGGCCTATAGCAACAACGTCATCGATTTCCTAGACCTCACTTTCCGAGTTGAGGAAGGCCTCCTTATCAGTGATCTTTATCGGAAACCGACTGAAAGGAATGCACTCCTCAAATATGAGTCACACCATCCAAGAAGCCTGAGAAATAACTTACATTATGGCCAGTACCTCAGGCTGAGGAGAAATTGTACCCGGAGACTGAAACCCTTACTATCCGCTTGAAAGAGAGAGACTACCCAACAGGATTACTAAAACGGGCCCAGAAACGGGCTTGGTACTGCCCACGAGACTAGCTGGTAAAGGTCAAACAAAAACCTGCAAGGTCTGAAAATATAGTCTGCGTGACTAAATTTAATTCCAAAAGCAATGACATAAAAAAGATTGTGAAAAAGTACTGGAATCTGGTTGCTACTGAACTCAACGCGACAGAAGATCAGTTATTTGCCTTTAAAAGAGGCAGATATATCAAGGACAATGTGGTAAAAGCTTACCTTGAACCACCCAAGACACCTCATATCAGGGGCCATTTGGGCCTGCCACCTATAATTGGGCATCACAAATGTGGCCGATGTAAGGCGTGTCCCCTGACTATTGAGGGATACACCTTCACACACAACAATAGAACACACAAGCTGCCCCTATTCACAATTTGCAACAGTACCAATGTGGTGTATTCCATCTGCTGCCCATGCAATATGCTACATGTAGGGCAGACTACCCAGAAGGTAAAAGCGAGAGTATTGCAACATATGAGCAGAGTGAGGTGTACGGTACTAGGAGCCCTGTTGGTTGAACATTTCACTACACACAACCACCCCCCAGAGAGCCTACGATGGTGGATGTTGTAGAAAATCTGCCCCCTCCCTAGAGGTGGTTCATTATCTGAGTCTCTGAACTTTAAAGAATGTAGGTGGATTCATTCTTTAAACACAGTAACTAAGGGACACTATGCCAGTTATTTTAACCACTTGGATTATTGGCAAATGAGGCTTTGGCTGCCTCAATGTGTAAAAATATGGAGATCCTCTCTCTTGCACTGATCGTATATGTAACTACATTACTTTCCTGGTCGGTGATTTTATTCCCTTTTGAGTTACGGCCTCTACACGAGGATACCTGCATCAACACAATGTCAGTAATAGGCAATGGCAGCGTCTCAGGCAGTAGACACTTGCTAGTATTTACTTCCTGAAAATTGACGCGCTTCGCGTTACTTAGTTATGCCGTAAACCACCCACCCATCGGCATCTAGCAGCTGCCTGCCCGATCGCATCATACGCATGCGCGAAGGAGCATTTATCTAAGCCTGTCACTAATGCCATTGCTGGCTACGAGATGGCAGCGTTGACCCAGGACTCACGTCTGGCTTCGCATCGTATATTAAAACTTCCCTGTGTGTCTAGAAAGTCATTAAACTACATCAGGAAAGCCCCCGAGTGGGGTTTGACGGATGACAAGGGATAATCTTATCTTATCTACACCTAGCGGGCGTAACCTAAATCCATTATCCTGCTTCCGTTTAGATATCCCACGCCGGCAGCAAGACCATGGCTGGTGAGTTTTCTCTAGAGGACTTGGTTGCTCTGGTTTTGTAGTTTTAACATGTGTTGTCCGGCAACCATAGGCGGACCAGGGGTTACATTTATCTAATACTCATATGTTCCCCCCATTGTTCAAACCACTTGGATTGGTTGCTTTTAATGATGACCTACAAATCATGATTGACTCTGTGATTTACTGAGGGTTGTCACCCTAATCTTAGCTCCAACTTGCATACCATGACTGGTTTCCAATATGGAACTCATTTTGATTTATACTTTCCTCATCCATAGGCTGTCATCCCCTACTCTCCCACACCTGTCCATATTAAGACCGGACTTGACTTCTTAATTAAGCATTGATTGGGTTGAAACGTCGACGATCTCCTATGGTACAGATCTATCAAGGTTCTGGGAGCAAATGATTGAAGAATTTGTATAAGCATCAGAGTCATTGTGTTTTTCATAATATTCTGGCCTTCTTTTCCCTTGTACATACTGTGGTTTTAATCACCTTGTACATAATATATACACCATATTCTACCACTGAGCACATATGTCACTTTAGTACATATCACTGTAAGCTTCACCTTGCTTTGACAGCCTTGTTTACAAACTTATGAGTATATATACATGCTTTAATTTATATAAAACAACAAGATACTCATCAAATTTGCATCAGTGTTTTTTCTATGTGTTCCATTTTTAAATATTTTGGATATCATTAATGAAGGTTGTAAAATAATACATAAAAGAAATAATTCTTTAAAAAATAAATAGTTTGCATGCCCGACAGAACCATTGTTTTTGTTTATACAAACATTTTCGCTGGCATCCGATGTGCTCGGAGAGCGCGTCCACCAGTAGGAATCCGGCCTGTAATCTCAAGAATGGCTCTTTCTGCCCTTGAGATTACAATCACAGTTTCCGACATGGTTTCCATGCTGGACTGTCTGACAATGGAAACTGTTAGAAATGGCTCTTTTGCAGGGTTATCCCCAAACTTTTTTGCTTCTTCCTCCTTTATTTTTCCTGACCAGTAGTTGTTGGCAATAGGACTCTAGGCACTTTACCACTGCTGTTCAGTGCTAAAGTGCATATGCTCTCTGTATAAATTGTTATTGTGATTGGTTATCCATGACTGGCATATTTGTTGTACCAGTAGGTCCCTAGTAAAGTGCACTGAGTGTGCCAGGGCTGGTAATTCAAATGCTACTAGTGGGCCTGCAGCACTGATTGTGCCACCCGCATGAGTAGCCCTAAAATGGTGTCTCAGGCCTGCCACCGCAGTGCCTGTGTGCAGTTGCTAACTGCCATGCTGCCCTGGCCAGTGGGCCTAACCCTTCCCTTTCTGTACCCATTGGACACCCCTATAGGAGGCCCTAGGTACACCCCTGGGCAGGGTGCAGTTTATATGAAAGGTAGAGCATGTACTAGTGTATGTGACATGCTCTGGTAGTGAATTACAGCCATTTTTGTTTTTCACTATTGAGAGGGCTATCTTGCCCATAGGCTATAATGGGGAATGCTGTGTATAATGTTTACCTGCATATCTTCCCATAGGAGCAAGATGGAAAATTGAAGTCTGGAATCCCTGAACTCAGAATTTAATAACACATCTTTTAGGAAGGATATTTTTTAAATATTGTGTTTGAAAGCGGCACTTGTAGAAAGTGGCTGCTTTCTTGTCTGACCTTTCTGTGTGCCTTTGGCTGTTTGTGGCTAGACTGTCTGATTGTGAGTGACAGGGCTGGGGGATTCCAGGAGACAGAATGAGTCCGCCCAGTGGTGAATAGAGAGATTTGCATCTAGATGGAAGGGGGTAGCTGCACCTGGGACCTGAATAGGACTGTGCCTGCTCCCTACAGTGCTGGCTCCACCCCCTGTGGTATGTCTGATGTCTCTGCCCTGCACTGTGAAAGGAGAGAAAGAATCATGTCAGCAAAGTGCTCCAGGTCAGTGCTTTCCCTGCAAAATGCTGGCTCCACCTCCTGTGGGGCGTCTGATGTTTCTGTTCTGCACTGTGAAAGGAAAGAAGAAGTCATGTAAACAGAGTGCTCCAGAATTGGTTTGGACCGGGCTCAGAGCCCTCCTGCACAAAGGGAACAAAGACTTTTTGGGGTATAAGTACAGGACCCCAGACCACTGAACTTTAGATCATCCTGGAATCAAGAAGGAACCTCTGCCAAGGAGAAAGCTGAAAGACTGAAGAGGAAGGACTGTCCTGCTGTGTATTTGTGGGCTGACCTGCAGTTGCTTCTATTTTTCTAAACTGTTGTGGAGTTCCTTTGTGGTGTTTTCACTGTGTTACTGTGAGTGTTGGTACAAATACTTTACACATTGCCTTTGGTAAGCCTGACTGCTCGTGCCAAGCTACCAAGGGGGTGAGCAGGGGTTATCTAAAGAGTGTATCTTCCTTACCCTGACTAGAGGCAAGGGTCCCTATTTGGACAGTGGTGCCTACCTCTGCTAACTAGAGACCCCAGATCTAACATTGGTGGTCAGCGGTGGGATTTTGAATTTGTATTTGTACTTGACCCACAGTGATTGGTGTACATCACTAGTTTAATGCAGACCACTATGCAACCACATACTGTGCTTTGTTTTGGTTCTATTTTTGTCTCAGAATGGCAATCCAGCAAGTGAGGTTGCAGAACTGGAGTTTGATATTGAAATGTTAAGTGATTAAAAAGTAGGTCAACTCATGCAGTTCTGCAGGAGCTTTGGATGTTCCATGAAGCGCCGCTCCAAGAAGGAGGAGCTACAAAAGGCCTTAAGGATCTTGTGGGAGACCAAAGAGGCTGGGCAGACAGATGATGCAGAGGTGGATGAGGATGCACAAGGGGGTGGTTTCAGGTCACAGGATCTGCCTGCGTCCACAGCAGCCTCCAGGGCTTGCAGCAATCATTCCGCTAGACGTTTTTCCTCAGAGGAGTTGGAGGAAAAACAAAGGGTGTAGAGATCATGAATTAGAAGTCATGAGGCTTGAGACGAAGCTGATGGAAATAGAAATCCGGATCAAGGCAGAGAAGAGCTAGGAGAAGTATGCCTTGTAAGAACTGAAATTGACCTTGCCACATGAATTAAAAATGAGGGAGCTTGATTTGGAGATTGAGAGGTTTGAGGACATGAGGGTCTCAGCTGAAGAAGAAAAATGGGTAGCTCAAGAGGTGAGCTTTGCTGAGTTGGAGGTGAAGGTGGAGTCCAGCTCAGATGGTGGCAGCAAGATGGTAGTTTCCAGGGTTGTACGGCTTTACAATGCGTGCTTTTACACCACGTGCCGTTACAGCGCGGTTTTTTCAACGCAAGTCGTTACCACGACTTGCGTTGGAGGGGTGCGGACTTAGGAATTTTTTAATTTACTATTCTAACACCAGCCTACGTACAGTAGGGAAGGTGTTGGATAGTAAATTAAAAAATTCCTTGTCCTGCAGCGCCCTCCAGCGCAAGTCGTGGTAACGACTTGCGTTGAAAAAACCGCGTTGTAACGGCACGCGGTGTAACAGCCGCATCGTAAAGGCTATTCCCCAGTTTCCAGTGCTGAGAAAAAGGTACAAACACCCAGAGATTTGGCACCTGACTTGAGGGAGGGGGTTGACATACACCAGGAGGTTCAGGTTTATGATGTAGTTCCAGTGGTGTGCAGTGTACCTGAAGTATATTGGAGGACTGACACAGGGAACCGTATTCCTAGTGATGCAAGGGATGCTCTACAGATTCTAGATGAGAGGTACAGGGAGAGGGTTTCCACCATTGTAGAAGCCTTGGTGTGTGAGTGTGAAGACCAGCCAGAAGAGTGTGGGTTGTGTGGCAGAGACAGTAGGACACTGTCTTGTCAATCTCAGGAGAGTGGTGTGGGGTACTTGTGTGAGGCACTGGAGGGTGAGGTAAAGGGTAGCTTGGTTAACAATTATGGGGGGGGTGTGATTCATTTGTTGGAGAGCATAATTTAACTCCCTGTTTTCCAGAGCTATGCCAACACCCTGGGGAGTGTGAGTTCTCTGATCCCAGAGAGCTTGCTTTGGAGGCAGACCTCTTTGGTGGATTCCAGAGAGTCTGAAGAGGCATTGGGGAGTTATCCCAAAAGGAGTAGCCCAGATATCTTCCAGACCTGTGAGGTGGAAGAGGTTCAGTGCAGCACAGTTAGGTCCCAGTGTAGTGGGAGGGGTGTAGGAGCTCACGTCCTGTCTCAGTGGAGAAGGAGTGAGGGTGGGACGGCGTGTCCCAAGGTGCCTGAAACCCAGTCTCAGGTCCTGCAGGGTTTCTTAAGGGAACACCAGGTTGGTCGTCTAGAGGGCACTAGTATGCCACTTGAGGAGGATCTCCTAGTGTCTGGTGAATGGGGAGTACCTGTAACCAGGCCTCCATCAGTTCTGGTGTCTAGAAGTACTGTTCCAGTTGGGAGGGTGTAGAAGTCCAGACTGAGGAGTGAGAGGGGGAAGGAGTCACCAGTGGGTCAGGGGCCAGCCAGAAGGGCTGAGTCACCGGTGAGTGACCGTGGTGACCTCACTTCTGTCCTGAGGGATCTTCCTGCGCTGTCAGATGGACACCAGGTCGGGAGATCTGCCCAAGGCAGACTGTCACATGACACCTGAGTTGTGTGTCACCCTCGGGGGGCATAGGTGCTCCCAATGAAGTCCTGGGGCCCGGGCAAGTGCCCAACCGCAGGTACTGGTCCCTGGGTTGGGAGGCCAGGTTCAGGATCTGCCTGACCTAGAAGGAGGGACATCTGTAGCCAGTGTCCTGACCAGTTTGGCTTCCAGGGGTACCCCTTCAGTAGGGAGGGTGCAGCGCTCTGGAAGGGGGTGCAGAGGGAGGGAGTCCTCACCTCTGACCCCGGAGCAACCCAAGGGTTTAGACCCTAGGTTGGGAGACCAGTTGCTGGAGAGAGGTCCTGAACTGGTGGGAGGTTTGTGTTCTGAGGGTGACTCTCCTGGGAGGAGAGGGCGAAACCCCAGAAGGAGAGGTAGGGAGAGGAAAGCCTCGCCTGTGACCTCTGTTCAGTCTGAGGTTACAGGCCCTGGGCTGGTGGGCCAGTGTCAGGATGCCCTACCTGACTTGGCAAGAGGGAGAGTGGAGGCTACTGACCCCCACTCTCTGACGCTAGTGAGGCCTGACAGGTAAGCAGCCTGGCTCTTATCATTGACAGCTGTCAGTGGCCCCTGTGGCTGGTTGTCCTGGTGGACAGGGTTGCCCCTGGAAGTGGGGCAGGAGTCACACCCTGGGGGTGGACTGGGCAACACCGTTGTGTTGGCCAGGTGAGTAATGTGAGTCCCCAGAAGTCCTGGTGTGCCAGGCAAGTGTTCAACCACAGGGATTTGTCCCTGGGTGGGGAAGCCAGGTTCAGGTGCTGCCTGACTTGGAGACTTTGGAGCTTAGGTTTAAAGGCCAGGTCCGGGGTGTCCCCCCTGACCTCAAATCCCAGTTGCAGGATAGAACCCATGAACTGGTGGGTGAATGGCGCTAGACACCTGCCACAGGTGCCCTGATGATTCTAGAAGGGGGTACTGCTCCAGGTGGGAGGGTACAGAGCCCCAAGGAAGAGGAGGACCGGGAGGGGGGAAGCCCACCCCAGCCTCCTGTCCACCTGCCGGATACAGGTCCGGGACTGGCGGATCAGTGACAAGATGTGGAGAAGCGTGGCTCAATGGTTAGAGCGGCAGACCCTGATGGAGAGGTCTTGCCCGGGACCAGGGTTCAATTCCCGCCTCGGCGGCTCTTGGACTCAATTTCCCCGGACCTGATCATTCTCGCCTCGGTGCCTAGTCTAATCATGGGTCCCACTCTGTGACTCTGGGCAATAGCTTGCTTAATCTCCACGACGGCCCCAGCAGCGCTTGGATGCCTGGCTTCACCTTGGGGGTGTCCAGGAGTGGATATTTCACAGGAAAGCCATGATGGGTTCCACAGCGGTATGAATACAGCGCTACGAGGCCTTCGGGTGGAAGTGCGCTATATAAATATATAAATACTCTACATTTACATTTACCTGACCTGACAGGAGGGAGAGTGGACAAAGGGAGCTGAGCACCTGGGGCTATTGCCCCCCACCCCGTGACACCACAGTGGTTTGAGAGCTCTGAGAAGCATAAGGCCTGGGGATCATCCCTAACCACTCTCAGTGGCCACTGTGGCTTGCTGTCTGTCTGTTGGGACACACCTGTGAACAAGTTAAGTTTAGGTGCTGCAAAGGTGGTATCCACAGGTGAGTAGAAGGGTTCAACATGGCTTGGCTTGGTGGACCCTGAAAGTATGGATGGAGTGTTCCAACTGAGTTCAGGAAGGCGTAGAACAGGAATAGTGCCCTGCTGTTTGGGCCAGTTTCGTGTTCTATCTCCCGAAGCAGAGAATCCCATTGAGGTATCGTTTGGTCTACCCTGGCTTTAGGCTGGAAGGGGGTTGTGTTGGAAATGGCCCTTTTTAGCCGGGTTATCCCCAAACTTTTTTGCTTCTTTCACCTTTATTTTTCCTGACCTGTGATTTTTGGCAATAGGACTCTAGGCACTTTACCACTGCTGTTCAGTGCTAAAGTGCATATGTTCTCTGTATAAATTGTTATTGTGATTGGTTATCCATGATTGGCACATTTGTTTTACCAGTAGGTCCCTAGTAAAGTGCACTGAGTGTGCCAGGGCTGGTGATTCAAATGCTAGTAGTGGGCATGCAGCACTGATTGTGCCACCCACATGAGTAGCCCTAAAATGGTGTCTCAGGTCTGCCACCGCAGTGCCTGTGTGCAATTGCTAACTGCCATGCTGCCCTGGTCAGTGTCCACACTGGCCAGGCCTAACCCTTCCCTTTCTGTACACATTGGACGCCCCTATAGGAGGTCCTAGTGAAGGACTGGGTTCTTTAAGGCCCAGCGGTGCCAGGGAACAACACCTGAAACCTTTGTGGGTTACTTGCTCTGGCGTACAAGTGACAGAGACACGGGACACTTCCTTCGGCGTCAAAGATCAGCGTTTATTACTGCAGGGATACAGAAATCGCAAGAAGTACAACATAGTGTAGGTTCTGAGAGTCTGCTTCAAATTGCAAAAGGGAATCGCTCCTTTTATACACATTTTCGTCACTGCTCGACATAACGAACAAAAGGTTACAACTCAGTTCCCCCAGTAAACTTCAAAAGGATTGCATTCATGTTTTCAGAAGCCCGGAACATGATTATAGTAACATTGCCGGTTCCCAACTGTAAAAGCACTTCATCTCGCCATAAGGCACATTCCACTCTAGTTGTAAACAGGCGAAAGAAAGAGACAGGAACAGGTGTAAGAAAGACAGACAACCGTAACAGAAGAGTGTGGGGGCAATATCGGAAGCGTCATCACAGGATCAAAGGACTCAAACCTAACATGTGTAAAGCTGAAACAATAGACCAACACGGCAGAATAAGCCTCAAGCTGAGCCATCTGCCTTTGCCGTGTCATTTCCCCGGTCGTAAAGACGACCCCAAAGAATATTCATCTTCCGCCAGAGCTTGGGAATCACAGGGTCACGAAGCGGACATTGTCCCTTCGCTGGCTACGTGAGGGCATAAAACAAAATGGATGCCGTATCTAAAATGGAACCCGAGGGTTCAGATCGAAAAAACCCGTAAAGGAGACAAACCCTTCTAAGTAGTGTAGCGTAAACGCATACACCTACTAATCTCGTCATTTACGGTTCATAGATACCAAACTCGTCCATATCCGAGAATGCCCAAAACGTCGTAATGATTCTCACGGAACCTCACTAGGTTCACCCCTGGACAGGTTGCAGTGTATATGAAAGGTAGAGCATGTACTATTGTGTATGACATGCTCTGGCAGTGAATGACAGCCATTTTCGTTTTTCACTATTGAGAGGGCTATCTTGCCCATAGGCTATAATGGGGAATGCTGTATATAATGTTTACCTGCATATCTTCCCATAGGAGCAAGATAGAAAATTTAAGTCTGGTATCCATGAACTCAGAATTTAATAACATCTTAGGAAGGATGGTTTTTAAATCCTGTGTTTGAAAGCAGCACTTTCAGAAAGTGGCTGCTTTCTTGTCTGACCTTTCTGTGTGCCTTTGGCTGTTTGTGAATTGACTGACTGATTTGTGAGTGACATGGCTGGGGGATTCCAGGCGACAGAATGAGTTCGTCCAGTGGTGAATAGAGAGATCTGCATCTAGATGGGAGAGAGGAGTTGCACCTGGGACCTGAATAGGACTGTGCCCCCCACAGTGCTGGTTCCACCCCCTGTGGTGTGTCTGATGTCTCTGCCCTGGCACTGTGAAAGGAGAGAAGGAATCATGTCAACAAAGTGCTCCAGGGCTGTGCTTTCCATCCAGAATGCTGGCTCCACCTCCTGTGGGGCGTCTGATGTTTCTGCTCTGCACTGTGAAAGGTAAGTAGGAGTCATGTAAACAGAGTGCTCCAGAACTGGTTTGGACCGGGCTCAGAGCCCTCATGCACAAAGGGAACAAAGCCTTTTGGAATATAAGTACAGGACCCCAGACCTCTGAACTTTGGATCATCCTGGAATCAAGAAGGAACCTCTGCCAAGGAGAAAGCTGGAAGACTGAAGAGATCTCCAAGGGCCTGAGTTGAGCTGGCTCCCTGTTAAGAAGTCCCAGGAACAAGAGGACTTCACCCCTAGCTTCCCTGAACTCAACTGAGAGAGTTCTGTCCTTCCGAGAGTGCTTTGGCCAATTGTGGTGCCTCTGGTAGTTGTACCTGTGTTTGGGAAGCTGGAAAGAGGATACTAAAGACTTTCTGCAAAGTTTCACGCATCGCTTGCTGGGGGAGCGCATCCCCGTCAGTGCGAGGAAATTCCCGCCGCCATGAAGATCAAGACCGATGCATCCTTCGCTTGCAGAACGCATCGCTCCGGTGCGGGAAAAGTGCTATCGCTGTGAGTATCATCGCAGAGCCTGTCGTCACTGGGTGAGATCGTCACCACCACTAGACCCCCCACTTTCCACGATCACTACTGCCTTAAACCTAAGGCAAAACCTCCTGGTGGAGGGTGCACAATACAAAAAAATGACTCAATGATTACGCACGCACGTGTAGAAAAGCGGGGACACAGTATATACCGCTGAAGAGAAATCACCAACATACACGTGTATGAGGGTCATATTTGTTGGGAGTTACCAGTTCCTCGACTTGTGAACCCAAGGTTTAAGCAGGACAAGTGATCCTTTCCCCCTTCTGATTATAAAAGTTATCTACGGAGACTGAAAGGATTTTCACTCTACCTCCCCCATCCCCATGATTATACATGTCAAGCAGCGAACAGCTGTGGGAGAAAACCTCATAGGCACCCATAAGAGCCTGTGATATCATACTGCCTAACAGAACGTTGTCATCATGGCAGGAAGCTTTGGACTCAGTTACACAACTGAGGACATCGATGAAATTTTGGCAAGACCGCCTCTACTCATGGAAGGTGACCTCAACCAGACTCTGTCTTCGACAGCAGAATGGGACGAGTTAAGTGAAGTAAAGAAAGAACAAGAACGAACAGCAGTACATGGCATAATCATGACCGAGTATCTCCGAGTCAACGCTGCACCCAAAGGCCTTTGGGTGACGAATGCACCACGCATTTTCTTGAAAGACCTAGCGTTTCGAAAAGATTGGTCCTCCATATCATGGAAGTGTACCAGAGACTACCTAGTGCTGATAATAAAAACTTCAACAAGACTCACGGATGAACTCGCGATCAAGATTGAGATTTTGGAAACAAAACTGAACAACACAATCAACATAACCATCTACAAAACTCGTCTTGACGAAATAAACAAAGAAATGAAAGATAGCCAAGAATATCTAACACAGACGAAATTGCAGAAACTTGCAAAAGAATTGAAGAGGTTCTCCTTGGAACGCATTCACCCTTATAGTAGCAAAGACTACAAACTCAACGATAACTCAGATACAAACAGTATGTCTTCTGACAACAGCTCAGATCAGAGCGGAGATGATACTACAACCCGAGGTCGTGGGAACTTCAGGAACAAAAGAGGACAACATAGAGGCCGTAGCAACTACTGGCGCCCCCCTTTTTTTCAAAACAATGGACAAGGAATACCATTCCATCCATTCAACCCCCAATTCCAAGGGTGGCCAAACCCATACTTCCCGATACCCATGAACCACCAAATGCCACCACAAGGTGCCCAAAATTACCAGCAAGGCCGTCCTTTTTTAGGGAATGGCCAGAACAACCGGAGGTCCAGGCAAAAAGGAGTAACATGGTCCGACCAGACGCGACAGGTCCAAACCAGGAGCGTCACCAAAGCCAACACAGGACAAGGTCCGACAATCTAATAGTCAACTTAACAGGACTAGAATTGACAGAGAACCAGACAAGTGTCCTGAACAAAGGATTAGGTTACGGGCCAACCCCAAAAACAGACATTTTTAAGACAAAGTGCGAACTTGCAAACTTTTGCCGCACGCTGAAACTGAAAGCGTTTTTCAAAGGAGAGCAGGAGACACCACCTTAAGAAATAAGTCCACCTTTTGCCCACTTAACTCGCAAGTACCCATTGAGATTAGTACATTTGAACAGGCCATCATGAAGGAAGTTGAAGAACTAAATCAACATCCTCCGAGACCTTTCCAGAACCTATCAAAAGCGGAAAAAATCGCTCTGACAGAATTGAAAGACAACCATGACATTGTCATAAAGCCTGCGGACAAAGGCGGAGGTGTAGTCCTACTATCAGCAGAAGGATATGACAAGCAATGTATGAATTTATTAGCAGACACCAAATTCTATCAAGTGATTACAACTGACCCAACAGCACGTTTGCAAAGGACAATAGCCCTGATGATTGAGGAAGCAGAGTGTAACAACTGGCTATCTAAAAAAGAGGCGGACTATCTGGTAACTAAAGCACCAGTCACGCCATATTTTTACTCTCTGCCCAAGACACATAAAGATAAGATGCCCCCACCAGGAAGACCAATTGTCTCGGGGATCAACTCCATTCTAGAGCCATTGTCACAATTTGCAGACCAGTACTTGAGACCACTGGTCCAAACCACGCCAACCTACCTTAAAGACACACGAGACTTGATCAATAAGCTACAGAACTTCGAGTACTCAGAGAGTAGTATGCTCTTAGTAGGATTAGACGTCGAGAGCCTCTACACAAGCCTTCCACAACAGAAAACTTTAGAGACTCTCGAATCAATATTGTTTAACATCGAATGGCCCCATCGAACTCCAAGACACTTAGTACTGGAATGCTGCAGACTGGCCCTTATGGAAAACTTTTTCCAATACAAAGACACCCTCTATCTCCAGCAACATGGTACATCTATGGGTAGTACCTTTGCTCCCAGCGTGGCGGGTCTATATGTAAGCACCTTCGAACAGACTTACATCCATAATGTAAACAACTCCTTCTCTCGTCATATACTCTTCTGGAAGAGATATATTGACGATATCTTTTTAATCTGGAAAGGAGACAATGCATCACTAACAGATTTCCATAGGTGGTTGAACAATCAGGATGAATGCCTGAACTTTACATTTACATCCAATGCGCAGAGTCTTGACTTCCTTGACATCACCATCTTCGCCGAGGGAAACACCTTACAAACAAGAACATTCTTCAAGCCTACTGCCAAAAACAGTCTGCTATCCTTTAACAGTTTTCACCCCCGCCTTTTGAGAGAAAACCTTCCGTACAGTCAGTTCTTACGACTGAGGAGAAAGTGTAGCTCCATAAAAGACTACAAATCCCAAGCAACTGATCTCTGTGAAAAACTAACGGCTAGAGATTACCCTAAAAGAATAATTAACTCCTGTGCAAAACGAGCCAGAAATCAACCCAGAGAATCTCTACTTGAAAGTCACCCAAAACAGACTGATGACAGGACTACATGTGTCACAACCTATAGCCCAATAACAAATCACGTGAAAAAAATAATCAACCGCAACTGGAAGATCATAACATCTAACACCCTGACCTGGTCAAAACCAAGATTTGCGAACAAAAGGAGCAGTAATATAAAAGATCTCCTAGTCCACACAAGACCACCTCCGAAGAAGAAGAAACAACAACCAGGCCTATGGAATAACCCTCCAATCACTGGACACTACCCTTGCGGGACCTGCGTAGTTTGTGCAACCACAGAACCAACGAAAGAACTGCAGTTACTTCCAGATTTTGCATGGAAACTGAAAAAACACACCAACTGCAACACTAGCCACGTTGTATATATGATCACATGCCCTTGTGACATGAGATATATTGGGATGACGTGCCGAAAAGCCAAACAGAGACTCTGTGAACACAGGAGCAATGTCAACTGTAAGAAAAGTACGACAAAGATGTCATCGCATTACAAAGAGAAACAACATACAGCCAATGACCTGCATTGGGTAATCCTAGAAAGCCTAGATACAGTAGACAGAAACGCAGCCAATATACTGTTTGAAAAGGAACAACGTTGGGTCCATAGGCTCAAAACAGATACCCAGGGCCTTAACGATTCTGTTCCTTGGTTGTCCCTAAACAGATGATTCAATATCCTAAGCCCGTCTATAACACTTTACCTCAAGTGCAGAACACAAGTGGCCTAATAACCCAGCTTACATTGCAGACCAGTGACTTCTAACAGTGTCTTATGAGAGCAACAATAAAACCTTTGCGCTTTCCACAAAGCATGGTAATCTCCATGCCAACCTCAACATACCAAAATATGAAAATTGCATTTTCCTCAATGCGTGTACCTTAGACCACCTACTCGGCAATAAACTGTTGCACCCAGCGGTGCATATACCTTTCCAACATAATCACAATAAATTGAATTTACTACATGTTAATCCCCTTACGAATCAAATGACTAAAACATTCAATTTGGCCATTGAATATAACTAATAACAGTAATAATTGCCGTAACAGGCCGTTTGTGAAGTATTTCTTTCGAATCCCCCAAATTGGTGCATTTATAAATTCGGTGCAAGCACTTTTCCAAAACAAAGTTTACAAGGTTACAATCCCTGTTTGCCACCGATAATCATTCAGCATCATTTATTTTATTTTATTTTATTTTAATTGTGAAGCTAACTGGAATAGTATTAATTGTCATAAAAGAGCGATCGAGAAGTATTTCTTCCATCGCCACCATCACTAGGTACAAATCCACCCGGAACTACACCGCACTGTAGTTCCGGGTGATGACAGGCAGAGCCAGCACATGCTGCCAGGACCGAGTAAGAAGGCACTAAGGTAATGCAGAAACCCAAGCGCGCCGAGTACAAGAACAAACCGCAAGTACAAGACCGCGCCCTGTAATGTCTTTCCTTTAATACCCCTCCAGTAAGGCCTCTCTCGATCAGCCTAAATCCCCGAGGAAGCAATTTTTCCGACATAATAAGGTACGCATTAGAAACGAAGCGCACATAGCGCACTCGATACCACTCTAGTCACGCATCACTCAATCACGAAATAATGACCCACGGACAACTTTTGGTCCAAAGAGCATGTGAAGAGTTAATTTTAGCACGTAAGAATCACACACTCGAATGATTTGTGAAAGTGAACATGGAATGTCTGCAGTGTGAATGCAACCACAAAGCGGCCACATATTACAACGGTTCTCACTATAGACCACGCACTGAGAAAGTATCATGTTAAAACTATGGGCACCTCAATACAGTATTAGTCGATTCTTTTCTGCCCACCGAAGTATGACAAAGGAAGAGTTGACGCCTGAAATGAGTATGATAAAAAGTATTGCCATTTTCTAGTTCCTTAAAAATAAAAAGGTACTATTGTACATAATTATGTGTTTTCCCGTACCCCGTCTCCCTGTTTGTTGCTGTTTGTGTGTATGTTTTCTTTTTTCAGGTACAATGAAACCTTAACCCACGAAGAATCAGGTCAATAACCCTTTATTCTTCTCACAACAATTTTTTCACTATTTATTCACCCCCATTGGTCCTGACGAAAGCCTAAGATCCTCTGACTACCAAAGGCTGAAACATGTTGACCTCTTTTTAAACCCTATATACTAAGTGCACTTGAATCCCTTACCAATTCAGAGAGTGCACCTAACTTTTTACTTATAGTCCGAATCCAGACTTATTAAATTGCCTCTGTCTGGCTGTCCGGACTTTTAATAACGACACCACCACTAGACCCCCCACTTTCCACGATCACTACTGCCTTAAACCTAAGGCAAAACCTCCTGGTGGAGGGTGCATAATACAAAAAATGACTCAATGATTACGCACGCACGTGTAGAAAAGCGGGGACACAGTATATACCGCTGAAGAGAAATCACCAACATACACGTGTATGAGGTTCATATTTGTTGGGAGATACCAGTTCCTCGACTTGTGAACCCAAGGTTTAAGCAGGACAAGTGATCCTTTCCCCCTTCTGATTATAAAAGAGATCGTCTCACCGCCTACTTGCGGACCGCATAACGTCACTGCGAGAGTCACCGTGGAGACATTCGCATCGAAGTGCCGCGGGAGGAGAAGATCAACGCTGCACCGCACATCGTTGCCGCACCTGAGATCGTCGCCGTCCCAAAGATTGTCGCATCGTACCTTTTGCGAGACGCTTCCTACGAAACCTGCGCACTGGAATCCACGCAAGGTTTCGCATCCCTCCCCATACAGACCGGAGTCATCGCATCACGCCCACTGCGTCCAGCGGGGTTGTGGCATCGCCTCCCCAGGGTCTCAGGAGTGACGCATCGCTTGATTTGCGATGCTGCAGCTTTCACTTAGAACTTTTGTTGCATCTAAAGGTGCTGTTGGCTAAAACGTGACGTAACTGTGGATTATTTTAATGCAACCTTAAGAACTCTTTTGAAACCATATTCTTGAACTGTGTATGTTGTATTTTTTTGTCGTTTTGGTCTTGTCTAGTTTAGATGAAAATACTTGAATTTTTCTAAACAGTTGTGGAGTCCCTTTGTGGTGTTTTCACTGTGTTACTGTGAGTGTTGGTACAAATACTTTACACATTGCCTTTGATAAGCCTGACAGCTCGTGCCAATCTACCAAGGGGGTGAGCAGGGGTAATCTAAAGAGAGTATCCTCCTTCTCCCTAACTAGAAGCAAGGGTCCCTATTTGGACAGTGGTACCTACCCCTGCAACTAGAAACCCCCAGATCCAACAGAAACCATGTTGGAAAGCATGTTAGAGGGCCCCCTTTGGTGCACAGCCTCTGGTTGAAGGCCTGGAGGGCCCACCTGTCATTCCCTGCACCCTGTGGCAGGCACCTTGAGATACCTGCCACAGGGTGCAGGGATGAACAGCACCTCCATTTCACTATAGGCGCATGCATCACAGATGGTTTATGGCTGTAATGCATGTTCCCATAGTGAAACATAGAAATGCAACTGAACACCATTCGGTAGCATCTTAATGAGACCATAGTGACCGCTGACCGGGTGTCGGTCAGTCCCATGACCGAATCGGTGTCGGGTGGAAGTGATCCTGCCCTACATCATAATGAGCCCCTATATCTCTCATATCACTCACTGAACCAGGGGCGCCTCCTCCATTAGGGCAGAGAAGTATCACCCCACTGCTTTCTCACAGTGCGAGAAGCAAAAACATAAAATGGTAAAGCTAACATTTTATGTCTCTGCTTATTACACTGTGAGAAAGCAGAAGTTTTTGTTTGGGGGTGTCTGCTCTAGGGCAGGTGAGGAGTAGCTTGCCCACTGCTAAGGGCGCTGACTGTTTGGTCGGCCCTTTGGGCCAACCAAACCAGACATGCACACTCTGCCTTTTCTCCATGTAGGCTGCATGTAGCCTACTTGGAGAAAATGGCCTCCCCGTATGCGCCTGGCTGGTCGGTGTGCCAACCAATCACAACCCTGCCATTGCAGCGTTGTGATTGGCGGGGAGGGGGGCTCGGAGGGGAGGGGGGCTGTCTGTTTCCTGTTCCTGCCAGAGGCAGGAGAGCAGGAAAACGCAGGACCCGTAGCAGATACATTTGAAAAAAATGAGCAACCCCCCCAGCGACCTGCCCGCTCGACCCCAGCCCACTCCCATGCTCCCCCACCCGCGATTAATGCCGGCTGCGACTGCACTCATCCCATCCATCTCCCCATTGCAGGCAATAATTTAACGATATGTCCATTAACATTATACCTACTAATCTCTCATCAAATGTCATTGTCTACCTAGAACTATCACCAGTGTACCAGTAGCTGTCAAAAAGACGGGGCCTCAGTGGATCTTTATCTCCTCTGTATCATTAATATGTTAACCCCTTCGCTGCTAGGCCTTTTCCCCTCCTGTGCTAAGCCTTTTTTTGGCGATTTGGGGTAGTGAACGCTTAGGCCCCTGTAACGTTTTGACCAAATAAGGTATCCACGCCAAATTTGCGTCCTTTTCTTCCAATGTCATGTGAATTCTAGAGGTGCCCAGGGTTTGTGATTCCCTTGCAGTAGTCCCAGAAATTAAGCAAAATACAGTAACATTTTTGTTTTTTTCAGAAAATTTGGAAAAACGGGCTGCAAATGAAAGCCTCTGGGTTTTTCCCTGCAAATGTTATCAAAAAAGAGTTTATGGGGATGAAATCTCCATTTTCTCAGCTTTTAGGCAATTACAGTCTTTTGTCAGAGAACCAACATTTTTCACACAGTTTTGGCATTTTTGTGGGACATAGCCTATTTTTGCTATTTTTAGAGCTTTCAACCTCCTTCCAGTTAATGGTAGAAATGAGTTTGAAAGCAATAATGGATCCTGGAAAGCTACACATTTCCGAAATGTAGACAACATTCTGAATTCAGAAAGGGGTCATTTGTCTAAATCCATGAAGGTTTCTTTATAGAAACTAACATTTAAATATTGGAATAATTGAAAATTAGTTGAAAAAAACAGCTTTTTGTCTCAACGTTTTTACCTATAACTTCTTGTAATTTTGACAGCTCTTTGAAAGTATTATACCATTACAACCGTCTCACCTTCCTGGTTGTGGGGATATATAAGACTTGTAGTTTCACCAAGAACCCGACGAACCCAGAGCCAAAAACTGAGCAGCAACTTGCAATGTAATTTTATTTTTACTGGGTACACTTATTCTTGGAAAATGTATACATGGAAAAATCGGTATGAAAGACACCTATCTATTTCTGAATTGGGTACAAATTATAGAGTTTATAAACAGTATATATTTGCACATTTTCAAAATTGGGAATACTCATACTAGCATGAGAATTATTGATCATTTTTCAAAAAGATTTTTTTTTAACACAATGTCTTTCATTGGGAAGGGAGAAATGCATGAAAACTCAATAGGTAATAACAGTTGATTTACAAATCTGAATTACCCTAAGTCTCCCGATAAAAACGGTACCTCACTTGTGTGGGTCGGCCTTGTGCCTGCGACAGGAAACGGCGCAAAATGCAAAGTGGTCACACCTCAATTTTGCAGTTAAAAATTGACCCTTTTATGGCAAAGTGCCTAGCTGTAGTTTTTGCACCCTAGCTCTGCCGGCACCTAGGGAAACCTAGCAAACCTATACATTTTTGAAAACTAGACACCCAGGGGAATTCAGGATGGGGTGACTCAACTGACTACCACCAGGTTCTGTTACCCAGAATCCCTTGCAAACCTAAAAAATGAGGGTAAAAAACACATTTTCCTCACATTTCTGTGGTGGAAAGTTCTGGAATCTCATATTTCTCTGGTGGAAAGTTCTGGAATCTGTGTGGATCAACAAATTTCCACCCACCCCGTGTTTCCCCAGGTCTCCCGAAAACAATGGTACCTCAGTTGCCTGGGTCTGCCTAGTGCCTGTGACAGGAGACAGCGCAAAACGCAACGTGTTCGCACCGCAATTTCGCACTGAAAACGGGCCCTTTTTTGGCAAAGTGCCTACCTTTCGCTTTTTAACCCTAGCTCTGCCGGCACCTAGGGAAACCTAGCAAACCTATACATTTTTGAAAACTAGACACCCAGGGGAATTCAGGATGAGGTGACTCAACTGCCTCCCACCAGGTTCTGTTACCCAAAATCCCTTGCAAAGCTAAAAAATTCACCAAATAAACGCATTTTCCTAACATTTCTCTGGTGGAAAGTTCTGGGATCTGCGTAGATCAACAAATTTCCATCCACCCCGCGTTTCCCCAGGTCTCCCGAAAAAAATGGTACCTCACTTACCTGGGTCTGCCTACTGCCTGCGACAGGAAACAGCGCAAAAACACAACGTGTTCGCACCGCAATTTCGCAGTGAAAACGGGCCCTTTTTTGGCAAAGTGCTTACCTTTCGTTTTTTAACCCTAGCTCTGCCGGCACCTAGGGAAACCTAGCAAACCTATACATTTTTGAAAACTAGACACCCAGGGAAATTCAGGAAGGAGTGACTCAACTGCCTCCCACCAGGTTCTGTTACCCAGAATCCCTTGCAAAGCTAAAAAATTGACAAATAAAACGCATTTTCCTCACATTTCTGTGGTGGAAAGTTCTGGAATCTGTGTGGATCAACAAGTTTCCACCCACCCCGTGTTCCCCCAGGTCGCCCGAAAAAAATTTGTACCTCACTTGCCTGGGTCTGCCTAGTGCCTGCGACAGGAAACTGTGCAAAACGCAATGTGTTCGCACCGCAATTTTGCAGTGAAAACAGGCCCTTTTTTGGCAAAGTGCCTACCTTTCGTTTTTTAACCCGAGCTCTGCCAGCACCTAGGGAAACCTAGCAAACCTATACATTTTTGAAAACTAGACACCCAGGGGAATTCAGGATGGGGTGGCTCAACTGCCTCCCACCAGGTTTTGTTACCCAGAATCCCTTGCAAACTAAATAATTCACAAAAAATGCATTTTCCTCACATTTCTGTGGTGAAAAGTTCTGGAATCTGCGTGGATCAACAAATTTCTACCCACCCCGTGTTCCACCAGGTCTCCGAAAAAAAATGGTACCTCACTTGCCTGGGCTCGCCATGGCCTGCGACAGGAAACAGCGCAAAACGCAACGTGGTTGCACCGCAATTTCGCAGTGAAAACGGGCCCTTTTTTGGCAAAGTGCCTACCTTTTATTTTTGAACCCTTGCTCTGCTGGCACCTAGGGAAACCTAGCAAACGTATACATTTTTTAAAACTAGACATGCAGGGGAATTCAGGATGTGGTGACTCAACTGCCTTCCACCAGGTTCTGCTACCCAGAATCCCTTGCAAACCTAAACAATTGACAAAATAAAACGCATTTTCCTCACATTTCTGTGGTAGAAAGTTCTGGAATCTGCATGGATCAACAAATTTCCTCCTAACCAGCGTTCCCCCAGGTCTCCCAATAAAAATGGTACCTCACTTGCGTGGGTAGGCATAGTGGCTGCAACAGGAAAAGGCCCAAATCGTACGGTGGAGACTTAAAAATAACCTATAATAAAACTACCTTATTTTTGGGTGGGGGCACCTGAGTTTTTGACCCGGGGCTCGGCGGCCATCTTTGGAAACTACCAAACCCAAACAGTTCTGAAAACTAGACACCCGGGGGAGTCTAGGAGGTATGGCACACACGTATTCCTACCCAGAATTCCCTGCAAACCTTAAAATTAGTTTAAAAAAACACTTTTCAATACATTTTTGCGTGGGATCTCCATGCCGGCAAAAATGGCCTACCAACCAGCATTCCCCTTGTTCTCCCGAGTAAAATGATACCTCACTTGTGTGGGTGGGCCAAAGCAGAACAGGCCAAACATTTATTTTTAAGAAATTGGAGCATTCAGGATTGACAAATTAAGCACAGAGAATTCTACAGTTTTGGAGTCATCCTAGTCACAGGCCTTTTTTAACCGAATTTTAAGGTTTGCAGGGAATACTGGGTAGGAAAACGTTGGGGGATCCACGCATGCCATACCTCCCTGGACTCCCCCGGGTGTCTAGTTTTCAGAACTGTTTGTGTTTGGTAGTTTCCAAAGATGGCCACCGAGCCCCGTGCCAAAAACTCATGGGAACCCCCTTGCAAAACCAAATTGTTTTGAATGAATTAAGTTTTCAATTTGAGAGCGTGAGATTCTTGGGACAATATTGCATGGAAATTGTGACAGACATTTTCAAGTTTGCAGGACATTGTGGATAAAAAAACAATAGAATTCACAAGAAAGACATGACCATATACTCCCATGGTTTAACAATAATATCTACATTTAGTAAGTTATTTATAGCTGTAATGTACACCTTAACAGAGTTACTCAAAAGTCAAACATTCAAGCACGGCTATCTATTCCTCAAAGACCCACACATACAGGTTGGATTTGGCACGAGGGCGAGTGATGGTTCAGTACATAACATTTTATTAACAAGATATTTCAACAAAATGAAATGCACTGTCAATAAATAAGTGCATAAAAACCGAACCAGTGACTCGCAACTCGTGAGCTGTAAAGCCACGACAAGGCACCAACCGTTTTACAGGCCATTCACGCACCTTTCATACCTGATACACACCAGACCATTGACACCATCCGGAAGGAAAAGCAACACATTACAACATTCACAAAAAGGGACAAGGTACACCCTACTTCAGAAAGAGAAAAAAGACAAATATTACTGCACAGCCATCTAATCCACAAGCACACACACATACTGGTTGGATTTGGCACGAGGGTGAGTGATGATTCAGTACATACAATTGTATTCGCAAGTAATTTCACAAAAATTAAATGCACTGCGAATAATTGAAAGTATGAGAAACTGACCACTGACTCACAGCTCGTGAGCTGTAAAGCCACGTCAAGGCACCAACCTCTTTACAGGCCATTCATACACCTTTTGTACGTGTGACACATGCAAAACATTCACAACGCCAGCCGCGGACCCATCACATTACAACACTCACACCAGCAGACAGCGCCATTCAAGGGCCCATCACTTTCACACGCCCACATTCCTGACACTGCAACTACACAAAATGATGGACTGCGTGGAGTGTCACTTAACTAGCAGTGTGTGTAGTGACCAACAAAAAGTAACTACTCACACACCGCCAGCCGAGCGCCAGTCCACCCACACCACCATCCAAGCACCAGACCATGCACTCCGCGCACACCGACAGCCAAGTACCACTCCACGCACACCACCAGCCAAGCGCCACTCCACGCACACCACCAGCCAAGCACCACTCCACGCACACTGCCAGCCAAGCACCACTCCACACACACCACCAGCCAAGCACCACTCCATGCACAGATAGCCAAGTACCACTCCACGCACACCACCAGCCAAGCACCACTCCACACACACCACCAGCCAAGCACCACTCCACGCACACCACCAGCCAAGCACCACTCCACGCACACCGCCAGCCAAGCGTCACTCCACACACACCGCCAGCCAAGCACCACTCCGTGCATAGACAGCCAAGTATCACTCCACACACACCACCAGCCAAGCGCCACTCTGTGCACAGACAGTCAAGTACCACTCCACGCACACCACCAGCCAAGCGCCACTCCACACACACCACCAGCCAAGCGCCACTCCACACACACCACCAGCCAAGCGCCACTCCACGCACACCTCCAGCCAAACACCACTCCACGCACACCGCCAGCCAAGCGTCACTCCACGCACACCGCCAGCCAAGCACCACTCCACGCACACCTCCAGCCAAGCACCACTCCACGCACACCTCCAGCCAAGCACCACTCCACGCACACCTCCAGCCAAAAGCCACTCCACGCACACCGACAGCCAAGCGCCATGCCACGCACACCGCCAGCCAAGTACCACTCCGCCCACACCGCCAGCCTACGCACACCGCCATCACATTTTGAATTTTTTTTAACAACAGAAACAAAATGATTGCAAATAGATAAAAATCTAGTAACACAAAATCTGTAACTAAAAACATTGCACAAATGCCAACCTTAAAAAAGAATACAAATTATCTAAAAAACACAGACCAGGCAGTACATTTTACCACTCATGGATACTCCCAAAAATTATTTTGTGTGTGGTAAGCTCTATAACAAGCAGGCACACACAGCCCAGGGTTAGAAGGACACCCAGGGCAGTAAAGATGAGTCTCCTTCCGCAAACCTCTTTGCCAACAGACTCTACATCTCCTAGTGGGAAAGTCTTTTGTAGATGTGGGAGGAATGTAATCAGGAAAGTGGCGATCTTTCAATCGAGCCACATCCTCCACCACTCCAAATCTAGGAACACTTACTTGCTCCACAACAACAAGGCTAGATATCACAGAGTGCTGAAACTGAAGAAAGGTCAACTTTGACCCAGGAGAACACGCCTTGAACACAATAAAAGCATTGAAAGTTGCTAAGTTGAAAAAATGGATGGCAAACTTCTTATACCAAACATAAGCCTTCCGAATAGCAGTGTAAGGTTCCAACCTCTGATCTACTCTGTCAACACCACCCATGTGCTTATTGTAGTCCAGAATGCACACAGGTTTGTGCACTTCAGCAACCTGACCCCAAACTGGCAGAGGTGAAGTACTCTCATCATGGATGGTACTCAGCATGTACACATCCCTCCTGTCCACAAATTTCACAGCTAGTAGTTCGCCACAACGTAAGGAACTGCACTGACCCCTCTGAAGTTTCTTGCAAACAAGCTCCTTTGGAAAACCTTTGCGGTTAGAGCGGATTGTGCCACATGCAAAAGTGTCCACTTTAAACAATCCCTTAAACAATTGCACAGCAGTGTAGAAGTTATCAAGGTAGAAATGGTGGCCTCTGTTGAACAGTCTTCTAGCAAGATCCCACACAATTTTCTCTGACACTCCAAAAGTGGACGGACAACCAGGGGGGTCAATAGTGGAATCTCTACCAGTGTACACACGAAAATTAAAAACATACCCTGTCTTACTCTCAGACAACATATACAGTTTAATTCCATAGCGTGCCCTCTTGCCAGGGATGTACTGCCTAAAAATCAAACGACCCTTGAACAAAACCAAAGACTCATCAATATAAATTTCTTTCCCAGGAATGTAAATCTCTGAAAAACGATCAACAAAGTGATCAAGAACAGGCAGAATCTTAAAAAGAAGGTCACAGTCAGGGTGACTACCTGGCAATGCCTCAGAATTATCCATAAAATGCAACATGCATAGCAAAAGTAAATACCGATCACGAGTCATAACAGCTGGAAATATGGCTGTTGCCATTAAAGGACTGGTAGACCAATATGAAGCCAGGTTCAGCTTCTTTAACAAACACATCAATAAAGTCAATCCCAAAAACTTCTTCAGCTCTTCCAGATTTGTGGGAGTCCACCGGGTAGCTCTAGAGTGGGGTCTAAGTTTGTCACTGTTGACCCTCAAAAACTATTCAGCATACAAATTAGTCTGCTCAACAATCTCACCCAAAACACATCATCCATAAATAACTGAAAATACTGTATAGGCAAAAAGTTTCACAATCCACTCTACACACTGCATCACCGCTAAAGGCAGGCAACACCGGCTGCACCATGTTAGGATCAACCCAGAGTCCAACACTTCCAGTAGGAAGACTAGCAGCCTCAGGCTGAAATCCAGCTGCCTCTTGCACCATCGGCACAGCAGTGTCCTCCTCTAACACAGGCCCTTCATCTGCACTGAGAGTACCTTCATCATCCGATGATTCCAGGTGGAGAGAAAACTCACTGCCAGAATCTTCCCCTCCCTCCTCTCCCTCAGACGTTCCCCTCCCTACTCTCCCTCAGACGCACTGTCAGTGTCATAATCCGGCTCAGAGGAAGATTCAAGAAGCATACCTACCACCTGCTGAGCAGTCATTCTACGGCTAGCCATAATGATTACTAACAAAGGTTACTTGACACACAAGTCAACAACTATAATCACTATGTGAAATAAGCAATGAATAAAATTCACCTTTATCAAAAATAACTACACAGTGCAAAACAATACCACTCACTTGCCAGAAGCAACTAAATCACCACCACGTAGTCTGCACTGACTCAGTACGGATCAACAATATCCCACTAAAAAAGAAAGAGGAAAAAATAGACATAAGACAATGCAAAACACATCACAAAAATGCTCATGCTCAAAACACTAACTAAATTCCACTAAGACACCACTTACAAAAAAAATATCCAAACATTGCAATATTACTCATTTGGAGTACATACAACAAAAATAATTTTCTTACCTACAAAAATGCAAATACACAAAACTGCAGATCAACCACTGTCGAAACCGCAAACAGGAATCAAAAGCTTGAGACTAGATTTAAAAAGAAGAAAAAAAAACATTAGATTCACATACACAAAAAATACACTAGTCCAACATGCCAAGTTAAGGGGTAGGTGGGCCTAACAGTATGATATCAATAGGGGAGCATCCCTTGCCCTTGAGGCCACCCCCAAAAAGACAACATTTTTAAAAATTCTGGTGTCTACTGGCTTCTGCCCCCCTTGGGAACAGATGGGACTGCTACTCTGCCACTCAAAGCGGGCAGAAAAGGCCACAATCATCCTCCCATAAAGTAAGGGGACCAACCCATGACCATGGGGCGGATCACCAAAATAAAAATAAACCCTGGTGCCCTAGTGGCCCTAAAAAAAAAAAAAAGCAGAACTGCCCTTCCAGGTGATACTAAAGGGGATGACGGACGGAGCGCATGCGCAAATCTAACACTCACCCCCAGGCAACTGATCTTGAATTAATCCATCATCATTGTTTAGCTCACTTTACCAACCCAGTTCAGACATGGCCATATGCAAATCAGACTGACCCTGTGCCCTTTGATTGCCCTAAGTTGGCAGACGTGGGTACCTTGCTCACTTTGGCACTGCACTCAAGCTAACCTGGCTGATAATGGCTGATTATCCAGTAACCGGTCCCATTATGGTTATTTTTCTAGAAATTTGACCCCCTCCCTCCGGGGGCAGCCAAAAGCTTACAACATGCCCCAAAGGCTACTCAAAATGGCCCCCAAAATGAAAGTGACCCTTGCCCAAGGGGCCACTCTCCTGCTCTTTGCCCCAATGCATGGTTTCTATGAAAAAAAATATTTAAATAATGCCCCCCCAGGTGGCAAACAAAGCAAAGGTAATTGCCCCCTAAAGGGGAGCAACCCTTGTCCAAGGGGTTGCTCCCCAAAACAAAAACAAAAACATTAGGGCTACTCAAAATGGCCACCAAAAGGAGAGTGACCCTTGCCCAAGGGGCCACTTCCCTGCTCTTTGCCCCAGTGCATAGAAACATTTGTATGCTACTACCCCCGAAAGGACAAGGGTCGCTCCCAAAAACTAAAAAAAACAATAGGGCCACACAAGATAGCCCCCCAAAAAAGAGTGGCCTTTGCCCAAGGGGCCTCTCCACAGTTCTTTGCCCCAGGAAAAAAACATAACATTTGTAATGCCCCCCAAATACAGGAGCATCCCTTGTCCAAGGGGACGCTCCCCAAAACAAAAATAAACAAAAGGGCTGCACAAAATGGCCCCCATAATGAGAGTGACCCTTGCCCAAGGGGCCGCTCCCCAAACCAACAAAATTTGCCATTTAAAAAAAATAATAATCCCTGGTGTCTAGTGGGCATTCCTGCTGCACGATCGCACGATTGTGCAGCAGGAATGCAGAAAGAGACATCGAGGGAAAGGAAAACCCTTTCCTTTCCCCCGAAGCCTCTTTAGTTTCAATCCCCCCCTCTCCAGCCCCAAAACTCACCTCTTTCTCCTCCGACGCGCAGGAAGCAAATGGCTTCCCTGCGCGTCGGAGGACAAAGGGAACCTCCAATGACGCGGACGGGGGGAGCCAGGGGAAGGTCTTCCCCTTCCTCCCCCGTACAAACGAAATAGATCGGGCACCCACGGGGGGAGCACTGGCGCTCCCCCCGCGGGTGGGGCTCATGACGAGCTGAGCTCGTCATGAGCACCCGAGCACTGTATGCCATGACGAGCTCAGCTCGTCATGAGCATACAAGGGGTTAATATGCTCATAATGGTTGTTTGGATAATTCAATACTCTATACTTTCTCTCAACAGTTTCAGAGATACAATGGCCTCTTCTTTCCCAACTAATCACCACTCATTCGAAAACGTCAGCAGACATCCTGCAAGCAGGAGTTTGGCCCTCTACCATCAGTTGGTCAAGTAAGTCTGTAACCAGAATTCACATACTACTATCAAAATCCAATTTAAACATATCCCCCTCAGTCACTATTAATGCATGTCTGACCATTTCCTCAGGTGAAAGGAATATGCCATATCTCTGTTCACACCATTTGTGTCACCTATCACATTTCTCCTTCATCAAACTGTCACTTTTCTTTTGCTATCATCTTGTACTTTCTACAGCAGCTCATATCAAGTGGTCCATCCACGAAAGAAACATCCATGGCAATTGCACAACAACATACAGCCACTGCAATAAAAACATACATAAAACAAGCGAGACACAGTGGGGCAGATTTACAAGCCCTTTGCGACACATTTACGCCGCTGTTGTGTCACTTCAGTGTAACAGCAGCGGCGTAAACCATGCTCCATGTTGCGCCTTATTTACAACGTGATGCATCTAGGGAGATGCGTCACACTGTAAAGCCCTGCGCCACATTAAACCTGCGTCAGGTTCAATGTATGCAGGGTGGGCGTTAAGTCTGAAAAAGCCTCGGAAAAGTGTTGCAGTGAAATGTACAAGATTTCACTGAGTCCCTTTTCTGACACCGCTGCGTCAAAACCATGCGCCTGCCTGAAGCAGGCGTAAGGCGTGACACAGCATGTTAGGTATAAGCAGCCCCTGAGCATTGCTGGAGTTGCGTCGTGCTTGCGACACAACTCCAGAAATGCGACACCCTTACGCCATCAGATGTGTCACTCATCTGTTCATCCTTGCGCCATGATGCGCTGCATTGTAAATGTAGCACATCTGTGCTGGCGCAAGGTTAAATTTGCATGACGCATCTTACCTGGCGCATCCCTGCTGATATCCAGGATGCGCCAGTCCTTGTAAATCTGCCCCAATGTCTTTTGCAGTGCTCTTTAAGGGTGAAGCCAGTTTGGATGATCAGCTAAGTTAATCCTGGTGCGTTGTTTAATCATTACTATGGAGCAGTAGAAAGATGGCAAATCTTCCAGTTCAGCGACAAACTTCAATCAATATTTGTTTTCACTGGAGAAGACAGGGTCCCCTCCTTACACGAACGATTGAACACACAAGGAAAGTCAACCCATGAAAACAGGAGTAATCATGAATAACAGGAAATCTAAAATGTCCCTACTGAATCATCACAATTGCTTTACTTTACAGCAATCACTCTCAAGGCACTGCTTTGTGGATTTCCTCTGACAAAGCACCTAGCATGTTTAGACCAGGGCTGCAGGATGGAAATCAACTCTACAAATATAAGCTGCCTATGAATAACCTCAACACTAGCCAAATAAGATATAAAGGGTTAGAAGGGACAGAATCATAAAACACTTGGTAAAAGACAAAGACAAAACACCCCGCATTTTCTGTGACAGAGCTACTATGTGCTAAAACAGACTCTAGGATTAAAAAGAGGCTTACAGAACTCAACAGTGGATGGCACCATCTCTGCAATGAAGTATGGAACTGAGAACCTTTTGCAAAAAACGATACATACAGAAAAGAGGATGCAGAGGGCTGATTCCAGAGAAATACGTAAGTGACATAGGTGAGCCGAATGTTAAGTAAGAAAGTCATCCAACAATTTCTAGAAAATTGGAAAGGAATCTGGTCATTTGAAGGACATCACATTTGTAGGACCACCTCAGGCTTTACATATAATTATTCTGAATTAAGAACACAGAAAGTTCCCATGAGAGGAGCAAGGGAAGTTGAACTCCCATATCTAGCCAATGAAACTATGCTACCCTTCCCAGCCTACACTAACCTGATCTTAAAAGAGCAGGGGGTCTGCTTGGCATTTTATTTCTACCTTACCCTGTTCCAGTGTACAGAATAGGAGGCTTCACTTTTATTTGTATTTGTTTTATTTTTTATATGTCATTTGGGCTTATTTTCTCCTTGGAGAGCTAGGGGCAAGGTGTCTCTCCAGCTTCCGCATGAGGCTGTAAAGCGACCACTGTTCTGATGGCTCCAATGGCACCATAGAGTGTTTTTCTTTGACCTGGTAATTGCTCTGCTAGGCGGTGGCAGGCCTGCAAATCAGCCAAAAAAAGGGATGTTTTGCATGCATGCTGGCACTTTTGAGCCACCCTTTTTCAGTGTTTAGTGTAATCTTCCTAGCAGGAAGGCTGAACCCCTTCCAGGCACGTGAGTTCCCACTGTCCATCTTGGCCATACTCTGCATCATTCGCTTCCCGCCAAGCATTCCAGGGGGACAACAGTTTGTGGTGTATAAAGGCCGCAGTTTTATTACAAAAAACATGGATCATATATCTTGCAAGTTACTGTTTGGTTAGCCTTAAAAACCGCTAACGATAGTAGCGAAACCCTGGGGAAGAGCATAGGCATCTCCGTGGAGGAAAGCTAATGGGTTTTCTCAATGACACACCAACGGTGCACCAACAGTGCCCTCCTCGCATGCTCTCCAAGAGAACATTGCCCTTTGAGAGACACCTAGTGAGCCACAAAGGGCAGTTCAAGAGCTCCGCAAACTAGATCATCTTCAGGGCACAGATAGGGGCTCCAAGAACATAGGCTCACTCGCTGGGGAAAGACTATACGGGTCTCGGGGGGGGGGTCAAATTATAACCAGCATTAAGGTTTGAAATCACAGTTTTTAGCCTTTTTATACTGATTGTTTTTACTGTAAAGATTGTAATTAATTATACAGTTAATAAAAAACTTCAAAACTACTGGTTGGTTATTCACGACCCATATTTTATTTATTTCGTATCACTCTGAATGTTGTCCACTGGTTTTCCTTCTATTTCTGTCTGACAGCACTGCCTCTGTGCCATGGCCCCTTATGCAGGTGTCTCAGGTTCTGCAGGTTATATGCTTCCCTTGCTACCACCCTTGTGCATGGCCATCAGACCGAGCCTGTCTGCAAGTGCTGTTCCGCTTGCCTAGACCCTTGCTGGCCACTTGCCTGCTTCCATTGCCCCTGTTGTGTGGCATCCCAAGGACACTGTCTGAGCAGCTCTTCTATACTGGCTGTCATTGTGTGCTGTCACTTGCTCCCTGTGTCCCTGCCGTGAGGCATCACAAGGACACTGTTTGAGCAGCTCTTCTACCTAGGTTACTATTTTCCCTGGTCCTCTTTTTGTGTTGCGTCTGCTACGCTGCCAGCAGTTTACCCATCGGTAGCAGCTCCCTCTTCGGACCATTCGAAATAAACCCTACTGTTCCAAGACCCCCACTATCCTAAGTGGGAGCGTGTCTCTGCCCACCCCAGTTGAGCAGAGCCCATCCTCTGAGAGATAACCTGTTGCCCTGAGGTTGATCCACCCATGTTGCATGAAACCCCCAGCCATAGCCCCACGTATCTTTGCCATGGTGATATGTGTTCAGGCCTTGGCTTGTCTGCTGCCCCGTGATTGCAAAAATGATCTTTACACCAAACGACCGAACAACATACCGTGAATTTTTTAAGCGCATGTTCACCCAAGGGTATCTTGGCACTGAATAACATATGTTTATTGTTACCTAACTCAATGGTACTCATTTTATTGACCTCAGAAGTATGAAAGGCTGATTGGACCTGCTGGTATTTGAACCTGTGACCATGAGGTCGAACACAGGCCCCTACAGTGGATGCATTAGTCCACTAAGCCACCAGACTCAACATGCCTGTTGGGCGGGTAAGCCTGGCATTTCTCCGGCTGAGGCGCTGGCTGTCCTAACATGTAGGGTTCCGCTGGTGATCTAGCCCTTGGATGCTTGTCTCCCTGGCTTCATAGTGTTTGAGGGTAAGAATGTCGGCTGGGATTGGGTATGGTTCTCAGCCATTCTAAGCCCCTTACACTTAGAAACCATTCCTGCTTTCTTTTTGGGCGAGTCATGGATTTCCCCGACTCCGTTGCCCCAGGACTTTTATTTCACTAACTGCCCCCCGCCACCCATAATGTCAAGCGATATACAGATCTCCTGTATAAATGAAACCGCAGTCGGGGCTAACTGAATTCTGATGACCAGAGCACTCCAATCTGAGAAGTTTAAACCCTGTGCATTGTGACTATCGCATGAGTGGTCGTGGCTCCTTAGGAGAATGTGAACTAGCCTCTAATTTCCCCTATTTTGTACTCTGTCTGCTGAAAGGTGCACTTGTGTATTTTAGGGATGCCCGTCAAGTTATCCCGGTGAGTCTTTTGTGACCCTTGTGGCTGGGTGAAAGATTTCCTCTTTTATGTGAATGCTCATCATTAATGGGTTAAATACTGGTGCGGGTGCACAGAAGACCTTCTGCATAACTTCCCACTGATTCTGCCCCTGTGCTATTTGGTGCATCTGATAGGCTTTGCTCAGGCAGTGGTGGGTTACTATAACTGTGCCCCTTTCAGAAGCTCGTAATTGTGGTAAGGTCAGCCCCTGCCGCCTTGTGACACGGCCAATCCTTACGTTTTTCGCGGGCTTTTGCCCTTTCCATTTCCGGTGGTCCCGCCATCGTTAGGAGTTCCCCGCGGGCCCTTATCTGGTCCGCATCACCTCCCCCAGCCTGCGTAACTACTGTGTCACAATCCTTTCACTTCTATGTCATTTATCTGTCTTTCCACTGTATGTAGAAGAATGCCCTGCTCATCATGGATCGATGCTGCTGTCATCACATGCTAGACTGATCATGGATTGGCGTTTGCATCAAATGGCAGAGGACTCCTGCACCAGTCACACACTCCTTTTCACAGAAAGGACGGGCAGTGTACTACCGCCTTATTGCACGTACCTGTATGCAGCTGGACACATAGAATGTCAATAGAACCTGTGTCAATTTGTACAGCTGAACAATCCAGGTGTACACCTATCCATATAGTAAGACCCCCAGATGGTCTCCCTACTCCCCCTGATATTGCAGGAATGCTAAAGGAGGCATATCCAGGATTAGTTACCTGCCCTCTCGCCCAGGTTTCCTGGAACATGCAGATCTCGAATTGATTAATAAAATATACCGAGTCAGGGTCATCCAATTTATTATGTATACCCGCTATGTTCCAAGACAGAACCCGTGTTACCTGGATATTGTGTAAATTATTTTTAGGGGACACTAAGGGAGGCAGCTTCGTTGAAGCTTTTAATAATCCGGTATCAATCAATCAGTACATTTATAGAGCGTACTACTCACCCGTGAAGGTTTCAAGGTGCTGAGGGAGGGGGGGGGGGGTGCTGCTACTGCTCGAACAGCCAGGTCTTAAGGTGTCTCCTGAAGGTAAGAAGGTCTTGGGTCAGTCGGAGGTGGGTGGGGAGGGAGTTCCAGGTCTTGGTGGCGAAGTAGGAGAAAGATCTGCCACCTGTCTTTGTTCTTAGGGTTCATGGTACGGTGGCGAGTGAGAGGCGGGCTGAGCGGAGTTGGCGAGTCGGGGTGTAGAACGAGAGGCGTTTGTTGAGGTATTCGGGTCCGGCATTGTGGAGCACTTTGTGTGCGTGGGTGAGGAGCTTGAACGTGATCATCTTGTTGACGGGGAGCCAGTGCAGGTCTCCCAGGTGGGTGGTGATGTGGCTGTGGCGGGGAATGTCCAGGATGAGGCGTGCAGAGGCATTCTATGTGCGTTGTAGTCTTTTCTGTAGCTTGGCCATTGTCCCTCCATAGAGTGCGTTGCCATAGTCGAGCCGGCTTGTGACGAGGGCTTGGGTGACAGTCCTTCTTGTTTCCGTGGGGATCCATTTGAAGATCTTTCGTAGCATGCGGAGGGTGTTGAAGCAGGAGGAGGAGATGGCGATGACTTGCTTGGTCATAGTGAACGATGAGTCCAGGACGAACCCAAGGTTGCGTGCGTGGTCGGTGGGAGTCGGTGCTGTGCCCAGGGCGGTGGGCCACCAGGAGTCGTTGCAGGTGGAGGGGGATGGTCCAAGGATGAGGACCTCCGTCTTGTCTGTGTTCAGTTTCAGGCGGCTGATCTTCATCCATTCGGCGACGGCCCTCATTCCTTCTTGGAAGTTGGATTTGGCGGTGACTGGGGCTTTGGTCAGGATGAGGATCAGCTGGGTGTCGTCGGTGTCTGAACTGGGGTGGCAGAGTGGGCTAAAGAACGGTGATGGATTAAACCCAGATCTGTTGACTGGGTGTGAGTGTTTGATTGGTTCAGATGCTCTGTCCATCACCCCTCCTTTTGTACCGCTTTGTTCGCCATAAGTTGGCAGGGTATGCTCAGACGTGAGTCCCTTGCTCACTTTGCCACTGGATTCAAGCAAGCCTGGCTGAAGACAGCTGAAATGCCAGAAACCGGTCCTAGGAAGATTGTTTCTGTTGCCTGGGTGTGAGTGTTTGATTGGTTCAGATGCTCCATCCATCACCACCCCCTTTTGTACCGCTTTTTTCGGCCATTAGTTGGCAGGGTATGCTCAGACGTGAGTCCCTTGCTCACTTTGCCACTGGATTCAAGCAAGCCTGGCTGAAGACGGCTGAAATGCCAGAAACCGGTCCTAGGAAGCTTGTTTCCGGTCCAGGGAAGGCATGGCTTGGCAGTTCGGGCTGGACTGTTCCCATGAGGCACAGGGTCAGACTGCTTTGCATATGGCCATGTCTGAACCGGGGTGGCAGAGTGGGCTAAAGAACGGTGATGGATTAAACCCAGATCTGTTGACTGGGTGTGATTGGTTCAGATGCTCCGTCCATCACCACCCTCTTTTGTACCGCTTTGTTCGCCATAAGTTGGCTGGGTATGCTCAGACGTGTGTCCCTTGCTCACTTTGCCACTGGATTCAAGCAAGCCTGCCTGAAGACGGCTGAAATGCCAGAAACCGGTCCGAGAAGCTTGTTTCCGGTCAAGGGAAGGCATTGCTTGGCAGTTCGGGCTGGACTGTTCCCATGAGTCACAGGGTCAGACTAATTTGCATATGGCCATGTCTGAACTGGGGTGGCAGAGTGGGCTAAAGAACGGTGATGGATTAAACCCAGATCTGTTGACTGGGTGTGAGTGTTTGATTGGTTCAGATGCTCCGTCCATCACCACCCCCTTTTGTACTACTCTAGAGTTCGGCGGGATTTTTTGGAGTCCTTGAGGTCTGTGGTGAACCAGGTGGTTCTCCTGCTGTTGTGCTTGTTCGGAGGGTTCTTGATAGGGGGGGAGGGTGTCGGCGCAGTTGCTGATTCACTGTGTGAGGTTTCGGGTGGCGGTGTTGGTGTCCGAGGCGTTGGCCGGGGGGCCCTGGGCTAGGGAGGCGGTCAGCTGGTCAGTGGTGACTTTGCTCCAGCATCTTCTGGGGATCTGCTGCGGTTGGATGTATGCGGTGAGTTTCTTGTAGGAGAACTGGATGTACCGGTGGTCGGTCCAGTGGAGAGTGGTGGTGTGGCTGACCGTGATGATGGTGCTGGTGGAGAAGATGGGGTCCAGCGTGTGGCCTGTGTGGTGAGTCGGGGTGCTCACTAGTTGCTTCAGTCCGAAGTTGGAGAGGTTGTCGAGCAGGGTGGTGGTGTTGTTGTTGTTGTTCTCCAGGTGGAAGTTCAGGTCCCCTAGGAGGATGTAGTTTGTGGTGGCGAGGGCGTGCGTGCTGACGAAATTGGCGATGGATTCGCTGAATTGTGGGCATGGACCCGGTGGCTGTAGATGAGTGTTCCTCTGAGGGTGGTCTCGGGTTTGGTGTGGATCTGGAAGTGTAGGTGCTCGGCGGTGCGGAGATTTTCTTCAGGGCTGGATGTGACTCTGAGGGTGTTCCTGTGGACGATGGCGATTCCTCCTCTGGGCTTGTTGGTACAGTCCCTCCAGGTGATTTTGTAGCCGTCCGGGATGGTAATGGCGATGTCAGGGGCCGAGGAGGCGTTCATCCAGGTTTCTGTCAGGAACGCGACTTCCGGGGCTGTTGAGTCAAGGAGGTCCCAGAGTTTGATGGCGTGCTTGTGTACAGAGCGGGTGTTGAGTAGGATGCACTTGAGGTCGTTGTTTCTTGGGCTGGTGTGGGAGGCAGTGGTTCGGGTCCTGGTGTAGCAGCAGTTTCGGCAGGAGAATGGTCCGTGAGTGCGCTTCGGGGTGGCTTGGTAGCAGGCAGTCGAGCGGCCGGTGTTGAGCGGGAGGAGGGTGGCCTCAGGGGACGCAGCGGCAGGAAAGAGAGGGAAGGGGGCGGCGGGGAAAGGAGGAAAGGATGGTGAAAAAAAGCAAAAAAGACAAGGAGGCAACTTTATTCACTCAGGGGGGGGGGCAGAGGGGAGCAGAGGGAGCACGACGGGGGATCACGAATAACGGAAAGAAAAGCGAGGTAGACAGGGACACAACACAATCAGATGGACAGAAAAACAAGCACAGATGAGCAGAGAGAATACAATCGGATGGACAGACCACGCACAAATGAGCAAAAAGAGAGAAAGCAGACAGAAACAGGCAGAACAATACTTACAATACTTATAGCCCACCTCTGGGACACCAGGGATGAGGTGCAGGCGGGAGCCTGCGGGTGGAGGGGGGCCTCAAACTTCCAACCGTAGCAGCAGTAGCGAAGGGCAGGGACACGGCAGCAGCAGGGTGTGCTGATGCGGTGGCGGAGAGGCCTGGCCTGAAACAGAGTCAAGGCCCTACGGATAAAAGGTGTTCAAAGTTTTCTATCTGTGCTAGATCACCTTCAGGATGGTTACTGCTTTGGAAGCCGCTCATGCTCCCTCTGACTGAACCTTTCTCACTTCGGGGATACAGCCCTATAAGATTACCCTTATTCTCATAGACCAAAGGTGCAGGACATATTTCCTCCTTGTTAAATAGGGGTGCATCCTTTAGTCAATCGACACCTTCTAGGGGACTGAACCTATTTTCAGTAGGAATATTAAAAATGAATTGGTTTTGCCAGCGGTGACCTAAATGTGGTAGTACAGGATTATTATAAACAGGTCTCCTTCCCATCTCCTGGTGGTGGCCATACTGATAGGGCCTGTTGGGTAAGTAAAAGTAACCTAAGGGAAATAATAAAATGCTGCCCTTGTTCCTCCGACGTTCAGAAGCTCAACCTCTTTGGGTTATCCATGGGTTTCTAAAATGAATTACTATGCAATCTCCTTGTATATCCATATGTTGTCCGCCTAACCAACCCACCCTTCTTGTTGTTAGGATCTCTTCAGAATTCTCATATCCAAAGTTGCTATGGTTCACTAACCAATGAACACTTATTTTTCAATTCTTGGTGAGAATCAGTTTGACCCTTTCTTAATTCGGGTACACCTGCAAGAATCACTACATATGGGGTTGAGGCAGGTGGTAAATATATGATTGGTGGGCAATAAGTCTGGTTATTGCATTCTAAAACTGGTAAAATTCCTTCCATCTCTTGCCTAAGATTTTTGTGTGCTTCCCCTTTTCGTTTAGACAGAGATGAACTATTCTTTGCTACATTTATTTGCGCTGGGAAAGGCCTTGCTACCCTAATTACATTTGTCTTCCTAGCCTGTGGTACACTATCTGCATTTAAGGGAGAGACTCTTTCATTAGAGATTGGACAGGGTTTTACAAGTTGATTACCCGTAGAGACCTGCTTGCATATCAAACTGTCAGAGCTGATGAGGTCCTTAGTTATCTCCCTAGATTTTATACATTCATTCAAATTTGCAGTCAACACGTCTAATCTTTCTAATAAAGGTCTAAGCTCCTCCTTTACAATAGCTCTCATTTGCATATGGAGATTCGTAACCAAGGATGTGACCCACACATGCTAATCATTTGTGAGACCTATAGTATCCTCTAGGGGGTTACCATCTCTGAAACCTTTTTCGAGGGTGGAGCCTTGCTGTTTTTTCCTTCTTGCAGGTGGTTTTACTTTGGGTTTTAATTTAACTTTGCTATTTCTGCCCGGTTGGTTTGGGGTAATGGCCTTAGGTGACTCTATACTCACTGCCTCTATGGTTACTATTTGGTCATTAGAGAGCTCTATTGCTAGAGCCCCTATATCCGATGTGGGACTGAGATTCATCGTTTCAATATCTAAATTTGGGTTGATAGATAGACGTCTCTCAGTCCGTTCTATTTCTGTGGCCACAGCTCCCAGGGCTTTCTCTAGCATCCTGTCTATAGAAGTAGGTTTAGAACTTATTTTGGGCAAGGCTAAAGCTTGTTTCTTCTACACACAAGCCTGTTTTCCCATTTTGTGAACTCTTAACAAATGTAGGGGGCTAATTTATACATTCCACTACACCATTTGAATATAATCTACACACACAATTATTTCCCCGCAGATATACAACACCGGCTTTTGAACTTCGCAGGGCGCCAAGTCAGTATAGTAAAAATGGACAGATCTCAGAGGATATCAAGCTTGGTAAAAGGGGGAATACCCAGCCCAGCCTCTTCCGGCCTCTGACGGGCCCGCGGGAGACTGAGCGTGCTTTTAAGCACCTCCTGGCACTTGAAGTTGATGACAAACAGCTGCGGCCCCCTAGGTACACCGGGAATGCTGGGAGTTGTGGTTTGAGACCGACCACATCACCACCAGCGGTCCGGTCGCTCCCGAGTTCTGCTGCAAAGCTGCCCGCGAGTCCCGAGAGAACACTGCCCCAACAGGCGTCCGGCTGGTGAAGGTAAGAAGGCAAGATTTGTGGTAGGGCATACAATACCTACAAGCTAAGGCTACCATCAATGCACCTCAATATAAATGGAAAAGTCAATGGAAAAGTCAAGCGACCGCGGTCGGCGTCAAGTTCCACCCGCGTTAGATATCACCTGTGGCTCCCGCCATGACAAAAGAGTCACCTGTGGCTCCCGCCATGACAAAAGAGACACTCGCGGCTCTTGCCGCACACAGGAAATAATCTGCGGCTCCCTACTTGTGGTCACATGGTCTGGGACTACCGGCCACCCCCCTCCTTAATACACCAACTGCATTACTTAATTCAACCATTCAACACATGGGTCTTTGGAAGTCAGGGGGTCAGGGCCCCCCTGGCCGTATTTATTAAAATATTAAAACAAAATTTAAATTTTAATAAAATAACATTTAGACAATTATTAAATGCGCATTTCAGAACATTAGATTAACATCCATTTTAACATGGTATGATGGGCTAACCTTAACAAATATCTAGTACAGCGTGTTTCCTAACCGAATCTAACATCCTGAAAATTAAAAATGCATTCTAATAATTAAGTCGTACGGCAAGGTCGCTAACCGGTGTCAGATCCTTTTACAGCTACGCTCTCACGTTCGAGATGCGCATGCGCAACCCAGGGCACGTTTCACCCACGTGCGCTCCCTGAACTCCATTTAACCATAACAGGAGGGCCCTGACACTCGCGCACCTTGATGACGTCATAGTGTCTGTGAGGGGTGGCTACCAGCCTGAGGAAAGCGTAGACTCCCTCCCCCGCACCGTTCTAAGTAATGGATATCATATCCTGCCCCTGACGTTCTGGGAGAGACCAATGGCCCCTCCCGACGGGCGGCCCCTTTCGTGAATGGGCCCGCCCCCCCCTAAGGACCTTAAAATGCTGCTCACCGATTATGACCTTACCGCCAGACCCACATAATAAATACGACATTGCTATACTAAGAGGGAAAAAGGCCTAAGGAGAAAATTAGTTAAAACCACAGCAAAGCACAAAACATATACATATGTACATTTTCCTGTAAACGGGAAAAAAGGCCTAAGGAGAAAAATTTGTTAAGAGACCACAGCAAAGCACAAAACATCTACTTATGTACATTCATCCTGTAAACGGGAAAAAGGCCTAATGAAGCAAGCATGTTATTCCTATGATCCTGAACATCGCTAGACAGTATACCTACCATTGTCTGCGCCCCAAGTTTCGCTAACCAAGGGGATGGAGGGTGGGGAAAATTACACAGCCCCACGGTGGGGCGAGGAGCGAGCCTGGGAGTGTGGGCACAAAGAGACCGCTTCCCGCGCTCCCCAGGTTCTTAACCCCTTCGCAGTCGCGGCCCCGCCCCGGAAGTGCACAACTACTTCCGGGGCGAGGGGCAAGCCACCCCGAAGGGACCGGGATATGGGAGGGGCCGGGCCCCGCCATGCATGCGTGGGGGCCGATTGGTCCCCCCTTTTCTAATCCGGCGGTTGGAGCGTAGCAATTAGAAAATGCCCGTGCTACCACACTCCGGTGAAAGCACACATGCAATGCGGGGTGAAATCCCTTCTTTACATGTTGTGGAGTGGAATCAATGACAGGGCAATGAAATAAAATGAAAAGCAATCAACATCCGCTGGTAAGTTTTCACCAGAACAAATATTGCCACCAGAAGGAGCTACTTGAAGCACAATTACTGGATTCAGCTCTCTTCTACTTGTGCAGCTAGGTAACACGGAGGCATGAATTACCACTCTCACCAGCCTCCTGCCCTCCGCTGTTCACCCGCTGCTCCTGATACTCCCGATGCTCCCGGTGCCTTGGCCCGACGCGACTCACCGGGCCTCCTGTGGCTCTTGTTACTCTTGTTTGTGGCCCAGACTCGGCTCCCGGTTCGCGGAGCCCAGTTCTTACCGCACGCCGGTTACCACTGCTCTCCCGCTCCTGTGCTCCCGCGCTCACACTAGGTCACTTGCAAGACCCGGAGTGGACCCAGCAGGGAAGTGTAGTCCGTGCTACATGCGGCCCCCCTCCAAACAGGAGCGGAATCCTCGCATAGTCCTCTGTCAGTGTGGCCGAAAGTTTGCTCAGTCAGGACGGAACCTGTCCTGACTGACCTGTACCTGTATGGCAATAATTACTTTTAAAAACCCAGTCATTCCGTTTGGGCTCGCGTTTGCAGACAGAATGAGGTAATTAACATGCATTACTGTCAGCTGTGTCAGGAGTAATTGTCAGTTACACTGCCTTCAAAAGGTTATCCATCACTTCACTTGTTGACAACCAGGGGAATAGTTACGCAAGCATTTCTATTCTTATCACGTGCTCACTTATTTATGGTGTCCTTGATTTGGGGGAATTCATTTGTCGATTGTGCAGATGAGATCAGTAATGTCAGAAAAGGATAAATACATCATTTCATATGTTTTTGAAAATTAATAATCGTTTCAGTGTGTTTACACAAATGTTATCATTGTCCCAAAAAAAGAGAAAAACGCACTTTCAAATGGAAACATTGTAAAATGAAGAATCTGCCTGTCTACCAAGAAAAATGTTAATGGGCCTGCGTTTAAAAACGTCCAGTATCATTTTATAAACTTATTAAATCACTGATCCGTAGAAACCTTTTACCATCCAGACTCCTCTGGGTTTCCATCTTTGTCTCAACTTGTCATTGGTCTTTTTACCTTCTTTAGTCCAGACCACCTTTTTTTAATTCTCTTGACTGGTTCATAGCTGCAGAGCACTTTATAAGAGCCTGACTGATGTTTAAGAGAAACGTTAACTGGTAGGAATTAATTTAGCGTCTCTCAGCTGTGTCAGAGGTAAACACAACCCTCTGCTGTCTGCCAGGCTGTGCTATATCAGCCTGGATTGCTTTGTCAATAATCTGCCTTGCCCGCGTGCTCACAATCTGAGATTGCTGTGATGATTGACAGACTGGAGACCGCCGATAATTCAAAGGGATTGGAGTTGTAGAATCTGCAAGGACCGTCTACAGTCTAAATGGCAGGATATCTCCACATCACTCTCTACACACAAAGGCTACAGCACCGTTAATGGCGGCCCGACTGTCCATCAAGTTCACTACGAGAGGATTTATCCCCCTTTCACTTCTTATCTTTTCTTCCTCGGTTTTTTCTACACCTTCTGCAGAATAAATTGCCACTTCACCTCCTGCACCCTGCACAATACAGCCATCTGTAGAACCTCTAGCCGGTATGCATCACTGTTTTTACCACAATCTCGCGCTTCTGAGTGTAAGGTAAACTGATGTTTACAGTTCTTGCACCCCACTCATACAAAAGCCAAGGGTAGGATTCAGAAAAACATTTATGAGTCCGGGCGCTGGTACTACAGGAGTACTCTTTTACCTACTCCTGCATGCCTTTGTGAATAGGTCTAAGGATAGTCTGCGTTTTAACTAAACCTGGTTGCCATTTCTCCCCTAAACAATGTGTTAAGTAGCATACCAACAAAGTAACACACAGACTATATTAATAATGACTGAATGAGTGATAACAGATATTAGCCTCACTCACTTCACTCTTTAGCGTTATCGGGCTCTAGGTAAGTGTAATTCTTCTACAAACCAAACTGTTTTTACAGGAGGGTACAGGTCATATTCATGAAAAGTCGATTTATTCACAGTCAGCTCAAAGCAAATTTGCAACTTTTACAAATGTGAATGGCTGTGTTTAGAGGAGAGCTGTACAGAAAACCTGCAGAGAAATTGTCGTATTTACTTTCTGCAGTTGTGATGGTATATTTCTAAGTCCAGGCGAAACTTGAGTTGTTTCCTTTGATAGAATTACATAAAATGTCCAAAAACGATTGGAAAGTACATATTATTACTTAAAATGCTGTTTCAAGTACCTCACATGCAAAATGAATGTGAGGATACATTTTGCACTACAACACTGATCACAATAATACATGATACATTGCTCACGACTGGCCATTTTGAAGGGAGCGGACATACAGACTTCAGCCTGAGTGTCAGACTTTAGTGGTAAGATTAGCATGGTATCTATCCCTAATGTATGAAAGAATGCCCCAAGCATGATAGGGAGACAGGATGCTTGGCAACTGACATCATTACCCTTCTTTGGGGTACCTTAACCATGCTAACCCCAAATTTGTAAAGTACAAACTAATCACGCTAAAGGTCTTGAGAGAGCGCAAACTGATTTACATGTATGAGTACATCACACTTACCTGTAGAGAGCATAATTCATGAAGAGAAATGCCATGAGTGCTAATAGTATTTGCGAATATATCCTAAATGTATGGCTAATGTAGGGATTTAAGTAGAAGTGGAACTGATACCGAAATGTGTGATATTATATGATTTTAGTAGACGTGATTATTCTTATTCTATGTCGTGTAGCTGTTAACGTGTAAGATGGACTGTGGTTAAACGCAGAAAGTGGTAGGCCTCAGGGCCAGAGCTGGAGCTAAAAGGAAAGGTGGTTCTTTTCACGACAAAGATTGTTTTAACGTTTTTGGTCCTTGCATTAATAGGCCATGATTTATAGAAATGTGTACTTATAAATAGAATAAGAGTATTAACATGCTTTAATTAAATGAAGAAGTTGAATATTATAATCGTTATGGGAATTATTGTAGGCCTGAAATGTTTTAGCATTGATTTATACGTACATGTCTGGGTTGAGAAATGTTGCAAGCCTTTTAAGAAGTCTATGAGAGTTGGTTTCTTGGCGGCAGATATCTGTCTGCAACAGGAAAGGGGGGATCCAATTATAAATGAATGAATAGAGGTCTGTTCAAATAGACGGCCCAGACATGGAGGAGGGTTCTGGAATGTTTAAGGGGTATCAGCGGGCCGGAGAAGAATCTGAGAAGCAAGGTCAACTCTAACGTCTGAGGCCCAATACAAAGCATCATGGAAAAAGCCTGAAGTTGCACCACGTGAGAGGCGTTTCGCAAGGGGCGTCTCAAATGTTGTTGACTGTTTTGTATTAGGGACAGCACCCCTGGGTAGAGTTAGAGCAGAGACCTGAGGACCCTTTTAGAGAGCGGATGGGTAGGCAGTGAGGGGTCATGACTGGAGAACTATAGGTTTTCACCAAGAGACTTAGAGTGGGTGACTTCCCTTGGGGGTCATTCATTGCTGACACCTTTGTTAGGTTGGGATTTGGTTAAGTAGGGATACCATCTAGAACAGGGTAGGGACGCCTAACCTGTGTTTGTTTCCTCCAACCTAAATGAAGGAGCGATATGCGTCTATGCTGATAGCTTTATTGTTCTTAGAACTTTTGAAACCTAGAAGTTGTCCGTGATCTTTGAGAGTAGAGTCCTTTCTTGGGTGAACTAACTTGCAGATGAGTATACTGTTTTCCTCCAAGACAGGCAATAAAGGTTCAGTCGACCAGATCGAGGTTTGGATCAATAGATATAAGATATCGATCAAAATCTCGCCCTTTCAGTTGGTAGCTATAGAGGATGGTTGCCTTCTTGAGGACGGTGACCTAGGCCAGGTTAGCTTACCCCAAGGCCCCTAGAAATCGATGATCGGAAGAACAGCCCGCAGATGAAGATCCGGATGACGTGAGACAGAAAAAGCAGCAGTATCGGTCGAGAGTGAGTATAAAGGGTTATGCGTGTTAGATTGCGGTGTTTTTGTATTGTATCTATGTTGTAATGTCTGGCGGAGTTGAATGTCTGTAGAGTGACTGTGGAACAGGTTGTGAGCGCGCGCAACCGGTGGAAATCTTAAGTTCAAGGAGAGCTTAAGTGGTTCGGGTGTATCGGACACCCAGAGTAATTGTCAACTAGCGTGAAGGGGGTCATGAGGTACCATTGACCACCCGAGAGACCGAGATAGGGGGAACGTAAGAGTGAGTGCGTGAGTAACGGACGCTGGTCGGAAGTTACTGTGTGTGTAAGGAACCTATCAAAGAGACGATAGACATCTCGTCAGTTGTGTTGACAATTACAGATAGACTGTGGACGTACAGTCGAGAGAAGTGACCGCTTGGTCGGAAGTAGTCATTTTTCGGTGTATGAATGGGACGCATGCATAACCGGGAGACGAGTTGAGAAAGGAGGGGTGCTGCTGCGAAGCGGAGAAAAGAGACGTCAGGTGGTGTCGCGCAGTGATTGGCTGACCGGAGAAAGACCGCGCTGTGATAGGCCAGCTAGCGAACACGTCACACAGGGTCGCGACGTGATTGGCCGACAGGAGAAAAACCGCGCTGTGATAGGCCAAGCTAAAAAAGCCGCGACAGGATTGGTGGATTGTCATCAGGAAGTAAACAGAGTAGCGAGGCTGGATTTTGTGCGCATAATTATGAAGTGTTTTAAATGGTTGAAAGCGCTGTTTAAGAAAGAGAAGCGAGGATCGTATGAAGGGGAAGAAGCCCCGCCGGAGGGTACGCCAGCTCGTTATATGGCAGTAAATGTTGGGTTGCATACGATCCTTTGGATATCAGAGTGGAGTAAGATTACTGAAGGAAATGAGGAACTGACGTTCCCGAAGTACGGGACGTTCAGATTAGAGGTGTTACATCGATTGAAATCAGTCATGACCTCAAAGAGACCCTTGCCTAGACCAACCCAGTTTGAAGCTCTTGATGCATGGCTTAGGGCAGCGCATGAAAGGAATATGAACAGAAGACAAGAAAGGGTGAAACGATCGGTAAGGGCAGTGCAGGATGCCAGGTGGGATGCGGATGCTAAAAGATGGAGAGTGCATAATTTGGAAATAAATAAACTGTACCCAGTGTTAGAGGCGCCAGTAAATAAAAGTCCCCTAGAAGAAGATGATGAGAGCGAAACAGAGGATAGCTTGATAAACAGATTACTGACAGACAGGCCACCCCCGTATAATAGAGCAGGGGGAGAGGTCGAGAATACTGAAGGAGCAAAGGGGGGCAATGCAGGAGAGCATAGACCGCTTCCCAGTTCAGAGTGGGATCCTGAGCCAAAGAAAGAGTTGCTCCAGCCTAGTCAGGTGCAACAGGTAGTCGGTAGGTTTGTGGTACAAAGAGCGCCGGAAACGGAAAGCGCCACATCCTACCCATTACCAGATGCACTACAGGTACCTGTTACTATAGGTCCTATAATATCGATATATGACCAAGAGAGAGCAAGAGGGGAAGAACGGAAACGGAAAGATAGAGAAAGAGCAGAAGAGGCAAGGAGGAACGATACCACTAATTCCCCAAGTCAGATGCCTATACCCAGAGAGTGGAGCACCCCGAAGCACACAGCAGGGGACCCAGGGGGAGATCCTGGGGGCCCCAGATGGCCAATGGATCTGAGGGGATCTGGACGAAAATCCTTTCAAGAGCTAAATGAGTACATGAAGCAGTGGGATGAGGCAGTGAAGGCTCAAAAGTGCATCAATGCTGCAGAAGCAGAAAGGGAAAGTCAGGACAGCCGAGCTCGGACTCACTGCGGGGCTGGAGAGAGTAGCCCGGAGTGGGACTGTAGAGGGAGTAGGGGAGTCACCCATTGGGCCCGGAGTGGAGGTAGAACAGACCTGGAAAACGGGGGCCCCGGGAATGGAGGGGTGGCGTGCCCAATACTCAGTGAAGGGGAGAGGAGAGCGCAAGAGTACAGGAACAGCTTTAAGTGTCCACACTGTGTGCCTGACACCAGAGAACAGAATAGGAGTTGTGAGAGGTCGCACCATAGTCCCTGTGATGACAGAAATGAGCGCAGCCCAGAGAATATGGGGAACCAGGAAGGATCGTATCGGATACTGAGCAATACGAGGCAAAGGGAGTGTACCGACCAGAGGGAAAATAACAGAGAGATGTGCGGTGAGAGGAGAGAAGAAGAAGAGAGTGGGCAGAGAGAGAGTAGGGATAACAGGCCCGTGTTCCATCACCTTCCAAGATCGGATGGCCGAGCATGGGACCTGGAGAGATGGGAGCAAGGGAGGCCACCCATTAACTCTCCTGAGCCCAAACGCAGAGCTCGAAGTTGGGATGGTAGGGAGACCAGTGAGCCCCCTTCAAAAGACATATTGCGAGCTGAGATAAAAGCCAAGAGACTTGATGTCTCCAGCTTAAGGTCAGATCTGGATGACATGGTAGATGGTACCCTGCCTTTAGAAAGAATGGAAATGTATGAACAGGATGAAATACTGTATATGGCAAAGGACATCACACGAAAGGCGAGAGCAGTCCATGAGAAGTTAGTCGAACTAGCAGGCAAATATATGGTGGACTTGTCAAGAACCAAAGCATTACAGGGTAACCACAGGCTACATTACTCAGATCGGGACCTAGATGAGAGGAGAACGATTGGGCTGAAAACACACATAAGGGAACTGATTACTGGAATAAGGACATGGAGGGCACTAGATAAGTGGGAAGAGAGGTGGTCCAAGAAAGGGACCGGCAGGAGAAGCATGATTGGTATGACACCAGGACAGCAGGGAATAGAAGCTTACCCTTTGCGTGAAGTTGCAAATGGGAACTATGTACATGTCCCTTGGAGTAGGGGAGATTTAGCTGCTTTTACCACCTCTTTCCCCAAGTTACGAGAGAATCCTGTGGAGTGGTACAAGCAAGTGGAGAGATTTGTAAAAATCTCCAAGGTCCTTTGGATAGATCTGAACACGCTGTTCGACATTGTAGTACCTGGAGACCTGTGGACAGCATGTAAGGTTAGCGCTGAGTGGCCCACAACGGAGCCAGAGAGAGATGCCAAGACTAATGGGCCGTCTGAGATTGTGATGGCAAAATTCGAGAGAGTGATGACTTGGCTGAAAGAGAAGGTGCCAATGCAAGACATAGATTGGGTCAGAATAGATCGAACAAGACAGGAACCCAAAGAGACAGTTCATGAATATTACGAGAGATTGCTGAAGGCATTTAAACAGTATAGCGGCTTGGATGTAATGGATCCAAAAGACATAGGGCAATTCGTGTCCAAGTTCGTCCTGGGACTGAGACCGGATATTAGTTTAATGATTCAGCAACACTCGATTTGTTGGCAAAGTAAACCCCTAGATGAAATACTGAGATATGCCAGGTACTGCTGTGATGAGGTAGACTCCAAGGCTAAGAAACTAAAAGAAAAGCTGGTGGTGGTACAATTGCAGACAGCAGGAAAGGGGGGACCGCAACAACAGCAGCAAGGGACAGGTACAGGAGGTAAGAAGCAGTACAGTCAGAACAAGGGTAATGAGGAGAGTACTACCTTTAGACCCAGAGTAGACATAGCTACCTTGAAGAAAACGACTAGGTGCCACCAGTGCAACGAGCTGGGGCATTGGAAACGCGAGTGCCCTTACAATGTAGAGATAGGAGAGCAAGAGATAGAGGAGGAAGAGGTCCAGAGCGCACCTATGAGAGGGGCGACGCAATACCAAGGAAAGGTGCTCAAAGGGGGGGGGGCTCCTCCCCGAGCCCAGTTCCCGCAACCTCCTCGAGTAGGGAGTATGGGTAAGACCTATAGACAAATGCCCCTGTTTGTGGAAGGGGAAGAGTGCTATTATGTGGACCCATTAACCGGACAGAGAGTGGAAAGAGAAGACTGCACCCTCGGGGCAGCCTTAGAGGTAGATCAGAGGGGACCCTATGTTGAAGCAGAAGTAGCAGGGTGCCCTACGACATTTCTGGTGGACACAGGAGCCACTAGATCCACGATCAGATCAGCTGCAGTTCCAGACCTGCCCATGTCTGGAGAGACCATACAGGTGGTAGGGGTCGCAAACAGGAGGATAACCAGCCAATTGACAGAACCGGTACAGGTGAAAATAGGGAAGTACAGCGATGAGCACCAGTTTGTGGTTTGCGATTCAAGCCCTGTGTGTCTGCTAGGAAGAGACCTGTTGTGCAAATTGAATTGTACTATATACTGTACACCTCAGGGAGTGGAGGTATTGACCAACGATGATGATGCAGACTTTAAAGTTGCAAACTCAAGAATATGCGTGGAGCTGTACCCTACTTTGACAGTAGACGAGCTTCCCTGGGATTTGAGAGAGACAGTGGCATCAGAAGTATGGGATTTCACTGGGGAAGAGATTGGATTGGTCAAAGGGGTGGACCCAGTGAAAATTGTAGTGAAGCCGCATGCTGAGTTCCCAAGAACACCCCAATATAAATTGACTCCAGAAACGATTGCGGGCATAAAACCCGTGATCGAGTCCATGATTAAACAGGGAATACTGAAAGAAATCGTGGGTAGTCCATGCAACTCCCCGATTATGGGTCTGCAGAAACCAAATGGGAAATTTCGGATAGTGCAGGACCTTCGAAAGATTAATAACATAGTCGTTTCATGTTGTCCAGTGGTACCGAATCCATCAGTGATACTGTTTCAGATTCCCTTCCAAGCAGAGTGGTTCACAGTGATCGATCTTTGTCAGGCTTTCTTTTCGATCCCTTTGGACGAAGATAGCCATTTTCTTTTCGCATTTAAGCTGGAAAATCGCGTCCTAACATGGTGTCGTATCCCTCAGGGGTATACAGAGAGTCCCTCGATCTTTAACCAGCTTTTGAAGAAAAATCTTGAAAGTCTAGTGCTGCCCCAGAAGTCAGTTCTGGTCCAGTACATAGACGACCTCCTTGTGGCGTCAGAAACAGAAGAAGCTTGCAGGGAAGACTCCATTGCGTTGTTAAATCACCTAGCTGCCAATGGGCACAAGGTGTCCCCGGGAAAATTGCAGTACTGCCTGACAGAAGTACAGTACTTGGGACACAGAATTGAGAAAGGCAAACGAAAAGTGTCACCAGACAGGATAGAGGCGATCATGAAAATGAATGCGCCTCAGACACAGAGAGAGGTCAGGATGTTCCTAGGGATGGTGGGTTATTGCCGACAGTGGATCGTGAACTTTTCACTGAAAGCAAAGCCCTTGCAAAAACTGACGCACAAAGAGGTGAGTGATCCGGTACCATGGGACAAAGACTGTTTGATGGCATTCTTACAGCTGAGAGAGGACCTGTGTCGTGCTCCGGCATTGGGAATGCCTGATTACAATAAACAATTCTTTCTTTACTGTTGTGAGAGAGAAGGTTGTGCGTTGTCTGTGTTGGTCCAAATCCATGGGAATGCCCGTAGACCAGTTGCTTATTTTTCGGCTACCTTAGATCCAGTAGCCGCAGCGTTGCCCGGATGTCTCAAATCCGTTGCCGCAACGGGTGTCAGCATTGAAAGATGTGAAAATATCGTTATGGGGCACCCGTTAGAGGTGTGCGTGCCACATTCTGTTGAACTGTTAATGACCAGGACCAAAACACAGCATCTGACCAATAGCAGGCTCACGCGCTATGAGCAGGTTATTCTTGCTGCAGAGAACGTGACCCTCAAGAGATGCTCTGTTTTGAACCCTGCTACCTTAATGCCACTTCCAAATGATATTGATGATGATGATGAATATACAGACCATGACTGTCTCGATGTGACTGAACTATGCACCAAACCCAGACCCGACATCGTAGATGAGCCACTGACGGACCCAGACGAAGTTTTCTTTGTCGATGGCTCATGTGTAAGAGACGCAGTTGGGCAGTTGAGAGCAGCGTATGCTGTTTGTACAATTGAAGGAGTTGTGGAAGCAGGGTGCCTGGAAGGAGTAAACTCCGCTCAGGTAGCCGAGATTATTGCCCTGACACGTGCTTGCTTAGCAGGCAATCAAATTCGAGTCACCATATACACCGACAGCCAATACGGGTTTGGGGTAGTTCATGATTACGGGCAGTTATGGTCTCAAAGAGGGTTCATGACTTCTTCAGGCTCTCCCATTCGCAATGGAGAGTTTGTGCGCTTGTTGTTAGAAGCATTGCAATGTCCAGCAAGTATCGCAGTTGTAAAGTGCATCGCACATACCAGAAATGAGGACTTTGTTTCGAAAGGCAATAGATATGCTGATGAAGTTGCGCGGTATTGCGCGGAACAAGGTTACTCTTTCACAGAGGTGGATGTGGGTGGAATAAATGTAAGAACTGAATTAGCTATGATACTGGAAACTGTTGATACTTGGGATGAACTGTCAACCATGCAAGAAAATGCTCCAGATTCTGAAAAGGAAACATGGGAAAAGGCAGGATGTGTAATGGGTGAGACTCATTTTTGGGTCTCAGCAGACGGCAGAGCAGTGTTGCCCAATGAGATGGTGAGTCCAATGGCTAGACTCATACATGGTCCCGTACACTTAGGGAGAGATGCTATGCTGAGAGTGTTTAGACAGACTTGGTACAATCCTAAGTTTAGAATAGCAGCAGAAGCAGTGTGCCAGCGTTGTGTGACCTGCCAGCAGCTGAATGTAGGAAAAAGAACACCAGTTGCACTAAGTCACATAGGAAGGTCTGGAGGTCCATTCAACAGAATGCAGATAGATTTCATTGAAATGCCAAGATGCAACCGCCTCCGCTATGTCCTGGTGGTTGTTTGTGTGTTCTCCAGATGGGTTGAGGCATACCCTACACGTAGGTGCGACACCCTCACAGTGGCTAAGTTACTGCTTAGAGAACTTATCCCTCGTTTCGGGGTGCCGGCCTTTTTGGAATCAGATAGGGGAACACATTTTAACAGCGAGCTTGTGAAGATGATTTGTGTTGCGCTAAATATTGACCAGAAGCTCCATTGCAGTTACCGACCAGAAGCCTCAGGAATTGTGGAACAAATTAATGGCACGATCAAGTCCAGAATAGCTAAAGTTTGCTCCTCAACGACCCTGAGTTGGCCTGATGCCCTGCCATTAGTTCTCATGAGCCTTCGTAGTACCCCAGACAGAAGAACAGGGTTGTCACCACATGAGGTGTTAATGGGGAGAGCAATGAGGCTGCCATCTATTCCAGCTACTGCACTGTTAAATATCACAGATGATATGATCCTGGACTATTGTAAGGGGCTGTCTGACGCCATGCGTTCTGTGTCCCTTCAGGTGCAGGCTGCAGAGGTTCCAGCGTGCCAGGGCCCGTGCCATGACCTGTATCCTGGGGACTGGGTCCTGGTGAAGAAACATGTGAGAAGAAGCTGCTTGGATGTTCGTTGGCGTGGGCCCTACCAGGTCATCCTGATCACAAGTACAGCTGTAAAGGTGGGAGGCCTGCCCAACTGGATCCACGCGTCACATACGAAAAGGGTTCCAGCACCTCTGGAAACAGCTCCTCTCTCAGATGGACGTCCAGCTGAGGACCAAGAAGCCATAGAGGGGGCTAGTCAAGCTGTAGAGGTGCCCGCGGAAGCAGGGAACGAGTCTGACCAAGCTGAGGACGGTCAGTACAACAGCGAAACTGAAGACGCTACAGAAGGAGAAAGTAGCTGGGAGTACGAGTCTGACCCTGACAGGTCTGAAAGAGAGCGAGAACAGACCAGAAGGAGAAGGAGTAGAAGGGCACGTGGAGAAGCAAATTGGCCGCAAAGAAGAAGTTCTAGCCTGAGGTCAACTCCAGAAGCAACCCTTCCTCCGATATCAGAAGACTCAGACCCAGAAGAAGGTGCTCAGGGCGCTGAAGCACCGGACCGAAGAAGGTCAAGAAGAGTGCGTGTGCCTAACAGAAGATACTCCACACCTGAGTGGACATATCTGGCGACAAATGTCTGTGAAACCGGAGACAGGGAGGATCCGAGCGGTGGTGGTGTCCAGTTCTGAGCCCATTATCACCGTGGAAATACGACTGTTGGTACCCGGAGTCGAACAAGAAGGGTCACTAACATTCGTGCTCCCCAGACCTCCCCGCCTCAGCAAGTTAAAACACATGTTTCTTACAGAATTGCAATTCCCCGACTTTGGTACAACGATAACAGCACATGAAGAGCACACTCTTCGCTTGGAAATATTGAACTATGCTATTGAAGCTGCAACCACAAATCTGATAGTTGACTGTTAAAGGATTTTGTAAATAAAGCAAGCAGAAAAAGAAGATTACCTAGCGCCCAGGAAGCAGAGAATTTTAGGGAATCCCTTGAGTTGATGGAGAAGGGCTAGGGTTGTCTTTTTGAACTGTTAAAGGACTTTTGCGAAAAAGGCTGTCAGCCTCCAGCTGTGTGGATTCTAAAGACAAAAAGGATTGAAAAAAGACTGTAAAGGAACGAGAGGAAAAGAACTTTTTGCAAAGAGAAAGGGAAAGCTAGATTGTCTGACGAAATGGAGGCCGGCACCCCGAACCGCAGAGCTAAATGTATAATAGGTACACTAATAGTAGGAGTGATAATATTAATAGCTTTAGTGGTAACAATTTCTTATGTAAAGGGACATGAAGAAGAGGTAAAGGTAACTGATGTGAGTTCTGTAGTAACGCTTACACCTATGGTTGCTGGTGAGAAAAGGGAAAACACTCAAGAGAAAGCGTTATTGGCTGCAGAAGCCCGCAGGTTACATGTGGACGAGTCCCAAGGAGACTTTAGGTCAAATGCTTATGCTAAACTTTTGTATGAATACGTGGATGCCATGGAGGTTAAGGATTGCTACGTCTGCATGCAGTTGCCTGCGTCTGTAGATGAAGGAATTCGCTATCATCACCTCCCTCTGACATATGGCATTACATGTAGCTTATTGCTTAGTATATTTTATGAGAGAGATAGTTTTGAATACTATTTCTCAAATTATGATTCAGTGTTGCCAGAAGTCCCAAATTATAAGCAGATGAACAAATGGGATTACTGGAAGAGTGAAGACAGATTGGCCAAATTCTTCATTCCTTGGATTACCTTAGATACTTCACATGCCCGTAGAAATAATCTGACATGCAAGGTGTCAGAAGTCGAGAAAAAGTTCATAGGGCAGGTGGATGATCGTTACAGGAGACAAAAGATTTTGAAAAAATCAGGACAAGGGAAATTAGATTGGACCGAGGAAGAGAAGTCACATAAGAGAAAGGGTAGTAGTGGTCCAATAGCTTTAGATAAAGCACAGAGAGGAAAGCTATGTCTTCACCGAGCCAAAACGTATTATGAAAATGTATACGTGGGTGAAGTTGACTGTGAACATGCTTTTAATTTAGAGTACTACACTAAGGATTTCCTGAAGGGAATGCAAGTGATTCCAAATGTGTATTTTGTATGTGGAAGAAATGCTTACGTGAGACTACCTGACAACTGGTATGGATCATGTTACTTGGCAATTGTCTTCCCCAAAATATATCATGCACAAGACTTAGTGATCATTGAGGGTCAGACATCATCGAGGGGAAGGAGAGATGTAGGTGATGCCGAAATGGTTGGAGATGTCTTTGGAGCTATGTTCCCTCTTTTGGGAATAATCCTTAATGATGTTAAAATTAGACGACTGGCAACAGTTGTCGACAGGTTGTCTGCCAGCACTGCTCAGTCCTTAATGCTGGTAGAAGGAGAGATGCAATCGATAAGGGCTATGGTTCTTCAAAATCGGCTTGCATTAGATGTCTTATTAGCAAAAGAGGGCGGAGTCTGTAAGGCTTTGAAGGTCCAGGAATGTTGCACTTACATTCCAGACCTTTCGAAGCCCCTTGAGAAGGTTATTAAGAACATAACTAATATACACAAGGAGATCGAAGACTTGAGTAGAGAAAATGTCTGGGAAAAGGTGGGCCACGGAATGAGTACAGTTGGAGGGTGGTTTTCCACCTTAGGAAAAAGCTTTATTTGGTATATCCTAAAGCCTATCATCATAATATTGATCTGTGGGATAATATTGTGGGGATTGGTGAGGGTATTCAAATGGTACAGAGCAAGAAGGTCAGAAAGGGCCCAAAGAGAGCAGCTGCAGAGATTGGCTGCCATACAGGATAATCAGTACAGGAGCCTGAGAGCTCTGGAAGCGCAGAGAATGCTACCCATAACTTCAGTTTAAATGTTAGTGATGACCCCGAGAGGTCATCAAAGGGGGGAACTGAGAGAGCGCAAACTGATTTACATGTATGAGTACATCACACTTACCTGTAGAGAGCATAATTCATGAAGAGAAATGCCATGAGTGCTAATAGTATTTGCGAATATATCCTAAATGTATGGCTAATGTAGGGATTTAAGTAGAAGTGGAACTGATACCGAAATGTGTGATATTATATGATTTTAGTAGACGTGATTATTCTTATTCTATGTCGTGTAGCTGTTAACGTGTAAGATGGACTGTGGTTAAACGCAGAAAGTGGTAGGCCTCAGGGCCAGAGCTGGAGCTAAAAGGAAAGGTGGTTCTTTTCACGACAAAGATTGTTTTAACGTTTTTGGTCCTTGCATTAATAGGCCATGATTTATAGAAATGTGTACTTATAAATAGAATAAGAGTATTAACATGCTTTAATTAAATGAAGAAGTTGAATATTATAATCGTTATGGGAATTATTGTAGGCCTGAAATGTTTTAGCATTGATTTATACGTACATGTCTGGGTTGAGAAATGTTGCAAGCCTTTTAAGAAGTCTATGAGAGTTGGGTTCTTGGCGGCAGATATCTGTCTGCAACAGGAAAGGGGGGATCCAATTATAAATGAATGAATAGAGGTCTGTTCAAATAGACGGCCCAGACATGGAGGAGGGTTCTGGAATGTTTAAGGGGTATCAGCGGGCCGGAGAAGAATCTGAGAAGCAAGGTCAACTCTAACGTCTGAGGCCCAATACAAAGCATCATGGAAAAAGCCTGAAGTTGCACCACGTGAGAGGCGTTTCGCAAGGGGCGTCTCAAATGTTGTTGACTGTTTTGTATTAGGGACAGCACCCCTGGGTAGAGTTAGAGCAGAGACCTGAGGACCCTTTTAGAGAGCGGATGGGTAGGCAGTGAGGGGTCATGACTGGAGAACTATAGGTTTTCACCAAGAGACTTAGAGTGGGTGACTTCCCTTGGGGGTCATTCATTGCTGACACCTTTGTTAGGTTGGGATTTGGTTAAGTAGGGATACCATCTAGAACAGGGTAGGGACGCCTAACCTGTGTTTGTTTCCTCCAACCTAAATGAAGGAGCGATATGCGTCTATGCTGATAGCTTTATTGTTCTTAGAACTTGTGTTAGTGATTTCTGTTGCTCGTCTGAGGGCTTTTCGAGAGCACATGTATGTAATTGGACCTGTGTATCTCGTGAATCTCATTCTGAGATGCCTGTATTTGCAGCTCATTATATCTTTACAATAAACTTTTGAAACCTAGAAGTTGTCCGTGATCTTTGAGAGTAGAGTCCTTTCTTGGGTGAACTAACTTGCAGATGAGTATACTGTTTTCCTCCAAGACAGGCAATAAAGGTTCAGTCGACCAGATCGAGGTTTGGATCAATAGATATAAGATATCGATCAAAATCTCGCCCTTTCAGTCTCAAGGCGCTGGGGGACGTCGGTAAGATTAAGCGAGCTATTGCCCAGAGCCACATGACGCTGGGCTGAGCTGGCCCCGGCGATTAAACCGTGAGACCAGCTATTGTTTTTTATTTCAGTAATTTTTTATTGAAAAGAAAAGTTTTGTATATACAAGGTGTAGTATACAGGGGGTTGTGTTTTTAATATATTGTAAAAGGGACTTACATCACGCCTTCACTTCTTATTGATCCATAGGCTTGCCAGTTTTCTTTCCTCTGTTCTTATTGGTTGCAGGCTGTTCTCCCTTCTGTATCTCTCTTATCAGTTCCTCATGACCTAACTACTCATTCCCATCTGTGTTGGAGGTTCGATCTTTTTTCTTTTGGTTAACACTGCGACGTCAGAGCAGTGCCAAGGTCATGCATGGGAGTCAAATCTGAGTCCGGCGATGTCCTAAACCACTGGTTTAATTGTGGGGTCTTACTATAACTCGCCTTCTCTACTACGCCCTCCCTGGCACTAATACTGTAACAAAGCCAGTTTGAGCAGCTGGTTGGTGAGTCTTCTCTTTCTCTTGTTTTGGAATTCACTTGTGTTCCATGCCTCTGTGGTTTGCACAACAAGCCTTGCTCTTAGTGCCGCCATGTGTCTGAAGCTATTGACACAAGACAATTAGCTGGAGTGTGCAATTATCCATTATCAAGCAGTTGTAAGCAGACTTTGTGAACATTCCAAAACTAGTTTCAAGGCCTCACGGCCACCTGCCCTACTAGAACAAAGCTGCTAATTTCCGCATAAGATTAGCGCTTAGCTGCTCACTTCCACTCCTCTCCCATATACTATTAAGATTAGCGCTTCGAGGATTCCATACTATGATCTAGATTTAATAGATGCATTGTGGGTGGTCGGCTGACTCCGCACAATTTTCTACTGCTCATGCTGGCGTTTTTAATGGTAAGTAAATCGACCCAATGCATTACATTGATTTGTGCAAAGCAAATACCCCCACAAATAACCCCTTATGATGTAATGAAGTTGAGATCTTACTGCTTCTATTTTTTGTTTTGTTTATTGTTAAGGGCAGTTCCATAACAACATCAACCCTGTCTTTGCATCCTACAAGAGGATTTAAAGTCGAACTGGATATTATCCATCATTCGCTGTAAGTTCTTAATTGAACTTACGGACCTTACATTATTCTAGCTACCGTTATCATGCCATTCACTTTCGGACATCTTGTTAAGCATATTGTTGGATATTGGACTCTTGCATAGCTCTATATCATTTTCTTTTGGATTACCTGTGTAATATTGGGTACAGAAACGACTCATTTGTAGTAGCCTTTTACATGAGACAGCATCAGTTGCAATAGGACAACAACAGCTCCGATTGGTCTGTGGCTGGTCTTCTATTTCGCCCTGAAGAAGTCGTATCTCAAGAGGACGAAACACGTTGGCGGGTGTCTTTTGGTCAAAATGGAATTAAAAAAGAAGAATAAGACAAGACAATTTTGCATTAGCAGTGATTTGTTGTACCGAAATTATTAACTTTTTCATTGACAAATTGTAGTACAGAGCCAATCCAGTGGTGTTTGTATTACACCCCTTTTAGAGGGGAGGTGCCCCAGGACATGGGGCACATTTGGCTTACAGCACACAAAATAGTCTACTGTTTATATTATACGGGTGATTGATGGTACAGGTGCTGTACTCTTTGTTTGGTCCACTGTCCTTTTTTTCATGGTATAAAACAGCTTATATTTAACCTAATGCATTTACCAATATTTGTTCATATTGAAATCTCTTAGAAAGAAGTTACATTTTCCAACAAGATGGACGAAGCGTCTGCTGTCTAGAATCAAAATTAGGTTCTAAAGGCCTGATTTTGAAAAGGGATACAACAAATAATCCCCTAAAGAATCAGTGGCATCCTTATTTCTGCAGTAAATTTACCTTGAGTCGAAGTATTCTGCAGCAGAGAAATTATCCACCATGCGGTGGCAAGGCAATTTTATTTATTTTGGCGTATTATCAGCTGCAATTTCATAGATGGAATTTAGAGAATAAATTACGTTTTCACCTTTTATAAAAATATATAATACCAGCCTTCGCTAAATCAATCCTTATTTAGATAGTGGTGGGAATTCAATCTGCTATTTTAATAAATGTTCTGCCTTTACCAGTGTTGCAAAGGTATATATGTCAAATGTAGAGGTCGCCTCACGGGACAAGATTTCTCGACTAACCTTGCGAAATCCTCCTTGAGAAGTGCCATCAGGGCACCAAACTTCTACATCAAAAGCACTGAGTGAAAATCTGACAGTGCACTTGTTGTTTTGCCGAATTTTCAGCATCATACGTTTCACTGGCCTCATAACTAGTTTTTCATAGATAGAGCGCTAAGGAAGACCACAGCACTTGCCAGTTTGTGAAAGTCCCACAGCAGACTGAACAGAGGCGCAACACAGGCCCCCACAGCCGTCACGGTGCGGGGGCCCCTAAAGTCCAGGGGGTCCCCTCAGTACAGTCTGGTCGGGGAGCCCCTGATTGAGTCTGGAGGGGGCCCCTCCACATACCTTGCAGGGAGGCCCCCTCAAGTTTTGTTATTCAAGTGTGACTGTACATAACAACATTTTAGTTCAATCACTCTAGATTGAACCATTGAATATCAGCCATTTCTGTCAAAGTTTCCTGATTGCATTTGCAGAATGATTGGCATGAATGAATACAACTACATTTTGAAGTCCAATGCACACATTGTGCAATTTGAAACAGTGGAAAAACATGGAGTGGAAAAAAGGTGCACCACACAATCAATAACCGCTGAGGACAAGTGACATCTAGTTTCACAATAGAACCTTTCTATGGTAGACTTCCACTTTACACCAACGGCTGATGCTGGCATCCTAAGGGGCAGAATGTGTTCCGCTGGACCACTACATTTTGTGCCTCTCGCTCTTTCAGATGGCTGTTTGTGGTGATGTGAAAAGTGCGCACTGTGAGTAGCCACTACTGTGTCAAATGAGGTGTCCATCCCGTTTCAACCTTACCTATACTATAGAAATGTATCACACCCTTCTCACTGCGCACAACTCCTTTACATAGGAAACGTATAGTGCATTTTTTGAAGGAAGGTTAACATTGAATGCAAAGCAGCACTATCACTCTATTGCATTATCACCAACCTTTTTTTTTATAACTCTGGCCCTATGCACTTGCAGCTAAACACAGATCTTCACACTGGGTTGAGTCCACTAAAATATCTTACCTAACCGTTGCAATTTTCGTTATTACTATTTTTCTTTAGTTTAAAGAGCTTTATTGAAACAAGTAAAGACCACTGTACAGAATTATATCAACAGTCATAAACGGAGTACAAAAGATATCATGAAACATATATGAAAAACAGTAGGTGAGGACTTGATATATCACACTTTTCCAAGAACTGGACCCAATGCTAAGAACAATCTTAAACAGTTATGTACCATTATAAATTAGCATTTTTTAAGTTTTGTAGAAGATGGGAGAAAAGATAAAGAGAGAGAAAGAGAGAAAAGGAAAAAAAAACACAAAATAAATCAACATCCTTATCAAATATTTAACAAGAATTTCATTAATAAACATTATAAAATCTCAGAGAGTAAAATGTCATCAATAAAATATGAACAATGTGAGAAGGATTAACACAATACTCATGGTGGTTGAAATACAAAATGACTGTCTTTGTTATGTAATGCAGAAGAGGATAAATTGTTAGTGAGTGGTGACCAGAAGGCTTCTTTTCGAAGGAGTTGCTGAGAGGTAGTAGCAGATGCTCTATCTAGCCTATGATGGAAGCAGAGAAGATTCCACCAGGCAGAAAAAGTGACATTGGAGGCATCCTTCCAATTGGAAGTGATAACCTGAAAAGCAATAGCAAGTAACAAATCCACAAAAGAACCGAATTTACGAGCTCCCAGCTAATGTATAGAATTACTACCCATAAATATGGAGTAAATATCAAAAGAAAAGTTGGTGGAACAAATGGAGGCAATACATTTACATACCTTTGTACAAAAAAAGGAAATGTTAGGGCAGAGGAAAAAGGAGTGTAAGTATGTGCCAGGAGTGTTTTTACAGGACCAGCAATTGGGCGACAGGTCGGAACTGAATTTAGAGACAGATAATGGAGTTAAAAACAACCTCTGGTAAAAATAATAAAGAGTTTGAGTGGTGCTAGCATTGTAAGGAGTATGGTGTAACTGTGCCCAAAAAGAATTCCATGTGTGAATAGAGAGAGTACGCTGCAAATCAGACCATTTCTTTACCGTGCCAGATACCTTTAATAGAACATCCTCCAAATTAAGCTGAACCGTTCTAGCAATTGAAATTATTGAATATTCCCAAACATGTAATGTAATTTGTGTTCCATTTGAAATCCATCCCTTCGAACTTACATCTTAAACAATACTTGTTTAATGAAAAGGACTTTAGATTTAGAAAATTTTTATTTATATCCTGACAGAGAGGCATAAGAAGATAAAAGATCTGTAAAAGTGGGTAAAGAAGTAGAAGGATCAGAGAGATATAACAGAATATCATCTGCATAAGCAGTGAACTTGATTTCCATTGACTTATGAGTAAAACCCCGAAAAGCGGAAGAATGTCATTGAGAGTGAAGAAAAGGTTTAAGAGATAAGATGTAGAGCAGAGGTGAAAAAGGACAACCTTTACAGGTACCAAGCTGAAGAGTGAAGTAAGGAGATTGAGATCCATTAACAAAAACTGAGGTAGTAGGGGAGGAATATAACAAACTTATAAGGGATAAAACAACAGGACCAAAACCATGCCACTTGAGTGCACACATCATAAAAAGCCAGTGAATACGGTCAAAAGCTTTCTCCGCATCCAAGGTGATGGCTGCAACAGGGGAACAACTCTATGACGCAAGATGGATGATATTCAAAAAAGTTCTAGACTTATCCACCAGCCTTCTACCTTTGACAAACCCTGTCTGTTCATAGCCAATCAAATCAGGGATAACTTTATTAATGCGAAGAGCCAGAACCTAAGCAGAAATTTTACAATCTAGATTAATTAAAGAAATAGGGCAGTAAATGTCACAAGACGAGACATCTTTATCTTTCTTCAGAATAAAACAGATCATGGCTTTAAGAAAGGAACTTAAAGCCTCTTTGTGAGAAATAAAGTGTTGAAAGAGAGATATGAGATGAAGGAGAAGGGTCTGTAATAAGCAGGAATACAACTCAGCGGTAAAACCATCTGGACCTGGGGTCTTCTCTTTGAGTAACTGAGCTAGGGCTGACTTAAGTTCAGAAAGGGATAAATCCTTCTTTAATAGAGAGCAATCAGGAGAGGAGGATGAGTGAGGAGGCAGTGATTAAATAAAAAGTCTCCAAGGCTGTATCAGAAGGAGAGGATTCTGGAGTGTATGAAGTCTTATAGAACTCCGTACAACCAATTAGTATCTCCTCTTCCTTGAAATGATTAACACTGTTGTCATCAATGATATTAACTATTTTGGATCTTTTGGATTTAACCTTCAAGTAGTTTGCAAGAAATTTACTGACTCGATTACAACCACCATAAAATTTAGAATAAATTTTAAGTAACATCCGGAGGCTTCCTCCGTCAATTTCCTATTAAAATTCAATTTTGCCTGGACTCAATTCTTTAGAGTGCCATCATTATTAGAAGCGAAGCAGGAATTTTCAAGCTTAATGGAGGCTAATAAGGAAGCTGATTCCTTAAGAAGTTGTTTCTTTTTAACCGCAACATAATCCATGAAAAATCCTCTGTCTGTCGACTTAAAGGCATCCCAGATAGTGTGAAAGGGGATGTCGGGACTAGCATTAATAAGAAAAAATTCGGACAAAAACTCTTTAAAACGCCCTAGAAAAGTGTGATCTTTGAGTAAGTAATTATTAAAACACCGTCCACGGGGCTTGGAGGGTTCAGAAGGAAGATCTAGTTTGATCGAAATGGGAGCATGATCGGAAATAAGTAAGTACCCAATTTCAGCATGAGTAAGATTAGGGAGGAGATGGTGAATCAAAAAGATGTACTCAATTCTAAATGTAGAATTATGAGTGGGGGAATAAAAAGTGAATTCCAAGCTGTCCGGATTATATATCCTCCAAGTGTCCACCAAACCTCTTGAGCGAATCATATTCATAATGTTTTTTTGCATTTTATTGGGAATCTATCCAGCAGTGGACTTCCTATCAGTGAAGGGACACATGACCTGATTGCAGTCCCCACCCACCAATAGGTTATAGTCAGGACAGGAGTGAAGAATATGTGACATGGAGTGCCAGAACTGTGACTCTACACCAGTGGGACTGTAATGGTTAAGAAGAGAGATAGAGGAACCATTTACAGTGAGTTGCAAAAGTAGCCATCTACAATCAGCATCTTTCTCCTCCTTCTCTATAACAAGAGAAAAGGACTTATTAAATAATGTCACCACTCCATTTTTCCTGTCTTTAGCTGAGGAACAACACAGTAGGCCTGTGTGGTAAATTCCGTTCTGCTTGCAGAATTTGCGTAATTTAGGTAATTTCACGTTCCACGGAGAACGCGGAATTGCCAAAAATTCTGCGATCGTGGAATTTTTTGCTTGTTTGCACTTTCAAAATGCGTGTTCGCAAGATATTGCTTCCCGAGCACGCAAACAGCATTCGCGAACAGGAAAAAAGCATTGCAAAAGGGTGGAACAAGCAATTCCGCGAGTTCGAGGAACTTTAGCATGCTCGGTGAGATTTTTTACCGTTTCGTGGACTTTTGCGTAGCGCGCCTACACAAATTCCCCCACCCCTACAATACACATAACCTACCCATTACTTTTTGGGAGAATTAATATCGTTATCATTAGGATGAGTCTCTTGAAGCATTGCAATTTTACAGTGTAATCTAGATAAATGGTACCCTCTGCTTCTTGACGGGATAACGCAATCCCTTCACATTCCAGGATACTATGTAAACATTATCAGTAATAATGAAGGAGTTAAAACATTAAACAACAACATAAGCTTTTTAAAATTTGTGAACCACCAGGCTGGAAAGTGAGCAATAAAAACCAAAAAAGGATGTTAAAAGAGTAAAAAACAAGAAAAGAGAAAGAAATGAAAGTGATGAGGAATGATGTATTGGGGTAGGAGAAATGAGAGAGGAGCCACAGGTCAAAGAAAAAGAAGTTAAAAAATAGAAAAATAAGGGGAAGAAAAAGGAATTAGAACTCAAAAAGTAAAGACTTCAGGAAATGAAAAACCCAAGATGAAAACAGGAAGGAAGGAAGAGAGAAAGGGAAGTGAAAGTGATAGAGGAAAATCAAGTTGACAAGAAGCCAAAAGACCTCAGTCAAAGTAGACAGAAACAGTAGAAAAGTGACAACATGAAGAGGTAGGAATGTGCAGAAAGAAGACAGACAACAGAAACAGTGAAGTCAAGGAAACACGACAGAGACCACTATAAGGAAAAAAAGAAGAATATGATTAGAGTAGAATATGGCGCTACAATTAAGAGGAAATAAAGAGCGGAGTTAATTTGGAAAAATAAATATAACTAAAGACAAACAAAGAGAGACAGACAAATGTAATAAAGGGAATGACACTTTTCCAACATATGTAGAAGAATTACAAACATTAGGACTAGGAAGGGGAGCACAAGGAGGCAGGAAACACCAAGGAAGGGTACCTGTGCTAGACATGAGACACCTGTGAAAAGTAGATGGCAAAAATTAGTTATGAGAAAGCATTCTAAGGGAACAGACCAACAACAGTTACATTAAAGACAAGGAAATAAGGACAAAAATGGGTCCATCCTGTGGAATAGAAAAACAAGGGTTATGTGAAAAGTGACACAAACATATTAAACAAGTCCATATTCAGGATTTTCTGAATTCCGTGTCTTCGCCCTTCTAACGCAAAAGAAACCATTTTAAGTCCTCAAGGCAGTCGAAAGAGTAAGACCTTTCCTTATATGTAACCTTAAAGTAGCAGGGATGCACTAGACCATATCTGGCATTCATGGAACGAAGAGCAGGATGAAAAGAAAGAAACTCCTTTCGACAGGCGGCAGTGGCAGGAGCCACATCTTGAGAGGAGAAGACCTTTTGACTAGACCATAGCATCTGCTTTCCATGCTTGGCTGCTGAGAGAACCAATAACAGTTTATTATATTTAAAAAAAGGACAATTATCCCTCTGGAGCATCTGGATGATGAAGCAGAAGAGGATCCTCCAGGTTTAGGACCAATGCGATGAGCACGTTGCAGGTTAAGGGTAGTGCATTCCTTACGACTAACAAATTTGAGAATATGAATTTTGAGGAAAGCAAGCATGTCAGAACCCTCCTTCCCTTCAGGGCCACCATAAATTGTAAGGTTATTGCGACGATTATGATTTGCAAGTCCTCCGTTTGTTGTTTTAATAGCTATTTCCTTAAAGGTAGCGTCAACCTTGGGAGTCACGTCTTGCACATCGCTAATCTTTTGCTCTACCACTGACACTATAGCCTCAATACTGGACCATTTCTCTTCTAATCTTTGAAGAGTGGCATAAGTGTCAATGACAAATGGCTGCAAAAGTTTTATTTCTTCCATGAGGTCTTCTAAAGTGAAGGGTAAAGGAGGCTTAGTGGGGGGGCAAGGCTCCTTCTTTTGTCTTTTGCAGGCAGTATTAGTGGAGTCCTTGTGAAGGAAAGACATGGTTGCTGAGGTTCCCTTTTGAGTGAGTCTTCATGTAGGATTAACAGAGGGAATGATGAGTAAAGAACCACAGTCACAGAGGAAAAACAGATTTCCAATGCGTATAACAGAACCATTAAATATCTAGAATCTGAAGAAACCAATCCAGCAACTCCTGGAGAGAAATAGTGCACTTTAAAAAAACTTGCAGCAGGAGAAATTCAAAAACAAACATAGTCGGTGAAGAGAGCACCTCTAATATAGCCACAGGATGCAAAAATATCAAAATAGGCAATGCAGGGTTTAATACAAACAAGGTGCTTTTTCCCTTTGATTTTTTCTTTCTTTTTACAAAAAGATTATGAAAGTCCCCTTGAAGAAAGAATATTAATGCCAGAAAGAGTAGACAGAGTGTGTGGTGCCATTCATAAGAGTTTACCACATTAGGAGAACTCAAAATGGCAGCCGCACTTGTAAGGTGAGCGTGAGACGGGATAAACAGGTTCAAATTACTGCTGAATTAAGTCCAAAAAACACACTACCTCAGCCCCTGCATCAGTACGACTAGATACTCCCCTGCATGACAGGAAAAAGGTGAAATTGCCGCTCCAGGGAAATGAAGGTCTCATTTGCAGAGCTTCACCGAGACATGGCCATCTTGTGGCGTGCCAAGTCATGCCCCAAATTCTTTATTACTATTAAGTCAATGCAATCACCTTCTAGCTTCTGAATACTTTGAAAGTGCTGCATGTTGGACAGTTCTCACTGAGTACTAAAGACTGTGAGTATCTACTTGCTCTTTTTCCTCATTGACTCAGATGTTTCTGATATTGTTTCGTTGACTGACTATGGAGAGGTTGCACATTCTTCAACTGGTTCTAATAACTTTTGCAGAAGCTTTTTCTAAATGTGCAAGTTAGGATGACAAAAGTATTTTGAATTCTAATGATTTTTATGAAGAAGCTAGTCAAAACCAATTAATTATTAATGTTGCACTTGAAGTAATACTCTAAATTGTTTAGAAGTATGTTTATTCATGTATTTTAGTTGTACCACATTTTAACAGAGACACCCTTTTTATTAATATGGGTGCTGCTTTAGTGTTCTGTTCATCTTGCTGCTGCTGAATAGCCCTCCCAGACAATGTCCCTCTGCATGTCTTCTTGCCCCACAGTCTTCACAGGGCACAGAAAATGGTGCAGTAACTGGTTATTTTCTGTAGAGATCATGTATTGTTACTGAGTGATCCTGGTCACTATATTATTACTCTACTAAACTAATAGTTGGGTCCAATGTTGGGAAGGGTGTTCTTTAACACTAGATTAGGGCCATGAGGAGCCGAATCTATGAATGCAACATTTTGGCGTCTGAGGTTTTGGGATTCGGGGCTCCCACACCACCAACTTGGAGATCGAATGGTACGGCTGCAGTGGTATGTGCATGCCACTCAACTTATTCTTAACTTGCCATCCCTCACAGAAGCATAGCACAAGAGTCATTGCTTTGGGTAAGTACAACCTGAATTTCACAAAAGCTGCGAAAGCTTCTTCCATTATGACAGAGCTCCTTGTGATGACCCGGTTATGTCTTGACTTGACGTACTTGCACAGAAGGTAGTTTATGGTAATATTGGTACATGATGATACTGGCACAAGATAATTTCAATTCATTCTAGACACTGGGTCAGAAAATGGCAAGCATGTTTTGATTTTTAAGTAATATTATCATTGAGACCAAGAACCTGCTAACCCCCCCTACCTTCCCCCAACCCCCTGCAAGTATGGAAGCTTTGCTTACCAATATTTAGATATATATTTAGTTATTTGTAGAGTTCACCAATAGGAAATTCTGAATTTTATATTTGTTGTGCTCGTCCCGACCCTCTGCAAAACAAAACATTTTGCAGTCTTCGCAACTCTCGTCACGCTAATTAGAAATTAATAAATATACCTCAAAGAAGGCTTCCAAAACACAAGAAACAGTCATCAGGTTGTAAAATGTGTTTTTATCCACTGTAATACTATTTATCATTTTATTAAATCAAGTTATATTTTGTGACCATAAACTTAAAATTAATTATGGCTTACTAATTATATTTCCAAATATAATACAGATAAATAAACACTATTTACAAGTGATCAGTCAGTAAAATGCATTTTTGAGAGGAATTTGCAAGAACAAAATAATTAAATTTTATTTAAAGATGCATCGATTTGAAGAAAGAAAGGATTTATTAGATGTACACATTTGAGAGGTATTTAAAAACAGAAAGGAAAAAAGAGGAACTTATTTGCAGCAGGAGTTAAAGTGATCACAACACGTGAGACACCAATTTGCCAAAACACCCAAGTCATTTAAAATAACATTGACTGTGTGTGGTCCTAAGGTAGTGCTTTTGTGTGTGTGTGCTTGTGAGAGTGTGCACATGTTTGTAAACTGGGTTTGGTAGAGAAAGAGATAGAGACAGTGCATGGGAGAGATCTGTGCAAGAACGGTTTAATTTACTGTAAAACATAAACATCAACCACTGCAAATTCTCAAATCGTCAGAGACATACATGTGTCCTCTCCAACAGCCATTTATCAAGAGATAATTTTCTACGCCTAACAGAGTGTATCGTGTCTCTGTCTGACAAGGCAGGTGAACCCGGAGATATTAGGCGTGCCCTGTACTGCTCGGCCCATAAGGCCCGGTTCTCCAACTGGCGCCCATGTGGGGCGGCTTCAGTGGTAGCAGTTAAACCCGAGGGTCATGAGGAGCCTCGCAATAAAAGTCTGGAAGATTCGCGAACCACGTCAAGCGACCCCTGTATATCGAAGTGGACCAAAAGTCTTTTGCAGCGTGGCTACTCCTTTCCTATGGCTGCTGACGTCTGCTGCCCTGACTGCCGCCCTGCCTTGGCCCTCTGGTGATGATTGGTATCGCGAGACGTTAGACGGACATCTGTTGGCGTGAGAAAACACTTAGTTAAGTATTCGTGGGTAGCGCCCACTCTTTTGTTTTGATTTTGTTATTCGACTCATGCATTAGTCGAAGCCAAGGGGTAAGTACGTTTGTGCTGTGATCATTGCCTTAAACCCCTTGAAGTTTGTGAACAGTCCAGTTCGTTACAAAATGCCTGGGCTTAGTAAGTTTAGGAAGTTTTGCTGTTTTGACTGTAATAGGGATTCCCGGCTAGAGGACTCTTGTCCAATTCCTCCGGTTGGAACTCCCACTTATGAGCTCAATTCAAAACATGGTCTTGGCCCCATTATTTTTAATGAAACATGGATCCGATATACGAAGAAAGATGGTGTTCTGCAGTGGCCACAAAATGGTAGCTTTGAGTCTGACATATTAGATTACTTAGAAGCAATTTTGTTTAAGAGAAATGCCCGGCCGGCAATGTTTGACTCTTTCCGCCTATGGTGTAAAGAAGCCAAACAGAAAGAAATTAAACAGGCGAAAAGAGATAAGAAAGGGCAAGATATGACGATTTTACAGGCAGCCCAACAGCTTAAGAATAATGAGACTGATCAGATGATTGAAGTATCAGAAAGACAGCATTGTATGGCAATAGATAGATGTTATCCTGTATTGCCTACTCCCCCACAGAATAAAGATCTTGACGAAGATCCCTTAATGTCCCATTTGTTGCGATTGCCTCCGCCCTATGTACAAGGTGCTAATGCACCCCCACTGTTGGCGCTTGTTCTGCCACCTGTCGGTTTTGCCACAGGTTCTAGTTCTTCCACAATTACCTCTTCCAGTATTGCCACCCCCGCCTCCTTTACCTCCGACTCCTGTACCTCAGTCTCCTTTACCGTCAGATCCTTTCACAACTGTTAGTACTTCTCCTGCTGTGCTTAATACATTGTCTCCCGTTCTACTGTCAGATTCCCCTACAGCTCGAAGACGATTGGTCGATACTGTCTCTGGCCTTTTCTCCCCTCTCTTTGGATCCTTTAACATGACTCCTGCTTTGTCTCGTAGTCAGCTTCCAGGTACTGACGAACGAACTGTGTTGGATAATCTTGCCCGTAAATGGATCATGAGTGGTCCAGAGTACAGTGTGCCCGATATCATGAGCACCTTTTCCCAGTGGGATGAGCCCAGGCAGAGATATGCTTTTAATGTCATGTGTGAGACTCTGGATAAAGTTTGGGAAGATATGGAATTGGGTCTCGCTCCCCAGGGTCTGTTAGATGTACATGCTACGTTTGATAAGGGACTCATTGTGGGTTCTGAGGTTGAAAACGCTGTAAGGATACTTGTCACCTTTCGGTCTTTATTTTCTTCTCAGGCTTCTCTTGAACCCGATCCTGCAGAAAGACAAAAAGTGAAACATTACCCTATGAGAGAAGTTCCTTCAATATGGAGAGATGCAGTTCCACAAGCAGGTGCTAATCCGCCTGTCCCTGCTCATTTCCAGCATATATGGGTACATGTCCCCTGGAAACGGTCTGAAGTCTTGGCGCTTAAACAGTCTTTACCGGACCCTCGTAAGAATCCTGCTGGGTACTATAAGGAGCTGTCCCAGACTGTTGATGCGTGTGTCATGAATTTGGCCGATATTGATTTGCTGATGGGAAATGTAGTCCCACAAACATTATGGGCTCGTATTCGTAAGGAGGACCATGATCAAGCTTTAGGTGGTGCGTGGGTTGCTATAACGGCCGCAGATGCAGCACAAGTAGGTGGTGCTAAACCCGATGCTTTGATTACAGAATTGCACGGTAGGATCATTGCCTTAATGAAAACGATGATGCCTGCCTTACGTGTTAACTGGGATAAGTTAGCTGCGTGTAAACGAAAGAAAGATGAGAGTGTCTCCGATTTCTTTACTCATTTCGAGGAGACGTTTATTGACCGTAGTGGTCAAGATAAGAGTACGGAGGGTGGACTGCGATTATTTGTGGATACATTCGTATTTAATTTACTTCCATTATCGCATAAATTAAAAGACTCCGAGAGTTCGTGGGCTGTTTCATCGTCTGCCCAGATATTAGCTACTGCTCAGTATTATGAGAATAGGGATAAGGAAGACAAGGATAAAATGGAGAAAAAGACTAAAGAGTTGAAAACGAAGGTCCTTTTGCAACAAGCTTATCCCCCATGTTCTGCTCAGCGTCAATTGCCACAGCCTCCACAGTTTCAAAGATTGTTACAGAAACCTGCACCTTTTGTTCCGCGACGTTTGTTGGGTCCTAATCAATGTGCCTATTGTAAAGAGGAAGGTCATTTTAAGAGTAGTTGTCCGGTTTTATTGCAGCGTAATGGTGGTCTGCCAGGACCACGAGGCCGTGGTGGTTTTCAGTCAGCACCTAGGGGTAGAGGGCGAGGTGTGTTGTCTCAGGAACAGCGTTCTTTTCCCCCTCAGAATTCTATGAATTATTTTGATCAGCAGAATTCTCAGTCTGCACAATACTACAATGACGATTAATGTACTGAAAGCGAAAATCAGGATTTTCATACTAGCTAGGACAGCCATGGACAAAGCAAGGGAGTGGTATCAGTTCCAGTGGATCAGAATGGGCCTTATGTTGATGTTGTTGCATTGGGTGTTTCAGAGCTATTTCTTTTGGATACTGGTGCAATGAGAAGTTCTATCATTCACTCCAAACTCCCTGGGGCACCTTTGTCTGGCTTTATGAATGTTTCTGTAGGATTCTCTGGCGCCCCAGTTCGCAACCCGGTTTCTTGTCCTTTGCCTATCTCCATTGGTCCTTATGATTTGGAAGCCCCACTCATTTTAACGACTGGTTGCGGTGAGAATTTATTGGGTTTGGATTTATTGAAACGTCTACATGTAACATTGTATTGTTCCCCCTATGGTGTACATCTTACTTTGGGTGATAAATTGGTTTCTCCTATGTATTTGTCTAAGGATCAACTGTCACTTGAATTGCGTTCACTTCCTGCTACACTTTGGGCCACGGGTCCGAATGATGTTGGTTTGCTCAAGATTCCACCTTATGTGATTACTGTCAAGCCTGATGTTACATTGTCACACATTCCTCAGTATAAGATTTCTAACAATGGCGAAAGAGCTCTGTTGGCTATTGTTTATGATTTAGTTCAGAAGGGTGTTGTTGAAGAAACAAGGGGAAATGTTTGCAATAGTCCTGTTCTACCTGTTCTTAAACGTACTGATCCTTCTAAGCCTCATGTATACCGTTTTGTGATTGATCTTCGAGAGGTCAACAAAATTGTTGTCCCTCAGTTTCCTGTTGTCCCCGATATTACTGCTTTGCTCACAATGATACCTGCTTCGGCTGTTTGGTTCTCTGTTATTGATCTCAAAAATGCTTTCTTTAGCATTCCTATTGCTGAGGAAAGTAGGGATCTCTTTGGTTTCTCTCTCAGAGGCCGAAGTTTTCGATTTAAACGTGCACCTCAAGGCTATTGTGAGAGTCCCTCCATTTATAGTCAGGCTTTGAAATCTCAACTTGACGCTTTTTATTTGCCTCCAGGTACTACTCTTATTCAGTATGTGGACGATCTGTTAGTGGCTGCCGATTCAGAGGATGTTTGTAAAAATGCTACTGTTTCGCTTTTGCGTCATTTGTCCGATTCACATCATAAGGTGTCACCTTCTAAATTACAATATTGCTGCCAGGAGGTTACCTATTTAGGTCATCTCTTGTCGAAGGAGGGAAGGCGATTGCCCCCTAAACGTATTCATGCAATTGCACGAATGTCTGTACCATCCACACAAAAGGAGGTGCGTGCCTTTCTGGGCATTACCTCTTATTGTAGACAGTGGATTCCGAATTTTTCCTTGTTGGCTAAACCTTTGTTGGCACTTACTCTGAAAGATACACCCCAACCTCTTCCTTGGACTGATGAATGTCAGAAGAGTTTTTCTGATTTACGTACTGCTTTGTGTTCTGCTCCTGTGTTGGGTACTCCAGATTGTAGTAAGCCTTTCACACTCTATGTGCATGAAAGAGAAGGTTGTGCATTGTCAGTTTTAACGCAACAATTTGGAGACAAACAAAGACCATGTGCCTATTTTTCAGGTACATTGGATCCAGTAGCCAAGGCATTGCCTAGTTGTCTCAGAGCAACAGCAGCAGCAGCGATCTCCATTCGTCAATCTGCTAGATTGGTATTGGATCACACTCTTGTTGTTATGGTACCACATGCAGTGGATACTCTCTTGAATAGAACGAAAACGCAACATCTCACGAGTGCTCGCTTGTCTGGGTACGAGTTGATGCTTTTGGCTAGTCACATACATATCAAGAAATGTAATGTTTTAAATCCAGCAACATTGTTACCTATTCCAGAAGAGAAAAATAAACAAGAACAGCATGATTGTTTTCTTCCTACAGAGGAGGAAACTAAAGGCAGGATAGATTTAAAAGACACACCACTCGTGGATCCGGATGGGATCCTATGGGTGGATGGGTCTTGTTTCAAGCTTCCAAATGGCGAAACGACTGCAGCTGATGCTGTTACTACTTTGTATACAGTAGTAGAGACTGCACGCATTACACAGAATTCAGCACAAGCAGCTGAGTTGATTGCACTGACGAGAGCATGTGTGTTGGCAAAAGGAAAGAGAGTGACTGTTTACACCGATAGCCAATACGCCTTTTGCGTGGCTCGTAGCTTCGGTCGTTTGTGGAAGGAAAGAGGATTCTTTACTTCCCATGGGACTAAAATACAGCATGGTCAGTTGTTAACTGACCTTCTTGAATCACTTGCCTTGCCTATTCAGATAGCGATTGTGACATGCAGTGCACATAAAAGGATCACTGATGATGTAGGTCGTGGGAATGCTTTTGCAGACGAGGTAGCGAAAGAAACAGCGAGAGATGCTACAAGTCGCATGTATGTTGCAGGCCCTGTAAGATGGGTTGGAGAAGCAGGAATGTGTGAGGACACAACAGAAAGTGTGAGAATGATTCAAGGAGAGGCTACAGAAAAGGAATTGAGTAAGTGGAGAGAGAGTACAGGAATGTTGGACGCGACAGGGTGTTGGACGGAATTGTCAGAACACCAACGTTGGTTGTTACCAGATGCATATGTACTGCCTGTAGTTAGTATGGCGCATGGTCCAGCGCATATCAGTGCGGAAGGAATATGTAAGCTTTTGGCTCCAGTATGGCAGAATGAAGGTATCCCCAGATGTGTGGAAAATGCGGTAAAGCATTGTATTGTTTGTTTGATGCATAATACAGAAAAGGGAACCCCCAACTCCGGCAGGTCATTTTGCTCCCCCTACGTATCCTTTTGAGGTCTTACAAATTGATTACATTCATATGGAATGTTCCAATAACCTCATGTTCTGGTGGTGGTCTGTGCCTTTTCCAGATGGATAAAGGCCTACCCCCTAAAGGATAATACTGCTTTGTCCACTGCCAAAGTCCTTCTAAAGGAATTCTTCCCGAGGTTTGGTTTGCCGCGCATTGTCTGGAGTGACATTGGAAGTGAATTTGTAGGTCAAATTATGCAGAAGGTGTGTGCGGGTCTTGGTATTAGGCATAAATTCCACGCGGCACACCACCCTCAGTCAGCGGGTTTGGTAGAGTGCTATAAGGGCACTCTCAAGCTCAAATTAGCAAAGATTCAGGTCAGCACAGGCCTTACTTGGCCCGATGCTTTACCTTTGGCACTTCTCTCTTCGAGAACAACTGTACATTCTCGTTTAGGACTTAGTCCTTATGAGGTAGGTTTTGGGCGCCCAGCTAATGTTTGGGGAGCCCCTCGACCTAAAAAGTATTCCGATATTCCATACCCATTGTTGGTTGATTACCTGCATGACCTCACCACTAAATTACGTGTTATTCATCAACAGGTTCAAAACGCTTTGCCGGAGGCTTCCTTAGATCCAGGTCATTCCATTCAACCTGGAGACTTCGTTTGTTTAAAGAATTTCCAGAGGAAAAAGATTCTGGAACCTCGTTGGGGACCCCCGCGACAGGTGCTTCTCGTCACATGTACAGCAGTGAAGGTCATTGGGAAGAAAAATTGGGTCCCCGGCGTGCCCTGTAAGAGGGTACCTTTGCCTTTACCTTATGATCAGTGGGTCCGAGAAGGCGTAGGTGACAGTCAGAGTGAAAAAGTTCCCCGATTTGTACCTTTCAGTAGTGCACGCCTGGACTGGACAAGTTCTGAGAAAGAAGATGACGACGTGTTGCAAGAAGCTGTACCAACTCCTCTTCGATTGAATACTACGAACCCAGAGACTTTGTTTCGAGACCAAATGATACTTGGCAAGACACGGTACAACCTAAGACCTAGGTTGAAGAAAGACAATTGAACTTTTCCTTCTCACTATCCATCAAGTTGCAGGGTCACGGTATGAATCTTAGGCTGTGACCTGAGTAGTGACCTAGGTCAGCAGGACTTGCAGTGTCATAGGACGGCTAATAACCACAAATAAGTGATTCAGGAAGATTACCGTGAGCAACGCTTTAGAGAATGGATAATAAAGTGGAAGGGAATGATAAGAAAGTTGCAATGAAAATTAAGTATAAGAAATTATTGTTTAGTCGATGTGGCGTAGCACTATGTATTTTAGTATGTTTATGTATTTTATTAGCCTGTGTGGGTTGGATTGTCCACACTATGCATCAAGCACCTGCTCCAACTTCTGTTTCTTTGCCTTTTTCTCCTACTACCTCCTCGCACAAGTTCTATACACTCCCAGATCATGAGAAAGTTAGGAGAACAGAATACTTCAACAATTCTTTCATCCAGTTGTTACATCAGCATCAACTGGTAGTCAACACTACCGATTGTTGGGTTTGTGCACTTATGCCCCATAACGCTGAGAAAGGGATGCCATATTTAGTCCTTCCGTTTTCTTAAGAAGGTTCCGCTTGGGCTTATTTGACTATGTTTTCTAATGCATACCAAAATCAACTACGACATCCTCTTGGTGATCCATATAATGGTGGAGCAGATTTAGTCATAGTTCTTTGATAAAGGGAATAGTGACTATGGCTAAAATTGCCGAAATTGGTAAGATTCCCGTTGATGAGAAACAAGCATATGATGGTTGGAACATGACTCGTTACGTTACTAGCCTTACTGATAGGGCTAGACAAAGAAGATCTTTGCCAATTTGGACCATACCTCATAAAGGTAACCTATGTCTGCAGATAAATGATCAGAATAACAAGAATAAACAGGAAAAGAGTGTTTGTTCCCATACATACATCTGTTCACCCTTGATTTCTTCCCCGTCGGTACCATCTCAAGGTACATATTTTGTTTGTCATGATAGAGCCTATACATGACTTCCCACCTATTATTCAGGAACATGTTATGTGGCTTTCCTTCTTCCCCTACATACACTGCTCCTTCAGGTCATCACAGAAAAAGATATGGCAGAGGGGTTATTGATTCTAAGGACACCGCTGGACAAGAGGGAGGAGAATTTATCAAAGGGTTTCTTCCTTTTTGGGGCCCGATGGCCAATAGCAGAAACATTAGACAATTAGTTTGTGTTGTTGAGGCTACCATAAATGTAACTTCCGGAGCCTTGAGTAATTTGACAGCCGAACTTCAGGCGGATCGTCTTATGACTTTGCAAAACCGAATGGTTTTAGACATTGTCCTTGCAGATAGAGGAGGAGTCTGTAAATTCATTGGGTCTAGTTGCTGCATTTATATTCTTGATAATGCCCCTACAGTATACCAAGCCATTTCTAAGTTACATGTGATTTCCGAGTCCATTCATCAGGACACCGGAGATTGGTCTGTGATGGGATGGTTTTGGGGACTACTGTCCACATGGGGATGGAAAGTGTTAACATTCCTTGGAATGATTTTAGCCATCATTTTCTCTTGCTGTCTTTGTTTGCAGTGTGGCCCCTCCATCTGTGGTCTTTGTGCCACCTTGTGTGTCCCAAAGCCTGTGTCACAGAAAACAGAGAACATTAAAATGATGTTGCAGCAACAGCTTAATGACCTCATGACCATTGACATTGACTCAGACTAACTTGAGTCCGTTGTGTTTTGCCTGAGTAATGGTAAAAGGAGGGTCTGAGGTTCTGTGATTTTCGACTTCGCTTCGTAATTAGCCGCCATTTTGTGACCGTCGCCATTTTGTGTTGCCTTTACTTTACAGCACAGCGAACATAGTGTTTTTCTTTTCCAGCTGTTTTGCATCTCTTCTGTTAAAAAGTTATCCCTTGTCCTTGTTTACAAAACCGATGTCAGGGTCTGGCCGAGTTTGTTAATCCATGTCTAGACTGATTGATCCTTGTTCAAATTGACTGTTTGGGTCCCACCATTCTTTCTTTATTTTTTCTTATTTGACTGGCCTTCGCTATTCTCTCCTTGTATTCTCCTATTACACAACTATCCTTTGAGGCACTCAAATACATCCTGCCACCTGCAAATTGAATTACATGCACTAGCATTGATTAACTTGAAGGGAGGAGAGAACACGGACTCTGAAAGAAGGGCGTATTCAAGATACTTGATAGCTTGTTTTCAAACTTTTCCTATTTGTTAGTTTGTATGTTTTGGAAGTAGACATTGTAAATGTGTGTGCTATAAAAGATTGTGCGCCACGGAATTAAGTGGCAGTCTCCTAAGAATATACAACTGTACTTCTTGGATAACTGTGCTTAGCTGCAGCTAATAAACCTGATTTTCTACCCCTAACAGAGTGTCTCGTGTCTCTGTCTGACAAGGCAGGTGAACCTGGAGATATTAGGCGTGCCCTGCGCCGCTCGGCCCATAAGGCCCGGTTCTCCACTTTATGTCCACATGTGATACCTGACATCCTTAGCTTAGTTTCCCCTGTCCTTTTGCTTCTTCCTCCTGAATTTTTTACTGTATGTTGATCCTCGTTTTGGCTGGTTTTTGAACTCTGGGCACTTTACCACTGCTGATCAGTGCTAAAGTGCAAGAGTTCCCTGCATAAATTGTGATTATGATTGGATATCCGCAATTGGCATATCTGATTTACTGGTAAGTCCCTAGCAAAGTGCACTATGTGTGCCAAGGCCCTGTAATTCAAATGCTACTAGAGGGCTTGAAGCACTGGTTGTGCCACCCACATGAGTAGCCATGCAAACATGTCTCAGGCCTGCCACTGCAGTATCTGCAAGTGCTGTTTTGAATTGCCATGTCGACCTGCCAAGTGCACCCAATTTCCAAGCCCAAACCTTCCCTTATATTACATGGAAGGCAACCCTAAGGTAGGCCTAAGGTAACCTCATGGACAGGATGCAATGTATGTTAAAAGTAGGGCATGTACTGGTGTGTTTTAAATTTCCTGATAGTGAAATACGGCAAATTTCATTTCTCACTATTGCAAGGACTATGTCTCCTATAGGTTATCATTTGAGCTGCTTTGTAACACTGTACAAGTGTAACTTTCAATTGGGAAGAGCTAGAGATTTTGAGTTTGGGTTCTTTTAACTCAGGATTTAAAACCACATCTTTCTGTGAAGGTGTTTTTTAAATAGTGAGTTTGAAAATGCTACTTTTAGAAAGTAGGCATTTTCTTGCTTAGCCGTCCTGTGCCTCTGTCTGACTGTGGAATCCCCGTCTGGTTTAAACTGACAGGTGGGCTGTTTGTGCATTCCAACTAGACAGTCACACAAAGGGAGCTGAGGTGTGTCCTGCATATCCTGATTGCCCATCATCCCAGCTGATGGGCCTTCCTGAGCTAGAGTAGTGGGAGGAGTTGTTACTGACACCTAAACAGTGCTGTGCCTGTCCTCTTACAATGCTGTCTCCACCACCCTTGAGTGAGTCTGTAGCTAGATCTGTGCAAGGCAGGATTTGTGCAATATGAACACTGTCATTTGAAGCACGCCTACTTCAAGGGCAGATAGGTGTATAAGTATTTGACCTGTAACCCCACATTTTTAGAACACTTCTGGGCTGAGAATTCTGCCAAAAAGAAGCGCTGTCAGGAGCAGTACTGCCCTTTTGCTGTGTTGCTTTACTAGGTTGACCTGCAATTGCTGCTTCAGTCTGTGAGTAGTGAAATAACTGGACTTTGCTTTCTGGAATCCTACTTTCCAAGCTCTTTAAGGGCTTATGTCTGTTTGCCTCCTGTTGGAAGTCTCAGGACCATCAGAGATTTCGTCTGCAGCTCCCCTGAACTCCTCTGCTGCGAGTTCTGACCTGCCAGACTAGGGTCAATGTGAGGAAAAATATATATCTATATGTTTGCATCAGCGAAATAAGTGAATCAATCCCAAATTCTCCTCCACACTACCTCAGACCCACTGAGCTAACTAGGTCTGCTCTAAATAAACTGCTTGCTCTGTGCTCCTAAAAACACCCCTCCCTTTACAAATCTATTTAAGCCTGACCCCAGGACCTTTATTGCCCTATTTGACATGTCCTGGGTTACCAGCTGTGAGAAGCCTCTGAATCTTGCAGTTTTGCTTAAACTTGCTTTCTGGTCCCATGTGCCCTTATATTGCTCTATGTCCTGGGCTTGCATGACACTTCTATTTGTATATGTACAACCGTATTTGGCCTTGTCCACATCGTATGATTTTACTGATGACTGCACTTTCTGCCCTATATATTCTCCACTGATACCTATAGGGGTCAGAAGAAGCTTGTTCCAAGACGTGACACTGCTTCTGCCTTCTGCCTTGGCATGCCAATAAACAGGCAAAGGTGCAAGAACATTTCCTGTGTTTTGTGGCAGCTGGGGTCTGTTTGCTTTGTGTCACTTTGAGGAGGGTTGGAGGATTTATTACACAACATAATGGATTTATTACTCAACAAGTGGCGTCAGAAGTGAGATGCACTGAAGGACTCTAATGTCACTAGTTGGTAAGTAGGCTGTAAAGCTGAATTAACTTGCTGGAGTGACCTTTCAGTGTTTCAAATGCTCAGTTAGAACCTAGTTTTTCTTTTTTTAAAAGAGAGGGGGTAGAAACTGGCATCTAATCTAAATAGGGGACTGTAGAGAAACATTGATTGATTTTTTTCATCATTGATTGAATTTTTTCCTATCATTGATTGAAATTTTTATCAGCATTGAAATCTTTCTCTGTATCAATACCTTGGAGTTGATATGCAACAGGGGTCTACGGGACCCCATACGCAACAGGAGAGCCTAGGCAAGACAATAATTTATGACCCAAAAGTAGTGGGACGAAGAAATAAAAACAACCCTCCCAGAGTGTAGCGTGGGAAGCATTGACTATGGGCAGGCTGCAGGACACAAGGAAATGATTTTTAAATTTGCACTGTTCTGTCATTGATCAATGACTGTAATTATGTTTATGTGTTGATCTTTAAAAGTACTGTCCCACTATGTTTCTTTGAAATGCTTCTTTAAGTGATATCAAAACAAATTGCATCAGAGAAGTCAAATTGTTTTATGTGGTGTCTGAGTGTTCCAAAACTGTTGATTTTTTTCTCTCAAGTCTCTCCATCCAAATCATAACCAATCTGTTTATCTTTCAGGGTTTAATATTGTGAGTGAAGGGCACAATGGGTACCGGCAATTCTAAAGGAACTATGGAGGTGGTAAGGCCTCGCATGGTGAAAAAGATAAAACAATTGTTTAAACAACTGTCATTAGAGAAGGATTTTAAATTACCAGCAGATATCCCTGCAGCTCAGGTTGTAAAAGATACAAATGGTTTAGAATATGTAACTCCTGTTTGCGCTTGACAGAAAGTATAAACTTAATGGGTGACCCATCATGGGATTCACATTATGTGAGAGATTGTTTACAGCAGTGGCTTTCAATTGCAAAAAATAAAGCTTTCCTTTCAAAAAAGAGAGGCCAGGGGAATGCCTCCACTGAATACAGAGACTGTTCTGCAATAGCAATGGTGAATAGGGAGTGCAAGAAGCCTACTAAAAAAGAGCTAGAATTAGCAAAAGATTGGCCCACATCTTATAGCCAGTGTTTATTGGAATTAAGTTACTATTTGCAAACCGTACAGCATTTGTTATAACTATGGCAAAAGTGTAGGTTTTCAACAATTGAAGCAAACCGGGTTAAAGAAATACCAAATGCCACTACTTCTAGACGGGCTGCTGCTCTGCTATGTATTTGGACGCATCGCCAAGTTAATATTGACTTAAATAGTTTACAGAAACTGTTTATCGCCTCCAAGCCTCAATGTCTTTTTGTCAAACTGGGGGAAGGAACAGACAATGAGAAAATAACTAGTAGCGCATTGACTGAGGAGGAGATTGTGTTCCTTACTGAGGAAGAAAGGAAAAGACAGAGAGTAGATGCAAATAGTGAATTTAATTCCATGGTCTCAGATAGAGCCAGCAATGAGAACAGCCACCAAACATAGGGACAAAACATCCAGTCTGCATGGCCTGTGTATCCTACACCTCAATTCTCATCCCCTCCTCCAGAAACTTCAATTAACCCATCACTTTCAGGCCCCTACATACAGTGTGAAAGATATAACACACCTGAGCAAGCACTGGCTTCACAACCAAGCTTATCTCATGTACCTTATTTCTACATATGCCTGGAAGGTGATTAAACTAGGGTACCTGACATACCAACTAGCCCCTGAAAGGGCAGTTTTAGAACACCAGTCCTGAATAGGCACTTATCCTTAGGAGGGGACATGCTACATGCTTTTGAATCCCCAGCCCAACCTTCCACTTTTGGTCCGTGGGAAGATTTAGGGCTGAGTGCAAAAGAGAGAAACGATGAGGAGGAACATGAGCAGTTGACACACCTGAGGAAAGAGGCAGATGAGTTCCAAGAAGAAGAGATACATATATGGTCACAAACACGGACCCTAAAGGGAAAGGGTGAGAACTCATATACTGATGACATACTATTGAACACTAAACTAACTGCACTAAACCTAGTGTTGTGGTGACATCCATGCTAAAGCCATGGACGCCCTTGGAGGCAACCCAAATGACTAAGGACACTCCTGACCCACTCACTGCCAGGGTAAAATATTATGAATGGCTTCATAAAATATGTATTGCCTATACCCCCCTCCCTCAAGATGTAGAAATGCTATTAAAAATAGGATATGGAAGCAGATGGTCTTTAGTAAAAAGTGCATTCGAAATTCTACAGGAAAGGGATTGGACCATACTGACTAATATTATGGATGTCACAGAAAAGAGATTGATTAATTGATTAGAGTCTATCAGGGACACAATTAATGGCCTAGCAGTTAAAATGTTTGATTTTTCTCGTGTCACTGCCACATTGCAGAAGCCAGGTGAGTCAGTGTCTGATTACATCTTAAGGTACAATGAAGCATGGGATAACAGTGTAGGGGTACCGCGCACCACAGAGGCCTATAAGGTATTGGCTACGCAAAACCTTATGAATGGATTGCTAGCTTCTGTGGCCCACAGTTGTAAACTTCGTCACCCTGATTGGTCCACTAAAGGATATCACAAATTGTGCACGCTCCTCATAACTATGCAAAGAGATGGTATTTTTAAGGTAAGAAGGACATCGCTAAAAATGACAAAGGAATGATGTTGCAGCAAGTACAAAGAGAGGAGGAACCAGAGGGAATGTACTATCCGGGGGCACAGCAAAGATAGGATAATGGACAAGGGTACCAGAGAAGAGACAAGAGTAGGGGTCGGTGCTATAATTGCCAGAGGTATGGGCACTGGGGACACAATTTTAGAAATGATAGAGGTAAAAGGGACCGGAATGAGAAAAGTGACCAGTATAATAGAAATGATAGAAACAACAGGAATGAAAGGTTTAACAGAAATGAGATCCAGCCATCTGCACCACCCATGCCCAGAGACCTGAAGCAGACCCAGCACTCCCTGAGGAATACTTTCCAGGAGCAACACGGATCAGCATAGGACCACGCGGAGAAAGAGATGGGACAAACAGCAGCAACCAGAGCCCAGTGCTTTATGATGAAGAGACACCAGAGGAGAATCCATGTTTCAAATTAAGGTAGGAGATAAAGAGATTGATTTCCCAATAGACAGTGGTGCAACCCTATCTACAGTAAGAAACTAGTTGGGTCCTGGTAGTGGTGAAACAGTCAGTACTATAGCAGTAAATGGAATGATGATGCATGAAGAATTGTCAGAACCCCTACCAGTTTCTGTTGATGACTTCACAATGACGGATCAGTTTCTGCTGTCACCAGATGCACCCATCAATTTGCTGGGAAGAGATCTCCTCTGTAACTTGCATGCAACATTATATTTTTCACAAAATGGGATTTACTTACAAGTACCTGAGGAGAGGTTAGAATTGGCTAATAGAACACTTACTGCTTGCAAATTAGGTGTTATGTGCACCCCCGTCTTGTCTCTCTCAAACACATTACCAATGGACACCATTACATGGAGATTTTTATGAAAACATGTTTCAAGAACTGTTTAAATACAGCCCTGACATTGAGAGTGAAAAGGTCGCTCATTTAGTGCAGTTGACATTAGTACCTGGGTCCATACACTGTACTGTAGCATTTTTCACAGGAGCAGTTCCTTAATGGTACGCCTACAGGGCAGACAAGCATTTGCACTGGACAATGGGGTTGCCTGAGCACACATTATATGTAGGAAAAGAAGGGTGTGCAGTGAGCATTGACAAGGACCACAGGAAATGAGGTTATTTCAAGTGTCAGATTCTGAACCACATGTATCCTTAGCTGTAGCACCAGGTTACTACCCTAAGGATTTGGGTCCCATGGTCAAACACCTCCAGGACATACCTAGAACTAAGGATTTTACATTTCCTTTAGGAATGGTGTCTGTGTTAGGAGATGGAGATGGGTGGTGTTGGACATTGTGTATGAACAGAAAGGACAGGACTGCACTTTTTGACAAGTTTCAAGGGAATATGGCTTTACAGCTAACTAAAAACAAGGTCCTAGAGCAAGTGAATTCAGAGGTTTGGGCAAAACACAAAAATGAGGCAGGATTATTGAAAACCTGCCCTCCCCATGAAGTGACACTTAAAGAGAATGCTGAATTACCTTATGTCCATCAGTACAGGCTGTCGCCTCCTGCAGAGGAGGGAATAAAACCTGTGATTGAATCTCTCTTGTAACAAGGTATCATTAAAAAGACATCCAGCCCTTGTAATAGTCCTATCATTCCATTGCCCAAGGGCAATACTGGGCAGTATAGGTTCATACAGGACTTACAACAGATAAACAACATTGTGGTTCCCTTAGCACCTGTTGTGCCTGACACCAATACTATATTATCTTCTATACCTGTAGAGTACTTTTCAGTCATTGATCTCTCCTCTGCGTTTTTCAGTATTAGGGTCCATTCAGAGAGCGAGTACCTTTTTGCTTTCACAGTGAAAGATACCCAATTTACTTTCAGAAGACTAGCTCAAGGCTTAACTGAGAGTCCCACAGTCTATGCGCAGGCAGTAAAGAGAGACCTAGATAGCCTACACCTAGAAGGAGGTAGCATCATCTTGCAGTACGCTGATGATCTACTCATGGCATCTCCATCACTTGAGGCCTGTGAAAAAGACACTGTAGCGCTGCTGAATCACTCCCAGAAGAGAGGACACAAAGCTACATTGACAAAATTCCAGTGCTGACAAAAACAGGTGACCTATCTGGGTTATGTGGTATCCAAAGGTACACGCCGCATATCACCTGACAGGATAAAAATGATTCAGGGCATGCAGCCTCCATCCACCAAGAAAGGAATGCTGTCATTCCTGGGGATGATGAACTACTGCTGCCAGTGGATCCTTGAGTACAGATCCTATGATGCCATCCTGCGACAATGTACACTACAAGATGCTCCCAACATTGTATGGACTAAGTAACTTGTAAACAGTTTTAATCAATCAATCAATCAATCAGGTCATTTATAGAGCGCACTACTCACCCGTAGGGTCTCAAGGCGCTGGGTAGGGGGGGGGGGTGCCGTTACTGCTCGAACAGCCAGGTCTTGAGCTTCTTCCTGAAGGAGAGGTGGTCTTGGGTCAGGCGCAGGTCGGTCGGGAGTGAGTTCCAGGTCTTGGCGGCCAGGTAGGAGAAGGACCTTCCTCCTGTTGTCGCTCTTCGGATGCGGGGGGCGGCGGCGAGGGCGTGGTTGGTTGATCTGAGGAGGCGCTTGGGAGTGTAGAAGTTGATCCGGTTGTTGAGGTAGCTCGGGCCTTGGTCGTGTAGGGCTTTGTGCGCGTGGGTGAGGAGACGGAAGGTGATTCTCTTGTTGACCGGGAGCCAGTGCAGATCTCTCAGGTGTCCGGAGATGTGGCTGCGTCGGGGGATGTCGAGGATGAGTCTGGCCGAGGCGTTCTGGATCCGCTGGAGTCTCTTCTGGAGCTTGGCGGTGGTTCCGGCGTAGAGGGCGTTGCCGTAGTCCAGTCGGCTGGTGACGAGGGCCTGGGTGACCGTCTGCCTCGTCTCGGTGGGGATCCACCGGAAGATCTTACGTAGCATGCGCAGGATGTTGAAGCAAGACGAGGAGACGGCGTTTACTTGTCTGGTCATGGAGAGGGAGGAGTCCAGGATGAAGCCCAGGTTGCGTGCGTGGTCCGTCGGTTTGGGTGCGGTGCCCAGGGCGGGGGGCCACCAGGAGTCGTCCCAGGCGGATGGCGAGGAGCCCAGGATGAGGACCTCCGTCTTGTCCGAGTTCAGTTTCAGGCGAAAAAGAAACTGAAAGAGACTTTGTGTACTGCGCCAGCCCTGGGGCTGCCTGATTACAAACTGCCCTTCCATCTCTATGTGTCAGAGCAAAATGGCATTGCAAATGGTGTGCTGACACAGCAGCATGGCTCAGGAAAAATACCTGTGGCATACTACTCCATGACTTTGCCTGCAGCAGTAACTGGGCTTCCAGCTGGTTTGAGAGCAGCGGCATCAGCAGCTGTGTGGTAGAGAGGACGGCTCCCATTGTGTTGGACTACCCTTGTATTGTTTATGTGCCACATTCGGTACAGTTGTTGTTGTCATCTGCAGCAACACAACATTTTTTGGCGGCTAGGCAAACAGGTTATGAGGTCACTCTGTTGTATAACACCAATATCACCTATTAATTTGGCAACATTATTACCTCCACTAGGTGATTCAGATGAGACCCTTGACCATGACTGTGTTGAAGTTGCAGAGACATGCACCACACCCAGACCAGATTTGCAGCAAACACGATTAGAAAAAACTGACTATGAGTGGTACACTGATGGTTCCTCCAGCAGACTAACAGACACTGATTACAGAGCACGGTGTGCTAGAACAACAGTAGACACCATAGTTGAAAGTGCAGCCCTCCCCCTGGCACATCTGCCCAGCAAGCCAAGCTGTATGTAGTAACAAGAGCATGCATCCTAGTTGAGGGGACAAATGTTAATATTTACACTGATGCACGTTATGCCTTTGGAGTTGTCCATGATTGTGGTCAGCTGTGGCAGTATCGTGGTTTCATAACAGCAGCAGGACGCCCAATTCAAAATGGCCCCTTAGTAAAGAATTTGCTACAGGCAATACTACTACCCAACAGAATAGCAGTTATAAAATGTGAGGCACATACAGAAGCTAATACTGAGATAGCAAGAGGTAACGCCATGGCTGACACAGCAGCAAAAGAGAGCATGTTACAGCCAGTACAGATGGTACCTACAATAGCAAAAAGTAATTGTTGCTAGCTGATATAAAAGAAACACAATGGTCTGCACTTCCAAGAAAGAAAGAGCATGGATTGATGCTGGATGTGAGCCAAATGATGAGGGATTATGGTTCCACCAGGATGGGAGGCTTGTGGCCCCATGCAGTATGTTCCTGCCCCTTACAAGGCTTGCCCATGGACCCACTCACATGGCTCAAGGAGGGATGAATGCTTTGATTAGATAAGAAGGTTTGCACCAGGGGTAACAGCTTTCACTGCACAATTCTGCTCCCAATGTCTTGTCTGTGCATAACATGCTAAAGGTCGGTCCCCCGCTACCCATGATCACTTGCCAGTATCAGAGGGTCCCTTTACCAACATTCAAATAGACTTCGCCTATATTCCCCCAGCGAATGGATTCAAACATTTGCTCATATGTGTGGATCAATTTTCAAAATGGGCAGATGCGTTTGCCACTAGGAAGAATGATGCAGCAACTGTTGTGCGATGCTAGATGAAAGATTTAATACCTCGATTTGGGGGTCCCCCAGAGCATAAACAGTGACAGAGGGGGTGAATTTGTTGCTGCCATTGTGGAAAAGATGTGTTACTCTTTGGGAATAGAGTGGAAACTGCATGCCCCTTACCACCCACAAAGTTTAGGCCAGATGGAGAGAATGAACGCCACCATAAAACATAAATTAGCCAAAACACTGATGTAACAGGCCTGAAATGGCCAGATGTGCTGCCTTTAGTGCTGCATGCCATGAGAGCAACACCATCTAGAACATCTCTCTTGTCCCCCCATGAGGTATTGATTGGGCGGCCTATGTCGGTGGGGTTGAGGTTGCCTCTCACAGCATCCCAAGCAACACTGCTCTGGACGGATGAGCAGATTTCTGACTATGCTGCACAATTGTCAGTGGTATTGAGGCATCACCATCTCCAGGTGAAGGAAGCTTTGACCCATCCTTCCTTAGAACAAACACACCATTTAAAACTTGGAGACATGGTCATGGTGAGAAAAAAAAAAGTCTCTAACTGCTAGGTGGCCTGGACCCCATGTTGTGCTCCTGGTTACCAGAACATCACTAAAGGTGCAGGGACGTCCCGAGTGGCTGCATGGAACAAAAGGTGCAGGGCCACACCAACAACACCTCAGGCAGAGGCACCATTAAAAGATGAGTACCGGCGACAAGGGGAGCAGTGCGAAACACAGGACAAGGGGGAGACAGACCAGACCTTTCCTAACAACAACGCTGAGGGTCCATCATCAAGTGTCCCAGGAACTGTGACACTAACTGATGCTGTTGAGTGAAGCACGCAGGGCAGGTCCTTTAAACCGCCCCTGAACAAGACGACTACGGACCAGGAGGAGAAGCAGATGACAGCTCACCACAAGAACTTTCATTATTGACACTTACAGAAAGTACCCTGGAACTGAGACAGAAAGACACTGCATAACAACATTTTATATTCTGATAGTGACATTTACCACTGTCAAGAAAATGCATTGCTTTATGCTAACAATATTTTTTCGTACCTTAATTATGTGTGTGCTACCTACAACAACCTGCTGACCATCCCCTCATTGCAGTACATGAGAAAGTTGCCCAGGCTTTAGGTCTTCAAAATTGCTGGATTTGTAGAGAATTATCCGCACACCCCAGCAACCCAATTGGCCTTTATGAAACACCAGTGCCTATACAAAATTATGCGCCAGGAATAGGATGCCTCATATCCAATGTAACCTGGGATTGTGGAGAAGGAAGGATTGGATGGTACCCACGTTGTACCATACTGCCAAATATTTAAGTCCAATACCAAGTGTCTCCTACAATAGAATACAAAGACAAGGAAAAGGCATTTCCTTTATGTTTAAAGCATCATGATTCAGGATATCCCAGCTTCCCGATACTTGGGACATTTAAAAAGTAGCCAGTGTCCTGTCATATTAGAATTTGATAATATCACAGGGAATTAGAACATAAAAGACAGACAGTTAGTGAGTAGGAACTGGACAGCTAAGGTACGAGGAAAACAAGTAAACTAAACTTTGCATTACTGGAACATCAAAGGGAGATGGAGAGACACTATTAATAAATAACACCTGATTGTCTTCTATATGATCCATTTATTGAGCAAGAGAATAAGCATGCTAGGGCACCAAATATGATTTCTAAAATATTAGAATACCCCTTATGGTGAGCTCGCTGATCATACATGGCACCATGGGCAAATGTTAGGCTTATAAATTCTTCATGGATTGATTACAAATGGTATGATCAATTCCAAAACACTTTTCCTGAAGAGGTAGGCCTTCCTCTCAGTAAGTATCACACATTGGGCACACAGCTACAAGGCGGAATGTATTTTATTTGTGGCACTAAAGCATACAAGGTGCTTCCTGGCATTGGGAAGGCATGTGTACTATTTCTTATCTTACACCAAACATTTCAGTCATGCCACACATTCCAGCCCATGAGCCGCTACATTTTGGAAGTTTTGCTCATAGATATAAAGGAAATATACATGCACCTATTCTGGAAACTAGACACGGTCTATTCTTTGAACTAATGTGTATATTTATTCCTGGATATGGGGTATATGATTTAGAATTGGCCCTAGTTAATATGTCTGCTGAGCTAGCTGTAGCATTCAATGCAACAAGAGATGCACTTCAACAGTTGCAGATGGAAATTAATTCAGCGGCTTCCATGACTATTCAACACCGAATTGCACTTGACCTCCTGACACTACAACAAGGAGGACTGTGCGTTTTATTACATTTTTCTTGCTGTTATTTTTTAAAGAACAGTGGAAACATAGCAAGGAATGGGATGTGGCACAAATTAAGAATTCAGTTCAAATATTCTGTGGAGCAGGGAAAAATACAGATTCTGATGACTGGTCCTGGCTATGGTCATGGTTACCTACAGGATGGTTAAAGCACTTACTTTTAGCTACTGGGTATCTTTTTAACAATAGTGATACTTTTGTGTTGTCTTCATTGTTGCTGCTCCATGGTACAGCAATTGTGTAGTAGAAGCATCCATTCAATTTCCACAGTTAAAATTCTACCTCCTACAGAGCAGGAGCTAGCCTACAAATATCTCCAAATACAACAAGATGTAGAGAAAGCACACACAGAAACATTTCTATTAATGGCTATAGATATATAATATAAATGCATTGAGTATTAGTATATAATTTTATCTACGTTGAAAAATAAATACCTCTTGGATGGGTCTTCACCAATATATGCATGTTATTTAAACACTGTGTAATGCTAGTCAAAGATATGTACTTTTTCGATACTTTATATTTCTACCATATGTATATATATTACAATGGTATTTGATATTGCTATCAAAAGGAGGGATATTGTGAGGAAAAATATATATCTATATGTTTGCATCAGAGAAATAAATGAATCAATCCCAAATTCTCCTCCACGCTATCTCAGACCCACTGAGCTAACTAGGTCTGCTCTGACCAAACTGCTTGCTCTGTGCTCCTAAAAAGACCCCTCCCTTTATAAATCTATTCAAGCCTGACCCCACCCTTCCCTTTACAAATCTATTCAAGCCTGACCCCAGGACCTTTATTGCCCTCTTTGACACGTCCTGGGTTAACAGCTGTGAGAAGCCTCTGAATCTTGCAGGTTTGCTTAAACTTGCTTTCTGGTACCCTGTGCCCAACAGCCAACTCCAGTTCTATGATGTTGGAGGAGGTTTTGCTGCTTCAAGAACTGAAAATCAACACATCACCCTTAAGTGCCATTTTTCCTGCCACTAGCTTGCATTGTGGTTGCTAAACCAATGCATCACCGCAGTGCAAACCAGAAAATCAAAGCTGTGCCTGTTCATGGCTGGAAGAACTGCTGCAGCCCGAGTCCAGACACCATGTCTCTGTCGTCCAAGACCCCGCTCCAAATTCAACACAGACCCTGTTGTGTGACTGAAAGAATTGATGCAGCGTATGTGTCACTGCCTCATCGACCTAGTGTGCCAGGATTTCTAATGTATCACACCGTGCAGCAAGTTTTCATCACAACACCCCGCAGTGAGGAGCCACTTTCTGAATTCGATGCATCGCTTGTCCTCACTGTAAGGAATTGATGCAACCAGAAATGAAATTTCCATTCCCCTGGGACTCTAGAATTGACGCATCACAGTTTTATCTAATGCATCCCTCCTTTGCGGCTGTTTTTCGTCTTGATTTTTTGACACATCAATGGCTAAAATCAATGTATCTATAGAGTTCTGTGGACTGAATTGCATCAACCTTTAAAACGTGATATCTTGAGTTTTGTATGTTGAATTTTTGTTGTATTGGTCTTGTTAGGTTCAGATAACGATTGGTTATTTTTGTACCCTGGTGTGGTGTCCATTTTATAGTATCTTCATGGTGTTACTCTATGTTTTATGTACAAATGCTTCACACATTGCCTCTGAGATAGGGAAGCCTGGGCGGAGCATGCAGAGTTTCACTATGCAGAATTCTGTGAAGTTACCAAAAAACTCTGTGGAATTCTGTGGAGTATTGCTCTGATACCCTAAAATAGACGCAAAAGAAACAATTGATGGATGGAATGCTGGACAATGCAAACATTCACCCCCAGTCACAAGGATCCAGGTTTAATCCATCATTCTTTCGCTCACCACAACATCCCAGTTTGGACCCAGCCATATGCAAATCAGTGTTGACCCTGTTCCTGGTGGGAACAGTCCAGCCCGAACTGCCAAGCCAGAACCTCCCTGGACCAGAAACAAGCATCCTGGGAATGGTTTCAGGACATCACCCTTCATCAGCCAGGCTAGCTTGAATCCTGAGGTATAGTGAGCACAGGACCCACGTATGGGCATACCCTTCCCACTTAGGGTGACATATGCAATAGAAACAATTGATGGACGGAATGCTGGACAATGGAAACCTTCACCCAAAGTCACAAGGATCTGGGTTTAATCCATCATTCTTTTGCTCACCACATCAATCCAGTTTGGACGCACCCATATGCAAATCAGTCGTGACCCTGTTCCTCGTGGGAACATTCCAGCCCGAACTGCCAAGCCATGTCCTCTCTGGACCAGGAACAAGCATCCTGGGACCAGTTTCGGGGCATCACTCTTTATCAGCCAGGCTAACTTGAATCTAGTGGTTTAGTGAGCACAGGACCCACGTCTGGCATACCCTTCCCACTTAGGGCGACATGTGCAAAAGAAACAGTTGATAGACGGAATGCTGCACAATGCAAACATTCACCCCCAGTCACAAGGATCTGGGTTTAATCCATCATTCTTTTGCTCACCACATCAATCCAGTTTGGACGCACCCATATGCAAATCAGTCTTGACCCTGTTCCTCGTGGAAACAGTTCAGCCCTAACTGCCAAGCCAGGTCCTCCCTGGACCAGAAACCAGCATCCTGAGACCGGTGTCAGAGCATCACCCTTCATCAGCCAGGCTATCTTGAATCCAGTGGTGTAGTGAGCACGGGACCCACGTCTGGGCATAACCTTTCCACTTAGGGCAACATATGCAAAAGAAACAATTGATGGATGGAATGCTGGACAATGCAAACTTTCACTCCCAGTCACAAGGATCTGGGTTTAATCCATCATTCTTTTGCTCACCCCACCACCCCAGTTTGACCCAGCCACAGGCAAATCAGTCGTGACCCTGTTCCTCATGGGATTTGTCACCCTAAAATAGACAGCCTAAAGGCCAGAGAGGTGACATTGCACCGCCAGGACACTAATATATATTATGCTTCACAAATGGTGAGCTTTTGTTCAGCAGTATGTACATTATACACCATGATTGAGAATGCATGAATAACTGCACATTCACAATAACACAACCGTTACCGTACACACTCTCGAATGCCAGTGAAGGTGCATGGCACTGCAGCATAGGTGTAATACAGTATTTCTGGAGTCTGGAGCAAAATTTAGACCTGTAAAGTAGGGTGAGCACTGAGCGAGCTGGTATACTGCGCTCAGTCAGTGGTTGGCAGAGTTTTGGGCCGAACTACGCGCTCCAAGCGGAGCTTGAATTAGGGAACATTCTATGAACTATGCCTGTGTAATGGAGTTTGCCACCCAGGCTTAGAGATAAGCCTGATTGCTCATGCCAAGCTATCAAAGGTGTGAACAGGGGTTATCTTGGGTGTATAGCTCCCTTAACCTGACCAGAAGGAAGAGTCCTTACTTGGACAGGAGGCATACGACTGCAGACTAGAGACCCCCATTACTAACACTACTCCTTTTCTTTTTCTGCATTGCCACCTTTCAGATATTTTTTTGTCTTTTGCAGAACACAGCTATGTGCAAGACAGGCAGAAAGACTTGTTTAGGGAATATAGCATCTGAAACAGATTTGCAATCACATATATTATGTAATATTAGAAAATGTAGAGTAAGTTGACAGGAAGATAGACCACAGCTGTTTGAGTGGATGTAACATGAGAGGGAAACACCAAATCAAATAGCAAAGAAAAATAAGTATATTTGAACAATCATTGGCAAAGACAACAGTTCTGGAGCTGGCAGCCAGACTTCTGGCTTTGTAAATGCCTGATCCATTATGGGTATTGTAGAATTTTTTTTGGGGGGAACAGCTCACCCACAAATCTTGGAAAATACCCAGGGCTCCCTTCTTCCCTTTTTGCATAATTTATGTGGCACTCTAAATCTGAAAGGATATTGTCTTGATTTATATTATGTGGTCCCTCGTGTCTGGACAAAGCTATGCCTTTCTGACGATCTCTAACAAAAATGAAAAACACGTGTGTCAGGGGTTGCTTTCATGTATTTCAGGTTAGCTTGAATGTTATGATACCAATCTAAAGCTCTAATACTGTGTCTGGAGTGGTAAAAAGCCTTTGCCTTTTTATACCTTGTTCAAAGCACTAGCTAATTCTTTTCTTTATGACTTTGCTGTAAAAATGGCAAGAGGCTTTGCCACTTCCTAGTTGGGTGTAGATGGCACTGTACCTATCCTATGCCTAAAAAGTCTCCTAGAAAAAATATGTATATTCACTGAAAAAAACACAAGTTCAGGGATGTTGTAGTTAGAAATTAGCATTAAAAAAAACTTAGAAATAAAAAAAACACAGGTTTCAGGGACGTTATAGTTAGTTGGACATTTCACTCATACAAAACCAGTGAATTTTGGCAGTTATAGTAAGTTCAGCTAAATATAACTTGAGCCCCCGCAATGCACTGCTGATGACGTCACATATTACATCTTTCATGACATGGTCAGTGACATCACTAATGACATCACTGATGACATCTGAACTATAACATCCCTGAAACCTGTGGTTTTTTCAGTGTATTTCAAAGGTTTTTAAATGCTAATTTCTAACTATAACGTCCCTGAAACCTATGGTTTTACAGAAAATTTCCAAGGTTTTTTAGTGATATTTTTTAACTCTATTATCCCAAAGTATTTTTTCCTAGTTGTTTTGTTATTAAAATTATGTAATGTTTGTGTTTTCTAAAATATAAATATACTTTTTATTTTTTTATTGAGAAAAGAGTGGAATCGCATACCAGTCGTGTACCTGTCTCAGTGGGAGCCCGGATTTAAGCCACCATATTGCTAAAGTCGTGAAGGATGCGCGTTCGGTATGCGATGGGTGCACAGTGTTTGGCCCCACGTAACATCACATACATATTTCTGAGATTGCGCCGGGTGCGTGACTTACGTAATGTTTTTTACTGTTTTAAAACAATATGTATAGAATTGTAATATGTATATTAGAACAATACATTATCTAAACTAATTATAAAAATCATATATTTGTATTAACAATAAAGTTATATTATTGTTAAATACATATTGTGGAAGTCGCTTTGTGTGTGCGTTTGATATATGACGCATTCGCTGTGCCCGGCCCCGTGTAACGTTATATACGTCTGGGGTCGGGCCGGGTGCGGAACTTCCGTAAAAATAATTTATGTTTAAACACTATATGTATAATAGTTCAATATCTATATTAGAGCAAGAGATTATCTAAACTAATTATAAAAATCATATATTTGTAATTGCAATAAAGTTATATTATTCTTAAATATATTTTCCCAAAGTCGCATCGGGTGACTTCAAAAGAAAGCATTTCATTGGTTCATAAGGTTTTCCATTCTAGGATTTGAAGAACCCCACACGTTTATTTCATTCTTCCAAAATCTTTACAGGAGATACACTTGTGTTTTCTGCACTGTTTGCTGTATTTTGTTAGGTGTTTTTTGAACATCTTGAAAATGGCTTCTTCTGTTCCTGAGGATTAACTCCCATTGGATGAAGAAGAATTGGAAGAACCAGTGAAGAAAAGGAAAGAGTCCATAATAAGGAAGTTCTTCACTATTCCTGATGGTGAAGAACAAGTGAATGCTCGCAAAGTGAGCTGTACACTGTGCCCAAGGGTGCTCTCACGGGGAAATGACAAGAAATATTCTAGTGGGACATCCAGCATGTTTAAACATGTACAGACAATCCACACTCGTCATCTGGTGCTTAAGCATCACCGACAGGCTCAAGAAGCAATGTAGCAGGATGACCAGGGAGCTGGTCCAAGCACCTCAGGAGCCTCAAGCTCCCCATCTCGGGGACTGGACATTCATCCTTAATTTGCCAATCTAGCACAACACTGTATCAAATGCAACGTTACAGTGTGCTTTGGAGAGCAGTCTGTAGATGCTGTGGTTTCTTCTGCAAGAAAGCACCATTGTTAATGTTTCTTTGTTGCAATGACAGTTTAATTGCAAAGTTTAATAGTTTCCTTTGATATTTTTCCATTTTTTTAAAAACACCAAAAAAACACCTTTTTTAAAAAAAAACTGTTCTGTTCAGAACCACCTTATCTGTTTAAAAAAAGAGAAATAACTGCATGGAAATGAGTCCGTGATTGCAAGGGTACTGCTTGGGTGATTGCATCAGTGTATGGGTAGTGCTTGGGTGATTGGAAGACTACATGGATAGTGACTGTTCAGAACCTCCTTATCTGTTTAAAAAAAGAGAAATAAATGCATGGAAATGACTCCGTGATTGCATGGATACTGCTTGGGTGATTGCATGAGTGTATGGGTAGTGCTTGGGTGATTGGAAGACTACAAGGGTAGTGCCTGGGTAATGGGAGGAGTGCATGAGTAGTGCATGGGTGATTAGAGTAGTGTATAAGTAGTGCCTGGGTGATTCCATGAGTGCATGGGTAGAGCTTGGGTGATTGGAGGCATGCATGAGTAGTGACAGTGTGATTGCTGGACTGCATGGGTGCTACGTGGGTAATTGAAGGAGTGAATGAGTAGTGTGTAGGTGATTAGAGGACTGCATGGATAGTACACTGGGTTTTGTAGCAGTGCATGTGTTAGTGCTACTGTCATTGCATGAGTACATGGGTACTGACTGGATGATTAGAGTACTACAAGGAGAGTGCATGGTGATTTTGTAACTGCTTGGGTATTGGCAGATTGATTGGATACGTACATGGTACTGGCTGAGTGATTGTAGCAGTGCATGGGTAGTGGTAGGGTGATTGCTGGACTGCATGGATACTACCTGGGTAAATGAAGGTGTAAATGAGTAGTGTCTAGGTGATTAGAGAATTGTATTGGTAGTGCAGGGGTGATTGTAGCAGTGCATGTGTTAGTGACTGGGTGATTGCAGGAGTATATAGGTACTGACTGGATGATTAGAGTAATGCAATGAGCGTGTGTGGTAAATTTATAAGTGCTTGGGTATTGGCGGAGTGATTGGATAAGTACATGCCACTGGCCGGGTGATTGGAGGAGTGTATGGGTAGTGACAGGGTGATTGCCGGAGTGCATAGGTACTACGTAGGTAATTGAAGGAGTGAATTAGTAGTGTTGAGGTGATTAGAGGACTGCATGGGTAGTGCACAAGTCTTTCTAGCACTGCATGATTAGTGCCTGGGTCATTGCATGAGTACGTGGGTACTGATTGGATGATTAGGGTACTGCAAAGAGATCGTATGGAGAATTTATACGTGATTGTGTATTGGGGGAGTAATTGGGTACGTACATGGTACTGACTGGGTGATTGGAGGAGTCCATGGGTAGTGACAGGGTGATTTCTGGAGTGCATGGGTACTACCTGGGTAATTGAAGGAGTGAATGAGTAGTGTCTAGGTGATTAGAGGACTGCATGGGTAATGCACACGTGATTGTAGCACTGCATGGTTAGTGCCTGGTTCATTGCATCAGTATATGGGTACTGCATGGATGATTACAGTCCCGCAAGGAGAGTGCATGATGAATTTATAACTGTTTGGGTATTGGAGAAGTGATTGGGTAAGTTCATGGTACTGGCTGGATGATTGGAGGAGTGCATAGATAGTGCCAGGGTGATTTCTGGAGAGCATATGTACTACCCGGGTATTTGAAGGAGTGAATGAGCAGTGTCTAGGTGATTAGATGACTGCAAGGGTAGTGCACAGGGGATTGTCGCAGTGCATGTGTTAGTGCCTGGGTCATTGCATGAGTACATCGGTACTGCCAAGATGATTACAGTACTGCAAGGAGAGTGCATGGTGAATTTATGAGTGTTTGGGTATTGGCATAATGATTAGATAAGTACATGGTACTGGCTGGGTGATTGGAGGAGTGCTTGGATAGTGACACAGTGATGGCTGGAGTGCATGGGTTCTACCTGGGTAATTGAAGGACTGAATGAGTAGTGTCTAGATGATTATTGAACAGTATGAGCAGTGTACAAGGGATTAAAGCAGTGCATGCTTAGTGCCTGGGTCATTCAATGAGTACATGTGTACTAACCGGATGATTAGAGTTCTGCTAGGAGAGTGCATGGTGAATTTATAAGTTCTTGGGTATTGGCAGAGAAATTGGATTAGTACATGGTACTGGCTGGGTCATTGGAGGAGCGCATTGGGTAGAGACAGGGTGATTGCTGGACTGTATATGTACTACCTGGGTAATTGAAGAAGTGAATGAGCAGTGTCTAGGCGGTTACAGCATTGTATGGGTAGTGCACAGGGGATTGAGGCAGTGCATGGTTACTACCTGGGTTATTGCATGAGTATATACGTTCTGACTGGATGATTAGAGTATTGCAAGGAGAGTGCATGGTGAATTTATAAGTGCTTGGGTATTGGCGGAGTGATTGGGTAAGTACATGGTACTGGCTGGGTGATTGGAGCAGTGCATGGGTAGTGACAGGGTGATTGCTGGACTGCATGGATACTACCTGGGTAGTTGAAGGTGTGAATGAGTAGTTTCTAGGTGGTTAATGATTGCATGGGTAGTGCACAGGGGATTGTAGCAGTACATGTTTAAGTGGGTCATTGCATGAGTACATGGGTACTGACTGGATGATTAGTGTACTGCAAGGACAGTGCATGGTGAATTTATAAGTGCTTGGGTATTGGTGGAGTGATTGGATGAGTACATGGTACAGGCTGCGTGATTGGAGGAGTGCATGGGGAGTGACATGGTGATTGCTGGACTGCATGGGTACTATCTGAGTAATTGAAGGTATGAATGAGTAGTGTCTAGGTATTTGGAGGATTGTCCGGGAAGTGCGCAGGTGATTGTAGCAGTGCTCGTTTGAGTGCCTCGGTCATTGCATGAGTACATGGGTACTGACTGGATGGTTAGAGTACTGCACGGAGTGTGCATGGTGAATTTATAAGTGCTTGAGTATTGGCGGACTGATTGGGTAAGTACATGGTACTGGCTGTGTGATTGGAGCAGTGCATGGGTAGTGACAGGGTGATTGCTGAACTGCATGGATACTACCTGGGTAATTGAAGGTGTGAATGAGTAGTTTCTAGGTGGTTAAAGGACTGCATGGTTAGTGCACAGGGGGTTGTAGCAGTCAATGTATTAGTGCCTGGGTCATTGTATGAGTACATGGGTACTAACTAGATGATTAGAGTACTGCAAGGAGAGTGCATGGCAAGTTTATAAGAGCTTGGGTATTGGCTAAGTACATGGCACTGGCTGGGTCATTGGAAGAGTGCACGGGGAGTGAAAGGAGGATTGCTGGACTGCATGGAAAAAACCTGGGTTATTGAAGGCGTGAATGAACAGTGTCAAGGCGGTAAGAGGATTGTATGGGAAGTGCACAGGTGATTGTAGCAGTGCATCTGTTAGTGCCTGGGTCATTGCCTGAGTACATGGGTAGTGACTGGAAGATAAGAGTACTGCAAGGAGAGTGCATGGCGAATTTATAAGTGCTTGGGTATTAGTGGAGTGATTGGATAAGTGCATGGTGCTGGCTGGTTGATTACAGCAGTGCAAAGGTAGTGACTGCATGGGTATTACCTGGGTAATTGAAGGAGTGAATCAGTAGTGAGTAGGTGAATAGAGGACTGCTTGGGTAGTGCACAGGGGATTCTAGCACTGTATGTGTTAGTACCTGGATCATTGCATGAGTACATGGGTAACTACTGAATGATTAGAGTAATGCAAGTAGAGTGCTTATAAGTGCTTGGTTTATTGCATGAGTACATGGGTAGTGTTTGCCTGATTGGGAGAGTGCATGGGTAGTGCCTGGTGATTTCATAAGTCTTTGGGTGGTGGCAGAGTGATTTTATGAGTGCTTGCATACTAACTGGATGATTGCAGAATATGGAATCAGTCAATCATTATTTATGTAGTTTTAAAATCACCTACGCACTACTTTTGCACTTCTGTAATCGGTCAGGCACCTCTCAATTGTTCACTAAGCATACATACAACTGTATAAATACAGTCTGAACACATAGAGGAGTCATCACATACTATCTCGTTAAGTAGATAAGTACAACATGCCTGCAAGGGTAATATGTGGTGGTTTACTTTTGAGCTACATCTTGACCATTCTATCTACACATATGCAACATCATTAAAGTATACCTCTCAACAGACTTAAGAAGAAAGGCTAAATAACAACACCTTTTATGACCATTTTTAAAACCACACTTTTATTCTACATCTTAACCTTTGCATCTACAATTATTTGGCATCATTCAAAAATACCTTTTTTCAGAATACAAAAAGAAGCCTAATTAACAGCACCTTATTTCACCATTCTATCTAAAAATATGTGGCATAATTTAACTTTACCTTTATATAAACTAAAAAAGAAACCTAATTAATAACACCCTATATGAACATCTTTCAAACTGCACAGTTGTGCTGCATCTTTACCAAACTATCTAAAATTATGCAGTATCATTCAACTATACCTTTGTAGAGACAACAAAAAAAGAAGCCTCATTAATTACACCTTATATGAACTTGTTTCAAATTACACATTTCTGCTACATCTTCAACCAACTATCTTAAATTATGCGGCATCATTCAACTTTACCTTTGCACAGACCTAAAAAACCAGCCTAATTATTAACATCCTTTATGAATATCAGTAATCATCTTAAAAAATACACATATTACTGTACAGACACCTTTAGTACAATGAAACAAAGTACAATATACATCTCTACATTTAATAATATATACAGTTTTTGAATAATGTTAACATTTCTAAAATAAACCTCACAAATTTATAACTCACCTTGTAAATGTGTTCAATTTAAAATCTCACAAACTCTGACAGGATTTTTTTTAACACACAAGCACTATAATGCCCCAGACTCAGCAAGGTAAAACCAGTAATGGCAAAGTTTCCCTCTCTTTCTCCACACAACTACACATAAGTAACAAATCACATTGCTTCCCAGATTTTTCAAAATTGTAAAACAAATTTGTAATGGTTACACATAATAACCCTTGGCAACTCACTTCTAAAGTTGCCCAAACTGCTCTTACATTATTTTAGAAGTTGTGACCCCATGGTGCACCACCGCGATGGAGTTGCAAATTCATACAGGAGTTCAAAAAGATATAACAAATAAATTCAACGTTTTTTTTTAATTAAACACCACTTCTAAAGATAGAATTGACTGGGTAAAATTCATTGAAAGAAAACTATTACTCATATGTAAATTACAATTACACATTTTTAAAAGCACAGTTAACTTTTAACCTTTCCCCCATTCTGCTTCATGCCAGTTTCCACAGTAACAGTTCATGGAACATTCAACTGAGCTCACAGGTCACAAGTTCACCATATTTTCATGTTAACCACACAATGTTGCAAATACAAACAGCAGGTGTAGTTGTCTTGGCAAATTATGTTCTTATCCTTTCTATTGTACCTTTCAAAAATGTTTTACTAACAAATAAGAAAAATGATTTAAAACATTTAAAATGCACCCTATATTTGAATGTAGAATGTTCTTAAACAGCCAATCAATTCTCTAATTTTTAAAAGATTGCATCTTGTCCATCATTTTAAATACCTCTCATTCTACCAACTGACTACCTCAGCTACAGGCATCTCTTCATTGCTTACATACATTCCTTCAAAATGCTTACTGTGTGGATTGTTGGGCACAGCTATGTTTTCTGGTGCAAAAGGAATGCTGAACGCAGAGGTATTGATAAAGACCTAGCTTAGAAAAATGTAGGCATTAAATGGATTGGACAGATATCATTAAAGTGGCATCAATTACTGCCTTTGGTTAAAACCTTTTTTCATATCCTACTGACTGACCTCATGATTGTGCACTGTGGTGGCAATGACCTAGGCACATTGACTGGGGTAGGTCTGAAAATGCTAATGAAGGGCACCTTTGCAGAATTGTTGTTGCTTTTCCCCCAAACTGTCTTTGTATACTCTAACATATGCCAAAGACAGCAATGGAAGTGGTCCAATCAATTTTGTCCTCAGATTGGGAAAGCTAGAAAAAATGTGAATACAGCTGTTTCTGCTTACCTCAGAGACCATAGGATGGGCTCCATCTATAACAACAGTCCATGTTTCCATATGGATGGCATCTACACAAGTGATGGAGTATGCTTCACTGATCAAGGCAACAGAGTGTTTCTCAAGAACCTAAAGCTCTGCATCCGCTCTGACATGTAGCTACAACGATCTCCCAATGAAAACAAGGGCTCTTTTTAGAGCCACCCAATAACCAAACATATAACCTAGGTTTATGTAAAAAAGTCTTAATTATTTTTGCTAGGAGTCGCGCACCTCGTGTTCACAATAGGGGGATGCGCTGAGCTCCGCGCACCCATCGCATTTACACTAGGGGGACGCGCTGAGTGCCGCGCCTCCAAACATTGACAAAAAAAACATCCACTTCCATTAATTTATATTCTCCCCAGGGACCCCATCCCCCGGGGCATGCCCATATCTATTTTATTTTTTGTTTAAAAGGGAGGAGGACCGTGCGGCCCCGTTCCCGGGCCATTTTTGGCCCCGGGGAGGTGGTGGTCCCCAGGGCTTGGGGAAGCCCCTGAGCACTCCACCCCTTATTTAATATCCCCACACTCTGTTTTTTTAAATGCGTACCCTGTGCGGCTTCCATGTTATTTTTTAAAAACACAAAAATTGGGGCCCCGGCATCCTTGTGGTACCCCCAGAGCAGGCCTAGGGGGTCAAGGTTTTCCTATCCTGCCCCCTTTTCTTGTTTCTCATCGTTCTTTGAACAGATTTCTTCTGACTTGATAACCGAGTCACAAATAGCTGCCAACAGTTCCTGGTTTATGGTGTTGGCAGCCAATGAGAATGAAGCTTGTGCTCAGGAGGGTTCACAAACCCACTGTGCCCCCAGATATCGATATTATTCTTTTTTTAATTTATCAGGAACTACTGAACGGATTTACACCATTTAAAAAAAGGGCTCTTTCTTAACCAAGACCTACCTTTCTGCCAACTTTGGTGTAATTCCGTTCAGCAGTTCGGGCTGTAGCTTTGTCTAAAGTTTCCTATGTAAATTAACAAGGGGAAAACGCGTTTTCGGACCACCTTTTTTCTCTGTCGCTGCCTGTTGGATCACCGGGAAACTTTCAAGACAGGAGATGACTGGAGCGGGTCACTAGATTTGAAAATTTTGCTAAGATTTGGCAACCGGTGCCAAAGTTAATGGGGAAAAGAAAAAACCTTTTTAGAAATTAGGTCCTAACTATAATTAACTACTGGCGAGCGCCAGTAGGTAATTCATATATATTTATATATATATATATATTAATATATTTGCCACACAAGGTTATCCCTTATTGAAGACGCCTCACACGGAGAGTTAAAATCACCTCTTTATTTGCGGATTGCAAACAGAATGTCATTTCATCACGGCTCCAGATGCAGCCATACGCGTTTCAGAATTTTCATTCCTTCCTCATTGGCACATTCCGGAAACAACCGCAGCTTTCGGGGGGATGATTAAATACTCATTCAGTCCCGCCCTCATGGGCGTGGGCAAACTGCCTCCTGGAACTTGTAGTTTCCCCCAAGTTATTCCCAAGTGGGTGCTGTTGTATCCGTGAATGAAAAAGTCAATAACCCCAGTGGGTTGGCGCCGATTTGAGAACGACACTCAAGATGCATTTAAACTGTCCCGCAATGTGTGACTCTCCGTTCTTAACACACCTCGTGGTTACGAGATACAGATCTGTAGTCCACAGCAGGGCGTCTTCGCGACTAGGACGGGCCGCCAAACATTTGCCACACAAGGTTATCCCTTATTGAAGACGCCTCACACGGAGAGTTAAAATCACCTCTTTATTTGCGGACTGCAAACAGAATGTCATTTCATCACGGCTCCAGATGCAGCCATACGCGTTTCAGAATTTTCATTCCTTCCTCATTGGCACATTCCGGAAACAACCGCAGCTTTCGGGGGGATGATTAAATACTCATTCAGTCCCGCCCTCATGGGCGTGGGCAAACTGCCTCCTGGAACTTGTAGTTTCCCCCAAGTTATTCCCAAGTGGGTGCTGTTGTATCCGTGAATGAAAAAGTCAATAACCCCAGTGGGTTGGCGCCGATTTGAGAACGACACTCAAGATGCATTTAAACTGTCCCGCAATGTGTGACTCTCCGTTCTTAACACACCTCGTGGTTACGAGATGCAGATCTGTAGTCCACAGCAGGGCGTCTTCGCGACTAGGACGGGCCGCCAAACATTTGCCACACATGGTTATCCCTTATTGAAGACGCCTCACACGGAGAGTTAAAATCACCTCTTTATTTGCGGACTGCAAACAGAATGTCATTTCATCACGGCTCCAGATGCAGCCATACGCGTTTCAGAATTTTCATTCCTTCCTCATTGGCACATTCCAGAAACAACCGCAGCTTTCGGGGGGATGATTAAATACTCATTCAGTCCCGCCCTCATGGGCGTGGGCAAACTGCCTCCTGGAACTTGTAGTTTCCCCCAAGTTATTCCCAAGTGGGTGCTGTTGTATCCGTGAATGAAAAAGTCAATAACCCCAGTGGGTTGGCGCTGATTTGAGAACGACACTCAAGATGCATTTAAACTGTCCCGCAATGTGTGACTCTCCGTTCTTAACACACCTCGTGGTTACGAGATGCAGATCTGTAGTCCACAGCAGGGCGTCTTCGCGACTAGGACGGGCCGCCAAACATTTGCCACACAAGGTTATCCCTTATTGAAGACGCCTCACACGGAGAGTTAAAATCACCTCTTTATTTGCGGACTGCAAACAGAATGTCATTTCATCACGGCTCCAGATGCAGCCATACGCGTTTCAGAATTTTCATTCCTTCCTCATTGGCACATTCCGGAAACAACCGCAGCTTTCGGGGGGATGATGAAATACTCATTCAGTCCCGCCCTCATGGGCGTGGGCAAACTGCCTCCTGGAACTTGTAGTTTCCCCCAAGTTATTCCCAAGTGGGTGCTGTTGTATCCGTGAATGAAAAAGTCAACAACCCCAGTGGGTTGGCGCCGATTTGAGAACGACACTCAAGATGCATTTAAACTGTCCCGCAATGTGTGACTCTCCGTTCTTAACACACCTCGTGGTTATGAGATGCAGATCTGTAGTCCACAGCAGGGCGTCTTCGCGACTAGGACGGGCCGCCAAACATTTGCCACACAAGGTTATCCCCTATTGAAGACGCCTCACACGGAGAGTTAAAATCACCTCTTTATTTGCGGACTGCAAACAGAATGTCATTTCATCACGGCTCCAGATGCAGCCATACGCGTTTCAGAATTTTCATTCCTTCCTCATTGGCACATTCTGGAAACAACCGCAGCTTTCGGGGGGATGATTAAATACTCATTCAGTCCCGCCCTCATGGGCGTGGGCAAACTGCCTCCTGGAACTTGTAGTTTCCCCCAAGTTCTGTTTGCAGTCCGCAAATAAAGAGGTGATTTTAACTCTCCGTGTGAGGCGTCTTCAATAAGGGATAACCTTGTGTGGCAAATGTTTGGCGGCCCGTCCTAGTCGCGAAGACGCCCTGCTGTGGACTACAGATCTGCATCTCGTAACCACGAGGTGTGTTAAGAACGGAGAGTCACACATTGCGGGACAGTTTAAATGCATCTTGAGTGTCGTTCTCAAATCGGCGCCAACCCACTGGGATTATTGACTTTTTCATTCACGGATACAACAGCACCCACTTGGAAATAACTTGGGGGAAACTACAAGTTCCAGGAGGCAGTTTGCCCACGCCCATGAGGGCGGGACTGAATGAGTATTTAATCATCCCCCCGAAAGCTGCGGTTGTTTCCGGAATGTGCCAATGAGGAAGGAATGAAAATTCTGAAACGCGTATGGCTGCATCTGGAGCCGTGATGAAATGACATTCTGTTTGCAGTCCGCAAATAAAGAGGTGATTTTAACTCTCCGTGTGAGGCGTCTTCAATAAGGGATAACCTTGTGTGGCAAATGTTTGGCGGCCCGTCCTAGTCGCGAAGACGCCCTGCTGTGGACTACAGATCTGCATCTCGTAACCACGAGGTGTGTTAAGAACGGAGAGTCACACATTGCGGGACAGTTTAAATGCATCTTGAGTGTCGTTCTCAAATCGGCGCCAACCCACTGGGGTTATTGACTTTTTCATTCACGGATACAACAGCACCCACTTGGGAATAACTTGGGGGAAACTACAAGTTCCAGGAGGCAGTTTGCCCACGCCCATGAGGGCGGGACTGAATGAGTATTTAATCATCCCCCCGAAAGCTGCGGTTGTTTCCGGAATGTGCCAATGAGGAAGGAATGAAAATTCTGAAACGCGTATGGCTGCATCTGGAGCCGTGATGAAATGACATTCTGTTTGCAGTCCGCAAATAAAGAGGTGATTTTAACTCTCCGTGTGAGGCGTCTTCAATAAGGGATAACCTTGTGTGGCAAATGTTTGGCGGCCCGTCCTAGTCGCGAAGACGCCCTGCTGTGGACTACAGATCTGCATCTCGTAACCACGAGGTGTGTTAAGAACGGAGAGTCACACATTGCGGGACAGTTTAAATGCATCTTGAGTGTCGTTCTCAAATCGGCGCCAACCCACTGGGGTTATTGACTTTTTCATTCACGGATACAACAGCACCCACTTGGGAATAACTTGGGGGAAACTACAAGTTCCAGGAGGCAGTTTGCCCACGCCCATGAAGGCGGGACTGAATGAGTATTTAATCATCCCCCCGAAAGCTGCGGTTGTTTCCGGAATGTGCCAATGAGGAAGGAATGAAAATTCTGAAACGCGTATGGCTGCATCTGGAGCCGTGATGAAATGACATTCTGTTTGCAGTCCGCAAATAAAGAGGTGATTTTAACTCTCCGTGTGAGGCGTCTTCAATAAGGGATAACCTTGTGTGGCAAATATATTAATATATATATACATATATATATATAAATCTCCAGCAAAAAAAGTTTGCGAAGAACTCAAGCCACTTGATTGATGGCGGGCCGTGATGGGTTTGTGCACCCCTATAATTCCTCAAAAGTGTTGTTCCTTCAAAGAAAAAAGCTTTGTTGGGCCCTGGGAGTCCCTCTGGGACCCCCTGAGCATGCCTAGGGGGTCAGGGTGTTTTTACCCTGCCCTCTTTCTTCTTGTGACTCAGTTCTACAGGTCCGGTTTTCGATCCTTCGTCACAAAAACAAAGCAGATTTCACTGTGGTAAAGTGTTCAGTTTTTATTTTCTCAGTCAGCCTCTGCACAACGCGTTTCGGTCGACAAACGACCTTGATCACATGCTCAAAGGGACGCATCCCAGACTGACTTTTAAATCCGGTGAGACTGACCACCACTGAAGACAGACTCATGACAGCTTCAACCAATTGATATATTGTATCATTTCATAGTATTTGCAACATCTTTGCTCTTCATTCTATTGCGAGCTGATTGATTTTTACAATTTTAAATGCACAGTAATTTACAGTAACTAGAAACGTTTGTGAAAGGGAGTTATGTATTTGCCAATTTAAACACTGCAGTACTTGGCACACTTCATGCATCTATTGCATACATTTCTGCATTGTGAATTAAATTACCCAATCTTCCAACAAAAACACCGGGCCAGTGCCCGTAGTGCTTGTATCCACAGTTGCATGGTTATTTCTTGCTGCCTACCTTCAACACTATTTCCTAAGTGTATTGTGTCATTACTGCAGCAAAAATGTATTTATTTATTTATGTTAAAGTTTATTCTGGGCTAGAGCCCCCTTTCAATCCACTCTTTCATGCGATGCTGTCAATTTAATTTTTCCAGTTTTTCAACTTGCAGGTTTTAACTTTTCTCACTTCTGGGACACATTTTGGTTCCCCCCAGCATTAAGTTGTGTTCCTGACTTTGTCCTCATTCCCTCACTGTAATGTAATGTAATGTAAGGTACACTTATATAGCGCAAGTATCATCAAAAGGGTATCCTGGCGCTTAGATTACAGAACAGGGGGAGCAACAAAATAGGCGTGGTCTACTCTCTAGAGAACAGACTGGTTTTCAGTTCCTTCCTGAAGCTGGACAAGGTGTTCAGCTGTCTAAACTTCAGGGGAAGAGCATTCCAGAGTCTGGAGGCAGTAAAGCTAAAAGATCTACCTCCTGTTCGCACTTTCTTAACATGGGGGACGCATATTATATGTGCAGAAGAAGAACGTAAAGATCTAGCAGGTGCATACCATACGAATTTCCTCTGAAGTACCCTAGGCCCGATTTTATGTACTGCGCTATTGACAATGCATAATGCCTTAAATTGTATCCTTTGTACAACTGGCAACCAATGAAGGTACCTAAGTGCCAGAGAAGATGACGCACCCCATGGCCAGTTTAATGCGAGTTTTGCTGCCATTGTCTGCACTCTCTGTAACTTCTTGAGCAGAATAGATTCAATACCCAATTCCTCCAGCCTTCTGATCAGTATCTGGTGATTAACTGTGTCGAACGCGGCCGACATGTCAAGCAGCACTAAAAAGGCTGTTTGACCACTGTCGGCCCGCATTCTCAGGTCATCCAGGACCGCCACCAAGGCAGTCTCGGTCCCATGTGTGGGGCGAAACCCAAATTGGACTTCGTCCAGCAGCTGGTTGTCCTCAACATACTTAAAGAGGGATTTAGTTACTACCCTTTCTAGAATCTTAATTGGGTAAGGTAACAGGGAAATGGGTCTATAGTTGGCTGGGTTGTGCATATCCAATGACGACTTTTTAATAGAGGGGAGGCCACTGCCATTTTCCAGCAATCTGGGACTACAGCTGTGACTAAAGATTGACTACAGATCTGGTATAGAAGCGGAAAAAGTTCGCCTCCAAACAGCTTCAAAGACTTATGAGGAAGCCGGTCCCTGGGGGAACCAGAGGAAACCCCAGCAGCAATTACATGAAAATCCTCATATAAAGGTATCAGAAAGTGATCCAAAAGTGACAGATGTTGCGTATTGAATATATTTTTACTTAATACAGTCACATTATCAGTATGTATATACCCACCCTCTTCACCTGAAGGTTTAATTTCCATTAGAATTTTACTGATTTTTTCTTTGAAAAAGCTTGCCAGGTTATCACACAGTTCTTGTGAGGTCGGGATAATGGATTTAGCACAGTCTGGGTTGGATAAGTCTCTAACCAAGTTGAATAGAGTTTGTGATTTGTTCGGGGCATGAAGAATAATCTCCTCAAGGTATTTTGCCTTGGTTTTGCCTATTAGTACTTTATAGGGGTGGAGCATATTTTTAAAGGCTACCTTGTCTGCCTCAAAATAATTCTTCCTCCACTTCCATTCAGCTTGTTTACAGCTAGTCTTCAACAGTCTCAGCTCTTCATTATACCATGGGGCAGATAGATTTTACAGTTTTTAGCTTTCCTCAACGGTACAAGTTGGTCAAGCAAATTGCAACTCTGATGACACAAATTCAGGTAGTTCTCCTCCACCAAGCCATGCATAACAAAATTTTCATTAATAAGCTCAGGGAGGTGCGCTAACCTGAGTATTCTAGACTACTCTCTACTAACTCGAGCAGCTGAAGAGCTGCCATCTTGTTGACCCCGATTAGCTATCTTCAGCGAGAAAAGAACCAAGGTGTGGTCTGTCCAACATTGAGGAAGTATGTCTTGTATAAATGTTTCACTTGCATCTGCAAAAACAAGATCAAGCACATGTCCCTTCTGGTGAGTTGCATGTAGTACCAATTGGTGGAGATTAACGCTCTCACAAGCTTGGCAGAGCTCTTTCAGGGCAGTGTCAAGAGTACCATTCTCCCAGAGATTAAAATCTCAGAGGATCAAGAGTTTAGAGTGTGAGTGTGCTAGACTGTATATCGTATCAATCAGGGATTGATAAGCATGAATATCACCCCCAGGGGGTTTATAGCAAAGCAAACCTGTGCATAAAACACCATTGATGCCTTTAAGTGTGAACCCCAGTGACTCAATCCCCGGTATATCCTCTACACATAAAGAAGAGAAGTTCCAAACATCCTTATATATGTATCCTACTCCTCCTCCACTGCCATCCTGTCTGGGCTGATGACAGATTTTATAGCCTGGAGGACAGGCAAGGCCAAGCTCAACTTCCCTGTCTACCCGTGTCCAGGTCTCCGTTAAGAAGAGGACATCAAGATTATAGTCCTCCAACAAGATACAAATCTCCGTATAATGTTTATTCAGAGAACTAACATTAATCAACCGACAGCTAACAGTCCCTGCAGTAGAAATCTTGAGTGAGTTCTTACCCGGCACATTATCTACTTCAATGCTGCAGGTCCTATCGCTCTGGTTGTTAAACATAGCAAGCTCATCTCTTAAGCAAGTCAAACAAGGGGAATTTAGGGCAGCGTGGCTGGCGCTGTGCGTTTCCGGGGCGCGGATGGGCGCAGACGGGCTTGCCTTGACGCACCTTCGGTGCGCCGGCTGCGTGCGTGCTGCGTGCTTGCACCACCTCCATTAAGTAGGGGGATGACGGTCGACCAACTAGAGTGCTACCCAAGATGGCCGTGCTTCGGTGACTTGCTCTTACAGACAAGTACACCGGCACATCAAGGGAGCATGTGACGATAGTAGCAGCAATGGACAGTAAGGTGTACTCTTTTAAAATTGCAGATACAAAAAAATGAGTAAAGTTTTTTTAAAACACATAATAGCCCCCAAAGCAATAGCAATTTTTAAATTTTAAAAATAATTCCCCAGAGTTCTTAACACGCTAAGCAATGACGTTCGCTCATGCTGCAGAGTAATCAAAATCAACAGCGCGCTTGCACCGCCTCCATTGAGTAGGGGGAGGACGGTCGACCAACTAGAGCACTACCCAAGATGGCAGTGCTCTGGTGACTCGCTCTTACAGACGATTACAGAAGCACATCAAGGGAGCGTGTGACGATAATAGCAGCAATGGACAGTAAGGTGCACTCTTTTAAAATTGCAGATACAAAAAAATGAGTAAAGTTTTTTTAAACACATAATAGCCCCCAAAGCAATAGCAATTTTTAAATTTTAAAAATAATTCCCCAGGGTTCTTAACACTCTAGGCAATGACGTTCGCTCGTGCTGCAGAGTAATCAAAATCAACTGCGCGCTTGCACCGCCTCCATTAAGTAGGGGGATGACGTTCGACCAACTAGAGCGCTACCCAAGATGGCCGTGCTCTGGTGACTCGCTCTTACAGATGAGTAAACCAGCACATCAAGGGAACGTGTCATGATAGTAGCAGCAATGGACAGTAAGGTGCACTCTTTTAAAATTGCAGATACAAAAAAAATGAGAAACTTTTTTTAAAAACACGTAATAGCCCCCAAAGCAATAGCAATTTTTAAGCAAGAACATTTTAGGCAAGAGTGAAATTCTTCATCGAAATTCAAACCATTCGGGGCCTTCCTGTAGAGTGCCAGTATATATCTGGTTTCTAATTCACGCAGCTTGCATGCCTGGTCCCCCTCTTCTGTCAGCTTGCACTACATCAATTACAAAATATCAGATTTTTGTAGGATCCTTATTATGTACCAACTTGCAGTGCCCAGCCACTGGGTACATTCTATCCCCATTCAATATGGCCCTCATGAGCTGTGGAATTCTCTGTGGACTTGCAGCGTAGTGCTGCTCACATATTGCAGTCCACATTCACACGTCAGCTCATATACAGTGAACTCGGTCTTACAATTATAGGATCCAAAAATCCTCCTATTGTTTCCTCCAAACGGAGTCGAAAAGTTCGTCGTATCTTAGCCTATGCTACACGCCCTGCACCTGTTGCACTTTCTAAAACCTGGGGGTGGTTTAAGCCAGCTCTCTCCTCATTCATTCTCTGTACTTGATTCTACAATAGCATCTCTTAAAGATGGTGCTCTCCGATACGTAATCGGGGGGTTTCTAGGTAATATTTTACCAATTACTGGATCAGTTTTTACCAAGTGCCAGTTCTTATAGCACACATTTCTTAACTCCCTATGTAGAGTGTTATGGGTGGTCAGAAACCTACCCTGATGTTTAATTTCCCCCTCCTTTCCCTCTTTCTTTGAGAATAGGATTTTTTCCCATCTTATCTTGTTGGCTGTTACCCTTGCCTCTTCCACTACCCGATTACTATAGCCTCACTGGAGAAATCATTGACCCATCTCCTCCTGACATTTCCGCAAGTCACTCATTGTGCTACAATTCCTGTTTGCCCATAGCATTTCCCTGTATGGTATGCTCATCTTAGTGTGTTTTGGGTGGAAACTTGTGAAATCTAGTTTCCAACTTACCCGTTGCACAAATACTTCTATGTCCAAAAAAGTTACCTCACTCTTGCTAATAGAGTGAGTATATTTTAAGTTCAAATCATTGTCATTCAACATGATGATAAATTGTTGTGCTGATCCAGTGGTGCCCCTCAAAATTATAAACAAGTCATCAATGAATCCACTTCACATGATTACATGTTTGTCCCATATTTAAGCGTGTTTCTTGCGGAGAACCTGTTCCTCCCACCAGCCCACATGCAAGCATGTGTAACTGGGGGCGAAACAGGCACCCATCGCAGTCCCACACTGTTGATGATAGAGCTCACCACCAAATAGAAAGAAATTGTCCTTCAGACATCTCTTTGCCATGGATAGCAGCATATCAATATCCTTGAGTAGACCAGCCGGTCTCTCTTGTAGAAAATGGTTAATGGCCCTCAGCTCATCCTTATGGGCTATGCTGGTGTACAGGGACTTGATATCAAGTGCTATTAGCACATAATCAGACTCCATTGGTCTATCGTAAATCATTTTGAGGAAATCACTGCTGTCCTTTACAAATGATGGTAAATTCGATACAAATGGTTTCCAGAAAAAGTCAATATATTTGGAGGTGTTCTCCATCATACTATATTTATGGTATCAGGTAAAAAAAAGGTGTTCTTGGTTTTTCATTTTTGAGAAATTTAAACTTATCATCCAACAGTAATCCCTCCATTCTCCACTGTTCTAAATTTTGTACAAACCCCATCTGTGCCTCCATCATTACTTTTGTCCCAGTTGTAAGCGAGCTTCCTGTAAGTGCATATTGATAGGCCACAACACCACATTGACCCCCTTGTCAGATATCTATACTACCACATGCTTGTTCTTTCTTAGTTTTGATACCAGATCAAAATACTACCATTCACTGGCACTCTTCTTCATACCACTTTCATTTGCTCTTCCGTGGATTCTTTTCACTCCTTCAATCAGTGACTCATGGAATACATCTAAGTTGTCCTTGACTCTAGTTGGAGTTGTTCTCCAACAGGGTCTAAATATATATACGGAAAGAATCCTTTTTTTTTTTTTTATCTTTTTATTGCCAGATTTTTCCCAGGTTTTACATACATACAGGGCACGACAATAAATTTTACAGTACACATAGCTAAGCAGATTATAGAAAGAAAATACAGTGTCTTTAAATTACATATATATCAAACAGTATTAATACATTCTAACCAAATCAATCCAAACCATACAAATAGTTTAATCAAACCTTTCATTCCACTCTCTCTTCTTTCCATCGAGTAATAGGGCCCCAGATCTGTCTACCAATTTTCCTACCCTTTTTTCCCTTTCTTGCGTAAATCTCTATCTCCAAATTATAAATTGAAAGTAACTTAGCCAGCCATTGATGGTATGTCGGTGTTTTAGGATCTAGCCATGCCGATGCAATACAGAGTCTTAGTACCGACATGGCTAAGAATAAAAAATATTCCCATCTGTCATTTACCCTGATATTACTCTGCTGCTGTCCATCCCCCTCTTTTTTTACCCCCAAAAGAATAGTTGGGGGAGTTAGAATCATATCTATTCCTAACCCTTGATTAATAAAGCCCTCAATGTCTTTTATAAGCGACTGCAAGTGTGGGCATGTTGCAAATATATGTATTAAGTCTGCTTCTGAGCCCCCACATCTGAAGCAATTAATTCCAGTTGTGCCGCCCCATTGGGCTATTTTAGCAGGCGTATGGTAGAGGTGATACAGTGTTTTGTAGTGTTGTGCCTGTAAAGGCGCTGAGCATAACAATGTGTAACCCATTTCTAAGGATATATAGAAACTTTCCTCGCTAATTTCCATACTATGTTTCCACTTAGTTGCCAATTTCTCTATATCATCCTCTTTTGAGGTCAATAATTCTGCATAAAATCTCTTAATGGTGCAATCCTCCCATGCTTGTATTACTTCCATAATTGCATTTTTATTAAACCCTGATGGACCACCTTTCTTATTATGTAGAAAACTCCTAATTTGTAAATACTTAAAAAATTGTCTTCTATCTAATGCAAACTTAATTTGTAGTTCAGAAAACTGGTAGGATCCCTGCTGCCCCAAGATGTCTCCCACCTTTCTAAGCCCTTTTCTTTCCCATTCTGCCAGTATAGGCCCAGATACAATTTGCTCGGATAGATTTGGGTTTCCTTTCAGTCTCGTGTATGCATTATACCGTCCCAACCCAAATCTTTTAGTGAAAGCTTTCCAAACGGTATATGCAGCAGTGAGTGTCTTAAACCGTGTCCTTTTGTAATAGCTGGGTTCAGTATACTTTAACAGGACATTTTCTGCTTCTGGCCCTAGTAGCAAGCCATAAATTGCCAGTGATCCTAACCCATTCCCCCCTTCATCTTCTCCCCCGCCCACCAAACCAACCATATTTTGTAAAGCTGCTGCCCAGTAATAAAACCTTAAATCTGGCAGTGCCCACCCTCCCCTCTCTCTTGGTAATGTCATGAACCTGAGTGCTCTCCTGGTTTTTCCCTTTGCCCATATAAACCTATTAATCATATTTTCTATCTTCTTAAATAAGTTGTTCTCAAATAATAAAGAGATTGCTCTAAAAAAATAAAGAAACTTTGGTAACACCAGCATTTTTACCACGTTGGTCCGCCCCAAAATTGACAAATGCAGGTTGTCTATTCTATCTAGATCCTTCTGTACTTTGTTTATTAAAGGAGTTATGTTTGTTTCCACTAAGTTATCCAGCTCAGCCGATATAATCACTCCCAGATATGTGCCAGATTTAGTTACTCGACTATCTGTACAGGGGGTATGGAGATTTTTAATAATCTGGGTCTTAGCAGTGTTAAGTTTGTAACCCGAGATTTCTCCAAACTTCAGAGCTTCAATTTCTACTTGAGCAATAGCCTCCGTTGGATCTGGTGTAATTACCGCAACATCATCAGCATACGCCAATATTTTACAATACCCAATCCGTGTAGGTAATGATTTTATTAAAATACTCATTTCTATTCTCCGGATTAATGGATCCATGTACATTGCAAATAACAATGGGGAGCAGGGACATCCCTGCCTTGTACCTCTCCTTATCCCAAATTGGGTAGTAACCCCCGCATTCACCCTCACCGAGGCCACGGGATTTACATATAGCGCCTGAACTGCTTTGATAAACCCTTGTTTGACTCCTGCTCTTTCCAGTGTATGCCACAGATAGTCCCAGGAGACCCGATCGAATGCCTTTTCTGCGTCTAATAACATAATTGCCATCGGGTCCCCTGAGACTGCTGCAGCGTCAAATAATGTTATCACTTTACGCGTATGATGAGTGGTGCCCCTCCCAGGAATGAAACCATGTTGATTTTTGCTCACCACTCTGTCTATTATCTTAGCGTATCTTGTCGCCAATGCCTTAGAAAAGATTTTAGTATCCGTATTCATCAACGTAATAGGCCTATATGATCCAGGTTCTTCTGCTGGTGTCCCTTTTTTTAATATTATAACTATTTCAGCGCCTCCCCATGTCTTAGGTATTGAATTACCAACTTGTGTCTTCTGCATTGTCCTAAGCATGTCTATATTTAGAACATCCCAAAATATCTTATAAAACTCTATTGGGATCAAGTCCGGACCTGCTGCTTTTCCAGATGGGAGGTTTGATATAGCATTTTTTATTTCTTCCTCCTGAAAAATCTCCTCTAGACTGTCTGCTTCCTCTCCCGTAAATCTAGTTGCCGGAATTTCCTGTAAATATTCTCTAATTTTCCTAGCATCACCCCTTATCGACTCCTCATATAACTCTTCGTAAAAAGATCTGAAAACTTCCCTTATTTTCTCAGTCTCTGTGTGTGTCCTACCAAAAGAGTCCTTAATCTCCCTTACAGTGCCTAGTACTTCTTGTTGTCTTGTTCGAACTGCTAAAGTTCTTCCCACTGCTTCACTAAACTCATGGCATTTTTCTCTTTTAGTAATATAAAGTTTTGCAGCCCTTCCAGCAATATCTCCCTCAGCTTCACCTTTCACTTTTAGTAGTTTCAAGTACGCATTTTCTAGAGGGGTTCCAGTCATGATGCATTCCTCTAATTTCTCCTCAGCTTTAAGTACTGCCTCAGCCATTTCCGTATTTTTCCTTTGTTCCTGTTTTCTCTTATACGAGCTGAAACTCAAAGTCTCCCCCCGTATCCCCGACTTAAATGCATCCCAAACCACCCCCACAGAGGAGCTATCTCTATTGTTCTCGAAGAATTCTTTAATCCATAACTTCATGTGCTCCACATATTTTTCTTCCAACAATAATGCTCTCTCAAAAGTCCATTGCCTTTGCTGTTTAGTATCTATTGATTTTCTCAATGTGAGGATTAGGGGATTGTGATCGCTTAGGATTCGGGGGAGTCTATCTATCCTAGATTCTGTTAATATTTCATTTGAGACAAAAAAATAATCCAATCTCACACATATTTTGTGTGGGGCGGAATAGTATGTATAACCCTTGTTCCCTAGCATTCTTTTCCCCCAGACATCAGATAAAGCATTATTGGCCATTAATTCTTGTAAGGCATGACACATTCGTTTTTTTCTACCACAGTATTTACCAAATGAGCCTAAGCCTAACCCATCAGCACCATTAATATTCAAATCTCCTGCCATTATAATTCTAGGAGCCCAAGTGGCTAATTCCACATCTAAGAATTGAAAAATCTCCGGATCATCCTCAGTTGACCCATATACACTTATCAACGTTGTCCACTCCCCATCAATCATACATTCAACCATTGCCCATCTCCCCATTGATCATGTGCCTTTTTTCTCAAACGTACTTTTTTATCTCTGGATAGTATAGCAACCCCTCTTTTTTTAACATTTTGCTGTGAAGTTACCAGTACTTGAAAACCCAATTGTTTAAAAAAAAATCTTGTGAGTTCATAACATGTGTTTCCTGAATAAAAATAAAATCTACATTCATTTGCCTTAGTAACAATGATAAATTTAGCCTTTTTTGAGCCTCATTCAACCCACACACATTCCATGTCACATATCTAGTTCCCATGGGTGTTTCTTTATATTACTATTGTGTACCCAGCTATACTTATACTCATACTCATACTTTTTCGCATTATATCTTCTTTTCTCATCCTTATCAATTATATTTCTCCTTCTTTTCAACCTCATATCTCTTATCTTATCTCTTATTTTATCTCTTTTTCCTTCCACCCCTGTCCTTGCCTCCATCAATAATTCTGCCTTTTTCTGCCTTGTCGTGCCCTGACCCCCCCCCCCTAGTCCCCATTCCTCCCTCCCCCCCTTCCCCTCCCTACTGGCAAAGAGGTCAATATTGACCTCTGTCTGACAGCCGATCCCCCCCAGAGGACCTCTCCATTCCCACCCTCCCGAAGTGTCAATATCTTTTTATACAACCTGTATCGCTAGTACTGTTTAACCGTGCTGCTCACACCCTTAATACTTTATTCTCTTTCATTTCATTTCATTTTTTCTTTTTTTGTGTTACATACTCGGTTTGTCTTATGGCTAGCGCCCTCTCATTTTGTGCCTTCCCATCTCTTTGTGCTTTCACTTCTTTTAAATAATTCAAATACTCCTGTGCTACTACTTCCGAAAAGAAAACCCTGAATTGGCCATTGTAGCCAACTTTGAGTCGGCAAGGGAACATTAGGTATACTTCACATCCCAGATTCTGAAAGGGTGTTATTAGTTGCCTCATGCGCCACCTTCTCTCCACAGTGGTGTGGCAAAAATCTGGGCGGGTAAAAAATGTTATATCCTTATATGAGCGCTTAGTCATAGGTTTTGCCTTTTTAATTATTTCCTCTCTCAACAGGAAATTCCCCATGTACACTAGAATAGCCCTTGCTTTCGGAATTGTGTTTTTTTTCTGCGTTAGGGGAAACCTGTGTGCGCGCTGCACTTCCTTGTCCCAATCCCAATTATCAAGCTCTGGGAAAGCCCCCTTCAGCAATTCTACAACAAAGGTGCGTATGTCCGACCCTTCCTTCCCTTCATCAACACCCAACAGTCTTATATTATTGCGCCTCTGTCTGTTTTCAAAGTCTTCAAGTTTCCACAAGACATCAGATGATGTTTTTTCTTGTTCTTCACTGTACTCCTGCAACTTTACCATTTCGTCCTCAACTTTGCCTGTCCTCTCCTCGACTTCCGCCAACCGATCAGCCATTTCTGTATACATTTTGTCAACCTTGCGAAGAGACCCTTGTATTTTTTTGTTCGCCTGTTTAGCCCTTTGACTCTCCTGGCGGGCTTCTCCCTGAATCTGTTTTAAGGTCGAGAACAAAAGCTCAAAGTTTGCTACATAACTATTTTCCTGTGTCTGTGGGCGTGTCCGTGTCTGGTTTTGCAATTTACTTGGTTGCTCAGAGCCACCGGCTGTGCCCTCCTGATACATCTGCGAAGTGGCTGCATAGTCCCAATCCAGTTTTTTCACCACCCCAGATTGTATTACGCTCCCTCTTTTCTTTGTTCTTCTACAGGTCCTTCCCTTAGCTCCTTTATTTCTACTTAGCTTAGATTCCAGGTTTCGTTTCAGTATAGTGTTATGTTCTGGATTTGACTCAGTCTCTAATTCTGAGGTATCTGTCCGCGAGATCTCTGAGTCACTTTCCGTAGATATTGATGTATCTTCCATATCAGTGGATAGGTCATGATTAGAAACCGACTCTTCAGGCTCTTCAGTCTCAACCTCTTCCTTATCATCATCATTTCCAGTGAAGAAACAGTCATCACTGGGTGAACCAGTAGCTGCTGGGAGGCAATCAGTATTTCTATCAGCATGTTCTTTATCTACCCCCCCATTATTTCTTTGGGAGCCATCTAAAATGTCCTCTGAGATATTATTGGTGACATTGTTAACTTCATCTCTTTTACACGCTAGAGTGATTAAGGGGTTATCTTTTGGTGAAACTAAGCTGATCATAGATACACTTCCCTTATTACTATCACTATCAGGCTGTAAAAGCAATTCAGGCACTTCAGAAGCATTCTTAGTTGGATAGGATCCCCCCTCTTGCTCCTTACCCAATTCATCTGTCGGGAGAAATACGGGCTCTGCGAAGGTCTCTCTCGTATCTGTTTTATCGTGTGCATCTATTTCACCCGTTCCCCCACTGGTACAGGTCTGAAGTTCTAAATTTAAGTTCGGTTGTACAATCTCATTTTCCAAACCTGAGCAGGCTCTTCCCGTATGACCTTCCTTGAGCATTGTTACCAACTCGCAATCCGCAGTTGGCTCCTTACTTTCATTCTGTGCACTGCAAATATCTACTGATGCATCGACCCGTTCTTCCGCCTGACTCCGGGCGGCTGCTTCTTCAGAGAGCTCTGTGCTTCTTCCTTCGATAGCGTCATCCACTGGCTTCATTACTGCCTCTGAATGGTCAGCCTCTACTATAACCCTCGCACCAGGGAGTCGCTCTGTAATCCCATCCAGTCCGTCACAGCCATTCAAACCACTGACCTCAGCTATGTCGGGTACGCCCTCGGTTCTCAGTCCCGGGAAGGATTGAAACAATGTCTGCTGTCGGAGGGAGGCTTCCTTTGAGGTTTCGGAGCCAGCATCTATATTCCTAGTAAAGCCTTTTTTTATAGTCTCTTTCTTTTTCTTTTTTTCTGTATCTTTGTTCTGCTTTCTTTTTTCTGCAACCGATATTCTCGCTTCCTCGCGTGCTTTAGCAGCCTCCCTTCTTAGCTGGGCTCTATGTCGTGTCTTCGCTCTCAGCTTTACCGATGGGTTCTCAGTCTCGCTTGTTTGTGGGTCCTCTTCCTCCGACCTAACCATATCCTTAGCTGCTCTTGTTGATTTTGAGGCCATATGTTGCTTTCCAACTTGCCACGTACTCTGGAATCGTTGTAGTGCCTCTTCTATCGATGTACCTAATAATTGCCACAAGACCCGAGGTTCTTTCTCCAAGCTAACAAATGTTTGTAGTGTGGACCACTTTATGAAATTAGCCCAGCTCGCTAGGGCCTTAAGCATCCCGCAATATCGTGCCTTGAGTTTCCTTTTCTTGCTCCACAGGTCGCTTCCTTCTTTCCACAAAGCCTTTGTTACCCACAGATGTCGGGTAGTGCAGTTTAATTTTCCAACTTCATCCCGTTCTCAGAATTTCGGCATTCACCTCGGGAGAGTGGATAGGAGCTGCTGCCTCCTACGGTCTGTCGGCGGCCATCTTGCCAATCAGCCAAGAATCCAAAGGTTACAGGGACTTTAGAGTTAGGAAACAGAATACTTGAAAATACACTGGAAAAAAAAAAGTTCACAGGGACATTATATTTAGGCTCAGATTTTACTCGTACAAAACCATAGAAATTCAGCAGTTATAGTTACCTTGGAATGCTCGCTCCTGCAGAAGCCTCACTCCCACAGGAGTGAGATGGGCCAAGGGAAAATTAGCTCACTTGGCCAATCAGAATGCTCTGTTTTTTAAATTGATCTTGCGGACTCTCATAAGAGTCCCTTGAAACCAACCATCCAGATATACAATATATTGTACATTAATTAAAAAAAATACTGAACGGATTTACACTAAATCACAACTCTAGCTCTCTGCCAAATTTGGTGTAATTCCATTCAGCAGTTTTACAATAGCGCTTTTCAAAACTCTATGGAAAATGCATTATTCAAAAAGAGCATTTTCTTGGAAAGTTGTGTAAACATTTGTCAAACTGAGCTAAAGGTATTAGCAAACCAAAAAAGTAATTTCAAATGGACATGCAGACATAACTATTACTGCCCTGTGGCCCCTGGCAGTCCTATAAAGCAAATACATTGATGAACATGCTTTAAGAAGGCATTCCAAAGTCATGTTAGCTGACGACTGCCCACCGAAAATAGTTTCTGGTGCCAAAATGAGTCAGGGAATGAAAAGTTTGACCAGACGGGACAGTGAACAATTTAAATGAATGCCCCCTTCCTTCCCACCCCTAAATCAGAAGCTAGGAGCCTGATTTAGAGTTTATCTGAGGGATACTCTATCATAAACATGGCAAATACCCCATTGATCTTATCACAAGTGCATTGGAATATAATACACTTGTAATAAGGTAGACAGGATTTAGGTTACACTTGTGACGGAGTACCCATCTGCCAAACTCTAATTCGGGTCTTTCATTTTAATTTAAATCTATACAAAAGATGTCAGTGCAAAGGCACCAGGGCTTGGTAAATTATCATATTGTTGAAATATTACCATCTATATCAGGGGTCTCCAGACATTTGTTTCATACGAGCTACTTCTGAGCAATGAAAATTATCCATGCATGATTACAAATGGTGACCATCCCAATGCATCAAGCATAACAATATACCAAGACTGGATGCCAGTGTGAAACAAATAAATTAAGGATGCCACAAATATGTCAAGAAACCCCACTTTTTTGTCAGGGCTATCATTATGCCAGTAACGGATGCAATAATAGTGAACCCCTTATGCAGGGTGGGGGCACTAGATAATACTGTACATCTGACACATTGCAAACGTCCTCTCAGTGACTGATACTGCCTGTGGGAAGGGGTACAACAGTGTGCGGAAAAGACCCAAGCACACACACACACACCCTTTCTCACACCGGTTTCTCTCAAATACATAAGGCTCATCTGCTTCTACTCTAATTCCCAACCTTGCTTCTCTCAGATTATTGCTGCTCACTCGCAAATATTTCTTCATCACACATTAGCTCCTCTTTGTTTGAAGTTACTTTTGCATTATAGGATTCAGCAACATAAAGGGTTATTATTAAACACGTGCTGCAGGCCTGAAAATTACGTGGAATATGTGATGTGCAAGATTCCGGATGTGAAATGAGAACTTAGAGCATATTTAGTCTTTTTAATGAATGTCACCGCTCAATACCGCTTCCTCTGCTCAATTCTTTCCCCCCACAAACGTGTCCAAAAATCTCATAGCTTTTCTGAAAACACCACCGATAGAAAATTCTACGTAGAAAAAAATGACCACTCAAGAAGGATAAACTAAGCCAGCCATGCCGCTGTGACAGAGACTGTCTGGGCAACAATTGTGATCAAGGGGGGGGTGGTCTGACGCCAGAGAAGATGGAGGTTGGTTGACGCCGCTCCACGTCGGTACCCAAGGTGACTGATTTTTTCAAGCGGTAACGGCATCTTGACACCCGTTTCATACGAGGAATTCAAAATATCAATGCTTCCTGCCACAAAAGAAGCCCTTCCAAACCCGCGGTAAGGCCCTGGTGGCGCGTGCTCAACTCTGAAGGCGCACCCTTGGTCCATCATTGGTCCACACATGATCACAAGGAATGCGATTTACGCTGGACGATCATCTCTAAAATCGATTATGATACACGAGGTGGAGATATGGATTTGAAATTAGCTCAGCGAGAAGCATTTCTAATAATGAAGTACAACACAGCCATAACAGGACTTAACGAAATCTCTGAGATTTACAGGGGGATCCCTGGTTAATATCCTTATTTTCAATACTGCACCATGTTCCATCCATCAGTTTTTCAAGTCAAAAATCTTTGCAACAGAGGACTTGGTGGTAGGGGACTACCTTAACCACAATGCTTTGTTCTTTGGCCGGTTACATTAATGCGTCCGTTTTGGGGATACATCTGCAACACTGTTTGGTTTCACAAGTGAACGCTTAATTGGACACTTTTGTATAACTTGCGAATCATTTCTCCAAAGTGATCGCTCTCGGTATATGCTACGGGCCCTTTAAGAACTCGCCCAATCTGATGATTAGTACCAGGAAGTACGCCTCCTTTCTGACTAAGGACGCGCTGTCTCCATTTGCCTTGGAACACGTTCGGCGGCGCAAGTAAGAACGTTACCTTTATCGTAATCATACGGCAACTACTTTGTGACAACCTGACTAAACCCGAAACTCTGTTCAGTTCATTGTAGGCTCTGCTTTTCAAAATCATCGCAACTACGGTTGATCTGAAATAAACGCCAAGTTAAATCCCGGATTAACGTCCACCACGCCGAGACCGGGTAAGCATTTGCAACCCGTGAACCCTCTCTTTTAGGCAGCCTTCTATGTTTAAATCCAAATAGACACCACTGATTTCACCTTTCTATTTAGGTCATTAAAGTCCACATTCACGAGAGTAAAGGTGAGCCTACTTCCTGATTAAGTCTAAACATCAAAAGTAAGTGACTCGATTGCAGTTTGACTTATATGTTATTCCTTCTATGTTTTCTATGTGTAGACTTGTTTACATCTGACTGTCCTCACACAGGAGAATTAAGGTAGGCGGTGTTAAGCCGTTTGGTGGCTGTTCTTTAAACGCAGGTATCTTGTACAGATAGGTTAACTCAGTCTATATGTTTTTTGTTGTTTTTTAGAAATTGTGTTTGGTCCTGAGGAGAACCCCGCAACTAGGGGGTTCGAAACGTGTCGACCTTTTAGTTCAGTGTCAGTTAAAAATCTAAAGTATTGAGCCAAAAACATAAAAGGATCTGTCTGTGCAACAATTGCCAGTGTTATTCATATTATAAACGACAAATGTATATTGTATCATATGATTTAATGCAATATTGACACGGACCCATACCTCAGAGGTATTTGTTTTTGTTTCAGAGATACAAGTTGTATGCGTGGAGTGTGAAAGTATCAGTGTGAATGTGTTATAGAGCTGTTTTTGATCTGGTTTGTAAATATTTGTAAAAGTTTGTATCTAGTTGTATATTTTGTATATATTTGTGATATGCACAAAAATTTCTGTTTGAAAAAATTAAAAACTTTTGAAAAATTATTTGATTAAATTAGTAACAAAAGTAATATTAGACTGCTATGTTTTATTCATAACAGATCTTTTCGTGATTATAAACTAAGTTAGTTCAGTACTGGCATTTGTATTGTTGGTTTAGTCAACTCTGAAGGTGTGGCAGGTCTCCATGACTTGAGTCGCGGCAGCCATTTTTACTGCTTTCTCTACACGATACTGGCTCTGCTGCATTAAACCTTCTCTGCAGAGAAAATATGTAAGGGCGTACTACAAGTCTCTTTTTACTTAAATGGCTATAAATTGTTCAACAACTGTTGAAGTTTTTCCTCTACCACAACTGTAATATGCTCTGCACCCTCCAATCTTAACAGTTCTCAATATCCTGGGGTATGCAAACATACTTGAGGATATTTATAATTTCAGTTGTTTAGTTCTATCCCAATTTTGCTGCCTCTATATTTTTCTGTGAAAGTTTTGAACTTTCACTCATAAGTTGCTCTTCTACTGTGGTGCAACCCATGTCTACGGGGAGAATTAAAAAAATTAGAGGCGCTGCTTCATCTTCTACTCGTATTCCACGCTCTAAATCTATCACAATTTCAACTTCAAATTCTTTCTCGGTGTTGCAAAACTAAATGGAAGACTCTGAGCAATGTGTATCTCCTCGTCTCGCTGACACAACGATCATTACGCCTGTGTTTACTCCCGCTAAACTATCTCCCTCTTTGATATTATCATCTACTAAGAGAATTAAAAAGATCCTCCTTCACCAACCACTTCTCCACTACCACAACTATCTCCCTCTTTGATATTATCATCTACTAAGAGAATTAAAAAAGATCCTCCTTCTCCAACCACTTCTCCACTACCAGCATCCTTGAAGTTACTTTTGACACTGTTTAAATGCTGTATCTTGAATGATTGTCTTGATAGTTGTAGAGGGGACGCCATGGAACTCACAGGATAATCTTCTACTTGAATATTTCTTCTTTGTTCCTAAGGATGATTGTGATTTTACGATGTTCCTATGTTATTTTTGATTTTTGATTAATTAATCTCCTTTCCTTATGTCTTCTCCCACAAGGTGCAGTCTCTCTGATCCAACCATTGTTATGTAGTCTGTTTGAACTGATGCCCTCCACGTGGTCTTTCTCAGAGTTTTGTGACTGGTTGTTCATCTTCCCTTTGTGGGCTCAACACCCTCCATCTTTGGTATATTTTATTGTCTCTTCTGTCTATTCTCTCTATATTTTTTCCTCACTTTTCTTTAATATTTTCTCTTTCCTTTCTCCCTTTATTTCTCTACTCTTCTTCTTTATTCCTTCTATTTCAATATTTTTAATTCCATATCTTTTTTCCTTTGTATTGTAATTCTTGTTTTGCTGTAATAGTCTACAGTTTTTACTGTTATTATATATAGTTAATTAATGATGTTACGTGTTATTTCCTGGAATGTTAAAGGTTTGGGTACACCTATTAAAAGGCAACAGGTTCTTACCCAATTATCTCTTCTTAAATCAGATATTTCTATTTTTACAAGAATCCCACTTATTGCTTCAGAAGTTCTTAAACTCAAGCGACAATGGGTGGGTACTGTTTTTTACAGGTACTTGAAAAAGAAATGGGACTGTGATTCTAAACTTAAAGTATCCTTTTCGCTCAGGAATCAGATGATGAAGGGAATTGGTTAATTGTTCATCTCAAAGTTAATGACATACTTATTACTCTGTTTAATGTTTTTGCTCCTACGAAAACTGACAATAATTTTTGGCCACATATTTCCACTCTTTTGATGTCTATTTCTACACCATATGTTATCGTCGATAGAGATTGTAACCTTGTTGTTAATCCATACATTGACCGTACATCCAAAACATTTGTATTTCTTATCCAATGCATCAACACTTTACCACCCTAATTTCCCATAGATCTCTTGTTGACTCCTGGAGATTTTGTAACCCACAACTCCATGAATATACTTTTTTCTTTCCCATTCACCTTTCACAATCATGCATAGACTATTTATTTGTCTTCAAAGCATTTTATATTACAAGTAGACATTGGGTCCATATTGATTTCGGACCATGCTCCTGTAATATTAGACTTCAGAGTTACTCCCAGTTATTTGTAAGTAATAATCTGGCTTCATTAAGGGACAAAATATCTCTGATAATACCAGAATTTTCTTTAATATATTGCAAAAATCTAATAAATACTCTCACTAACTTACTGCTATTTCCCTAGATGTGTAAAAGGCTTTTGATTGCATCGATTAGTCGTTTATCTTCCACACATTATCCTGGTTTGGCTTTGGACCTAAGTTTATCTCTTATGTTTCCTTATTATATACCTCACCCAAAGCTTGTATTTTTGCCAATGGTTCTATTTCCAACTCTTTCACTTTACAGAGAGGTGTCCGCCAAGGTTGCCCCCTTTCCCCACTTCTATTTATTCCCGCTTTAGAGCCCTTTCCTTGCTAAACTTAAACAAAACCCCAACATACATGACTTTCAATGCGGTAAACTTCATGTTAAAAAGAGTGTCCATGCAGATGATATTCTGCTATGTATGTCTAAGCCAGAACAATCTATCCCAGCTTTCACTGCAGAGGTCAATGCTTTCTCTTCAATTTGTGGTTATAAAATGAATCATTATAAATGTGAAATTCTTCCTCTTAATATTTTGTTTTAAACAAGATTTTGTTCCCATTTATTTTTCATGGAATTCCCAAAAGATGATATATTTAGGTCTCTGGTTTGCCCCCTCTAGTAAACAGACTTTATCCCTAAATATGACTCATGTTCTCTCCACATTATCTACATCTATCTCCAAATAGCAACCTCTATATTTATCTTGATGGGGCTGACTCAACACTATTAAAATGATTCTCGCTCCTGTTATTTTTTTATATGATTTCTGCTATTCCTCTTAACTTTCCTTCTTACTTTTTCAAAAAAAGTAATTCCATTTTATCTGTCTTCTTATGGAATAAAAAGAAAACATGTCTGTCCCTATCCATGCTCAAACGTCCTAGATCACAGGGTGGAGTCAATTTCCCCGATTTTCAAATTTACCACAATGCTTTTCTTCTTAAACAGCTTTCTAAATCCTTAAATCAATCAATACCCAGTCCTTCTCCACTGTGGAAAGACATCAGACTCTCTTTCCTGTCTCCTTTTCTTTTAGTTCAAATCTTTTTTATTTGGAAATACAATAATACAAACAATAGATACAGAGATACGAAAATACAAAGGTACATGACCACTAGATTGAAGGCATACACATACGGAGATATAAAATATAAAATCCCTATACAAGAGTGACTCATTGCTCAATGGGGTACAGAAAGTAATGCATGGGCGACAACAAACGACACTTTCAGTGGGGTGAATATGTTCAGGATACAATAGCATTTAGAAGGTGTGTAAAATAGATTCCTACTGGTCACTTGTCGTTTGAGAACAATGTTATTACCATCTGCACATAATAAATTTGAGCCGTATAACAGAGATAGGGGGAGAAAAAAGAAGAAAAGAAAAAAGGAAAAAGGAGGGGGGGAGGGTAGGTAGCAGCAACATGATGTGAAACACTATGTACAGGAGGAGACTGCTAGCTCACAGTACAGGCGTGAATAACCAGAGCGTTATTACAGGCGTATTGTGGGGCGATTGGTTCAAGGCGGATCATAGCAAAGTTCTAGTGAGTCTAGTAGGCTCCATAGTTTGGTATGGGGTTTTTGCCAAGGAGATGAATGAAGGACGTCATTGTCAGCTCCCCTCAGGGACGTCAGCCATTCCTGCCAGATTTTGAAGGAGACCTCGAAAGCACTTTTCCATTTGTTGAGAACCACCTTGCACGCAAGCGTCATCATGAGATCTAGAAGGTGTCTGTCGTGGTCGTTCATTATGTTCAGATCAATCGCCCCCAGTAGGACATATGTGAAATCCCTAGGCGGTCTATAATGGAAGGAGCGTTGGATATAGTTATAGATTTCATCCCAAAACCTTTGCAATAACGGGCAGTGAAAGAGCATATGTGCTAGGTCACCAACTCCTGTCTTGCAATTCCAACAGAGGGGATTATTTGCGAGTTTGAGCTTGAAGAGTTTTTCTGGTGTCCAATAAGACCTGTTTATCAACATAAATTTGGTCTGTGAGAGTATCGGAGATATCTTGTTATAGAAAGGTGTAAGATGGATTTTATCCCAGTCAAAAGCTATGTTGGAAGGGTTAGGCTCATTCTCCCAGTCCCGTTCACATTTTTTGTGTGTCCTCTGAGGCATAGGAGATATGATCTTTTTGATACCATATGGCCCGTTGACATGAGTTGGATTAATTTATTGCAAAGTGTTGGGATCTGAGGTGGGATGTCTCTGGCAGATATCAGCGCTTTAAGGCGTAGAAATTTGTAAAAGTCAATTGGTTGGAGGTCAATTCGCGATTGTAAGGTGGCAAAAGTTAGAGGCGTGATTCCTTCATAAATATCTTGCAGCAGGTTCACTCCATTCCTGGACCAGTGATCCCAGTAGAGAAGTTGGCCTTCATCTTTAAAAGCTGGGTTAAACCATAACGATGTTAAATTGGACTTGGAGAATTTTATTTTTGCTTTACAGTGTCTCTCTAGGTTGAGAAGAGCCCTTTTAGTGTTGAGGAATGTATACTTAGAATGGGGGAAGGCCGTGGCATCTAGAGTCATTATGGCGGGGAGCGGTAGGTCGTTAATGATAGACTTTTCAACTTGTGTCCACACAGGAGTATAGTCCTGGCAATTGTGAAACCAATTTGCTCCCTGCTTGCATAGATAGGCCGTTTGGTAGCATCTAAAGTTTGGTAATCCTACGCCTCCTCTATCTTTTGGCAGTTGGAGTTTACGCAGTGAGATTCTCGGTTTCTTATTTTGCCACAGAAAAACTTTAAAAGTCTTGTGTATTCTGGTGAGGAAATCCTCAGACAGTATCATGGGTAACATGCTTATTAAATAATTGACAAGTGGCGTAATCATCATCTTCAGAGTTTCCTCTCTGCCCCACCAGGACAAAAATTTTGGGGACCATCCGTCCAATAGTGAGGAAATCTTTTTATATAGGGCATGTTCGTTAGTTTTAAGAGTACTGACTAAATCTTTTTCGAATTTGATGCCAAGATATTTAAAGCTCTTTGTTTGCCAGCACAGTTCTGCTTCACCCAGAATACTTTTATCACCTATGTTGTTAAGTAATCTTACCTCCGTCTTGTCTTTATTAAGTTTGTATCCTGACACATCCGCAAATTCCGCAATTGAGGACATCAGGGACGGGATTACTAACTCCGCGTTCTCGGATACCACCAAGACGTCATCAGCGTAAGCCGCAATTTTGACTGTGACATCTCCAAAACTTATGCCTTTGATTAGTTCGTTGCTTCGTAGTGAGTATAAGAAGGGTTCGATCGCTAGCAGAAATAATGAGGGAGAGAGGGGACAGCCTTGTCTTGTGCCTTGTTTCAGCTCGAATGAATTCAAGAGGCATCCACCCGCCCTCACTCTTGCCGAAGGATTAGCGTACAAGGCCATCACCATGCAGATGAAATCGGTTCCCAAATTACATTTATGCAGTGTGGCTTCTAGGTAGGCCCAGTCGACCTTGTCAAAGGCCTTCTCTGCATCTAGAGTCATGGCCACCATGGGGGAGTTAGTCAATTTTGATTTTCTAGGATGTGTGCAAGGGTTCGCGTGTTATCGCTGGATAATCTATGTTTGAGGAACCCCACCTGTGATGGGTGAACCAGTTGGGGCAGCGCTTTTTGAATCCTTTTGGCCAAAATCTTGGCATAGATCTTACAGTCGAGATTGATCAGGCTTATCTGTCTGTAGTTTTTTGGTGACGTAGGGTCCTTCCCATCTTTGGGGAGGACAGCAATAATGGCCTCTGCTGGCGTGCCGTGGACTTGTCCACTTGTGGCAAACTGCTCAAACAAATCCTTTAGAGGTTCTGTTAGAGGTCTCCTTTTCTTTTAATGAATCTCTTACATTCACTCACACAACATGATTTTTATCTTCACCTATACATAAAACTATCCATAAATAGTTTCACTCTTTTTTGATTTCACACCTCTCAAGTAAAGATAAATTTCTTAACCCCTCCATTTGGCAAAAACACACCCATTTTTTGGAAAGCTTGAAAGAATAATGTTTGCTTTGAAACCATCAACTTTACTCAAATGATACCTTTCTCACTTTTTCTGAAGCACAATCTATTTATAAATTGCCAAAATCTTTTTCTGCCAAATTTAAGATATTGATCCAAAATGTATCTTCTTCCCTATCTTCAATATATTCTAGACCACTTCCTTTATTACCTCACCGTAATATTCTCCCCAATCTAGTGTCTCAACTATATATGAATTCCTTAACATACCCCATGAACACAGAACTAAAACTAACATAGAACTTCAACGGGAACATGAGTTTCTCACTTCATGGTCCACTGCTTTTTGTGATAAATTCTGGCTAAAAATCTGCAATACTTCAAGATCAGCTAGTGTGACACAAACACTTTTCTTTATATACAATCGACTTATGTTTACTCCAATGTTCTTACATGAATTTAATTCCACAATTGCTGATCATGTAACACTCTTCAAGCTGACTTATACCACATGCTCTGCTCTTGTCCCTCCACTCATCAATTTTGTTTGGAGGTATGGTGTCAAATCAATGTAATCTTTCACACTCATTTCTCCTTTTTACCTATAGATACATTTCTGGGTACATTATACGAACACTGGGATAGACTTTTTTGTAACACAGATGTTGATTTATTAATTGCAATTGCTTTCCAACAAATAACAAAGAATTGGAAACAATCCACTCAACTTTCTTTTCAAGGTTGGTGGGATAGTGTTTGCTACAACCATCTTTTCTTTTCTCTCTTTTGAATGCATTTATTATAGCCATTATCCTTTAAAATGTTTATGTATTTTTACACTGTATTAAGCTTGCCTATTTCCATATTACATATTTAGTCATGTTATTAATGTACTTTCTCCCTTTTCTTCTCCCTCCCCTCTTTCAACAGTTATTATAACCTTTTTCTATATGCAACTACTTTGAATATGTCTCTTTTTCTATAATATGAAGTTAACTCCCTCATTCTTAATTTACATTTTGTTACTTTATTTGATTGTTTATATTTGGTTGCATCTCTTCCAAAATAATGTTTTCTGTTTAAACTAAATAACAATTGTGATCAAAGCTAGAAGAGTGGGCAAGTGAATTCGGTCTTCAGTATTCAGTTACAGAGCATCGATTGAGGCTTTTCTCCAAAGTGCATCAAGCTTAATTCTTTTCCTCAATCCTAACCTTGATTAAGTTGAACAAAGGAGCACTCTGGTTAGGTGAGGCCATCAGGTCCATCCAACCAGGCTGGTCTCACAGTATAAAGGTTCGAATCCACTTAAATTATAAGCAGTTTCTCCACAATTAGATTGTTTCTAAATTTCCTTCTATGGTCCTAATTCCTGAAAAAAAGTCATATTTTGAAACTACATGTGTGTGACCTCCCTTGAATGCAGATTTTATGCTTTCAGGAATTTATAAAAGGTTCTAGAAGTACAGAGGTAAAAAACCTGGGACATTCGAAGCTGCAGGTGTCCAGATGTATTCCTGGAAAATGTTTGTGAATGCACCTTTCACATGAGCAAATATACATGTATTAATTGCAAGCACTTTAACCCCTTTGACACTCATGACAAGCTCAGCTCATCATGAGGCACAGTGGAGCTGTGCTCATGATGAGCTGAGCTTGTCATAACTGCCGCGGAACCCGGACGCGGGCTAATTCCCCTCCTGTGCGGGCGTTCTACGGGAGTGGGCGGAGTCGTGACAAGCTCACCTCGTCATGAGCACAGCTCCACTGTGCGGCATGATGAGCTGAACTCATCACGAGCACCGCGGTGCCGCGAAGGCCCCCCTACTCCCCGCTCCGCATGGAAATTAGCCCCACGTGGAAGAGGTTAAAAAAAAGGTTTAACCCCTTCACTGCGGCGGCTATTCCGCCGCAGTGCTAAGGGGGCGAAGCGGAAATGCGGCAGGCGCATGCTGGTGACGGAACCGCTCCGTCACCAGCGTCGGTTGCGCTGTGCTTGTGACGGAGCGGTTCCTCCGTCATGGCCCGCCCCGCTCAATAGAACGCTCAGCGCAGGCGCGGAATTCGCGCCGCGCATGGGCGGCGAGCGGGCCATGACGGAACCGCTCCGTCATCAGCACAGCGCACCCGCAGCTGATGACGGAGTGGTTCCGTCATCAGCATGCAACGGGTTAAGCAAAACAATTTTTGTCATATGCACACCATGTCTTCGACAGCCTCTCCAGTTGGGAGTGCTCCAATCCTCTTCCTATTGTAGAAACAGATTTACTCCTGGCTTTGTCAGGAGTACATATCTAACCATTTGCAAGATGGGAAGGGTTAGAGAGGGGTTTGTGAATACTCACAAATGTATGTGTTTGTGGGGGTGCCGGTGTACAAACAAACTAACAGGTCATTTCGGCCTGTTTTAATGTATTTTCTCACATTAAAATATTTGTGTGAATTCCACTCGCAATTTTCTCTGTGAAATATCCGCTTTGTCATTCTTGTCCCATGTCATCTCACATTTCCATATTAAAATGTTTGAGGTTGTATTATTATTATTATTACTATTATTGTACTTTTGCATTAATATTATTATTTGTATTTTTTAATGTTTCTCCATTGACTTAATCATGTCATCTGGTAGCTTAGGACCATCACAGGGAAGCAGTGACCAATGCAATGCTGTGCAGTGAGGCGCAGGGCCCTCTTTCCAGGGTGCTTGCACAGCACAGGAAAGAATGGCCTCAGAAGCAAGAACATCGAGTACCCATGTTTAATATGTCTGCTATAAGTGTATATATTCCATGCATAATATTGCCATGTGCCGTTTGCACAGGTTTGACCTAAAAACTTTGTAACATTGAAATATCATTGCAATGTGAGTTGATTGTTCAGTAACTATGAGTCTCTCAAAATAGTTTTACCTTCCAAATATTTTCTGCAAAACTGTCTTCAAAAATCCAACACTTCTTGTAATTTGCTTTAGGGTTCAAAGTGTGATCTTTAGATGCACTCTATACTTGATGAATATTAAGGATCAACTGTTTCTCAGCTCTATGAAGGACCCAGATTCCTAGTGGGTGTAAAGGGTTGTCCTGCATATATTATCTCATTGATGATGACTCTGAAATTGCATGTCTGCTACTCATGATCCTCCAAGCATCTTACTCCTTGGCAGTGAGAACCTGTAAAAGAAAAGACAATGTTACAAAGAGATTCCTAAAGAAACCTCATAACACAGACCACTCCTGTGATAACCTGACATGCTACACTAAACTACACAGGTTTGCAGCTTAAGAGGAGGAAGTAACTGCTAAAATAGCTATTTCTTTAAAATATTAAACAGGTGATAAGAAACTATAGGCACTTGAGACAAGGACAGTCCAAAAAGACAGAGAAGAAAGCCAGGACACTCTTTTCCCACCACACTTATTTAAAGGGTGTTTCTATATTTTTACATCTGACCCTGTAAGTAAGCAGGGGTGACAGGGCTGAAAGTAAGCATATCTGGAAAAAGTATCTGCTGCGATCCGACCCCTAAAAAGAAGCCACTCCGAAAGAAAGTATAACATTTTTAACAGACTTTGTCATTATCACAGACCTCAAGTGGCTCTCATTTGGAAGCTAGGATGAAAAACATACTAGTAAGGTGTGACCTATGAAGCTCTGTACTGCAACCTGTTAATGGTAGATGGATCTCTGTCAACCAGGGGAATGGAAAAAAAACCTGCTGAGTTCATTGTAATGGACAAAGAATCCCCTCCACCAATGATTACATCGCAGATGGGAAGAACACCAGCAGAATTCCTGGGATAGAGTTTAGGAAGCTTTGAGTCCACTTGTAAATATGTCTATTTGGTACGCGCCAATAAGCAACATACTTGTGGTTATATCTTTGTTTATTTGGGAATGGGAACACACTGACTCCAGTTTATAAATTCAGATTGTGTCCACCAGGTATCAACATGATATGTTCCACCATCTGGTTTAACTAAATGTCCCATTTAAATTAATAGAGTGGCACTTATTCGCCATCTTGTTGTTGATAGTGCAGTGCCATTAGTGGAAGGACGACCAATCAGAAGCCTGGCAAAAAGTTTAATGTTCACTGGACTTCGAGTCTGGAAACAACACACACACTTTTAGTATGCAACTACTTACTTTATTTCTTAAAGGCAGTTGCAGAGCGATTCTACCAGAAAAGTAAATAAATGTGAGCCAGTCACAGTCATTTTATGCTGTCTATTGTTACAGCAAGCACCACCTTGCTCAGTGGCCGAGATTTCTAATGGTGATTACAACTAATTGCACATATTTATTTTCTGATTACGGATAATAATGAAAGGTAAACACATATAATTGCCAATTGTCTGGTTTGTGCTCAACTACTCAATTGCAGTTCCAATCTCTGATTAAAGATAATGAAAATCATAATACATACAGTTGCAAGCCAGGTAGCCTTATAACATGAAAAAGCGCATTGGAGAAACAGATTCTCAACTGAGATACTATTTATAATAATGCTAAGTGCTTCATTTGGAGTTTGGCAGAGAGAATATTCTTACAGAATGTGGCAGATATCCCATCCACTGTTTTGCAAGTGCCACAGGGTTTAATAAACTTCTAAGACGGTGGACCGAATATTGGTCATTTTTGTGACAGAGAATCCATACGCCTAACCCTAAAAAAGGCCCCAGACATGCGCTAGACAGGCAAGATCGCCTTTGGTAAAGAATAGCGTATCTCTACAGTGCTGGATCCGGCACGTCTACCATTTCAAGACAAAATAACTCACAGGTGTAACTCGTATCCACTACAATGGTACTCAAATCACCAAAGTCAGAAGAAATAAAGTATGAGTGGGCTGCATTTGGGAACCGTAGAGTATCACATATCTGTTTATCTTTGAGCCATCCTGCTGGCATAAGTAAACACACACTTCTAAGGGGCAGATTTATTTACACCTGCACTGCTTTGTGTTACTTTGTGTCAATGAGACATACCATGGGTGGTACATGGATATTCCCACACTAGCAACCAGGCAATCATTAAATAGGAGCAATGTTTTAATTTCATCAAACTTTTCACAAATTGTATGTGTGCGGTGCTGTACGGCACACCTTCAATGTGTCAAAAGTTTAAAAGTTTGTCTAAGCATAGGATTTTGTAGTAGAAAGACACAGAAAGGCTGTCAGATTTCAACACTGGGGGCTCCTAGCAGGGCCCACTGTCCTCTGCATCCTACGGTTGGTGGTGGAGTGGTTACCTAGGGTACCCCTGTAAAACACTGTACTGTGTGGCAGGCACTATGGGGTGCCTGTACCAGGGTGCAGGGTTTTACACTTTCACACAAAAAGGAGGTAGGAAAGTGTATATTGGAGCTGGACTTTTGCTCAGTGAGTAAAAACTTCCCTCGCTCACAAAATTGTGACATGCTTCATCATCAGACTTGCTACCTGACACCCCTGCACAGACAAACGCCCGGGGTGGAGCAAAAGGGAAGGGGAAACAATACAAACATAGAGTTTTGGGTCCACCGAAGATAAGTGCAGCCAGTGAAGATTAAAACTTGCTCAGATGTGCCCCTGATTCTAATCCTATTACTGGGACATTCGGCTAGGACCAAAAACGTAAAGGTTGGTGGTGATAGGAGAAAATGAGGATTCCTTCACCCCGCCTTACTACAAAGGTGTCAAAACGTTTCTGCTGCTGTAACTGTGCCCACAGTGTTGGGTCACTCAGGTATTCATCAGAACCATCAGGATCCCAAAACGCAACACTCTCTGATACTGATTTAGGTATCCCTGGGTTTTTTCCTTTTCAAAATAGGTTTTGCCAAAAACACACTCTCTCCATAATTTGTAGGAAAAAAGGGGGTGAGATCTCCCATTAGATCACATTCATTTACTAATATAATGTATAAAAACAAATAACCCTTTCCATAGGAGCTCGTGCCCACAACTCACTCAGCATCTGTCTCCATCCATACTGCCTACAACACCCACTTGGATTACTTATAAGCTCATACTCCAAGTCGAACAATTCATTAAGGAACAATGTCCACTTTATATAACACAAAGGAGTGCATTCCATTCATATTCAAATAGCGATACTGAAACAAATCTACTCAAGCAAAACTCAGGCTATCACTCACCGAGTTCCACTGAGCAAGTTGCTTGAACGAGCTAGGTTTTGGGAGCGGCCCCCTGTAGTCAAACTCTATATGGGAACAAAATATGTACATGTTGATGTTATTGTTAAACAGCCACCCTACAGATGTTCCAAGGGCTCATATAACTCTGGTAGTGGCTTGTTGTATCACACCACTGTCACCGTGATTACTGACCGCATGGCAGTCCGGCTAGCCTCTACCACCAGCAGCTTAATCTCATTTCAGGTTTCTAAAAGCCCTAGTGAGGTGAGAGTCTCGGATTCAATAGAACCCGATCTGGTATACCGGTGTAATTGGTGGTGCCTACAAGTCGAGTCTTGTCAATCAATGGTTAGAGTTTCCGTTTTGTCCAGACATTCCCATCCCCCTGGTAATCTTTAAGGCGCTCTGCCCGCTGGGATCTATTGTCCCGTGGAGCCCGCCCAACTCCTTACTTCATCAAGGTAAGTGCGCTGCCTGGAAATTCTCCGTCTCTCGCGGGAAAGTGGCGAGCTACTCCTTTAGTTTTTCTCTATATCGGGCACCTTGCTCCGGTCACTTGAGGCAACATAAACCCACGTAACCCTTACGTAATGACATCATCGTTCCCAACTTAGTAACAATTTCAAATGGTTCCCACTTTTCATCGTGTTTTTTTAGAATAACTAAAAAATTGTCAAAAACTTTACTAAGATATTGCCATCTCATCAAATAGGCATGTGGCTTGAGGTCCTATCCTAGGTGATTTTCCAACTTCTCATAGTAATGCGGTCCCACCTATATTAATACGGCACAATGAGGGAACCACACGTAATGTGTAATAAATGCAGGATAGCCCTGCTGTATCATAACCTATTTTGATAGAGGAGATGTATCTCCTACACCTAGCAGCAGCACTTGTAACATAGTCGAAGAACATGGTAATCTACTCATCCTTTTTTATTCCTCTCTGGTTCACTCAGGGACTGATATCCATGAGGTCAAGAGACCTGTCATCGGTGTGTTGTTTACAAAATATATAACAAGAGGAATCATATCCCATGCTCCCCGGATAGAACCAATCACTTCTTCTATAGGATCATTATAAAGTCAGGGTATTCCAGGGAATGTCATAATTCAGTCTCACCTCATGGCTTCGTAATCTGTAGACCAACTTCATTAAATAGATTAGGTTTTCCGAATTGGCAATTTGTATGAACCCTCTGCTTCCACGGGTAAGTGAGGCCAACATCAATACTCTTGGAGTCCTTCGTCAGGTGGCAAACATCACATGAGCCACATCTCATGTGCCCTGTTACTGGGGTGTTGTCCAAATGACTCTGAGTTCTATCCAGCCTAGCTACTTGTGGTTGAGTGTGACCGATACATTTTTTAAGTTAGCGTTTCTTTTATAGGAGAATAAAGGTTTCTCCATGTTGAGGCCATTGGAGTTCAAGATCCGCCAGTTTTTTATTAGCAGGCGTATAATGTTGTGTCAAGCTGTGTTATAGGTGGTAACGCAAACTGTATTGGAAACCGTCAGTTTTTCCACCTTCTCAAACAAGCTCTCCTTGTTGGCATTCAAGGCTCTTTTCTTGCTTGTTTCACCACCTTTCCCGGATATTGTCTGTTCTGGAGTTACTTGGTTAATAGTGCTGCTTCATCTACAAAACCTGTCTTGGCTGTGCAAGTCCTCTGCAGGTGGAAGAATTGCCCCACTGGTAAGTTTTCTCTCAGGGATTTTGGGTGGAATCTCTCAAATGACAGTGGGGACTTTTGGTCTGTAGGTTTGTGGTAGACACAGGTGGAAAGAGCCCCCCCTTTAGGTTTAATGACCAAATCCAAGAATGGCAGTTCTGTTTCGGTGACGGTCGATGTAAAATATAGTAACGGATTCCGGCCATTCAACCATTCTAGAAATTTGCACACTATTGATTCATCACCCCTCCATATTACTAGGACGCCATAGCTAAATCTATGCCACAGTTTGATGTGTTGGAACAAAGGGATTCCCTCGTTGTAGAAATACTCTTTCTCAAATGCCAAGACGTATAGGACTGCCAAACTTGGGGCGGAGGCACTCCCCATGGAAGTACCATGGGTTTGTAGATGTATGGTTCCCTTCAAACTCAAAAAGGTCTTTGTGAGAGCAGTTTCCGCCAAATTCAAGATGAATGCCCATGGTGTTTTATGCAACTATTCTTCTCCATATAAGAGATCCTCCAGCACCCTCAATGTTTCTCTCTGGGGATGTTCTTGTAGAGTGGCTCAATGTCAAGGCCCATCAGATTTTCGTTTTGAGGGTCAAATTCTATCTCCTTTATCAGCTTCAATATATCCTGTATGTCCTGCAAATAAGCTTCCATCTTCTGCACCATGGGTTTAAGGTAGACATCGTAAAACTGCGATAAGAGTTCCAATATGGTCCCAATCCCTGATACAACCGGTTTCCCTGGGGGTGGTCCTGTGGGCTTATGTATGTTCAACAGTATATAAAAGTATGGTCTTGCCGGTTGGTCCTTGCTCAGGTAGTCTGCTTCTTGTTGGGAGATCCAATCATTGGCCAGACCCTCTTCCACTATGGAGCATATCTCTTTCCTGACTTCTACTGAGGGGTCCCTCCTGAGGATGCTGTAATTTCTCTGGTCAGATAATAACCGTAGAAACTCATCTGTGTAAATCTTTTTGTCCAGGATGACAATAGCAACACCTTTATCCACTGGTTTTATCACCAGCTTAGGGTTTTCTCTCAGTTGCTGCAAGCTTCCTTCTCATCATTGCTCAAGTTCCTAAAGGAACGGTCATCTGATTTGCCCAGTTCATCAAAATCAAGAATCACTGCCTGCTCAAAAGTGGCCACTTCAAGAGGTAGTGTCACAATAGGAGGCGTACATTTGGATCGTGGGCGCAGTGGTGTGTCACCAGTTGGTATCTCCCTTTCCTCCTTTACCTAAAGAAAGACTCTCCATCTGATGATCCTGAAGAACACTGCCAGTTCCTGCCATATTTGAAAATGGTTTATTATGTTAGTGATAACAAAACCTAATCCCTTATTGAAGAGCTTACCTTGTGGTGGGGTTAATGGTGTGTCCATCAGTTTATCACTAATGACCCTCCCTGCTCATGCCCGGGACTAGATTCTGTGCCATACTCTTGGTGACCCGTTGATGTAGATCCTCCCAGGTTACTCTCTGCTGTCCTTTCTGTCTCTCTGTGCCCCTTCCTCTGCCTAAAAAAGGTGGTTGTGGCTGAAGGAATTTGGGATTCTGAAAACCCTGTTGCTGCGGGTTTACCATTCTTGGCCATCCAAACCCTTGGTTCATGTAACCTTAAAAGGGGATTGGGTGAGAGGGACGCGGTCCCCGTTGGGACCCCTGTCCTCTCTCCTTCATCTGTGGGTAGGAATTATAATCACTGATATCACTGCTGCTACTCTGAGTGGCTATGTCTCTTCTCCCTCCCTGGACACCCCTCCTCATGCGTGCCTGTTTTTGTTGCACATATTCATCATTTGTGTAGGGATACACCCTCTCTTTGGAAAAGCATTTTAGTCTTTCTACAATTTAGTACTCTTTGACTGCATAAGGTATTCCTCATATTTGCCCAGTTAACTATTGATTTCCTCTAGTTTGCGATTGTATGTGACTATGATCACACTTGTTTAACGACTTTGTTCGCTGCTCGTCTGTATCTGGATAACCAGTATGTCTGCTAACCTCTTAGCTGTGTTTATTATGAGGATTTACCAATCTCTGGTACATTTCCAGACTATGAGAGCCCAGTTTCTTCGGAAGGCTGCGTCTTCAAGGAAAATCAATGGTTCATTAGTAACAAGAGCCCCAGTGGTGCAGCATTACCCTTCAGGTATTCAGTCAAGATAGCACCATGTAAGATGGTTTTTACATGTCTTGTCTTCAATTCTAATAATGTGTACCACCCCTCACCCTGGGTGAGGACTTGATTGATAGGGGTGTCCCCCAACGAAGAGGGTCCTACAAGTATTTCTGCTACCGCTTCCTCTCCAAACAATAGGCCTTGATCCTCTGCTATGTTTCTCACAGGAGAAGGAATTAGTAGAATAGTGCTCATATAACAGGACAAAAGGCTTGAATGTTCCCTGTAGTGAGAATTGTACATTGGAAAAAGCAACCCCTGCAGCTCCTACGCCGTTCTAACTGTCCTGCACACAACAAAAATTGGGGAGAGGTTACATTCCTACCCCAACTTCCCTAGTCAATGACTATTACACACAAGATGTAATATAATTTATAAAAACAAACAACCTTTTCCATAGGACGCATGCCCCCAACTCACTCAGCATCCGTACCAATCTATACTGCCTCCAACACCCAGCAATGGAACTCGGTGAGTGATAACTTGTCTTTTGCTTGAGTAGATGCATTTCAGTAACGCTATTTGGATATGGATGAAACGGACTCCTGTGTGTTATATAAAGTGGACATTGTTCCTTAATGAATCATCCGACTTAGACTATAACCTCAAAAGTACGCCAACCTGGTGTTGTAGGCAGTATGGATGGGTACAGATGCTGAGTGAGTTGGGGGTACACGCTCCTATGGAAAGGGTTGTTTGTTTGTATAAATTATATTAGGAGAGTAAGGTGATCTAATGGGAGATCTCCCCCTCCTTTTTCTCTACAGATTAGGGAGAGAGTGTTTTTTTGGTAAACCCTATTTTGGAGAAAAAAAAGACCCAGTGATACCTGAATCAGACCAGAGTGTGTTGCATTTTGGGATTCTGTTGTTCCTGATGAATGCCGGAGTGACCCGACACTGTGGGCAGAGTTACAACGGCAGAAACATGTCAACACCTTTGCAGTAAGGAGGGGTGAAGGAATCCTAATTTTCTCATATCACCACGATCCTTCACATTTTTTACCCTAGCCGGGTGGCCAAGTAATAAAATTGTAATCAAGGGCACATCCAAGCTAGTTTTAATCTTAGCTGACTTCACTTTTCCTTGGTGATCCCAAAACTCTACACTTGTATAGTCGCCCCTTCCCTTTTGCTCCACCCTGGGCGTTGTTCTGAACAGGGGTGTCATTTCGCAAGCACGATGATGAAGCATGTCATAATTTTGTGAGTGAGAGTTTTTACTCACTGAGCACATACCACCTCCAAAATGCACATTTCCACCTCCTTTTTTTTGTAATAGTCATTGACTGGGGAGGTCAGGGTTGGAATGTAACCTCTCCCCCCTTTTTGTTCAGTGCAGGCTTCTATACAAACACCCATTTCTCTAGAAGAGCCTGTATTACAGCCAGTTTATGGCTGTAACACAAGCTCCCATAGAGAATAGTGAGTATGCAACTGAACAGTGTTCGGCCACATCATAAGCAGGTATTCGGAATCGCGTACCAGAGGTCGGTTGTCCCGAGATCGAGATTGTGTCGGTAGGAGGTGACATTGTGATTGGCCCCTATGTGTCTTATAACTGTAAGCAGCAATTGGGTTGTCAGAACAGCCACAAAGGTATAAACTAGTAAAACACTGCTCAGGTAGGAACCATATTTCTGAAAAATTAAATCTTGCCTGCCACGAGGGCAACACTATTTGGCACAACCTCAAACAGCAAATAACTCTAGCGAAACATTGTGAAATTAAAGAAAACGTTTTTACGACTTTACCAATTTACACATTTTTGGAATAAGATAAATAATGAAATGTTGTTAAGTTACACATATTTATTAAAACATTCAACTTTGAAGTTTTATATAAACTACATTACAACAAGACTCACAACACACACGATGCAATGGAAAATGGCAGCCGGGAAGGAGCCACACAACAGAGCTCCGGCGCGCTAGGATCTCCAATCTGGTGGAAATCCCTGCTTGCTCCCCTGCATACTTCTTTCTGCAGCACAACACTGGACCAGAAAAAACACAGGGGTATAAAGCCGTTACCAGAGCTGCAGCCATCACTGAAACGGCCCCAGGAACCCAGACAAAGGACACGAGCCCCCCATCCCAAAACTGAAAGTGCTGGGGCGATGATATATGGATCACCGGCACTCGGTGAAAATCCCTGCTCGTCCACCCGCCATGCCACATCTGCGATATCTAACACCGGACAACCCTGGATGCTCGCAAACATTCTCTGCCCCTGCCGCCAGCCCAGACTAACGTGGAAACGACAAGGAAGGAGCGAAGACCCAAAGTTCCTGGATCCTGCAAGCTCCCTCCTCCTTCCACAGCAACGACCCCCTCGGATGCTCGAATGAATGCCCCAGCTGCTCCCGCTGACAAAAAGCATAGGGAAATCGGCAAGGAGATAGCAAAGACCCGGAGCAAAACCGAAAGTTCCAGGGTCTCGCAAGTTCCCTCCACAGCTAAAGACTGGGAAGATCACCTGAGTGCCCCAGCTGCCCCCGTTGACAAAGGAGCCCAGCTCTAAGCACACAGCCCCCGACCCTCACAGCAAAAATCAAAAAGGGAAAGGAAAAAAAGGGAAATAAAGAAGGAAAAACAACAAAGGAAATAAAATAAAACAAATTTAAAAACTGGAACTTCACCTCATGCACTGATTTCAAGATGGCCCTCCCACCCAGCAACCAGCTACCGGACTGGCCACTCCACTAAAAACAACAAGTGAGTACCTGCAGCCAATCCCCCAAGTGGGGCTTGCCCCTCCCCCTCCTGTATAGTAACACCTGAGCCTGCGCACTAACCACAAGCTGGTAGCATCCTCCACCAAATGCCGGTGCCTGCCCTTAAGATGGCCGCCATGCTCCCAATTCGGCAAAAACAACTAAACAATGCAATCAACGAAATCCCATCCTAACTGCACCATGGGCATGTGAGGATAAGAAGGACATCCTCCCACCCTTTCAACACTTAACTAAAAAGTGCCTTTAGCATAATTTCTCGAACAAATCGAGCCCTGGCGGTAACACAGCTTCCTATCTCTGAAAGGTACCCACAGGGAAAAGCCCAGATGGTGGGATAGCGAGGACGGACAGGAAAAGGCCCACAAGAGCCTCATCATCTGCCCCATCCTCTGCTCTCACGACACACAAGACAGGATCCTAACGAGTGCTGACCTCCCTCTGCAGAAAACCTTATTTAACCTGCCATTGCCCCCCAACAAATCTGCTGGCGGGGTTCCAGACTAGATCGCCCTGTAAGTACACCCTATTTAATCTGTGGGCGCCTCGCCCTAAAATATCTCCTGGGTCCCAGACTGGATCCTAAGACACCCACTGCACACTAACATCAAGTCCTGACTCAACCCCTCCGGATCCCCCAGTTGCAGAGCGTGGACAACTGTTGGCAAACCACGACGTACCCACAAAGCAGCGGGTTCATCCCTCGCCACAACCTGTCACCACCCTCACCTCTCCTGAGGAGTAGAGCTCTCTGGGGCCACGCTCTAACATGCCCTCCGCCACGCAAACCCACACTGTTCCTCCCCCCTCTAACCTTAAAGTGCTGCACGGCCCGAACTCCCTCACGATCAGTTTCCCACCTAACCTCTCACCCAAAGTGAAAAAGAATTTTACAAAAAAACTGATCAAACGACACCCAGAATCACTCTTCGCTGACATTTACCACTGCTCCTCCAAAGGAAAGGTAAAAATGGACCTTATCTTTCACACCGAGAGACAAGTATGGAAATCCATCCTTAGAGCGCAGCTCAACATCTCAAAAACTACCAACACTCCACAAGGCGCACTGGAAACACCACGGTGACCATCTACACCAATGGCACAGTCCTGATAAAAGCCAGCAACGACAACCTAGAGTCCTTTGATGCCCTTTTCCCCTCTCTCCGGAATACCCCCCATGAACCCTACCCCCACACTCCCCGTCTACCCCTCCAGAAGAACCGGATGCGCCAGCCCAACCCACCCCCAGCACTGGTAATCCCCAGCAACCACTCACGCCCTTCTCTAAGCGACATCCAACCCACCACCCCCTGGGAGAACAGGACCCACCCGCCACCTACCTCCCAAACAGTCCCCATTAACCTCACTCCCCCACCATATGACATCCGCCTCATCACACACAAAGGAAACAGGAACCCTCTTCTCCGCATCAGACCCCATCTCCTACCCACCCATGACAGCCCCCACCCCCCCACAGAGAACAAGACCCAACAACCTGAACCCACTATGAACAACCGGAACACCAACCTCCCCAAACCCAATAAAGCTCCTACTCCCCAGCAAGACCCCCGCCACATGACATCCCACCCACTCCCATCAAGATAAAGACCTACCTCCCTATCCTCAGAACCCATCCCCACCATCCACCACCTGCCGGATCCCACCCCCACCCCCACCCTGCCAATCCCTCACGTAACCCCGAACTACCTAACTGCCCGCCTCCCCAAACCTCCAGGCAACATCGAGCCCGCTCTCCAACAAGACCCCTGCAACCATACTCTTATGGTCCCGCCCAAACCCCATACGGACAACACACACAAAACAAGGCGATCCAACTCACTGAAACTCTCTCCCCCCAGGCCCAGGACCAACAACTCAATCACCACTAGGCCTCCCAGTACCCCGGGTTTCCTCCCACCCAGACCCAACAGTCCCACCCAGGCCCAGTCCAAGTTAGAAAGCCAAATGGCAAATATTATCCAGAGCTTTACCGATATCCTAGCCAACCTCACAGAGCCCCAGCAGCCCGAGCAGACCCACTCCTCCATTCTCCACACACAGCAAAGACCCTCTGTAGTCCACTCATGGGGATGGGCATCCATCCCCATCACCCCTCGGGCTCAGAGCCCCAAAAGAACCAGAGATGCCATGTCCGAGAGTGATGCTGCGGACCTCACCTCCTCATACGACAATCCGTTAGCTGTCAACCCCCAATCCAAAATCCAGGTGATCACTGGACTGGGAAAAGTCCAAGCCTCTCCGAACTCACCCAGGCCACCGTCCACCAGCACTAGCATCCCCACAGCCCCACTAATAAAAAAACACAAAGCAGAGACATCCCCCACTAACTGCATGCTCATAAACTACAGATCAGCCATCAAACATGCCACAGAACTATATGAATCCATCCTCACTCATGACATAGACATAGCATTCATCACTGAAACCTGGTTCAAGGACTCCTCCGCACCTCTACTAGACACTCTCGTTCCCCCAGGCTTCACTATCACCAACAAAGACAGAAAAGACCAAAGAGGAGGAGGCATAGCAATCATCCACAGAGACAATATTTCCATCTAGGAAACAGACTCCCTCAACTACAACACCTTTGAGTGCCTAACAGTCAACATCAACCAATAAGAAAACACTAACCTGCAACCTTATCTACCACCCCCCAGGCAACTCCACCATTTTCACAGAGCACCCGTCTGACCCGATCGCCCACTGCTCACTACGAGAGGCGAATAACCTAATTCTGGGAGACCTCAACCTACACTGGAATGAAGATAGCAACCCGCTAATTCAAAACCTAAGCGAGTTACTTCATAGCAACAACTTTTCACAACACTGCATAGAAGAAACTCACAACAAGGGTTCAATCCTTGATGCCATTATCGCCAAACGTGACACAGTAAAGATAATCCACACCCTGCTCGTAGACTGGTCTGACCACCATCTAATCCTCGTCCACCTCACTCAGCCAGCCACTCTACAACCCTCCATCCAAGAAGAACCCAAATGGACCAGAAACCTTACCCAGATCAACATGACCAACCTAGAAGAAAAAGTCAATCCCCTCCTCTATACCTACACGGGGGACCTATCCACGACAGAACTTACTGACCATTACAACACGTCCCAGACATCCATTCTTGACCAGATAGCCCCTCTGAAACAAAAAAAAGCCAGGAACATCGCCTCAAGATCCTGGTTCAGTACAGACATCAATAACAAAAGGCGGCAACTCAGAGCCACAGAAAAACTATTTAGAAGCAACCCCTCCACCAGCCTACTCGAACAACTCCAAGCAGCTCAAAGAAACTACAAAAAACACACACGTAAGGAAAAGTCAAACTTTTTCTGCTCCGCCCTAGACAATGCAAAAAACAGGCCCAAGAAACTTCAAAATCATCAAACAGCAAACCACCAAACCCCCCACGTGGCCTCTACCCAGGCCTCTAAAGAACTATGTGAAAACTTTGCCAACTTATTTGAGGAAAAAATATCCAAGATTGAGCTCTCACTTAACATCACCACCAACCATGACGGTGTAAGCCTGCCCCCACTCCCAACTGAAAACACACACAGGCACCTCACTAACACTTGGAAATCCTTCAACCCAATCTCGGAAGCTGAGGTTAGCAAACTAATCTCCACCTCCAAACCTGCCTCACACGTCCTTGATCCCATACCTTCTCAACTGACCAAGAAACTCAAACTCACAATAGCCCCGTTCTGCTGCAGAATCATCAACAGCTCCCTGAGAAATGGCATCATACCAGATTGCCTCAAAGACCAAACAACGCCTTTACTAAAAAAAACAGGCCTGGACTCCACAGACCTGAACAACTTCAGACCTGTCTCCAATGTCCAGCTCATTTCCAAAATTCTTGAAAAATGCATCCTTTCACAACTGAATCAGCACATGGACAACATCAACCTTCTTGATTCCCACCAATCAGGCTTCAGAAAAGGCTACAGCACGGAGATGGCGATCCTTAACATCACAGATGATATTTGAAAGTCACTCAATAACGATCGCTGCTGCCTACTCATTCTCCTTGACCTATCGGCAGCCTTTGACACGGTAGACCACCATCTTCTCCTCAAGGCCCTACAAGAAATGGTGGGTGCCGACGAAACGCTCCTCTGCTGGTTCACCTCCATCCTCCGCAACCGATCGCAAAGGATAAAAATCAAAAACTTCACCTCCGACCTCCACCCCATCAACAGGGGTGTGCCTCAAGGTTCAGTGCTCTCACCACAACTGTTCAACATTTACATGGAACCCCTCCCCTCCATTCTTAAAAATGCCAATATCCCCTTCCATCTATATGCTGATGACACCCAGATCTATCTGGAAACCTCCTGCCCTGATGACATCCTCAGATTACAACCTAAAAGAAATCCAGCACTGGCTATCTCTAAATCACCTTAAACTTAATCAGGACAAAACAGAGATCCTCCTCATCTCCAACAAAGAAGGGAACCCACACATTGCAGAATGGCTAAAAGCTCTGGCTACTCTAAAAGACAACTTCACCCTAGCTAACTCCGTAAAATAACTAGGAATCGCCCTTGACCCCAAACTGGACATGACCAAACACATAAAAAATTCAGCAAAGACCGCTTTCCTCAACCTGAAACTTCTCTACAAAATTAAACCATTCATTCCCAACAAAGACCTCAAACAAGCCACCCAAGCACTGGAGCTATCTAGACTTGACTATGGTAATGCAACCCTAACTGGCACCGCAAAAACTCACCTAGCCCCACTCAAAACAACCCTCAACGCAGCAGCCAGAATGGTCACTGGAGTCAAGAAATACGACCACATCTCTGCTGCCTCTAAGAGATCTAAAATGGCTCCCAATTGACCAGCGGGCGTACTTCAGAACAGCCTGCCTCACGCACAAAGCACTACACACAGGGAAACCAGACTACCTAGCAGCCAAACTCAAAAGGGCAGGTCAGACAAGGAACCTCAGGAGTTTCAACTCCCTCCTTCTCATCCCCATGAGAGCGCGCAAGCAATCAACCGCTGCTAGGTCTTTCGCAGGAAATGCGCCCAAAATCACACCATCCCAGCAGACATCAGAACAATCCCGTCCTTCACTAAATTCAAAATGCGCCTTAAATCCCTCCTCCTCAACTCAATCTGACTCACCACAGCCAAAACCGAAGCTTTCTCAGGTCTCCTGAACTACCCCATCAAGGCATGCACCTAGACCACACCAAGACTCTACTACTAGCTCTAGAATTTGCAGCACCCTTGAACTACCTCTACAATTGCCTGCAACAAAACCTCCTCAATACTCTATTACTACCTCAAGAATTTGCAGCACCCGTGGACTTCCGAACTTTTGTTTGAGATCGCTTTATTAAATATCTCCACTGAAACACTGTTGTAAAGTGCTCCGATACCCCCGGGTCAGGCTAGCATTATATAAAACTCCGGAAATAAATAAATAAATAAATAAATAAATAAAATACCTGCTAATGCCAGCAGCAGAAAGTGATGACTCCACCCAATGAATCACCTGCATGGTGGAACAAATAAGAAATTACCGCACAAACCAAACCATTCCTTTGGATTCAATATGTTGGTGAATGTCTTTGTATCTTTAACCCTCATTTTGAGGAACTAAAGTTTCGGGAGGAGAGGGTTGACACAAAAACAATCAACATCTTTAGGATATCCAGATTCCACTTCTCACCTGAAGTGATCCTTGACATGGTTGCAGATTTAAAGCAGGAACTTGAGTCTGCTCCCTGGTCATTCCTATCCATGGAATACTGGGAACATTCCATTTCATGGCCAGTGGGTCTTTTCACAGAGTCAAGTTCGGCATCTCACAGACAAGCCAGTCTCAGTGGGATGCTTGCACCAGATACTGAGATATATCACCAGCAGAGTGCACCACACCTCAGTCAGTGGTGGAAAGGCAAAGGGTGACGAGGGAATTGTATGAGTTCACCAAGTTCCTTTTTGTATTAGGTGCCATCAATTGTACCCAGGTGACACTTCCACCACCTCACCACAGGGAACTGTTCAACAATAGACCATGCTGGCATTCCATCAAAGTGTAAACTGTCTACAATGTGAGGGTCTGCTTCACTGATGTGTATGAAAGACATACAATGGCTATACATTTAATCAGTCCCCCCATACTCATAGGTTTTTGCTGGGACTTTAGGTCGCATGTAGGTAAATTATATCATCTCACACTGGGGCACGATGTGCGTCTGTGGATGGCATTTCAAACAATCTCACTCATAACTAATTATAATACAATATACACAGAGTGACATACCAGTGAGTTCATACACGTGTAAATAATATACTATATTTAGAACATAACTACAGCTTAAAAAATACACATATCTTTGTTTGCAGGTGAAGCCAGAAATGTTCTCTATCCATCTCCTAACACCCTTCCGACGTTCAACCACACAACCTCAACAGTGAACAGCCACATCCGTGAGCCATTATTGAATGGACTTCTGAGATCTCTAAGTCTCAGTTCACATGTCCTGACCATGCAGTGGTTCTGCTATACTCCCTAGAAGTAGCATGCAACATATCAGTAGCCTGTTGAGTGTTGTACGGAAATGACATGAAATAGGGCTTTCATATAGACACTAAGCATGGTCTACAGCCTCATCCAGGTTATCTGGAAAGGGCACAGGACAGAGGTCAAAGTATGCAAATGTGTAATCTAGTAATTGCCAAATTTTTCACATGAGGTGCTGATTTAGTTACTGCAATATTATGGTTGAATAGTGTCTTATAAATGACGAATGGTTGACTAATCCTTCCTCCACATATACCATCCTATGGTAGCACTAACATAAAGTCACGCATGCTATGCGCCATTTATTAATACATCTATACTCGACTTTCACACTCATTCTATCACATCTACAAATGCACTCTAAACTAATATAAATCAGAGAGTTTACACTAACATGTATACATACTTGTTTTCATTTTTAAAGGTAGGTTCACATTCTATGAATCAATTCCTAATAACATGCAATCTCTTCCTATGTGTTATACGTTCCTTGCATGTGGGCTGGATACCCATACATGCAGGGCGGAGATCTCCACCTTCCACTTACATGAACTATTTTCTGGTCAAAGTGAGCCATCCTATCACCACAACACCACCCTCTTCCATTCTGATTATTAACCCCTAAAATACCTGAAGGACAAGATGAGAACCTCCAGCTTTAGTGATGAAGAATTAGACATAATTTACAAGGGGGTCTTCAAGATTACCATCAGCTCTATGAGGGTGCATAGACCCAGGTGAAAATAACAGAGTGATCCTGATTTGGAGGACCGTCAGCAATGTTGTGTGTGTCGTCACCCCCAAAAGAGAAGCAGTGCCACAGGGGTTGAAAGAAGTTTTGGTTTAAGGCCCACATAGAAACCCAGGGTGTGCTTAGCCTGTCGCTCCACTCTACTATGTGGTACCCCTTAATAACTGTGAGAGAGAATCCTGAGAACAGTTTCTTTGACCCACCCTGATCAGATGGAGCCTTTTGAGAAGAAGACAGTAAGTTAAATATGTGTTAGATAGTAAGTGTGTACATATTTTGAAAGTGTTGTTTACTAATGCTTCCAGTCTAATATTTTCTTATCATGTCTATACTGCCTGTAAAATGTTGTCCTTTTGAATTATTGGAATGCATCATTACTATTTGCTTGCACGTTACATGTATTTAAAGTGGTTTATGTCTAAAAAGTAGTACCATATTGGCACAATGAAAAATGATTGTGACATGAATAGATTGAGAGACCTATTTATGGGGAAGTCACACAGTGCAGCAAGTCATCTTGCTGTGCTGTGCTGTGCTGCACTGTATGTCAGGGCAAGGGCAGTCCTTGTCCTTGTGCTGGTACCCTTTTGGCTGCCTAGCACAAATGAAGGCACCCTTTCACCATGGCGCAAAGGTCTCTGCGTTACATGCAGGATTGTTTTTGTGCGGGTAGGGCCACCTTCCTACACAAAAACAATCCTTGTAGGCATATTCCTTTTTCCATGTCTGCTGCAAAATGCAGAACACATATAAAAAATGGAAAAAATGTGGAGAAATAAAGACAGTTCTCCTCGTTATGCCTCCCCTGTGAAGGTTTGAGATCTTAGCACATTCCCTTGTTTACAATTTCTTGTAAATCTGGAATGCATTAAAAACCATGGGAGTTGTGTGGTAACACCAATGCAATGTCCATGGAATGCTTTCCCAGGGCGGATTAACACAACACAGCAATTTGCGCTGCATTGCTAATAAGTCCTGGACACAGGTAGGCGGAGGCAGGATCTTTATTGGTGAAATATCAAGTAGAAGCCATCAAACCTTTGGCAGCAGCACAAACCTGAACCGTTCACCAACCAGCTCCCAACCAACACTATTCCCTCCCCACATTCTGCCCAGGACATCCCCAAACTTCTAGTTTCATTCCTGGTGACATAATCAGCATCAAGTTAGAGAGTGTAATGCAAGGTTGACAGAAACATAGCACATCTCTCCCCTTAATAATGGAAAACAAAGAAAAAGAAACAACTGTAGAATACATGCAGTAATAAAGAAAACAAATAAGATGCAACATGGGGTGATGCCAGAACAGAAATGTACAAGTTCAGTTCATAAACAAGAGACTCACTAATGCATCACATAATCCTCATGCCACCAGTGGAACGCTTATCACCTCCCTCTTTCCGAACACGAGAATCCACAGCTTTTATGAGTCTTGAGAAACTCCACACATCACCACAATCCAGTACAACCACATTTTTACTCACCTCAAAAATAAGGAAGATACCCATGAACCTAGACCTTCCCTTTCTCACAAACACAGCCCTCCTCACAAACACTTTTTCATCCCTCTTCCAATCACCAGCATGTGCACCATTCTTGGCATCAAACCACTCTTTATTTGTGCTGATGCTGCAGTCTACGGTGCCTGATTACACTTTCAGACCACTTACTTGTTAACCCGGTGCTCAAATTCAACCAAGCTGGGCTAAGCTTGCAATGAGGCCTCCAACCTCTCAATGACGCAAAAGGCAAGACAGAAGTTATTTCTTGGGAGTAACATGATGAGTCCACCATGTTTCTCTCAAGGCCTTATGCAGCAAGATTTTATCAAGCCCTGTTTATGGTCTCAGCAAGACCATTGCCCTGAGGTGAGTTAAGAGCTGTTTTGAAGTGAACAATCAAGAGATGATTCGAGAAATCAGATATCTATTGGGATGTCAAGTGCACCCCATTATCTGTGACTAAACACTTAGGTATGCCTTCGTGGGAAAATTCCTCCTTCAGAAATTCAATGACTGCCTTGGTGTTAATGACAGTAACACACGTTGTTACCACCCACTTGAACATATCATCTACTAAGTGCATGGCAAAGCACTCATCCCGATTGAACAATTCGAAAGGACCAGCGATGTCCAGCACCAACTTGGTCCAGGGTTCATCTGGAATCTCAACAGGAGATAAGGGAGCAGTATAGGTTTTCTTTGATTTATCACTGTTAGCACACTGACAACAGTTTGACCAACCCTTCTACATCATGGTCAATACTTGGCCACCAGAACCATTCAGGCAATCTGGCCTTAGTTTTATTCCTGCAAAGATGCCCCTCATGAGGCAAAATCATGAGCCTTTCCCTCAGAACTCTCGGAGTCACCACACTCTCCTCCCCAAAAATGTTTTCACCTGCAATGCACAGCTCATCCCTGATAGAAAAGAACCCTTCTAGGGACCCATATACCTATTTTCAGTCAGACCACCCTTCCTCAATACACACCTTGCGTTTTTCTAAGTCAACTTCACTCACAGCTCGTTCCCACTCCTTGTCTTCAAAGCAGGCACACCCAGTTCACCAAACCATCTTCAAACTTGCAGACCTCCACATTAGCTGGTAACCTGGACAGACAGTCAGCTGCATAATTTTAAGAGCCAGGAATGTAATCTACAGTGAAATTATAACTGGATAAATGTCCCGTACATCTTCTAATTCTGGGAGGGAAATTCTCAGAAACTCTGCAAGAGAACATTCTGTTGAGTGGCTTGTGGTCCAACCTCACTGTAAAAGGCAAACCCACAAAAAGAATTTAAAATGCAAGATGTCCCAATACACTGCCAAGGCCTCTCTCTCAATGACAAAGTAGCGTTCTTCCACCCCCTTCAAAGAACGAGAGGCAAAATCCACAATTTTCAGCTCACCCTTATCCACCTGAGCTAGACAGCTTCCAAACCCTACAAGCTTGCGTCCGTTGACAGAATAATTTTCCTATTAGCATCAAAGTGGCCAAGAGTAGGCAGCTTCACAACGCATTCTTTGCTGATTCTGAAAGCCAGGTCAAAATCTACTGACCACGAGAACTGGCAGCCTTTCTTCAAGGGGCTAAGCAATACTGGCAAAGTTCTGAAGAAACTTGGGCCATACGCCTGAGCACATTTTCCTATAGACACAGAATGGGCAAAACCCTTTGATGCATCTGGCATTCTTACCAAAAATAACTATTAATTACCAGAAATCAAGTCATCCAAAACCAAATCAGGTGTGCCAGTCACTGTAAAACACAAGCGAGGCACTATAGACAGTCACCGTAGAACACAAGCGAGGCAGAAGGTATGCCTACCACCACAATGTAATCATGCAACGAAGTTACCATGTAGTACATACGTGCACAGTACCTTAATGGTTGAGAGAGTAAGTCCCAGAATCCTGCTGCAGGATCTGAAGGCTGTTTGCGCTGCTCCGTTGAACGCTGGAAAGTAAATAGAAAAATAAAGGCATGTGCATGAAGCGCGGGTCAAATGCGTTAGCCCACGAGGTGCATTGAAATTGCAAGTCAAAATGGCCACCAACGTACGTAACTACGTATGTATGTGCTTCCTAGTGAGGATGCTGCAATGCCAATTTCACTGCTTCCAAAGAAGGCAAAAGGACCAACCATGATGGACACCAACTTGCGTGACGACACAGCTGCATGCTTCCTCTTATGAAAACTGGAATGCCTACTTCGCTGTTTCAGGATGGTGAAAAGAAACTCACAAGATGGCCACCAATGTGCGTAACATGCAGCTGTACGCATTACGTTCCACTTTCAACTGAAACTCAACTTCATCATTTGTGAAGAGGTTGTGAAGCAGGAAGCTTTGCTGACTTCAACAACTTCTCCCAGGTTTGGCTCAAGACTCCGAGATGAATACAGGACTTCTGGATTTCAGGACCTCCGGTCTACCGACCACAGCACGCTCTGTTCTTCTTGGCACACAGTGTGTGGATGATGCAAATTGCAGGATTCAAAAGGCAAAACGAGGTTGGTTGCCAATTCTTTTTCATGGGTTCAAAATTAAACAGGTTTGATGAAGTAGCTTGTCGCCAGTAATAATTCCTGGACACAGGTAGGCAGAGACAGGATCTTTATTGGTGAAATATCAAGGACAAGCCATCAAACCTTTGGCAGCAGCACAAATGCAAACCATTCACCATCCAGCTCCTAACCGACACTAGTTACTCCCCACATTCTTCCCATGACATACCCAACCTTCTAGTTCTATCACTGGTGACATAACCAGCATCAAGTTTGAGAGTGTAATGCAAGGTTGACAGAACATAGCAATTGCATTTCTCCAAATTTTAGGAGCCAACATTCAGAGCGACGCAAAGTGACTTTCTGTAACTTCAACAATCTGTCTTAACGTTTGTGTCATTCTTGCAAAACGTTATGTGGTGCAAGAGTGATGCAAGCTGCCTCATAAATAGGCTCTTGAGTGTATATTCCATCAGTTACCAGAATTTGAAAAGTGACTCATGTTATATTTCTTTTTTGCCAACAAAAATGATTGTATGGCTGACATTGTGTATATAACTTGCTATTGTACATTTATTTTCCTTTTCAAATGCCAATAACCTTTTGCAACATTTTATTAGATTGCATATTTTGTTAAAATATCTGCATATTTATTCAAAATATACATACAAGTCTAGAGAGTAAATTCTACCACTGAATCAATGCTATTGTAAGCAACATGCTAAGGGGACTGTTACCCAAGAGTGATTGTTAACCATGACCCAATCTTACCTATGCATCCCTGTTGCAAGAAAGATGTTCTACATATAAGGCCTGATTTCCAGGTACCTGAATCACAGCTGACTACTTCAAACAATAATGAATATAAATCAAATAATATGAAAAATGGACGATCTAGTTTAGACATTTTCATGGCACATATTAGTCAAAGGCTTCAAAATGTCAGTCTTTCTAATATTTAAGACTGAAATAATCTTGAGAAATATTTTTATTTATATGAAGGAGTGGGCATAGACACAAGAACTTTAAAGGGCCATTGAGGAAGAGGACACAGTCACCAGCAGGGGGAGTGCCCCCTTCCATATACAAACTCAGTCTGCCACTAAAATGTAGAGTTCCATATAGCCTCCTAACCTCCTTGATTACTGGCATTAAATCTTGTCTGTGTCCTCCACACACTCCGCATCCTGTTGTTACGTCTCCCAGTTCATCTGTTTTAATTGTTTCCATTCCAACATCCATGTATCACATTTCTCAGCAACAATTCAACCACGCCACACCACATTCAAAATCATGTCTGCATTCAAGGAGGATCTTAACATTGTGGTAGTAAAATGTGAACCTGTGGATGACCAGGAACAGTACTTGAGTTTCCCCCTCTGGTTTGGAGGAGTGACTCTATTGTTTAGACTATTGACTTTCATTTGAAAATGTGACTTTCTTTCAAGACTTGCCGCTATATTGTTGAATTTTTAAGTTGGACTATACTTTATATATTGTTTGTATAAGTAGACTCCATTTTTGTAAATAGACTTAATGCCTGATCTAGAGTTTGGAGGATGGACTGTTGATCCTCCATCATGGTGGATTGAATCGGTTCATCAGGCTGGCAGTTATTTGTTTTCCTGTTTAAAACTTGGCCTGATTGACTGCAATCCATCATGAAGGAGGGCAGTTCTTAGGCTCTACTTCAGTTCTCTATCATCTCTTCCTCAACCACCATCACCCGACGCCACTCTAACAGTATTGGCAGACATCTGTCTCCCATAATTAGAGTTATCTGCCATCAGAGCTGGAAGGAGGGACTGCACTCATGATTGAGGACAGCAATGGAAGTCAGTACTTCCAATTGCAAACACGTCTGTCAAAGTTGACGGACATATCTGTCAACACACAGCAGATCAAAATCAACTCAAAATAAATACCTGCAGCTCCCACCACAAAACACTCTTATAACAACAAAAAACATTTACCACTCACAACATGAACCATTAGCAGCAGACCTATGTCTTCATTATTTGTGAAAATGTCTGGATTCTCAGAAAATTAGTTAAACATGATGGTAGATGAGATACTTAGGGTGGAGCCCCAGTTATTTGGTGCATTGTTCCAGACAACAACCATGAGCCAGAAAAGAGCAATGTGGGCCTAAATTGCAGATAAGGCAATCCTTAATTTGAGCCGGTGGTTTCCGGTGCTGGGCACTGGCACTTAATTGTCAACGCTGGCAGTTATGACAGCCTGGTGACATGGTGGCGCTGTTTGTCCAATTAACGGATGAGCACAACAAAAGTGTTTATTATTACAATATATACTAGAAATGACTAATACCTGAAAACAAGCTATTATTATAGCTTTGGGGGCTTTGAATATTCTGATTTGTCACACTTGCAGGAGAGTAATGATTTGTAGCTTTGTTTGTATTGTCACTGGCAGCACTGGCAGGGGCAATGGGTGGTGCAAGCTGCAGCTGCTTCCTAACAAGAGTCCTGGCACTCATAAACAATATAAATGCAGAACTATATACATGAAAGATAAGCAATAATCCATAACAAATATATAAGAACATTAAAAGACTTACCTGATTAAGATATGTTAGAGGGCTGAATTGCTGCTACCTGGATATCTCTTGATATCACATGTGGTGAGAGATGTAATTTAGAAACAAGGGGATGTTCTCATACTGTAGCTGACACTAGATGTGCATGCCTGAATGATTGCATGGTGAATTCTTGGAGACACAGTAAAACAAACACACAGGACCCTCTCCTAACTTAGCTAAAGGAAAGATTATTGTGCTGCCATTATGATGCCATAGTATTAAGAATTGTGACAAACGATATATAGGACAATAATACAAAAACATGGGAACCTGGGTGAATATAGGGCAGTGGACAGTAGATGTATACCTATTGTGTCACTATTGACGAGAGAAATATGTTTTACCAAATCCTAAAAGAGCAGATGTTATAATTATCAGTTTCTACCAACAGTCTGCTATTTGGAGCCAGTACTGGTTTTGGTGCAACGCTAGAAGTAGATGTAGAGATTGTGGCAGTTGCTGGGTATGACAACAACACAAGCACTTAAAAGTGGATTAAGAGATGCATGAGAATATGTGTTTTTGCCTACTCAAGCGTGCAGTTGGAATGGATCATACCATCTTCATTGACACCTTGCTTCCTTCTAGGGGCGGGCAGAACTCGCAGAGTATCAATCCGAATTGCCCCATTGGGCACTGCTTCTTTGCTGCAGCTCAAGTAGATCTTCTACTCGAGCTGCCGCTTTCTAGCCACAAGAGGTCATGACCATCAGCAGCTGCCCGTGTTGAAAAAATCTCAGAGGGTCCCATCCTAGCACCTGAAAATCACTCTAGAGAATGCCAATTTCAGCTCATGCTTGTCAACTTACTGTTGGGGAGCTGCGCACAAGAAAAAACTCAGCGGTTAGTAGTGTTTTGTTGGAAATCTGCATTACAAGCATAACGCAGAGTGGGCAAAGCTCCATGAAGTCTGCCTGCAGAGTGTAATATATCATCCACCCTTACTCTTTATTCATGTTGCACTTACGGGTCTTTCCTTCGTCTTCTAAGTAGAATGAGCTCATCTACTGCCAGCCTAACACCCTCCACCTGGGGCACCCTTGGCCAATAATAGCTAGAATATTAAACGTCGGGGACACACGTAAAATCCTCAGCCGCAAGAAAGACAGGGCATATACCTTTTAAAAATGCATGCATCCTGTTCTTTTCAGATACCTTACTCATGCAGCAACCACAATCTCTATCAGGGTGAAACACAAGTGACCCAAAATTAACTTGTGCTCAATGCTCTGGTAGCTTGGCACAAAAGCAGTCAGGCTTAAATTAGAGGCAATGTGTAAAGGATTTATGCAGCACTTCAAACTGAAAAATCCCTCACCACGTTAGAAAAATAGAGTAAAACATAATAAATCAGTTGAGACCAAAGTAGCAAAAATTCAATTAGTATAACTAAAGAAATGCAATTACACAGTTTTAAGTAAAAATAGTGCCTAGAACCACAAAGCACCAACAGTGGTTGTTTGTTTGTTCTCGACCAAGACAAAGTTACAAGTTCATGCTCACCATGTTGGAGTACAGGCTGCATATAGGGCTCAAGTTAGGCTAACAAATATCTCAAATCCTGATTATGGAGCATTGTGAGATTCTGTGTCGACGATGTTTCATGCAGCGGACGTTCCAAGGAGATGCAAGACTGCAATGTGAAGTCCTGCATTGCCATTGAGGATGCATCATTAGCGAGGAAGCCATTGAAGATGGGCTTGTGATGTGAAGGCCTGCGTTGAGGATGCGTCGCACAGTGGTTGTTCTGAGGAGACTGAGGGCTCCGATGCAAAGTCTGGCAGGGAAGGAATTGCACTGCAGTGGTTTTGAAATACAGCTTCGGGGAGATGTGTCACACTGCATCTGATCGAACCACTGGACTACAGTTCGGCTGGCAGAGCACCTCTAAGGCCATTTCCAAGGGTCTAGGACTGGGGTGGCACCACCTGGGGGGACGGACTCATTGCAGACAGAGTCCAAGTGTTGGGTACAAGGTGGTTAGAGCCTTTTCTGTCCCTGATGCTCTGATCAGTAGGCCAGCCAATTAGCCCTTGGAGTAACTCTGGTAGTCCTGGGATCAAGATGCAGGTCCATTCCTAACACTCAGGCAGCAGGGCAGAAGGTCAACAGAGTAGCAGTCATCTTGCAGAGCAGCACAGCACTCCTGTCGATTCTTCCACAGGTCCAGGGGTGTACTGAAGAGTTGGGTCTGGGAATGTATTATTTGTCCCTAATGCTCACTTGGAAGAGGGAGAAAGTTCTGGAGGCTTCCACCCCCTGAGGTGCTTGGAATTTCCTGTCTTCCTGCTCTGGCCCCAACTTGTCCAGGGTCAGAAAACACTAGTGTCAAACTCTTTGTGACTGTGCTCAGGCAGAGATTTTGAGATGTGCCAATGTGATAGGTTACAGCTCCTCCCCACCATTAAGTCAGAGATGACCCATCCTACCAACACCTATTCTCCTTTTTCTCACTGTCTCAGGCAAAACACCAAGATCAACTGCCAGCTACACCTCATCATGTGGGCCAGGTTACAGGCTGCAGGCATCAAATAGTCTAGTACTACCAGATCAAAGTGGAGGCGGTAGAGCATTACACCTACGACAATCAGTAGCCAAATTGATATACAGGTTGAGATCTGTAGATAAGGAGCTTAACTCCGATTGTGGATTACATAATATTCTGTAATAACACTTTTTTTAAAGAGTATATGCTGCTATTTATATTTACACTATTCATTTCCGCTATGCTGTCATTAGACTAATATCGATCTCTTTTGTATTCATCATTGATGCCTTAGTCACACCTTTTTCCTTTGCATGTAATCTCCTCATTTTTGCTGTTATTTTTATGAATTTACTGTCTTTAATACAGGGCCTAATGGTCCCTACACCAAAGCACCGTCAAGTTGATATACCACTCTATCCTGATTTTTAGTCTCTATAAGACTGAGCTTTGACATTTCACATATACATTTTCTGTAGAACTTGTATAGCCCATTAGTCGATTGATTATTATATTTTGACTTGTTTAGAATTGTTAACCAGAAAGATATCATATGGATTCTTCCTCATATTGATATGGTTGTCTGAAATATGCTATTCAAGTGACTACGGTATCCTAAACAAATGTACGTTTTAGAGGCCTACTAACACAAGCTGTCTGACATATGTGTATTATTGGTGTAATGTCCTCATAATGGTGGATGAGTGAACACGTCTCAGTTTTTGATGCTTAGTTATTTCTACTGTTGGTATAATTATTGATTGTTGACCTAAAAGAGGTACGTGATACTCTTCCAATATGGTCTTATATGGATAAACACGTATTTGGATATTTATGTTTGGTTATGTTTGTATTTGAATACTCCTGTTTTGATGTTCAATTTAGAGTCGTATGCACGGTATGTCCCAGAGTTATTTCATAACTCTTTCAAGATGATGGTATAAAGATATAGATGTATCCAGATACCCGTTTTCAGAGGTTTCGGGTATAGAGATAAGGGATCAATACACTTTCTACCACAATTCTACTTTAATAATTTTTTTTGTGGGCTTGTTCTTAATGTCAGTCCTATTTTTCCCAAAATTACGGAATGTTGCTATATGTATCTTAAAACTCATGTTTGGACAAGTACTGTGAAGGCATATGAATCAATGCATTTTTACTACAATGGTGGCTGTGATATCTAGGATTGTGGACTTTCTTTCCGTGTCAGAGACACACCACTAAGATGACAGCTGTATGTCAAATAGGCACAAGGAGAGATTTCCCTCCTTTGTTTCCCCTACACATGTATTCGTGTTTTCGTCATCAATGTTTATAATTTTAAATTCATTTTTATTATTTGCATGCCACTACGATCGCAGCTAGAGCTTGATTAGCAGCAAACTTGGAGTTGTTCCTTTTCTTGATTATTTATATCTGTAGTCATATTCTCACTTCTTTGAACACAGTGAGTTTCCTTCAACTACTAAGTGTAGATGTCTCACACGGGCAAGTGTATTTTACTGCTAATCATAAGTCACAATACATGAATTTTGGGGTCATGCTTTGTCTCATGAATCCTACAATGGATATGCCTGGTGCTTCTCTCGTTATATACATATTGAGGGAGCCAGTTTATAAATATGCCTACATGTGTGTTCTGGGGCTGTATCATGCGTTATAGATCTTGCAGTATAAACACATGGTGTTGTTTGCCACATACCTATTGAACTACTTTAATTAGGTCATCTGAACATCTTACGGTTAAAAATGATATGTTCCATGAGTTTGAAAAATACCCATGGTGATCAAATTATTTGGCACAGATGCTGCGGTAAATCCTATTTGGTGGCATTAAGAAATATACATATTTGTTAGTCAACTGCAAGATGCGGGCACGTAGTCGATGTTTATCAACATTACATGGTCTTACTTGATTTGTTTTGCTTTGATATAGTGGAAGGTTCCTTAGCCCAATGCATACAACTCTCATGATTTTTGTGCCAGATATGACCAATTGTGTTGATGATATTTAGTCATACATTTAGGGGTTCGTGTAAGGTCTGTCAATTCTAGATATTAAGATTTTTTTATGACACATTTCTTGCCTTTTCCCCTAAAAATTTAAAATGAAACGAAATAATAACTTCAAGATGGACGTTTGTTATTTTTGGAAATAGGAAGTGAAGGAATAGTTTGGGTCATACCCACCCACTGGACCTTAAACTTGTATTAACGGTGTATTTTTACCATTTGCCTCCAAGCTTGGATTACCAATGTCTACAAACTTGTGGAATTAAAGTGCTGAGGGAATTATTTATATCAAATATATTGACAACCAGATACTGAATAACACATGAGCCACATATTGTTTTAGATCATTTATATTACATTTCACATGACGAGATATGCCACTCATAGTTTATGCTGCACTATTTGGTGATGGGTGCACTCCTAACGTGAAGTGAATGCATTGTCGATGTCAACATAATCTTTATTCAGAATTATACAAAATCCATTAATGAATTAAAAAAAATTGAGACAAAAACTATGCTAACTTTACATAACCTCTATGTCAGAATTAGAATCAGCAACATTATAAAAAATGCACTCTAAATTGTAAGGCGAGTTCTAGTCATTATTGGTTGATGTAGAAAATCCTCAAAATACTAAGAGTACAAGATAGATTAGTTTTTATAGTGCAATAAAGCATGAAAACGTATAAAGAGAATGAGTATCCAAATATGTAATATCCTACAATCAAGGCAGGTTATGATATAAAATCAGGTTAAAACTGTTTCAAAAAAGAAAGAAAAAGATATGATTGTTACATATAGAACATTCATTATCTAAAAACATAATTAATAAATAATTATACAGAATATAAAAAGCAAACCCACCATAAATACGTCCTAAAGATAAAATTAGGCAAATAGCCTCCTCCTGTTTAAAGCAAGCAAAGAAAATTAAGCCAGACAGAAACAGCCTAGAGGATCCGGAAATGACTGGATGTAATATAGGGCTGGGCGACATTGGATACAATTCAATTTTTGCACATGATGGAGAATATGTCTTTGGTGTACAAATTACAGAAAAATACAAAATGCAGGTAATTCTGAGGAGATTGCATATAACAAGGACAGAGCGGAAGTGTGATGATCGAATATGTTTTAGATGGGTATCCTAACATGAGAGGGATATAGTTTAAGCAAAATCTCAATAATAGATATCTATGTTGTAAGTTTGTGACAAATGTTAAGTAACAAAATCTGATATTGTTTATAAGAGGAGCTGTGTAGTATTGTCTGACTGTGGACAGATTATGGTTGAGCTTGTACCACTTCTTGTCGATAAGGCCTCGTCGATGAACCTTCAGTTCCTTTTTTGATATTGAGATACAAATTTTCAGGTCCTCATATAGATTGAGTAGACCAATGGCCTGAAGATTAGTCTCAATGTATTTTAACTAATTTATTTTGCCTACGCCATCTAAGTTCAAACAATCCTTTAGAATGTCTCTAGTTAGAGGTAAAGTTTCTTTTCGCAAAACTGAGTGCCACAAGAGAATCGGTGCAATGTGGATCTTATCTGAAATATAAGGAACGCTCAGCTCGGTGTGACTCTTATAATTAGGACAGGATTGTGGAAGAGATACCACATTTTTCAAAAGGCCATCCTCTATACACTGAGGTTTGGTGATATCAGAAGTACCCCGAACCGCTGCTCCATAAGAGGCAACGGATAGTGTTTTTGCCTCATAAATTGTCTTTATTATTTTCATTGGCTTAGTGCCAAGTTTTTTATGAATCTATGGAGACCTCCAATGTTTTTTTCCATTAGCTGTGCTCTGTTGGACACCATATTCTGATAGTTATTTTTCCTGTCCTTTTGAACAGTATAGTGACAAAGGCACATTACTATTTGTGTCCTCCCAAGTGATGATTCAATATAATTTTGACAAAGTGACCACTTTAGGCTAAGGGCCATCACATAGGTGATAGGTACCAGCATGCACTCTACTGTCCATTATCTTTCTTTCTACCTTCAATCCAAGTTTTGTGCAGTTAGGTTTACATTTTGGGTTTCTCCTTTTTTCATCATTACACCAGGTCTTAGTTGTATTTCTCTTTATGGTCACTGGAGCACGTTTACTATGTAATGTATGGTATAAAGTGCTACCATGTATTTTCTTACATGCTGGATATGCAGTCTTCTACTTATATCCTTCAGGACTGTCTGGCCCTGGACAGCGCAGAATCCATACCCTCGCTTGGAAACATGACGCACACTCTTAGTGGGCTGTGATTTATGTTTTTTTAAAGATCCAGCTCAAATTCCATGCTCAGTTAGAGCCCAAATAAAGTCAGCCTATCTTGAACAGGCACAGCTTAAGCTGTGTCGAAAAACAGCCCAGCTTACCTCTCTGGCAAAGTAGCATGCTATTGCGCTTATCCAAGTTATTACATTTTAGCTCTTTTTACCCTGAAATCATATTATACAGATTTTATTGGAGTAGGCTCCAGTTGGGGACATTGCATTTTGTTTTAGATTTTCCAGTTCAAGGAGGATGGTTTCAGAACCCCTCACACACCTTTGATATACGCCTAGACAATGCACACTGCACTTTTCACATTTTTGTGCACTCTATAAAACAGTAATATCGAATATTAGACTTCCAATGCTACATTTGCTCAGTTTTAACTAATATCAGTAAGGTTTTTGATTTTTATCAAGTCTCAACTCGACAGAGATGTTTTAATGCTGTTGTAAGTTTTATCAGAGAGGCATTTCATATCAGGAAGAGATATTGTTAACCGTACTATCATGCAGGACAGGTTTTGGGCCTTAATAATAGCGTAGAGGTATTTGTTTTTATGAAATGTTTTTATTGGTAAATGTATGAAAGTATTTGTATATGATATCTGTTTTTGTGCTCTGTTCTATTATGCCTTTCTTAGCCAAATAAAGTTTTATGACTGGCTGGAGTTTCTATTTGTTGGGTTAGTCGGTGCTTTGATGCTGGAGGACCAGTATTACCTTATATCATTGTACTCTTGTACTTTACTTGTTATTATGTCCCAAGGTTTTTTACATGGACTCTTCCCTGCCCTAACATCCCATAGTGTTCCTAATGGGTGGTGCTGATTCATTTGTGCCAAATACATTCATTTACACAGGATTATCCGGAATATGGACCATTTGTTGTGATTTTTGGTAACATTATATTCAAGAATATGAGGGTGCTTTCCCATGTTATTTCCATTTAGGTCTTTTTCTTCTTGGTTTCTTCTTTTTACACAATACATACTCAGTTTTTTTGCAAAATCTTTCATTTTCTTTTCTTTAGATGTTGCTTTGCTGCTCTGGGATGGGGAGATTTGGGAAGTTCTCATAGCCAAGCCTGATTTTCAGTTCACAAATCTAGGTGTCACTAGGATACACTGAAGGGCATGCTTGGAACTACCATTCAATTGTTGACAAGCCTTGATGTCCTAGCCCCTACTATCTCTATACTCAGCAGCATTTTCAAATTAACATTTGTGTCATGGAACACCTGGGACATGGGTGCCGGAAAAAAGTGTTTCAAAATGCACACATTTTTCAAACGCAGAAGGACCCACATTGCCTTTCTGCAGAGTCTCAGCTTCCAAAAATTAGGGCCTCAAACTCCAAAATATTATTGTATTGACCACTCTTGGTACACCATGCCCGGCACTTATCTGGATCAAGGCAATGATCCCCTTCAAGTGATTTGCTACAAGGACGAGCACAGAGGGACATTCTGTATTTGCGGAGGGAATCTTGGATGGCACTGTGGTTCCCCTGGATAAATGGGGGGTCACTTCAATAGCGTATTTGATGTTATTCTTGATAGGTAATGCCCTCCCTTTCCTGGTACACCTACAAAACAAAACATTGCATTCCTAAAACAATTGTTGGCACACTGGTCTCTAGTCAATATCTGGTTGGCCTGTCACTCTGATGCAATAGAATTTTCCTTTTATGACCCCTCCTCACAGCCTCCATGTCTGCTTAGACCATGACTATGCCACCTAGTCACCCAGCTTCTAGTGCCTAACATGGGATATGTAGGCAAGACACTTTCTAATTATGGACATCTACTCCTAGAGCTCAAATGTGGTGGGAGACCCCCACAGAATGCAATTTGGAGGTTTAAAGCACACGACACGGGCAGACCAGGTCTTCAGCAAGACTACCTGGGAAACTATCTGTCTGCAACATGCAGGGCATATATCAGGTCAGGATACATTGTGTAGAAAACACACTACTCAAGGGCTATGAGATGAATGCAGGATTCAGGTCTTCCTTGAGGAATAACTTTTGCCACCTGAATCCTGGAGAACTTCTGCTTCAGCCACCTCTTCTCATCCTGCAATTTCTTTTTAATGCCTTCCCCAAAGTAGGTCTTCTCCCCTTATGCATTTACATAGTATATAACCTCCTGCCACAGTGTTTTATGGAAGCAGGCCATGTAGTTCCTTGAGTGCTGTGGTTTGCATGTTTGAGACTGTATGTTGTCCTATTGGCTGCATTGTCGCATAGTGAAAGGGGGTGAGAGCAGATCTTTCGGAGTGGGCTATATTTATGTATTTTGTAAATAAATGGTTTCCAATTTGGGTCATGTGCATAGTATTTGCCTCCAGTCCTTTCCATTCATCCGCTAGGTGGCAGAGGTCTTTACCTACGTGAAGATCATCTCTACCTCGGTGGTAGACGGCTCTGCCAACCCCGCAGAATATAAAATACTTGTAAAGTCATAATTTTAAGTTTTAAATTCAGTCATTGGATGCCCAAACCCCTCATTGGAGGTGGAGGCAATTCATAAGTCTTCACCTAGGAGTAAGTCTCCTCGCAGGAATGATAAATAGCAAAAAAGTACAGAATATATCTAAGTGAATGAGTAGATCTTAACATGAGTGTGGGAGCGCGGGCTTAACAAACAGGCGAGAAGGTGTATGTATGATCCAAAAGGAAGCGGTTTATTGGGAATATTCAATGATACAGAGGGTCTATTGTCCTGATCTTCTTCTTCGGAACTGCTAGACGAAGTGTGGCCAATCCTAGATGTTCCAAGCTCCTCCTCTTCGGACTGGATGGGGTCTCCCCGGAGGCTCATAGAAGAGAAAGATAAATGGGGCCGTCAGTCACTCTGTAACGTTTTGGGTCAAACTAAACCAGTCACCACACCGTAAGTGAAGGGAGGCTGAGTCAAGGGAAGAATGTGCTCGGATGAGGGAGGGTGGGGAATACTGAAAATAACAGTGCTGGAAGCTATCAGTTTCTGTGGTTGGATCAACAAAAGTGGGACTTTAATGTGCCAAGAACATGTAGCTGAATAGGCTATCTACTTTCTTACAGCAGTCTACGGGTACAATAACTGGGCAAATGTATGTAGCACTCGAGCATTGGATCTCTACCCGCTACCCTCCTTTACACACCTCCGGACTCCCGATTCCCCGGTGTACTCCCCACTCACCGGCTCCGCCGCAACTCTATCCGTGAGTTGCGGCCGCTCTCCAGCCTCCTCCGGCGGGTACCACCACTCCTCGGTCCACCGGTCTCCCGACTCGTTGTCCTCCTGGTCTACGGCAGGCTCCGTCTCCCTCTGGAACTCCACGGCGTCCTTTCCAGGCTCTCTCCGACGTTCGGCGTCTCTCTCTCCTCGTCCGTCCTCGTTCTCGCTGGTCCAAGACCCCGCCTCCTTGGTTCTGTCCTTTTTCATTGGTTCGTCCTGTTTACTTCCCGGGTCCTCTGTGTTCACTTCCGGGTCACATCTCTGTGGAGACAGAGCATACGGGGATGTCAGCCGGCCCGTGCCTACTTCCTTCAAGTCCCAAGATGCATTGGGTGGTAGTGATGGTGTTGCAGGTTCGTTCCGGTCATGAACTCCAGACATAAGGCCTCTGTCCTCCTCACATCCCCTTTCCCTTGCTGTCTTTCTACTGCGGTTCTGACCGTGAGGAAATCTCGAAAAGTAATCCATATTGCCCTGTTCACTACCTTTCCTGTGCTTGGTTTGGAATCTATAAGGCTGAAGTGACAAAAACCTTCTGAGAACCCTTTCGTTGTTTCCTTTTTTCCGTGCCAACCATTCTAGCGGGGCATGGTCAGTGTATATGGTAAATTCACGTCCTTCAAGATAGTATCTTAGGGTATCTACAGCCCACTTAATGGCCAAGGCCTCCTTTTCTATGGTGGCATAGTTCCGTTCCCTGGGGAATAACTTCCTGCTTATGTATAGTATAGGCCTTTCTCACTGAGGCGTTTCTTGTGACAGGACTGCTCCTATCCCCTGATCCGATGCATCAGTCTGTAGAATAAAGGGGAGGCTGTAATCTGGACTTATAAGAACAGTGTCATTGGTGAGAGATGACTTTAAGGTTTCAAACGCCTGCACTACATCCTCTGTTGGATATTTCAATCTTTCCTCTGTTTTGGCCGACTTCTGAAGAAGGTCAGTCAATGGTGCTGCAATTTGGGAAAACCGAGGTATGAACCTTCGGTAATACCCGAGTAGTCCCAAAAAGGCTCTGAGATCTTTTTTCGTTTGAGGCAATGGTATTTCAGAAATGGCAATCAGTTTTGAGGTTTGTGGTCTTATTACTCCTTCACCTAACAGATAGCCTAAATATTTCACTGTGGGGGCTGCAAGATGACTCTTGGCAGGATTGATTTTTAAGCCATATTGACTCAAGGTATGTATGACCCCGTATAGATGTACCATATGTTCCTCCCAAGAATCACTGTAAATAATGATGTCGTCAATATATGCACCCGCATATTTCTCATGGGTTTGAAGTATTACATTCATGGCTCTCTGAAAGGTAGCCGGGGCTCTGTGTAACCCGAAGGGTAACACTTTGAATTGATACAACCCATCCGGAGTGGAGAAAGTGGTTTTCTTTCTGTCTTGTTGTCGTAAGGGTATCTGCCAGTACCCTTTGCATAAATCTAGAGTACTGATATATTTAGCTCTTCCTATTCTCTCAATCATCTCATCAACCCTAGGGAGGGGATAAGTATCAAACTCAGAGATTTGATTGACTTCTCTAAAGCAGAAACGGACCGAGCCATCCGGCTTCGGTACGAGGACAATAGGCGAGTTCCACTCGCTTACCGAGGGTTCGATAATATCCATCTGCATCATTTTTAGGACCTCTTCTTTAATCACCTTCTTTAATCGAGCTTCAGGGATGCGATAAGGCTGAAGCCTCACTCGCTTTCCTGGAGGTGTATTTATGGCATGTTCAAAGAAACCGGTCCGACCAGGAAAGGTAGAGAAAGTATCTTTGACCGGTTCTAGTGCGTGTACTAGATTGTTCTTTATCTCCGAAGGTAAACTTCCATCTATGCATTGGCAGAACAGGGGTGACTCTATCTCTGTAGTGTTCACCTGGACTGGTATTGGACCTTCTCATTTCTTTAGTAAATTCACATGGTACACCTGTGAAACATGTCTAACCGGGTCTATTTCAATTCGATAAGTGACTGGTGTTACCTTATCAATCACAGTATAGGGTTCCTGCCATTGGCCTAATAATTTCTGATCAGAGGAAGCCATCATCAATAGTACTGGGTCTCCTATGTTAAATGTTCTCAATGTTGCCTTTCTATCATATTGTTCCTTCTGTGCTGCCTGTACTTCTTCTAAATTATTCTTTACAATTGTTCTGATTTGACTTAAGTGAGTGCGCAGGTTGGAAACATAGTCAAGTAATGGTTTGGTACCATTTGGCTCGTTTTCCCATGTCTCTTGGGCCATTTCTAGAAAAGTGCGGGGTTGATGCCCATACAACAATTCAAAGGGAGAGTATCCCGTACTCTTTTGTTCCTTACATCTAATGGCAAATAAGGCAAGAGGTAACATGTCTTCCCATTTCCTGGATTCTAGTGCTAGAAGTTTCTTGAGAGTGGCTTTGATGGTTGCATTATATCTTTCGACTAACCCATCCGTTTGGGGATGATAAGCAGCCGTCCGTATCTGTTCTACCCCTAACAGTTCACAAACTTGTTTTCTTAAACAGGACATGAAAGGGGTCCCCTGGTCCGTCAGAATCTCTTTTGGAAATCCTACCGTAGAGAAAACGGATATCATGGCTTTGGCTATGTTGGATGCGTCTGGTCTTCTTAGTGGTATCGCTTCCGGGAATCTAGTGGCATAGTCAACCATGAAAAATACATAGCGACACCCGCTACGAGATGCCAACAAAGGACCTATTATATCCATTCCCACCCTACAAAAAGGCTCACTTATGATAGGGAGGGGTTGAAGGGATGCTCTAGGGTGATGGTACCTGCTGTTTCGTTGGCCTACTGGACATTCCTTACAATATTTCTTTACGTGTTGGTAAATGCCAGGCCAATAAAACCTCTCCAAAATCTGTTTTTCGGTCTTATCTATTCCAAAATGTCCTCCTAATAGATGGCTATGAGCTAAGTACAAAACCTCTCGAAAACAGCCAGGAATTAGTAACTGAGGATTCTGTGTGGGGCCTCCTTTCCTATATAACAAACCCTTTCGTTTAAAAAAATAAGGACCTACATTGTGAGGGCCCTCTTCTTCAATGGCTTTGTTCCATTTAACCATAACAGGAGGGCCCTGACACTTGCGCACCTTGATGACGTCATAGTGTCTGTGAGGGGTGGCTACCAGCCTGAGGAAAGCGTAGACTCCCTCCCCCCGCACCCTTCTAAGTAATGGATATCATATCCTGCCCCTGAAGTTCTGGGAGAGACCAATGGCCCCTCCCGACGGGCGGCCCCTTTCGTGAATGGGCCCGCCCCCCCTAAGGACCTTAAAAATGCTGCTCACCGATTATGACCTTACCGCCACAGGCCAGTGTAGTTGACCGACTATCTGGCCCCCCCCCCAAACCATCTTATAGAAAGGTCATAACCTCCCTGCAAAGACCTCAACCCATGCCAAGATATTCCTTATAAAAAGGGCATTCCCTGCCTCTGTTAAATGGACCCCGTCCCGCAGGTAGAAGTGCTCACCCCAGATGCAACCGTGAGGTATGGTCTGTAGGACCGGAGTTCTAAATAACTTGTCCAGCTTGTTGTTGACCCTCTTTACCGAGTTATTCAACGCGCTGACTGAGTCCCCTCCTCTCCAGTGCATTCTCGGTATCAGCTGTGACCATACAATCACGCTCCCCGGTAACCGCTTGGCCAGCCACCCCGCTGCTGATATGATCTCTTCCAGGAGGACCCTTCTACCGAGACCTGTCAGATCCTTCCCCCCCAGATAAAGGATCACCGCCGAAGGAGGCGCAGTATGTCTTCTTAATAAATCCGACATATATTCCCTGAATTGACTGAGGCGAAGCCCCCCCTGCCATGGAAGGAGACCATGCACCCCCCGCTCTCCACCCTCCGTCTACCCGATCCTGCAAGGAAAATAGGATTAGCACGCTTGACATACGAATGTCCCACAACCCACACTACCACTGTCTTCTGTTTGTCCTCCTGGCACTTCCGTGATGTTGATGAGTTGATGTGTTGATCCATGGATAGTTTCCGTCCTGCGTCGCAGGCCCGAGAAACTGTAAATAACCAGGCAAAAAACAGCAGGTGTTGGAAAAACTCCAAATGGCGACAGCTCTCACAACATGTGCAACCGCACGTACCGTTTATAGGCATTAGAGGACCACCTCCCAATTTTTTGCACACTAGTTGTGTCCAACCCCCTGGCCGTTGCTTCTGTGGCTGCTCCTATCCGGAAGGAGTGCGTACCAAACTCTTTGTGGTTATAACCAGCCCTGGCCATACTCATGGCTAGTACCCTCTGGAACTGAAATCTGGTCAATGGTGTACCATCCCTATGCATCAGTAGTGGCCCCCTACACTCTTGCGCCCGCTGTCTTATCAGTTCCTCCACGTGTGTCACCGGACAGCAGAGATTGCTCCGTGCCCGGTGTAACACCAAGCTTTGACCCCTAGCTTCCTGGTCAGTTTTAGATTTCCTGATTATAATCCACATTGTGTCACTCCTTATGCTGACATCATGCAGCTGGAGGCCGCCTACCCTATCACATTTGTTGGCCGCCACCAGTTCGCCTACCCTGAAGGCCCCATAAAAGGCTAACGAAAATGCCGCTTTAAAGAGGCCCACCTCGGACGCAGAGCTACATGTGTCCGGCAGAGCGAGGAGAACTGCAGACAAGCGTTCAAAACCTATTGGTTTCCTAGAATCTATGGAAGGTGCCTGCAGGCGCCGCCATCCCTTCAATGCCTTCTGAGCTAGGAAGCTGTTTGTAGGATCCCTGACCCCTTTTGCACGTGCGAAAAAGGAGATTGCCGCCTTGTGTCTGCCGGCTGTTGCCGCCGTGCGCCCTTCTTTCTGTAAGGCGGTCATGTACCTATTGAAGCTAGCTTCCATAGTCCACCCACTCTCCCAGTCTTGGCCCAGAAAGTGACAGAAAGACCTGAACGCCCCTTCGTAAGCTGTCCTTGTCTTGGGTGCTAGGCTGGCTGCCACGAGGTCATGTAGTTGGGGGCACCAATCTGCCAGAGACTCGACGGGAAATGGGCCGGGGCTGCCTCCGCCTCCGGCAAGTGATCCCTGAACACCTGCATCTTAAAACGAGAAAGGGCATCAGCTGCATTGTTCAACACCCCCGGGACATGTTTCGCCCTGAAAAGTATATTCAATGACATGCAACACAGCACAATCTCCTTCATCAGGCGCAGTATGAATGGACACCTCGCAGCTTGTTTGTTGATGCATTCCACCACTGTCATATTATCTGACCAGAAGATTACAGATCTGTTGGCCAAATCCTCGGGCCACACTTTCAATGCCACCCAGATTGGGAAGAGCTCGAGGAAACCAATGTTCATCGTCAGCCCGCTCTCCTCCCACCAGGCGGGCCACTTCTGTGCCACCCATTTCCTACCAAGGATTGCACCAAACCCTACACTGCCTGCCGCATCAGTCCACAAGCCCAGGTCCTCCGAGGACAGCGTGGGTGCACCCCACAGCACTCTGCCATTGAAGTCCTCCAGGAATGCGATCCATATGCGCATATCCTGGCGAACCTCAGCAGATAGCCGTGTCCGGTGATGTTTGTCCCGCAGACCCCTCATGGCCTGTGCAATTGAGCGTGAAAAAGGGCGTGCCATGGGTATTACCCGCAATGCAAAGTTTAACTGACCCACTGTCTGTTGCAACATTTGTAGAGTAACTTTCTTAGCCTGTATGCATAGTCCTAGGGTATTCTTGAATCTTTGTATCTTCTCCATTGGTAGTCTAAAACAGCCCTCCACTGAATCCAGTTCAATTCCTAAAAATTCTAAGCCTGTTACTGGCCCGACCGTTTTTCCCTGTGCCAGAGGGACCCCGAAAGAGAGCATGAGCACGCAAAATTCCTGCAATGCTGACGCACACTCCCGTGAGCCCGCCGGACCCAGGAAAAGAAAATCGTCCAGGTAGTGCATTACCCACTGGTGACCCGTACATTGCCTTAGAGTCCATTCCAGGAAAGAGCTGAACTGTTCGAAATATGCACATGAAATGGAGCAGCCCATGGGCATACACTTGTCCATGTAGTACTTCCCTTCAAAGGAAAAACCTAAGAGGCGCTGGTCCTCCGGGTGAACAGGGAGCAGTCTAAAGGCTGACTCAATATCTGATTTGGCCATCAGTGCCCCCGCGCCCAAGCCCCTCAGCATGTCCGCTGCCTGATCAAAAGACGCATATTTAACGCTGCAGATTGATTCATCAATAGCATCATTCAAGCATAGGCCCTTAGGTGCAGACAGGTTGTGGATGAGCCTATACTCTCCCTTCTCCTTCTTTGGTACCACCCCCAAAGGCGAGCATACAAAATTCTGAGTAGGAATGACATGAAAAGGTCCCGCTACCCTACCTAAACGCAACTCTTTTTCAATTTTGGTCGCCACCAGCGTGGGATTGGAAAGTACTGACAGCTGATTTCTGCACTGTGGTGTCCCGACATAACCCCCAGCTGGAATTCGGAAACCATGGGTGAAACCCTCTTGCAACAGTCTCGCAGAAGTGTGGTTAGGGTACCTATTAAGCCAGGGGATCATTGCCGACAAAAGAATAGGTGAATGTGCTATACTGGGATGGATCTTATTATTCTGGTTTCTTCCTTCCCCTATTACCAGACCCATTGCCTTTATTCCGGCATGTCGCCTCTGGGTGGGAAGGGTGGCCGCATAGATTGCACGCGTGCCTGAACTTACAAGTGCCCTGTGCCCTGTTGCATGTCCTTCTGTTGAAGTCCCAGCATACCCCCTTCGTACCTCCATTGCCTCTGGTTTTCTGGGTTGTCTCCCCACCCTGCGCTGCTCGAAAGGGCTGCTGGAATGGCTGTTGTGGCCTGGGAGAATAACTTTTGCTCCAGGCAGTGCTAGTGCTTGCGCCCTGCCCCTTCTCAAATTGCGAATGCCAAGAAATAGAATCCACCTTGTCCCATGCCAACGACTTATCGAACTCCCTAGACTTTCTGAAAGCTATATCATATTCTTTCCAAACATCCCCCACATGATTCTCATGGTATATTGTGATCCTACTCTGATAGCAGCTCATAACAGATTGCATTCCTGGAAAACGTTCACCAATTACTGCACTCTACACCGCAAAGGCCCTTACCCAATTGATGATGGTTTCTTCCACCCTAAATTTGTACAATTTTGTTCTCCATTCACTAGGCAACATCATATCCTTCTGTGATTTTGCATATTCCCATTCCCTGTTGTCTATCAGTAATGAAAAAATATTAACATATTTGTCAGCCCAAATCATCTCTTTCACGCTTTGTGACACATGTTGCGCTAGGCTCTCCCCCCTGGAGGGCATTGCGCCCTCGCCCAGCAGTGGCAGGGCAATCTCCTTACCATTGTCGCTGGGTAACGTCGCTTCCCCGGTCTTGGCAGCACCTCCATTGTTCGTTGGACCTGTTTGGGGAGAAACTGGTGCAGGCGGCGTGCTGCCCCGACCACTAGCCAACAATATCTGAGTAATCAATGTTTGTTGCTCTGCTGTGAGGTTCGTGTTGGCCGGCAGCGCTCCCCTGCCTAGCCAGGGGAGGACAGCTGCTACCTGGGCTGCCAGTTCTGTTGGCATTGGGCCCGACGCGGGCAGAGAATTAGGGACCGCACTCGGTACCGGGCCCCCCAAGGGAACCGGAGTTGGCGGTGGTGCCACTGGCGCCACTGGTGCCGCCACTGGAATGGCCGGCACTACTGGCACTGCCACTGGCAGCTGGGGTACCGGTGCCGGGACACCCAACGGGGCCTGAGGTGGAGGGATAGGTGCAGCTGGAGGTACATTGGGAGTTGGACTCCGTGGTCGACCCCCCACCCTCTTAGTTTTTGCCCGCTTGGGTGGTGTCTCAAATACGCCCCTTGGTTTGGGCGGTACTATTGTCCGCTTAGGTCTTCCAGATGGCCCGGCCTGAGCATCTACCTTCGCTCCCAATTCCGCTACGGTCTTACCCATTTTTTCAAACTTCCCCATTCGCCTATCCATTGCAGACATTCTGCGCATCATTTTTTGAAACATTAAACCCACGTTCGCATTCCCATGTCCCCTTCTTGCAGACATATTTATGAGCACACCGTGCTCCGTACCTGACCCAGTTGAAGGCGCCCGAGCTGGAATACACGGACCAAGATCCTAGACTTGTTTACCTGAAAATAGAAAATACGTTAAATTCCAATTGTGGCTATTTATGCATGGGAAACTTCTCTTCCCAGCTGTAACCAAACTTATTGCTTTGTAAGAAACACAACCGGTCTTAAACTTGTTTACAAATAGTATCAGAGCACTTTACATATCACCAGTTGCATTACATGGAGACACTTCCACATGAGAAAATTAAACAAAATCAGCCTCTAAGTTACGTTACACTTCTTAAAATAAACAGGAAGGGCACCTTCGCTCTGTAAATTAAACTCTAGCACTCTGTTGTGTCACAACTCGCTTTCAATGAAATAACCTTCTTTGGTCTCCCATCCGCCCTCTGCCCCAGCTGTCCCTGCTTAACCTCGTTTACGCTCTGCCAATAGGTGTGCAGAAAACCGAGCCGAGCCTGCCCCGCGTTCTAAAACTCCCCCACAAAAGGCAGCGCTCACACGACTCGCTTATACTGTTTTTCAAATTGCTACACACAGGAACATTAGAGCAAAGTAAGCATCTCGATTGCTACACACAGGAACATTAGAGCAAAGCAAGCATCTCTATTAAATTCCGTTGGTCCTCCGGGAATAACTAATAACTTGCACGTTGTGCTGTGGGCAGTTTACATACCGGCTTTTCTCGTGCTAAGCCGCTGTCTAGCCACCCACCCGCCCCGCAAAATACCTCGTGTCCCGATGCTCGATCCGGTAACCCCTGCTCGGCGGTGCGCTCGCTGGATCTCCTCGCTCGCTTGGTCCCGGCCAAATTCTCCGTGCTCCGCCTCAGTGGTGTCCCGACAGAAAAGACGTTGGCCTGAGATCCACGACAAAAACACCGCAGTCCTCCGTAGGTCGGACTCTTCAGATCGCCACGCCCGCTCGATCCCGGCAAATTCTCCCGCTCCGCTACAACGCGTCGGCCTGAGATAAGGAAACCTCCGACAGTCCTCTAGCCACGAAGCACACCTGAAAGAAAAAACGAAAGAAAATTACACAGCCCCACGGTAGGGCGAGGAGCGAGCCTGGGAGCGCGGGCACAAAGAGGCCGCTTCCCGCGCTCCCCAGGCTCTTAAACCTTTTCGCCGTCGCGGCCCCGCCCCCTCGCCCCGGAAGTGCACAACTACTTCCGGGGCGAGGGCGGGGGGCTAGCCACCACGAAGGGACCGGGATATGGGAGGGGCCGGGCCCCGCCATGCCTGCGTGGGGGCCAATTGGCCCCCCTTTTCTTTCTGTGTGGGGCCTCCTTTCCTATATAACAAACCCTTTCGTTTAAAAAAATAAGGACCTACATTGTGAGGGCCCTCTTCTTCAATGGCTTTGTTCCATGCTTCCTGTAACACCGGGTCTTCCCGTTGTGCTGCATGAAAATTCCTATCAGTCTCCCATGGGTTTTCGTCTACTATCACCGGCATGACTGCCCGTCCTTTGCCTTTCTCTGCTCTTCTCTGTTTCCTGCTTTTCCTGTCTTTTGTCGGGGGCCACTCTTTATGTATGTCTTTTGCAAAAGGAGCAGTATCCCACCAGTCTTCTGCTTCTTCCGGTTTTGTCTGTAATAACTGTGACAATTTCGGGTAGTCGTTCCCTAGGATGGCTTGTTCTGGCAAGCGAGGGATAAGTCCCACAGTCAAAGTGTTTCCTGGATCAGTAGCATGTTGTATTTGAACCTGTGTTGTGGGATAGGGTTTTACATCACCATGAACACATTTGATGGCTACTGTCCCTTCTATCGGTCCTAATCGGGTTCCCAGATCTTGAGGTCTAATTATGCTTTGAAGACAACCTGTGTCTGCCAAAGTTGTTAAGGGTCGTCCGTTCACAGCTACAGTACAACGATAAGGTGGCAGCTTCTTCTCTTGTTGTGAGCAAAAATAGTTAAGAGCTACTCCAATTTCCATGGGTTCTTCTCTTTGTGGGCAAAACCTGGCGATATGTCCCATTCCACCACATTAGAAACATTGAGGTCCAATAGGTGGAGGTCTGATCATGGGGGTTCCGGGAATGATGGTGACTGGTTCAGGTTTCTTTACAACAGGTGGTGGACGAACAAGTCGCTGTACCCCTGTTCCCCCTGGTTTTCCTACAGGTTCCTCGCGTCCTTTCTGAACCTCCTGGGCTCTATTATACGCACTGGCTATTTCAACTGCCGTTTCTAAAGTCAAATTTGCCTGTTGTCTCACCCATCTCTGAATAGGTGGATGTAAGGAGGTCAAATATTGTTCCAAGTAGATTTTTGCCATGATTCCATCTTTATTGGTGGTGGCAGGTTTTAGCCATCTATCGGCCATGTCCTTAACCCTGAAATATAAAGCTCAAGGGGTTTCTTGTGGTCCCTCCTTCATTTGTCGTAACTTCAGTCTGTAAGTTTCGTCATCTACCCCTAGTCTCTCCATTATGCATTTTTTTATGTATGCATAGGGCACCACTCCCTGTAAGGTTGCGGCTTGGTAGGCTGCCTGTAAGTCCACGGAAAGGAGAGGCCCTAAGTATTGTCCCCATTTGTCGGGTGGCCAAGATGCTGCGGTCTCCATTCTTTCAAAGTTGTTGAAAAAAGAATCCGGATCCTCTCCACTAACATAACATTGTAAGACTACTGAGGGAAGGGAAGTAGGTCCTCTCTGTTGACCCAGGGCTTCAGATATTTTATCCATGGCTGCTCCATGTGTCTGGCTTTGTCCGGTAAGGACTTGTTGTAACTTGGTTCTGTCTTCCTCAACAACAGTCAGAAAATGTTCCATGACCTTTTCCAACTTTTCTTGATTCTTCGCCATTTTCGCCATTGCTGCCTCCATCTTGCCTTTGTATCCCACTTCTGACACCACTTGTGGGAGCGCGGGCTTAACAAACAGGCGAGAAGGCTGTATGTATGATCCAAAAGGAAGCGGTTTATTGGGAATATTCAATGATACAGAGGGTCTATTGTCCTGATCTTCTTCTTCGGAACTGCTAGACGAAGTGTGGCTAATCCTAGATGTTCCCAGCTCCTCCTCTTTGGACTGGATGGGGTCTCCCTGGAGGCTCATAGAAGAGAAAGATAAATGGGGCCGTCACTCACTCTGTAACGTTTTGGGTCAAACTAAACCAGTCACCACACCGTAAGTGAAGGGAGGCTGAGTCAAGGGAAGAATGTGCTTGGATGAGGGAGGGTGGGAAATACTGAAAATAACAGTGCTGGAAGCTATCAGTTTCCGTGGTTGGATCAACAAAAGAGGGACTTCAATGTGCCAAGAACATGTTGCTGTATAGGCTATCTACTTTCTTACAGCAGTCTACGGGTACAATAACTGGGCAAAGGTATGTAGCACTCGAGCATTGGATCTCTACCCGCTAGCCTACTTTACACACCTCCCGACTCCCGATTCCCCGGTGTACGCCCCACTCATCGACTCCGCCGCAACTCTCTCCATGAGTTGTGGCCGCTCTCCAGCCTCCTCCGGCGGGTACCACCACTCCTCGGTCCACCGGTCTCCCGACTCGTCGTCCTCCTGGTCTACGGCAGGCTCCGTCTCCCTCTGGAACTCCACGGCGTCCTTTCCAGGCTCTCTCCAACGTTCGGCATCTCTCTCTCCTCGTCTGTCCTCGATCTCGCTGGTCCAAGACCCCGCCTCCTTGGTTCCGTCCTTTTTCATTGGTTCGTCCTGTTTACTTCCCGGGTCCTCTGTGTTCACTTCCGGGTCACATCTCTGTGGAGACAGAGCATACTGGGATGTCAGCCGGCCCGTCCCTACTTCCTTCAAGTCCCAAGATGCATTGGGTGGTAGTGATGGTGTTGCAGGTTCGTTCCGGTCATGAACTCCAGACGTAAGGCCGTTGTCCTCCTCACAATGAGATGCTCATGTAAATTTACCTTTATGAATCTTAGTGTTAATAGATCATGAAGATATTCACTTCTACTTGACTCCACAAATATTCCACAATCAAGTATCTATGTTTTTTACCAAGAAATAATAGCCCTAATGAATATAATCTATGCAAGAGAACTATATTTCGTGTGCCATGTAATATTCTAACATTATGCAGGTCTATCAAAGATATACCCTGATTGTCTCACAACAAGGACATAGCCATTATATTTGAATGTTTCGTATCCAGAAACCTATGTGGTTTCTTTCTTCTCTTCAGAACAATTCTGAGTTTTGGCATCAATGCCACAACTAATTAGATATATATTTAATTACTAAGGTGATTAAAACTTTCAAAGATCCCGGATACATTGAGTAAAGTGGCAGTAGACTTTAAACTGTGTAAAGTAACTATTGCTCTCCTGAAGCAGTCGTTTCATAAATTTGCTACATGAGAGGAAGTTTAATTAATGGATCCATGTAGGCTTTACTTGAGTAACAAGAGATAGCAAGAACTCTTTTGTTTTTGCCCTCTTTTTTTTAGCATGGATATTGAAGGCCCAATAGACTATCATATGTACTGTGTAAACCTTATTTGACCATCACACCATATCTCGCCACCAATACAACACAGGCTTATAAATAGATACTCTGCTACAGTTATGCCACAAGGCTCCTGTGCCCCGGAAAGAGAGAGGGGTGTCTCTACATCAAGACCATTTATGGTACTAGAGACTTAAATGCTTGGTATGCAGGACTAATAATCAAAGACTTGAGGTACAGTATTAAGAGAGTTAGGAGCCTTGGCAACCTCATAACATAAGGCTATCAGGCTGTGTGCAGCACATCCAATGAGGGCTATGGATAATTCTCCCTTAACATGGAGTCTTTAACAGAGTCGGTCACTACCTTGTTGCGTGCATCACAGTGTGTCATCATTACAACACAATCATCACATTGTGGTATATTTTCAATTATATAATTACAACATGAAATACTGTTGCAATGCTAGTTGTTACAATGTGCTACACAACACAAGTTGTTGCAATGGATTGGTGAGTACTAATTAAGAATAAGTGTTCAGGGCTGATGTTTAGGTTTTAAGAATGAGTAGAGTTACAGGAGTAGTATGGGGGATATCTGCTCAAGAAGAATATATTTCTTATAGGGATTGGTAGGTTTAAAGGGCTAGTAAAAGGGCCAGGGAGAGAGTTTAGACCCCAAAATAAATGTGTTTGATATAGGGATCGGTATGGTTAAACAGGTAGTAAATAGCACTCTGGAGGTTTACCCATGCCCAAAAATGACATATTCGGAATAGGGATGGATGGGGTTAAAGGAGTAGTAAGGAGGGGTAAGGGGGTTTAATTCAAGTATGAACATTATTTGAGATGAGGATATTTATTATACGAGTGGGTATAGTTCACGGCGTAGTAAGGGTTTGGAGATGGTTACCAGCCTAAAAGAATATATTTGGTATAGGGATGGGTAAGGTTACAGTATTAGTAAAGCAGAGGTTGAGGGATTAATGCACCCAATGAAAATATGCTTTTTAGAGTATAGAGTTAGGTAGGATTGAAAGGGCAATAAGGCAGGGTTTGCGGGTTACCATTATGAAAAACACATTGTACACTCTTTGGTACTGATTCAAAAAGGCAAGCTTACACTTTTGTGTAAGTTTACTACCTTTAGGTGCTCACAGACTTCATGTGTGTAGACTTGAGGAGTTGAGTCTCCAGTTGAACAGAACTCTGCACACAATGTTGACTAAAGTTCTTTTGGAAAATGAATTAGGAAAAAGAGTTTAGGACCCTCTCTTTTGCTCAACCCCTGCTTGAGGAATCACCCCAAATCTTTCCAGAAAAGTACTGAGGTGGATGAACCTTATTTCGGAAAGATTTGTGAATATTCTTTTTCCACTATTTCCAAAGCAGAATTAGAAGTGTATCTTGTGAATATCAATTGTCTTGCTCATTCTTCTGAAGAATGGCCTCCATAAACCTTCCTTACATTTCCCTTAGTGCTACAATTTCTTCTGTATCTATTCCACATGTTCCCATTCATCTTCTTGTCTCCCCCATCTACTGCTAAATCCTATACTTCTTTGTGCAAAAACCTTTTTCACAGGTGCAGAGATTTCCAAACAGAAAAGATGGGATGCAATGTTCAAAATAGGATGAGAGGTGTTGAGAGCAATCATGTATTCAGGGGACTTTCTTATATAAGGAGGTTAACACAGACAATCTTGAGGCAGTAAGGCAAATGATCCTTAGCCAGCAGGAAGATCATTAGATTGGTCTAACAGGGAGCAATGTAATGTTTTGTTGTTTTCTTTGATAATGTGGCTCACCGATTAGAGCGGCATACCCTGAGGCAGAGGTCTGGCCCGGGATCAGGGTTCAATTCCCAACGCGGCAGGGTCTTGGGCTCAATGTCCACGGACTCCATAATTCTCGCCTAGGTGCCTACTCTAATCATGGGTCCCGTCTCTGCAACTCTGTGCCATAGCTTGCTTAATCTCCACAACGGCCCCGAAAACGCTAGGCTGCCTGGCCTCACCTTGGGGGTGCCCAGTAGGGGGCATCTCACAGGGAAAGCCAGGAAGGGTTCCACAGTGGTATACAGCGCCAAGATGCCTGAAAGGTGACAGTGCGCTTTACAAGTATACATATACATACATATATACATACATAATTCAACAGATATAGGTTGAGTGGATTATTAAGTGGATTATCTGAAAAAGTTAGTCCAACAAAGGGATAGGAATATATTGTACCTATGTAAAGTTCTTTATTGGCCATTTGCAGATTTTATCAAATGGGATAGTGTTTCATGAGCTCATTAATTGACTGTTAACAACAGTAGCATGCTGTATTTTTGGAGATGTGTTCGTTGGTAACAGTGGAGTGGTTGTTTAATAATGAAAGCCCGTCATGATGTAGTACAAAGAAGGATTTAAAAAAAAGATATATATTTATGCATTATACATTATCTTCTTTGTGTTACATGACTGAATTTTTGAAATGGTACCAGGATTCTAAAATCCTAAAATACTTCCAGACTTTGGTCTCGATTCGTAAATACATTTGAGAATTACTCACATGGATACTTGTTTACCAAAGTCTTGATTACAGTAATGTTTCCAGTTTCCAGGAGTAATCCAGACAAAAGTTTAGAAAATGTCCAATTATGCCTCAGTAATGTTAATTCTGCATGGGTAATTTTAAATAGGGCTCATAGAGGGTTTAGCAGAGAAGGAGCCCTGACATATGCTACTGCCCTGACAAACCTAAGGCTCCTTTGCTTCGTTTATTTGTGGGAAACCTCTATATTAAAGCTTCAGGAGAAGCTTCAGCTGCCTCCACTGCTGGAAACCCTTGACACACCTAGCCCATTCATCACAACAAAGTGATATCCTAATGGTAAAGGTTGTGTTTTATATGGTGGGGCTTCTGCCTCTGTTTTGTTTCCCCCCGGAACTGCTACCAAGTCATGGTTTTCCAGGTGGGTAAATAAAGAAATGCAAAGATGTTCAAAGTTATACCTCTGTGTGCTTTGAAGAACGTTTTAGCTGCTTAGAAACAAAAAAGTAGGCCACAACAACGTGGTGGCCCAATCAGCATAGCTAAGGCCATGAGAATGATATTCAACCTGCCGAACTACACGTCGCAGGCACAAATAATGCTCGAATTCGGCCTGAGGAACCAAAAAGTAGAACGAATGGGCGCCTATGCCAAAAGATGGCATAAAATCCAGAGAGGAGAAGACTCAAGCTTGAATTACCACCTATGGAAGAAGATAGAAAGATATAATAATTGCGCAGCCGCAAAATATCTAAAGCACTCAATAGATTCCTTTGATTTACAAGAAGCCTGGAAGAGCATTGGGTCACATAACATCTTCAAACAGCCAGTAAATAAATCAGTAAGAATGGTTTTGCTAATAGAGGATAAAGCAAGACTAGCCAATAGGGCTCATGGCTGGACAGTCATCCAAAACTATACCAGCAGCTCCTGCCAAAGCTACTTAGGAATCGGGTTCAATCGCCACACAAAGGAGAGGTTTATACGCCTACGGCTGGGCATACTTCCATCACAAAACCACCTTCCCCCATGGAAAAGGCCCCAAACGACAATGAATTGCTGTACTTGAGGGAATTCAAAAGAGGACATCCTCCATTTAATATGCATCTGCAAAGGTCTGGAAAAAAGAGCGCAGACATCATCTAAAACCGTTTCTAAAAAAGCTAGGAATAAGAAAATGCCGGCAGGCAGTCAAGGCATGCTTTGATGGCAAAAACATCCAATTAGCAAGCCAAGTTGTCAAATTTCTGGAAAAAGCAGAAAAAAAAACAGAATGACAGAAGGGAGGGACAGTACGAAGCAAACCCAAACGGCAAATAAAATCTAAATACTCATTCAGCACGGTCAAGGAACAATCACCTTAATGCAAGTTTGCATGCAACAAAACAGCAGAAGCTGTCTGTAACGAGCCATAAAAAATCCCTTGAAAACCTTTCTTCCAAGCGTCATTCCAATTTGACAGTGCTGCCCCAAGACCATGCAGGCGCAAACATTTTGACATAGACACTTCAGGCCATACAAATGACTTTTTCTTTTTTTTGTTCAGTAAGACTTTATTGAAATTTTAAGAATGATGAATCACATAAATACATACAAAAAAGTGAAGAAGGATTTCATTAAAATACAAAGAAGCGAAAAGAACTAATCATAAAATATACAGTCTTCAATAAAATACATCGCAAGAAAAAATTAGACATTCTAAGGAGAAAAAAGGAGGGGAAGGGCGCAGGGAAAGGGGAAGGGAAATATATAATTCATAGCATAAATACTAATACAAGTAGAGTTACCAATACAATACAGTAGTAAGGAAGAACAACAATAGTTATAACTGTACATATGAATCTATAGGAGACCAGAACGATTGAAAAGTAGAAGAATTATGATGAAAACCTTGTAGTGACAATTGAGCACCTCTTCTTGTAAAGATAATCCAAGACCACCAAGCATGGACTGAAAGGGAAGTAACATCCTTCCAACAAAATGTGATGGATTTCAATGCAGCCGATACCAAAAAGTTAAATAGTTTAGCTTCATTATCTTCAAGGGGTACACTCAAAACAACAGATTTGCATATGATTAAAGTATAAGAGGGTGAATCTGAAATAGGTAGAATTTTCTGTATTACAGTCCATACTTCAGACCAAAATTTCAAAATAAGCGGACATTCAAATAACATATGACGTAAGGAACCAGGCTGCAAATTGCAATGCCAGCATACATTAGATGGTAATAAATGAGCTTTAAATAAACGCAGTGGTGTCCATAAGGAATTAAATAAAATATAAGCATTAGTTTGATAAATTGACACTGGTAAGCAACCAGAAATAGAAAGAGTCCATATTAATGACCAAGAATCACTTGGCAAAGATAAAGATAGCTCATTGTTCCAAAAGGTAGAGAGTGTATCAATATTGGAACCTAAGGATATAGTGAGCTTCTTATAAAATACAGACACCGCTTTAGGGGATAAAGACACAGTATTAACATATAGCATAAAATCAGCTGTCATTTTAGAAGGAATGCCATGTGGGAAAGAATCTAAAATAGAATTACAAAGGAATTGATATTTAGACAGATCAGTTAAAGGCAGATTAAATTTTGATTGGAGGTGAATAAATGGAATAAACGCTCCATCCATGAAAACATCTCCAAGATAAAAAATACCTTTAGCAATCCATGAAGACCAAAACGAAATATTCTTATTTAATTTTAACAAGGCACTATGCCATAAGGACAAATGTACCGTGGAAAGTAGAGGGGATTCAAAATTGGAGTCTAAATCGTTAAAAATTAATCTTGACGATTTAATTATGGAGGACGAGTGTACAATTTTAGATACGGGAGACATGGTTAATAGGGATAATAAAGGAAAAGGTTTAACAAGGGAAGTCTCTATATGATACCAAATAGGGGGTGTAAGCATAGGAGATATATTAAACCATAACGAACTCTGTTTAAGGATAAATGCCTTATGATATAGAAGAAAGTCAGGTAGGGCAAAACCAATATTACATTTGGGAACTTTTAATTTTTTATAAGCTATACGGGGAGGCTTGTTATTCCATAAAAATTTTGATAGAAGTTTGTCAACATCTTTATAAAATTTGAGTGGAAATTGAGTTGGGATCATTGCAAGGGAATAGAATATTTTAGGTGCAATAGTCATTTTAATAGATTCCATTCTCCCCCACCAGGAAAGATGAAGGGAGGACCATTTGGAAGTTTTTTGTTTGATATGTTCTAGAATGAAGTCAGAATTTAATTTTAGGGTAGCATGAAGGGATGATGAAAATAAAATACCAAGGTATTTCAATTTATTCTTTTGCCAAACTATATCTGGTGAGGGTAGCATATCAGGAGTACACAACATATTGAGTGGAAAAAATTCAGTTTTAGTAACATTTAACTTATAACCTGACACAATAGAGTATTTAGAGATAATATCAAGCAGAAAAGGAACAGAGGAATCAGGATTGCTAATAAATAATAACACATCATCAGCATATGCTAGAGTTTTAACAGTAATATCACAAACAGTAATCCCTTGAATGTTTTCGCATTTACGAATGTAATTAAGAAATGGTTCTATACCAAGTAAAAACAAAAGAGGGGAAAGGGGACAACCCTGTCGAGTGCCTCTGAAAAGAGAAAATTGGTTAGAAATCTGACCATTAATAAATAGTCGAGCAGTGGGAGTATAGTATAAAGCAGAAATCATACGAATAAAGGAAGGCCCAAAATTAAAGGATAACAAAGTTTTAAACAAAAATTGCCAATGGATTTTGTCAAAAGCTTTTTCAGCATCTAATGCCATAACACCAGCAGGGTTAAGGATAGAGGAGCTTTGCTCAATAACATGTAGCAACGTTCTCGTATTGTTAGCAGAATATCGATTTTTCATAAAACCAGATTGATCAGGGTGAATAATTGAATGAAGGATAGGGGCTAACCTGGAAGCGAGAATTTTAGCATATAGTTTACAATCTTGATTGATTAAGGAAATGGGACGGTAATTAGCAACAAGGGTAGGGTCCTTATCAGGTTTGGGAAGTACAACAATTAAGGCTTCAGAAAAAGAACCTGAAATAGTACCTGATGAGGAAAAATGAGAAAAAATCTGATTCAAAAAAGGTAAAAGGTGATGTTGGAACTCTTTATAAAATTCTGCGGGGATACCATCAGGACCGGGGGATTTTTTCTTCGGAAGCAATTTAATGGCTGAAAGAATTTCCTCATTAGTAATGGGTAAATCTAATTTAATTTTGTCAGAGGCAGAAATGTGAGGTAAATCAGAGTGTTGTAAAAAGGAATCAATTAAAGAAACATCACAATAATCAGGTTTATTATATAAAGTAGAATAAAAATTCAAAAACTCATTGACGATCTCATTATGAGAAAAAGCAATTTTACCTTGAGGACATTTGATAGATGTAATCTGAGTTTTATCTCGTTTAATACGCAAATAATTAGCCAGAAGTCTACCAGACCTATTGGTATTAAAACGAAATTTGGCATTGGATTTAGAGAGTTGGACTCCAGCTCTAGTACTGAGGATTGCATTGAATTCATACCGCAGCTTTTGCAATTTTACTTTATATTGGGGATCACTAGATGAAACAAATAAACGTTCAAAATGAGCAATTTGTTTTTCTAGAGATTTGATATGTGAATTAAACTTCTTATTTTCATGAGCCATAATAGAAATAGTAGTACCCCTAATATAAGCTTTAAATGCATCCCAGCGAGTGGTAATGGAGGTAGACCCTTCCGAATTAAAAGTAAAATATTCTTGAATAGCTTGGAGTAACTTAGGCTTATGAGTATCGTTAAGGACAATGTCAGAATTCATGCGCCATCTTGACTGCTTAGAAAATGAAGATGATACATTTAATACAAAGGAAATCATAGCATGATCTGAAATGTCGATGGTACCAATGATAGGATCATTAGCAAATTGAATAAGGGAAGGGGAAAGGAAAAAATAGTCTATTCTGGAATGGGAATTATGTGGGTTGGAAAAAAAAGAAAAATCTTTACCAGTTGGATAGTGCAATCGCCAAATGTCAGCTATTTTAGTAGTTTGAAGAAAGGTCTTAAAGGCATGAAAAGTCTTGGACGGTCTAAATCGAGATGTAGACAATCTATCTAACAAGGGGTCCACAAACATATTTAGATCACCACCAAAAATCAATGGAGCATTTCCCAACTTTAAAACTTCTGACGTAACAGATGTCCAAAAAACAGGATCCTCTGACGTAGGACCATAAACATTCATCAAATAGAAAATAGAATCATGAATTTTAACTTTAGCTATAATATATCTACCATCAGAGTCGGAGATCTTATGCAAGACCTGACAATGTAACCTTTTGGCAAAGAAAATAGCGACCCCATTTTTTTTACCTGCAGCAGGTGAAGAAACAATAGAATCCACCCACTTTTTGTTCATATAACTTAAAACTTTATCATCAATATGAGTCTCTTGGACAAAACAGATGTCAGCCTTAGAATTACCTAAATAATCCAAAATTTTTAAACGTTTCACCGGATGTCGTAAACCTTTCACATTAAGAGAAACAATTTTTATATTATGAATGTTAGCCATTAGGATATAAGAGAAGAAAAAGACAGGAATAGGAACAAGAAGAAGATAGGATAAGACAGATTAATAGAGTAACTCTGATCGAAAGATAGGAAAGGGAGAAACAAAAAAGAGAGAGTAAGGTACGAACATGCCACATAAATAAAGACAAGGAAACGCACACCCGTTCACCAAGCATGGCCAGTTACCGTTGGAGCCCATGAAGAAATTTAGTAATAGACCTGTCACAAGAAACCAGCGATATGAAGTCAAGAATTAGGGTCTTGTGTATCCATTGATGGAGGAGCCTGCTGTTCAAGGAAAAGACGAAGATCTTCAGGACGTTGAAAAGATTTAGAGACATTGTCCTTCCAGATACGCATTGTAGAAGGATCAAATAGTCCATACTTGAAGCCAAGACTCCTCAGATGAGGACGAAGAGATGAAAATTCTTTACGAATAGCCACTGTTTCTTTCGCAAAATCCTGATGGATGAAGATTTTGGTTCCATTCACCACTAAAGATGGTATTTCACGAACAGCTTTCCGGATAAGGACCAGGTGGTGATGGCGCAGGACCTTAAATATCATCTGCCTTGGCTTAGAATGACGAGGATTACGATGTGACGGAACTCTATGAGCTTTATCAATTTCAAATTTTTCTGCAAACTTAATATTCAGGAGACCAGGCAAAAGAGATTCAAGATAAAGGCGACAATTGGTCCCTTCAATTTCTTCAGGCAAATTAAAGATGCGCAGATTGTATTGCCTATTGCGATTTTCTAAGTCCAGCAGCTGAGTATGCATTGGCATAATTCTAGTCATTAAAGGTGTAAAAGCATCCAATTTATTCTTATTATCTTGGATTTTAATGGTATTGTCTGACACCTTCATGGACATAGAAGCCATATCTTTACGAACATTTTTAACCTCTGAAGCAATGGAGTCAGTATTCAAACGCAAGGCTTTAATTTCCTCCAAAATCAAAGACAAAGAAGGCTCTGAGGATTCCACCACTTTGGATTTTGTGGGAGGAGGAGAAACCTGCTGCTTCCTTTTATTAGCGGAAGGATTTTTTGAATCCATTTTGAGGTAAAAAAAAAAAAAAAAAATAATATGACTTAATATGAAGAAAAATAGAGTGAGACAAATAACCTCAAAATATGAGGAAAGGTATTGTAAATAACGACAATTGCTTAAATAACACTGATAAATTCCAGGTGCAGCAGCTAAACAGGACTGTAGGCGGAGCTAGGCCCAAGCCAGCCTCTTTCTTAAATGACACTCCGCCCCCAGGCTCACATTCTCGGCAGTACCTCGATGGAGAGCTTGAAGCAGAAGTCTGTGAGGTGAAGAAAAATAACTCCGTCGTCAAAAACGCTCCAAAACGGACTCACAGGTAGGTGGAAGGGTCATGAGGCAAGCGCCGGTATTTTCGCTGGGTTTTTTGCCGGTATATCGTCGTAATTAGGGCTGAAAGCTCCGGGAATCACGGAGCTCCGGTGGCGGCGGCCATCTTAGGTAACGCGCTCGCGCGTCACTCCAAATGACTTTTTCTAATCTTATTCTTGGTACAGCGTGAATGAAGCTTAATCTCTTTACAATGAAGTAACAACACTGGGTGTGGGCTTCCCACAGTAAGGCCAAGCCTCATCAAAGCAACAAAACAACAAGAAAGCCAATACTGAGACTGCTATTTACCTCAAAATAACCTAAGCGCCTGGAATTAAACTAAGTGCGGGGCAGTGACACAGTTCACGAAATAAATCTTTTTTATTTATAAAGCAAGTTTTTTTGAAAGAATACGTTGGTTCATAGTTTACCAGCAATTCAACACAATTTGAAATACAAACAATACAGGGAACATTATTCATAAAAATGACATTTGCTTAAAACGAACATTGATGACACACAATTAGTGAAACAACATCCTGTCATACAAAGTTGATCAACATTCACACTCTGAAGTCACTCTCTCATACTCAACAACAAACACTCAAAACTTTATGTACAAATATAATGTCACAAACTAATTGTTTGGGTGCAAAGAAAAAGGGGATTGGGGGAACACCATAGACAAAAATTCAACTGAAGCAAATCTGTAGTTTCAGAATTTACAAAAAGTGTCTTGTGGCTTTAATAGTCTTATGGAGTTGTAGAGTGGTCTACGCATTTCGAACCCTTAATAATTTCAAGGGGTTCTCATCAGGACCTCATAGCTGAAATAGACAAGGAAACTGAATCAGAAAAAAGGGGGGAAGGTTTAAAAAGGGCCATTCTCTAGCTGCCTATGCACTCCCTCGCTTCCTACCTTGTATGAGAGCTCATACTGTGAATGAAAAACCCGGACGTTGGTCAACTGGAAAAAACCAATAAGGACAATCGATCAGCCTATCATACAATACTCTGAAGCTGTTTGCACCAGTATTACTGTAAAGATGACCAGAACGCAGGTAAGCGTTAAAGTATTTATTTAAGTAAACACCTGACACCAAAGTACGTCTGCTTGCAATAGCCACAGACAAGCAACTGTCATTACAACTGTCAACCTGCCGGTGGTCAGGTAGAACACCCTGACGTCACAATGCACCGGCAGGTAGCGCGAGCAGGGAACATAGCGCGCGTGCATAACCATAGATCACAGTATTAGATAATAAAACATAACACATCTCCCTTCCTAAATTTACAAGGGAACCCTAAGGTGCTAGGCTGTAGCATAAGGATGAGGAGAGGAAAACCACAGCTAATCACAAATGAAATCTTGTAACTTAGCTGGAGGTTTGACTACTCTTCCATATCTGCTAACAGTAGGTTCATCCTCACAAATGACATCCTGTGACATAACATCTTCTTAAACAGATTCATCAGAATCAGAATTTGTATCTCTGTTGGACAGATAACTGTACTCTTCCGATGTCACCTTGCTCTGCCTACTACTACTGTCTTCCAACCGTGAGGGATCAGAAGTGTTCTCACTCTCAGAAGATAACTCGTTTGCACCTAAAGATACAACGTTAGTACCACCTGACCGAGACTCCACAATTCCATCACGGTCCAGAATCCAATCGTAGTTTTGAGAACAGGAAACCTCATAATTTTCTGGAGTGGATTTAGAACTACACAAACCTTCTTCCTCCTTGCATAATGATAAAGCAGAAAAATGCCAAGTTTTCCCATCACTCAAAAGAGCAGAATTACAAAACACTTTCTCTACTTCCATAGGTTGAGAGTACTGATTTTTTCCCTTACCGGTACATCTAGCATTTTTCACTCTCACCTTGTCACCTATCTTGATGTTGACCTTTTTACATGCATTCCTATTGTCATAGTAATTCTTACCTATGGTTTGTGACCTTAGTACATTCTCTTGTATCTCCTCTGGAGACCACATTACTCTTTCTGGGGTAGCCCAACTCACGTTATCCTTAGTTATAGGAGTCCTCCCTCTCAAAAGTACGAAGGGACTAGTACCTGTAGATACACATGGTGTAACCCTGAATGACCAGAGATTTTTGATTATTTGTTTCCTCCATGACATGTCATTCTGATTCGCCAGTTGGATTATGCCTTTAATCACCCGATTAAACCTTTCAACTGCACCATTGCCCGCAGGATGATAAACAGACGTAGTTTTGTGTTCTATCCCATGTTTCATCAGAAACTCTTTGAACATCTTTGATGTAAACTGCGGGCCATTGTCCGACACAATGCATTTTGGAAGGCTCTCTCTTAGAAAAAGTTTGCGCAAAAAACTTACAACGTTTTTAGTATCAGCATCTTGTACTACTTCCACCTCTGGCCATTTTGAGAAATGGTCTACTAGTACAATAAGATACAACAATTCTCCATGTTCACGGATAGGTCCACAAATGTCAATTCCCAGTCTGACCCATGGCATGTTCGGACAAGACAAGGGTTGAAGAGGTGGTCTCAATGTGTGTTTTGTTTTGTCCGAATTTTCACAGGCAGTACAATTCCTGACACTTCTTTCAATGTCTAAGTCATACCCTGGCCACCAGTATGAATTTCTTACTCTACTCTTAGTTTTACCAATACCAAGGTGTCCTTCATTGCAAATACTGAGGAGCTTTGTCCGTAAACCTTTTGGTGGAACAACCTTCCCATTTCTTACAATCAAGTCACCTTCAATAGACAATTCGTCTCTCAGTTCCCAAAAGGGACGTAACAGAGCAGGTAATTTTTTCTTAACAGGCCATCCTGCTCTTATGTATTTCATTACCTCATGTAGAACATCATCTTTTTCCATATTTTCTGACCACTCTGCACCTGAAATACACGGCACTTCTTCTATGACATTAGCTATGCAGAAAGTGTCTATATCTGAAACTTGATCTTCATTGTTAGGTAATGGTAAACGGCTTAAGCAGTCCGCTACCTTGTTTTTCACCCCAGGCAGGTATTCAACTTCATAGTTATATTCTAACAGTTTCATTGATATCCGTGACAATCTGGGGGAAGCAACTCGGAGCCCCTTTGTGGACAGCACTTTTACTAAAGGTTTGTGATCGCTCCTAAGGGTGATTTTATACCCCCAAATGTACTGTCTAAAATGGTTCAACGCCCATGCACATGCTAGTGCCTCCCTCTCAATCACAGAATACCTTTCTTCTGTAGGCGTGATTGAACGTGAGGCAAAAGCAATGGTAACTTCTTTTCCATCCCCATTGACCTGTGAGAGTACTGCACCCAACCCCTTATTGCTTGCATCAGTAGTAACTATGCTCTTTAAAGAGGGGTTAAACCCTTGAAGGGGTGGTGCATCACAAATGTCCTCTTTTATCCTGTTAAATGCCTCTTCACAAGTAGCATTCCACTCAAATTTATTTTTCAGTTTAATGAGTTCTCTCAAGTGTAAGGTTTTAGAAGAGAAGTTCTTTACGAATTTTGCATAAAATTCTGAGAGGCCTAGGAATGCTCTGACCTCTTCCTTATTTTTGGGTGATGGGGCTTGCCTAATTGCTGACAGCAGCTCTTCCTTTGGTTTTATACCATTCCCATCAATTTCATGTCCCAAATAGGTGACTTTATTCGCAGCAAATTTACATTTGCGCAAATCAGCTGTAAGTCCATGATGTTCTAGTAACCCTAGGACCTTGTTGAGTTTTGCATCATGTTCGCCTCTACTTTTGCCAGTTATCATGATGTCATCTTGGAAAATTAAGAGATCCTTTTCTCCTTTAAAAAGTTCACTCATCAACCTCTGAAACATGGCCGCAGCTGAGGCCAGTCCAAAAGGTACTCTTTTGAACCTAAAACACCCCAGAGGGGTTACAAAAGTGGTTAAGCTTCTGCTCTTGGGATGTAAAGCCACCAGGTGGTAAGCAGAACTTAGGTCAATGGTAGAAAACCATTTTGCTCCATTAGTACGGGACAACATCTCACTAATCTTTGGCAAAGGGAATTGATCTACCAAAATGTTTTTATTTAGATCGCGTAGATCAATACATAAACGAAGCTTGCCATTAGGCTTCTTCGCGACAACCAAAGGTGAAACCCACTCTGCTGATTCCACAGGCTCGATGATGCCCTCTCTCTGCAATTTTTTTAAGTTCATTTTCCACTTCCCCAATGATTGAAAACGGTATGTTTCTGGACTTGTGTATGCAAGGCACAGCATCTCTTTTGAGTTTAATTTCATGGACAAAACCTCTAAGTTTCCCAATGTTCTCTGAAAATACCTTAGGATACCTTTTTGTGTAATAATTGTTACATTCTTCCTCAGTTTGTAAGATGAGGACAGGATCCGGACTGTTAGGATCCAGGATTATACCTAATTCTCCCTGATCAATCCACCCTAACACAGATGGACCCACCTTAGAGACATACAGTTTGCCCATTGTTTCACGGGATTTAAACTGGAACAGAAGTTCCCTGTAACCTAACATTTCAATAGGTTCATAATTAAATGACTTTGGTGAAATATCCGGATTCTTTAATCTTTTTCCAATGACAGGTACAAATTTCTCTAACCATACCTCCTCATTAACTATAGTATATGGCGAGCCTGAATCTGCTACAATTGACATGTCCACCCCACCAATGTTCATGTCACAAATCGGCTTCTTTTTTTTGTTTACCCCATCTTCTACATTCAACACAAATAAGTTCATATCATCCTCATCAGAAGATGTAAATTCTTCTTCTTCTTCTAGAATTACAGCTTTTACATTTCCACTCCCTTTTTGTTTCTTAGGACACATTGCACTAAAATGTCCTACCATACTGCAATTTGAACATTTTTGTCTCACAGCTGGACACGATCTGTCGTTGGCCAAATGGTATCTACTGCCACATCTATAACATTTCCTGTCATCTGAAAGCTTTTTTTTATGGCTAGCATCTCTATTCTGTACGTATCCAGAATTGGGTTTATTATTACTTTTCCTAGAACTTATGACTTTAGCCACCATAGATTTTTCCTCCACGGAGGATTTTTCTTCCTGCAAAACAGCCTTTGCACATCTTCCAGTTAATTCAGTACATTTAACTATTTCTACTACTTCTTCCAACGGTAATTCACCTTTTGCCCACAACTTTTCCTGTACATGTTTATTTGAGGATCTCATAACAACCTGGTCACGAACCAGTTCGTCATGTAATGCCCCAAATCTACACGTTAGTGCCAAGTTTTTCAACGCAGCAACATAGTCTTCTATAGACTCTTCAGGTGCTTGCTTGCGTTGAAAAAATTTAAATCTGTTGACTGAAATAGAAATGGTAGGTTTAAAATACATAGTCAAATCTTCTAATGCAATAGTATATACATCTCCTGGCCTTGCTTTTTTGTTTATTCTATTATAAATTTTCATAGCCTTTGCACCTAAACAATGAAGAAGGATTTTCTTTTTCTTCTCTGGGGTCAATTCTTCATCCCCCTCAAAAGTGGATAAATAATTCTCAAAATACTCCCTCCATTCTTCCCATTTAAGTGCGTCATCCCCTGTAGAGGGTATGAATGGTAAGGGTGGAGATAAATTCCAAATATTCCCTGAAGCCATCTCTTATGCTTTCAAGTAACAGTTAAAGACCAGTGCTAAAGAAAATGCTATAATTTCCTGTATACGTCACTGAACTTAAATATGCAATAACTTATTTAGATTATTACTTTGATGAATGTTATCAATTTTACATTCACAAAACCAAAAACAACTGAACATTCCCCTTTGAACTAGATGTGTTCCATATTATTTTAGCTATTCAGTCGAAGTTTTTATTTTTTTTATTTTAATCCAAATCTCCTGTGAAACTCCTGTGAAACTGTAAGTGTTTTTCTTAAAAATAATATTCCTTTTAAGGTGTGCGTGTCACTGCTCTTGACAACGCACAAATTCCAATTTCCAGCAATAAATGTTTCTTATCGTGATGTGGTGTGCGTATCACCGTAAGAATGACAAGCACGCATATTCATACAATATGCCCAAAATGGCCGCCAGACGTCGTCGAGCGCTGCGTTTCATTGACGTCACCGCTGAGCCTGAGAGGATTTATTTTTCAGGAATCGTTGTGTGTGTACGCGGGAAAGCGGTCCATGCTTATGCCTCCAAACGCGAAGACGCTCCTCCTCAAAACAGCCAGCTCACGCACTTCCTCTACACCGACAGGACTGACACGGAGGGCAAAAGACACACACGGAAAGCGACGGCAATTTTCCTCGCATCCGCAGAACAGAAATTTGTCAAAAGATGAGGGCAATCAGGAACCAAAAACAAAGGCAGCGACCAGTACGTCTTAACACCTCTCTTTTGGAAATCACCAAAAAAAAAATATCCTCTGCTCATCCAATTCTCATCCCCAATTTTCCTCATCCGCTCAGGATTGACGAAATTGCTTAACACCCCGACAGCACGCAGGGCTTACCCAAACAGCAGGTATATGCGACTCACCCAAAAAAAATATGGCGTGGTTCAGCGTGACATCCCGAATAGCTTCCTCAGGAATGTTCCTTATACGCCCACAAGTTCCGTCGCATTAAGGGGATGAGTGACTCAGTTGACACACGCAGCACCAGTCTGGATGAACAGCAGCACTCCCAGAGATTCCGCCTCTCTTCACATACTTAAAGGAACTCCGATGAGATGGCATAAAATTGCAGTTCAAGACGTACCCAACAACAGAATAGGTGGCTTCTGGTGGGTTCTTCCTGGTGTCAGGCTCTCCGCATCGTCGCCACTTGTAAAGATGACCAGAACGCAGGTAAGCGTTAAAGTATTTGTTTAAGTAAACACCTGACACCAAAGTACGGCTGCTTGCAATAGCCACAGACAAGCAACTGTCATTACAACTGTCAACCTGCCGGTGGTCAGGTAGAACACCCTGACGTCACAATGCACCGGCAGGTAGCGCGAGCAGGGAACATAGCGCGCGTGCATAACCATAGATCACAGTATTAGATAATAAAACATAACAATTACATATCATGATTGAACAAAGCTTCTACTTACAGTCGCAACTGTGAGGTGGACGGGAACTCTGTGGGAACACAAATGCCATAATCAGTGTGGTGCTAAATTGTGAAGGCTGAAACAGTTAATACACGTGCGGCGTCTGACTTACTGTGGAATTATGTTCGATTTCACAACAATGGACTTTGGCAGTGAAGCTCCGATTGAATCACCTGCAGGCCTGGGGGTGAAAACGAAAAGAGAAAAAACCCGCTTTAGCCGCGTGGTGGCCTCAGTGGAAAGTGCGGTTATGTCGCGTTATTTCGGGTTTCACGTACCGTAAAAAAGCAGCCTGTCCTCTGTAATGTGGTCTGCGTGACACGATCTGTGTGTGCAGACGCTGCGGGGATGCGAATTTTTTACATCCGCCGTAGCGGGGAAGGAATTCTGGGTACTGTAGTTTGAGCAGTGCAGCGTAGAAACTAGAGCGCTTTTTTTCTGCGTCTATCACGGGGCTTATCTATATAAGCCCATATGTTGGCCCATATCTTACGATATCCATTATAGGTATCACCCTGCTGGAATAGTGTGCTGTCTCGCATATTTCAAAGGCGCTCAACTTGTGTAAACCACATACGCGTTTCGGGCTGTTCGGATGGACACATACGTAAAGTTAACATATGTTCATTAAGTCCGACCGAGCAAGTCATGGGCTTGTGAATGAGCATTGCATCATGCTTAGAATCCTTATGATTGATAATCAATATAAAGCACCCACTGTGGGTCGGGATGTAGCGGTTGGATACAGTGTCCCCTAGAGGTCACGATCAAATGTGTTGTTGTAGTCGTGAGTGGCCCGTATTACGTATTCCAGCAGTCTCAGTATTGGCTTTCTTGTTGTTTTGTTGTTTTTTTGTTAATCTCTTTACAAAGCACTTTTTAGCCGCATGAAACTTGTTATGATGCTCTTTTACATAATTTTTTTTAATCATTGTATTTATAAAAAGGGCGGCATCAGATCAATTGATATTTAATGTATTATATATTACTGATTGCAATGGTTTTAATTAACTGAGCAATATAGATTTACTTACTTACTCAATCAGCATCAGCGCACTGCAATGTTCTCTGATTGGGTGGATGAGTAGACTTCTGTTAATCAGTGGCCAGGTAGCATCCCTGCTCAATTCCAAATGAATCTCTAGTGGAAAATAGTACTGCCTGTTGAGAAACTTCTGCTCTTACAGTCACTCAAATTGTAGGGGTACCAATCTTGTGACAGGATTGCCTCATCCCCTTAGCAGGAGAAAATGTGCAACAGTTTCTACCTGTGGTATGGGTAATTGAAAAGTCTGTGAATTATCAAAATCAAGTGAATTTGTTGGTATGCAAAGCTTTCCACGCATACCCCCTGGGAGCCTCCACTCCCTGCCTACGAAGGAAGATTTACTAGTGTCTTATTACACAACACTGTGATAAAAGTGTGCTTAAATACATTTATTTTACTTGTACAAAGCCACTGTTTATGAAACAAAAAAAAGAAATATGCATTCTTGCAAAAGTGCGTTTGCACTCACGGATCACCCCATTTGCATATGTAAATTGAACTTACAGGTGCAAATGGCCTTGAGACTTTGCTCTTTGTTACAAGCGGTATTGATGCCTTAATGACTAACAGGAACAAGAACATGCAAAGCACTGTGGAGCATCCTGTGATTGAAAACAAATATAATTGAAAAACATTGATACATTTTGTGGGCTGGCCAAACATTTATATTGATGAAAATATCTTAGATTCTGCAAAAATCACAATAAGAAATTGCGAAAAGAAGGACAAAAGTAACACAAACACACACACACACACACACACACACACATATTACTTTTGTTGCCTTTATTCGACACACTTTGCCGAGGCATGCACAACTTTGTTTAAATTAAGCATAATGGCCATGTTGTTGGTTTTGCATAGTTCAGGCACATTACAAGCTTTAAAGGCAGTTGTTTACGGTTTGCTTTGTAGCGTTCTAGTTATTGTTGCAGCATGAAATATGACTTTAAAAGGGATAATGTAAGGACAAACCTACCCTCGAAAAGTCCAAATCATTGGTTTCGTTGACCGAAGGCTACCTGGGGAACGTAATGCTCGGAATCAAGTGCAATTTAGTGCTTGCTGTGATATGTGCTTGGCTGTTGCAAAATAAAATCAATGATTTCTCTAAAAACAGCTTCCCTGGAGAGGAAGGAGTAGAAGGTCGCGATAGCTTACCGTTTTGTTTGCCTGTCTGTTCCTTGTGTGATGACAAATCATGCAGCAAATAATGGCAGCTCGGTCTCTGCCACAAAGTGGCGGGTAATATAAATGAGGCGAATACCAACCAATGAGATAATGTTATCCTTTGAGGGTAACCCCCGAACCCCCCACCCTTGCCATCGAAATGAAGCAGTTTAGAATCTGAAATTCTGAATTGCATTTTGACACACAAACAATTTTCATTTGTCAGTCTTGTTTCACCAGTCCCATTAGGAAGGTTTAACCATTGCATGGCACGTGAGTTTTATTTTTCTAGTTTTCTTGCTATTGATGTAACAAAGCACGTCGGAATACAGTTGAATGTCGATCATTTAAAGTATTTGCAATACATATTTTTTTTAAATGTGAAAGTCATCTGATGTACACACATTACGATATTTCCCTGAAACTACGGGGCATATTTTCAAGAATGTGTGATAACCATTGCCAAATTAACTTAACGCAACTCTTCTCATCGCAGTCCATCAGGACAAAATAACACAGCATGAACGTTGTATTCCCAACCCGGCGGCACCATGCGATAGTAGCAGGATACCGGCCCAAATGCCCGCCTAAAAATTAACGCGACCATGAAAAAATGCGACACATGAACGCGAAAAAAGATTCAATGCCTCAAATCGCGATACAAAAATCAGTGACAACCAGCGACAGGCCTGCAATTCCCATACGTCATTCGGCAAAATGCACTATAAAAGCAAAAAAAAGACACCAAAACCAAAGCAAACTGCGTAGCACCATGGATGCACCTGGCCCGAGAGCAGAGGACAACCAAAACCCCACAAAGCCCCACGGAGGACTAGCCAGGAACCCTTTGTTCGGGGAAGGGCAAGGAGAAGAGGAAGAGGGAGCAGGGTTCAGCCCGCAGGAAGACCGGATTATCGTCACAGAGGTGATAGAACACTACCAACAACTGTTCATCACCTCCACTGCATCCGTGGCAACACAAACGGAAATATGGCAGTTCATCGTCAACAACGTGAATGCAGTCAGAGTGTTGAGGAGGTCAATGGATGAGAAGGTCAAGAGGTGCTGGCAAGATGTGCAAAGCCAGACCAAACAGAAACTCGCTGCCAACAGGAAGGCAGCAAAGGCACTAGGGGTGGTAGTCCTGCACCACAGGAGGAGCTGGATGAGCTGGAGGAAATGGTGGCCACAGTCATCAGTGTGGAGACGGAGTAACCACCAGGGACTGGGTGGATGGAGGGAGATAGGCACAATGGCACACTCATGTGTAGCACACTGCACACACACAATAATAGTGGAACATGTCCCTGATACCCTAGGCACACGGCAGCACACACAGAAACACCAAGTATGCGCCCGTCCAAGATGTGGACAAATGGGCCCCCCTCAATAACAAATAACAGTGTGGATCCCAGTCGTGGGACCCTAGGACCTAGCTCAGCTCAGGTGTATGATTGCTTTAAATCACTATGCCTTAGAGAAAGAAAAATGTCTTTCTAGTGTCCCCTCACTCACCGGGGTTTCCCCACGGTGACATGCTTCATCATTGGGGCCATCCCAGTTCTCTACGAAAAGGGGCATGCTGCGACTCACGAACTACGCAGGAGCACTTTTAGTGTGAATGACTATGTGTGGTGCAAGAAGAATAAGTGGAGTGGGTGTGTGAGTATTAAAAATACCATACTTAGTGGGCCTAACTGTTTTATTGAGCTCCTATGCAGGTATATTAAAAGTGGGGTTAATGTCACTGTAGGGCAACCTATAATGTGGTTGACTCAGTGATCAATATGGTCGACATGTTTCATGCTACCCCTAGCATTTCTTCGGGACCATGCAGGGACCAGCCCTGCATATGCCACTCCTAAATCCCAATCGTGGGGACAGTGAATTTATAACAATAATAAAGTGGTTTTATGCATGCATTTATATTAAAATACATATGTTCCTCTCAACTAGTAGGTGCTGTAAAATAAAGCATAATGTTAATAACAAACCTTCCCTGTGGGAAGGTACACATAGTACATTTGCATGCCACTCGCATTCTGTGTTTAGAAGGATGATTTGCGCCATACTGGCGCGTGCAGGCTTACCAAAACATTAGTCCAAAACGTCGTGAAATTGTTCGTGAATTCACACAAATAAACAAGACAGGACTTTTTTGTGACCAAACATTAGACATACACAACATATACTAGGTACACAGAAAAGATAAAGATCTTCAATAGTTACTTATTGAAGCGAAAAATGACACTTCATGGTCTCGCTGGGGGGTCAATTTCACTTATGGGATACACTGCTGTAAAAACGGTGAATATATACAATGCTCGTTAGGTGGGAATCACCGTGACCATTGTGTTCGTAAATGATCACTTTGTTTCTTGGACTAGCTTTGTCCATTTACACAGAAATATGGTACTTACATCCTGTGTTGTGAAATCGCGCTTCTCTACCTACTCAGCACCTCCCCGGGACCGCATCTTACCTGGTCCCCACCGGCGTATTGGTTTTGTATGTTCCGGTCGTGGAGCAGGGACGGAGACGCCCTCAAAAACTAGACCGCTTTAGACGTGGCGGCCATATTGGAAGTATGTCTTTGTCCGCGAAGCTTTAGAAAGGGAAAACGGCTGGTTTATTCGGAGTTGCCGAGTAACGCTGGCATCACCGGTTCAGGATAGACAGAAAGAACATATTCCCACTTAGAACCATATTCGCATATCTCTGCGTAGTGTGAATTTATTATTACCATCTACTCAAAAAAGGTGGGAATTAATTTCGAATCCGAACCTTGTTCGCTTATTTAATTTAAATTAAATTTTATTACAAATAGAAACAAAAGAGCGAGGTAATACTCAATATTCTCAGTGACTGTATCTCTGATAGTTCCAGTAGTAAGATGTTACGTAAGGGAAAGTATCTAAAGATCATATCTTTTTATAGAGGGTATGTGTCCCCCGGAAAAGATTTATGTCGGGTCATGATTAGTTCACTTTTTATAGGACCGGTGATAGTGGCATACAGTTTCTTGATCAATGGTCGTGCCACATATTGGACAGGGTTCACTTTAGGCTTAGTTTGGAATTTGTATTAGACTTACAGGGCAAATTCAGTCTGTCAGGAAAGGAATTTCATAATTCTTAATATCCAATCTCATAAGGAAAGGAATTTCATAATTCTTAATATCCAATCATATGAATGCACCCCAGGGGATGTCATCGTTCAAACCGAGGGTGTCTGTACGTAGTCTGAACACCCATCTTTGTTCACGTTCATGAAGAAACCTTTCTTGATTCTCTTTGGTCTTTGCAGTTTCCAACACTACCCACCTCATGTCGTTGGGAGTGTGATTTGATTCGATGAAATGGTTTGTCATTCTTGTTGTGGTTCTTTTGCACCTAATGGTACTACGGTGTTCCACTATCCTTGTGCTCACCTTACGTGTGGTCATTCCGATATAATGCAAATTGCAAGTGCATGTAATCATATATACTACCCCACTGGTATTGCAATTCGACATCTGTCTCAATTCCCAGTTGGTTCCATCATTGAAAATCACATTCTTTGTGTTTGTTGTCAGATGGCAGGCACTGCAGTTATTACATGCATAGTGGCCAGTGGGTAGAGTTTGCTGTCTGATAGAAGGACGGTTGGATTTCGGACGAGTATGGACCAAATGATCTCTGAGATTCTTGGCTCGACGGTGGCTGAACATTGGGACTGGTATAGTCAATTCTCCACTGTTGACGATAGCTGAGTGCTTCTTCACTATTTTGGTCACTTAGTCTGATACTTTAGTGAATGTAGTAATGCAGATAGGTCTTTTATTCTCAGTTGTGTCTTTTACCTTAGGTTCTAAAATGCATCCCTATGATTGTTGGATGCCCGTTTGTTTGCCTTTCTTACTATTTTCTTTGGATAGTTACGTGCGTGTAATTTCTTACTCAAATCATCCGCTTGCACTTTATAGTCATCTTTGTTTGAACAATTTCTCCTTAACCTAAGGAATTGGTCGAAGGGGAGGTTCTGTTTCAGATGTCTCGGATGGAAGCTATCATATGTAAGTAGACAATTCCGTGCTGTAGCTTTGAAGTGTGTCGTAGTCTTCAGATGTCCGTCCTCTGCCATGATGTTAAGATCCAAAAACACCAGTTGGGATCTACTGAGGGTTGTGGTGAATTTGAGGAATCTATCCTGCTGATTCAGCCATTCAAAAAAGCATTCTGCTTCATCCTCATTGCCATTCCATATTACCAGGACGTCATCGATATAACGTTTCCACAGTATAATATGATCCCTGTAAGGATTGTTTTCGTGCAATATTTTAGTTCTTTCAAGGTGGTGAACGTAAAGTCCTGCTATGCTCGGCGCAAAAGTGCTGCCCATACTCGTCCCATGTAGCTGACGGTACAGGGTATCCTCGAACCAAATTTTTTTTTCGGTGAGTGCCAAGCGACAACATTCTAGCACCACATGCCTTGGAGTCTTGTAATTCCACTGGGAATCAAATAGTACCTCCTCGAGAATTTCCAAGGTTTCATGGTGGGGGAGGCTTGTATACAAGCTCTCCACATCCAGACTTATGAGTATGTTAGATGTGGGTTCCAAGATCTGTTCCTTTAATAGGCAAAGTACATCTTTCGTGTCTCTTAAATAGGTGTCTGTTTTTTGTACCAATGGCCTCAAGAAAGCATCCGCAAACTTGGAAAGCGGCTCAAGGATTGATCCAATGCCCGTAACTATGGGTCTTCCCGGTGGTTTAGTTAGGGGATACCCCCCTCAATAACACCAATGCCACAACCTACCCATGCACTTGTGCAGAATCCAGAAAAGTAGCGGCTCTGTGAGCCACACTGACAATGCAAATGACACTGCATGACTGATAGCATGGCTGCCGTCAAAATACACGACATGGTGCACAAGATGACATTGAGCTGGCCCAGTGTGGATCACATCCAGAAAGGAGCAGGTCACTCGCTGACATATCCACATGCACCTACAACCCATGACGTCAATAACAGATCTGCAGACAAACAATGCACAAGAGCACAAAATCTGTTCAAAATCTCAAATGAGCCAGGTGGCAAACATCCCCGCACCCGAAAAGCACACAAGTCAAACGCACACCACCTCAAAGGGATAAGGGGCCGGAAAATCATAGCTGCAGTGACGACTCACACACACATGGCAATCGCAGCACATCAACATAGACGGCAATGTAGTACAAAGTGCAACACTTGCGCCACAGGACAGAGGACACAACTGGTGCAGCTTGTGTATAGAAACTGGCCATTCATATCTGGCATTGCATGACACTGTGAGATGATAATGTACAAGTACAACCACACATTCGCCAGGTATTCGAAATGTCCACTGGCTCCCATCAAATAGCCAGCTCCAACAAAACAGTCACAATGTCATGCAGTCTGTATGTAAACATCTACAAAGCGTCAACATACATGGGACACACTGTTAACCTGCATATCCCCTTTACATTGCAGAGGGACAATCAACACTTCCTACAGAGCAGACCACACATCTCTACAGTGATGATGAAGAGGATACTCTGCACATTTGCTCAGACACCCTCCAACGTCTAATGGACAACCTCCGCACCCCACCCCCAGCTGCATCAAGGTTACCCCAGCCCCTGCACAGACCACACAGCAGGAAGTACACACCACCACAGCTGTCTCCCAGGACCCCCATGATCAACACATGGAATTCCAATGTCGTGTGTTCGGTTGCCAGGAGGAGATGGCTGATCTGCTGCGGGTTGGGTTTGATCTCGTGGCAGCAAAAATCAATGCCGTACGTGGGTGTCTGAGTCCCATCAAGGACCACTTACAGTCCCCATCGGACGCCCACTGTCCGCAACATGCTCTCCCACAATCCTTGGCTGACATCGCTGGGGCCATCACTTAGATACAAGAACTGTCTAGTCAGAGAGGCTGCAGTGATGACAGCACAGAGTTGGCACAGATGCGCAGGACAATGGAGACCATGGAGCCGATGCAGGCTGGAAGTATGGCTGCCAGGGCTGAACACCAGCGAGATGTAGCTGGGATGTTCCATGCCTTGCAGTTCCTCATCTTGCCATTGCTGCCACTGAGCCTGTCCCAGAGAACTGCTGCGGGAACTTTGACACACACATATCTGACACCTGATGTGTCAGTGGCACACAGTGATGCAGCCATACCACCTTCGCCCCCTGATGTGTCAGTGGCAGACAGTGATGCAGCCATAACACCACCAATCACACCTGACACACCGGACACAGAAGACATATCAGAGGAGTAAGATGTGAATGGTAATGACTGTGTGGGGAAGGAGGTAGTAGCATCCATCCCTGCCATATGGCCTGTCCCTGCCTGGTTCAGCCCTATGCCTCATGCCCTGGAACAACACCTCCCACTGTCCCCCAAAACACTCTGCAACATTCACCTTGACCCCGACATAGACTGCCATATCTGCTCTGGTTACCGACGAAACAGCAATCTGGCTACGGACTGAACTCTTCCTCTTCAGATTACCTTTTCATTCCCCCAAGGACTCTGGTTGGCCCACCACTGGGCAACCATCTAATGTGGGCTTGGCATAGCCATGTACTGCTCCAGCTCCGACATTCCCCAGAATGTGAATAAAACACAGATGTGTCATGTCTATGTTCACTCAAGTACATAAGTAAGGATGAATGTAGGGACAGTGTTTGCACTAACAGGAACACCCTGTTAAATGACATCAATGCGCATGTTTGACCAAGATCCACATGGCCAATCAGATGACTGGGAAGGTGTGAACTAGCTGTGACATCATAGCACATGAACAACAATCTCGCAACCCCCCATCGTAGGCCCACATCCATGTATTTAATTAGGGCTGTGTATAGAAATGACAACATCTGTAGCATGCCTGAAGTGGTGTCCCCAATACATGTGACAACAGAATGTCTCTTCGCATACCTACTCACCCACATCTGTGTGTACACAGTCTGTTTCGATGGATAACATTGCTCTACATGACAAGAAGTTGGACACCATACTAACATTTCTGGAGACACGTAGGTGCACAGGTCTGTCAGCAACTATCCCAAACACAATGTCTGGCTCACAAAGGTGGAGCTGTCAAAAGGGACCCACCACCATTGTACATGCGTCAGTCAGTCCCTCACTGTGTACAGACAATGCTCATTGAGGCAGACGATTTGTCATTCTAATCAACACTCATCATAGTTGAACACTAGTGAAGTTGCGTAGACTTTATTAGCATGTCAGTATGAGCAAGGCAAGGGCCACAACATGCAGACAAATGCTTCAGACACTAACAGGCAGCATAGGAACATTTCGAGGTGCAAGGAATGGGGAGTCATAAATTAAGACAAATCATTACGGATGGCAACAAGCTCAGCCCACCTTGCCTTGCTGGATAAGTCATATGATGTTTGGTGTTTGCTCATTGCCCCATGTCAGGGGACACAACTCACAGCCCATGGGATCTGCATAGTGCTGTACAACTGGACTGTGCCAACTGTTTGCTTTGCTGACAGTGAGCAGGTGAAAGGGTCCTATAAGGTCACATGTCGTATTACATTTCCATGTGTGTCCTCTCCCCCAGCAGTATGTCCGAATTGGGAATGTTGCCAAATTACGCTGTGCAGCTCCGCCCATGGGACTGCATCACCTTGCATAGGTTTGTGTACACACGCGTAGTTCCACGCACATGTATTCTGAGTCCAGGCGAAGGCAGACATGTCCACTGTTGTGGTGAGATATGTGACCTTTCCCCAAGATGCAACAAGGTATTGGAACATGTGCTGTGGGTGACAATCAGTTGTGGCAGCAGGAACGTTGTTACTAGTCCATGAATGCGTGTGCAGCTTCATGGGCAATCTGTTCCAAGAGTACGTTGTTGTCGAGTTCAAAGAACATGAGGGAGAGCCAATCCATTAACTGGTCTGGGCAACTGTGCTTCGTCCACGCTGTTTCACCAATCCGCAACATAGACCAATAGGGGAGCACCTTGATGTGGTCACTGCACACGAGGAGTTGTGCAACCTCCCACGCACAACTGCAAGCACTTACATCAAAGATCAATGCATCCCATGCACGGGTATCCCGGTTACACTCCAGTTCATGGACCAACAGGGGGAGCATACACAAGTCATAATCCAGTTCAGCTAGCATTGCGTTGGATAGGCAGACCTCCATGGGCTACTCGAATTTGCATGATTGACAGTGGAGCCAGGGCTGGACGCAGGTGACCTAGGCAAGACGAAAACTCAGACGGTAACTTTTGGCAGTGATCCCAACAGATGCAGCATTCGTGCACGGTACAGTTCCATGTGACATGGGTTGTGCATGTGCCCGGGATGGGCTGCCATTGCGTTTGTTGGTCTCGCAGAACCGGCACTCCTCAGACCGGCTTAAGTTCTGTGGACAATATGCCACAGCTCTGGGCAATGAGTCATATATGTGTGCAGCGTGTGGATGTATGGGTTGTTTTTTACCAGTGTGTCAAGGGCATCCCTTGCAGGTGTACCTCGAGCAGGGACAAGTGTGTGTGGACACATTAATTGTTCATAAGCGCAGTTCGTGGAGTGGGAGTCGTCAGAGTCTGGTATGGTATCTCACTCAGGGTGTGCCAGCCACATTCATGACCAAGGTCGGTGGTTCGGTTGTCCTTCCGCCTTGTGTATTGAGACAAAGGGGCTTTCATACCTAACTTTAGTCTGACTGCTGCTTGCATTTCTAAAATGTGATGTGGCCTTCGCGCTGTCATTGATGCCAGGCCTTAGATTTAGGGTGCACCAAACGCGAAACATACGCAGCAATTGACATGTATGGATGAGCCAAGGGCCCGATTGGCCTTGCGCTGCTTGTTCAATCTCTCTCTTTCTCTCTCTTTCTTTCTCTCTATCTCTCTCTCTCTCTCTTTCTCTCTCTCTCTGTCCTTTGGTGAGTGCCTGACACACCTTCTTATCTTGGGTATTGTCTTGCAGGCTGTGAGTTACAGATCATCCAGGGATGCCCGCCATGACTCTTCCAAATAGTTGTTTGGAGACAAATATGATTGTGATATTTTGTTTGGACTTTCAATGGTGAATTAATGTTTCTGATTTTCTGTACTCACATGAATGTTAATTGTTGTAAAATGGCGACATCAGGCGAATGCTTTTGTTCATGATTTTGTGATGTTTATGTGCAATATCTTCGTCTGGGGATGTGAGGGGTGCCTGGGTAGAGCCCTGGGGTGTGGGGGGGTGCCCGGGGTAGGGTCCAGGGTGGGGGTGGGTAGGGATCCGGGGGGTTGGCATAGGGTGTTGTGGCCCTCTTGGGTGTCTGAGCTGCATGATCGCTGGCTCCATGGCATCTGTTGCCCTTCAGGTGTGGCTCTGGGCTGGGTTCCTAGTTTACACCAGGTCAGATCAGGTGTTATTTTCCTGCTGCTAACGCGCCTCATCACCTGTTTTGTGTTCTTATTGCAGATCTGGCTGGTCGTTGAGAATGTTGTGAGGTGGTGTTGCTGCAGGAACGCCTACTCTGCATATGATTAGCATTAGTTGCCGGACTCATCTGTGCTCATCTGTGGTGATGTATTCTGCGGCAGCTATCACAGGTAAACTGGTGATATGGGCTGTTATCACCATGCTAAAATGATAATTAAGTAGCTTATTGCACTATTGCATCCAGAGCTCTGTGTGTATGTAGCCTGAAAGTCAGAGGTGTTGAAAATAGGAATTTAATAACATGAGTGCCACCGAGTTGGGTTGGAGTTGGCACCTGCTGTCTGCACAAAGAGATCTGCAAAATGAAAGAGTGCGCTATATAAATTGAATAATTATTGTTCAGGCATATTTACAAAGTTAGGGTATATACAAAATAGCACATTGGAATTAATTCACACTGCTTATGGCCAAAAACAGTTATATTTACCCTCTCAGCTTTCCACAGGATGTGTATCAAACGTAAAAAATGTACTTATTGCATAAGCGTACTCCATGAATGCTTACAATATTTTAATATTGAGCTTCATGCATGGTGTTTGGTCTGGAAAGTTCAAGGTGTGTTTTGTATTGAAAGTTTGGGAAGGAGAAAAGGACATCCCCGACTTCACAGTGGTCCTGGGGAACTGGGTTCTTAATAAGTACAAATATTACTGAGGTGCAGAAAAAAATTTGCATTTGCACAGCGGGCTACAGTATCCCTAGTTGGAATTGTTTCCTACTTATAGCACTGGAATTGGAAAAGAGACGCTCTACCTTGAAATTCCCGGTAATAGGTGTGCTGTGACTAACACTGTTCGTGATTTATTAAAACATTTGTTCACACCTGTGCATGGAAGTATTTAAACAAATCTAAATGTATAGTTTTTATTTGGAAATTAGGCCTAGTGTGCATACTTATCCGATTCCCCGACACTCCTTACTCTCACAACCTCAAGCATTTGTTTTGCACATTTGTGCAAGCCAGATATTTCAACTTTCCTTGAAGACATACCACCTACAAACCAGAACCCTTATTCATAACAGAAACCTGTTGCACACTGTCATCCACCATATTTGACAAACTGTTACCAGAAGCCTTTCTTCTACAACACAACATTCTCTCTCACAAAAAGTAGGTGGCAGAAGGTTGAACAGCCACAAACCAAAAGCTCAGTTCTCATATCTGCCAGTCTTACTTTGACTCATTCAATGTGCTATTATGCAACTTCCCCCATTCTTCTCATATATGACCCGTTTTAACTACATCTAACAGCCACCTGGCCACAACCAATATTTGTTGCCCAAATCCCAGACATTTCCACATCAATGTTGCTCTCACACCCTATCGTCCTGGGAGTCTTTGGTCACCCTGCAGACTCAACAAACAAAACCAATGAATAATCCATCCTGGCAATTCTTAACATGCTTGATCTTACCTATCACTTTTACCATTCAACTTGAGCTTTATTCAACAAAAATGTCATAAAAGCAGTTCACATAAAAACATATATCACAAGTTCTAAAAAGATCAGTACAATAAAATTTGGATAAAAAGAGAGAATCAAACACGTTAAAAAACATATACTCAATGTTGGCAGTTAAAATTAATGCTGTTAAATGGTAAAACGTTTTTTTTTGAAATCCCAGCATTAAGCTATAGCTTATTATTATTGGCAACGGGAGCCTTCATTCATCAATGTACTAAAAAAAGCTTAGATCTAATTGTCCACATCCATCTCAGAAACTTTGCCATTGATAATACGTACAACACTGATGGATCAGAACACAATATTCTCATTGCTACACTCGACAATTGAGTGCCCATGTTCTTACAGATGGCTGCTAACCAGTCTATGGGGCAGCATACGCCGGACATACAAACAGTACATGTATGTATGTTTCTTCGAAGTCAGTGCAGTTTTGACATTTGACGATGGCCGCAGCAGACAATGTGCCTGTGAAGGACTTCAAGGGTAAACAGCATGCTCTAAACTGAAAATGCAGTTTACGATCTAGCGGCTTAGTGATTACATCCCAGTAGTCCTCAATACATGGATTTGGATTTATTTGTAAGAACTTTCATGTCAATGAAGTGGCATCACTCGTTCTATTAGCTTCTTGCACGATCAGTTCCCAATACATTTTCTTGATTAGATTTTTTGGTGGAAACTCAGTGCCACTAGGTTCAATCCACAATAATGGCATGCCCACATTGGTTAGAAGGGATCTGATGTCACGTAACCAACCAATCTTGTGGAAGTAGTCAGCCTCCATTATGTCTTTGAGACCTAACGCAAAAATGGACAGCTATGGGGTACACCAGATTCTACGCCAGTAGAAAATAGGACGTAGTCTTGCAAGGTCTACTATGGCTTTTCTGCCTAAATCATAGAGCAGGAGGAGCAAGGGAGTGCTTTGCGGTAGGCTTGTGATCCCACGTAAGAACTTGTTCTCGGATAGCGCTAGAAGATGCAATTTCTCAAAGCCCCCTAACTCGGCACCATACAAGGCGAGCTCAATATCATAGAACTATAGATCTGCAGTGCGGGTGTAAGGGGCTTAGTCAGTGATGTTTTGAGTTCCTTAATCATGACACCCACAAATTGCCTGTTCTTTAAGGTCTTTAAAGTCTTAACCAGCCCAGAAAAAAGATGATAATGCCCATAGACAATGCACTCTACTTGCTTACAAAACTAAGGTCTTAATGTAAAAGAACCTGGAAATGATTCTCTAAACAATAGGACATTTTCTCCTGCAGGTCTGTGACCTCATATAGGTGACGATTTCAGAAATCGTGGAATTCAGTATAATTTCCACGGGTACTCTCTAAAATCCCCAAATGTTTTCATGTGTTCTCAGGGAAAACATTTTTTTAATTCAATTGCAGTTTGTGCAACTGCTCTTTTTTGCAGTATTATTTCTCCAGGAAAAAAATATTTTTCTCAATGGAAGAACGCCTTTCACTACTACACCCTCATCATGAGGTCTGGACATTTTCTGATGCCATTTTCAGCCTTAAAATGGATTTACTCCTGCCCTTGTCAGAAGAAAGTCCCTGACCATTTCCATGATGAGAGTGATTCATAAATACGTTTGTGAGTATCGACAAAATCTCAAGATTTTGGTCTTCCCAAACATTCTACCGCATCTCACCCCAAGATGATCCACTTCCCCCCTTGGAGCAGGACTTAGCCATGTGCAATATTACATTGTATTATGCTAATATTGCACATGGATAAAACGGTTTTTGAGAGCAAAGTCACCTGTAGCTAATTACTTACATTTATATTTCAGAGTTGTAAATTGGGAATCAGCCACCATACCTCCAACCAACTATAGTCAAAGCAAATCGGTCTCAGAATTTGAGTAATACATTTAACACTCTGAGGGTCATATTATCAAGGAAGCTGCGGTAGTTTATCGCCACTTTATCGGCAGGAAACTGCCGATAAAGCGGCGATAATGGGCTTGATAATATGCGATTCGAATTTCAGTCAAAGCCCAGGTTAGATGTGTGAACATCTAACCTGGGCTTCGATTGAAATTCGAATCGCATATTATCAAGCCCATTATCGCCGCTTTATTGGCAGTTTCCTGCCAGTAAAGCGGCGATAAACTACCGCAGCTTCCTTGATAATATGGCCCTGAGTCTTGATTTCTTTAAACCATTCAATTGAGATATGAACACCTGTCTCGCCCCTCAACTCCCAATTCAGGAGTACAGAGCTGGTAAGCCACACATTTTGAAAAGGTGACTGTCCCTCTCCCTCTCAGCAACACTAATCACTAACCTCATCCATTACAATCGAAGAATTATGCAACTTGGATCGAATTCAACCTTATCCATGAAGAAAAAGCATGCAAGCTACTCGCTAGCATGAAGCAGACGGTAAATGTACAAAATATCGAATCTGGAATATCGACTGGACTTAATATCGAAGTTAGAATATCGAGAGTCCCACAATATCGACTGTGAGTATATCGTCAATAAAAATATCGTTTATAATATTAAGTAACAAATATGTTTGGACATTATATCGAGTTTAGAATATTGTTTTACCAAAATATCGTTTGTAAAGTGCAGTTAGAAATATCAAATTGTAATATATAGATAGTTCAAAATATCGAAAGACATAATATTTAAAGGATAAAATATCGAACAAATAAATAATTTTATATACAATTTATAATAATTAATATATTTGTAATTACTATTAATATTAGTATAATAAATGAAATTTATAATAATATTTCTTATGTTATATTGTTTGTAATTAATATTGTGTTTTAGGAGCGGGATGTTGGGTTAATAGGGGATGAGGGCGGGGAGTGTTTTAAAAAATTTTTAGTATACGTTTTAAAAAAAATAATACATTATGTAAAATTAGAAGACATTTTCTTTTTCGAAATATTTAAATAATTTCGAATTTATTAAAATTAATTTTAGGAGCGGGATGTTGGGTAATAGGGGATAAGGGTGGGGAGTGTTTTAAAATAAATAGTATGAATGTATCAAATAATCCAAAATTTTGTTAAAATAGAAAAAAAATTAAAAATTCGAAAACTTTTAAAAATTTCAAATTTATTAAAATTTATTTTTGGAGCGGGATGTTGGGTTAATAGGGGATAAGGGTGAGGAGTGTTTTAAAATAATTAGTATACATTTTTCAAATAATCCAAAATTTTGTTAAAATAGAAACATTTTTAAAAATTTGAAAACTTTAAAAAATTTCGAATTTATTAAAATTTATTTTAGGAGTGGGATGTTGGGTTAATAGGGGATAAGGGTGGGGAGTGTTATAAAATAATTAGTATTAATATTTAAAATAATACATTTAAAATAAAAAATTAAATTAAATTTAACAAATAATTTGAAAAACAAATTTCGAATTTGAAAAAAAATAAATTAGGAGCGGGATTTTGGGGTAATAGTAGATAAGGGTGGTGACTGTTTTAGAATAATTAATAATATTTTAAATATTTTTAATAATTTTATAAAATTCAAAATTAATTTAAAATTTGAATTATAAATTTCGACTTTCGTTAAATTTAGTTTATGAGTGGGATGTTGAGTTAATAGGGGATAAGGGTGGGGATTGTTAGATAAATATTTGGCATTATATTAAAATGTTAAAAAAATGTTTACATAATAAAAAATATATTGAAAATTTAAATATATATAAAATATAAAAAAATAATAGATGTATATTTATGATTGGGATGTTGTATTAATAGAGGACAGGGGTGGGAATTTTTTAAATATAATCAGTAATAAATTATTGAAAAAAATTATATAAGACATTTTTTAATATTTCAAATGTAAATTTTTATTTCTTACTTAGATGTATTATGGTAAATGTGTAGAAAATTTGAAGATAAAATTATATTGCTTTACAGTACAGCACCTTTACAGACTTTGTTTTGATTGTAGTAGGAATAGTAACTTTTATTAGGTCAGGGTCCAGCTTTTTCTTAGATTTCACCTTACTGGAGTTGGAATAGTAAATTTTATTGGGTCACTGTCCAGCACCTTCCCTGACTTTTACCGGTCTGGAATTGGAATAGTAAATTGAATTTGGTCAGTGTCCAGCACCTTCCCTGACTTTTACCGGTCTGGAGTTGGAATAGTAAATTGAATTTGGTCAGTGTCCAGCACCTTCCCTGAATTTCACCTGAATGGAGTAGGAATAGAAAATTATAATGGGTCAATGTTCAGCACCTTCCCTGACTTATACTTGACTGGAGTTGGAATAGTAAATTGTATTTGGTTAGTGTCCAGCACCTTCTCTGATTTTCACCTGACTGGAGTTAGAATAGTAAATTAAATTGGGTCATTGTCCAGCACCTTCCCTGACTTTTACCTGACTGGAGTTGGAATAGTTAATTGAATTTGGTCAGTGTCTAGCACCTTCCCTGACTTTTATCGGTCTGGAGTTGGAATAGTAAATTGTATTTGGTTAGTGTCCAGCACCTTCTCTGATTTTCACCTGACTGGAGTTGGAATAGTAAATTAAATTGGGTCATTGTCCAGCATCTTCCCTGACTTTTACCCGTCTGGAGGTGGAATAGTAAATTTTATTTGGTCAGTGTCCAGCACCTTCCCTAATTTTCACCTGACTGGAGTTGGAATAGTACATTTTATTGGGTCACTGTCCAGCACCTTCCCTGACTTTTACCTGACTGGAGTTGGAATAGTAAATTGTATTTGGTCAGTGTCCACACCTTCCCTGATTTTTATCGGTCTGGAGTTGGAATAGTAAATTGTATTTGGTCAGTGTCCAGCACCTTCCCTGAATTTCACCTGACTGGAGTAGGAATAGAAAATTATATTGGGTCAATGTCCAGCACCTTCTCTGACTTATACTTGACTGGAGTTGGAATAGTTAATTATATTGGGTCATTGTCCAGCACCTTCCCTGACTTTTACCTGACTGGAGTTGGAATAGTAAATTGTATTTGGTCAGTGTCCAGCACCTTCCCTGACTTTTACCGGTCTGGAGTTGGAATAGTAAATTGAATTTGGTCAGTGTCCAGCACCTTCCCTGAATTTCACCTGAATGGAGTAGGAATAGAAAATTATAATGGGTCAATGTTCAGCACCTTCCCTGACTTATACTTGACTGGAGTTGGAATAGTAAATTGTATTTGGTTAGTGTCCAGCACCTTCTCTGATTTTCACCTGACTGGAGTTAGAATTGTAAATTAAATTGGGTCATTGTCCAGCACCTTCCCTGACTTTTACCTGACTGGAGTTGGAATAGTTAATTGAATTTTGTCAGTGTCTAGCACCTTCCCTGACTTTTATCGGTCTGGAGTTGGAATAGTAAATTGTATTTGGTTAGTGTCCAGCACCTTCTCTGATTTTCACCTGACTGGAGTTGGAATAGTAAATTAAATTGGGTCATTGTCCAGCATCTTCCCTGACTTTTACCCGTCTGGAGGTGGAATAGTAAATTTTATTTGGTCAGTGTCCAGCACCTTCCCTAATTTTCACCTGACTGGAGTTGGAATAGTACATTTTATTGGGTCACTGTCCAGCACCTTCCCTGACTTTTACCTGACTGGAGTTGGAATAGTAAATTGTATTTGGTCAGTGTCCACACCTTCCCTGATTTTTATCGGTCTGGAGTTGGAATAGTAAATTGTATTTGGTCAGTGTCCAGCACCTTCCCTGAATTTCACCTGACTGGAGTAGGAATAGAAAATTATATTGGGTCAATGTCCAGCACCTTCTCTGACTTATACTTGACTGGAGTTGGAATAGTTAATTATATTGGGTCATTGTCCAGCACCTTCCCTGACTTTTACCTGACTGGAGTTGGAATAGTAAATTGTATTTGGTCAGTGTCCAGCACCTTCCCTGACTTTTACCGTTCTGGAGTTTGAATTTTAAATAGTTTTTGGTTAGTGTCCAGCACCTTCCCTGAATTTCTCCTGATTGGAGTAGGAATAGAAAATTATATTGGGTCAATGTCCAGCACCTTCCCTGACTTATACTTGACTGGAGTTGGAATAGTAAATAGTATTTGGTTAGTGTCCAGCACCTTCTCTGATTTTCACCTGACTGGAGTTGGAATAGTAAATTATATTGGGTCAGTGTCCAGCACCTTCCCTAATTTTCACCTGTTTGGAGTTGGAATAGTAAATTTAAGTGGGCCACTGTCCAGCACCTTCGCTGACTTTTACCTGTTTGGAGTTGGAATAGTAAATTGTAGTTGGTCAGTGTCCAGCACCTTTCCTGATTTTCACCAGACTGGAGTTAGAATAGTAAATTATATTGGGTCATTGTCCAGCATCTTCCCTGACTTTTACATGTCTGGAGTTGGAATAGTAAATTTTATTTGGTCAGTGTCCAGCACCTTCCCTAATTTTCACCTGACTGGAGTTGGAATAGTAAATTATATTGGGTCATTGTCCAGAACCTTCCCTGACTTTTATCTGACTGGAGTTGGAATAGTAAAGTGTATTTGGTCAGTGTCCAGCACTTTCCCTCACTTTTATCGGTCTGGAGTTGGAATAGTAAATAGTATTTGGTTAGTGTCCAGAACCTTCTCTGATTTTCACCTGACTGGAGTTGGAATAGTAAATTAAATTGGGTCATTGTCCAGCATCTTCCCTGACTTTTACCTGTCTGGAGTTGGAATAGTAAATTTTATTTGGTCAGTGTCCAGCACCTTCCATAATTTTCACCTGACTGGAGTTGGAATAGTAAATTATATTGGGTCATTGTCCAGCACCTTCCCTGACTTTTACCTGACTGGAGTTGGAATAGTAAATTGTATTTGGTCAGTGTCCAGCACCTTCCCTGACTTTTACCGGTCTGGAGTTGGAATAGTAAATTGAATTTGGTCAGTGTCCAGCACCTTCCCTGAATTTCACCTGAATGGAGTAGGGATAGAAAATTATAATGGGTCAATGTTCAGCACCTTCCCTGACTTATACTTGACTGGAGTTTGAATAGTAAATTGTATTTGGTTAGTGTCCTGCACCTTCTCTGATTTTCACCTGACTGGAGTTGGAATAGTAAATTAAATTGGGTCATTGTCCAGCATCTTCCCTGACTTTTACCTGTCTGGAGTTGGAATAGTAAATTTTATTTGGTCAGTGTCCAGCACCTTCCCTAATTTTCACCTGACTGGAGTTGGAATAGTAAATTGTATTTGGTTAGTGTCCAGCACCTTCTCTGATTTTCACCTGACTGGAGTTGGAATAGTAAATTAAATTGGGTCATTGTCCAGCATCTTCCCTGACTTTTACCTGTCTGGAGTTGGAATAGTAAATTTTATTTGGTCAGTGTCCAGCACCTTCCATAATTTTCACCTGACTGGACTTGGAATAGTAAATTATATTGGGTCATTGTCCAGCACCTTCCCTGACTTTTACCTGACTGGAGTTGGAATAGTAAATTGTATTTGGTCAGTGTCCAGCACCTTCCCTGACTTTTACCGGTCTGGAGTTGGAATAGTAAATTGAATTTGGTCAGTGTCCAGCACCTTCCCTGAATTTCACCTGAATGGAGTAGGAATAGAAAATTATAATGGGTCAATGTTCAGCACCTTCCCTGACTTATACTTGACTGGAGTTGGAATAGTAAATTGTATTTGGTTAGTGTCCAGCACCTTCTCTGATTTTCACCTGACTGGAGTTAGAATAGTAAATTAAATTGGGTCATTGTCCAGCACCTTCCCTGACTTTTACCTGACTGGAGTTGGAATAGTTAATTGAATTTGGTCAGTGTCTAGCACCTTCCCTGACTTTTATCGGTCTGGAGTTGGAATAGTAAATTGTATTTGGTTAGTGTCCAGCACCTTCTCTGATTTTCACCTGACTGGAGTTGGAATAGTAAATTAAATTGGGTCATTGTCCAGCATCTTCCCTGACTTTTACCCGTCTGGAGGTGGAATAGTAAATTTTATTTGGTCAGTGTCCAGCACCTTCCCTAATTTTCACCTGACTGGAGTTGGAATAGTACATTTTATTGGGTCACTGTCCAGCACCTTCCCTGACTTTTACCTGACTGGAGTTGGAATAGTAAATTGTATTTGGTCAGTGTCCACACCTTCCCTGATTTTTATCGGTCTGGAGTTGGAATAGTAAATTGTATTTGGTCAGTGTCCAGCACCTTCCCTGAATTTCACCTGACTGGAGTAGGAATAGAAAATTATATTGGGTCAATGTCCAGCACCTTCTCTGACTTATACTTGACTGGAGTTGGAATAGTTAATTATATTGGGTCATTGTCCAGCACCTTCCCTGACTTTTACCTGACTGGAGTTGGAATAGTAAATTGTATTTGGTCAGTGTCCAGCACCTTCCCTGACTTTTACCGTTCTGGAGTTTGAATTTTAAATAGTTTTTGGTTAGTGTCCAGCACCTTCCCTGAATTTCTCCTGATTGGAGTAGGAATAGAAAATTATATTGGGTCAATGTCCAGCACCTTCCCTGACTTATACTTGACTGGAGTTGGAATAGTAAATAGTATTTGGTTAGTGTCCAGCACCTTCTCTGATTTTCACCTGACTGGAGTTGGAATAGTAAATTATATTGGGTCAGTGTCCAGCACCTTCCCTAATTTTCACCTGTTTGGAGTTTGAATAGTAAATTTAAGTGGGCCACTGTCCAGCACCTTCGCTGACTTTTACCTGTTTGGAGTTGGAATAGTAAATTGTAGTTGGTCAGTGTCCAGCACCTTTCCTGATTTTCACCAGACTGGAGTTAGAATAGTAAATTATATTGGGTCATTGTCCAGCATCTTCCCTGACTTTTACATGTCTGGAGTTGGAATAGTAAATTTTATTTGGTCAGTGTCCAGCACCTTCCCTAATTTTCACCTGACTGGAGTTGGAATAGTAAATTATATTGGGTCATTGTCCAGCACTTTCCCTCACTTTTATCGGTCTGGAGTTGGAATAGTAAATTGTATTTGGTTAGTGTCCACCAACTTCTCTGATTTTCACCTGACTGGAGTTGGAATAGTAACTTAAATTGGGTCATTGTCCAGCATCTTCCCTGACTTTTACCTGTCTGGAGTTGGAATAGTAAATTTTATTTGGTCAGTGTCCAGCACCTACCCTAATTTTCACCTGACTGGAATTGGAATAGTAAATTTTATTGGGTCACTGTCCAGCACCTTCCCTGACATTTACCTGACTGTAGTTGGAATAGTAAATTATATTGGGTCATTGTCCAGCACCTTCCCTGACTTTTATCTGACTGGAGTTGGAATAGTAAATTGTATTTGGTCAGTGTCCAACACCTTCCCTGACTTTTATCGGTCTGGAGTTGGAATAGTAAATTGTATTTGGTTAGTGTCCACCAACCTCTCTGATTTTCACCTGACTGGAGTTGGAATAGTAACTTAAATTGGGTCATTGTCCAGCATCTTCCCTGACTTTTACCTGTCTGGAGTTGGAATAGTACATTTTATTTGGTCAGTGTCCAGCACCTACCCTAATTTTCACCTGACTGGAGTTGGAATAGTAAATTTTATTGGGTCACTGTCCAGCACCTTCCCTGACTTTTACCTGACTGTAGTTGGAATTGTAAATTGTATTTGGTCAGTGTCCAGCACCTTCCCTAACTTTTATCGGTCTGGAGTTGGAATAGTAAATTGTATTTGGTCAGTGTCCAGCACCTTCCCTGAATTTCACCTGACTGGAGTAGGAATAGAAAATTATATTGGGTCAATGTCCAGCACCTTCCCTGACTTATACTTGACTGGAGTTGGAATAGTAAATTATATTGGGTCATTGTCCAGCACCTTCCCTGACTTATACCTGACTGGAGTTGGAATAGTAAATTGTATTTGGTCAGTGTCCAGCACCTTCCCTGACTTTTACCGGTATGGAGTTGGAATAGTAAATTGTATTTGGTCAGTGTCCAGCACCTTCCCTGAATTTCACCTGATTGGAGTAGGAATAGTAAATTATATTGGGTCATTGTCCAGCATCTTCCCTGACTTTTACCTGTGTGAATTTGGAATAGTACATTTAATTGGGTCACTGTCCAGCACCTTCCCTGACATTTACCTGACTGTAGTTGGAATAGTAAATTTTATTTGGTCAGTGTCAAGCACCTTCCCTAATTTTCAGCTGACTGGAGTTGGAATAGTAAATTATATTGGGTCATTGTCCAGCACCTTCCTTGACTTTTACCTGTTTAGAGTTGGAATAGTAAATTGTAGTTGGTCAGAGTCCAGCACCTTTCCTGATTTTCACCAGACTGGAGTTAGAATAGTAAATTATATTGGGTCACTGTCCAGCACCTTCCCTGACTTTTACCTGACTGGATTTGGAATAGTAAATAATATTTGGTCAGTGTCCAGCACCTTCCCTAATTTTCAAATGACTGGAGTTGGATTAGTAAATGATATTGGGTTACTGCCCAGCACCTTCCCTGACTTTTACCTGATTGGAGTTGGAATAGTAAATTGTATTTGGTCAGTGTCCAGCACCTCCCCTGATTTTCATCTGACTGGAGTTGGAATAGTAAATTGTATTGGGTTACTGTCCAGCACCTTCCCTGAATTTTACCTGACTGGAGTTAGAATAGTAAATTATATTGGGTCACTGTTCAGCACCTTCCCTGACTTTTACCTGACTGGAGTTGGAATAGTAAATTATATTCTGTCAGTGTCTAGCATATTTTCTGGTCTTTTGAGTGAGAATTGTAAGTTATATATTTATTATGTTTAAATGAGGAAAATATTAACAGAACATTTGTTTTGATACATCAAAAATGCTTTTCAAGAGATTGTAAATACAATATAACATTTAAATATATAAGTATGAAAAGAGACATAACAATTTTTTAAATAATTAGTAGGAATTTAGTTATTTACATACTTTTTTTATTTGTGAAGTACATAGGATAATAAAATAATGCTTTCTTTATGTTACATTTTTTGGTGGAACAAAGTTTTTACATTACATTTATTTTTGGTCATAAATGTTTGTTAATTGAAATAAATTATTTTTTTATTACATTGCATTTTGAAAATATACATACAGTTTCCTTTGCATTTTACAGATTTAATAACATTTATAATTTTGCAAAACAAAAATTTACAGTGTTACATATATTGCCTGATGTATTTATTTAAATATTTAATTAATAATATTAATATATAAAATATATTAAGTTTATTAATTAATTATTATTATTATATTTACAAATACAAAAAACAAGTACGTTTATTCATAATATATTTCTTTTTAAACATATTATAAACATTAACATATATAGAATGTATTAATAATAATAATTAATAATTTCTTAATTATTATAAATAATTTACAAATGTTACTTCAACGGAAATAATTTAAAAAATGTATACAAAAATGCTTTGAATGAATACAGTCAGGTATAATGCTTGTTATCTATTTTTCTGATGTTTATATACATTATAATAATTATTAATAATATTATTTAATAATTGGTATTAATTATTATTATTAATATATAAAGGTACATCAGTTGTATAGTAATTTTTAAAGTAACAAATATCTTCTAAGAAAATATATATATGGAAATCCAAAAATTTTTGGGGGGTTGGAAAATATACATATCAAAGACATTATTAAAAATAATTATTACGTTTTTTAATTAATACGTATTATTAATTTACAAATGTTCAAATTTTATATAGTGAGAATTAATGCTAAATAAAAATTTAAATTATATATACTGATATGTAATTTGTTATATTTTTGGGGTTTTATTTTTACAGATTAAACTAAGTATTAATAAGGAAAATTAAACATATTTTAATTTATAAAGGCACACAACAATATTTAAGATTTTTACATTGTAGTATTATAGTTCATATTTTGTATTAAATTGTGTTTAATAGGTTTAAGTTAATGTTTTTGTTTTGCAGGGACTACTTTCTAACCGCGTAATGTTATTGTGCTTTATTCAGGATTGGAGAAGCTCGCGGTTGGATGCTGCGTCGCGTTGGGAAAGGTAAGATTATTTTTAACTACTATTTGTTAGAGATTACAAATGTTTGACTGTAGTTTGGATGTGTTTAGTATTAATTTAATTATTTAAGAGTAGTTTCAGTTTGTTTTAGGTGTTCGTTGTTTTTAACGGAAGTGTTGTGACGGAGTGTTTTAGGTCTAGTGATTTTCGCTTATTTATTTTAAGTTTTGCTTCTTTCTAGATTATATATTAATGTTTATATGTGTTCTGAAAATTGTTGGGTGTTTTGTGTGGGTGGGTGTGTTTCAGTAATTTTTTACAGGTTCCTCGTTTTCACAGTTACGTTTCGTGGATGGATGCGTTTTTTTTTTACTGAGAAGAGTGTAATACTTTAATAAACTAATATGTTTACACTCTATTTCCTTTTTTCGGAGTTTCCGGGATCTGTTTTTAATTCTTAAAGTTTAAATTCTGTTTTTAAGGGTTTCCGATTGATGTTGCAGATGAACATGCGTTTTTTATAATATTAAAAGTGTGTATATGTTAATAAATTTTTTTAGGTGTACACACTAAGGGGCACATTACGATCGCGGTTTTCCCGCATCCTCCGGGCCGGCAGAAGCCACCGCCGGCCCAGAGGATGCGGGAAAAGCGCCGCGGAGCCTCCAAAGACCCACCCCCAAATTAGGATGGCTGGTGGGTCTTGGTTTATGTCCGCCGCTTTTCCGCCACGGTGGGCTCACAACCGCGGCGGAAAAGCTCTTATATGGTGGCGGTGTCTCTCAGACAACGCCAGCCATATTAGGATTGCGTATCAGATATGCTTTTCCGCGGCGGGTTCTCCGCCGTGGAAAAGCATACGAATGTGCACTTCGGGGGCCCGTTGCGGGCCCCCTGGGTGAAGGGGGGGTGGGGGGTGCACATGGGGGGTACCTATGGTACCCACCTGCATTTACATGCAGACAGCGGCAGGCACCACGCGGTGCCTGCAGCTTTCTGCATGTAAATGCAATGCGTGCCTTTTTACCATTGTGGCGGGTGCAGCTTGAAGCAGGGTGGCGGTCACATCCTAATTGCAGAGGAGGGAACGCCGCAGCCCATGCGGCCGTTCACTCCTCCTCAAGGGTCGCGGATGGACTCAAGTCCGTCCACGATCCTAATGGGCTCCTTAGTTTGCTTGAGATTTACTGGAGCGATTTTTAGTTTTTTAAACTTATTTTCGGGTTTTGAAGGGTCTCGATTTGATGTTGGAGAAGAGCGTTTTTTTAAAATTAAAAGTGTGTGTTTTAATCTTTATTTAATAAAGTTACCACAATATTTTTTATCGGGATTTCCTGGAGCATTTATTTTTATTTTGACTATTTTTCGGGATTTTGAGGGTTCCTATACTTTGGATTCATATTGGATTACCATTGGATTTCGTGGATTACCAGTTGATGGATTACATCTTGGACAGCTACATGAATTGTAAGTTGTTTTTTTAAACATTTATTTGGGTGGTAAATGTTTAAGTAATTGTGTTATATTTTTTGACTATTTGTAAAAATATTATTTAATTGTTTATATATTTACTGCATGTAAATAAATATATATGACAATTATATAATATTTTTAAAAGAAATTTGTGTTGCTTTAATGTTTTGATTCTATTACTTCTAGTATTTTAATATGTGTAGATGAAATTTACAGGAGTGTTTTAGCTATGAGAGACAGATAGTCTAGACCTTTTGTAGAAGGATATAAGGTAGCCTGACTTTGAAGTTGTCTAAACATTTGTTTACTTTGTTTGGTAACTTTAGGTCCTAATCGAGTTATTGATTGGTGTATGCGTAGTTCTTGGTAGCTCTGTTCTTTTTGTAAAGTTTCAAATAGTTTTTGGACTGTAGGTTTTACTCTGCTACTGGTTGCCTGGAAGGCATTGTGCCATCCTTCTACGCTGTTGTTAATTCTTGCTTCTTGGTTAAGTGTGCTTAAATATACATTCCACCAAGTAATGTGAAATTTAGGTTGGCGTCTATGTCCTGAGCGGTGTAACCTTCCCACCCATGTGTCCTCAAAGTAGTCGAGGAGAGGTGATAGTTTTTCCTCATTTGTTTGTAGTATGGGCTATCTATTAATGTATTATAATGTTCTGCTACATCGGTGGTAGGGACATATGCTAACGCAATCAATTTTTTCATTTGGTAAGCAAATGTGCTATCTGTAGCATATTGGATGCTTAATGGAGATTTTTGCAGGTGTCTCCAAATGCTTTGGTTGAAATGATAATAACAACCCTGTATTGCTATGTGTGGATACGTTTTTAGAATGGAATTAATCATAGCTAATTCGAAATCAATAATTATTTTCTGTGGAAAATAATTATTAGTTTCTTGTTTAATTGTGTTTAGTACCTCTATGTAGGTATTCTGTTGTGTGTTTGGTAAAAGGCAATATATGAAAGGTATATTGGAATGATGGTATAATCCATGTATGGTGTAAAGTTGGTAAAATGGTTTTGGGCATGTTTTAAAAGTCCCATCCATCATCTAGTGGTGGCAGTCTTGTAATTTTCTAATATTGGTAGCTGCAGCAAACATTATAATTCTGTTTGTAGGGTCTTTGTTGTCATAAAGCAAGAATTGGTCTTTATTGTGAGTTATAGTCAATTCAGGGGGTATGACAACTTCTTGTAGTGTTTTAGGATTTGGTTGAGTTGTACGAGTTACTCTTTTTTGTCTTTGAATTACTTTTTTAAGGGAGTCAATAGAGGGAAGTTGGCCTGAGGCGTGCTGAGGAACTTTTAAGAGTTCCTCTTTTAATATTTTGGTTGTAGGTTTGTCAGTGCTCGTACTTGCTTCTTCCGTTATAGCTCTGCCATAGCATTTATTTTAATAGTATTTAGTGCATTTCCCAAAAACTTTCAATCCTGTCTGTCTTTCTTGTTTATAGACATACCCCATATAACATAGTAAAAGTTTGTTTTTTTGAGACATGACAAACTCTGCACCTTCAGTCATTTTTGTATTGGTAGTGCTATGAAAGAGTAGAAAGAAACAGTTTTTAAGTATAAATGATGTTAACAATTATTTTACAGTATTATTTTTGCAATTATTATGCTTACTATTTGTATTTGGTGCAATGTGAAAGCTTCAGTATATTTTCTCCAGCTTTTACTTGTATTTTGATGATGTATTTTCTGTTTGTGGGAGAAATATATTATTTAGTTATGGTATATTGTTATGTAATTTCGAGATTGTTTTAGAAGGCAAAATCTTTAATAATTACTAATTTATTTGTTAAATAGTTGAAAATACATTCTTACTTAGCCAATTTGTGTATGTCTTTATTTTTCAGGAGTTGCTTATGAGTATGTATAAATTATCTGTTAAGGAGATAGTAATAAATAAAATATGCATTACAATTTTGTATGGAAAAATACATTAGTTGTGTTTTGGTATTATTTAAATAAATACTTACTTTGATATTTTTTTGAGGTTTTCAATTTGAAGGAGTAGGTTTTGGAGGGTGTATACAATTTCTGTTAAGGAGATAGAATAACAATAAAAACAGAATTAAAATTAGTGTTTAAAAAATGTAGTCGTTTTTTTTCCTATTATTCTAAATCTATCCTTAGGATAATTGTAGAAAAAATTATTTGAAGGTAGTAGGTTTTGTGTATTTATAAATTTTCTATTAAGGAGAAAGTAGAGAAATAAAAAATATATTACAATTTTGAATTAATGAAAGGAGTTTGTGTTGTTCAGTATTATTTAAAATATATACTTACATGGGTAATTTGTAGAGTTCTTTATTGTTGACGAGTTGGTTTTGGGTGTGTATAGATTTTCTGTTAAGGAGATACAACAAGAATAAAATGTGCATTAAAATTTATTTTAAATAATGCATGTGGTCTGTTTCCTAATATTCAACATTTATACTTACTTAAGGATTTTCTAGAGTTTTATGTTTTATGTTTTGGCTTTTTATAAAGTTTCTGTTAAGGAGATTGAAAAGAAATACAATATGTATTACAATTTAGCATTTTAAAAAGATAGTTGGTATGTTTTAGTAACCAGTAAAATATATACTTACATTGTTAATTTGTGTTGTTCATTATTTGGATATTTTTTTTTTGGGTGTGTATACATTTTCTGTTAAGGAGGTAGAACACAGAAAATATTAGCATTATAATTTTGCATTTAAATATTCGTTGTTTGTTTGTTAAAAAATGCAACAAAATGCTTATTTTTTCTAAAAAGATATGAAAGGTTTAGTGCTCTATTTAGGATGTCTCTGTAGAGGAGATATAAATGGTGTTAAACAAATGTGAGAAATAGTGTTTGATAACATAAATGGTATGGTAACATTTTCGTTTGGTAAATGTAAAATATAGGATAACTTACTTTATGTATGATTGTAATATTCTTCTCAGCAAGAGTAGTTATTTTTGGAGAAAGTTGAGCGGCGTGGCACCTTCTTCTTCAGATTTTAGAAGTAGGAAGTAACGCTTGAAACAGTTTCCTTTTATACTGTGTATTTGATTAGTGTTTGTGTTTGATTCGTTTAATGAATTTTTTTAGTTAATTGGGATTCTTTGTGCAGAGTAAGTGGTAGTAAGTTATTAAAATTTCGGAAAATATACCGTAAGTGTATTTAGTGTTAAAATATATGTTATAATATTTTTTACATTGTTTGTTTTAATTATGTAATTTATTATACATTTAATTTATGTCTTTTAGTGCGTTTTAGGTGTTAAAGTGTAATTGTGTTTGTTTGTTATTTAATTGGTATTATTATTTAGATATTTTTCGTAGAGTGTATAATTTTAAATATATATATATATATATTTCTTAAGAATATATTGTTTGGTACATTTTTATATAGTCGATATTTTATAATTTTTGATGTTTGTACTAACAATATTTTAGTTGTCGATATTTTCGCTGAGTACTGTTTATTTTTGGCATTGACGATATTATGTCTTTCTATATTTTGTCTTTCGATATTTTGTATTTCGATATTTATTAGTGACTGTATTTTGTACCCGATATTTTGGTTGTTTGTTAAATAGGTATAGGGATTCGATATTATGGGTGTCGATAATTTCTCGACGATATTTTTGGTAGTCTATATTTTGTCCGTCGATATTAACTCACTGATCAGAAGCAGACATCACACATCTCCTATCCCTGCAGCGCTTGGCAAAAATCTTAGGCACATCATCTCCCTCATATGGATCAAAAAAATTAACTCCTCACTATCAAACGGATCCATGCCGATCCCCCTTAAACTCGGACAAGTCACCCCCTCATCAAAAAAACAGACGCCAACAGACGCCAACCAAAACAACCTTATCAACTACAGACCCACAACTAATGTCCCTGTCCTTGCCAAAACCATTGAAAAATGTATTTGTATAGCTCATCAAACACATTGAAAAATACAACTCCTACAACACTTTCCAATCTGAGTTCGGGAAAGGCTGCAGTACAGAGACTGCAATACTAAACATTACATACTACCTGCAGAGATCGCTAGATGATGGCCAGGCCTGCCTCCTAGTCCTCTTCGACCTCTTGGCTGCCTTTGATACCCTCAACCATGACATCCTCCTAAACATCCTTTCGTAGTGTATAGGTATCAGAAGAATGGTCATTCAGCAGCTCGCCGATTTCCTGAACCAATGCTTTCAACTAATCAAATTAAACAACTCGACCTCAAAAGCAGTGCCTGTCTCGCAAGAAGTCACGCAAGGATCAATCCTGTCTCCTGCATGCACTACTCAACCTTTATATAGAGCCCCTTGCAATGATCCTGAAACAAGCCAAAATTGCCTATCTCTATACAGATGACACTCAACTCTAAATAAAAATCTTGTCAACCAGAGACATCCAGCACTAAAATAGCACTCTCTCCACTGTTCAGTCCTGGCTGACTAACAACCATCTTAAGTTCAACCCCAACAAAACTGAACTCCTTCTCATCCAACCCAAAGATAGATCCTTTCCAGTAGATACCTAGTTTGAAAACCACACTGCACTAAACAACATTTTATCCATATCCAACTCTGTTAAATCACTGGGAATTGCCCTGGACAGTCACTTGAGCATGAAAGAGCATAATAATGCCTCTGCTAAAGGTTCCTTCTATATGCTAAAACACCTTACAAAAGTCAAATCCTTCATCCCCAATAAAAACCTCGAGACTGTAGTGCAATCCTTAGTCCTCCCAAAACTAGACAATGCCGACGCAATTATTGTGGGAACCCCAAAAACACACCAAGCCCCTTTGAAGGCCACACTCCACACATCGGCTAGACTACTGTCAAGGGAGAGACTCAAGTCAAATTAGCTTTATTCAAGATGTACTCATAAAAGCATAAAAAAACATTCCATAATTTATACAAATATTTGAACAATAGGAATCTGCAAATCCCATACATATGGATAAAAACAATCCTAAAACAATGATATATTAAAATTCATCTCGATTGCTATATACAAAGAGTCAATTACGACTAATTACAATAAAAAACTTCTTGCAGGGTCTGGCTGGGCAAACGTACCTTAAAAAGAAACACAATGGACACACAGTCAATAGTCAAAGCCTAAAATTTCTGCCTCAGCGCCCACGCCCATCCTAGATATTTAGCAGTTTATATTGAAATGAACGGTAAAGTGCTGGTGCGTATAGCTCTCAGTGCTTCGGCACTTCTGCTCATACCCAAAGACTTTCACATTGGAATTAACCAAACGCGCCTTGGGATTACGTATACAGGACAAACAAAGAGAAAATGAGCAATGGATTCCTTATCGTCTCACAAGCAGGACAGATATTACTGCTTGCACTAGCCCACCTACCGGTTAAAGACCTGAGGGGCAGAGATCCTGCTCTGAGCTGGAAATAGAGCTTCTTATCCCCAGGCTTGGAGATTACATCCCAATATTGCTCTAACCTGGGGATAAGCTTTGCCTCTAAAAAACCCCAGTCATGGTTGAGGAACCAGTGCCACTCCAGATTCGGTGCGGGACCTGCTCCCAATAGATGTCATTTAGACTATTTTTAGATGGGAAAGTAGCTGTCGCCGGATTTTCCCACAGAATCTGCATGTCCAGGCCCACTAGAGTGTTTCTAAGTTCCTTTAACCAACTGATCTTGTGGAAGACATCGGATTTTATGACATCCATGAATCCTTCAGCGTAATGCAAACGCTCCAGTGTAGTTCAAAGCCTACGCCAATATAAGATAGGGTGGAGCCTTGCTACGTCCGCTATTGCCTTCCTTCCAAGATCATATCTAAGTGGCTGTAGTGGGGTACTCTGGGGAAGTCCGATGATACTGCGGAAAAACTTGTTTTCTGAAAGTGTCAGTGGTCTCAGTTTCTCAAACCCCCATAGCTCCGCGCCAAAAAGCACGGAATTGAAGGATTTGGCTTCATGAACTTGGAGTACAGACTTCATCGGTTTTGTTAATGATTTTTTATGCTCCAAGTTTAAAGCACCTGCGTGCTGCCGATGCCTGAGTGCTGCTATATCTATATGTTGGTCCCATTTAACATCTTTCGACAAATGAATCCCTAAATAAGTAAAAGCCTTGACCATTTCCAGCGGTTGTTCATTCATAAAAGGTTTTCCTCTAAAACTATGGTGCAGATTAAAAACCATGAGCTTAGTTTTTGCCACATTAACTTCCAACCCATGGTCCAAACAAAACTCCTCAAAAATTACTAAGGCGCGCTGTAAGCCACACGGAGTTTTGGATAAAATCAGCGTGTCATCCGCAAACATTAAAATCGGTATCTTCACGCCAGCTAGAGTAGGAGCATCTACAAATAATGATGACATGCGGGCAACTACTCCATTAATGTACAATGTAAAAAGCGTGGGGGCCATTGAGCAGCCTTGGCGCACACCACGCTCCAATTCAGAGGTAGCTCTGCCCTGTCCTCCCCACTGTATCTTTGCGGAGTTTGCCTCATGCAGCCTCATTAATAATGTTAGAATTTCCTCAGATAGGCCTAATTATTTTAAAACTGCCCATAATTGTGAACGGGGGACTAAATCAAAGGCTGCACGTAGGTCAACAAAGGCAGCATACAGGCTGCCTTTGCCTAATATCACAGTCTTCCATTGTAATAGGGTAAAGCGAAATACCTGGTCAACCGTACTTGTGAGTTTACGGAACCACGCTTGAAAAGAAGACAATATACTATTTTCCTCAGCCCAATCAAGTACCTTATTCAAAATCATCCTCCCAATCACCTTTTGGACAGTATCTATCAAGCTAATAGGCCTGTAATGTGCTGGCTGGGCTTTGTCAACTTTCTAATATACCGGTATTATTATTGCTCCTTTCCATGATACCGGGACCAGTGCACCCTGGGCCACGGCATTAGCGAATAGCATGATGTACTTGCCCCAGCGTTCTTTATCATAAACAAAGACGTCCGCTGAGACCCCATCTGGTCCTGGTGCTCTACCGTTGGCCACCGTGTTAAGAGCCACTAAAACACCATTGCCATTAAAAAATTCATGCTTGTAAAAAACGGCCTAAAATCATCCATCATATTATCCAAATGGTTACGTGCATATTGTGGTCTAAAATAATTTACCCAACCTTCCTGCGAAACATGATTTACCGGTGGTCAGACTGGCCCCCCTCCCCCACTTGACAATGTTCCAAAATAGTCTACAATCCTTACTATTGCTTGCCTCCTTTAATTCCTGCCAGTGTAGTTCATCCCACAACTTCTTGGTATTACATATGCACCTTTTGTACTTTTGTCTGGCTAGACCGGCAGCGTCCAAATCCCGCCCCCTAATAGCAGTGCCTAATACAATTCTAGCCCGCCTACAATCACTGTCATACCACCTAAGCGGTTTGGGGATGGTTGCCTTGTTGTTTTTGACTGGTTTAAGAAAGTGGTCCCTGGAGAGGAGCTTGGCGGGCATCCGAGATGGCCGCGTGAGCACAGCGCTCCCCGGACCCCCGCCACTCCCTGCATAATATCTTGAACAAATCCTGATTTTCCACGAGGATTTGTATAGAGGACGTTGGGCTGATCTACCTGGACCTTTCAGAAATTTATTTTGACACCGGGTGCCGGAGTTACGGTGATTCGAACTTTTGGGCTCCGCCCTTGAGGTGCGCCCGGGACTGGGTGAGGTTCAGTGGCCGTCTTGGAGTTGAACAACAACGGCAGGGGGATTGGACTTGTGGGTCCCCCTCTTAAGTTTCGGTTTCGATTCTGCCTCAGACTGAGACATCGGCTAGAGGGTCGGGCCGGAGCTGGGTCCAGGGCACGAGTCGGCTGTCGGGCCTTTGGCTGGACTATTCTCCTATTTGGCTGTCTCTATCCTAGCGGTACCTTTGTGGCGATCCTTTGGTCCTGAGGCCTCCCTTTCTGGTGCCCGGTCCGTTGACCCTGGTGAATCTCCTTGTGACGCATCTTCGAGATGGCAGGCAGAGGGGACCGGGAGACACGGAAGACGAAGACACCTCTGCGCGGGGGTCCGGTCCAATCTAACGTCATGGACCGTTATACCCACTCTAAGGGGTCCCCCGGAGCTGCCCTGCCCGGTTCCGGCGCGTCTGACCACATCGTGGATGCGTCGACGGAGCCTTCCTTGCAGGACATCATGGGCGCCATTTCTGGCATGAGGGAGTCGATAGGCCAACAATATGAAACCTTGGCCCACAAAATTGACACCGTGGCCATTGATGTGAACTTAATTCGAGCCGATCTTTCAAAAACCAATGAAAAGGTGAAATCGTTGGACATCAAATCCTCCAGCCTCACGACAGACGTCTCTGAGATACAGACGGAGATTGGCAATCTCCGTAGGGTGAACGATTTCATGACCCGGCGCTTGGAAGACTTTGAGAACAGGGCACGTCGCTGTAATGTTCGCGTGGTTGGTGTTCCGGAGAATCCAGAACCCCACTCGGTTGATCTCCTGGTTGAAGACCTGATCCAAAACCACCTCTCTCCATCTGGACTGAGTAAATTTTTCACAGTGGAGCGCGCACATCGTGTTCCGGGGGGCCAGGGTAAGCCAGGTGCCCCGCCGAGACCTATTGTTGCAAAACTTTTCCACTATAGGGATCGGGACGCTATCCTGCAAGCATCACGAGTGAAGGGCCCGGTGGCCTTTGAGAATGCCACGGTGAACTTTTATCCGGACTTTTCCCAACAGGTCCAGAAGCAGCGAATGGGATTTCGTGGTGCCAAGAAGCGTCTTAGGGACATGGGGATGCGCTACGCTATGCTTTTTCCGACCAGGCTGCGGGTTGAGTACAATGACCGAACTTTTTTCTTTGATCGGCCGGATGCTGTGAATGACTGGCTGGACTCCTTGCCTGACCGACCTCCTGAGACTGAGTCCGATGCCCACCCAGGCGGTGCTGAAGGTGGTGTAGAGAGCTGAACATTTCGTCTTCGCCTGGTGCCTTGTCTTGAATAACTTTTTCCAGGAGTGTATGCCCACGTTCCTCTATTGCTTATGTGATTTGATGTATGTTTTTTCTCGTTATTGGTCTTGATCGGGGTGGCGGGTGGGACGGAGCCTTTCCTCCTCCGGGGTCTTTGTGTAGAATGGGGGTTCTTGGGCGACAGGCACACTGCAGGTTGGGGTGGCTTTTTAGCTTTTTGCAGGGGTGCAGGGTGGGGGGTGTTCTTTTGTTAGTTGGGGGGTGGGCGGTTGGGAAGTTCGTTGTTTGTGTGTTCTGTTCTCAAGGCGACTCTATCCTGTATTTGATGATGTTTCTTGTGTCACGCTCATTGGTGGGGGGTTTTGGCGTTGTTGGGTGGGATGGGGGGTAGCGGGTTGAGATTCGTTTCGTGGAACGTTAACGGTCTGGGGGACCGTATCAAACGGAGTGTGGTGTTGAAATGCATACGACGTTTATCTCCAGATATTGTTTTCCTGCAGGAGACTCATTTGGTGGGCAATATCTGTCATGCGATGAATAGGTGGGGCTATCGCCTCGTAGCACATTCGGGGTTTACCTCGGGTTCTAGGGGTGTGGGTATCCTTGTTCGGGCTTCCCTCCCCCTAGCTATTGATGATGTGATTCTGGATGATCGGGGGCGATATGCTGTCCTTGTGGGTTTCCTTCTTTACGGTTTACGTGCCCCCCGGCCTGCAGACTTCTACCTTTTCCGATTTGGGCCGTGTGTTGTTGGACCTCCCTAATAGTACTCTATTTATGGCTGGTGATTTTAATTCGGTGTTCTCCGGTCTACACGATCGCCACCCCCCTAGAGATACTCCTGCGGCCCAACAGTGGTTGGGTGGGTTTTTGGATACATTTGGCTTGGTGGATTGCTGGAGGCTTTTGCATCCTACTCAGCTTCAATACACCTTTCACTCTGGGGCCCATGGGAGTCTGTCTAGACTGGATTATTTCCTGATGCCTGCGGCTCAGTCGCCAGCGGTGCGTGAGATTGTACACCTACCCAGGGGCATTTCTGACCACTCTCCACTCTGGCTCCGTTTTGAGGTTGGAGTGGAGGCGGTGGGCCGGGTGGCTCCTATCAACCCGTGGTACCTTACCTCCCCCGAGACCCGCAGCCTTTTGCTTAAGTCTTTGGACGCATATTTTCTGGATAACGAGGGGTCGGTTTCCTCTGCGGTGTCCCTGTGGGAGGCTTTTAAGACGGTGATTCGTGGGCAGGCCCTCTCCCTTATTGTGGAAACTAAGAAGGCGAGGAATCGGGAGGTGGTGGACCTTGAGGGGGAGGTTTCTGCATTGGAGGCTGCTTTGGAATCGGGGGTCACGTCTGCGAAACTCCACGCCCTGGGTCTGAAACAATTTGCCTATAAATCTATGGTCACGGATGCTGCTAAATTGATGTTTCGGGAGCAACAGGGTCGTTTGTATGATGTGGGGGACAAAGCGGGTAAATTGCTGGCATGGTTGGATAAGAAGGAGAGGGCTAATCGTGTGGTGCCCGTGATTCAGTCATCGAGTGGTGAGAGTGTGACGGACCCGATTGGAATAGTTGACTGTTTTGCTGAGTATTTTCGCGTGGTTTATACCCCTGTGTCTGTGAGGGATGTGGCTGACTCTCGCCTTCTGTTGCGTGATATAGCTCTGCCCTGTGTTTCCGATTTGGATCGTGTAGCGTTGGATTCCCCCTTTACTGTTGATGAGATAGCTACTGCCATCCGTTCACTCCGTTCGGGCAAAGCATTGGGCCCGAACGGGTTGCCAATTGAACTGTACAAGCTACGTCCCGACAGAGTGGCGCCATATCTTCGCGCCATGTTTCTGGAATCCCGTGAACGGGGTATTCTCCCATATGATCAGCGTCTGGCCACGATAGTTGTCATCCCCAAGGATGGTAAACCGCGGGACCTTTGTTCATCCTATAGACCCATATCCCTGCTGAATGTTGAGCCCAAGGTATTGGCGAAACTCCTGGCGACCCGCCTTCTGACGGTCATTAGTGACTTGGTCCATCCAGATCAATCCGGATTTATCCCGCATCGCAACACGGCTCTTAACCTACGTCGTCTCCACGGTGCGATTGCGAGGGCGGGGCTTCTGACGGAGCCGGCCATTTTGGCGTCGTTGGATGCCTCGATGGCTTTTGACACTGTGGAATGGCCTTATCTTTGGGCGGCTCTTGAGAAATTTGGTTTCGGGCCTGAGTTTATTGGTTGGGTCAAGTTATTGTATGCTGAACCCCTAGCACAAGTAGTGGTAAACGGTAGAGTTTCGACCCCTTTCACCCTTGGCAGGGGAACCCGTCAGGGTTGCCCCTTGTCTCCGTTGCTTTTTGCACTTTCCTTGGAACCGTTAGCTGCATGGCTTCGGTGGGAGCCTTCGCTTAAAGGGATTCGCTGGTCACCGGACTTTGAGGACCGCGTCTCGCTTTACGCGGACGACATTCTTTTATATCTCACCTCCCCGCGTAAATCTCTGACTGTTTTATTTGATGTTCTTACTTCATTTGGAGCCAACTCAGGCCTTGTTATTAACTGGGCCAAGTCCTGCGTGTATGTTCTTTCGGGTGTTTTACCCCCATTGCCGAGCAGACTTCCTATACAGGTGGTCCAGTCTGGCTTCAAATATTTAGGGATCTTCATTACGTTGGACTCCTCGCTCCGATTTGAGCGTAATCTCCTCCCCCCGTTGCTTAGATTGCGACTGGACGTGGCCCGTTGGCGTAAGCTCCCTTTGTCTCCTCTGGGCAGGGCGGCTCTGTTTAAAATGATGTCCTTGCCGCGGTTCCTCTATGCGCTCCAGAATTCCTATGACGACATCCCCAAGACCTACTTTCGAGAGATCGAGAGTCTTCAAAGGCAATTGATTTGGGACGGGCGTCCACGTATTGCCCTCGCGAAACTCACCATCCCTTGGTACGACGGGGGCATGGCGCTCCCCGACATCAAGAGATATTATTGGGCTTCCCAGTTGTCTGCTATTAATCACGTGATGTTTTCACCGGGTCGAAATCCTGCATTTGAGATGGATAAACTCCAGCTGCCGGGTGGGGACTTTAATAGAGCGCTTTATTCTCGATCAGCCGGGCGCCATCTTGTGGGTCCGTCCAGGATTGCAGTCACTGTGTGGCGAGCCGCGAATGTGAGTTTGGGATGGGAGGATCGAATGACATTGGCGACGCCGCTTTATGCCTCTGAACGTTTGGGGTGCCTCTGGTCTACTAAGGGCTTCGATCGCTGGGATATGATTGGGATATGTAAGGTGGGTGATGTCTGTTCGAAAGGTAGTGTGAAGTCGTTCCAGGCCCTCCAGGCGGAATACGGTTTGAATGGTAGAGAATTTTTTTGTTATCTGCAGGTCCGACACGCCCTCGCCTCAGTCCTGACTCCTGATGAGACCCTGCCCGAGTCTTCCCCCCTCGAAGACCGTGTCCTTGATGGCCACCTACCTGATAGCACTATTTCCCTGATCTATAAGAAGCTGATCAATAATCGGGCAGACTTATTGGTCCGACTTCGGGAGGTTTGGGTCAGCGATGGGTTGGAACTGGACGACGAAGATTGGCAATCGGCACTCTCTTCTCCGAAAGAAGTAGCCATCCCTGCCCGTCTCCGTTTGGTTCAACTTAAAATCCTTCATCGAGTGTATGTCACTGGTCCGCGTCTGGTGACAATGGGCTTTTCCCCTGATGGGTTATGTAAGCGTGGTTGTGGGTCGAGTGCTACTTTTTTACATATTCTTTGGGAGTGCCCAGTGGTGGCGGCCTACTGGACTGCTGTTCTTGAGGTGATGACTGCTGTGACTGGTGTTGCCCTGCGGCCGGAGACACGACGGTGTCTGTTGAATGTGTGGGAACCCACTGACTACTCTGTAGCCCAGACCAGATGGGCTACCGTGGGTTACATGATTGCCAAACGGGATATTGCGCAACTCTGGGGCGCATCCAGACCCCCTGAGGTCTTGAAATGGGAGGACAACATGGACTGGTCCATGTTTCGTGAGAAAACTGTTTACGTGGCCAGGGGCAGACCCAGGGCGTGGACGAAGATTTGGGGCCAGTGGAATGAATATCGTGGGGATATCTGTACCCCTCCCCTTGTTGGCACTACTGATGTTACTCTATCTCCCTAGGCGAGCGTTCCCGGAACCTTTTCATACTGTCTTGTGCATTTCCGGTTCTCCCCGCTGCTTCCCCCCCCCCCCAACCTTATTAGAGTCTCAGGGCTCTTGTTATGTTCTCCTGATTTCTGACCATCCCCTCCGTTCTTTGGGCTGACCTTGATTACTATGCATTCGCCTTTTTAGTGTTTGTTGTGTTTATGTATAAAACAGAAAATCAATATGCTCTGTGATATGTTTGGAGTAATGCTTGGTACTTGATTTGTGCCTGACCACGGGAGTACATTTCTATTTATTTCTTTGTGCCTTATTATTAGCGGCCGGCCCGTGAGGTTGTGGGCCCATTTTTGTATTTTCTATGCTTGCTCAAATAAAGGTTTTTGAAAAAAAAAAAAAAAAAAAAGAAAGAAAGTGGTCCCTGATGCCCACAAGGAGACTATCGTGCAATTTAGTTACATCACCCAGTTCTTCATTGGATTTATTTATTTGCTCAAGGTGCTGTATAGCTTTATCAACCGCCTTGCTGATATTGACCATGACCTTTTCATTGGTCATGACGTGCGACCATTTAAGCCTGCGCATGACATTTGTGGGGATGCTTTCAGGAGTACAATAAGCACCCATATCTAGCTTTGGTTGTTCTGACTTCCACCATTGATGGACTACACACAGGGGGTTGTGATCACTTTCTATTCGCGGCTTAACCTACATATCCACTATCGAGTGCCAAAAATTCATACTACAAAGGACATAGTCGATCCTGCTTTTATGTCGCTCGTTATCAAATGTGTTGGCCCCTGCAATGTCACTCCGAGTTCTCCCGTTAAGTGCCCTTAATCCCTTCTCATAGCAAACCACATTAATATAAATGACATCCTCTGTCCACCTTGCTATGGGTCTAAGATCCAATTTAGGCACCCCCCATTGCCTATCTTCCTCTTCCCCAGGATACAAATCATAAGCAACCAACGGTTCAAATGTTAGGTTTAGATCTCCTGCAACAACTACTCTATTCTTCACTGAATTACATTCCAAGAGGTAATCCAAAGTCGCTATAACATGGGACCTCCCTCCCCTAGTTCCCCTAGCATAGACATTATAAATATCCAAACAACCCAGGGGGCCCATGTCTACTCTAATGAACTGAATGTCATTACTGTTGGTCGATAACTCCTTGATGGTAAAAGATACATTTTGTTGAACCCAAATAGCTAAACCGCCCATCAGATGCCCTTTGGGCCCTTTGATAGCTGGAACAAAATAATTCAGATAACCCTCTGCAAAATGTGGCTCGCATGACCAAGTCTCCTGGAAGACGCATACATCAAAATCATTGATGAATATGAGCCATTCCGGAGATTGTAATCTGGGGCCCAAACCTGCTATATTCCAGGAGATTAATTTACCACCCCCAGAGCTTCTGCCATCAGATAAAAGATAAAAGAGTGTTTACATTACTTATCAACATTATACTAGATTGCCTCTTTTCCCCCGGATTAATACATGTGCTTAGGACGGTTGTAGGGTGGGCCTCACTCACCATGATCCTAGCGGCACTCATAATATCGTGTTGATCCGCACCACTGTTGAAACTTGTATACCTCTTTTCAGTACCAGTGTTTCCCTCACTGTGGTTACTCCCAACATCAGTGAGTGGCCTTGTAATCAAGTCCCGGGGGAGTCAATCAATATTCTCTAACCCAGAGCCATCAAACCTACTCCAGTTACTTTGTATGGGGACAGAAAGGGCCTGGAATGAGGGACAGAACTTCCTTAACTGGATACGCGAGTGTATTGGCGGACTAGTTCTAAATTCAAGGGCAAACAGATTTTCGGCCAACAGCTCAGTGCGTAGTGTCAATTCAATGGAGTCATATTCTTCCGAGGGGAAACTTATCCTTCTTGCCTTAGAGATGTCCTCCCTGATTACCGAGCGACATCCTCTAACATGTCACAACCAATGGATTGCTTTATTGGTTAGAGAATCAGCATTCTCACTTTTACCATTATGCCCCAAACCTAACTTAGGGACGTTAGTCATGTAAATTTTGTTTAGGCAATGAACTTCATTCACATACACATTCCCCATTCTATTGTGTGTATTAATTGTTGTTCTTTCCATACTGGCCAGCACAGTATTTGTGCTACTCCCCCTGGTGTCAGCGGCCCGGGATTCCCGATGTAGTTTTGAAATGGTGTTATTAAAGTTAGTTTATCTTGAATTTCCAGGGGTGCCAAAGGTCTACTTGCCCTAACTACTTCAGCAAATGAAGGAGTTTTTTCACACCACCTAACCACTGCCGGCCCCGCTACCGTCTTATTTTCTATACGGGATTTCAAGGGGAAAGAATTACCATTGGTTGTACTAGTATTAGAGAGGGTGCGCGGCCCCCCCTCAAGTGAAGATCCAACCACAGCAGTTAGGTTTATAATCAAAACTTTCATAGACTCAATTTCATCTTTTAGAAGGGAGACTAAGTTTGTTAGGTCGCTAATTTCTTGTGAGACAATTTTTGCCCCGGCACTATCACTATCGTGATCTAAAACATTACTTGGTAAAAAATGTAACACGGGGGTAGGGCCTGGTGCAGCAGTTTGTAATAATTGCAAAGCAGAGGCCTCTTCATGTATGTTTGCCAGAACTGAAAACCTATTAGAGCAAGATATTAATGAGCCAGACGCAGATGAGTTGTTATCAATTGTTACAATGGACTTGCCAGCGACCCTGGGATCAGCGGCCTTGCTCAATAGAGAAGCTGGGCCCATATCATCCATTCTACTACCTTCAATAAATTTTTGTTTTATAAGGAACATAGCGGGGATAGCAGGTGATGGGTTGGCCTCAGTTTCTGCCCCTGAGGCTCCCCTGTTCTGTTGGGTGGAACCCTCGCCCATGTTTATCTTTTGACTAGCAACAAGGATCTCCTCGCATTCTTCAACCAAAGAATCGATACCATCAAGAATACAATCGGAAGCAGCATGATTGGGAGTTTTTTTTGCCTTCTTCCCCTTCCTGTGTTTGGATGGGTTAGCAGTCTCTGCCCCCACCCCACCCCCTTCCATTGACTTACGTTTGCCCATACCCGCAATGCTCCTTACTTGCTAGTAATTTGGAGCGTTGTGGAAGATATAAATATCTCAATTAGTCCCCAAAATAGTCAATGATCAACGCCAAGGGTATTTCAAAGGGAAACCTCAGCATGCAAACAGTACCTTTTCCTCTTTGACAAGCCCCCAATTCATTTGAATACTCCTGCGATGGAGAGTTTCGGGGGGTGACCCAGCCCCTCTTGGCCTCTGAAGGCCACCGGGCGTGAAATGGGCGTGTGCGGCTTCCGGCCGCAATGGCTCCTCGGATGTGTAGTCCCCCCTCTCAGCGACCGCGCAGGGATGACTAAAGGCTGCGGCAGCGGGGGAGACAGGCACCAGAAGCAGGGGGCCCGAGGCTGCAACAAGGAAAATCCTGGTAAGATTTGCCCCCAAAATGTGCTGAAATGCTCGAGTCACGGCAAGGGGCCCCTACAGGTGGATGGCAGTGTCGGGGCAAATGGGCAAAGCCTGGCAGCCGATGAAAGAGGCCTCGCGTTTAACCCCACAATTAAGCCTCGAACACGATGTCCCTGCAGAGCTTAGTTCACTGATGAGTCACTCACCAACCGTCACTGATGGCGTAATAAGGGCCCAATATCTCCTTCTCAATGTAGAAAAACACCGACGGCAGCCGCCGGCGCCGTCGTAGTTCTCAGTCTGCTCCCAGTGGAATGCGGCGCTCTATGTCCCTGGGGCCCACACTTGGCACCTTAGACTGCCGCAGGCCCTGTATTTAATCCTGACGGCTCAGCAACGCAGCCAGCATACATCCGGCGCAGTCCACAGCCCAGCACCGGTCCGCCCCGAGGAGTGAGGGGGCTTCGCCGAAGGTCCGCTGCACAGTAGACAATGCTGGCGCGGCCTGCACGCCACTCTGAAGCTGGCCGCTCACGTTACACGGCGCCCCCAATCACAAGCACAACCACGTCTCCCACCTGCCGCCACTGACTGCGACCATTCTCTCGGGCTCCCACACCTCCACCGGGACACCTCGCTGCACTCTCCAGCTCTCAGAAACCCCCGCAGTCAGACAGGTCGGCAGCATCAGCGGCCGCAGCAGTCCGCCGACCGGGCCACTCCTCACTCCCTCTCAATAGTTTGCAGCTTTGGAGAAGTCTGTATCCAAGACTCTGCCGTTTAGTATGAAGCCTCTTGCTGCCTCAGTTGTCTGTTGTCATCGGTCGCAGTTGAGATGCCGAACTGAGAGACAGGAGATGAGGGCTTCCAAGCCACTCAACGGCTCTCATAGGTGAGGAAGCACAATCCTATGGATTCCAAGTGAAATTGTTTTTCTGAGCCTACCTCGGCTTGTAACCATGCTCCAGTGTGAGTTTACAGAATGTGGCTGGGACTGAGAGGAAAATGTTGTATGCGGTCCAGCACAATCAAAGGAAAGGGCACAAGTAAATGTACTGAGCCTATCGTGGCTCGTAACCGCGACTCTTCAATCACATTACCTCACCCTCAAGAAGTTCAACTGGCTACAAATAGAGGCAAGAGCTTTATTAAAATCTGTGTGCATAACCTACAAAGCTCTTTATGTGCAAAAACCATCCTACCTCACAAAGAAAATATCAAAAGCCAGCCAAAGGAGTCATCCTCAAAGTTCTGACAGTCTACTCTTGATTCCACCAAAATGTAAGAAAGAAAAATCTTGCACTGGCTCCTTCTCCGAGAAAACCCCTAGAATCTGCCTCAAGATTTACATAAGAATCAATCATTCCCGCACTTCAAGAAGTGGCCGAGGCGTGATGAGCACGAGCTTGCTGCTTATTGGCTGCGAGCGCTGTGAGCGGTTGCAACTAGGAAGTGTTGGCTGCCATTTTGTGATTCCGTTGAAGCGAGTAAGGGGAAAAAAGGGCAAAAAAAGTTGGAAAGGAGGGTAGGAGCACTGTAACCTCTGTGAGGGAGTGCGAAGCGAAGTAGTCACTCTTACCGGTCTGAAAGTGCGGTGTTGCTCAGAGTGACATGGTGCTGATATGATATGGTGCTACACCCGGGTATGAAACCAAGAGCCTAAACTGTGAGGTCATTGCTGTAAAGTGATGTGGTTCAGTCTTTGTAGCATACGTGTGCAAGTAGTGTTAGTAGGTGTTTATACCATTCAGGGAGTGGGAAGCAAACTACTGACCGATATTGTGCGTTTATTCTATACCGGAAGCGGGAGGCAAAGTACTCATGCCTACCAGTGTGAAGATTTGGGGATGAAACCGAGGTGATTGCTATAAAGGGATGGGCTCTGGGCTCTGGGCGCTTTAGTATACGTGTACAAGTAGTGTTAGTAGGCGTTTAAGCCATACAGGGGGTGGGAAGCAAACTACTGACCGCTACCATATGTTTATACTATACCGGAAGTGGGAAGAGAAGAACTCACGCCTACCGGTGTGAAGAGTCGGGGATCAAACCGAGCTGATTGGTGTAAATTGATAGGCTCTGGACACTGTAGGATACTAGCCGCTGTAGTATATGTGTGTAAATAGTGTTGGTATGCGTTTATAGTATATAGGGAGTGGGAACTTGGAAGTGAACTACTCACCCCTAATGGTCTGAAGACTCAGAGAATAAACCGTGAGCCTATAATATGAGCTCATTGCTGTAAAGTCATGTGCTCTGGGCGCTGTAGCATACCTGTGGAAGTAGTGTTAGTTTGCGTTTATACAATACAGGGAGTGGGAAGCAAACTACTCACCCCTACCGGTGTCAAGACTCGTGGATGAAACCATGAGCTCATTGCTGTAAAGTCATGTGCTCTGTGTAGTATTCCAATGTAAGTCATAGTAGAATGTAAGTATGTAATTCAACTAGAATTTAAATATGTAATGTTTGAATGTAGGGCTGTCATGAGGGGAACCTTGCGGAGTTTGTACACGGTGCTGGAGAAGATGGTTGCCTTGTTGTCTGCTCCTGTTGGTAGCTGTTTAAGGTGCCTTTTTTTCCTGTAATAAATCTACTGATAGGATCCACTGCTGTCTGCCTCTTCACTACATAAATTTGGCAACAAGCGGGAGAAGGTAAAAAAAAGGCAGCACTCACCAATATTTCAAAATTGCTTGTGTTGTGCTGAAGACCCGTTTTCTTTGTGTAGCTGTTTCTACTCATGGCCGGGTCATCGGCTCATTGAACTGTCATCCGACTTCTGGTAGGATTTATATTTTTAGATTTTGCACTTCCTCTGCTTCTTCACTGCATTCTGGTCGCTGTACTACACGTGTGTAAGTAGTGTTAGTATGTGTCTATACTAAGAAATACATCATGGTCGTAGGGAGGGCGACCTCTCAGGCGCAGCTCATACAATGTCCCGGGGTGTGCATTCACGGTACATTTGTGTTTTCTATTCGACGGCGGGTGCATAGCTTCCACCCTGTCATAGCAAATCCTTGTTTGACTACTTGAAGTGAGAGGAGGAAAACCTTGTATCGCTTTAATAGCGGATGGCAAAAATGAAGAGAAAAAAATAAAATAAAAAAATAAGCGGTGACTCACCTGTTCATTTCAATGAGGCCCCTGGTGGGTAATGTTTTGTGACCAATCCAATTATTATATTGCGGGGTCTCTGTAGGACTGGGGATCTTAATGTCACATGTAAATTAGGCACAGAAGGGCACAGAGACGTTTCGCAGCCTAGGGGACCACCACCTTCCTGGGTATTGTTTACTAATTGTTCGGGGGTTTCGAGGCCAACTGAAGTCCGGGGATCGCCACACTCCGGGGGTTTACTTAAATATGCGTGGGCCTCGGCAGTTCCTGAAGCCTCACTGGTCCTAGGCAATGCCTTATTGGTTCTGTAATCACATGGACAGTACTCATGGTGGTATAAAGTGATACACTCATAGAACTCTTGCAGTTGTAGAATTACCCAGGCTTCATATGTGTAATAGTCAGTTAGATTATGTTTGGTAGGTACACTGGACTATTACAAAGGTTTGCCCTCATAATATCCTATAAACAGATGATTTTCACAATAAACTATAGACAAGTGTTGTCAGAAAAGGAAGACCTATACACTCAGTTATTTATTTGAAATAAAAAGTAACCTTTATTAAAACACAAATAAATAGAAACGTAAGTTTAATAGAACAAACAGTATAATATAAAAAACGTGGGTTGGACTCCAGTGGAAGCAGCGTAGAAAGCCTGCAAGACAAAAATGAAACATAAGTATGTGTGCCATGTGGGAGAGGTAAAGAAAGGTAGTCCGAATGAAAGGACGATAGTGAGAATGGGAGGGAGAGGTAGTAGGTGAAAGGGAGAAGGGGAGGGAGAGTCAAAAGAGAGGGAGGAGGAGACAGAGCATTGGCCTACTGCACCCAGCCCTTAGTGTTTACCCACCCATCACCCATTTGTCTAGGACGGTGGGGTCCGTGAGAAAGAGTGTGGTCCAGCAAGTCATTAAAATGAAACAAATGAGGCCAGAGATTAGGGGCCATATTATCAAGGAATGGCGATAACATTATTGGCGCTTTAGCGGCAAGAAACTGCTGCTAAAGCGGCGATAAGGGGCTTTGATAATATGCCCTTGTGAATTTCCATGGAAGCCCAGGTTCTGGTGTGATCCTGGGCTTCTATGGAAATTCACAAGGGCATATTATCAAGCCCCTTATTAGTTTCCTACCGCTAAAGTGGCGGTAATGTTATCACAGTTCTTAGATAATATGGTCCTATATTATTAGCTATGGGAAAATCGCTTGCATGCACCTGTGCACCCAGGAAATTTGACATCCCTAGGAAGGAATTTAATCAAAGGGCCAAAACACAAGCAACTTCAAGGGTTGAAACCCCTGAATCCGACCTGACCGAAAATGAATCTGGTGATGAAACTGTGTCAAATGTAACCGAGAAAAGGAGGACTCCTTTTCACGACGAATTCCAAATCATCCGGCAATCATGGCTATGGGGAGAAAAAAACAAACCCCCGGAAAGCGAAGAAGGACAAGGATAGGAGGTGGCGGCAAGATGAGGAAAGAGACCAATATGGACCAATCGCAGCAAGTAGAGGGACAACAAGCGGCAATAGAAGCGACGAATTTGACCGTGGTCAATCTTACGGATAAGCGAAGGCGTTGAGTTTAGGACTCACTTTTTGCCCCCAAACCATTTGGAGTATACACAAACAAGAATTGACCTTTTCCACTTCACCAGAAAATTAAAATTACATAAATACTTTAAACTCAGAACACATCTGAAAGAAAAGAAAAAAGTAGAGACCAGAATGACAGCAACAGACACCTTACTTGTCAAGGATCTTCCAGCAATGGAAGCTTTAAACAACCTAGGATCACAGGAGGATCCACAAGATGAGAATAGACCTTTAGCTGACAGAGCCGCACGTATAGGCATTGACCAGGATAGAGAACAGAGTCCATTTAAAACTGTATCATTGTTTAATCCACAGATGCCAATGGATGCTATAGACGTGTTCACAGATGCTACGGCAAATGATTTACTTAAATTTCGAAGAAAAAAGAAAAACAAATCCGTAAAGAACAACATCAATCGTACGGAACAGGCAGCGTTACAGAGTCTCATGAACGACAAAACATGGCTAAAAAACCTTCGGATGAAGGAGGAAATGTTGTTGTTCAAACAAGCGTCCAATATTGGAAAGAAGCTCAACGGCAACTTTCAGATGCAAAATGATATGAGAAAACAACAAAAGAAATATACCCAAAAAGTATAAAATCATATGACGACTTGATTGGGAAATGGTATGCAAAATCTATGTTTGGGACAGATGAAAATTTTTTTTGCAAAGCAACCATCCAATATTCCCCACTTTTTACCACATCCCTAAACTCCATAAAGACAGTGTGAACCCTCCCCGGAGACCTATAATATCATCAATTGGAAGCCTCACTGAAAATGTATCCAGATTCATCGACCACTTTTTACATCCTATGTATGGTTGCACAGTTGGACTCCTATAACAGAGACATCAAACATTTTTTGACAAAACTCTCCACCTTAAAATGGTTACCTATTAATGGTGTTAGATATTGCAAGCCTATACACATGTATAGATCACCATCAGGGCTTAAGAGCAGTGCAGTTTTACCTGGGTAAACGTCAATTGCGCTACGCTTTACACAATGAAATGCTTTTGGAATGTGTAGAATTTTGTCTGAGAAATAATATCTTTTTGTTTGAAGACCAGTTCTTCAGGCACCTGCGATGGGCACCTGTTTCACCCCCAGTTACACAAACTTGTTCGTGGGCTGGTGGAAGGAGCAGGTGCCCAGGACGCTGGAGGGTGAACATCAGGGAAGAGTGGTGCAATGGCACAGATATATAGACGATTTATTCATCGTCTGGCAAGGAAGTATAGAAACAGTTCATCAATATATCAGTGCCCTCAATGATAACTTAAATCTGCACTTTTCAGGTTCAGTTAGTCCAGTGGCAGTGGATTATCTGGACCTGAAAGTGTATGTGGAGAACAACAATGTACACACCACACTGTTTCGGAAAAACACGGCTGGTAATTCAGTCTTATTTGCCAGTAGCAACCACCCTAAAACCCTCATACAGAGTATCCCCTGTGGGGAGTTCCTGAGGCTAAAACGTAACTGTACGTAACTGTACGAAAGACCAAGACTTCGAGGTGGCTGCCTCAGAGAGAAAGGCGAGGTTTAGTGTCAGAGGATATGACCATACCACGTTGGAGAAAGCCCTATGTAAGGTAAGGCGTATTCCAAGAGATTCTCTTTTACTTGAGGATAACAGGAGAACCAGGGAACAGAATGAAAACAAAGGAAAATTCAGAATGATCACTCCATATTCTTCTGAAGCAAACTTTCTAAAGAAACTGCTCAGAAAAAAATTGGCATATCCTCAAAACAGATAATATCATTAAGGACAACATTCTGAACCAGCCCCTGGTTACATTCAGTAAAGCGAGATCTCTGAGAAATATGCTGGTTAAGAGCCATCTAGACAAGGTGCAACCCCGATCCAATACACTAAAAGATATGAGAGGATTTTTTCCTTGCAGCAAATGCAAGGCTTGTACAAAAAGTAAAAGGGTTCTTACCTATACATTATCAGACACAGGTGAGGTAAAAGAGATCAAGAAATATTTAACCTGCAGTACTACATACGCAGTATATTGTTTGATTTGCCCTTGCGGGTTTCAGTACATAGGAAGTACTATTCATCAATTGAATACGTATCCTGGAACATCTTAGGGCCATAGACAAAGCTGATCAAGCTTATCCTGTCGCCCGTCATTTTGCCGAGTTTCACAACAGTGTCAGGAATGAAATACGGTACTATGGCCTAGATACTGTCCCGGTAAGCCCACGGGGAGGCAACAGACTTCAAAGTCTTAGACGCTTAGAATCAAGATATATCATTGATCTCCTTACTAAGTCCCCAAGAGGCCTGGATTATGGTGAAGAACTAGGGGTACATCTGGGCAAATAAATAGGTTTAGAACCCAAGTTTGTGATGATGCAATGATGTGAATTCTTGAAAGGTAGTAAATGGATTGGGAGCTGTAGATTTGAAGTTGTAAATCATGGTTTCATGCCTTAGAACTCACAAAAACCTTCCAAAAGGATACTAAGATACAGGGGGTAGTAAATATGTAGTTAATGTATAAATGCAAAAATGTAGAAATGAATTACAAGACTCAATGAAATGACATTCCGTAGTTGTACTAGCGAGGAATGATTTTTAACATAAATTTTATGAAAGCGAGACACACGAAGGTGGCATGATGTATGGGACTTAAGAAGAGACTTTTGCCGATCCAAGGCGAGATAATAAATAGTAGTCATGGTGTTTTATTTAAAAAAATAAAACAATGGCGATATTAAGCAGTAAATGTATCTGTACATGTAAATGTTTAACATTTGAATATCTATGTGAATGGAGACACACTTATAATTATCACCAGCCGTTTATTGAACCCTGGAAAATAAGGTTGAATATACATGGTATATATGCAGGGCTAGACACCCCAATATGGCGCTCATGGTTGCTGGGAGTGTAGATGTCTTTTCTCGGTCTCAATGCCTGAAAAACGTGTGCTCTTGACCTTTGAATCAATAATGCTTTATAAATATGCTTTGCATGATGCTGTGTAAACACTGATGAAAGCCTGGAGCTGAAACGTTTTTTTGCCCATTTGCGCATAAATAAACAGTCTTTTTTGCTGTCAGTGTATGTATATATATATTAATTACCTACTGGCGGTCGCCAGTAGGTAGTTATAGTTAGGACCTGCTTTCCATAGGAAATCCACAACCTTCTATTTGGAATAACTTTGGTGTCGGTGGATGAATCCTCTTAAATTTCTCCAAGAAAATGGCCTGCTCAGTTCCGCTCCTTCCCTGAAAGTTTGGGGTTGATTCGTCAAGTGGGGGCCAAGAAAAAAGGGGGGTCCCAAAACGTGTTTTCCCCATGGAATTTTCCATTGGGACCTGTAGCCAGGGCTACAGCTCGAACGGCTGAACGGAATTACACCAAATTTGGCAGAGAGGTAGAGTTTGGTTTGCAGATTGTGCTTTGGTGTAAATCCGTTCAGTAGTTTCTGAGAAAATTACAAGTAAAATCATAGCGATATCTAGAGACAGAGTTCTACACGCGGACGGAGATCCGTTCAATTACGAGCGCGAGCTGCATGCTGATTGGCTGTGAACTGTCTGTCAACACTCAAAACCAGGAAGTGTTGGTGGCCATGTTGTGCCTCGGTAGAACCGAGTAACAAGAAAACAGTAAAAAAAAGTTGAGAAATAAGGGAAGGGGGCAGGCTAGAAACATTCTGAGCCTTTACGCTTGCTCAGGGGGTCGTACATGGATGTTTCGGCTCTTTTTAAAAAAAAAATTATAAAAAGAAAAATCTTGGCGTACGCGTACAGAAATACGTACAATTACGAGTAGGAGCTGCATGCTGATTGGTTGTCAATACTCCAAAACTGGAAATGCTGTCAGCCATCTTGTTTGTGGCGAGAGCCGAGTCACAAGAAAACAGTAAAACAAAGTTGAGAAATAAGGAAAGGGGGCAAGGTAGAAACATTCTGACCCTATAGTCTTGGTCAGGGGGGTGGTACATTGATCTTTAGGCTCAATTTTTATTTTTTTTAAAATAAAAAATGGCGGGGTACTCGTGCAGTACTTGTACGCAGTGGAAAAGGTGGAAAAAAAGCTAGAAGTCCGTTTTATTCATTAGGTCCCGGGGGGCAAATTACGGGGCAATTTTTAGAGCTATATTTCTATGACAGTATGTAAAACTTTCAGTTTTTTTTCCTGCATCAGTTGTACTCTCTACGCATGCGCAGCCTTGTTTGCAAGTGCGCTTTTTTGTCTTTTTCTTCAAGTTCGCCAAGCAAACCTCTCCTGATTTTAGGTATTAAATTTGCCGCTTTCTTTTCCCGGGTGGTGTGTGCCATCCGGTGCTATACTTTTGGAATATATTAATAAACATATTGTATATTACGAGCACGAGCTGCATGGTGATTGGATGACAACTGTCTGTGAACACTGCAAACCAGGAAGTGTTGGCAGCCATTTTATTCGTCGCTAGAAGCGAGTCACAAGAAAAGTGTAAAACAAAGTTGAAAAATAAGGAAAGGGGGCAGGGTAGAAATATCCTGACTCTCTAGGCTTGCTCAGGGGGTCGTACATGAATTTGTAGGGTCAATTTTTATTTATTTTTAAATAAAAAATGACAGCATACGCGTATGGTACTCGTACGCGTTGGAAAAGGGAAAATAAACTAGAAGTCCGTTTTATTCATTAGGTCTCAGGGGGAAAATTCCGGGGGCAATTTTTAGAGCTATATTTCCATGATAGTATGTAAAACTTTCCGTTTTTTTCCTGCATCAGTTGTACTCTCTAGGCATGCGCAGCCTTGTTTGCAAGTACACTTTTTTTTCTTTATCTTCAAGTTCGCCAAGCAAACCTCTCCTGATTTTAGGTATTACATTTGCCGCTTTCTTTTCCCGGGTCATGTGTTTCATCCGGTGGTATACTTTTGTAATATATTATTGTATGTATATTTATTTGAAATGTAGTGTTGAGGCGCCAAACGTTGATTACATACTCCGTCCAACCGCCATTTTAGTAGTTTTCCTCCATTATTTTTATTATACCTGTTACTTTCATTTTACCCTGCGCATATTTTCTCTGTGATCGATGAGATTTCGTGCCACAGATACAACGGTGTTTGTCCTTGGCCTTCGATCTTATCAGACTTGGTCACACGTATACCTAGAAACTTATTTGAAGGACGTAAGGCACAGCCATTACAACACGTGTTGGTCAACAAAAAACATTATTGAGATTATGCATACTAGTTGTAAAAGCATGTGTGGAAAAGCGATATGCGTGCTAATGGTTTTGTGGTGACGATCACACATGTTTATGAACCGGGTCTGGGCGTGGTGGAGTCTAGGGTACCAGGAGGAGGGGCACGCAGCTGCATTCATACAATATAGAAGTAATATAGGATTTTTAAAACTTAAAAAAACATGATTCCATAATTATCCTAGATTAAGTCTTCTGTTAGTATGTTTATTAAATATATGATTATATGTTTTTAAACAATTAAAAACATTCGGGTCTTTTTTGTACGGGGCGCCGTACATGACGTCACACGGAAGCTTTGATGCGACGTGTAACGTCAAAGGGTATTCGTAGCATATGCTGAGACTGAGTAGCAGTACAAACTATGGTGCGATCACTCTCTCACTGTCAAATCAGAGCACAGGGCGCGCTATGAGAATGGTTAGAAGTGGTCAGTCATTGGAGGTACAATTCAGGTGTGTGGCTTATCCACAGTATCATAACATTATTTTTTAACCTGGTTAAGTTTGAGGTTTGCATGAAATACTATGCTATAGGCAGATATGGATGTTTAGAGAGTGCTTATCTGCATGAAGCTTGTTTATTACCATTTACATATAGGTGTCTGAGGGAGGGAAAAGAAGTCTATGTGAATGTCGAGGATTGCACAATAGTACCAGATCACTCCTTAATTTGTAGAAACATACAATTGCATAGCTCTTGTATACAAGATGCGCCTAATTTGGACTGAGTTTTGAACGGTAGTCCGACACCTGCTATCATAACAATGTTCAGTTTACTGGAAACGGGAGTTATTTACTTTGAAATAATGGAGATTGTTGTGCAATGTTAGCAGGCATCGCTTACATGATTACGGTAACTGAGCATGTAGTTTGATTAAAAAAAGTTGTGTTAACTCCTCTGCATGGGAAGCTGGATGTTTCCATCTGGCTGTCGATTTCGACCTTGAAAGCAGAGTCAACCAAATGAGTCGTATAAGAGCGCTATTGTCTCAAAAAGAGGTCGCTCTTATATCTGGTACAGAAACATTTGTCCTTCATGTAGCAAACACCCACACAGAAGTGCATGATTTATTATATACAGACGTGTTCTTGATTTTTGGGGAGTCAATTTAGAGTATCTTTAATGTGTCCTTGACTATGGGGTTACCTTACTTTTTTAAAGTTAGAAGCAGTGGCCTTGTGACGTCTGTAGAAAGTATATTTGGTGTCTTTTTGGGATTTTTTCATTCGATTTTTTCCAGCATTTTTGGTGGATTGCGCTTAATACTCGCATTAGTTGCCGGTGGCCTTTTATTAATTTGTTTACATAAATATGGATGCACATCCTGCAGCAGACGACAATATGTCCCGGCTGTTGATGGTTCGCAACTGAATGATTAGTTATTACGGAGCGCTGCCTTTGGCTACATTGAGTGCAGTTTATGGATTATCGTTTCGATTTTCCTTTTTCACATGCGTTCAACCTGTGTTCCATTGCCTGAGCTGCGATTTTGACTGGGCCCTGGATTTTTGTCTTTGCAGTACGGTGTCTCCCAACGCGGATTATGACCAGCTGATAAGCCCCTTAGTGGTTCATGACGTGCTCTGTTGTGGCGGCGAGATTATGGCCTTAGCAGCGACACATGGAATAATGGGACGTTGGAATGTTTTTGCAGCAGCGCTTGTGTTCTTGGCATGCAGTTACATTGAAGATGACCCGAGTTTTCCTCCGATGGTGATAGAGGCTCCGGTCGTTGAGGAACATGTATGTTCATTCTCACTATTGAATTGGATGGCTGAAATGTTTTCAGATGAGAACAATGACTTCCTCTTGGAGGCTATTGCTACATACTCTGCTAATACGCTGTTGGATTAAGACTCTTTGATTTTTCTACCTATTCTTTATTATTTAGTTACTGTTTTCTATCAAACAGCGAATCATTTTTTATGCAAATTTGAACTTGACTCTGCTTTTAAGGCTTGGACTCTGCGTTCCTAGTTCACCCACTTTTATATCACGTGGTTCTATCGACACAGGATGTCGTGGGCTGAGCCTTCCACTCACACCCTGTTAAGTTAGCATGGGTTCATTAGAAGCTTAAACGCCATTTTTGCTTTCCTGCTCTGCTTTGAACATGACACGCAATTTTGATATTGTTTAGAGAAGGCTGAGTATTTTGTTACACATGAGAATAATTTGTCATGCTACATTTCTAGACTGCCTCGCTAGTTTAGTGTGTATAGTGAGAGCATGGAACATCAAGGTTATCTTGGATACTGTGTCTGTTATTCGAAATGATCCTCGCACGTTCGACCTATAACACATATGCAGGTATGGGCATGTCTGATACTGGCGCGTTTAATAATGCATTGTGGAGGCATAATTAGACACAGTTGAAGAACATTGGTATCCTGACAGTTTGTGCAGAACTCAATGTGATCCACTACTGCTGAGTACCAGAGGTATGGGACCGTCCATGTAATCCTATGAGACCTTCTGTAGTTATAAACTAACCTGGTAGGTAGGAAGGGTGAAATTTAGTTATATTTTAAACCTGTTTCCCGTTAGCAATATAAGATGCTTACTCACTTTGTATTTTATGGAATAGTAACAATGCTGACAACCTTGTTTCTGATAATATGTTTGGTTGTATTATCTAAGGTACTGTGCATGAGATTACGGCATTAGAAATAAACATTTCAAACTTGCACATGTCTTTATTTACTCCTTGTTTTGGACTGGTGTAAGATTATAATGAAAGGGTGCTCTTTTTATCTACCTTACTTGAGGTAATCTAAGTCGCATGTTCTGTGTTGACTAGTCATTGGTGTTTTTGCTATAGGACGAAGAACTAATGAGTCACTGATTGCTAGTCTGATAGGGGGTTTGGGTACTGAGGTGGGTTTTGGTACACCGTAATTCACTGAGGTCCTAAGTCTTTATGCACAGTTCTGTGTAGGAGCAGAATTTCTGCAACAGTAGTTACAACAAAAAGGCTCGATAAAGGGCGTTGAGTTTGAATCAGAATATGAAATTGAAGAATAATTGATAACCCCAGCCAAGAATGGGAGCAAGTGCCTTGTCAGTGAAGAGAATCTTTGGATTTCCAGCTCATTACACAGATAGGGTGTTGAATTCCGCAGTGGGAGCAAGAGAAACGAGTAGCACATCTAAGGAAGCAAGCTAATGCATAAAGTACACATAGTGTGTGGTAGTAAGGACGGAAGAAAGGACGGAAGTGTGGAAATTACCCACTGCTATTGATGGGTAGTAGTTACAAAGAAGGCTGAATAAAGGGGCTTGACTTTGAATTTGAATTAAAGAAGAATCATTGATAAGCCCAGCCAATATATATATATATATATATATATATATATATATATATATATATATATATATATATATATATATATATTTCAAAACGCTGGTAGTCCCAAATGAGTCGCACACGAGACAGCAGAGAAAGGTTACCAGCCTTTTAATGTCAGGTATGGAAGTACACGGGTGGCAGGTAATATACAGCTTCCCCTTTGAGCCTGACGCGTTTCAAGTTTCCTCTTCCTCAGAGGCTGCCGGGAAAGTTCATGCAGTGGCGGGCAGGCAATCCCCCAATTAGATACTCCGTCACGCCTTCATGCGCTATACAGGAATTGTGGGATATGTAGTGCCCAAAAATTCTCCCATGATTATGGCGCACTGATAGCTGTGGTCGTCACGGTGCACTTCCTCAATCCTGCTCTGTCGCTCCACATAGGAGGTGAATCCATCCTCGTGGCCCCTTCAAAATTGCAGGTTGGTGCGGTACTCGGCGGCTGGGTATCCGCCCTTATATTTCAAAACGCTGGTAGTCCCAAATGAGTCGCACACGAGACAGCAGAGAAAGGTTACCAGCCTTTTAATGTCAGGTATGGAAGTACACGGGTGGCAGGTAATATACAGCTTCCCCTTTGAGCCTGACGCGTTTCAAGTTTCCTCTTCCTCAGAGGCTGCCGGGAAAGTTCATGCAGTGGCGGGCAGGCAATCCCCCAATTAGATACTCCGTCACGCCTTCATGCGCTATACAGGAATTGTGGGATATGTAGTGCCCAAAAATTCTCCCATGATTATGGCGCACTGATAGCTGTGGTCGTCACGGTGCACTTCCTCAATCCTGCTCTGTCGCTCCACATAGGAGGTGAATCCATCCTCGTGGCCCCTTCAAAATTGCAGGTTGGTGCGGTACTCGGCGGCTGGGTATCCGCCCTTATATTTCAAAACGCTGGTAGTCCCAAATGAGTCGCACACGAGACAGCAGAGAAAGGTTACCAGCCTTTTAATGTCAGGTATGGAAGTACACGGGTGGCAGGTAATATACAGCTTCCCCTTTGAGCCTGACGCGTTTCAAGTTTCCTCTTCCTCAGAGGCTGCCGGGAAAGTTCATGCAGTGGCGGGCAGGCAATCCCCCAATTAGATACTCCGTCACGCCTTCATGCGCTATACAGGAATTGTGGGATATGTAGTGCCCAAAAATTCTCCCATGATTATGGCGCACTGATAGCTGTGGTCGTCACGGTGCACTTCCTCAATCCTGCTCTGTCGCTCCACATAGGAGGTGAATCCATCCTCGTGGCCCCTTCAAAATTGCAGGTTGGTGCGGTACTCGGCGGCTGGGTATCCGCCCTTATATTTCAAAACGCTGGTAGTCCCAAATGAGTCGCACACGAGACAGCAGAGAAAGGTTACCAGCCTTTTAATGTCAGGTATGGAAGTACACGGGTGGCAGGTAATATACAGCTTCCCCTTTGAGCCTGACGCGTTTCAAGTTTCCTCTTCCTCAGAGGCTGCCGGGAAAGTTCATGCAGTGGCGGGCAGGCAATCCCCCAACTAGATACTCCGTCACGCCTTCATGCGCTATACAGGAATTGTGGGATATGTAGTGCCCAAAAATTCTCCCATGATTATGGCGCACTGATAGCTGTGGTCGTCACGGTGCACTTCCTCAATCCTGCTCTGTCGCTCCACATAGGAGGTGAATCCATCCTCGTGGCCCCTTCAAAATTGCAGGTTGGTGCGGTACTCGGCGGCTGGGTATCCGCCCTTATATTTCAAAACGCTGGTAGTCCCAAATGAGTCGCACACGAGACAGCAGAGAAAGGTTACCAGCCTTTTAATGTCAGGTATGGAAGTACACGGGTGGCAGGTAATATACAGCTTCCCCTTTGAGCCTGACGCGTTTCAAGTTTCCTCTTCCTCAGAGGCTGCCGGGAAAGTTCATGCAGTGGCGGGCAGGCAATCCCCCAATTAGATACTCCGTCACGCCTTCATGCGCTATACAGGAATTGTGGGATATGTAGTGCCCAAAAATTCTCCCATGATTATGGCGCACTGATAGCTGTGGTCGTCACGGTGCACTTCCTCAATCCTGCTCTGTCGCTCCACATAGGAGGTGAATCCATCCTCGTGGCCCCTTCAAAATTGCAGGTTGGTGCGGTACTCGGCGGCTGGGTATCCGCCCTTATATTTCAAAACGCTGGTAGTCCCAAATGAGTCGCACACGAGACAGCAGAGAAAGGTTACCAGCCTTTTAATGTCAGGTATGGAAGTACACGGGTGGCAGGTAATATACAGCTTCCCCTTTGAGCCTGACGCGTTTCAAGTTTCCTCTTCCTCAGAGGCTGCCGGGAAAGTTCATGCAGTGGCGGGCAGGCAATCCCCCAATTAGATACTCCGTCACGCCTTCATGCGCTATACAGGAATTGTGGGATATGTAGTGCCCAAAAATTCTCCCATGATTATGGCGCACTGATAGCTGTGGTCGTCACGGTGCACTTCCTCAATCCTGCTCTGTCGCTCCACATAGGAGGTGAATCCATCCTCGTGGCCCCTTCAAAATTGCAGGTTGGTGCGGTACTCGGCGGCTGGGTATCCGCCCTTATATTTCAAAACGCTGGTAGTCCCAAATGAGTCGCACACGAGACAGCAGAGAAAGGTTACCAGCCTTTTAATGTCAGGTATGGAAGTACACGGGTGGCAGGTAATATACAGCTTCCCCTTTGAGCCTGACGCGTTTCAAGTTTCCTCTTCCTCAGAGGCTGCCGGGAAAGTTCATGCAGTGGCGGGCAGGCAATCCCCCAATTAGATACTCCGTCACGCCTTCATGCGCTATACAGGAATTGTGGGATATGTAGTGCCCAAAAATTCTCCCATGATTATGGCGCACTGATAGCTGTGGTCGTCACGGTGCACTTCCTCAATCCTGCTCTGTCGCTCCACATAGGAGGTGAATCCATCCTCGTCGCCCCTTCAAAATTGCAGGTTGGTGCGGTACTCGGCGGCTGGGTATCCGCCCTTATATTTCAAAACGCTGGTAGTCCCAAATGAGTCGCACACGAGACAGCAGAGAAAGGTTACCAGCCTTTTAATGTCAGGTATGGAAGTACACGGGTGGCAGGTAATATACAGCTTCCCCTTTGAGCCTGACGCGTTTCAAGTTTCCTCTTCCTCAGAGGCTGCCGGGAAAGTTCATGCAGTGGCGGGCAGGCAATCCCCCAATTAGATACTCCGTCACGCCTTCATGCGCTATACAGGAATTGTGGGATATGTAGTGCCCAAAAATTCTCCCATGATTATGGCGCACTGATAGCTGTGGTCGTCACGGTGCACTTCCTCAATCCTGCTCTGTCGCTCCACATAGGAGGTGAATCCATCCTCGTGGCCCCTTCAAAATTGCAGGTTGGTGCGGTACTCGGCGGCTGGGTATCCGCCCTTATATTTCAAAACGCTGGTAGTCCCAAATGAGTCGCACACGAGACAGCAGAGAAAGGTTACCAGCCTTTTAATGTCAGGTATGGAAGTACACGGGTGGCAGGTAATATACAGCTTCCCCTTTGAGCCTGACGCGTTTCAAGTTTCCTCTTCCTCAGAGGCTGCCGGGAAAGTTCATGCAGTGGTGGGCAGGCAATCCCCCAATTAGATACTCCGTCACGCCTTCATGCGCTATACAGGAATTGTGGGATATGTAGTGCCCAAAAATTCTCCCATGATTATGGCGCACTGATAGCTGTGGTCGTCACGGTGCACTTCCTCAATCCTGCTCTGTCGCTCCACATAGGAGGTGAATCCATCCTCGTGGCCCCTTCAAAATTGCAGGTTGGTGCGGTACTCGGCGGCTGGGTATCCGCCCTTATATTTCAAAACGCTGGTAGTCCCAAATGAGTCGCACACGAGACAGCAGAGAAAGGTTACCAGCCTTTTAATGTCAGGTATGGAAGTACACGGGTGGCAGGTAATATACAGCTTCCCCTTTGAGCCTGACGCGTTTCAAGTTTCCTCTTCCTCAGAGGCTGCCGGGAAAGTTCATGCAGTGGCGGGCAGGCAATCCCCCAATTAGATACTCCGTCACGCCTTCATGCGCTATACAGGAATTGTGGGATATGTAGTGCCCAAAAATTCTCCCATGATTATGGCGCACTGATAGCTGTGGTCGTCACGGTGCACTTCCTCAATCCTGCTCTGTCGCTCCACATAGGAGGTGAATCCATCCTCGTGGCCCCTTCAAAATTGCAGGTTGGTGCGGTACTCGGCGGCTGGGTATCCGCCCTTATATTTCAAAACGCTGGTAGTCCCAAATGAGTCGCACACGAGACAGCAGAGAAAGGTTACCAGCCTTTTAATGTCAGGTATGGAAGTACACGGGTGGCAGGTAATATACAGCTTCCCCTTTGAGCCTGACGCGTTTCAAGTTTCCTCTTCCTCAGAGGCTGCCGGGAAAGTTCATGCAGTGGCGGGCAGGCAATCCCCCAATTAGATACTCCGTCACGCCTTCATGCGCTATACAGGAATTGTGGGATATGTAGTGCCCAAAAATTCTCCCATGATTATGGCGCACTGATAGCTGTGGTCGTCACGGTGCACTTCCTCAATCCTGCTCTGTCGCTCCACATAGGAGGTGAATCCATCCTCGTGGCCCCTTCAAAATTGCAGGTTGGTGCGGTACTCGGCGGCTGGGTATCCGCCCTTATATTTCAAAACGCTGGTAGTCCCAAATGAGTCGCACACGAGACAGCAGAGAAAGGTTACCAGCCTTTTAATGTCAGGTATGGAAGTACACGGGTGGCAGGTAATATACAGCTTCCCCTTTGAGCCTGACGCGTTTCAAGTTTCCTCTTCCTCAGAGGCTGCCGGGAAATTTCATGCAGTGGCGGGCAGGCAATCCCCCAATTAGATACTCCGTCACGCCTTCATGCGCTATACAGGAATTGTGGGATATGTAGTGCCCAAAAATTCTCCCATGATTATGGCGCACTGATAGCTGTGGTCGTCACGGTGCACTTCCTCAATCCTGCTCTGTCGCTCCACATAGGAGGTGAATCCATCCTCGTGGCCCCTTCAAAATTGCAGGTTGGTGCGGTACTTGGCGGCTGGGTATCCGCCCTTATATTTCAAAACGCTGGTAGTCCCAAATGAGATGCACACGAGACAGCAGAGAAAGATTACCAGCCTTTTAATGTAAGGTATGGAAGTACACGGGTGGCAGGTAATATACAGCTTCCCCTTTGAGCCTGACGCGTTTCAAGTTTCCTCTTTCTCAGAGGCTGCCGGGAAAGTTCATGCAGTGGCGGGCAGGCAATCCCCCAATTAGATACTCCGTCACGCCTTCATGCGCTATACAGGAATTGTGGGATATGTAGTGCCCAAAAATTCTCCCATGATTATGGCGCACTGATAGCTGTGGTCGTCACGGTGCACTTCCTCAATCCTGCTCTGTCGCTCCACATAGGAGGTGAATCCATCCTCGTGGCCCCTTCAAAATTGCAGGTTGGTGCGGTACTCGGCGGCTGGGTATCCGCCCTTATATTTCAAAACGCTGGTAGTCCCAAATGAGTCACACACGAGACAGCAGAGAAAGGTTACCAGCCTTTTAATGTCAGGTATGGAAGTACACGGGTGGCAGGTAATATACAGCTTCCCCTTTGAGCCTGACGCGTTTCAAGTTTCCTCTTCCTCAGAGGCTGCCGGGAAAGTTCATGCAGTGGCGGGCAGGCAATCCCCCAATTAGATACTCCGTCACGCCTTCATGCGCTATACAGGAATTGTGGGATATGTAGTGCCCAAAAATTCTCCCATGATTATGGCGCACTGATAGCTGTGGTCGTCACGGTGCACTTCCTCAATCCTGCTCTGTCGCTCCACATAGGAGGTGAATCCATCCTCGTGGCCCCTTCAAAATTGCAGGTTGGTGCGGTACTCGGCGGCTGGGTATCCGCCCTTATATTTCAAAACGCTGGTAGTCCCAAATGAGTCGCACACGAGACAGCAGAGAAAGGTTACCAGCCTTTTAATGTCAGGTATGGAAGTACACGGGTGGCAGGTAATATACAGCTTCCCCTTTGAGCCTGACGCGTTTCAAGTTTCCTCTTCCTCAGAGGCTGCCGGGAAAGTTCATGCAGTGGCGGGCAGGCAATCCCCCAATTAGATACTCCGTCACGCCTTCATGCGCTATACAGGAATTGTGGGATATGTAGTGCCCAAGAATTCTCCCATGATTATGGCGCACTGATAGCTGTGGTCGTCACGGTGCACTTCCTCAATCCTGCTCTGTCGCTCCACATAGGAGGTGAATCCATCCTCGTGGCCCCTTCAAAATTGCAGGTTGGTGCGGTACTCGGCGGCTGGGTATCCGCCCTTATATTTCAAAACGCTGGTAGTCCCAAATGAGTTGCACACGAGACAGCAGAGAAAGGTTACCAGCCTTTTAATGTCAGGTATGGAAGTACACGGGTGGCAGGTAACATACAGCTTCCCCTTTGAGCCTGACGCGTTTCAAGTTTCCTCTTCCTCAGAGGCTGCCGGGAAAGTTCATGCAGTGGCGGGCAGGCAATCCCCCAATTAGATACTCCGTCACGCCTTCATGCGCTATACAGGAATTGTGGGATATGTAGTGCCCAAAAATTCTCCCATGATTATGGCGCACTGATAGCTGTGGTCGTCACGGTGCACTTCCTCAATCCTGCTCTGTCGCTCCACATAGGAGGTGAATCCATCCTCGTGGCCCCTTCAAAATTGCAGGTTGGTGCGGTACTCGGCGGCTGGGTATCCGCCCTTATATTTCAAAACGCTGGTAGTCCCAAATGAGTCGCACACGAGACAGCAGAGAAAGGTTACCAGCCTTTTAATGTCAGGTATGGAAGTACACGGGTGGCAGGTAATATACAGCTTCCCCTTTGAGCCTGACGCGTTTCAAGTTTCCTCTTCCTCAGCGGCTGCCGGGAAAGTTCATGCAGTGGCGGGCAGGCAATCCCCCAATTAGATACTCCGTCACGCCTTCATGCGCTATACAGGAATTGTGGGATATGTAGTGCCCAAAAATTCTCCCATGATTATGGCGCACTGATAGCTGTGGTCGTCACGGTGCACTTCCTCAATCCTGCTCTGTCGCTCCACATAGGAGGTGAATCCATCCTCGTGGCCCCTTCAAAATTGCAGGTTGGTGCGGTACTCGGCGGCTGGGTATCCGCCCTTATATTTCAAAACGCTGGTAGTCCCAAATGAGTCGCACACGAGACAGCAGAGAAAGGTTACCAGCCTTTTAATGTCAGGTATGGAAGTACACGGGTGGCAGGTAATATACAGCTTCCCCTTTGAGCCTGACGCGTTTCAAGTTTCCTCTTCCTCAGAGGCTGCCGGGAAAGTTCATGCAGTGGCGGGCAGGCAATCCCCCAATTAGATACTCCGTCACGCCTTCATGCGCTATACAGGAATTGTGGGATATGTAGTGCCCAAAAATTCTCCCATGATTATGGCGCACTGATAGCTGTGGTCGTCACGGTGCACTTCCTCAATCCTGCTCTGTCGCTCCACATAGGAGGTGAATCCATCCTCGTGGCCCCTTCAAAATTGCAGGTTGGTGCGGTACTCGGCGGCTGGGTATCCGCCCTTATATTTCAAAACGCTGGTAGTCCCAAATGAGTCGCACACGAGACAGCAGAGAAAGGTTACCAGCCTTTTAATGTCAGGTATGGAAGTACACGGGTGGCAGGTAATATACAGCTTCCCCTTTGAGCCTGACGCGTTTCAAGTTTCCTCTTCCTCAGAGGCTGCCGGGAAAGTTCATGCAGTGGCGGGCAGGCAATCCCCCAATTAGATACTCCGTCACGCCTTCATGCGCTATACAGGAATTGTGGGATATGTAGTGCCCAAAAATTCTCCCATGATTATGGCGCACTGATAGCTGTGGTCGTCACGGTGCACTTCCTCAATCCTGCTCTGTCGCTCCACATAGGAGGTGAATCCATCCTCGTGGCCCCTTCAAAATTGCAGGTTGGTGCGGTACTCGGCGGCTGGGTATCCGCCCTTATATTTCAAAACGCTGGTAGTCCCAAATGAGTCGCACACGAGACAGCAGAGAAAGGTTACCAGCCTTTTAATGTCAGGTATGGAAGTACACGGGTGGCAGGTAATATACAGCTTCCCCTTTGAGCCTGACGCGTTTCAAGTTTCCTCTTCCTCAGAGGCTGCCGGGAAAGTTCATGCAGTGGCGGGCAGGCAATCCCCCAATTAGATACTCCGTCACGCCTTCATGCGCTATACAGGAATTGTGGGATATGTAGTGCCCAAAAATTCTCCCATGATTATGGCGCACTGATAGCTGTGGTCGTCACGGTGCACTTCCTCAATCCTGCTCTGTCGCTCCACATAGGAGGTGAATCCATCCTCGTGGCCCCTTCAAAATTGCAGGTTGGTGCGGTACTCGGCGGCTGGGTATCCGCCCTTATATTTCAAAACGCTGGTAGTCCCAAATGAGTCGCACACGAGACAGCAGAGAAAGGTTACCAGCCTTTTAATGTCAGGTATGGAAGTACACGGGTGGCAGGTAATATACAGCTTCCCCTTTGAGCCTGACGCGTTTCAAGTTTCCTCTTCCTCAGAGGCTGCCGGGAAATTTCATGCAGTGGCGGGCAGGCAATCCCCCAATTAGATACTCCGTCACGCCTTCATGCGCTATACAGGAATTGTGGGATATGTAGTGCCCAAAAATTCTCCCATGATTATGGCGCACTGATAGCTGTGGTCGTCACGGTGCACTTCCTCAATCCTGCTCTGTCGCTCCACATAGGAGGTGAATCCATCCTCGTGGCCCCTTCAAAATTGCAGGTTGGTGCGGTACTTGGCGGCTGGGTATCCGCCCTTATATTTCAAAACGCTGGTAGTCCCAAATGAGATGCACACGAGACAGCAGAGAAAGATTACCAGCCTTTTAATGTAAGGTATGGAAGTACACGGGTGGCAGGTAATATACAGCTTCCCCTTTGAGCCTGACGCGTTTCAAGTTTCCTCTTCCTCAGAGGCTGCCGGGAAAGTTCATGCAGTGGCGGGCAGGCAATCCCCCAATTAGATACTCCATCACGCCTTCATGCGCTATACAGGAATTGTGGGATATGTAGTGCCCAAAAATTCTCCCATGATTATGGCGCACTGATAGCTGTGGTCGTCACGGTGCACTTCCTCAATCCTGCTCTGTCGCTCCACATAGGAGGTGAATCCATCCTCGTGGCCCCTTCAAAATTGCAGGTTGGTGCGGTACTCGGCGGCTGGGTATCCGCCCTTATATTTCAAAACGCTGGTAGTCCCAAATGAGTCACACACGAGACAGCAGAGAAAGGTTACCAGCCTTTTAATGTCAGGTATGGAAGTACACGGGTGGCAGGTAATATACAGCTTCCCCTTTGAGCCTGACGCGTTTCAAGTTTCCTCTTCCTCAGAGGCTGCCGGGAAAGTTCATGCAGTGGCGGGCAGGCAATCCCCCAATTAGATACTCCGTCACGCCTTCATGCGCTATACAGGAATTGTGGGATATGTAGTGCCCAAAAATTCTCCCATGATTATGGCGCACTGATAGCTGTGGTCGTCACGGTGCACTTCCTCAATCCTGCTCTGTCGCTCCACATAGGAGGTGAATCCATCCTCGTGGCCCCTTCAAAATTGCAGGTTGGTGCGGTACTCGGCGGCTGGGTATCCGCCCTTATATTTCAAAACGCTGGTAGTCCCAAATGAGTCGCACACGAGACAGCAGAGAAAGGTTACCAGCCTTTTAATGTCAGGTATGGAAGTACACGGGTGGCAGGTAATATACAGCTTCCCCTTTGAGCCTGACGCGTTTCAAGTTTCCTCTTCCTCAGAGGCTGCCGGGAAAGTTCATGCAGTGGCGGGCAGGCAATCCCCCAATTAGATACTCCGTCACGCCTTCATGCGCTATACAGGAATTGTGGGATATGTAGTGCCCAAGAATTCTCCCATGATTATGGCGCACTGATAGCTGTGGTCGTCACGGTGCACTTCCTCAATCCTGCTCTGTCGCTCCACATAGGAGGTGAATCCATCCTCGTGGCCCCTTCAAAATTGCAGGTTGGTGCGGTACTCGGCGGCTGGGTATCCGCCCTTATATTTCAAAACGCTGGTAGTCCCAAATGAGTTGCACACGAGACAGCAGAGAAAGGTTACCAGCCTTTTAATGTCAGGTATGGAAGTACACGGGTGGCAGGTAACATACAGCTTCCCCTTTGAGCCTGACGCGTTTCAAGTTTCCTCTTCCTCAGAGGCTGCCGGGAAAGTTCATGCAGTGGCGGGCAGGCAATCCCCCAATTAGATACTCCATCACGCCTTCATGCGCTATACAGGAATTGTGGGATATGTAGTGCCCAAAAATTCTCCCATGATTATGGCGCACTGATAGCTGTGGTCGTCACGGTGCACTTCCTCAATCCTGCTCTGTCGCTCCACATAGGAGGTGAATCCATCCTCGTGGCCCCTTCAAAATTGCAGGTTGGTGCGGTACTCGGCGGCTGGGTATCCGCCCTTATATTTCAAAACGCTGGTAGTCCCAAATGAGTCGCACACGAGACAGCAGAGAAAGGTTACCAGCCTTTTAATGTCAGGTATGGAAGTACACGGGTGGCAGGTAATATACAGCTTCCCCTTTGAGCCTGACGCGTTTCAAGTTTCCTCTTCCTCTTCTTTTTGGGCACTACATATCCCACAATTCCTGTATAGCGCATGAAGGCGTGACGGAGTATCTAATTGGGGGATTGCCTGCCCGCCACTGCATGAACTTTCCCGGCAGCCTCTGAGGAAGAGGAAACTTGAAACGCGTCAGGCTCAAAGGGGAAGCTGTATATTACCTGCCACCCGTGTACTTCCATACCTGACATTAAAAGGCTGGTAACCTTTCTCTGCTGTCTCGTGTGCGACTCATTTGTGACTACCAGCGTTTTGAAATATATATATATATATATATATATATATATTACCTACTGGCGGTCGCCAGTAGGTATATATAGTTAGGATTTTTTTTCTATGGGTTTTTTGAAAATTCTATGTCTAATAACTTTGGCGTTTGTGGACGGAATTGGCTGAAATTTTCAGGAAAATTGCACATTTTGTTTCTGAGCAGCTCTTGAAAATTTGGGGGGGGTTCGTCCAGGGGGGGCCGAGAAAAAAGGGGGGTCCCAAAACGTGTTTTTAACATTGAGTTTTCCATAGGGCGGTTGGCCTCACTTTTAGCCCGAACGGCTGAATGGATTTGCACGAAACTTGGCAAAATTGTAGGGACTGGTAGCCCGATGTGCCTTTTGTAGGTCTCAATATATGTGCTCCAGTGGATTTTGAGAAATTAACGTTTAAAAAAAGATATATATCTGTAAGCGCGGACCAGGCAGCGCTCTGGTTCGCGGACTTTTCGCGCAACGGAGCTTTGTGAAGCGAAGCTGATTGGTTCTCCGGCGTCTGTCAACATTCCAAACAGTCCGTAGCGGCCGCCATCTTGTCTCTCGGTAGGATCGAGAGACAAGAGGAGGTCAAAACAAAGGGGGAAATAACTATAAGGGGGCATAGTAGATCCTCGCTGACCCCCTAGGTTTGATGTGGAGGTTTTAAAAGGGCCCCGCGGGGCAAAAAAAAATAATAAAAATAATAATTGAACGGCTGAATGGATTTGCACGAAACTTGGCAAAATATTAGGGACTGGTAGCCCGATGTGCCTTTGCTAGGTCTCAATATATGTGCTCCAGTGGATTTTGAGAAATTAACGTTCAAAAAAAGATATATATCTGTAACAGCGCTCCGCTTCGCGTAACGGAGGTTTGCGAAGCTGATTGGTCATTCTGTCACTGGGCTATAGTTGGGCTACATCTGGCTGATATTTGGGCTACATTTGTTTTTTTGTGTGTCTGGCGGCCATCTTTGGGCTACATTGGGCTACATTGGGCTTCATTGGGCTACATTCGGCTAATTAGCAAATAGCTCATCGCAAACTAGGAATGGTAAAGAATCGCTATTTATTCCTTAAAGTTCGCTATTTAGGAAATGCAAATAACTTTGATGATACATATGGCGGTTCATCTCTAACAAGATAAGAAGCATAGGGATAGATTTATGATGACTGGCGCATCACCAGGGATGTGTTAGTCATTCTGTGCCGCTGTTCCGTCACCTATGGTGTGCTGCATTTACAATGCGGCGCATCATGGGGCAAAAACAGCACAGATGCGTGATGTATCTGTGCCGTAAAGGTGGCGCATTGCTGGAGTTGTATCGCAAGTGTGATGAAGCTCCAGCAAGGGTCGGGGGTGCCCCTGTCGCAGGGTTTCTGTTCTCACACAGAACTGTGGACAGAGGATTGGAACCTCGGCGAATTAGGGTGTCCCAAAACTCACGTTAGTAATCAAAAACTATTTAGCAAGCTAGGTACAGTGTCACATTGGATATAACAAACTCTCAATGTTTAGACAATCCAGAATATGAACTTATAGTACCTCAGGATACGTGGAACTCATGAACAGTCGGTCGTTATAGATTTCTTAGAAACCAGAACATGGAGTTAAGAAGAACAGATGTGTATTTGAAATGTTTATTTACTAATGCCGTCTTCTCAGGCGTAGTACCTTAGATAATAAAAGTACACATATTATCAGTAGCAAAATTACCAGCATAGTTACTAGTACATAAAAAGTGAATGGTGATAGTATGTTAACATGCTGTAAATGAATAAGAGTTAGCAACACTTATAAGCAGCCGCGGGCCGTGGAGGGAGTTACGGTGAGGCAGGGAGGCGGGGAGGGGGAGAAGCAGGGTGGAGAATACAAGTACACATATTATCAGTAGCAAAATTACCAGCATAGTTACTAGTACATAAAAAGCGAATGGTGACAGTATGTTAACATGCTGTAAATGAATAAGAGTTAGCAACACTTATAAGCAGCCGCGGGCCGTGGAGGGATTTACGGTGGGGCAGGGAGGCGGGGAGGGGGAGGGGCAAGGTAGAGAGGGCTCCACCCTGCTTCTCCCCCTCCCCGCCTCCCTGCCCCATCGTAACTCCCTCCACGGCCCGCGGCTGCTTATATCTCACCCTCCCTAATACACATATTATATTATTTGCTAAGAAGGTCTCTTTGTGTTGGTTTAGGGCGTGCCCATACTTTAGTGTCTTAGATTTGAAGGAATCACATCAGCATACACCAGCTCTCTCTTCATGTGAACCGCATCAACTGTTGTGTATGTGTGTTCGGCAAAGCAATATAAAACCCGCCTCATGCCCAGAATTGGCAGAAGTTGCACTTATGTTATGAGTATGAAGTCGTGGAGATCAGACCTCATAACAATTCTGTATCGTGTTGTTCTTGAAACTTTAGCACTCGCTGTACAGATATAGTTTAACAAGTAAAGCAGATAGTAGACCAATAACATATTATTCTCATGTAAACCACGATGAACTACTAGGTGGAAAGCTAAAGCAACAACTAAGTGTCGTGTGCAGAAGTTGCAAAAAAGGAAAAATGGCGTTTAAACCGGTAATGAGCCCATGCTAACTTAACACGGTGTAAAGATATCCAGGACCTAGATGACACCTCCTCATGATCCGGAAACGAACTGAATAAGATAATAGAAGTGCCATCTCATGAGAGCAGATTGCAAGTTTATATGTGGACGGTCCGCAAGGTAAAGCATTAAAAACTAGGAAAATTCAATGCTAAAGAAAAATAAAACAGCCAAGTACTTTATCGAGTCTTAAGCCAATAGGCAAGGTAAATAATAAAAACTTGACAAATAAGTCAATGAATTGTCAATGAAATGCTAGTACTCAGCATATCAAACATGAAAAAGGTCTATGACATAACTGTGTATGCAAAATAAGCTGCAACAGCCTCCAATAGGAAGTCACCGTCTTCATCCAAAAACAGTTCAGCCATCCAATTTAAAAGCGGAAAAGAACATACGTGCTCTCCCAGCACCGGATCCTCTATCACCATCAGAGGACAGCTCGGTGGGTTTTCAAGAAAGCTGTGTTCCAAGAAAGACTGTGCTGCCGCCAGTAAATTCCAGGGACCAAGTAGTCCATGCATCAATGCCACAGCCATAATCCTTTCGCCAGGACAAATCAACTCGTGAGTAATGATAGGAGTCATCAGCTGATTAAAGTCGACGTCAGGAGAAACCGGTCCGCAGAGACACAAATCAATGGCCCAATCGAAATCACAGGTCAGGCAGTGAAATACAGGCTGGACACAGGTGAAGTAGGAGAACCGAAAAGATAATCCATATGCCGTGCTTAATATCGCCAACGGCATTGTGCCATAATATTCTAGCATGCGATTGCGGAACAGTGTCAGCAGCTGCAGGGTCGGAGGTTGCATAGGAGGGACATCCATATTTAAAAATGTAAAAAAGCACAACAGCGTCCGCTGGTAATGCAAGTAAAAATGCCAATCCACGAACCAGAGTGCAGAAAATACAATGAAAGGGAGCAGGGATGACTCCAAAGATTTTCTCAAATGAAGTCACGAGACCACTGGTAACAACTTTAAAAAAGTGTGCCAGGGATTTTGTGGAGGATGCGTTAAAGATAGTCGGAAACATGTTGCTGAAATTGAAAGGCAAACCTGTGTACGGGTGTTCGCTATGTGAAGTACGAAAGTTTCACGGGCCGAACTCAAGGCCACCTCTCTCTGAGACAAAAGAGCTCTTATTCTTGCCATGCCGTTGAAACGTGTCCCAAGGTTGGTATTTGTGGCCAGATTGAAAACTCCCTATGTTCATGTGTGGGAGGAAATAGAACATTTCTGCAGCAAATAACCCGTTCACTTACTGTTACGATAAAAGGAATACTTTTAATTAACTCAGAACAATCTTCATTATTGAGCATCAAATAACTACCATTTTCCAACAACTTGAACGTGGGGATGATAGAAGGAACTGGCGTGCCTTGCAACACGCAAGCCATATTTGGTCGGTGTTTGTTGCATGAATCGTGTAACTGTATGTGCCTACACATTAGTGAATGATCTGGCGTCTCAGTGCATTCCTCTCCATTCAGATAAACTTCTTGATCATCTTTGAAACATCTGTATGTGTATGGAAGCGACCAGACCTCATGAACAAAAGCACTACCTAAAGGTTCATAAAGACCTATTGGTATATATTTCATACAATTTGAAAACTTATATAAAGCAAAAGGCAGCGTTATTAAACCGTGGATAAGGCATGTTGCCAAAAAACCCGCAATCCTCTGCTGATGATGTCACTGAGCATGTCATGAATGATGTAATATGTGACATCATCAGCAGTGGATTATGGGTAATAGTATCTCTAGTTTACTCCCCTATAGCTGTCTTTCTTTTAACATAAGTGTGTGTTTCCTTCCCTTATACTTACTGTTTTTGGTTCGCTTCCAGTTCGCGTACCAGCGAGCGAACTAGGAAGCGAACTAAGAGAAATAGAGGTTGGCACAGTTCCAAATATTGTACCAATTTTTTAATAACGGGGAGGTAGTTCTGAAAAGAACTTTTTTTTTTATTTTTCTGAACATTTTTTTACTGTTTTTGAATTTTTCGGAACAGTTTTATATTTTTTTGGGTTTTTCTTGGAGGGGGCAATGAAAACGATTCATTGTAAAGGGCTCAACAGGAGCAACAAAACAAAAAAAAGAAGTATTTATTATTTTGGGCGTTTCGGACAAACTTGCATATGATAGTCAATAGCTCTGTTGATCAGAGTGATGCTTCTTTCTCCGTAGGAAATGAATCCATCGCAAAATACGCAGGTGTGTTTTACTTCACCAAATCTCATTTGTATATTTGGCACCATCTCCCTGCCCTCTGGTCCCGTTACTTCCGGTACAACAGATCTTCTGGCCATAATAGGGAGATTATCTAGGTCGTTCCGAAACTGTGCAGCACTGTAGTTGTTAGGATGCCACCTAGTCATATGGCGATGCATTGTGTAGTTTCCGAAACTGTATTTTTTGTCGGTCCCTCTGGACAGTCTATCTTGACATATAAGGCAAGTTACGTATCTTGCATTTACTTTTTTCTGACCTTTGGGAATTTTAAAAAATTGCCAAATGAAGTTTTCTTTCCGGTGAGACGTCTTGGGCTGCTCAGGCAAAAACTGCCTCTCTTCGTGCTCGTCCTCCTGTTCCTCTTCTTCTTCTTCTTGTTGAATTACAACTTGAGCAGGTGGTCCACTCTTCCTTGGATGTGGTGGAGGTGGTGGGGAAGCACCAGCTGAAGCTACTAAAGAAGCCATTGCTCAGTGATCACAAAGGGTCTTTCTCTCACAATGATGAAAGTCAGAGTGAGGAAAGAAGGAGGGATTTTCATCATTTGGGAAAAACAAGAGTTCTCAACCAATCAAAAGTGTTCATTTTAGATTATATGACCTAGTCTTACATCATTAGGAAACCAAAAGTGAAATGAACCAATGAAAAGTGTTATTACCAAGTCACATGACTTGCTGTGTTTACGTTAAGCGCTTTGCAGGGCCTCCCGGTTTGCTTCCAGAAACCTGCGCTTTGGCACTCGCTTCGCGTACCAGTTCGCTAACGTAGCACGTCATATGACGTATCACGCGACAACGTGAAACGTCATGCGGACGGGAGGCGTCACGATGTTGTTTTCTAACGCGGCACTTGCGGTAAAGAAACGTTTACCGGCTCGCGGTCTATTTCGCGGCATCAAGGTCAGCTAACGGGAAGCTTCCCGATTCGCGAAGCGGGAACGAAGAAAAAAAAATATTTAAAAAAAAAATTATTCATAAACATATAAAATATATTTTTGGATTTAAAGAAGAATACATTTTACAGCTACAGATATTAGCTGTTAAAAAAACAATGAAATTCACAGAAAAAACCATAGGTTATAGACCATATATAGTTAGGAATTAGCATTTACAAAACCTTGAAAATTCACTGAAAAAACCATAGGTTATAGACCATATATAGTTAGGAATTAGCATTTAGAAAACCTTATTTTACTCACACAAAACCATTGAAATTCCATATATAGTTAGTTGCACTAACTATATATCGCGCACCCGCAATCCACTGCTGATGATGTCACATATTACATCATTCATGACATGGTCAGTGACATCACTGATGACATCACTGATGACATCTCAAATGACATCACTGATGACAACATCCAGTGACTGTATGTTTCTGTAAAGTTAAAATATGTCTTAGATATTGAAGAATGAGTGGATGTATAAGTGTCTGGATGAAGGATTTAGTAGGTGCGTGACTGACTGTATGAGTGAGTGATTAAATGTGTCTCACTGAATGCATGGGTTAGTGACTAAACTGTCTTAATTTGTGCATCATTATGTCTGTTGTGATGTAAACTGCTGCATGTGTTGATCATTAGCTATACGAGAGGCTATATGTGTTATTAATTGGTTGCCCAAGTATTTCTATGGGAGATTGAGTTTGTGTGGGGGTGGCTGGGAGGTGTGTGACTCTGTGCATAGATGTGTGAGCAGTTGATTCACTAGGTGTATGAGTTCAAGAGTGCATGTGGAAAAAGCTACATGGGCGGTTGACTGTGTGCATGAGTGTATTGATGAGTGAATGGATATCTCAATGCTACATGTCATAGTAAGTACATATGTAAAACACAGTACATGTGAGAGTTGGCATATATAAATAACTGTGCATGAGAGCCACTGAATGTGTGAGTGGCTGTATGGATCATTGTGAACTTGTATCAGGGATTGTATAAGAGAGTAAATATGTGTTAGTATATGTTTGAATAAGTAAGGTGTGTATAACTGTATAGTTGAGGAAATGGAGGTGAGATTGTTTCTTTGCATGACTGACTAGGTGTGTGAGTAACTCCATGGATGAGTGACAGTGTGTGAGTGTCTGTATACACTGAGTGTATCTAAGGTTATATTAGAGTCTGAAGAGGTTTATCGTATTAGCACAAGAATGATGTCAAATGAGATGTCATCAGTGATGTCATCAGTGATGTCATTTGAGATGTCATCAGTGATGTCATCAGTGATGTCACTGACCATGTCATGAATGATGTAATATGTGACATCATCAGCAGTGGATTGCGGGTGCGCGATATATAGTTAGTGCAACTAACTATATATGGAATTTCAATGGTTTTGTGTGAGTAAAATAAGGTTTTCTAAATGCTAATTCCTAACTATATATGGTCTATAACCTATGGTTTTTTCAGTGAATATATATATATATATATATATATATATATATTCACGCCACTCCACTCCACTCCATATATATATATTCACTGAAAAAACCATAGGTTTCACACCAGTTATAGTTAGCTAAACATTTTATTCATACAAAACCATTGAAATTCCCACGTTATAGTTAGTTGGACTCACTATAACTCACGCGCCCGCAATCCACTGCTGATGATGTCACATATTACTTCATTCATGACATGATCAGTGACATCACTGATGACATCTCAAATGACATCACTGATGACATCACTGGTGACATCTCAAATGACATCACTGATGACATCACTGATGACATCATCCATGTGATAATACAATACACCTCCTCACGCTCTAATCTAACCTTTGATACACCCAGTGTTAAATACAAACTACCATTCCTGAAACCATTGACACAGTAATACCACTTACCACATACGCACTCACTGATTTCTAGGTCTACACACACATCCACTCATTCACCCATACAATCACTTATACATACTGTCACTCATCAATACAACACTAACATATGCACTCATACCCCTATACAAAGACTCACACAATGCCACTCATCCATGGAGTTACTCACACACCTAGTCAGTCATGTAAAGAATCAATCACACTCCCATTTCCACAACTATACAGTTATACCCACAAAACCTTACTCATTTAAACATAGACTAACACATACTTACTCTCTTTTACAATCACTGATACAAGTACACATTGATAGATACAGTCACTTATGCAATCACAGGCTGTCATATATAGTCATTTATATATGCCAACTCCCACATGCACTGTGTTTTACATATGTACTTACTTGGACATGTAGCACTGAGATGTCCATTCACTCACCAACACACCCATGCACACAGTAAACCACCTATACAGCTGTTTCCACATGCACTCTTGAACCCATACACCAAGTGAATCAACTGCTCACACATCTATGCACAGAGTCACACACCTCCCAGCCACCTCCACTCACACTCACCCTCACATACAAATACTTGGGTTACCAATCATTAACCCATATAGCCAGTCATATAGCAATAATCAATACATGCAGCAGCTTACACAACAACAGACATAATGATGCACACATTCTAACAGTTTAGTCACTAACCCATGCATTCAGTAAGACACATTTAATCTCCCACTCATACAGTCAGTCACGCACCTACTAAATCCATTATCGAAACACGCATACATACACTCATTCTTCAATATGTTAAACACATTTTTAATTTACAGGAACACACATTCACGGGATGATGTCATCAGTAATGTCAACAGTGATGTCATTTGAGATGTCATCAGTGATGTCATCAGTGATGTCATTTGAGATGTCATCAGTGATGTCATCAGTGATGTCACTGACCATGTCATGAATGATGTAATATGTGACATCATCAGCAGTGGATTGCGGGCGCGCGAGTTATAGTGAGTCCAACTAACTATAACGTGGGAATTTCAATGGTTTTGTATGAATAAAATGTTTAGCTATCTATAACTGGTGTGAAACCTATGTTTTTTTCAGTGAATTTCAAAGGTTTTTTAAATGCTAATTCCTAACTATAACAAATGTGAAACCTATGGTTTTTTCAGTGAATTTCAAAGGTTTTTTAAATGCTAATTCCTAACTATAACAATTGTGAAACCTATGGTTTTTTCAGTGAATTTCAAAGGTTTTTTAAAAGCTAATTCCTTTGTATATTGAGTTTGTAACCTACGATTTTTAAACTGTGTTTTTTTATTAGCTGTTTTTTATAACTTTTAATTATTATTATTTTTTTCTCTTCCCCAAAAAATTTTACAATGTATTTTTCATGTCGTTTTTTTTTATTATCATTTTGTCTTTGAGCGCTCAGGGTGCGCGCACCGGTAAGCTCACCCAAGAGCGCTATTTCCGCGTGCGGAAAAAAAAGTAAACGTCGTTTAGGCGTGCCGCGTAAGCGCCCCCGGAAGCGCCTACGTTCGTGCTGCGTAAGCGCCCCCGGAAGCGCTCCGGTGCACGCAGCGTAAGCGCGTCAAGTCATGTGACCTTAAAATAACTCTTTTCATTGGTTGTTAAAAGTTTTTTTTACAATTAATGAAAACCCCACCAATTTCCTTCACTTCTTCTTTCACTTTGGAGACAGCAAGACCTGTTCCTTTCTGTTCTTCTACTTAGTGAAAAGAATGGCTGCCAGACCACCCAGCAGCAGTGAGGACTCAGATGACTTCATCCAGGAAGAGCCTCCTCAGCCCAAGATCAAGGAGCACTTTATATGGAAGTTTTTTTCCATACCTGCAGGATTGAAAAAGGTTAATGCTCCAAAGGTGGAGTGCAAAATTTGCAAAACTGTGCTTTCACGGGGAGACCCTAGAAGAAAGTACAGTTTTGGCAACTCCACAATGATTCGCCATGTCCAACGGAGGCACCCCCAGAACTATGCCTGGGAGAGTGTCAGAGACCTGGCACGTAATCCCCCAAGGGATGGTGCCTCAACATCCACTGGAGGAGCCACAACATCAGGGAGAGGAAGCGCAGTGGAATTGGAGATTATACCGAACATTCAGCCGGTTTTCAGTGACATCACTATCAAGTGTAAGCAATGCGATGAACTGCTTTGCTGCGGTGAGCAGAGCATCAAGCTCATTGCACGCAGAAGGGAAGAACACCGCTGCCCTCCCCAGCCCTAATTTTTCCCCTTTTTTTTGCTCCTGTTGAGCAGTTTGGCATTCCCTGTTTTTGTTTTTGTTCAGAAAAAAACCTAAAAAAGAAGAAAAAAAACAATTCTTTTTAGAACTACCTCCAATTCTCAAAAAAGAGCTGTATTCTTTACAAATTCAAAAGGAGTAAGTGAAGTGGAGTGCAGTGAGAGAGGAAAGGAAAATGAGTGAGGAAGCAAAGAAAGGGACGAGAGGGGAACGGAAGTGAAGTAGGGGGACTGAAAGAAGGTGAGTGTGGGAGGTGAGTGAGGAAAAGGGGAGTGAACAAGGAGAATGAGGATAAGTGAAGAAAATGGAGTAAAGGAACGGGGGTGTGGAAGGGTAAGAAAAGAGCAGTGATGTTGAGGAAAGAGTGGTGATAGAGACTGGATAAAGGCAAGTGAGCGTGAGACAACGGGAGTAAGGGAGTTAGGAGACAGAGAAAGTGAAGGAAAAAGTGAGAGTAGAGGACTGAGTGAGGGAGGAAAGAAAGATAAGTGAGGGAGTGTGGCTGAGTTATAGGGAGTAAGCGTAACAGAAGAGGAGAGAGACACTTAGAGGACGGACAGTATAGGGGTAACAGAGAGAGAGTGAGGGAAGGGGAGTGAGTAAGTTAGAGGACAGAGGGATTGAGAGAAGAAGTTACTGAAGTGGAGTAAGAAGAGTAAGGGAAGAGAAAAGAGTGAAGGAGCGAACGATGGGAAGACAGAGGAAGTAAAGTAAAGGAGAAGGTCTGAAAGAAGGTGAGTGTGGGAGTATGCCTAAGTTATAGGGAGTGAGCGTGACAGAAGAGGAGTGACAGACTAAGGGGACGAAGAGAATGAGACTAACAGAGAGAGAATGAGGGAAGGGGAGTGTAGACGTAAGAGGACAGAGGGAGTAAGAGAAGGAGTTAGTGAAGTGGAGTAAGGAGAGTAAGGGAAGAGAAAAGAGTGAAGGAGCAAAAGAAGGGAAGAGACAGGAAGGAAAGTAAAGGAGAAGGTTTGAAAAAAGGTGAGTGTGGGAGTATGGCTGAGTTATACGGAGTGAGCGTGACAGAAGAGGTGTGAGAGACTAAGGGGATGGAGAGAATGAGGCTAACAGAGAGAGAATGATGGAAGGGGAGTGTAGAAGTAAGAGGACAGAGGGAGTAAGAGAAGGAGTTAATGAAGTGGGGTAAGGAGAGTAAGGGAAGGGAAAAGACTGAAGGACCAACAAACAACAAACAACATCTTGCCGCCATTACCGGCGCACCTGATGGCCACGCCCCTTATCTGAAGCCACGCCCCCACTGGCCGTCCCCACTTCAACATAAATGAAGTGAATTTTTCGTACGCGCAGCAGGCGCGTCGTTTGCGCGCCGAAGGCACGCCTAAGGCAAGCCCGTCTGCGCCCGTCCTCGCCAGCTCCAGGCCAAGGGCCAGCCATGCTGCCAGTCCTCCCCCTGCTCAAGGGATAATTTGGTCTAGAACACAGCTTTTAGACCTTGGTAAGTCAACTTGTGCTTCCCCTACATTATGCGACCTCATTTTGTCCAGCCCTGTTTTGTTCAAATGTCGCTGTTGTCCTTTCTCTCTCTCTCCCTACTCTAATCATCCTCATAATTCTACAGTGACTCTACCTACACCCATGAAGACCTATTCTATGGGATTATTAAACTGTCGCTCCTTACCTTGCCATGCTAGCGACATCTGGCTGTTACTTTCTTCCATGTCCTGGGATATACTATTCTTGACCGAGACATGGATAAAACACTCCTCCAACCCAGACATCTCTTTAGCCTTACCCTCCGGCTATCGCCTCATTGGAATTAGCCGCGAGGGCTCTAAAACTGGAGGAGGAATTGCAGTAATTTTAAGGAATCATCTGACTATCACATCGAGAAAAATCATGAACATAAAGCCCATAGAAGCACTATATTTTTCTATCTCTGATCTTACTACAGCCATCTTCTCAGGGATTTTAGTCTACAACCCCCCTAATATCCCGCAGGCTACAATTTCAGAACTATTGGCAATTACTGCTGATCTATCTCTCAAACATCCTCATTTTACTGTATTAGGGGACTTCAACCATCATGTTGATATAAGTAACTGCAAACAGGCCACCTACCTCCTAGATTCCATGAAAAAGTTAAATCTTACTCAAGGGGTTAGAGGCCCCACTCATGTTGCAGGACACACCCTTGACCTAATTTCCTCCAACTGTACAAAGTTAAAAATTCTCCCTTCTACCCTTCTGACCTGGACTGATCATTTTCTGATTCCTTTTGAGGTAGCTCTAACCGAAAAAGTCAAGTCGGAATCTGTCATCAGAACACAAGGCAGGAAATGGCACACTATCTCCTGTACTGCCATGGAGCAAAAATATATGAACAATTTAAACCCACTTCCTAACGATCTTAACGTAGCGGTTCTTACCCTCAACAACGATCTTACATCAGCCATTGAGCAATTAGCTCCCTTACAAACTCTCACTTCCCGCAGAAAAAAACCTTCCGGCCCCTGGTTCACTCCCGAACTTAGGGAAAACAGAAGTAAATGTAAAAAGTTGGAGCGACAATGGCGCCAGACTTATGACCCTATAGCTAAGTTACGCTATAGACAGGCCCTTAAAGAGTTTCACAAACTCAAACGCAACTATATGAGTATCTACTTTGCAGAATCAATAGCCAATGCTAAAAACTCCACTAGAACCCTTTTTAACATTGTCAAAGATTTTACTAACCCTACTGCCCTGTCAGATCCAGTTGTCCCTTCACAACACTTTGTGAAGATCTATCAGAGTTCTTTGCGAACAAAATTGCAGATATTGCGGCAAATATTCTTCAGAACGGTACTGTGACTACGGAAGTGTCTACTACCACCTGCACGAACGCATTCACTGCTTTCAACCCACTCACGAAGGAGCAAGCCCTGAACCTACTCTTGAAATGTAAATCAGGCTCACCATTGGATCCAGCCCCGGCCTCAATTATGAATGAAATTTCCCCTTTAATCATTCACCCCTACTAGAAATTTGGAATTCCTCTCTACATTCAAGTATCGTCCCATCTGCCTGGAAACATGCAATATTAATTCCAATTTAAAAAAAAGCCGGCATCGATTCTACCTGCCTGAGCAACTATCGCCTGATTTCGCTCTTGCCCAAGCCGGCAAAAGTGATTGAGAAAGCGGTACAAGAGCAGCTGTCCACCTACCTGGAGTCCAACTCACAGTTCCATGACTCGCAATCAGGATTCAGACCTGGCTTTAGTACCGAGTCAGCCTTACTTGAGGTAACTGAGTCGATTCGGGAATGCACGGATAGAGGAGAGGAGGCCATGTTGGTCCTCCTCGACCTATCCGCAGCATTTGATACCATCACCCATGACACATTACTTATTCGCCTACAAGAGGTAGGAGTCAGCGGAATACCCCTCGCTTGGATTAAGTCTTTCCTTACGAATAGACTTCAACAAGTGATGCTGGGCTCCTTTATGTCAACTAAAAAACCATTGATTTGGGGAGTCCCGCAGGGCTCTGCCCTTAGCCCGCTCCTTTTCAATGTATACTTGAAACCACTGGCGAAAGTGGTAGAATCCTGGGGCGTCAGAGTAACTTTTTACGCTGACGACACCCAGCTGGTGTTCTCCTTCAAAGACCATGCTGAACAATCATTCCACAATTTCCGCCACTGCATGCTGGACATTGTCACATGGATGTCCTCCAATAACCTAAAACTTAATACAGACAAAACGGAGGTCCTTTTCTTTAATCAGAAATCTCCGACCCCCCCCCATTCTCTGGTGGCGACTGAACTCAATCCACCCCCGATACCAGTCCAAGCTGCACGTAACTTAGGCTTTCAATTTGATACTGCTCTTTCCTGCAAGACTCAAATTAATAAAGTCACCTTTTCTTGCTTCGGAAAGCTCCGTATGCTAAAAAAAATCATTACTTATCTTCCTTTAGACTCAAGTAAAACAGTAGTCCACGCCCTTATCACCGCTCATTTGGACTACGCAAATAGTTTGTATATCGGAGCCCCAGGGTATCTCATAAACCAACTACAGACAGTTCAGAACGCAGCTGCCAGGTTGCTCTGCAACATTCCTTACCGACATTCCATCTCACCCCACTTAGTCAAACTTCACTGGCTCCCAGTAAGATTGCGCATTCAATTTAAAGCCTTAATCCTGGCTTTTAGAGCTCTTAATGATCTAGGCCCCACCTACTTACGTCGCCGGATAAAATTCTCACAATCACCCCATAATCTTAGATCAAACCATCTTCGACTGATGATCTGCCCCCGGTTTCGTCTTGTACGAACGGGAGGCAGGGCCTTTGCAGTCGCCACCTCTAAACTGTGGAACCTCCTACCCACAGAACTGAGATTCCTGATCTCTGAGTCCCAAATTCGAAAAAAAACGTAAGACCTGGCTCTTTACCCTTATCTAACTTTCCCATTTCCTAATATTTCTCGCTGAACCTCTGAATCATTTGAGATACTGTCTTCAGCGCCGGGACACCTCCGTTGGAGGTAGCTGTGCGCTCTACAAACTTCTAAATAAAATAAATAAATAAAAATAAGGAGCGAAAGAAGGGAAGAGACAGGAATGAAAGTAAAGGAGAAGGTTTGAAAGAAGGTGAGTGTGGCAGTGTAGCTGAGTTATAGGGAGTGAGCGTGACAGAAGAGGTGTGAGAGACTAAGGGGACTGAGAGAATGAGGCTAACAGAGAGAGAATGAGGGAAGGGGAGTGTAGAAGTAAGAGGACAGAGGGAAGGAGTTAGTGAAGTGGAGTAAGGAGAGTAAGTGAAAGGAAAAGAGTAAAGAATTAAGTAAGGGAAGAGAGAGGAAGGAAAGTAAAGGAGAAGGTTTGAATTAAGGTGAGTGTGGGAGTATGGCTGAGTTATAGGGAGTGAGCGTGATAGAAGAGGAGTGAGAGACTAAGGGAATGGAGAGAATGAGGCTAACAGAGAGAGAATGAGGGAAGAGGAGTGTAGAGGTAAGAGGACAGAGGGAGTAAAAGAGGGAGTTAGTGAAGTGGACTAAGGAGAGTAGGGTAAGGGAAAAGAGTAAAGGAATGAAGTAAGGAAAGAGAGAGGAAGGAAAGTAAAGGAGAAGGTTTGAAAAAAGGTGAGTGTGGGAGTATGGCTGCCTTATACTGAGTGAGCATGATAGAAGTGGAGTGAGAGACTAAGGGGACGGAGAGAATGAGGCTAACAGAGAGAGAATGAGGGAAGGGGAGTGTAGAAGTAAGAGGACAGACTGAGTAAGAGAAGGAGTTAATGAAGTGGAGTAAGGAGAGTAAGGGAAGGGAAAAGAGTGAAGGAGCGAAAGAAGGAAAGAGACAGGAAGGAAAGTAAATGAGAAGGTTTGAAAGAAGGTGAGTGTGGGAGTATAGCTATGTTATAGGGAGTGAGTGTGATAGAGGAGGAGTGAGAGACTAAAGGGACAGAGAGAATAAGGCTAACAGAAAGAGAATGAGGGAAGGAACGTGTAGAACTAACAGGACAGAGGGAGTAAGAGAAGGAGTTAGTGAAGTGGAGTAAAGAGAGTAAGTGAAGGGAAAAGTGTGAAGGAGCGATTCAGAATAAGTGAGGCAAGTGCAATAAAAGAACAGGTGTGTGGGAGCATCAGAGAAGAGTATTGAGTTTAAGGAAATAAGTATAGGGAAAGTACATTTTGTACATCAAACTTACCTTATAAATAATGTAAACTTAATTACATATTTTTATTAAATTTATTATCTGTGAAAGAGAAAAAAAATAAGTTAGATTATTTATAATATATATTTTACAATACAAGAGACAAAGTAGGAGATTAAAAGTCATAAAAAAGTTAGTAAGAGATAAAGTAGAAGTGAAGGACTCAGAAAGGAAAACAAAGGAATGGTGATTGTCAGAGAGAGTTAAAAAGAAATAGAGAGAGAGAAAATTACTAAAAGGATAATGACATGGATACATTCAGTGAGTGAACAAGAGCAGGAGAGAGAAATGAACTGAAGGTGAGTAAGATACTAAAGGAATGTGCATTAGGAAAACTAAAGGAAGAAACGGGAGTAAAGAAAGGGGAGGGAGTGACAGAGAAGCAGGAGTGAATAACGGTGGATTAATGACAATGAAGCATGGAAGGTGAGTGAGGGTGAATGTAGGGTTGTAAGACAGTGAGGAGACAATGGGACTGAGGGTAACAGAGAGGGAGTGAGGGAAGACAAGTGAGAATATAAGAGAACTGAGGGAGTGAGAGAAAGAGTGAGTAAACGGCAGTAAGGTGAGTAAAGGAAGGAGAATGACTGACGGAGCAAAGGAAGGGAAGAAAGGGAAGAAAAGTGAAAAAAAGGGACTGGGAAAAGGTGAGTGCGTGAGGAGAGAAGAGGAAGGGTAGTTAAAGATGATGAATGAGGATAACTGAAGGAACTGGAGTAAGGGAACAAAGGTGAGGGAGGGTGAGTGAAGGGCAGTGAGGTTGATGAAAAAGGGAAAATAAAGAGAGGATAAAAGCAAGTGAGCTTGTGACAAGGGAAGTGAAGGAGTGAGAACATAGAGGTAGTGAAGGAAAGAGTGGCAGAAAGGAACTGAGTGAGAGAGCAAAGAAAGGTAAATAAGGGAGTGTGGGTGAGTTTTACGGAGTAAGCGTGACAGAAGAGGAGTGAGAGAGTGAGAGGATCGAGAGACTGAGGCTAAGAGAGAGGGAGTGAGGGAAGGGGAGTGAGGATGTGAGAGGACAGAGGAAGTGAGTGAAGGAGAGAGTGAAGTGTAATAAGGTGAGTGAGAGAAGGGGAATTATTGAGGGAACAAAGAAAGGAAACAAGGGGAAGGGGGGTGAAGTAGAGTGACTGGCAGCTGGAAAGTGGTGGATGGGAGAGAGGGAAAGGGCTGTGAAGGAGTTGAGAATGAAAATAAGTGAGGAAAGTGGAATAAGGGAAGGGAGGTGAGAGAGAGTGAAAAAAGACCAGTGAGGGTGAGTTAAGAGGAGTGATAGAGGGTGGAAATAGGTGAGTGAGCATAAGAGAAGGGGAGAATAATATATATTTAATAATAGAAAATACAAAATAATTTGTACAACATGTTATATGGTTTATTTTTGCTGTTCTCAGAATATATTGAATTTCACTTAAAACAGTGACTTCAATACTACTCATCATATAACAGCAGGCAAAAAAAAACACAATCAAAATGATTGTGTTTTAAAAACCCATTCAATCTTTTCATAAATAATGTAAAATTTAGAAAAAACATATCTAAACTCACTTTTGATCCATCTACTTTTCCACAAGGACAAATAGTATATGGAAAGTCCTTTTCTATGGAAATTAGTCCAGAGTATTCTTAATCTCTCATTTACCCGAGTTTCTGAAAGAAAAGCTCCAACATTTTTTACATTATGAAACAATAGTTTTATTTCCACCTCTAGGTTACTTTTTATAAATATTTTCTATAATACTCACAGCACACACTATGTGATATACATATACTATCTCTATGAGAACTACATGTTTTTAATTATCTTCATTACTCTCACTCGGAAAGTAATTTTGAACAGCAAACTAAGCTATATTAACTGCTGCAATCTTCATAGGCCAATTACCTTCCCTAAAATTTCGGTTGTAAGAACACTAGGTAAGAATTTTGTAAGTCAGAAGGCAAACGTTGTTTGAAAGTCAATTGAGTATCATTACAGTGTTTCCATCCTTTATGACATTTTAAATAAGCGGTGTAATGTCCTGATGCTGTTGAAGGACCATCATAGTAAATAATTGCTGCAGTTGTAAAAGGTTCTTCCTGAAATTGATAATTGAGAAGCCACAACATTTTTAATTAATGTTGTCACTTTAGTTCCATCAGGTCTACATCGTTGGAACATTAAAATAACATACTGTCCATATCTTTGTATAAATAATGTTGATAGCATTGCTGATTTACATTGAGTACAGACCATGCTTTGATTTGCTTGTCTAACTAGATTATTAAATGACACTGATTTGCAGTGTGGTAAAGTCAAATATATAAGTCTTTCAGTGTCTATTGTAGTACTTCTTGAAAAGGAGCAATTGTCGCAGTCATGTTGCCATTTATAAGAAAGGCCAAAATGATTTTCTACATCTACACCTTCATCTTGCAAAACAACAAGCATATACATTAGAAATTCCTGAAAATCTTGCTGAATATTCTGTGAAAATTGATTTAGACTAGAACATATGTCTAAAACATATTTCGTATTTTTGTTCTTTCACTGCTACATTTCTCTAATACAGAATTTAATAAACAACAAAATGTTTGATCACGATTTTCAGCAATCTGTTCTTGTACAGTTTGGAGAAAAAAAAAACATTAACCACTACATTAGCATATCAGTTGACACCAGAACTATTTTCAAACTGAAATCCAACAACATCTTTAACTGAATCCATTTAGTTTCTGCTTACAATTACTGGTTCATCTAAATTTTTTCTTTTTGCTACAACTTCACTACATTTTTTCTCATTTCTTCTTTTTCGGCCTCCCACACGCTTTTCAAATAGAGGATATTGAGGTAAATTTGGAGCATACTCTCTTCTTAACCTATTATATTCTTTTACGCAATTTAGATCTGCATTAATCTTTGTCTCATCAAAATCAATCAAGTACAATCCTGATGAAGTTCCGACTCGAGATAAAGCAACATATGCCATACCCTCCTTGAACACAGAACTTCCAATATTCACCAAAGCACTATCTACACTTAAACCTTGAGATTTATGAATAGTCTCTGCATATGCCAAAGAGACAGGCGGACATATAAATCTTTCACAAGCAAAAATCGTGCAGAACAACGACTGATTTGTTGTACTTCTTCAATACCATCAAATTTAATTTTTAAAAATTCAATTCCATCTCTATTTCGGTAGTTCACAAAATCAACAACATGACCCATTGCTCCATTTACTAAACCTCTTTCCACATGTAAATTACGTCGTAAAATTATACAACGATTTAAAGATGCATACAGAGTCTTTTCCAAAGCAGCAGTTTTAGACATTGTCTTCTCTAAAGAATCCAATTTTGATTTCAACTTTTCAGACAAAATAATAGTTGCTCCTTCATGTTCTATTTTATCAATAGCTTCCAGTTTCAGAATCTCTTGATTTTCCAACTTTAACATTTTGTTGTTGAAGATTGAACATTCTTTCAGAGTTGGCATCAAGCATATAACAGATTTGTTTTCAAGAATTTTCATAAAAATATTCTCTGGGAGACATAACATAACATTATCAATTCAAAGTATTCTGGCCGCAAACCCAGGGTATTCAAAGCAGTTAGCTCACTAATAACTAGTCATAATCTTGTAGATATTTGGTCCCTAAAGTGTCCTGAAGACCCAGGATACACATTTTTTTCTCACCCTCACAATAAACATACCAGGATTGATTATATTTTCACTACTAGAAATATTTCAAATAAAGCCACCATTACAAAATACCCAAAGCTGATATCAAATCACAATATTTTGGCTCTGACAGTAAATATGTCTCCTACAACCCGGAAGACTCGCAACTGGACATTTGATCGGAAACTGCTGGCCAATAGTGATTATATTAAGTATATTAGGAGTTGGACCCAGGGTTATTTTGATATAAATCGATTTAGTGCCTCCAGAAACATAGTTTGGGACAGTTATAAGGCTGTTCTTAGGGGGGAAACCCTTAGTTATGTAGCCAGACTACAGAAGCAACAAGCCTCCGAGCACTATAGGAAAATCTCAGAACTAGCTGACCTAGAAACGGCACACACAACCGCAATCGCCGAGAATAGGAGCATAGATGGGTCACATATACTTCGTCAGATTTTAATCTGCAAAACAGAGCTTAATAAAGTGTTAACACAAAAATGGGCAGAATCCTATAGATCTCAGCGTAAGAATCTATACGAGATCGGTGAAAGAGTAGGGAAACAATTAGCCCTACGAACCAGACAGCAGGCCTCTCTGAATGCAATCTCCTCAATAAAAGAGAACAACGTAGAATATACCAAAACAGAAGACCTACTTAAAGTGTTCCAGGGGTATTACCAGAACCTATATCAGGAGGACCAGGATCAAAACAGTGAAGATGTTAAAATCTTTCTTACTAGTTTCCTATCCTGCCCAGATAAAAGCCTTGATAACCTTACTAAGAATGACCTAGAGAACAAAATCACCATCTTAGAGCTGGAACTTGCTTTGTCGGAACTGCCGTCCGGGAAAGCTGCTGGCCCCGACAAAATCCCCCTGGAATTATACAAAGTCCTAGGCAGAATAATACTCCCATTTTTATTAGACCTCTTTCTTGGGATACAATGGAGTGGAAGAACACCAGAGTCCTGGAAGGATGCCAGTATTATTATTTTTGCTAAAAAAGGCAAACCTGCTGACTCCACTGCTTCATATCGTCCAATCTCATTAATTAACTCTGATTCTAAACTTTATTCAAAGATCGTGGCCAACCGGCTGAGTAGAGCCATTGCACAACTGGTCAGTCCATGGCAACATGGCTTTATCCCTACGAAGGGCACCACCGATCATACCCGCAGAGCAATTACGATCTTCGACATCATATCTGCAACAGGGGGCCAAGCTTTAATGATACTCCTCGACGCCGAGAAGGCATTCGATCGGGTGTCCTGGGAGTACTTGTGGGTCATTCTGGAACATAATAACTTTGGGGCTTTATTTATAAGAGCAATTAAAGCTATGTATTGTAATCCAACAGCAAAACTACACTTAATGGGGCAGGAATCAGGCTTGATAAATATTACAAGAGGAACGAGACAGGGGTGCCCATGCTCGCCAATTCTCTTCGCTTTGTATATCAACCCCCTGATTCTGAATATTCTCGCCAATCCTAGAATTTACCCTGTGGTAACAGGCATTTTTGAATCTAAAGTCCTTGCCTACGCGGATGATGTCGCCATTTTAACACCCGATCCGGAGACAGCCCTAGTAGAGATAGAGGCAACTGCACTCTTATTTGGGTCTTACTCAGGATACTCCTTTAATAGGAGTAAGACAGTAATTTTATGTACACAAAACACGCTTTGCTCTGACCCTAGGCGGGCCTATAAGGCTACGTATTTTGGAGTGCATATTACTGCTGAAACTCAAAACATCGTCAAATTCAACTATGAACCCCTTATCGATACAATAAGACAGGATCTTGCCACGGTAAATAGTCTTCATCTCACCATCATAGGTAGGGGGAACTATATTAAAATGACTATTTTCCCCAAAATCCTATATTTATTCCGTACCACTCCCCTATTAGTAGATGATAAATTTATCAAAATTCTCAACTCTCAAATCTCCAAATTCGTCTGGCAGTATGGCAAGATCAGAAGATCATTAAAATACTTGTCCCTCCCTTACAATCGTGGTGGTCTGGCTATCCCTCAGCTATTCCTATATTATTGGGCTGCATATATACAGCAATTTGCTCCCTTGGTTAGTACTATACAGGATGAAGCAGGGGCGGACATTCCATCAATATACCAGCTGGCCCTTGGTTCTAAAGCCAGAGGACTTCTACTCAGACACTACGACCCTGGATATTATAAAAAAGTCAAATTCAAGATAGGTACAGGGGCTTGGAAAGCTTGGACTAAAATAACAAAATACTTGCAAATTCCTAAATATACCCGATACTCCCCACTTTGGCAATCGTCTCTCTTCTCGCAAAACATTAATGATGGGACTTTTGCCAATTGGGAGAGCTATGGAATTACATCTCTTTTTGATCTTCTAGGCTCCGAGAAAAAGCTTAATTTTAGTTTCCTCAAGACTCAATATGGCATACCTAGCAGCGATTATCTTAAATTTCTTCAAGTTAGATCAAGCATTAATCATTTGCTTCCTAACATAAACTGGAACAGAATACCCCTGTTGGAAGATATCCAGAAATCTTCCTCTAGAATAGGGACATTTTATAATGCTCTATGTTAGAAAGGTGAACCCGGGGGAGGCAGAAGGTGTCTGACTGACCACCCCTAGGTCTACCCCTCCTTCAGAGAAGGGACCGAGCGATGTCGAGGGGCCTCCGACGTGAGGGCCCTCTCCTAGAATCGTACAGCAGAGTAACCACACCACTACAAATGTACACCACACGTAGATAGAGTTTTCAATCTTTATCTGGCAATAAGTATCGTTTCAATATATACAGCAGATCCCGAGATCTGAAAAGTCTCGTGACAAAGGGCAAGGTAGCGGGACAGTCTTATAGATGGTCGGTTGCAAGGAGACTCTACGCCCAGCTCTCAATCCTCGAGCTGGGGGGTTCCGGAAGGTTGGGCCGCGGCAGCGCCAGCAGGCTCCAAGATGGTTCAGCGAGTGTGGACCGCGGCAGCGCCAGCAGGTTCCAAGATGGTTCAGCGAGTGTGGACCGCGGCAGCGCCAGCAGGTTCCAAGATGGTTCAGCGAGTGTGGACCGCGGCAGCGCCAGCAGGTTCCAAGATGGTTCAGCGAATGTGGACCGCGGCAGCGCCAGCAGGCTCCAAGATGGTTACAGCAAAGATGGACCGCGGCAGCGCCAGCAGGCTCCAAGGTGGTTACAGCGAAGATGGACCGCGGCAGCGCCAGCAGGTTCCAGGTAGAACAGCAAGGTGAGTTCGTCTCAGGGTCAGCCGCGACAGCGTCAGCAGGGCTTCTCGACTCCGGGATACAACTGCCGTCCTACTCCGGGGCTGGCCCAGATATAGGTCTGGAGTCCTTTGATGTCCGGACCCTCTCGCCTGGGGGTCAGAGGGGCCGGGATGATGGTGTCCAGACACCCAGCAGGGGGTGGAGCCAGCGCTCAGGGAGGCCGGAGGCCGATTGAAACTAGGCATCCGGGGACGGTTGGTGAGCCATCGAAACTCTCCTCTCCTTGTCTCTGGTTGAGTGGCCACTCTACCACCCGGAGGGCTCTTGGTGCCTCGATGGCGGGCTCGCTGGGGCCGTGGCCGCGGCTGGGCCGGGACCACGTGTCTGTGACGTGATGGGCCCAAGATGGCGTCGGGCCTGGAATGAGGGTCCGGGGTGGGCACCGGACCGGTAATGCTGGGGCGGCCCGAGTGTGCCGTGTCAGTGGTTGTGGGCCGCCGGGTGGCGGATCTGGTGGTTTGTAGTTCATACAGAGGTGTGCCAGAGGCCGACCCGGGCTGGATGGAGGGCCGATGTCGTCCGGGGCCCGCCATGCGGGAGGGGTAGGACCACGCCACGAGGCCGGGTCCAACACTCTACTTGCCAACGCACCAGACGATACTGAACATACGGAAGCAACCTGGGCTAGCAAATTAGGCAATCCAGATGTGGACTTAGACAAGGTATTGACAATGGCCTCCCAATTTCTACTTTCCACCAATCTTAGGGCTCAGCTGTACAAAACAGTTTATAATCTTTATTATACACCAGCCAAATTGCATGATTGGGGGAAAACTGACAGCGACCGCTGTCCTAGGTGCAAAAGAGGACCTGCGACTCTTGTGCATATGTTCTACGAATGTAACAGCTTAGGGCTTTTTAAGAAAATGATTTGGGAGTTTTGGAGGGAGGTGTTTGGACGAGAACTGCCGGAATCACCTACTATTTTTATGATGGGATATGATTGCACTTTGAGACTACACCACAGTGAGGTAGTAATGTTATTTATCGGCTCTGCTGTATACCGCATTATTTTGGCTACTCGCTGGAAAGAGGAAGATCCTCCGTGTTTCCAAAACTGGCTCGCTAGGTTCCTGGCAGTCTATAACTATGAAACAGCGATTTATGCTACTAGGGGGCTTAAGTCCAGGATGCGGGGGGAAAAGATCTGGTCTCCTATCACGGCCTGGTCCGCTCAGTCACTGTCTAATTGACATGTATTGTTTCCTAATGTGTCCTCCTTCGTTTAACATTTATTTTTATTTATTTTTTTTTTTTTTTTTTCTCTCTTTCTTTTTATTCTTCTGCCTCTGTCTTTGTTTGTCTTCCCAGGAACCGAGAGTCAGTGTGTTTGATCGACTTATGTAGTGTTAACATTAGTGATCAGTATCTTTTCGCTTCCTGTATGTAACTTATTCATATCCGTTCTTCTTGCTTTTTGTCGCCCTCTTTGCTAGATAAACTATACAATGTGTTTTCCTTTATATCTAAATTATATGGATAAATTGTAACGGAATTATTTTCTAAAACAAAAAATTAAAATATTCTCTGGGAGAATATTTTCACTTGGAAACAAATTTGAAATTAATCGTCCATGTAAAGCTTCTTTGCCATGCTCAGTTAGTTTTCCAATTCTTATAGCTTGTAGAATATTTTTGTAATCTTCATCCTTTGCCTGTCGCATATTTTGAAGCAGTTCTGCATATTTGAAATTTAACCATATGTTAACATTTCCAATGCTTCCTAGGCACTTCCTGGTATCTTCATGTGTAAAAAATTTAAACACTGGCTGTCCTTTCACTGGAGTTAGTTGCAGTAGATCTCCAAAAACGATGATGTGTTTGCCTCAAAATAACACATCATACTCTGTTTTAAGAATTTCTTGCATTCTTAAATGCACAAAAGCAAGCATTACATTTGATACCATGCTTACTTCATCAATGATAAGAAGTTTCATTTTCTTTAGGACTCTTGAGACTTCCCAACAAGCTTCTCCAGTTAGCTTGTGGTATTGTAATTTATTATCATGCTCTACTGGCAGCATCAATAAGCAATGTAAAGTAATCCCTTTAATTTTGTGTGCTGCCAACCCAGTTGGAGCGGTAACAACACAAGATAACGATGACTCCGTTCTTTTCTGCAGATAAGTTGCAATTGCTTTAATCAGGAAACTTTTTCCAGTTCCTGCTTCTCCACTCACGTACAGTCGAACAGGTATAAATGATGTACATGAGCACTCTTTTTTCTCATGAGATAAACCATGCTCAATGTGTTCTGTGAGTTCATCATATATTTGCCTCTGCTCAACGTTTAGTCCTTTTTCCAAATCTTCTAAGTTAACAGCAATAGAGTTATCAGCAACATATTGAATGTCCATGTTAGCATTCCACATGGACAAAATGACTGGGTTGTAGTCATTTATGTATTTTGATTCATTATTTCTTCTTAGGTTGTATGTATTTTTGGGTGATTTTCTTGTCAAAGTATGTCGCAGAGAAGACATAAAATTGTTCACTCTTCCTTTCGATGTTACTGGACGTGGGAATGCAAAACGACATTTCGTGTAGAACTTGTCCTTGGATTTGTATTTTCGACTACAGTATTTCCCACAACGATGGGTTTGAAAGCGTAAACCTTGATGTCTTAAATTGTTTTCTTCTGTACTTTTCGGAACAGCACATGTAGAATACTGATCAATGAAACTCATTACTTTCTCATCTGAATCTGTTCCAAATTTTGGTGCATCTTTAATCCATAGCAGCATATGTATGTGAGGAGCACCTCTTGCTTGATACTCCTTTCTCCAAAAGAAATCCAACACCGCTCCAAGCGGAGGATTTTTTTTGTTTGTAATAAAAGACATCATAGCTTCAAACCTATGATTGAAATATCTGCATACAATAACTGGATCCAAAGAGCACAGTTCTCCAGGTGTCTTGTAATCAATATTTTCAATGTTTTTATTTGCCTCTCGTAGAAATCCAAGTAAGTCTTCCCAAGCATACTCAGCACAGCTAAGAGTGAGGTACCATGTACGAGTTCCTAAGTTTCTCAACATACATTTCAATTCCCCATGACGACGGTACCAATACTCGTTAGTACCATGCTGACATGCCATGAGATTAATTAGCTGAGATTCCAAAACACTGTCCTGCAGTTTCACTTTATCCATAAAATCCCTTGTCGAAACCTTTTGTAGATGTGTTCCACTTTTCAGTATATGGTTTACTGCATAAGAAAGTACAGACAAGTCACTCTCAAACAGTAGATGGAACAAATATGGAATGCATTGACGAAACCTTGAATCTTCTGCATATAATCTTGAAGTCCGGTATTCAGATGCAGGAATTTGAACAGGTCGGTCGTCATATCGTCCACCTTCACCTGTTGGAAATAACTGTGGAAAACAACGAGCTTCCAAAGTTTCTTCCTTTACACTAATGGGACTTACTTTGGCTTTTTTCATTTGAAACAAGTCAATAGCATTCCCCATTCCTTCTTTGGAATGCAATGGATGAACACTATAATGTTCATAAATTTCTTCACTTCTAGAGACATCAACTTTTTCAATTTGCCCAGCTAAGAAATCAGTGTCCTCTTGTACAGTTGTTTCCTCTTCTCCCACATATACATTTTATAGTAGTGATTAGTTTTTACCAGATACAACGTTGCCTTTTTGACTTTCCTAACATCCACTAACTCTTGCTATATTTTCTTACTCTTTGTCGGAACACCATTAACTAGAATAACCAGAGGTTCCTCTTCTACTTTTTCGACACCAATTGTATCAATATTTTTCTTAAAATCTAGAGGCAAATAAACAACTCTTCCCTTTAATCATCTCTGTAAATCTGAAGGAGGCAATTTCCCTGTCTTAGGCTCCATGCGAACAATAGCCTGAAAAGGATGCACACATTGAATCAGAATAGACTCATATGTATTTAAATCCATCAATTGAGAAGGAATGTTACCAACTCCAGATTATTATGAACAGCTCTAGCAGGCTTTCTGTTTTCATTTAATTTATTATAACAATATTTACAGATAAGTTGATCAGATCCCAAATCAAAACAATTTTCTACCAACAAATAAGTTGCAAAATCCTATCACTCATTAATATTTATCTTTTCGCTTTTTACATATAAATCAACTAATCTAGTCTGATGCTTATAATGAGTTTGTCGACAACACACACAAGTAAAATTAGGCCTTTCATTTGAATTGACCCTAAACTTTGTAATTTCATGTTCAAATGTTTCTGTACTTATATTCTCTACATTCTCTTCTACATTACCTTCTATTACTGTATCAATTTCTGCACTGTTCTCTTTTTCACCTTAGTAACAAAACTCAATTTCATCACAAATGTTTTTCACATATAATTCAGTTCCATGCAAAAGAGCACTGTTTAACTGTTTTAGTTTAAGTGCTGGACTTTTTGCATAATACAACCTTCTCACTAATTTCCTCACTTTATTATAATGCACTGCTAACATCCTAAAATGGTGAAACACACTCTGACATACTTTTCTTGAAAGACAAGCCAGTGAATGCCCTTGCAAACCTACAAGGATCTAACTCTTGTAAAATTTTCATTTTTTGTTTGACACTTTTCTTAGTATATGTCCGTAAGAAACTGTGAAACAAATCAATTGAATCCTGTCGCACACTACAAATACTACTACAATTCCAAGTATACACTGGAGCCTTACGACATCTCCCTAAAACTTCATCAGCTAACACCTCTTCTGTATTTCTAGGCACAATCTCTTCTTTTTCAACCGGACAACCGTCCTTTACCTCATATGCTCGACCACTGGTGTCAACTGCATGCACCAAATCATTATCCTGAAAGTAACTTTCTTCATTAAAAAATGGCTCACAACTTGAACTATGCTTCCATTCTCCAGAAAAAACATCACAAAAATTATTCCGATTAATTACTCTCCCCCACTTACATTTTGATTTGAACACATTGATTACCTTATCGAGTGTACGAATTCTATTCATTACTAAACTAAACAATTTATTTTTCACTTTAAATGCTTCATCCACAATCTTAACTATGTTTTTTTTTTCTTGTAAAAAGCGGTCTTTTTTTGATACCTCTTTACATTTTTTAATAAATTGCATATAATTCTGTTATAAAACATTCGTCTACGAATTTCAATAAATTGACTTCTCCTTCTATTGCTATAGACAATATCATCTCCTTCTACAGGTCGAACATTTTTGGAGGGACAAACTTTCTTCTTTCTAATTACAGGTGTGTTATTCTTCTTTGAAATCACACGTTTTATGTTTTGACATTTCAATAAGTTCCTGAGAAAATTTTTTAGTTTGCTTACCAGGAGCATTTTTATTTTTCTCTGAAGATTTTGTTTTGGTTGACTCTTTTATTTTTTTTTCCTTAGACCTTAAATCTTTTTAATACTGCTTTTCACTTCTTTGTTTGGATGGCATATTTGTTTTTTCTTTGTATAGATGATTATAATCTGTGGTAAAGAAAAAAGTAACATATTATAGACCACTACAAACATATTACATAGCAATTATAATAAGTAAACGATATAAACACTAGTACACAACAAAAAGCTGATTTACATTACATATGCTTCACTCACAGTGTGATCTTAGGCACATGACCAGGATGTTGCATGTAATGAGAAATTAATGTTATGTCTTGCTTATATATAGGTGGCCTGTTTTTGGCCTGTAGAGACAGTGAAATAATATGAGCAGAGACACACATACTGCTTGCAGGGACAGACATGGTAGATTATATCCTGGTCATGTGCCTAAGATCACACTGTGAGTCAAGCTTGATTTTAAATGGATCTGGGTGAATAATATGCTCAGTTGATTTCTTTAAAAATATGGATGTACATGTTTTTTAAAGACATGGTAGATTACATGTAACATCCTGGTCATGTGCCTAAGATCACACTGATGGGTGAATCAAGCTTCACTCACAGTGTGATCTTAGGCACATGACCAGGATGTTGCATGTAATGAGAAATTAATGTTATCTCTTGCTTATATGTAGGTGGCCTGTTTTTGGCCTGTAGAGACAGTGAAATAATATGAGTAGAGACACACAAACTGCTTGCACAGACAGACATGGTAGATTATATGTAACATCCTGGTCATGTGTCTAAGATCACACTGTGAGTCAAGCTTGATTTTTAATGGATCTGGGTGAATAACATGCTCAGTTGATGTCTTTAAAATATGAAAGTACATGTTTTGAAAGACATGGTAGATTACATGTTACATCCTAGTCATGTGCCTAAGATCACACTGATGGGTGAATCAAGCTTCACTCACAGTGTGATCTTAGGCACATGACCAGGATGTTACATGTAATGAGAAATTAATGTTATGTCTTGCTTATATATAGGTGGCCTGTAATCTACCATGTCTTCAAAAAACATGTACTTCCATATTTTTAACGACATCAACTAAGCATATTATTCCAATTTAATCATTCCATCTTAGGTAGATTATCAATATGCTTTCTAATCTTCCCTATACTGCATACAGCAGTGTATCTTCATTAAATGAATCATATATCGGATTACACACAGGCACAGAGTAAAGTGAGACACAAGCAAATAATACTCTTTAAGCTAATTGAGGCAAACTGTTACAAGGCACAGGTGACATTATTGAAAAATGGGAAAATGTTTTCTCTTATTTCAAACAGAAAGTCAGTGTAATGCTTCTCCAAAATTTAAAAAGCAGACTTTTTTCCAGAAAATACTTTGCATACTAAATCGTTTTTGACACAAAGCAAAGCTCATTTAAATGACCACTACAAAAAGAAAGCAGAAACTTAACTCATTTTCAAAATACATTTCCAATATGCACCATTAAATTTTTTAACAGCATTATTAAAAAAATGACACAAAATGCAAGAATAAAGAAGCACAATATGCTTCTTAATCTTCCCCATAGTGCATACAACACTCTATCTTTATTAAAAGAATCATTACTCACCTTTAAAAATGCTTTGAAAGATGTAGAACAGTGTCAGTCACACACAACAGATTTTCTTAAGCAGAATCTCTGAATAATGCTTCTTTCACTGGAGCCTCAGAATAATGGCACAGATTCTTTCTCATTTCAGACCCATATTCTTGTACATAACCAATCAAAATTCTTCCCACACAAATTCAAAACCAAACTGCACATTTTAATTGGTTGTACATTTGAAGACTTTGAAACTCACATAACATTCACCCATCCCCCCAGTGCTCAGTCACCCTGTTACCATGGTAACTCCCTCCTAACCCAGCACACAGTTCAGAAGTTCATCATACTATGTTGCAAAAGAATCCGGCAAGGGTGTTTGACCTCTCAATGTACTAGCTAATCAATTGCAATGTTTCTTTAAATGACTTTTTCTCAACCATTGAAATGACTTCTTTAAAAAAAAAATCATGCACCCTAATTGTCAGTGGAGATTTTTAAGAAACACCAATCATTTCTGGGTTTTCAAGTCCACTGAATCTCAACCACTTTTTTTAAATATTTCCTACTTTCAAACTGCCATTTCATTTCCACAACTCATCTGACTAGAAGCACATCTACCTTCGGGATGCCAAAAGTCTGGTTTGAGGGTCATAGCTATGTCTTCTGGAGTGAAAAATTTGCAAGCAACAGAGGTATTTACATCCTTGATTTACCATATGTGGACATTGTGTGGATTGGACAGAGAGGATTAAGAAGTCACCAATTGATACCATTGATAAAATCCTTTATGCATCTTCCACACCCTGACCTTATAATTGTGCACTGTGGTGGAAATGACCTAGGGACTTTGACTGGGGTAGGTCTGGAAATGCTTTTAAAGGACATCTTTGGGCAATTGATGTCACTTTTTCCAAATACTGCCTTGGTATTTTCTAATATATGCCAAAGGCAAAAATGGAACTGGTCCAACCAATTTTGTCCACAGATTGAGAAAGCAAGGAAACATGTAAATAAATCTGTTTCTGCTTTCCTCAGAGACTATGGTATGGGTTCCATTTACCACAACAACTTGCGTTACAACATGCAAGGCATCTATAGGAGAGATGGTGTACATTTTATAGATGAGGGGTATAGAGTCTTCCTCTTGAATTTGAGACTCTGCATTGGTACCTACTTGTAGGTACAAAAAATAGTCACATAACACAACAGCTCTTTTCAGAGCTACCTCTAAGCACTCGAATTTTTTTTTTTACTCTAGTTTTTTACACTGTTTTCCCCTGTGGTGCGCTCAGGGTGCGCGTACCGGAGAGCGCACCTGGGAACGCACCCACGCTTACCCCGTGAAAATTTCAAAAAATAAAATAAATCCTTTTTTTTATCCTTCAGAGTCCTTCTAGGCCCCATCCAAAAACCTAGGGGGTCATGGGGTGTCTACTCTGCCCCCTTTTCATCAATTCCCCCTTTTTTAACCTCTTGTGTCTCGATTCTACCGAGACACAAGATGGCGGACTCTCCGGACTGTTTAGAATGTTGACAGACATCCGACAGCCAATCAGCTTTCCGCTCGCGCACTCCCGTAGCGCGCCGGGTGCGCGCCCCGGTATGCGTACCGATGAGCGCTCGGAGCGCGCCTATAGATATATATGTGTTTTTGAAGTTAATTTTCAAAAAAAACACTGGAGCAATTTTCACCAAATATAGCGAAGGCACATCTGCGTACCAGTCTCTACAATTTTGCAAAGTTTAACGTAATTCCGTTCAGCGGTTCGGGCTGTAGACGTGTCAGAACATCCTATGGAAATTAACATGGGGAAAACACGTTTTGGGACCCCCTTTTTTCTCAGCCCCCACTTCACGAATGCCCCCACAACTTTCAGGGAAGGAGCGGAGCAGAGCTAGCCAACATTTTGGAAAATTACACGCAAATTCTTTAACCGGCGCCAGAGTTATTCCCAATAGAATGTTGGGGATTTCCTATGGTAGCTAGGTCCTAACTATAACTACCTACTGGCGACCGCCAGTAGGTGATATATATATATATATATATATATATATATATATATATATATATGGAAACAATATCCTGTCTATTCAGCCCTTGGCGCTGCAATTACCACAGGTACAGATCTCTCGGACACCAAAGTTCGTGAAATGAAGTGGTTTATTTTCTTCTCTCCACCAGCATGACGCGTTTCGGCTGTCTAAAACAGCCTTGATCATATGGCATCAAAATACAAATGGGAGTGCTTAAATATTGTAATAATTAAGATCGACATCAAACACATGGTTTAACTGACAAGGAAAAAATACGATGCTATTTCACAAAATAATAAGAGGGAAAAGCGACACAAATAAACTTATGCAACCAAACCCATTTAAAGACGGCATTGTAAAATGATCTAACATTATAATGATGGGTTCCAACATCCAAACTATCACAAGTAAACCCTAGCTGTAATTAACGCTAAGTTTGGTAAGAGTGCTCTAGTATAAAATCATAGTGATGAAATAGTATTTTTCTATTACAACTGAGCGCATCTAAACCATAGTCGGACATGCGAACCTCGTACCCTCTCACTGGTGATGACATGAATGTCAACATTGCCTCCATTCTAAGTCAGTTAATTAAAAGGTAATAACAAAACCCGTGCATGATGCCAAATTGAAGTGCAAGTGCATAAAACAATTAAAGTGCATGGAAATTGCGCAATAATTACAAATTTTCAATAAAAAGTAAATACAAAAACCATCAAGATGATAAATAATAGTGAAATTTGCGCGAACATTTCATATATATAAACATTGAAACACAAAAGCTGATTATGGGAACCTTACTACAGCCATAGTGACTATAATTACATATGTCCTATTTTAATGTAAGGAGGACTTCCTAGGTGTAATTTTATAACCGCTTTAGAGAACCTGCACCTACTCTCTAATTATGTGAGTTATATCTTAAAATTCATGTGATTCAAAGGACTCATATATACAAAGTGAGAAAAGGCTGAGCTACTGAAACAAGAAAAGGTGTAGTCCAAAATATAATGTCAGTCCTACTCTGATGGTTTCAAGTTGTGAATTGAGACCAATACAGATTATTTAGAATTACAGTTTGTTGACGCTGGAACTTATTCAGACGCTAGTTGCATAATACCACAGAGATGGGTAAGAGGCTAATCCCTAGAGGAAGACCTGAAGATCCTCCCCCCTGTTTTATCCATTAGGGATCCTGGTATCAAGGAGCATGATGTACTTGCTTTACAATTGCCTCAAGTGTTTCTCCCGGTCCCCTCCCTGTATGTTTTTGGGCACAGCGTCAATAACAAAATATTTAAGGTGACTCAGGTTTTTTGCATGGACCAATTCAAAATGGCGGGCAACTGGGTATGTGACATCTGAATTAACAATCGCTCTCAGATGTTGCAGAATGCAATTGAAAGCCTGTAATTTCGTGCTGCCCACATATTTTAACCCGCAAGAGCACTCTAATACATATACCACAAAATTAGTGCGACATGTGTATAACTCTTTGATCTGTGTAGGTGTAGGGTTAAAAGCTGAGCAAAATTCCGAGGTGTTAACCCCAAATTTGCAAGCCCTACACTAGATGCACTTGCGGAAGCCTTTTTTATTTAATATATATATATATTCACTGAAAAAACTTAGGTTTTAGGTATCTTATAGTTAGGAATTAGTATTTAAAAACCTTGCAACTTCACTGAAAAAACCATAGGTTTCAGGCACGTTATAGTTAGGAATTAGCATTAAAATAACCTCAGAAATTCACTGAAAAAACCATAGGTTTCACACATGTTATAGTTAGCTGGGCATTTCACTCATACAAAACCTTTGAAATTCCCCCGTTATAGTTAGTTCAGCTAACTATAACTCGCGCGCCCGCAATGCACTGCTGATGACGTCACATATTACATAACTCATGACATGGTCCAGTGACATCACTCATGACATCACTGATGACATCTCAAATGACATGTTGCATCTTGGGCCGGCATCTTTGGTGAGCTGCTCAATGTCCTCTGAGACTCCAGTGCCTCCGGCTTGTGCGTCCTCTTGAGGGTCACCTTTGAATTCTTTTTGGCTCCCATGATTGCTCGGGGACTGCCCTGATTCCCCTGCTTGTGTTGAGTCTCCTGAACCTTGCTGGTCCCAACATTGCACCTTCTTCAACATCCTCATTGGTTGCAGTTGCCAAGGCTTGTTGGTGCTCCCGCCAGACACAGACCCCTCAACTCTCGATATCCAGTGTGGGACAGCTTGTGTATGGCTCCTGGTCTTCCAGAGCATTGCCTGGCCCACACAACTGCAGTTCCAAGGTCACTATCAGCTCTCCTACAACACCCAACATCAGTGGGCACTCGTCTTCCATGCCTCCTGGTCACTCCTGAGTGGCATAGACTCTGTCCCCTCTGCTTGCAGGATCTTCAGATCTTGAATCCAGCTTTGGGTTCCACCGGACACTTTCACCTTCTCCAGCAGTGGAATCTTTCTGAAGTCTTCCATTGAGTTTGACGAGGGTTTCCAATGCCACTTCACACCTATGCACCCGGCTTCTCTTGTGCAGGTATCCTGGTTCCTAAGGTATCCACGGGTGGAGTGACTTTCTAACCTCTTGTCTTCCACGTGATTTCTTCAGGGTCCACTGGGAAGGGTCCTCTTTATTTAAAATTGCAACCACGACTTACACATTGATTTGTACGGAGAACTCGGTTGTGTTCCTACACTGCATATGACCTCCATGGGGTTCCAAGATACACACCTTGGGTGGTTCCTTGGGTCCCCGCCACTTTTATGTCCTCTGACTACTGTCTTTTCTCCAGTCATGGTTCACATACCACTATTTTAGTGTATGGTCTTGTCTCCCCCTGGGGACCACAGTGTATTCTGTTCTATTTACCTGTTTCTCTTGCAAAGTATTGTGTCTATTGTGTATATCTCCGGCTAGGAGACATCTGTAGTTATTGAGTGCCTTGTAATAAATACATGTTTTTATAAATACACAGTGTGGTTCTTTTTCACTTAATCTATACATATAAGAATATGTTCTTTTAAAAAAGCCTCCAATTGATATCCATTCGCCATAGGTGCTACATATTAAATCATTATCTCCTTTTACCACAATTATCAAACTACTCTCCTAGAAGCTCTGAGCCCTCCTTTTAATATTGTCACCAATGGGTGCTTTCAAGGCAACTATCCTGTCAAATTCAAAATATGTTATATTTTTATTTTAAAATGTAACTTCTACACTGTTGACTATCAACTCACATTCTATTATACCATTCTTTATCAAAATGATACTAATCCCCAGTTTTACTAGAAATATACGCAATGCAGTGCAGCAATTAAAGTTGCAGGTCAGTGCATGAAACAGGGCGAGCATAAAAGCGCCATAACTACCACCTTTGATGCTCTTTTCCCCTCTCCCTGTGCTAGTGCACTTTAGACTGCCATGAGGCAACACACACGCAAACAAACACACTTGCGCTATGGTGTAAGGGTGTGTATGTCTCTACGGAATAGTTTTATAATGAAAAGTGATCCTTCCAGCACAAAAAATATCTTATCACTTTTCATGCTTTGTGTGTGTGTTGTGTAACGTAGCATGCATGAATAGTAGTACGATTATAAATCGGCCCTCACAGAGAGAAAAAATGTTTTAAGAAAAGAAGCATGGGATTCGCTCACTTTAGCCACACAAATGAAAGATAGAGTTGCTTTCTGGCGAGTGGTAAAGAGGCCATTCCTATCAGACAGTGGGGGTCCAGCAATTGAAATAGCAATAAGTAAGGACCAAAGGATTGAACATTTTTCAAAGATATACAATGGGCAAGTAATCTCTAATGGCCAAGATAGTGATATCCATGCACTTCCTAATGACATCCTGGATTTACACTTCAGCATAGACGAAGTTAATAAAGCACTTTCATCAAGCGCAGGTGGCAAAGCCTCAGGGCCGGATGGGATCCCTGTGGATGTGTATAAGTCCAATACTACTCAAAGGGTACCCATTATTATGCAAATAATAAATGCTAGCTGTCAAGCTTATTTTCCATCAACTTGGATGGAATCCATAATTGTCCCCTTATTTAAACAGGGGGATTGGCAAGGTCCCGCCTTTTATAGGCCCATTTCTTTATGGGATTCCCTGGCCAAAGTTGTTGGATGAATTATTTTGGAACGCCTACAAGCATGGGCAGATGATAACCAAATCTTATCAGATATCCAATATGGATTCTGTGAAGGACTAGGGACTGTAGAGCAGAGCTTAAATCTAGCTATTTTTGTGGGGAAGTATATTAGGACAAAAAAGGGAAGATTGTTTTTAGTTTTTGTTGACCTCACGGCAGCTTTTGACTGTGTGAAGCATGCTAAACTTTGGGAAATTTTAGAATCATTGGCGGTTGATAAAAATATCATTCACTTCTTTAAGCGCCTCTATACTGGAGCAGAGGCTCGTGTCCTCTTTGGCTTTGAAGGAGAACGTACTGCCTCCTTCCCTATTACGAGAGGGGTTAGACAAGGTTGTGTCCTAGCCTCTTTTCTTTTTAACCTTAATATTAATGGGCTAGGACATGCTCTTCTTAAGGAAACTCAAGATATCTCCCAAATAGGCAACCAGCCCATACCTGCTATTCTTTATGCCGATGACACTGTTATAATGTCCCATACGCAGATTGATCTCCAGAAGGTTTTGAATATTTTGTTAAGTTTTATGAAGGACCTTGGTCTTAGAATTAACATCTCAAAGACTTTCATAATGAGATGTGGATGTGGCAACTAGAAATGTAGGGATGTGTATGTAGATGGACATATAATACCCCCAACTAATAGTTTTTCATATCTAGGTATTCTGTATAGCCAGAATGACACATGGGCCCAAGTGGTCTCAGCAAAAAAGCTGGCACTTATTAGAACTACAACTGCTCTCGACAGCTTTTTAAAAAAACTGGGAAGGAAGCCCCCGAAAGAACTCTTGCAACTATACCAAGCAAAATGTGTTTTGACTGTCACATACAGGAGCGGGGAGAACACATTTTTAAGATATATTTTGTCAGCTTCAACGACTACCTCCACTTATGTCTGTCACGCTGAGCTGGGCCTCCCATACATATCCGACCATATAAAATGGGTCAAGTTTGTGAAAGAGTTTATGAAAGACTTGGGCCATCCGGAATATTTTACCAACCTGAACTCGCTCATGCTGAAGTAGTGTGGCTCACTGGTTAGAGGCGGCAGACCCGAGAGCAGAGGACGGCCCGGGACCAGGGTTCGATTCCCGGCGCGGCAGGTTTCTGGACCAGGGTCAGCGGACTCGATAATTCTCTCGCCTCGGTGCCCACTCTGATCAGCGTTCACACTCGGCAACTCTGGGCATTAGCTTGCCTCATCTTCACTAACGGCCCCACCAGACCGCCGGGGATGCCTGGTCTCACCCTGGAGATACCCATTAAGGGACCATCTCTCAGGGAAGCCAGGAAGGGTTTCGCAGCGGTCGAAGCGCCTTGGGACCCTACGGGTAAGTAGTGCGCTATATAAATGCCTATACATACATTTACATACATTACTAGAATAAGCCTAAGAAAGGATGCGTTCCAATTCCTAGATATGTTAAGATTATCAGGGGTAATTACGAAGCCAAGTGTCCAGCAACACCAGATGGTCCTCACTACTTTTAGTTTACAACCATACTTAATATTTGTACCTGGAGTTAAATTAGATTCAGATTGGGGACCATACACAGATTTGTTTCTTTCCCAATAGTGAATGATTGGGCAAGTGAACTACAATTATGTCCTTGTGATAACCACTCGGCTCAATCCACATTCCACCTAGTCTTATTTTGTAAATTTTACACTGATTCAAGAAATGCCTGGATAGTTCCACTTTTAAAAAACTGGGGACAGAGGCAATGCTGTCCGGCTTTTATCAAGCTCCAGCTTGTAGAAAATGAACATGTAGCCTGGAGGACAGCCATGTTTTTAAAGCAAGTCCTTCATCAAAGGAAAGGTATCGTGATTTAAGGGGCGATATTGTATAGATGTAATGTTGTTCTTAATGTCCATTATTCCTATTAATATCATGAAATATATTTTAGGTCTAAAAGTGTTGTTTTTAATGGATCCTGTTTTAAACCATGGTGTAAACTCTGATGAAATCTTTGAATTTTACTTGGGCTTTTTATGATTGTAAAAAGGCAATCGAAATAAAGCTTTTCTTGACTTAACTTGATTTGAATAGTAGTAAAAACAAGGAGAAATGAAAACATTTCTCCTAATTATGTCGGCCTTAACCAGGGATAAGATTTTGACGCACATCCCTGTCTATGCAGATATGGATTTACATCAAAACCTAACTGTCTTTAATTGGGAACACCCATGGTTTGTTGAAAGTTTCAAGAAGATCCTGAAAGGCATGATCATGGGCCTATCAGAGCCCTTGAGGAGGAAGTGGAACATCCTCTTGTCATGCATGTTTTTTGCTTACAAAGAGATACCTCAAATGGGTCCAGCCCCTTTGAACTTCTGTATGGCCACCCTGTCAGAGGGCCACTAAGTCTTGTGAAGGAGGGGTGGGAGCAAGCTGACAAGAAAGCCCCCCAGTTGAAGTCAGCTACAATTTGGCTCTAAGTCCCCGATGAATTAGTTCTGGAAGACTGCTAAGTGAAGATTATTGCATTGTGCCCTGTTATGTTTTAAGTGTATTGTTATGTTGCTCTCTGTATATTACTGTGTTGCCTTTTGCTATCTATTTAGAGTTCTCTACTAATTCTGAGCATTTCCATCCAAAGGCAGCACATGCTTTTAAAGTTCCCCATAAGAAGCAACAGTTTATTTCTATCTAAAATGATAAAATAGTGCTGTACCAGCTCTTCAGCTATTGAAAACTACAATTAGACCAAATCCATGGCAGAGGCGTGTCTTAAATTAGGATAAAACTATGGATTAAACATCTAAAAACCGTGGAGAGACCTGTCTTAATTTAGAGATATCTGTGCTTACTTTATTCGATACAGTCTGCTCACTTATGGGGGATGGAGACGTAAAAACTGTTCATGCACTGATTCTTAAGTTTGACTCATCCTTTTGAGTCATTTGAGATTCTTTAAATTAACACAAATATAGTATTTTCTGTAACTGAGACAATACTTTCTGGCTTTTAATGGGTGCCAAAGTAATTTTACATTTCATGCTATCACTCTTAGACTCTTAATTATGGTTGGCCTCTTTACTTATGATGTGTGCGGTATCTCCTGTTACAACACATATCCCAAAGTGTGATAAGCACCCCCCACCCTGATAACTTATGCTACAGCACCAAGGTTTTGAGGGTGAGAGTTTTAACTGTGTGCTATTTATTACTCCCGATAAATTCTGAAACCTGCAGGGTTGGAATATAAATGGTGTGATAACTATGGCGCCGTTTTCTGCGGCAACCTTAACATCATTGCTTAGTTTGGGGTTAACATCAACCTACAGCCATTAGTCCATAAAGCTGGTTTAGGCACTGATTGTGATTGCTTCATAAATATACCTTTTCTGGTACATGACGCAGCTACATTTACATCCGAATGGAAGAGCAAGGCCATAGTGGAGAGTAATGGGCATTGGAAATAACAGCAGCAAAACGGAAAAGTAACCTAGTTCAAAGGGACAACTAAACATTTACGATAAGCAAAGGTGACGAGTTTCTGGTGACAGCAACCATACAGCGCCACTCAAGGGCATTACAAATAAACACAGTATATCCTTTAACGTAATAAATGCTGAAATTATATCACTAAACTAATATTTTTTCACACTTTGCATAGTAAAATTTAAAGCAAAAGCTACCAAAATAATTTCAACATTTTGAAAATTGTGCCACAACAGATTTAATATACTGTATCTGCTAAGTTGGACTAAGGTATTGCTGCCATATGTTGTTAACCTGAACTCATTAGCACAAAGAAAAACACCTAACATATCTGAACATTCTTAATATTTTTGATTGTTTTGGAGGTGGTCATCTTACATCTTGAGCAGGGGTCTCCATTTGTAGTATCCAACTGCACCTGATATGTTAATCTAGCCACCGCAGAACTACACAGGTATTTTTATGAGTCTTACATTTGTAAGGGTCAGAGGTACTGTTGAAAAGTTGGTAATTTCTCATTTGCGAGTCATTAGATGAAATATACAATGAAGAAACATTCTGAAATAGCAAATTCTTATGATTTTGTTTAATAAAATAACAATTTCTAATTTGTGATTCTGCACACAAATTGCGGATTTTGCAATGATGCACAGTGATGACATTAGAAGCAGGAAATCCAATGCTTCCAGCACATTTAAACGCATGGAAGCTGCTAGGATAGAAGTACAGGACCTACTATCCACTTCAATCCTTAACCTCTAAAATTCGGCGGGCACTGGGGAGGGACTGAAAAGCCCCTCTGGTGCTTTGCCCCAGAGGATGTCCTTTATTCTTTTCTACATCAGGCTGCTCTCTGAGCAGCCTCATTGATTATTTTCCCTGCAGTTGCAATCAGCGTTACAGGAAAGTGAAAGTAAAACCAGCCGATGGGCATTTTACTTGCACTGAATCAGTGCTCTGGGGCATATCTCAGCCCCGCCAAGCACTGCTTCCTTTGGGAGAGGTATCATTGGAAATATCCCCTTTCCAATGCAACTTCTTCCCAGTGGATCCCTGCTTGGGGATTTCCAAGCAGGGATCCACCCACGAGCCACCTGGTGTGAATGGCCCTTAAGGTAAGGGCTTCTGCTCCTCCAGCACATTTAATTGCCTTCCGTGGGGTAGATGGGGAAATTTACCCGATCAGGCCCCAGGTACAGAAAGCCTACTAGACACCAGAGAAAACATTTTTCATATATTGGGGTGGGAGCAGCCCACCAATGGCTAGTCATGTCCCCACACCAACTAAATGGGGCATCAATCTTACTGGCATCCCAAGGGGTGGATGGGTTATTTACCCCCGATCTGCTCCATGGGGAGCAGAAAGCCCACTAGACACCGGGGAAAGATGTATTTTTTTAATATAGGGTTGGAGGCTGCCCAATATGGGCATGGCCATGTCCCGACTCCCCAAATAATGAAGCATCAGTTTTTCTGCCCCCCCCTCTCAGGGGAGCAGAAAGCCCACTAGGGAAAGAAAAATATATGGGTGGTGGCTGCCAACCGTGGGCATGAGATTACTGAAAGGGACTAGGAGTGCTTTTCGGTCCAACATACAAGCTCCTAAGAAGTATACGTAAACACAAGGGGGTCGATTCCGATTGGCCACAATTGCCGTAGGCTTGCATGGATGGATGAGAAATGTGATAGCAGTTTAACAAATAATATGCTTAAGGATAATTTTACTTATTTATAAAAAAAAGTTATTTTAATTTTTTTTAATTTTAGTTTGTAATTTTTTTATTTTATTGTTTGTTTATTATTATTTTTATTTTTTTAAAATGTTTTATCTTTTTATTTTTATATTGTGATTTTTTATTTTTTGATGTTTGCCAATTTTTTTTAGAACTTTATAGATGTAGCAACATGTCTCTGCAATGTTTACATGGAATAATATGACCAGACAATAAATAACACATAAGTTACATTGAGCTTCAGATCAGTGTCTTATTCCAATCACATCTAGTTTCAAAGTCCACTAATCATCACACAGTTCGCCATCAGCACCCTCAGTTTCCTGTACACGGAGATATTCCAGCAGAGGCCCCCAGATATCTCTGGGCTTGGAGGCCATCGGTAGCAGCTCAGCATATGTGGTACTTCGCTCTTGACAATATATCATATCCGCCAACCACTCCTTAAATTTCGGGGCACGTCCCCTACCCCACTTGCAGGCCACCCTGCGTTTGGCTAGTAATAGAGAAATAGCAACACACTTTCTGTACTTGAGAGGCACCTGCGCTGTATATCCTAGCAATGCTAAGAGCCGATCCCTTTCCAGGACCTGATCAATCATTGTGCCCAAAGCTGCCAGAAACCCGCTCCCAGTACTCCTCTATGGATGGACATTCCCACACTAAGTGAAGAAATCCCACCCCTGCATGTTTACACCGCAAGCACCTATCATCATCCGTCATTTTGAGCCGCACCTTCCTCGCCGGCGTATAGTACATTCTATGCAGATACTTATAGTGTATAACTCATAACCTGCAACTGGATGAAATTTGTGCCGTCTGCATACAACAAGAGCGCCATTGCTCATCAGTGATCTCACATTCCATCTCTTCCCCCCAGTGCAGTCGGGACTTACTCTCTATCCCTGCTCTATGGGTGCGGATGCTGGTATATAACCTGGACACCAAATGCTTCCCATCCGGGAGCTTAACATGAGGTGCAGGGGGAGAAGGCATGCCGGTTCTTGTGGAAAGTCAGGGAGAATAGCCTGCAAACCCTGTTGAATCCGAATGTATAGGAACATGTCCAAGGGCGTGGGTTGTATACCTGACAATAGAAGGTCCAAAGAGCGAAATACCCCTTCATGAAAAAGGTCCCCCCAGGTAGTGGCGTGAGCACGTGTGCATAGATTTTGAAAACCCCTCTCTTGTAATAACGAGAGGTCCAAGTGATAGGGCAATGGGAGCTGGGGAGGGTAAATAAGAGACACAGCGAGCAAAGCCGCAATGCGATGCCAAGCATCCACAGTGCTCGTAACAGTGGTAGGTGACGTCGCCCGTGTGCTAGTAGGCCCAAATATTGCACCACTCAAAGGTGTTGGAGCAGCAAGCCAATCCTCCACTGCTACTTGCGGCATGTAACAGGGAGGATTTACCCAGTAATAGGCATAATGCACTCGTGCATTTAAAAAATAGAGTTCAAAATCGGGAACATAAAACCCTCCCTGTTCATAAGGCCTAGTCAACGTCGACCATCCGAGTCTCGCTTGTTCCCCCCCCTCATAAAGACCGAAGCAGTTCAGTGCGCAATGTTTTAAAGAAAAACCACCCTGGATCGTTAGGAATATTAAGGAATAGGTAAAGAAATTGGGTCAAGACAACCATCTTGATAAGAGAAGCTCTCCCGGCAAGTGACAAAGGTAATGATATCCATAGAGTGACATTTGCATTAAGCTGTGTGATGGCGGTGCCATAATTAGCACGTATAGTTTCGTCCTCATTTTGAGTGACCTGTATACCAAGATAGCGCAGCTCCGAGCCACACCACTCTATTGGGAAGTCTAATGGGAACTGCGGTACCACAGGGGTGAGAGGGAAAACCTGCGACTTCCCCCAATTGATGCTGACACCTGATAACTGGCCAAATTTTATAAACTCACGTAAGATGGGTTTAATATTCTGTTGTCGGTCTGTGACATACAGGGTAATATCATCCGCATACAGCAAAACTAGGATTTGTCGCAGGCAGCACCGGAATGCCTTGTCCCGATGTATCTGCCGCAGCCTACAGGCCAAAGGCTCCACCGCTAGTGCAAAAAGGAGCGGCGATAACGGACACCCCTGATGTGGAAACAGTAATAGGGCAGTAATAGGGCAGGACAAATGACCATTAACCAGCACTCATGCCGTGGGGTTATGATATAGTAACTCAATCCAGGAGAGGTATACCTCAGGGAAACCCATCTTTCGCAGCACTCCAAAGAGATAATCCCACTCCACCGAGTCGAATGATTTCGTTGCATCGAGAAAAACTCTGACAATTGGGAATTCTGGTGCTACATTCTGGAGCAATGCAAACAGAGTCCTAAGGATATGGGAGGTCACCCTACCTGGCACAAACCCCGACTGGTCGGGTAGTACCAGCTTATCAAGTAAAAGGGATAGTCTATTCGCCAATACTTTAGCCATTATTTTAGTGTCACAATTCATCAGTGACAACGGTTTATAAGTCAGAGGACTCTGGGGATTTACCCGGTTTCAATAAGGATGTGACTATCGCCTCCCTCATGGAAGCAGGAAGAGTGCTTATCTCCAGGGACTCTTCATAAACCTCCTTCAATACCGGTGCCATAATATCAATATAGGCCTTGTAAAATTCCGCCGGGAGGCCATTGGAACCCGGCACTTTCCCATTCTGGAGTTGCATAATGGCGTCCTTAATTTCATCTAATTCAAAGGGCAGGCTAAGGAACTTCTGCTGTGTGTCACCTAGCCAACCTAGCGCAACATCTTTCGTGAAAGCCTCCAGGTCCATGACATCCTTCCTCTAAGAGGTGTATAGAGTCGTGTAGTGTGTGACAAATGTCTCCAGTATTTGTAATGAATCCCTGTATTTCCAACACATGGGTATTAAAGCGAGGACTTCTAGCTTCTAGCACCTTCCCTGGCCGGTCCCCCTCCCCGTACTTGCGTGCTGTCCAGTACCTCCCCCTAAACTTCACCTCTCTGAGCGCAGCCTCTTCATATTCAGTTAAGAGTGTACGAAAAGCAATGTGCACCTGACCAACTTCCCCCTCCCCATCCTCCACTCCAATCCCTTTAGATCCTGTTCCAGTTTACGCACTGTATTTTGTATGTCCCGCAGCACCCCAAAGCTCTTTGACATGCAATGCCCCCGCAACGTTACATTGAACGTCTCCCATCCCACCTCAACACTGTCTACAGACCCTTTATTTTGGACGAAAAAGTCCCTAATTTCCTTACCCAATTCTGCCCTAAAAACTGTATACAGCAGAGCTGTAGGCTGAAGCCGCCAACAAGGGCGAGGTCTATCATACCCCGGAACAGTCAGTGAAACCTTAACCGGACAATGATCGGAAATAGTGTGAGCTAAATGTGTCACGCTCCCAATGGCCAATCCAAGCCCCTGTGTAACCAGGTAGTAATCAATGCGCACCCAAGTCCCCTTCTAAGACGTAAAACGCGTCCCCTCCCGTGGTGCGGCATGCATGTCTCCAACTGTCAATCAACCCACCTTCCAGAATGATGCCAGTGCAAAGCCTTCCATGCCCTAGTGTAATGTTGTGGCCCGACATTGGACCTATCCAACTGCGGATTTAATGCCATATTGAAATCACCCCCCCAAATGATATGAGTGGAACCAAGTGCCAGTATCTTACCCCATAATTCAGCAAAGAATTCTGGGCAATCCACGTTTGGTCCATAACAGTTCGCGAGCGTGACGGTTTCTCGTCCCAATCTCCCCCAAAGGATGGTTTACCTGCCCTGGGGATCCTCCACCTCCCCTATCCTCTCAAAGCGTACAAGTTTACTGCAGAGTATTGATGTTCTTCAGACATAGGAAGAATAGGAGGCAAATGCTTGACAGCTCGCCCAACGGCCAACAAAGGAGTTCCCCGCACATGGCACAATGTGAGTTTCCTGTAGAAAAGCAATATGAATCTGGTGCCTATCGAGGTAAGCCAGCACCTGTCTTCTCTTTCTAACTTTATAGTTTACATTTTTTACATGTATTTAAAATTGTTGATTTTTTTTAAACCCTATCTTAATAACATCTGGCATAAATCAACCCTATGTCTACTATACGTGCACAATGCCATTCATTGTCCAAGGATTATTCCATTGTCACTTGTCAGCAGCATCTCCCTGCGTGCCACATACCATGTGATGCACATAAAGGAAACTGTTGTTGCTCTTTATTATCCTTCCTGAGTGCACACAATGAAAGTTTATGTTGGGGTGGTTTTATGAAAAGATGCACTGTATTGTTAATTATTTATAGTGACTTGAGTATCCAGTGACCACACTAAATTATATTGTTTGTTTGTACTACTAATTGAATTGCAACAATGCCATGTTTTACTGATTTACTTCTGCTTGTTTACTTTTAGGTGCACAAGAACCAATATCACCCACAGTACTGCCATGCAAAAATCCCTGTGCATGACCACACATCATCGACATCTCTTCTGCTTGTGAAGCTAAGTACCACTGCCAACTGACAGCTTCAAGAAGGCCCCAAAGAAAAGTGCTACCAAGAAAGTAGCCAATTATTAGAAGGAGCTTACCACCACTGGTATGTTGACATAGACCTTTTTTGGCCTTCCTGCCACACCAGCCCAGGGAAGCAAACAAGGAGCAGCACCCCAGCATCAAGAGTCCACCACAAACTAGGCCCAAGCCCAGCTTTGTTACAAAGGCAGCTAATCTAATCACATCAATGCAAACGAGCAGTGACATTGAAATATACATCTCTTTTGCAAAGTAGTACCCAATCAGTGCAGAAACCTCAGACAACAACAGCCGCAGCAAGCAATCGTAGTTCCTCCCGAAGTAGGAGTAGTTCAGGAGATTGAGCTTTATGATAAGGAATTAGAAGAAGCCACTCTTTCAGAAGATCCATTATCTACCATGTCAAGGGATTGTAGAACAGGTACCCGAATATCTTAGAGTACCCGATCTAAAAGAGGTAGGAATTAGGGACACTAATGGAGCAGTATGTCCCAGTACAAATCGGGCATCTGACCCAAAGGGGATAACTGTCACTACAGACCAGTACCCAAGTGGAGGTATAGTAGAAGAGGTCACTGTTTTAAAGATAGAAACTCCACCATTGAGTAGTAGAGGCACAAATGAAGGGTTGAGTATAGTTAAATTGGTCTCATGGAATGTAGCAGGAGTGAGTACTAAAATAAGTGACCCTGAATGGAATAATTACATGAATACCTTTGATATCTGCGTTTTGCAGGAAACTTGGGCTACAAACCAAATACACAGAGTTGGATATAAAACATATCAGATAGATGCGGTTCCATCAACCAGAGGACGGGCCTCAGGTGGTTTATTGATATGGGTCAGTGTATCTATTAATATTGGCATACAAAATCTAAATATTGAGTCTTTGGATCTACTTGGCCTGGAAATTACCACCGATGACAAAAGGGTGATATATCTTATTAATGCCTACAATAGACCATGTCCATCCTATAAGGAGTCACCATGCATTGATAAACTAGAAATCCTTATGGACACCTTGGGCCCAGAAGCAAGTGTAATTTTATGTGGGGACATGAACTGTAATTATGAACCTATTATAGGCATGTATAAATTGTATGAAGAAGAGGATGCTGCTAATGGAATACCCTCCTTAGTTAGTAATGGGGCGGCTGCTGGGACCAACCTAGCTCTTCAGATCACAAGATTACTCTCAAGTCAAGGCCTGAGGGCATGTAATGGGCGCCTGCCATCGGATACCCCGAAAGCTCCCACCTTCACGAGGGGGTACATGTGAAAGTAAAATAGATTATGTTATTGTTTCATTTGATCTATGGCCATATACAAAAGACTTGAATGTTAAGGAAAGATTTGACAGCGATCACAGCCCCCTTGAAACTAGCTCCTTACAGACTTTATTAAAGGGGTCGCAAGTAAGCGAGGGAGGTCAAAACCAAATACAACCACCCACGATAGACAACATTATTCTTAGTAATAATAGACGGTCTGTGAAATGGGCATACATTTTGGGAAAAGAAGAGTTGTTGGTCAAAATCTATTGTTCACTTGCGAATACATTTGACTCATATAACCCTGTTGAATGCGAATCGGGTGAATTTATTAGACTGCACAAAGCCTTTTTTAACAAACTATTAGAACTCATGACAAAAAAAACAAAAAAAGGGACTGGTGTAGTGAATGTACTGCCTGCTGGCAAACATTGGTTTAGTAAAGAGTGCCGTGTCGCAAAATCTATACTAATTGATGCACTTAAAACAAAAGGTGCTCTAGAAGTAAAAGAAAAAAGGAAAGTATATAACAAAGTATTGGCAAAAGCAAAATCTTCCTGGGACGAAGAACTCTGGTCCAGTATGTTGTCAGCGGCTAAGACAAAGGACCAGAAGTTATTCTGGGAAATAGCAGCTAAGGGAAATAAAAGGGAGAAAGGCTCGAGAGAGGTCTTCCTAGATGAGGCTACATGGATAAACCACTTTACGAACCTTTACGCAGCACAAGGGTCTGGGGGTGCAGTGCAGGAAGAGGGAGCTCTACCTGTTGTAGATGATGTACACCCACAGGTAGTCTTTAACTTACAGGAGACAGAGGTAGCTATTAACTCGGTCAAACAGGGTAAAGCCCCTGGACTTGACAAAATCCCAGGTGACCTCTTTAAGCACGACCTGGTTGTATGGGCACCTTATTTAAATCATCTGTGTAACATAGTTGCGGCTGGCGAACCAATCCCGGAGACATGGAATGGCGCAGAAATTATCACCATTTTTTAAAAGGGGGACAGAAGCGATCCAGCTAACTATCGCCCCCTAAGTCTTTTAGATATAACCCAAAAAATATATGCCAGGCACATATTAAATCGTATTAATACATGGTTGGAAGAAGAATCAGTTTTAACAAAATATCAAGCTGTCTTCAGAGAAAAAACAGGAACCATAGATCAGGTATTAATGCTATGCTGCTTGTACTGGAAATATGTCATCATTCGCAAAGGCCACTTGTATGTGGCATTTGTTGACTTACGAGCACCTTATCCCCCGAGATCTACTATGGGAATCATTGAAATGCCAGGGACTCCCAGGCGAATTGTTAAATTTGGTGAAGGGTCTGCACAAGGAGAATTACGCTGAGGTTAGGTGGGGCCCAAACGGGGAAATTTCACAATCTATCCCTATAAATAGGGGAGTACGCCAGGGATGCGTGCTGGCCCCCACACTCTTCTCCCTTTTTGTTAATGACATCCCGTCCTATATGGAGAAGTGTGACAATGATTCACCTAGATTGGGCGGTGAACGGGTTCCGTCCCTCCTTTTTGCGGACGATACCATCCTTATCTCACAAACACCGCGGGGTCTCCAGATTTTATTAGAAAGGTTCCAGTCATATTGCAATCTTAAAGGGTTAGAAATAAACATAAAAAAAACAAAATATATGGCACTGAGCCGCACAAAAGTTTTAGAAAAAACCTAATGTTAAATGGTCACAAATTAGATCATGAGCAGAACTTTACATATTTAGGTGTATTAATTGATTCTCTACTAGCATGGAGACCGCAGTTAGAAAAAGCGAAAATAGTGTTCAAACAAAACTGCCTCCCAATTTTAAAAAGACATAATAAATGTCTGAATAAGGCAGTTACCCCAGCTTTAGAGATCTTTAGGTATAAGGTTCAATCAGCTGTACTGTATGGAGCAGAATTATGGGGACCAGTATGTAGGAAAACCTTTGAAACCCTTGAGAACAAGTTTTTTAGGGGATTATTAAAAGTGCCCATTAACACCCCGCTGACACCACTATTTTTGGATCTGAATATTAAACGTACTGACCAACATGCAATGTTGAGACCATTATTGCTGTGGGTCAGATTATGGACAACCCCCAAACTGAACGAATATAAAAACGGGTTAAAAGAAGTGATGGATCTAGATAGTGGCAGCAAAATTTACTGGTTGAAGCATGTAAGATCCTGGCTAGTTAAACTAGGACTAGCCCATTTTTGGAGCGAGCCAGAATTGATGAATGTGGGTTCAAGAAAAATTGTTAAAATGTCTTTCTGGTCCTATACAAGCTATGATTCTGTATACATAAAAATCCATGGCCCCTTAACTGAAATTTTTTTAATGGTTAAAGATGTGGCACACTTTGAGTCATTTTTGGATGAGGTACAGCCGTCACTAGCCAAAACCTTGTACATTAAATACAGGTATGGAACATTGAGAACTAAAGTTCTTGAGAAAAGTTGGGTGAAAACAAACAGTGATCTCTGCACTCTATGCTCTAATAATGCAAGGGAAGATGTCCTACACATATTATTCTTCTGCCCCAGTTATGCGAAGTCAAGGAAAAAGTGGATAGTGCCGCTATGTCGCATTATTGGTTTGAATTCCTATAAGGAGGCTGGTAGAATTTTAAAAACAGATACCAGTCAAGTAGTTGTGTTTGGCATCAGCAGATTTCTTCTTGCTGCTAAATTCATTAGATTAACAATGGGTCTTCATTTTTAACCATACAACTTCATGAAGCCCTCTTAAAATTAATACTATCATGAATGTTATATATGCCATAATCAAAGGATGACCGAGCACCCAACTTTATGGTTGAGTATACCAGCCATGTATTATTTTTTTATCATTTTATTGTAATTTTTTATTATTATGCCATGGTGGTTATACATTTTATTGTCCTTTTAGCTTGCAAATATGTTGATCACTTTTAATTCTATATTTATTTAAAGTGTGTGATGATTTTATTGGCCATAATACCATGACTCAAATATGATGATGTATACCGGGATGAACTGAACTGACAATGTAATGTAACTCTGAGTAGACACTCCATATCCCACCTGTGTTTTTGACTATTATAAAATTGTATTTTAATGAATTTTAATTGTATATCTTTTATGATGCAATTGCAACGAAATAAAGATTATTGAATTGAACATTATCTTCCAGATCTCCAGCAAGAAAAAGAAGGGTTAGTCCAGCCTTTTTTTTTACAAGCCCCCTTTCTGGTGATCAAGACTCCACATGGATCTCGCCTAAGTCTGAGAGTGAGACACGAAATGAGAGGCTAGCAAAAAGGAAGGTTCCTGAAAGCCTTAGGTTTATGGATGTAGACGAGGAGGATTACAATGAGCCAGTCATTCTGGATATTGTCCCAGCATTCCCCGGAGTCCGCCGTTATCCCATCCCAACCGTTTCTGAGGGATGTGGCACCACAGGTACCACCACCTCTAGCTGTCATATTTGCAAAACCCCGGCAGTGACCCATATCCACAACCACTACAGTAGAAGTAGGTACTTCAGAGAGGCAAATGTCAAAACACCCACCTACCACCAGTTCACCGACATTGGTAGTAGCACCAGCATCAGAAAGTGGACCGCTTCAGTTTGGGACTTCTTTATAGTTAGCAAGAAAAGCCAAACATTATCTTTGCTAAATTTGCAGAACAAGTGTTAGTTGTGATAAGCTAGGTAAAAACTATGGTACCAGAGGCCAAACAACCTATTTGAGAAAACACCATACAATCCAGTAGGAGGAGCACTGATTATGTGTGCATCACAGCACACTGACCTCATTTGAGGGGGTTAGAGAAATGATATTTGCAGTTGTTGACACTGCTGAGATTTTTAATGGCTCTCAGAAGCATGCAACAGTAGCCGTGTTTGCCATGGAGAAATCCCAAACTGCTGTAAACATCTTGGAAGACTTTAACTAGAAGGTCTTTGAATAACTGCGACCAAGAGAACTTAACAATGTGTTTGTTGCCACGGACAATGGAAGTAACATTATTAAGGCCATGGCAGATGGTGGCTATTTCAGGGTCCTGTGTTTGATGCACTGCATCAACATCATTGTCAGGACTTTCTCAAAAAAGAAGACAGAGTCAGAAACTTACTGTCCACCTGCAAAATAATCTGCTCTAATTTCAACCATTCCTTTAAAGCCCAGAAGAACCTGAGGGTCATTCAGTGTGATAGTAGAATCCCTGTTTAAGCACTCATACAGGAGGTGCCAACACAATAGAACTCGACTTATTGCATGTTGCAATGTCTGTTTGAGCAGTACAGACCGATCAATGAGTATGTCATGCAAAGAGGGGATGCAACTGTGAAAGGCATGATCATTGAGATGGACCAATGGGGCTCAGTCAAATTCCTGACAGATATGCTACTTCCTTTTGAGGTTTTCAGACAGGAAGTCAGCAAAGAGTACAGTACCATTGGCCAAGCTATTCCATTGTTGCATATGCTACAGGAACAGCTAAATGAGGTATCTAAAATATAGGCAGGTGTTGATGAAAAAAAGAGGCGCCTGAGTTGGTGGAGAGCTTATCCTTCTTTTATCTGCTAATTCAAGGGTTCAAAGAGACATTGTGTCATCCAACCATTACATCTGTACCACAATTCTTCATCCGCTGCACAAACAGTTACTGGCTACTTACATTCCTTTTTCAGACGGGGATGTTTCAAACCGCAAAATTTGGATCCTGAGCAAGCCAGTGACCTAGAAAAAGAATGGCTGGGAATTAGAGGCCCACTCCTCCAGGGCACAAGATCTCTAATGCAGACTTCAAATTCAGAGCCTTAGGACAGTGCTGTTGGCTCACTGCAGCCAAAACTAACAAGAACACCAGGAACAACAGGAACCGGATCATCAGACCCAAAATCTGCATATGACTTGGCTTCAAGAGACAGGGCTTAAGTCCATTGTAGAGGCAAAGGCTAAAGAGGACGAGCAAGGTGGAGCACCAGTGACTATTGAGAGAATGATCCAAGCCTATCTGGATGACCCAACAGAGGTGTATCTTGATCAAAACCCATTGTTGTATTGGTATGGGAAGAGACACCAATAGCCAGTGCTCTGCAGGATGGCAATAAACTAGCTGGCTTGCCCGGCAGCTAGTGTGTATACTGAGCGTGTTGATAGTACTGCCTGTGCAATTGTCACAGTGAGAGGGACCAGTCTCTTGCCCCAAAAAGTGGAGAGATTAAACATGATCAAAAGGAATCAGCACTTTATACTGCCGGATTACACCATATCTGAAGTTCGACAGGAAGAAGATGAAGGTGATTGGTCAGACTCACGTCATGGTAGTAGTGTGCTAGCTGACCTTCTTCTGCGTCAACCACCTGAGTTAATGATGAACTCTACTTCCCTGACTACTAGGCCTGGGCTACCAACCATAGAACTTTCTCTCTCTATTGCCGAACTGCTTGCCTTTAACAACAAAAACCAAATAAAGATATAGCTAGGGGAACATTATTTTATTTTTAGTTTGTCTCGAATGACTAATGAAGCCCCACTGTTTTTTTTTTTTTATAGAAAAAACGGTGGTTTGGGGTGGCCTAAAAAGGTCCTATATAGTAAGGTCTAATTATGTTATTGAATCAATCTAGGGAGCAAGGTTTTTTGGTAGGGTAACATACAGAAGAATATTTTATTTCATATTCTCATGCAGACATATGTTTCAGGTGCTCACATTGGTGACAGGGTGCATAACGTGACTTGGGTGAAAAAGTAAAATTATATACAGAATGTCACAAAAACAAGGTGTAGTCCACGGAATTATGTACAATGAAGTGGGGGAATTTCCTTGGTTGGGTCGACGGCGTTTTGATCTAGACGATTTTAGATCATCATCAGGACATGGTGAGCTTTCCTGAAACTGCATTAAAAATGAGGTAATTTTAATACTATGGCCCTACATGAATACATTCTTAGCATAGTGTTTTTGGTGCTCCCAGTGGCATGTATAAACATTAGAAGGCATGCACATTGTTCATAATCTGATGGGGTTGGTAACTGTGTAATACCGCGCTTTTGTGCCTATTCAATTGAATTAATTAAGGTCCATGCGTGATCGCGCGCTCTTGGGTAGGTCGGAGCTTACTTAATTTGATGACAGAATTAATTTACATCTGGGTAGATGAGTTGATCGTTAGAGTTCTCAGTCGGTGGATCTGAGATTGGGGAAGACAAAAGGGGAATTTTTCATCCTTGTAGGAGAACACATGGGTCGCTGTGTGTCCTGATGGGAAAGGATTACTTACTAGTATCAGGTTTCCTCAAGGGTTGAGAGTTTTTTATCTTGGTCTTGCGTTTTAAAGTTTCTTGTCTATGCGCCACAATCTGTGAGTAGAATGGAGAAATGTTTTTTTTTCTATCTATTGGCAGTCTTACTCAGCCATAAGGAAGGAATAAAGGAATACAAATTACCAATAGTACTGTGATCCTGCTTAAAGCAAGACCGCGGTGGCAATTTTTCGGTTCGCACTGTTTTTGAGCTGAAAAAAGTAGGGAATTGGATTTAGAACCATAGTAAAGGCTTGCAAGTAGAAAATCTCTGCAAGGCAATGATCATGGCATGTATTAAAGAAAAGTGATACAATTACCAATTAATTGTACGTCGTCCCAGCGGGAGCTGGGAACAAAAGGAAAAGTTTAAAAACTAACAAATAGTAGGACGAGCAGTTGTGGACCGATGATTACAGGTATGAGTAGTTCCGGTGCCGCATTGCTCAAGGGGATACACTTACTAGATCACCGCGGTCCGCGGTTGAATTCAGTCTGCCTCGCTGCTCTGTCGTTTGCTTTGGGTGAATTAAAGCGCGAGTACTGGTTCTAAATTACTTCCTGGACTAGGCCGGCGCATGCGTGCTAGGGTCTGTGAGCCGCGCATGCGCGGGAGAGAGGAAGCGCAGTGATACTGCGCATGCCTGAGAAACGGGACATTAATCAAGCTGCAAAGGATTCTATGGTGGGGATTATTGGGATATATGGGTGAGTTCTATGTACTGCGCCTATTAGTTATGGAATAAAACCAGTATAGGTGTGCTCAAACATATGTCCTATAGTGATGCAGTTACATAGGAAAATGAACATTCAAGCTGAAGCATTACATATTTTGATATATACTTTGGTACTGGTATTTCAAAAACAGTTCAAACATTAGCATTACAACCATAGTTGGTTATTTGAATCCAGGGGTAGTAATAATGAAGCAGAGGTAGGTATGGAACTTAGGGTCTTAGTGTCAGGTTAGGTGCAAGTGTTCCACTCATCAAGAGTGTTAAGCCCTTTCTCAATGCTTTTACACGAAAAAATCCATTTACACTCCAGACGGTTCAAAATTGTTTGTTGGTTGCCGCCTCTTACACTGGGCAGCAGATGGTCGATAACCTGCCATTTTAGATCATTTTCAGAATGTCCATGTTCCAGATAGTGGTCCACTAGCGGTGCAGTTCTCACCTTGCAGCGAATTCTGCTTCTATGTTGCGAAATCCTTGTCTTTATTTGTTGGGTCGTTTGGCCAATATACAGTTTTTTGCATGGGCTTTCAATACAATATATAACGTTCTTTGAATTGCAATTAGTGAAAGATTTCAGCATATGTTTACAGTTGTCATATTTAAACATTTTTATATTGATCGTGAATTTGCATGCAGTACTGTGATTACATTTGTAATGTCCTACGATGGGTGGCAGACTCTGGCATGTTTCAATGGTGGTGTTCTTATTAGTCATAGTGGCAGCCCAACCAAATGATCCTTGAGGTTGCGTCCTCTTTTAAAGGAGAACAAAGGGGACCCTGTGTCAAGCTCTAAGGGGTCCAGTACAGACCAGTGTTTCCTGATAAGTTTGCATAGTTTATTACTAACTGTACTGAATGTGGTGACACAGGTGATTCTTTTTAAAGGTTTTTTCATTTGGGGTTGTAGTAGATGTTCTCTGTGGGCATACCATGCTCATTTCATAGCCCTTCTCACTAGTTTTCTTGGGTATCCTCTGCTCATAAATTTTGTACACAAGGTTTCAGCTTCTAGGAAAAAGTCTTGCTTAAACTTGCAATTACGCCTAATCCTTAGGAACTGGCCATAAGGGAGGCCATCTCTGAGGGCCCTCGGGTGAGCGCTGTGATATTCGAGCAGCGTGTTGCGCTCGGTCGGTTTTCTGAAGAGGGTGGTGTAAAATTGTTCATCTTGGCATCTGATTGTGACGTCCAAATAGTCAACCTGATGTCTGTCATAGTTGAATGTAAACTTGAGATCAGGTTGGCTATTATTGAGCCATTCACAGTAGTTTTTTAGTGTGCCTTCGTCTCCCTCCCAGATCATATTGGACATCATCGATGTACCTGCGCCACATGAGGATGTTGCCACGATATGGGTTTGTTGAATTTAGAATGATGTTAGATTCGAGGTCATCCACAAACAGTATGGCAAAGTTGGGGGCAAAAATAGCCCCCATGGATGAACCCTTGCATTGCCTGTAGTATGTTTCCTTAATTACATAGAAAGTATAGACATAGGAGAAAATAAAAATGACAAAACATGAGATTACACAATATTGTGAGAATTATTAGTGCGTACACACGTCTTATGTGGAGTTAGTAGGTAGAGGGAGAATGGTAAACAGGGGTTGGGAATGCAGGTGGGGAAACACAATGGGGAGGCGAGGCAAGGAAAACGATGTCCGATGTCCGGCTGGGTAGGTGCCGGCCAGAGGGGTGAACCAGAGCCAAACTCCTCTATAGCTGCATATGACAGCTCCACCGGGCATCAGCCAAAGTTGCTCAGGCACCACGATAATATTTGCAAAGTATTACATAGCACTGGCTAGACCCGGACGTATCAGAGCGCTTTACATGAGGGTCAGAGAGTTACAGGTTCCCTAATTACATAGACAAGTATAGACATAGGTGAAAAGAAGGAGAAAAGAGAAAAACATGAGATTACACAATAATGTGAGATTATTAGCATGTACACCCATCTTATTGGGAGTGAAGAGTTAGAGGGTGAATGGTAAACAGGGGTAGGGAATGCAGCTAGGAAAACACAACAGGGAGGCAAGGAAAACGATGTCCGATGTCCGGCTGGGTAGGTGCCGGCCAAGGGGTGGACCTGAGCCAAACTCCTCTACAGCTGCATATGACAATAAGAATAATACTGAAGTTTATAAAATGACAGCTCCACTGGGCATCAGTCAAAGTTGCTCGGGCACCGTGGTAAGTACAGACAGTTTTGGTTTCTGCCCCGGAGCATCGTTAAAGTTCCATCAAGAGCACCAGTCATGGTTTTCTAGTAAACGCCATCCACCTCATCCTCCAGCTCTCCCCAGGTCAAGAGTGGAGAGAGGAAAGGTGGATGGGACAATTGCAGATCTTCCCTATTCCCAGCAGCAGTGGTGAGTGTTGGGCATTTGATCAGGATCCCAGTGGTAGGGGGACCCTGGGTGTTACGGAGTACTCTTTCCCTACCTAATCTGGAACAGTCTCCCTGCATACTCCTGCAGCCGTACCTCTCTCTGAAGCTTCACTGGGCACTCTTTTGTCACTGCATAGATCAGCCAGCATTCTGGTTGAGGAATGGTTGTTCTGGGTGGGATAACATTGTGGCGGGAAGATTTGTTACAAAGTTGAAGACATACAGTTTATATACTGTATTAAATACATCTTTCACTGTAGTAGGTTAGAGGCAGAGAATTTCAAGACGTGCCCAAATCTAATGAAAAGACCTTCTAAGTTTCACTGAGCCTTATAGAACTGGTGGCTACACTGTCCAAGATGCCCCCCACCACAGTAGATGCAAATGTAGGAGGGCTTGAAATCCGGTAGTCCTCTTTCAATTTCTGTTTAGAGTGCCTCAGGGACAATAGTCTCTTTTTTATACCAATGAACAAATTGGGCACGACCCGAGAGGAAGGGGATGGAAAGCAGACTCAAATTGGAGGTCCTGGGTTCCCCGCATGAACAGGGACACCGGGTGGATTCAGCACTAACTCTTCAGCAATATTTGCTGTTTTAGGCAAATTCTTCAGGTGTCTGCAAGGAAACGGCAAGGTAATCTGTCTGCATCCGTTACTATCTCACAGGCAAAAAATAAAAAGTGTAAAAAAAATAAAAGTGCACTCCTTAGATGTCCCCGTGGGAAAGAAAGGACTGCTGGTGTTGGAGAGCATTCATTCCAGACCAGCCGGCTGTGGTGGGGCTTGCCGTAACAGCGCCAAGCACTCACTGAGTCAACGGGCCAGAGCATCCGAACAGCCCTGGATAGCTACAGTCTGTCTTGCGCGCATCGCTGCACCTCAGTTCCTTGGCACTTTGAAAATCACAGCCACCAGCAACACCAAGCTATGGTGTGCATCGCGCTTCCGCTGTAGAGCCTCTATGACTCGAAAACTTTCCAGTTGATGGCCCAGGGATGCTACCATCATCCAACCAGTTACAAGGCTGAGGGTCGATGGTGACACCGCGGATCACCTCTGAGGTAAAGTGTATGGCCCATTTCCCCTGCATATTTTCCACAGGTATGTTACACTAACCATTTTCAAAGTGTTGGAAAGTTGTCTTTGAAATGACTGCAATTACCATGATACGCTGTTTCTGTTTCGCTGAATAATATTGCTATATTATGTTGTTCATTCTCTCTTTCCTAAAAGATTTCAACACATGGTAAAGTGTCATGTAGTGATCAATACCTATTCAATGCTCTCTTCTGAAAATTATATGTGTTATTTTCTGAATGTTTTACTGCTCCAATACCAATTGTATTGACGTCATGAGTTTCACTAATTAAACTGTGTTGACACAAAATTAGTCAGGTATGCAAATGACTGCTGAATATAAGTTGTAATTGCAAAAATTAACACTGCACTTTTCACATGATGACTAATGCCAAACATTCATGCAAGCAGTGGAAATATCTGTTTTGCTATTAGCAAGGGCTTGGAATTGTCAATTACACATTTCACTTTCTCACTGTGTTGGGTTGAATGGTTGGGAGATATGAGGTATACTTCCTAATCACTTCATAAACATTTCAGGACATCTTATTGCCTGCTTATTTGAAGTTGCACTGATTCAGATTGCAATACGTCATGCTTTAATACCACTTAAAGCTATCATCAAAATAGCCTTTACCTATTTTTACTTCTAAGTATCTATATTATTTTGTCTCAAAAGATTTGGAGGTGTAATACCACATTTACTAATAAAAATGTTTCTCAATTTCTCAATAGGCCCAATTACCAGGCCACATGGCAGGAATCTGCCACTGAGGAGACCTCCACTCCAGCCTTGGATCAATCATGCAGTGACACCAGCACTCCTGCTTATCTGGAACAATGAGGATCCTGGTCCCTCTGGTCAGCATTGGCAGACTGCTCCACTGAGTCTCACAGGGCCAACACCAACACATCCCACCCCAGCTGTGACATCTCCGCAACCTGAAAACTCTACATCCTGTGTTCCTCCCACTGTGACAGCAATCATTTAACCCCCCAGTCCTGGGTGATGTTGAGACCACACCACCTCCAGCTCACACAGGACCCAGTTGGATGGGGCACACTGGGTCAAGGGCACAGGGTAGTGAAGTTAGGGGTCACGGTAGAGGTTTTGTGGGCCAGCATACTTAGTTCACTGGGGTCCCTGATACCCAGAATACAATCGATCAAGCCTTGGGAGTCCACCATCAGACCCAAGACATAATGGGCCAGGTACTCACTGAGCTCCAGAAGATGGAGCAGCTGCAGAGGGAGCACAACCACCAGATGGAGGCCCATAACTCAAATATGAGCTCCCTGACTGGGATGCTGCAGGACATTTACACCCACATTTGGCAGTGCTCTCCCAGCATCATCTACCCCATCCAGTGGTCCTACAACAACTGAGCCATCTACATCGGTCAAGAAGGAAAGCCCCACCACTGGAAGAATCACCTACAGCCCCCCTAACCCCTGCAGCTGTGGATCCTCCCCCGCAGTAGGGGAAGTCCATGCAGATCACTAAGAGGTGAGGATGGAAAGACCTCTGCCACCCCCAGCAAGAAACCTTGACATTAATGTATTCCTGTGTGCATCTACCATTCAATCTGTGGACTATTTCTAAACACATCTACCTTTCTGATGCCAGTAATTTTGGACTTTGGACTTCATTTACCATGACTGACCTCTTCACTTTTTGCTTTGCTTTTTTATGTTTACCCTCTTTAATTTCACTACATGAAGTAAAATAAAGTTGCAAGTCAAATAGTCATAGACTGGTGTTGTATATCTCAACTCTATTGATGTATTTGTTTTATTGCATCATAACAAGACAATGGCAAATCATCAAAAGATTGCGTCAACATAGATGATTTACAAGTAGGTATTGTTTATTTCAAGTTCCCAAACATGACTCCCAAAATATGTCATACCATTCAATCATGAAATACAATGCTTATCCCATTTGGCCAATACTTGTCTGTCAACATTTGCAATAACATAGCAATCTATACACTACACTAATACTCAGTTCCAGGTTGCGTATTTCCAGTTCAAGACCTTGCCAACATGGAAGAAAGGGATATGTCCAAAACATTAAGATAGCATAAGCAAATTATGATTGATTCATGGCATCACCTGTAGCCAGATCTTCTGGCTCACAGATGGAATGCCACATCAATAACACCAAGATGCAAAACCATGCCGGCATTACATTCTGAAGACACAGGATCATTACAACCCACTCTTCCAGAATGTGTTGAAATGTCACTTTCAAGTTCCAGTGTGTGTGCCACAAGAAGTATGTCCCACAATGATGTGACACATTAACACCCACATACACTTTACACACAAGAAAGATTTGACCAATATGAAGGGAGAGTATCATGATTTGATTTCACTACCACATGTGTTTTGAGTAAAGGATATATTTTATATATTTGATATTTATGAGTTTACATAGTGCCCGAATCACCCCAACAGGGGTATCTCCACGCTGGGGCCGCGTGCGACAGCCAGAAAGACATACCTAGAAGAGATAGGCTTTTAACAGTTTTCTAAAAGGTAGGAGGTTCTGGCATTTGTGTAGTTGGCAGGGAAATTCATCCCAGAGAGTAGGGGTGCGATGCGTAAAGGCCCTGCCACCCATGCAAGCTTTTTTGATTCTCGGGATGCAGGGAAGTGACTTTGATCCTGACCGAAGAGACCAAGAGGGTGTATACCTTGTTAGTTTTTTGGACAGGTAAAGGGGTCCCAGCCTGTTAAAAGCTTTGAAAACGGTGCAACAGATCTTAAATTGCACTTGTTTTCTCACTGGGAGCCAGTGGAGTTTGTTTAGAAGTGGCATCAAGGCTGTTTGAGGGGGGGGCATTTGCTACTAGTTGCGCCGCGGTGTTCTGGACTACTTGCAATTTGTCCAGGGAGGCCTCGTTGGCGGGAGCCAACAAAGCATTGCAGTAGACCAGTCGGCTTAACACTAGAGCTTGCATCAGTGTTTTTCATGTGGAAGGAGGTATTACAGGGAACACTCTTCTAAGGAGACCGAGTATGTGGAAGCACATTCCTGCAGTGGTGGTAGTATGTGCTTCTAGTGTTAATTTATGGTCAATGCAGATACCTAGATTCTTGACAACTGTTTTCGGGGAGGGTGCCAGGCCCAGTTCCTCTGCTACCAAATGGGTATCCAGCTTATTGCCGCGCCTCCAAACAACATAATTTCTGATTTCTCGGCATTCACTTAGAGGAGGTTGGCCCTCATCCAGGAGGCAATGGTCTTCAAGCCTTCTGAAAGGATGGGTTGGGTTTTATGGCTGGATTTATCAAATACAGCTGGGTGTCATCTGCGTAGGAGATGGGACTAAACCCTAGAGTCTTCATTAATTTGGCCAAGGCGGTAAAATATTTGTTAAAAAAAGGTAGGGCTCAAACATGAGCCCTGCAGTACTCCCTTGGTTACTTTGGTGGTCATGGAACTGAAAGTGCCCATGGTGAAAGTTTGAGTTCTGTCCGTTAGGAAGTCTGCTAGCCATTTGAATGTAGCCCCTTGAACCCCAATGTCCTGAAGTCTATCTAGTAGGATTTGGTGTGAGATGGTATCAAATGCCGCCGATAGGTCAAGCAGCACTAGGAGTGCTGCTAGACCCTTGTCCTGTACCATTCTGATGTTAGGGGTTCTGGCTCCAGGCGACATCCGAGTGCGGTCGGGCGCAGCCGGCTTGCCTTTGGCATGCTAGCGACGCGTCTGCTGCGCGTCGAGCCAGTCATGGATTAAATAAGGGATCAGGCCCCTAGACCGTCCCCTCCATTTCCGATAGCCGCCGGATGGCACAGGTAATGCTTTAATGGTAATGCACAACAGGGAACAAGTCCAATGTAAACTTCAAATCTACCATTCAATCACAGTGCAAGTGGCCTTGGTACTCGATTTGCACATCCAAAGTCTATGTCTGTCTTTCCCAGGAGAAACCCAGGTTCCCTCTCTACTTTAAAACAGCACCATAAACCTGCAAATGTCACAACTCTGAAATGCCCAAATTAAGATGACATGGTGAAGCAACCTAAAACAGATTTTAAAAAAAACATTACCAATCATACAAAACATGATGGCCACATTACAAAGTGAACTTTTGGAGGACAAAATTTCACAAAGCAATTAGGAATAACCAATGTAACCGAACACAGTGGTCAATGTGCAGACACTTTGATCTATACCTTTGGCCTGATTTTCCCTGAACTTGCCCTTCCCAACAAAGTACCAATACATACTTCTCTCATCACCACATCAATAGGTGGTGTAACGGTGAAAGACATGACATGTAAAGATACGCTTACTTTCATGAGAATAAGTTGTCAATGACATCTAGACATAAGTCTGCTCCTTCCCCTTGACCACTATCATCTTCATTTGGCATATCAGGATCCTTACCTGTAGCCTCTTTGGGGTCTCCATTCTCTGGAATGTAAGGGATGTTCTCTCACATGGTGATGTTGTGAAGCATGCAGCGGGCCACAGTACTTCGGCACACATTAGCAGGTGAGAAGAGGAGGACTCCACCAGTTTTGTCCAGACAACAAAACTTGCCCTTTAGGAGTTCAAAAGCCCACTCCACTGGCAGCTGTATTCATCCAGTGGCTTAACTGAAGCAGACTTCACCTGGTGTTGTTGGATTCCTCACTGTTGCAAACAACCATGGTCAGTTGGGGTTAGCTGAGTCTCCTAGATCGAATACATAAAAGCCCAAAATATTGTAACACAATTCCAGATTAGGCAACTAGCAATACCCCAAACAATATTTTGAAAGATGGTACTGACCAACAAGCAAGGCCCTCTCAGGTCTAAATTGAGATATTTGCAGGGGTACTGGATTGTTCCATAGTATAAAGGAATGATGGACAGAGCTGGGGAAAAAAGCACAGACGCTTGTGATTTGCAAATCTGTTAAACAGACAACTTGCACATTTATTGAATGGAAGGTATTTTGATTCCATAAGACCTGTTCTCTGCCAGACATGTGCCTGTTCCTCTGGTGAGCCATAGAGCTGGCAATCCAGGGAAAGGACCTCCTTTGCCAGCAACTCCAACTCCTCTGGCATGAAGGCAGGGGCCCTCTCACCTGTTGCACCTGGCATGGTTGCTTCCAGAGGTAGAAATAGCAGCAGAACTAGAGGAGGTCTTGATAGCAGCAGAGTTTGGAGGCAAGTGAACTTTTTTTCCAACCCCTGAGTACATGTACATGAGGTAGCGCGAACGTCAGTGATGGACACAGCCAGGGCCTACCATTATGTTCACGAATGTTAGACTATGGCTGTGGCTGTCATGGAGTTTACAGCTCACTGGGCAGTCGACTGCCACTGCCACCATCTAATTCCAAATGTTCTAATGGAAAGGTCAGGCATCTGCCATTTTAGGACTTCAAACCAATGAGCTAGTGACTGTTAAGTGCATCACCAAGACTTCAAAAGGGGCTCCTTTGTTCAAATAATCTCACCTTGATTGACACTTATTTATTTTAAATAAACATTTATGTGTAGTGCATTACTGTGCTGAAATCCGACATTAGCACAGTGTTGTGTACATACACCTCCGTTGATGGTATTTTTGGGAAGAAAAGAGTAAACAAAAAGAATGGGTAAATAATACATTGGAAATTGATTATTTACCCAATTATATTTTCAGCTTCATATCAAGGTCATAAATGTCATGTGTGGTTGTTAAAGGTAGAAGCACATGTTGCTTCACAATATGTATTAACCCATATATGTTGCTGTGGATCCAATAAAAAAATGTCATGTGTCTCCAATGCAAACATATATGAACTCTAGGAGAATAAGGAGACAACAGCCTCCAGTATACTGCCCATTTCGAGACCTAGCCACCATGGCAAAATGGGATATAATTAAAAAGTTCAGGCATACTAGCCAAACTATACTCGACTTATGTCATCAGCTGGAACCAGATCTACAGCCTTACAAAAGAAGTCCGGCTCGAACAGCCAGGTCTTGAGTTGTTTCCTGAAGGAGAGATGGTCCTGGGTCAGCCGAAGGTGGGTGGGGAGGAAGTTCCATGTCTTGGCCACCAGGTAGGAGAAGGATCTTCCTCCGGCAGTGGTTCTGCGGATTCGTGGGACAGTGGCGAGGGCGAGGCTGGCTGATCGGAGCTAGTGGGTGGGTGTGTAGAATGTGAGGCGGCTGTTGAGGTATTTGGGGCCCATGTCGTGGAGAGCCTTGTGTGCGTGTGTGAGGAGTCTGAACATGATCCTCTTGCTGACGGGGAGCCAGTACAGGTCTCTCAGATGGGCAGAGATGTGGCCGTGATGGGGGATGTCCAGTCGTGCAGAAGCGTTCTGTATGCGCTGAAGTCTTTTCTGGAGTTTGGCTGTGGTTCCCACGTAGAGGGTGTTTCCGTAGTCCAGTCGGCTAGTGACGAGGGCCCGGGTGACCATCTTCCTGGTTTTGGTGGGGATCAACCGGAAGATCTTTCGGAGCATGCGCAGGGTGTTGAAACAGGATGACGAGACGGCGTTGACTTGTTTGGTCATCGTGAGGGAGGAGTCCAGGATGAACCCTAGGTTGCGTGCATGGTCCATTGGCTTGGGGGCAGAGCCCAGGGTCGGGGGCCACCAGGAGTTGTCCCAGGCAGAGGGGGAAGGTCCCAGGATGATGACTTCCGTCTTGTCTGAGTTTAGTTTCAGACGGCTGAGCCTCATCCATTCCGCAACGTCTTTCATTCCTTCCTGGAGGCTGGCTCTGGAGGTGGTGGGGTCGTTGGTGAGGGAGAGTATCAGCTGGGTGTCATCAGTGTAGGAGATGATGTTGAGGTTGTGTTGGCGTGCGATGGCTGCAAGGGGGCTCATGTAGACGTTGAAGAGGGTGGGGCTGAGCGAGGATCCTTGCGGAATGCCGCAGATGACTTCGGTGGCCGCAGATCAGAACGGGGGGAGGCACACTGTCTGGGTTCTTCCGGCGAGGAACGAGTTGATCCACTCCAAGGCCATTCTTTGGATTCCGGTGTTGCTGAGGTGCTGTATCAGGGTGCGGTGGCATACAGTGTTGAAGGCTGCAGAGAGGTCTAGGAGGATGAGGGCAGCTGTTTCCCCTTTGTCGAGCAGGGACCTGATGTCGTCGGTGGCTGCGATGAGGGCAGTCTCGGTGCTGTGGTTTGCACGGAAACCGGACTGCGAGGGGTCGAGGGGTCCGTTCGTCTCGAGGAAGGCGGAGAGTTGTTTGTTGACGGTCTTCTGAATGACTTTGGCAGAAAAAGGGAGGAGCGAGATGGGGCGGAAGTTCTTGAGGTCCGTGGGGTCCGCGGTGGGTTTCTTCAGGAGGGCGCTGAGCTCGGCATGTTTCCAGCTCTCCAGGAAGGTCGCGGATGCGAAGGAGCAGTTAATGATGTCCCGGAGATGGGGTGCGATGATGGAGTCTGCTTTGTTGAAGATGTGGTGTGGACAGGGGTCGGTTGGGGAGCCGGAGTGGATGGTGTTCATCATGCGGGTGGTGTCTTCAGTGCTGACCAGGGTCCAGGTGCAGAGGGTGGTAGTGGGGGGCGCTGGTTCGGTGGTTGGGTGCGTGGTCTGTGCGCCGAAGCTGTTGTGTATGTTGGCGATCTTGCGGTGAAAGAACGAGGCGAGTGAGTCGCAGAGGTTTTGCGATGGTGTGATGCCGTTGTTGCGGCGCTGGGGTTGGAGAGCTCTTTGACGATGCTGAAGAGTACCTTGCTGTTGTGGATGTTGTTGTCTAATCGTTCTTTGAATGTTGTCCTTTTGGTGGTGCGGATCAGCTGGTGGTGTTTGCGGGTGGCGTCCTTGAGGGCTGTCATGAATCAAATGTGAGGATACTTTTTCTATGAAGTGTATTAGTATTTCATTATGTTGCAGTAGTAATTTGTCAAGCCCAACAAATATTAATTTCAGTCTGTCTTCAACAGCAACGGTATGTAGATAATGTGTGACACATTGCTATGCTACTTCAGTATAGAATTCATGTATGAATGTTGTCATTTGACATATACTTTATTGACTTAAAGTGAGTGTTACTATCGTAAAATATCCAAACAAAGGTAACCTACTTTCAGTGTATGCTAATATTGATACAACATTTTTGTATATGTTGACAGACATTGATTCATATTTTACTTATTGAGTATGCAGATTTTAGGGCCGAGTGAACAAACAGTGCAAAGGTATTGTTAGTGTATATCATTTTAGATGACATCAGTTCACTATTCTGTATAATAAAGGTCAACCATTCTGAGGTGTGAACCAGTTCATGAAGAGACTAAATAATAGATAAGAGATACCATTGTACATGATATAGGACAGAAGTCTCCAACCTTTTCTGTAGTGAAAGCTAATTCTGCTCAAGGAAAGTCCTGCCGAGCTACTAACATATTTTATCACTGTAAAATGCTGATGATATGTACTAACATTACACTATGACCACCCTAAAAAAGATTTATCAGGAGTCACCACTCAAACATTCCAGATGAAGTTATAAGCAGAATGCTAGGAAAATGTTTATCAATATTGAATGCTTATAATCAAGTAAAATTCAAATCATCACATGCTGTGTGCCACAAAGGGTACTACCACAGTAGTAATTCTCCCCAACTCAAATTGAGTTATCATTCAGCTAACAACTTTAAATGTGTTTTAGAATTGTAATACTTTGTCTTCATTAGCATATTCGTTTTTTAAAAATACACATATTGTTCGATCAAAACCACTTTCCATCAATCAAGCTCAATTTTCCAAAAGAAAAAACTTTTCAGAAAAGGCACTTTTTTTTCTTTAAAAATCAAATCAGTTTTCATTGTTAGAAAATACACAGTCCCTAAACATCAGCTTTTCGTTTTCAATGAGTACCGCCATGTAAAAATGCCAGCGATGGACAAAGTCTGCTTCAAATACCCAGGAATTAGAATCACAGGCCATGCTTGCTCACCATAACACTATTAATGCATCTGTTATGCTAATAATGCCCACCATTAAACCAGGGCTACCACTGTGCCATAGCTGGATGCCCAACATATATCAGTTATGACATTATTATGGGAGAAGCGGTGCCACTCTGTCAGGCATGGCTAAAAGCAAGCCAGTCATGCTCTTAATATGTCAGTGATGGCAGCAAGTATGTAATTACTAGACTTGTATGCCCAAAATAGTCAAGGATGTAATATTATGGCAATGGCACAATTATACCATGAACTAGCACAATTGCGTCAGAGATAATACTCCAATGATGGGGACCAGCATACCTATTTGGCAGCCCTTGACACTAAGAGTAGCTTTAAGGAACCAACACTGTTTATTAGGGAAGGACACAATGTCACACACCCACACAAAAATGAATATGATGCTTCTAATTTTCTCTGCCCTGGATGCATCCTCTGTTCCCTCAGCTCTTTGGTTGATCATGCTCCCAACTAACACATTTTCACTCTAGTTCTTGCAGTCACACACTTTGGTGGGTCAGCCCTGGTTACTGCTCCCACTATTCTTTGATGTCACACACGGTGTGACTGATAGAGCAGGGCATATAACATGGCCAATCTCCTTCTTAGGTAGAGTTATAGTGGATAAAGATGGTTCATGTGACAAACCCATAGGCCAACACCGTAGCCTGCACATGCATCAACACCCTCCAAATACTTTGCAAGACCTTTAAATGGATCCCTCCCGAAACCAGGAAGACAGTCACCCTACACTCATCACCAGCAGGCTGGACTACCGGAATGCCCTCTATGCCGGAATCAACAAATCCCTGCTCCACAAACTCCAGACCGTCCAGAACGCTACAGCCAGACTCGTCCTCAGCATCCCATGACAAGACCACATCACCCAGCACCTACGGGACCTCCACTGGCTCCTCCTTGAAAAAAGAGTGACCTTCAAGCTGCTCACACACACCTACAAAGCCCTCCACAACACCGGACCCCAATACCTCAACAAAAGAATCTTCTTCTACGCCTCCAAGAGAAACTTCAGCTCTGCTGACCAGGCATTGGCTGATATCACCCGCATCCACAGAGCCAGAACAAGAGGTAGATCCTTCTCCTACATCGTGGCCAAGACCTGGAATAAACTGCCCCTCAGCATCAGACAAAGCCCCACACTGAACGCATTCAGGAAGCGCCTCAAGATCTGGCTTTTCTAATGACCAGAGCTGCCCAAATGCACCCCCCAGTGCTTTGAGACCCTCACGGGTGAGTAGTGCACTCTATAAAACCCTGGTTGATTGATTGATAGGCCAACAGAGTGTGTGTTTGAGCGTTATCAAGAGATCCTGCCATTGGTTTGGCTGTCTGTAACTCTTACGGGTAATGAAACGAGCAGTGCTGCCTTCTTTAATATACACTGAATCCCAGAGATCAGATTGCTTTGGCTTCACCTCTGAGAGCTACTTTGAGGGTGCTGGTGAACTACCAGTAGCTCCTGAGCTACTGGTTGGAGATGCCTGATATAGGAGCCTCTATGGGAAATGGCATAACTGCGACCAAGTGTCTTCTGAAAATGTTGCCTACATGCATGTGGTTCTGCTAAAGTTGAACCAAAGCTGAAAGGCTTTAATCAGGTGAGATCACACAACTTGGTAGCTGTTTTGTGGTCAAAGTTCACAAACTGTTCTATTTACACAGATCCAATAACACTATTGTATATGTCATTTCAGCATTATCCAAGACAGGTGAAGGAGAATTTGCCAATGTAGGCAGGGAAGTATCTGGAACCATGGTTGTGGTACTAATACAGATAGACACAGTGAACCGGAGGGTGAAGGGAGTGTAACGGAGGCCACCAATGACTCTATATATTCTTCTGCGGCCACCTCCAGGGAGAATTCCCTAGTGGTGTTGGAGCCTACTGATCCAGTTCCATCTGCATCCTTGTCCGCCACCAAGAGTATCATCTTCACCCTCCCTCTTTCTCCCCCTCCTGTGAGCCTACCTAGGCATGCTAAAACCTCTGGGATATGCTTTATTCCAAACAACACACCCTCTGCTCCTGTATCCCTGGCTGCATTGAAAGAGGAGGCTATTGACCTCCTGAGGAATATCTCTGTAGGCCATACTGCACTTCTGAAAACCATGTAGGGGCTTGGCAGCCAAACGGGACAAATTGTAGCCTATCTGGAAGACATTCATAGTGCTATGTCGGTTCTACAGAGATCTTTTCAAGGTCTAGCCTCCTCACTGACCACAGCTTCCCAACTATCCCAACCTTGTGGATCACCTTCCACCCCATCCCCATCCAAATGCCCTATTCCCAGACCTGTCCCAAACACACTCACATCTTTGCACGTAGCCGCTCACACAGCAACAAGCAGTATACGCACACACAAACACAAAATGAAAAATGGCACACATTCAAACACACAAACGCACCTCAATTTCCAGCACAACTACAGACACTACTCCTACCACCACAGACACATCTACCACCTCTGCACACTCACATACACAGCAGCTACCACCAAAGACATATCAACCACTCCAAGTACAACCACATACACTACACCCACCACCAGACACCACCATCACCTCAGCATACCCACATACACTGTACCTACTGGATGTATGACGTTACAACTCATACTTTTACAACGCATGCCATTACAACGCAAAAACTTTTACAACGCATGTATTTACAACGCATGTTTTTACAACGCAGGTACCTTTACAACGCATACCATTACAACGTAAGTATTGGTAAGTATATATTATTTTCTTTTTATTTAAAACAATTGAAAATATTATAATTTAATTTAATTTAATTTAATTTAATTTAATTTAATTTAATTTTATTTTATTTTATTTAATTGATTTAATTTAAATTTAATTTTATTTTATTTTTACCTTATACCCCTGTACCCCAAAAACCCAAAACTGACCCTGAACCCTAAAAATACCCCTGTACCCCAAAAACCCCAAACTGACCCTGAACCCTAAAAATACCCTTGTACCCCAAAAACCCAAAACTGACCCTGAACCCTAAAAATACCCCTTTACCCAAAAACCCAAAACTGACCCTGAACCCTAAAAATACCCCTGTACCCCAAAAACCCAAAACTGACCCTGAACCCTAAAAATACCCCTTTACCCAAAAACCCCAAACTGACCCTGAACCCTAAAAATACCCCTTTACCCAAAAACCCCAAACTGACCCTGAACCCAAAAAATACCCCTTTACCAAAAAACTGAAAACTGACCCTGAACCCTAAAAATACCCCTTTACCCAAAAACTAAAAACTGACCGTGAACCCTAAAAATGCCCCTTTACCCAAAAACTGAAAACTGACCCTGAACCCTAAAAATGCCCCTTTACCCAAAAACTGAAAACTGACCCTGAACCCTAAAAATGCCCCTTTACCCAAAAACTGAAAACTGACCCTGAACCCTAAAAATGCCCCTTTACCCAAAAACTGAAAACTGACCCTGAACCCTAAAAATGCCCCTTTACCCAAAAACTGAAAACTGACCCTGAACCCTAAAAATACCCCTTTACCCAAAAACTGAAAACTGACCCTGAACCCTAAAAATACCCCTTTACCCAAAAACTGAAAACTGACCCTGAACCCTAAAAATGCCCCTTTACCCAAAAACTAAGCATGGGCGGATTTTGCGGATCCACGATTCGCGGATTCAGCGGATTCACGGATCGTGGATCCGCAAAATCCGCGGATTCAGCGGATTTGCGGATTTGGGGGCGGGGCTTCCTCGAGCGTGTGGGCGGGGCCAAACGGACGGGGCTTCCACGCGAGCGCACATGCCTCTTGTGTGTCTAAAAGGTCAGAGACCGATCAGAGCAGCAGATTAAGAGACAGAAGCCCCTGGTCACAGGAACAGCACGGGGGTTGCGCTCGTAAAAGTCAAAGATGCCCAGCCTCCCAACGCTCACGTTTTTTTTTGGGCTACTGAATGAGTCACTGCATTTGCGCTTCAACTAGTTCCAGCGACCAAGTGTGTGTCACTATGCAATCGCGCCGAAGTGCGCAGGGGTCCCTTGAGTGAAATGTCCATCATAGTGGGTAAATGGCGGGAAGACGGTGCACACCTCGAGTGTGTGGGCGGGGCCAAACGGACGGGGCGTCCATGCGAGCATGCCTCTTGTGTGTATAAAAGGTCAGAGACCGATCAGAGCAGCAGATTAATTTTTGGGCTGATGAATGAGTCACTGAATTTAAGCTTCAACTAGGGCACATGCTTTATTGATATTTGCAAGTGTTTCCTGTTGAGGTTTATTTTTTTGTGCCAGGACCGTCGTGCCCGAATGAACCCTGCCCTTCATATTTATTCAAGAAGACACCACTGTTGAAATAATTTACGATGGCGCCGGCAAGCTGCCAGCGCCATCCTGCAAAAGTTACTTAATTAGCTTCAACAGGAAGCTCCAACTGCTAAAATAAAGCAGGCGCTCGAGCCCCTGCTGTATCTTATCTGTTAGAGCTTCCTGTTGAAGCTAATTAAGTAACTATTGCAGGATGGCGCTGGCAGCTTGCCGGCGCCATCGTTAATTAGGCGCGCTTGAACTTTTGACCGCAAAATCCGCTCCGATCGCGGATTGCGGATTTTCGGCAAATCCGCGAGAGTTCGCGGATCGCGGATTTGCCGAAAATCCGCAAAATCCGCGATCGGAGCGGATTTTGCGCTCATGCTTACCAAAAACTGAAAACTCACCCTGAACCCTAAAAATGCCCCTTTACCCAAAAACTGAAAACTGACCCTGAACCCTAAAAATACCCTTTAAAAAAAACCAAACATATAAAATGTAAAATATAATTATATACTTACCAATACTTACGTTGTAATGGTATGCGTTGTAAAAACATGCGTTGTAAATACATGCGTTGTAATGGTTTTTGCGTTGTAAAAGTTTCGTAGTAATGGTAGTGCGTTGTAAAAGTTGCGTTGTAATGGTTGTTTCCCGTACCTACTAGCACATAAACATCCACCAGCACTATCGCACCCACATATAGAAGTGTAGCTCACTGGTTAGAAGCGGCAGACCCTGAAGCAGAGATCGGCCCGGGACCATGGTTCAATTCCCGACACGGCAGGGTCTTGGGTCAATGTCCGCAGACTCGATAATTCTCGCCGAGGTGCCTACGCTAACCATGGGTCCCACTCTGCAACTCTAGGCAATAGCTTGCTTAATCTCCACTACGGCCTTAATAAAGCAAGATGCTCCCATATGTTCATGATATACACCACATCCACAGGCACCTGCGCCATCAGTAGACACATGCACAACAGACATTCCCACTTTATCTATCTCCCAACATCCTCCTGACCATCCTACCCATTTCCTGTGAAAGTCATCTGTTTGACCTTGCCCTGAGCCATGCCACAACCACTACTCCCTAACTCACACCTACTCCTCTCACCCTGCAACCCACCCATTGCACATCTCAAACTTCCCTTCAGAAGACCATGCCCACCCCTACTTTCCCTGAAGGTACACTTAAAAAAGGGAAAGGCCCCAATTACAAGACCAAAATGAATGATCCCTACCAAAACACCACCGTCTCCCAAAGCCAAAACCACTCCCTCCCAATTATTATCTTTGAGGCACCTGCTCTGCCCACTCGATGACCCTTCCCGGAGAGGTTCCCCTGATAGTGAATTGGAGGCAAGGTGAGGCACCCCTGTGCACAGGATATTATTTGACCTGGCAGTTGCCTTGTTACAAACTATTGGAGTTTTATCCCATAGTGATTAAATTACAATTTTTATTTTCAACAGTTCTGTCCTGGCATTATTTTTCCTTTGCAAATGTTAGATTCTAGCAATATTTCACTGTAAAATGTTTAGTACCTATTTTTCTTTAGCATGATAGCAGGGACAACTGTATACTTTTTAATTGTCTACTTTGTAAAGTGCCTACACTGGTTCACATGGTATGTGATGGTGATTTGAAATTAGGAGCAGCCATTCAATATAATAGTGGACACTTGCACCTACAATTAGATGTTGAGACATTATATAATGATATTTTACTACAGGTGTGCTAGTTTCACCTTGATTACCGATAAGTATGTGCACATATGCATTTCCCCTTGTAATATGATGTGCAAAATTAAATTGTATACATACAGGACTTGCACTAGACAAGGGGAAATGTTACATGAATGAATATATGTAGAGGGCTTAATATTTGGGACTGCCATTGGTTTTCCAGGTAATCTATGAGGTGAGGATTCCAGCTTGTTCAGTGCAATTCTACATGAGGTTACATTGAACTTATCCCAATGATATGTGATGCGTACGTTTTGCATGTGGCAATTTTTGTACTTTTTATCCACACACTGTATGGTGAGTTTATGGTTTTTGCTTTGATATCTTTTTTTGTGCAAGTGTCCTTTTTTGTAAAACAGCTGGCATCTGATTTCTGAACACAATGTGGTTATAGAAGAAGGTTGCTTTAAATTTCTTAAACATCAACATTACAGACATATGAATTGCACATTGGTATGCTGTAACTTGTTTGAGTAATTTCATAATGCTCGAGTCCAGAACATATGGGAACACCCAAGTGAAAACAGGTAACATGTAAACTGTGTTGATTTGCATCGTGTTCAGTCAGCAGCACCAAATGCAGTACGTGCAGAATCGGATCCATGGCAGAACAGGAAGTGGGAAGGTAAGTTTTTAGGTCTCGTGGGTGTGGCAGGGCAGAGCCCTGCTCCGTCTCTTCGAGAGATCCAAGATTTCTAAAAGGGACTCTAAGCCCCACCCCTCTTTTTCATTGGGTAGCGTCAGCGTTTATGATAAACGCTGGCTTCCCAATGGAAAGGAGTGTTTTTGGGTGCCACCCTGTCTGTTTTTCGGAAAGCCTCTCCGGACACCATGGCCTGTTTTACGGCTGTGGTACCACAGTTGTGAAGCAGATAAGCCGCGGCGCACAGGCATTCCGAGGGCGCCTGTTCCCAGCACTCCCCCTACTCTCCCACTTGTTTTCATAGATATTACAGTTGCTCGGTACCAAATCCGATAAATCAACCCCGTTTGGAGTTTCCCAATCCAAGCCGCCTCCTCCCCTCTTCCCTCTTCCTTCTCCACTTGTTTTTTTGTGTTGTTTACAAGTACACCACTGGAGCTACGCAGTGCAGCTCACAGAGCCAGGAACCCACCGAGCTCGAGATCAGTGCAGGTCATGGTTGTCGCTTCATGGGCAGCAGCATTCCACTGTTCGCAAACTGCATTAATGTTCAAAAGGTTATAAACGATGTCGTGCCATAAGAACGCTCCCAGCGCTAACTGGAACAAGCCATATGGGAAACCGTGACTTAGACGGGGAGAAGAGAGACGCATGAAGGGAAGTAAAGCGGAGTCTTTAGGCAGCTCAGAACTTGTGAAAGTGCAGTGCAGGCCGAGTGCTCCTCTGGACCGGGGCCTTTGCGGCGTAGGACAGAGGTCATGCGCTTCGGTGTCGCTCAGGGCTCAGAGCAGTGTAGCGCTTAAAAGGCCCAGCTCAGTTCAGCACCAGTGGAGCGCACGGCCAATTACACTGTGGCTCAGAACCACTGTCAATACAGCTCGGGACTGACTTCCTAGTACCTCAGTGTCACTCTGGAATCGGGCAAAGGTGCAGTGCAGTTTATAACTGATGTTGCACGGATCGGCATGGGTTGGTTCCTCACTCAGGAGAACGATGATTTTTGTATAGCGCTTTACACACCATAAGAACGCTAACTGTGCTAAGGGTAACAAGCCACATGGGAAACCGTGACTTAGACGGGGAAGAGAAGAGATGCATGAAAGAATGAAAGCGGAGCCTTCTTGTGGCTGGAGTGGTGTTCGCCGGAACTACAATATCTCACTAGACAGAGCAATAGTGGCTTGTGGGCAGCTTGACTTTGGCGTCTGGGAGCTGGCAGGATGTGAGGGCAACATAATGGGAGGGGTTATAGGAGTCTGGGAGGAAAGGAGGCTGAAAGTGGGATGAAGGGGTGAGTGGTGACAGTGTGAGAGGAATTCGTACCCAACATCATGGTAGGCCATATGAGTGACACCTCAGCAGGCGAGAGGGAGTCTCTGGGATGTAGGGAGCCGCTCACACTCCACAATTTCTAGGGTCAGTCATCTTGCTCCTGCTTCCCTTGAGAGAGAATTTTCTTTTTCGGTAAGCCTGCAGCTGAAGAGGGAGATGGAAGAGGGGGATTTGGAGCACCAGAACCCCAGAAGTTTGAGCATCCATTTTATTCATTTATTTATTTATGCATTTTTATATTGGACAAACTTGACCCAGAGGTGTAAGCGCGCTTTACAATAGAGCAAAGTCAATTACACAAGAAATGAGAGTAGCATGGAAGTAGGTAAACCTACTTATAGGTACTCGTGGTGGAGAACCGTGCCTTATGGGCCGAGCGGCGCAGGGCACGCCTGATATCTCCGGGTTCCCCTGCCTTGTCAGACAGAGACACGAGATACTCTGTTAGGCGTAGAAAATCAGGTTTATTAGCTGCAGCTAAGAACAGTTATCCAAGAAGTACAGCTGTATATTCTTAGGAGACTTCCACTTAATTCCATGGCGCACAATCTTTTATAGCACACACATTTACAATGTCTACTCCCAAAACATACAAAACTAACAAATAGGAAAAGTTTGAAAACAAGCTATCAAGTATCTTGAATACGCCCTTCTTCCAGACCCCGTGTTCTCTCCTCCCCTCAAGTTAATCAAAGCTAGTGCATTTAATTCAATTTGCAGGTGGCAGGACGCATTTGCGTGTATCAAAGGATAGTTGTGTAATAGGAGAATACAAGAAGAGAATAGAGAAGGCCAGTCAAATAGGATGAAATAAAGAAAGAATGGTGGGACCCAAACAGTCAACTTAAACAAGGATCAGTCAGTCTAGACATGGATTAACAAACTCGGCCAGACCCTGACATGGGTTTCGTAAACAAGGACGAGGGATTACTTTTTAACAGAAGAGACGCAAAACAGCTGGAGAAGCAAAAACATTATGTTCGCTGTGCTGCCTGAGTAAAGGCAACACAAAATGGCGACGGTCACAAAATGGCGGCTAAATACGAAGCAAAGTCGAAAATCACAGAACCTCAGTGGTGGAATTTACATATTACCAAGTTACAGATACATTCAAGATTATAAAAATGAAAAGGTGGTGCGATTATGGTGATACAAATACATAATACATATTTACAAAATTGAGCTCTTGTGAGTGTCTGTAGACTGCAGGTATCATCGGGAGGGCTCATGCACAGGGCGCAAAAAGCTTGAACCTTATCAGTCAGCTCGTCTAACCTGGACTGAACATCCACCGCTTGGTCTACATTCTATGCACCCTGCAGGCTGCTCCTCGGAGGCCAAAGCACGGAAGATGTTTCTAGAGCACATAGGCCATTCAGTCTGCTACAGTGAAAAGGCGAGGCAGGTGCTGGAGGAGAGAAAGGAGGGCGTAAAATCAAAGCCTATCAAGAACGTGATGTCATGTCGTCAGTGTCACAACTGCATTGGCCCACACCGACGTTAGTGCTTCCAGGTTTTTCAGGCAGAACAAACAAAAGCGAGGTAGCAGAAAATGAAGGGAGGGAACATAACTTTTAAATTAAACTCATATATCTACCTAGAAAGGATGCGAGGCTGAGCTAGCCTTGCCCAAAGTTGAAGCTGTGAACTCAAGGTCATGGACATGTGTTTGTCAGGAGCTCAACCGACTAAACTGTTTAACCTATTGTCAGAGCAGAAAATAATGTTTTTAAGGCAACTCCCTCTTATTTTTGGCTTCTCCTCTACTACAAACACCCCTAACTGACCCAGTCCCGACTATATGGATGCATTAATGCCAAGGGATCCGACGATGATGTTCTATAACATTCTCTAAACTTTTTCCAATCGCAGCGGTTGCTGCAAATTATCCAGCTTCCTATCCCACGTCTGTTGCATCTATCGAAAGTCGGCGTGGTTTGCTCAAGGTATATCGAATACCTCATTGTAGGACCCCCAACTCAGAAGGCTTATCTATCAGGATACAAACAGCAGTAAGTCCGGGTTACTATTCCACATAGTGTTTTTTGTACCTTAACGTATTCCATCACTTTTGCAACGCTGGATTCCATCTATGTATCGGTATTTTGTATTGTTTGTTCTAGCTGTGATTATAATGATAAGACTGGGGTTGCAGGGGGTATGTCATAAACAGTGCAGTGTTCTGGATATCCCAACATTATCGGCAGGGTGGGTGGGTTGGTTGTTACGTGGGATAGTGATTAAACCAACCATGGACGATATAGGGTTTGGAGTGTGTGTGTGTGTGGGGGGGGGCAGTGCCACGCTTGTTTAACAGTTGGTGCGAGCAAAGGGCAAGTAACACCAAGTAGGTTCACTCTGGGGCAGTGCTTGTTTCCCAGAAATACAGGAATTCGCATTTAAGGGGTGGCTGTGGGGACGTCACAAGTGTAATGTTTCAGAGATGGGGCAGTGGGGATTTCTCACAGAGGAACTACATGTTTGTATCCCAGGGAGAGGGCAGTTGGCATCATCATTCATCTGTCTGCAAACTGCACTGTTATCCACTTTTAATGTATTCAAATTGTCACCCTGGCAAAAACAAAAGGCTATTTGGCCATAATTTCAGCTTGTAACTTCCAGTTTACATCCAATGTCAGTAACTAGCTCTTCATTTATCGGTCTGCAACTGCACTGTTCTCCACTTTTAATGTATGCAAATTGTTGGCCTGGTGAAAATAAAAGCCTCGATGGCCCTGCCATAGTTTGAGCTTGTAACTTCCAGTTTACCCTCGATGTCAGTAACGAGCACTTGACTTATTAAGCCATCAAGCCGCCTTGCACTTTAGTACCAAAGAAAATAATTCGAAAATATGTGTTGTATTGTGTACATGTTAACATTACTGGCAGGAAGCTATCACCCCAAACTAGACTTCTTCCGACCCATCGGTTCTCCAATCCATGCCTTGATCTCGAGCTATCCTATGAATAATTGGTACTAGTTCTCTTTCCTTATTTTTCTGTTTCTCATTTCCTTTGCCTCTACTTTGCCTCACTACTCTTCTCTTTTTGCTGTCTTATTAATTGCATGTGTTCCATTTCTAAAGCTCTCATTCATTTTTCATTTACTCTCTAACTCTCTCCGCCTCACCCTTCTGTCCATCTTTCATTTCCCACCATCTCCATTTAACATTAGCTCTACATGTACAGCTGTTGGTGCAAGACTGAGAAGACTCTGCATACTTCTTTTCGATTCAGGACTTTTCACCTGGGTTGCTCATATGAATAAAAGACATTGTCATTTACAATGCCATTTAAAACGGCAATAGCTCTAACTTAAGCAAATGTGAGACCTATTGCATTTCTAATGCTTGTTGCTTTAAAAGTGTTCAATTCCAGCAATTATGGTGTGGATGTTTTCCCGCTACAGTTGCATTGGCGAGAAGGCACGTCGTGATTGGCAGGGGGAGAAACTGACAGTCCTCTTGCTGACAGCCGCTTTTGCCTATCCTGCCATCAATGTGGTGGAGAGTTCCTGGCTGTGATTGCTTGACTGCGGCGGTCTTTCGTCTATGCAATCATGAACATTTAAATAGTGTGGGCGGACTGACAAGTTGGCGGGTGGGAAGACCGCCGGAAAAGCATCAGTGGGACCGATACCACCAAGAACTAAATCAGGCCCCTAATCCAACTTTAAATGTGTGCTTCTGTCTTGATCTTCTCCTCTGCTGTTCTGGAGCAAAAACCCGCATTCACCTTTCTAGAGCAACAATTAGAAAATATGTGGCCTCTCCATTTTAGAACTGGGAGAAGGGGGGGGAGGAGCCAAGCTCGCGAGCGAAATGGTCGCCTTATAGCTCGGCTCCGTCAGCCCTCCGTCCTGACTCACATATCCTGCTGCATATCCTGCCCAGAGATGACATATTTTCGAAGAAATAGAAACGCAACATTTCGCTCTCACTCACCGTTTGACCTGGAGGCTCCGGCTTGCAGTGGTTCCGGAGCTGTGCCCCCCGAGGGGACCGGGGCCTTCGTAGAGCTGGGACCGGGGCATCGCCTATTGGATCCGGCCCGGCGTTGCGGTAACCGTCGGCCCCGGCCGAGAGACTGCACCACTGGAGAGAGCCACTGTGAGAACTTCCCGGTGACCCTGAACCGGGCCTACCTTGGCGGCCGTGAGGCTGGTGCGGGGCGCGATGCTCCGTGGACTGACCGTGTGAAGGGGTCCCCCCGCCGCTGCTCCGTCCATCGACCCTGGACCCTCGCGCTCGGGCTCTACCTTTGCGGAGCGCCAGCTCTCGTATAGGCGACCCTCCGCCTCGGGCGGCTCTCCTTTCTGCACCGAAGCGGCCGTTACTGGGACCCCCCGGACATCTGTAAAGTCCTACATTTGTGGACTGCTCCGGGAGTGGCGGAGAGACGTGAGGGGGCAGATTCTACAAAATGGCTGCCGATGACCTGAGATGTGGATTTCCTCTTGATGGCGGTCTCCGGTTGCTGGATTGCACGGGAGCAGGGTCATGTGGGCGTGAGCCCACGATTGGCGACGTTCTTGATGCTTTGCGATCTTTGCACGCGACCTTGGCCCCCGGTGCTCCTGGAGACTCGTTGCGATCCGCCGCCATCTTGGGTGGACGCTTCTTCATGGTCCCCTCTTGCCTTGGAGATGCCATTGCCTCGCCCCCCTCGGTGGCTCCGAAGGATGCTGCTACTGTCCATCGACGGATTTACAGGCCGACGGCTTTGGAACCTCCTGCTCTTCGATGTCTGGAAATTGGGGACTTGGATGTCGTGCGGAGGCCCGATCATCCCCGGGTGCCTGAGAAAAATGGCGGACTGATGCTTGTTTCTGCCTTGATGAGGTCTTGTTTCTATTTTGCTAGCACACCCCCGCCTTTTCGATCTGTGGGACTGAACTCTTGTCCTTTACTGCCCCTGTTGCTGTTATTGAGACATTTGAACTGCCTATTTGACCTTTTGTTCACTTGCTTATTGATTGGCCTCTCTGACCTGCGTCTTTCTTGTAATTTTTTTCATTTGTGTGCTTGCCTCGCATCGTGTTGCTCACTTCACACTGTTATTTGGTGGGTGGTAATTGCGGTGAAGAAGGGACTGGGGTAAGATGCATGGCTCCCGTTGGATTATTGGTATACGGATTCGTGACGACGTGGCTCATATCCATGGTGCTATGGGAGACCCCTCTGTAAGTTCTGTGGCGCTCGAGTTCGTGTCGTTCTGGTTCACACGTATTATGATTGTATGGTTGGGCGGAGGGCTGTGGCCGACCGTATTTATTTCTGCCCTCACGCTCCTCCCTCCTATTTACTACCTTGTTTTCATATCTTCTTTTTGTCTTTTTCTTCCTTTTCTCTCTTGTCTCTACTACATTTCGGGTTCTGGTTTAGGGCGACAGGCGCGCTGTTTGGAGGGTAGGCCGTAGCCTTCTGCAGGGGTGCTGGATGGGATGGGTGGGTTGGGTCTTCTTTGATGTTTTATTTTTCTCAGTTCTATGGCCCTTTTGTGTATCTTTATGAGAGTGCCGCATCTGTCCTTGCCTTCCGTGGTATGATTAGGGTGGGGTCTGTAACATCGCTGCTCTTCTTTTATAGTTCTGCTGCTTTCCATTGCGACTCCCATGCCCTCTTCGCTGCTACTATTCCTGTTCTTTTATATGTTCCTCGCTACGGGGCGCCTGTTTCAGCGCGGCATTCTTCTCTTTTAGTCTGTGTTTTCCTTCCCTTGCCTTTTTCCTCTCCCCTCTCCCCTCCTCCCCTTTTCCTTCTCTCCCAAGGTTAGTATGACGGGCTAGTCTTGTTGATGTCGCTATTCCGGCCCCCCTGTTCTGTATCCAATGTGCTACTGGGTGGTGGGAATGCAAAGTTGTTACTATTTGCATATTGATTTGTGTTCACCACATCTGTTTTTATACCGATGTCTACAGTGCTGACACTTCTGCATTGCTGCCCTTTCTCCTTTTGTTGCTAATGATCTGTTTTGGGAATCCGGATACTTCTTTGTTGTCGCTGAGCCTGTCATACGCCTTATTGCTATAATATAAAATTAACCTTCTTTTGCTCCTGATTGCTGGCCGTCTAGATCCTCTTACCTCCCCCCCCTTTTTACGATTGTATTGAACGCACCTCTTTACGTCTGATTCTGTGACTTTTCATTTGGACTCTTTGACTGCTTATCGTATCGTGGCCGGCCGGATCGGTTCTAGGCCCTGCTTTGTATATCCTTTCTGTACTAATAAAGGTTTATAAAAAAAAAATATATATAAAAAAAAGAACTGGGAAAAGTTCATGTAGCCACGTTACGCAGAACTGTGAAGTGAGAAAAAAACTCTGCAGAGCTACGTGGGGTTCCGCACCTGTTTGTGTGACGGTTTCCGTCATACGCAATGCGAAGTGCATTCTCGCACCAGAAATCACGTGTGAACAGCACCACACGGTCCGCATAGGCATGGCCATCTTGCTTTTTGCTCTGTTTATGCTACTGTGTGTGTTTTCAGTCCTTGCCTAATCTTCTTAATCCTACCCTTCTGAAACCTATCCACCCTTCATTTTATATCTATACCTTACCCTGTGTCTTTATGTTGTTGTCCTTCATATTTTTTCTATTTTTTTGTTTTATAGTGACCTTAGTACTTTTTTATTTTCTCTTTACTTTCTTAGTTTTTCCTTCCTTCTTTTTCCTTCTTGTATCCTATAATTTCTTCTCTTCCTTGACCCACACCCAGTACTACGGCAGATCAGGGGAGCAGCAGCGCCAGTCCCCACCTAACCAGCACCCCAGCAACAGCCACCTTACCTTGCGATAGGTGGCACCGCAGCCAAGGGGTGAAGCCCCATGTGTTATTCATGAGGTGGATGTGGCTCCACTAGATTTTTATGTGCAGTGCCACCTCCCCTCCACCCTGGCAAAGGGTGGCAGGCCCGGGAGTGGGTACGCCCTCTGGGAGGAATGTAAGCAGCAGTGGGAGAGGGTGCACAGGGCTGTGCACCGCTGTCTTGGGATCTGCCACATCCAACAACAGCTTACAACAGGTGGATGGACATCCTGGATAGGGACCATGACCTTCTCAACTTGCTGGGCATGGATTTTGCGGGGCTATTATTTATTTGTTGTGTTCTATCTATGCTAATATTTTTTCCCAAATAGCAATCATGCTGCTCAGGTAAGTTACGTTTATATTACAAATATGATGTGATCATCCTAGTCTAAACGGGTGCTCTTTGGTGGTACCTAATCCTACTTGTTGGCACTCGCTTGGACTATTTATTTAAGAAGTCATGAAGAGAGGCATCTGTCCCATCACTAAGATAGTGGTAGTTATTAGTGTTAGTGAGCTAGCACATTCTCTCACTTCTCTCTGCATTTATTTTTTGTACTTTGGACAGTCCGGACTCCCAACCCCGAGCGATTTCCCAGTGATGTGTAGTAAGTAACTTGTTACTATGCATCCATCACCATGTATGCATGGAAAAAAAATACAGACTGATTTAACCTGTGAAAGGGTGTGAAATTGAGAAATAGAAGAGAAGCAAAGATCATTTGTTGCAATTTATTAGTCGTTCCAAAATTAACTTTAGGAATTTTGGAATAGAGTTAGAAAATTAAGAAATAGGTACAGATACTAATAGGAGAGGAGTTCTGATTTATAAAAGTTAAATCAAATGTAACTGCAATAGCCTCTCCCTGTCGTTTAATTTTGTTTATTTCTTACATAAGCATCCAGGGTCAGGAGGGATCCGGCTAATACCATCACTGAGGCACCTGCGGGTGAGAGGGCTGGAGGTGCCTTCACTAGTGCTGATGGCTCTGCCAGGCCTTGTAAATCTGCATGTTAATATTATTATTTCCCTATCTTGTTTCTTTACTGCTCCACATTTAGAATATTTGTTTTTCCTTTTTACTGTTCCTGTCTCCAAATTGTTTTACAACTTCACTTTGATCTGTTTCCTTAATCATGTTATCCCTACATTATCATATTTATTACTTACTTTCTCTATATTTCAAGTTTCTGTACTTGACTTTAAAACTATTTGTACTAGCCTGTAGCTTCATTTTTCCTCTGCTTTGTCAGTAGGTTTTTCCTCTCTCCTTATAGACTAGTGGTACAGTAAGACTCAGAGAACCCATTTTATGTCAGGTACTCTCCTGGGAAGATTGCATGCCCAGTTAAGGTAATCTACAAATGTTTGTCGAGACGGCTTTCTTATTCTTACTCATGCTGAAAACAATAACATGAGAGAGTGGCCGCTGCCATGGTGGCCCCCCCATTATTGTGCTTGTCTTATTATCATAGCTTACCAGAAGTTTATGATAGTTCAGCATAGCTGGAAGCATGATGAGGAGCCCCATTGCATTTGCAAACTAAGACCATATGTACTTCATTGACCAATTATTGCACCACTTCATTGTGCTTCAATAACTCAGATTCGTTATAGCTCTCCCCTCCGTTACAAAATGTTTTTGTTTGGCTTGACTTCCTGGATTTTCAATGATTGGCAAACAACAAAATACCCAACGTGATGTTTTGAATTTTTGATAGAAGATTAAGATGCTGCAACCAAACTGTAGTGCTGTTTTGTTTTGTGGTTGTATTGTGCTTAAACCAAAAGAGGGGGAGGGGTATATGTCATCTAAAATAAATGTATAATGTTTTTTCTAGCCACACAGACCAACAGTGTAGCGGACAGCGCCAGTGGAGGTGACACTTCTGCAGGGGTCACCATCGAGTGGGGAGTCAAAACAGCAGCAGGGGCAGGCAGTATTAAGTCACATTGCTTACTTATTGACAAATAGTTATATACAGACTGCGAGGGCATTGACTGACTCTTGAAAAACACCCTGCTTTAGCAAATACAGTGAGAGTTGAGTAGATATGTCCTCCTCTATCTGCAACTTAGCAGACAAAGGTTCATAAATGAACTTTAAGAATTATGGGTTGAAGGGGAAAGACAAACCCGGATGGAAGGAGAAAGGATGGGTGACATGTATGTAATATATGAGTGAAAGGATATGTGGGTGACTGTTGAAAGGAATGCTTGGGTGGGTTAAGGCAAAGCAGGATGGGTGAATGGAATGGGTGAAAGCAAGAATGCATGGGTGGGTAAATGGATGTTGGTGAAGGGTCTGTTCAGAGCTATGTGTAGATGGATGGATTGATTAGATAATGATGACTAGTTTTCTATGGTGAAAGAGTGGATGAAAGAGTGTAAAGCTTAAATGATGCATATCAAAGTCAAGGGTGAAGATTAAGAATACTAGATGAGCAGTACAATACTTAATAGATAATGTAATTTGCTTGACTTCTGTAGATGGGATGGTCTGTGATGAATGGGCAAAGGCTATATACCAGTTCTTATTTCTTTAGCGGACTGTACTGCAGTACATCACTTTTCCCACCATCTACTCGCTCAAAATGATGTAGGTGTTAGCTGAGGGAGTTAAAGGTTAAATATGCCTGAGGTGATAACAACATTAAAATGCACATAGCAACACAAGGATTCTTGCTTGGCAATTCCTTTGGACAGCTTGAATGACTAGCTATTTAAGAAAAAAATCAGAATACCTTGACCCAAGATCCAACAGGCTTCCCAAACCTCACAGAGAAAAAGTTCCATGACTTATCTTTTTTTCTTTCTCGGTGCCCTTCATTACCAGGGCCCATCTCACCAGAATGCAGCAGCCTGACTGTGGCAGCAGAAGCTGTACACAATACTGGCCAAGTACCAGCGACTGGTGGCCCAGGACAAGGAGGAGGCAGTAACACAGGCCCCAGCAGCAGCACCTCCAGCTTCCCATGCAGATCAGCGCCGCAATCTGCAGGCAGCTGCCCGCCAAGAAGCACGCATTGTTGCCCACCTCACAGATTACACCCTACTATGCTGTGTCCTTTCAAGGCTGGTGTGGATTGAATCCCGGCAGAGACAAATGGACCGGCACCTCAATGAGCTCCTGAACCTGGCCCACCAAGCTTAATTCTCTCTGCCCCTTTTTTTAACTTTTTATTTTGGTGGGTGGGACTTGTTTGTTGTTGTGGGTGGGGAGGGTAGAGATGTGGGAGTTGGAACTAGGGTTCCATTACTTTATACAGGTTGGACTTTTTCAGGGACAATGGCCATTTTGATTTTTGTTGGACAATGATTGGGGACTGGGAAATGTAATTTGTTTGGGGAGAGGGGTGGGCAAGTTGTTGGATGTGGGTGAAAGGGGTGGGCTTTTTATTTGGGTTGATTAATACATATTTAAGTTTCTTTGTTTATGCCTCAAATGCAATTTTGGGGGTATTTCACTTTTAACTGCTGCCTTTTAGCGCAACCTATTTTTTAAGTTTGCTGATAGTGTCTAACAACGATTAAGTTTGTGCTATGCCTATATGGTACCCTTGTCCTACTACTCTCCTAGCCTCTGCAGTATGCAACTATATTGAACACTAATGGGGGGGATGTTGCCATTGCCTTGCCTACAACATCTTAGTAGAACAACAAACCATAATTCTCTTACCGAATAGAATAAGCGAGGGCTGCAGTGTTTCTCAAGGTGCCATGGTGGTAGTAGTAGTAGCCTGCTAGTACACTGAAAACAGTTCAGGTATCAGAAGTCAGGGCACACTTCGACCTGTGTGAACTCAAACTGTAGGATTTAAATCTGAAGGAGTATTCATTGCAGGCAACTAAATGGTAATGAAAACTGAGTTAGTGTGCTATAGATAATATCATAGCTTTTCAAACACTTGAGATCAGACTAATACACAACAAAGAATACCTAATGCTGAATAACCAACAAGAAACAATACTAAATTATTCAGAGCAATGGTGAGATAGTATTTTGAGTAAACAAAAGTGACACTCGAATTGTGATTAATTAAGAGGAATTAAAGTCTGGAACAGACATGGTTATTGGTTAAGCAGTTAACGCAACACACATTGCCTGAATGATGATACTGATCAATGATGTTCTTCTATAATTAAAAATATCAATCGCTTTAAATGCGTGAGTGGGTAAATGGGGTCGGGGTGGACTGTTCTTTCAGTAAATGGGGTAAAACTGAAGATCCTGCACTGAGTTGGTGTTGTTTTCACCGCATCCTCCCCACCAAGTGTGTGATTAAATGATGGTGTAAATGATTAAGTCACACCTCAATAAATCACACAGCCTAGGAAGAGGGCTAGGGGCTTGATGAATGATGGGGAAAGGGATTTGGGGAAATGTGTGACAAAGACAAACAATACAAAAAGACAATATTCATCTGGGCAATGAGCAGCCAACCATCGTCAATCTTTGATGGGAGGAACAGGAAATGAAGGAATGAGTAAAGGTAAGGCAACTTAAATGCAATGTAAACCAAACAGTCCGTTTGCCCCAGAGAGATCCAAGTTACATTGTTTTATATCTAAATTTTCTGTCACCTAGGTTTGGAAAAAGTAAATACATTACAAATTATCTAGAAGTGAAGCGAACAACAAACACAGTTCTAAAAAATGATTATTAAAATAAAAAATGCTACTGTGTTGCCAAATTGGGAGGTGCATCTGCATTCTTCTTGCACTAGTTGATTTGGTCCGGGAAGGTAAGCATGAGTGAGAAGGACAGAAGGTAAACTTCTTAAGGAGTGCACCAAGAAGACACAGAAGCAGCAGAAGAGAGAAGAATAGTCCTTTTTGCAATCATTCAGTTTATGACTGATGTGTGATCAATTAGGTGTGAGCAATTTTACAACAATCAACAAACACACACAAGTGGCCGCATATATCAGGCTAATCAAACTTACAACTCTCATTAATTTATCATCAATTGATCATCATAATAATAACATTATGTAGCCAAACAGCACATGCTTAATGTGGTGATCATGACCACTTGTCTGTCTCCAGTAACCTAAAACAACGGAGCCCCCACCCAACCAGCACATAGCTTTAAACTTGAGGCAGTCACCACACACACCCAGCAACATTGTATTTTCCAAATCAAGTAACAATCAACGCACCTCTCTCATCTCTCCATCACTCCACAGAGTAAGGTAGGCCTCTTTAAGGTCATCCCAATTTGTTTGTTTCAGTGAAGTTGATAACTTCCTTCTTTGGGTGGCCCTTGTTGTAGACATCACTCCTTGAGTCATTCCATGATCCCCCTGAATCTGAGTTTCCGACTCCATACCGACTGAGTCCTGACTCGAATGCAATAGATCGACCAGTAGTACGATGCTGTTGATGAACAGCAAGAGAATTATCAAGTCATTTTTTGTGTAGACAAGATCTGGCTTTGTTAGCTAAAAGGACTGTTTGTGTCTTTGAGGAGTGTGAAGCAGAAAACAAACCAGTGTGGACCTGGCAAACAAATCTCGCTAAGAGTCAAGGGGAAGGAAAAATTCACCTTCAGGAAAGAATTGATCTCCCGTCATTAGGCCACCAACATTGTAAATCATCAGAAACACAATTAACCTTAAAAGTTATAGTTAAACAAACACAAAGTGTCACATTCTGCCACCACATGAATCATCTCAACACACTCACAAACAAGAATCATTCAGTGTACAAAGCATGCCATTTACCTGTTCTAATTCAAGCAGTCACTGTGGTACATTGCCGATCTATTATTTCACAAAACAGACATTGGTCAGTCTTGTTAATCAAAAATGTGGGGCAGGATGGCTAGGGGAATAAACTGAGAAAGAATAGATAGGCATGGGATGAGGCAGGCACAAATTTGTTTCTCCAATGTCCTTGAGGGCAATGGGAGGGGGCTTCTTCAGCGCACACTGGTGCAACTCCAATCTCGCAATAAAATGTGTCTTAAACAGTGGGACTGCATTACTCAGTCAGACATAAACAAACAAAGTAAAATAATGTTTCCCTAGCTCTATCTTTTTTTTTGTAGTCAAATGCAAGCAGATAGGCGATAGAGCAAGAAATGTCTATTGTTGGTGGTCCATGCCTATAGTCAGGGAAGTAGAGTTCACCCTCACACTCAGGTGGTTTGCACTGAAGTTGGTCAGCTATCACACTATTATCATGACCTGAGTCTGACCAATCACCATCATCCTCCTCCTGTTGTACCTCAGGTATAGTATTATTCAGTGGTATAAAGTGCTTATTCAGTTTGATCATGGTAAATCACCACCTTTTGGGCCGGGAGACTGGCCCTTCTCACTGTGTCAACTGTACCGACAGCACTGAAAACATGTTCTGCGGAGACTCTGGCTACCGGGCAAGCCAGTTAGTTTATTGCCAGCATGCTGAGCACTGCCTATTTGTGCCTCTTCCCATACCAATACCAATCAAAATAGACCTCTGTTGGGTCATCCAGATAGGCATAGACCATCGTCTCAATACTCATTTGTGCTCTACCTTGCACAACCTCTTTTGCCTATTCCTCTGCATTGGACTTATTGCCTGCCTTTAGAAACCAATCATATGCAGATTTTTTGGCTGATGCTCGGTTCCTGTTGTTACAGGGTGTTCTTGTTGAATTTGGCTGCTGTGAGCCAACAGCACTGTCCTCAGACTCTAACATTGAATGCTGCACTGTAGAACTCGTGCCCTGGAGGATTGGGCTTCTTATTGCCACCTGTTCGTTTTTTAGGTCACTGGCTTGCTTAGAAATCCATGTTTTGTTTGGATCGTGGATCAAAAATTGTGGCCCAGGTGTAATATTTGGATGACGCAGTGTCTCTTTGCACCCTTGTATTAACAGATAAGTGAAGGATTAAGCTCTCCATCAACTCATGTGCTTTTGTGGGCGATACTACTGCACTGATTGGGACAAACCTGATTAACATAACAAAAATGCCTTCCTCTTCTTCACCTACCACCACAATCGGATACCCTGCTCACCCTTTCACCCCTTCACCAACATCACTTGAAGTTTTTTTGCCGCTAAGGTCGTCCTCTCATTAGATTGTGTGATATTTTCGCAAATAGTTTGTTTTGCCTTCAGAACCTTCATTTATACCAAGCTTACACCAACTAACGCTTGCTCAGCAAATGGAGCACATGGCAATGTTTGGTTCCTTTTTGCTAACTGAAAAGAAGTCCTAAACTGGGGAGGTCCACTTTCTGATGCTGGAGCCACTTCCAATGTCGGATGAGATGGCAGTAGGTGAGCGTATTAAATGTTTGCCTATCTGCAGTACCTACTTCTTCTGTGCTGGTTGTATATGTTGGTCACTACTGGGGATTTACAAATATAGCAGCTGCTGGTGGTGGTACCTGTGGTGCCACATCCCTCAGAGCAGGTTGGGATGGGGTAAAGTCTGACTTCAGTCAGGCCGGGCTAACATCCATGATGACTGGCTCATCATTATCCTCCTCTTCTAAATCCATAAGTCAAAGGCTCTCAGGAACTTTCCTTTTACCTAACCTCTCATGGAGTGTCTCACTCTCAGGCTGAGATGGATCCAAGTGGAGTCTTGATCATTAGAAGTGGGGTTTGGAGAAGAAGATGGTGGACTAATCCCCCTTTTTCTTGCTGGAAATCTGGACGACAATCGATCTTCTGAAAGAGCGACTTCTTCTACTTCCTCAACATAAAGCTCAATGTGCTGAACTGTTCCTACTTTGGAAGAAACTACTATTGCTGGCTGTAGATGTTGTTGTCCTGCACCGATTGGGTGCTACTTTGCGAAAGAGATAAGTCCATTTCAATATCACTGCTTGTTAGCGTTGCCATGATTAGACTGGTTGACTCTGTGACAGACTTGGGCTTGGGCCTTGGTCAGGGTATTTCTGTTGATGCAGTGGTGTAGCTCAAAGCTTGCTCCCCAGAGGCCGGTGGGGAGGCACATTGTTTTTGCTTGTAAAAGGACTGAGTTGACATATCAGTGGTGGTAAGCTCCTTCTTATCACTGGTCACTTTATTTGTAGCACCTTTCTTTGGGGCCATCATAAAGCTTTCAGTTGGCAGTGGCACTTAGCTTCACCAGCCGAAGTTCTGTCCGCATTGTGTGGTAACGTGTCATGTCATGCACAGGCCTTCTGTCTGGCAGTACTGTGGGTGATGTTGTCCTTTGAGCACCTAAATGCAAACAAGCAAGAAGAACATCAGTAAAAAGTGGCATTGTTGTAGTTCAATTAGTAGTATGAACAAACAATATCATTTAGAGTGGTCACTGGTTATTGGTTAAATAATAAACAATACAGTTCATCCATTTGAAAAACCACACTAACATAAATTTTATGGTGCATACTCAGGAAGGATAAGAAAGAGCAACAACAACATACAGATGTAGCTATTTGGTTTATGTGCCTCACGTGGGATGTAGCACTCAGGGTGGTGCAGCTGACAAATTATAATTGAATGATCCTTAGCAAATAAATGCTGTTGTGCACCTATAGCAGACATGGAGTTGTACATTTTTAAAAAAACTAAAAAAAAAAAAAAAAGTAAATTAACAAAGATGTCAAAACATTTAATTTTTTTGATATAATTTAAAACTAAAACAAAAAAATGAAAACATACAAAATAGTAATGAAGAAAAAATAAAAATTGAAAATAGAATTAAAATTAAAAAAAAAATGTAAAATTACTTTTTTTATAAAGAAGTGGAATTACCCTCAAGGATATCATTTATTAAACTGCTATCTCATTTCTCAACCATCCATGCAAGCCTATGGCAACGGGCCACACTGGCTGGATGCACAAAATGGCTGCCAGCCAGTGCTACATGGTTATCAACAAGAACAACAATGAGCAAGAAGGCATTGAGAGAAGACATGCAGACCGATGGCAAATGCACACTGGCTGTCTACACAAAATGGCCACCAACCACTTGATGAAACAGCAAGCAAGGAGGCATAGCCACAGCATAGTGATAGGAAAACAACACATGCAGGCCTATAGCAAAATCACACTGGTAGGCTGCACAAAATAATCAAGCAGGACGCCTAGAAAACAAAAAAATACATGCAGGCCTATGGACATTGACTACACGAAATGGCCCCTGGCCACATGGCATGGGAAACAAAGACAAATGTGGGCCTAGGGCAAACACACACACACACTGGCCAAAGGAGGCATGGTAATACAGAACACACAGCATTAATTCAGTAATGCCAAAAACAACAAGAGGACACAAGGTGCCCATTGAAGAGCGCTAGATGACATGGAGAGCCTAACACTGGGAAGCCAGAAGACACTGAGAGTTTGAGAGGGAGGGCCAGAAGACATGAGGAGAGTGAGGTAGGCAACAGACTTCATTGTGATTGCATTTATATAGCAAATTACTGCCACTAGCTTGGCCTCATAGTGCTGTTCCCTTGTCAAGGACACAGAGGCACATGCATATACTGATGGGAAAGATGTTGATTCATAACACCTATATGTAGCTATGTTGGTTCCACGTCATCTGGATGCACAATATGCTCTGGTTGTGTTAATGCAGTGTTAATACAGCATTTAGTGACAAACATAAAGTAGAACTGGTCCTTTAGGTAGTATTAAGGAGGAGGACATGAAGGGCAACAGGGTCTACGTGGGGGCTGCAAAAATAGAGAGCTAGAAGGCAGCATTGTCCTCCATTTATTTGTTTGTTAGTGTGTGCATGAAAGTGCTGTTTTGATGCCCAGAACGTGTGCTCCAAGTATGGTGCACTCAGTGACATGCGCAAGCTAAGTTACAACATTTTAAGGAGTTGCACCATAAAACATACCAGTGTTGGTACAGGATGATGTTGATATTAGTGAAGTGCCTGGAGATGTAAGGTTTCCATGGTTGAGTGACAGAGAAATTGGACAGAGGTACTCAAGTCTCATGGTTCATTACAGCTTGGGACGGGTTATTGTTCCCAGGTGGATCATTAAGGCTCAACGTGCAGCTGGCACCTCATTGTCAAGTCACGGTTTATGGTTAAAGAACAGTTGGTCAAAGTGCACACTAGAGGCTTCACAAGTGGTATACTTTGTGATGCAGACCTGGGGACATACTAAAATATTGGTTTCAATGGAGAAGCCCTTGCCTCATAGTTGAGGTTAGTGGAAGCTTGGGCACCCTGAACCTTGCTGAACCTTGAGTGAAGGCTTGGTGTGATGGCACATCACAAGATATTTGACAGATATTTGGAAGTGATTTAGGATTTCAGAGAGGGACAGAAGACATGCACAACAAAAGGAAGAGCATGAAGGGTTAAAGTGTGTTGGGGAGTAGTATGGAGCTTCAGGAAGTCTGGATTCATGAAAGGGCATTTGCCTTCTTTTCCACAATTAAAAGAGCAGCTACTCTTCGGTAAGTGGAATGTACAACAAGCATTGACAAAGCCAACAAGCATCGCGGCACCAACGCTTTACTTTAAATTTAAAAGTAAAGTGCGGGTGCTGCGATTATACCAAAAGTAAAGAAATAGATTTTGTTTTCTATTTCTTTACTTGTGGTATAAACGCAGCACCCGCGCTTTTCTTATAACATTAAAATTAAAGCGCGGGTCCCGGGATTATAGCAAAAGTAAAGTAATAGAAAAAAATGTCTATTTCTTTACTTTTGGTATGATCGCAGCACCCGCGCTTCAAGCCAATGCTTAATGGTGAAAGCTGATCACATGCACGAGCGTGTGGTCAGCTTTCAAAACCCCATGCAAAAGGGCTCTCCCTGCGCGAGCAGTGTTGCACACTGCAACGCAGGCGTGAGCCCTAAAAATGAACAGGGCTAAAAACGTTCACAACAACACACTTCCTTTCAAAGCCATTAGACCACTTATAAACTGTTTGCAGAAAAGAAAACGTAAGATACCACAAAAAAACACAAATAATATTTACATCTAATGCCATACAGGGCCTAAATGATGTTTACATTCAAAAGACACCGCAGAAACAGTTGTTTCATGCACCCATGGCTTTTACTGGGCCTACTGGCTGGAAAGACTATTGGCAGACTAGGCCACATAGTGAAATAAAAGAATCCAAGCGGTTCAGAATCGGGGGTACCGACGGACAGAGCGGGGCCTCATACTCCCGAGCGGTTGCCGGGTGAGGTGAGGTCTTCTCCCACACAAGGCTGGGAAGAAGACATGCTTCTCTCCCTCCAGTGGACATTTAGTCATCTAAGTTCCTGGTAGATATGTAACTTTTTCTTAGTACATTTTTGTTATTTCTCACTCGAACACATATTTTTCGGTTGCAGTAGCTATTCCATGTCCAAGGTCCTGAAGAAAGGAACTCCCCCAAAAGGCTGAAACATGTCGACCGTTCTGCACAGCGCCACAGGGTAGTCTTAGTACTTGGCGTGTTTTTAACTCTTGACACATAGACTTCTATTTGAACTTTCTGCTGAGTCTGAGTAGTCAATTTTATTCATCACCATCACTTGAGCACTGCACTTTATCAATACCACTCTACAATGAACATCATGGCTAGAGTACTGACATTCTTTCCCGCACCGGCATTGTATGGTCGGATGGGGTGTTGAATGATCAGCAAACCCCCACATGACATAAACTCCAGCAAAAGGGTGGGCTGATGGGATTGATACTAGCCTATGGCACTTGCTCACACATGCACCCTACTTTTTTACAGTCATCAGTATAGTTGCACACTATTCCTAGACCTGGTCTGCTCTGTTGTGTTTTTTTGCATCTTGACAATAGCGGAGCGAGCAGACAGGTCGTAAAATATTCCCCTTGACCCTCTACACACATGATTGTTTTATTATTATTAATCCATGAACTCTCCCTGCCCAGAGCAGGTTTTGGGACTTGCACAGCTAAGCTCCTGGAACAGCAACATTTTTATGTTCCACCATTTTTGTTTTGGTCATGCTATATATATATATATATATATATATATATATATATATATATATATATATATATATATTACCTACTGGCGGTCGCCAGTAGGTATATATAGTTAGGATTTTTTCTCTATGGGTTTTTTGAAAATTCTATGTCTAATAACTTTGGCGTTTGTGGACGGAATTGGCTGAAATTTTCAGGAAAATGGCACATTTCGTTTCTGAGCAGCCCCTGAAAATTGGGGGGGGTTCGTCCAGGGGGGGTCGAGAAAAAAGGGGGGTCCCAAAACGTGTTTTTAACATTGAGTTTTCCATAGGGCGGTTGGCCTCACTTTTAGCCCGAACGGCTGAATGGATTTGCACGAAACTTGGCAAAATTGTAGGGACTGGTAGCCCGATGTGCCTTTTGTAGGTCTCAATATATGTGCTCCAGTGGATTTTGAGAAATTAACGTTTAAAAAAAGATATATATCTGTAACAGCGGACCGGGCAGCGCTCCAGTTCGCGTACTTTTCGCGCAACGGAGCTTTGTGAAGCGAAGCTGATTGGTTCTCCGGCGTCTGTCAACATTCCAAACAGTCCGTAGCGGCCGCCATCTTGTCTCTCGGTAGGATCGAGAGACAAGAGGAGGCGAAAGGGAAGGGGCAAATGACGATAAGGGGGCATAGTAGATCCTCCCTGACCTCTTAGGTTTGATGTACCATTTTGCCAAGTTTGGTGTAATTCCGTTCAGCCATTCAGGCTGTAGACGTATCTAAATGTCAATAATCGAACGGCTGAATGGATTTGCACGAAACTTGGCAAAATATTAGGGACTGGTAGCCCGATGTGCCTTTGCTAGGTCTCAATATATGTGCTCCAGTGGATTTTGAGAAATTAACGTTCAAAAAAAGATATATATCTGTAACAGCGCTCCGCTTCGCGTAGTTTTCGCGTTACGGAGCTTTGCGAAGCTGATTGGTTCTCCGGCGTCTGTCAACATTCCAAACAGTCCGTAGCGGCCGCCATCTTGTCTCTCGGTAGGATCGAGAGACAAGAGGAGGCCAAAGCGAAGGGGGAAATGACCATAAGGGGGCATAGTAGATCCTTCCTGACCTCTTAGGTTTGATGTACCATTTTGCCAAGTTTGGTGTAATTCCGTTCAGCCATTCAGGCTGTAGACGTATGTAAATGTCCTATGGAAAATTGCATGGGGAAAACACATTTGAAAGTGTTGAAATTTAGAACCAATTAAAATGTTACTTTGGTTTTGTATTTGTGTGTGATGAAAGTTAATTGGTTATGTATATATGTCAAATGAGAGGAAGCCACAGCCATTTTGTGATACTACTGTCTGAGGTACATTTGTGAGGAATTTTTGGTGGTGAATTTCTGGTGTTTGATTTACACAGTACTAACACTTCTCCTACTTTTAAAAAGGTGAGTTGTTAATTTGTAAGGGGAACTATGTTGTACACTTGAAGATAATTTGAAAAATGTTTTCTGTTATTTATTTGCAGTCCTTCTGTTATACTAAATACTTGATAAAGTTAGTTTTATATTATGTATTACTAAAAACGATAAATGAAAGTGATTATTTTTTTCTGGAATTTACAGCAAGCAATTTCAAAATAAAATGGCTCACAATGAAGAGACCGTGGCAATTTCTTTTGAATTGTCCACTACATTGATTGAAATTGAGAGCACCAATAATGAAATATTGTCACAAGGAGGAGATGACTTGTATGATTCCATTAGATTGATTGAAATGGACAGCACCAATAATGAAATATTGTCACAAGGAGGAGATGACTTGAATGATTCCACTACATTGATTGAAATTGAGAGCACCAATAATGAAATATTGTCACAAGGAGGAGATGACTTGTATGATTCCATTAGATTGATTGAAATGGACAGCACCAATAATGAAATATTGTCACAAGGAGGAGATGACTTGAATGATTCCACTACATTGATTGAAATTGAGAGCACCAATAATGAAATATTGTCACGAGGAGATGACTTGAATGATTCCACTACATTGATTGAAATTGACAGCACCAATAATGAAATATTGTCACAAGGAGGAGATGACTTGAATGATTCCACTACATTGATTGAAATTGACAGCACCAATAATGAAATATTGTCACAAGGAGGAGATGACTTGAATGATTTTTTTGATCAATCTGTTGATGGCGAATTTATTGAATGTTTGGAGACCATAGAGTTACAAGAATCATCATTGCAGACTTTTCATGAGGAAATTGCTGATGAGGACATGTTACTAGTTCTTTCAAATTTAGAAAATTCTGAAGAATAAATTTATATTTAGAAATCAAAAATTGTTTGAGACATTATTCATTTTTATTTTTAATTTATGAGGTTGTAGCGAAGTGATTGTAGTATAAAATGAGACTTATAGTATAGAGTGCAACATTTTTATGTTACATGGTAAGTTTACTCATATTTACTTCCCTTCTGCCACTATATTATCTCCAATGTGTATTTGACATCTCTTCTTCATCTCTGGCCTCCTTTCTCTCACTGTGTGTCTCCGATGCATCTTATCGCTGCTGTTTTGTGTAATTACAGAAGAGAGTAAAATAAAATAGTTCGGAACGTGAAAAGGGGGCAAAGTAGAGTACCCCTCACCCCCTAGGCCTTTTCAGGCGGTCCCAAAAGGATCAGTTTCTGCTTTCCTGAGAGATTATGGTATGAGTTCCATATACCACAATAATTTGCATTACAACATGCAAGATAACTATCTCCTATTACCAACTTTTGGAGATATTCGCGCTAAGCGCGAATATCTCCAAAAAGTAACACCTGCCCTGAGCAGTTCTTAGCCATGTTATCCAATGGGAGGTGGATAACATGGCTAAGAGCATTAGCTCGGTAATGCATGAATATCGCTGACTTTTTAGCGATATTCATGCATTGCGGCCGTTTATTATCGCATTTGCGATAAACCTTGATAATAGCAAGGTTTATCTTCGATAATTTCTGACGATGCTTAGCGGTAAAAAATTCGTTGGTAAGCATCGTTAGCGATAAATATCGCTTAACTTTGGTAATATGCACCAACGTCTGTTAACGTTCGATTCGAAGGAAATGAGGAAGTGTTGAAAAACATTGTTTGCGCCATCTTGCCTTTTTTGAAATGCCACACTTTTGTCGTGCACGGCAGCCATTTTAGATGCCTTGACCAGACCCACTCTCTGCACGCTGTCGATTCGTAGCATGGCTCCCCACCCTCGCAAGCATCTTCCCCAGGCACTGGTCACCCCCGCTCTCTGTCTTATGCATGGGCAATAAACCTCCCCCCATCTGCGCTGCTCTTCCCTGAGAATGACACTCTGTGCCCGCCCGACACCTCCCTTTCGCCCTATTCACTACCGCACCCTCTGACACTCCTCTTCCTCTGTGTCCGATTGTCCAGGCTATCAGCTAGCCCTGCAGATGTAGTTTATGGCTCCAGCTGTAAAGAATCACCCCTCTTCAAAGGAGTTATAGTAGATCAAGGCCCACACCCGATGAGATCCGTCACACCACACGTGTTCCTACTATCTGAAAACCATCCTGTATTGTGATTGGGGAGGGGACCGAGCCTGAAGCGGAAGATTCCAGGAATGACTCTTTGTACATCAAAGTTTTTACAATTATGTGTCACATTAAAAATATATAGCACTCCAACAAAGTAGTAGGAATATAAAACTTTAATAACATATAAATATATACAACAAAACAAAAACAGTAAAAACATTTAAACAACGAAGAGACCGTGGCAATTTCTTTTGAATTCCTGATGAGGACATGTTACTAGTTCTTTCAAATTATGAAAATTCAGAAGATGTTGCCTGGGGGTGGGTCGTCAGTAGCAGTCTGTTGTGCGAATAGTTCCTAGGCAGCAGAACGCGCTGAAATCTAGATGGCACGAAAGTGATGTCTAGTAAGTTGCCGCCCAGCAAATAACGGCGTGGGGCGCCGCGGGGGTGAGTGAGTCCAGTAGGCACCACAGCTATTCTTACCGGCATTGCAGAATTACTGCTGGGGACAATGCCTGTGCTGTAGCAGGGTCACAGCAGAAACAAAAAGGATTCTGTTGAAGATGTTGTTGGTTTTCAATTTGAAAACAGTTCTGGTGTCAACTGCTATGCTAATGTAGTGGTTAATGTTTTGTTTTCTCTAGAAAATGTAAAAGAGGGGGAGGCAGTCCAAAGTTCCGTTAAAAGGGCAAAGGAAAGGATCGGTGGTTTGAACTATCAGTCAAAAAGGGGAGGGGGTGCAACAATTTTTCCTACCGGGTCACACTGTGCTTTCACCGGAACTGAGGTCTGCAGGATTCTAGTAATTCAAAGTGAGGCTGGCGCCAGCATGGGAGCGCCGACGTCCCGCGGATACAGTTTCGTCACTCCACGGGCGATCATGGCAGTCATTCCCCATCGGGGGTCGGAGACTCCCGCGGCTCCTCTAGAATCTTCAAGGTCGTGGAGGACTACGGTGGTGGAGTCAACCAGTGACCGGGCCATTTCTTTATGCTGGGCCCGCTCTTGCCAGGTCGACCGCCATTTTGAGAGTTCGGTAGCTACTGGCGATCGCGGGGTCAAATGAGCGGACGGGCTCCACCCTGCCGGGCGAGACGTTGCAGCATGGCCACAGTGGAAGAAACCTTTTCCGGGCGCCTGGAGCGCTGAGGGTGCAGCTGGGAAGCCTCCACCTGGGGAGGCGGGAGAGGCCTGTTCGCACCGTCTCTCCCTCCCAGTGCACCCCACGGCGTTTCGCTTGAGATTTGTTATGGCCGGACCAGGCGATGAGGACGAGGGGGGGGGGGTCGGAGGCATGTGCAAGACATCCCCCCCCCAGTGTTGTCGCAGCCATTATTCAAGAAAGAAGAAGTGTCCCGTCCGTCTTCGGGCCGGGCTTTCGGTGGATGTCGGCCGGACGCCCCTGGCTCTGGCCCCATGAACGGGTTCCTTGGTTTATCGGCTGCAGCCGGATCCCGTCGGCCTCGGCCCCCCGACCGTTGGTGGCCGGACCGGAAGAGCATGTGGCGGGACTACCTGAAACTGTCAAGGGCCACCGCGGCCGGACTGGGAGAGAGAGGGGAGGGTCGAGGAGATATTCCCCCCCCTGCAACTCTTCAGCGTTGTAAAGGCAATCCCCTGGCCGGGTCCCGCTGGCCTCGGCCTCTCCTCCGGCTACACCCTACGTTAGGATCTCCTGGCCGAGGCGTGGCAGCAGGACCCGCCTTATATGGGCTGCTCCCGGCTGGGCGTAGCCGCAACCCTGCCCCACCTTGGAAGTTTCCAGAGTGGGGGCGGATGTTCTACTGACCTGCATTTTCCCTAGTCTATCGATTTTTTGGGCGTGGCAGGCGGTGGGACAGCGAGGGGTGATTTGGTTTCTCTTACTGTTTTTCTGGTCTCTCACCACTGGCATATTTTAACGTTTTCTTGTTTCTAGGACATTAATAGGTTTTATCATTACGTTATGTTATCGTTTCTTTGTTCGTTGTTTAATAAAAGTTCATGTTCATCAGTGGCCTACTGATTTTCGTTTTCCTATTCTTTTCTTTCCAGGTTGTTTCATGCTAAAGTTTCTGTTAACAGGATACAGTGATCACTTCGTTATTATTGCATATGTCCTTTTCACTAGGGGTGCTCTCTGGTCGGGCCAGATGACGTATCTCTAGTAAATGGTCCGGGTGAAACAGGTGCATCAATCAGTGGGGAGTAGATAGGCATGACAGATTACAACGGGGGAGAAAGGTCCGCATTACGTACCCTTTCACTATTTGCAAAGATTTTCCTACGTATATTTGCAAACAGGGAATACCTCCAAAAAGAACCAATTCCCAAACAGTCAATGTTTGGGGAAACAATCAATCAATGAGGAACGAAATAGGCACGACGTGTTAAAGGTTTGCGTTACCTACCCTTCACTATCTGCAAAGGGAGAGAGAATATTCCTATTCTTCCTCGTTTGCAGGCAGAGAAGATTCTTAAGAGAACCAACTTCGAACAATTCAATGCTCGATTCAAACAATCAACAAGGGGTACTGTGAACACAAATGAACGGCGCTTATGTACATACACATTGGTATTATCAACAGGTTGTTCCTAATGTTTCTATTTTAGGGAGGTCAAAAAGAGATCCCATTAGTGGCCTACTGATTTTGCTCGATTCCTTTTGTTTTTTTACACGATTTTTCGCTATCTGCAAAGACTAAACAGAGTATTGCGACTCTGTGCTTGTTTGTAAATAGAGAATGAACCAAATAGAACAATCAATCAAATGGAGAGAGAAGCAGGCACGACGGATTACAACGGCGGCAAAGGCCTGCGTTAACTACCCTTCACTATCTGCAAAGAGAGAGTACTCCTAATAGAAATGAGGGGTGGGGGGCAGCATTCAAAGCAGATCAGTGTGCATAAACACGAAAATGTTTTTACTTACCACGTACTTGACATTCGACAGCTTATGATATTTGCTATTAAAAAACCATTGAAATTCACTGAAAAAACCATAGGTTATAGACCATATATAGTTAGGAATTAGCATTTAAAAAACCTTATTTTACTCACACAAAACCATTGAAATTCCATATATAGTTAGTTGCACTAACTATATATCGCGCACCCGCAATCCACTGCTGATCATGTCACATATTACATCATTCATGACATGGTCAGTGACATCACTGATGACATCACTGATGACATCTCAAATGACATCACTGATGACATCACTGATGACATCTCATTTGACATCATTCTTGTGCTAATACGATAAACCTCTTCAGACTCTAATATAACCTTAGATACACTCAGTGTATACAGACACTCACACACTGCCACTCATCCATGGAGTTACTCACACACCCAGTCAGTCATGCAAAGAAACAATCTCACCTCCATTTCTTCAACTATACAGTTAAACACACCTTACTTATTGAAACATATACTAACACATATTTACTCTCTTATACAATCCCTGATACAAGTTCACAATGATCGATACAACCACTCACTCATTCAGTGGCTCTCATGCACAGTTATTTATATATGCCAACTCTCACATGTACTGTGTTTTACATATGTACTTACTATGACATGTAGCATTGAGATATCCATTCACTCATCAATACACTCATGCACACAGTCAACTGCCCATGTAGCTGTTTCCACATGCACTCTTGAACTCATACACCTAGTGAATAAACTGCTCACACATCTATGCATAGAGTCACACACCTTCCAGCCACCCCCACACAAACTCAATCTCCCATAGAAATACTTGGGCAACCAATTAATAACACATATAGCCTCTCGTATAGCTAATGATCAACACATGCAGCAGTTTACATCACAACAGACATAATGATGCACAAATTAAGACAGTTTAGTCACTAACCCATGCATTCAGTGAGACACATTTAATCACTCACTCATACAGTCAGTCACGCACCTACTAAATCCTTCATCCAGACACTTATACATCCACTCATTCTTCAATATGTAAGACATATTTTAACTTTACAGAAACATACAGTCACTGGATGTTGTCATCAGTGATGTCATCAGTGATGTCATTTGAGATGTCATCAGTGATGTCATCAGTGATGTCACTGACCATGTCATGAATGATGTAATATGTGACATGATCAGCAGTGGATTGCGGGTGCGCGATATATAGTTAGTGCAACTAACTATATATGGAATTTCAATGGTTTTGTGTGAGTAAAATAAGGTTTTTTAAATGCTAATTCCTAACTATATATGGTCTATAACCTATGGTTTTTTCAGTGAATATATATATATATATATCCAAAACAACAGGTTGCCCATGTAGAGACACCACACACAAAGGGGATTTGCACACAATCCGCAGGCAGCGTTGAGGTTAGCAGGCAGCAGACGTTTCCAAAGGCCATACGCGCTTCGAGCTGTGATTAGCTCTTGATCACTGGCAACAATGAGGCAAAAGCAGGCTTCATTAGAACACCTGATTTATTACACATTAAAGTCCCGCCCCTGTGGGCGTAACATACAAGGCATGGTGGTACTTGTAGTAGGACTAGTAGTTCTTTACCCATGTGGGCTCCGCTCTTGCTCCAAAGTAAAATAATATTGTTCCTTGTAAGGTGAAAGGCAATACCACTTGCTTTCCTCTGCTAGTATCACCCTGCGGCTCAGGCCCCCTCTGCCCGTTGAGCGCTCGTACTTACAAGCACTCGGAACCGCCATTCAGGCGTCGGGGCGTCTCCGCGGCCGGACCAGCCGCTCATAAATCCAAAACAACAGGTTGCCCATGTAGAGACACCACACACAAAGGGGATGCGCACACAATCCGCAGGCAGCGTTGAGGTTAGCAGGCAGCAGGCGTTTCCAAAGGCCATACGCGTTTCGAGCTGTGATTAGCTCTTGATCACTGGCAACAATGAGGCAAAAGCGGGCTTCATTAGAACACCTGATTTATTACACATTAAAGTCCCGCCCCTGTGGGCGTAACATACAAGGCATGGTGGTACTTGTAGTAGGACTAGTCTTTACTCTCGTATAGCTAATGATCAACACATGCAGCAGTTTACATCACAACAGACATAATGATGCACAAATTAAGACAGTTTAGTCACTAACCCATGCATTCAGTGAGACACATTTAATCACTCACTCATACAGTCAGTCACGCACCTACTAAATCCTTCATCCAGACACTTATACATCCACTCATTCTTCAATATGTAAGACATATTTTAACTTTACAGAAACATACAGTCACTGGATGTTGTCATCAGTGATGTCATCAGTGATGTCATTTGAGATGTCATCAGTGATGTCATCAGTGATGTCACTGACCATGTCATGAATGATGTAATATGTGACATGATCAGCAGTGGATTGCGGGTGCGCGATATATAGTTAGTGCAACTAACTATATATGGAATTTCAATGGTTTTGTGTGAGTAAAATAAGGTTTTTTAAATGCTAATTCCTAACTATATATGGTCTATAACCTATGGTTTTTTCAGTGAATATATATATATATATATCCAAAACAACAGGTTGCCCATGTAGAGACACCACACACAAAGGGGATTTGCACACAATCCGCAGGCAGCGTTGAGGTTAGCAGGCAGCAGACGTTTCCAAAGGCCATACGCGCTTCGAGCTGTGATTAGCTCTTGATCACTGGCAACAATGAGGCAAAAGCAGGCTTCATTAGAACACCTGATTTATTACACATTAAAGTCCCGCCCCTGTGGGCGTAACATACAAGGCATGGTGGTACTTGTAGTAGGACTAGTAGTTCTTTACCCATGTGGGCTCCGCTCTTGCTCCAAAGTAAAATAATATTGTTCCTTGTAAGGTGAAAGGCAATACCACTTGCTTTCCTCTGCTAGTATCACCCTGCGGCTCAGGCCCCCTCTGCCCGTTGAGCGCTCGTACTTACAAGCACTCGGAACCGCCATTCAGGCGTCGGGGCGTCTCCGCGGCCGGACCAGCCGCTCATAAATCCAAAACAACAGGTTGCCCATGTAGAGACACCACACACAAAGGGGATGCGCACACAATCCGCAGGCAGCGTTGAGGTTAGCAGGCAGCAGGCGTTTCCAAAGGCCATACGCGTTTCGAGCTGTGATTAGCTCTTGATCACTGGCAACAATGAGTGGTGCATCTCCCCCATGGAACCCACTTGGGGAATAGAGGAACTTTGCACGAACATTCAGCGGCACCAACTATGGTTTTTTTATGGACTTCTATACCCAATATGCACTGAGGCAAGAAATCCCACTGGGGCGGGTCTTAATGACAAAAAGTCCACACAGCTGCTGATGTTTTTGTGAATAGCCAGTGAACAAGGGCGGGAGCCCGAAATGCATTTGGCAGTTTTTCATGTGAGAGAGATGGTACGCTGTGCCTGCTGCCTGAAATAAAAGATAGAGACATTTACCAACTGTGTCGGCGTTTCCTAAAGGGCAACCTTTTGTTTGTGAATGTTAATGCGGCGTGCCTCGTCGCGGAAACGCTCCGCCGCCTGAACAGCGGACCTTGGCACTTGAAGAATCGGGTGCCAGCAGGAGTTGGTGAATCCGGTATTTTGGGGTCGGATATTGGCAGGTACTGTGGTGCATCTCCCCCATGGAACCCACTTGGGGAATAGAGGAACTTTGCACGAACATTCAGCGGCACCAACGATGGTTTTTTTATGGACTTCTATACCCAATATGCACTGAGGCAAGAAATCCCACTGGGGCGGGTCTTAATGACAAAAAGTCCACACAGCTGCTGATGTTTTTGTGAAGAGCCAGCGAACAAGGGCGGGAGCCCGAAATGCATTTGGCAGTTTTTCATGTGAGAGAGATGGTACGCTGTGCCTGCTGCCTGAAATAAAAGATGGAGACATTTACCAACTGTGTCGGCGTTACCTAAAGGGCAACCTTTTGTTTGTGAATATATATATATATATATATATATATATAAGGTATGTGGTGCTCGTAAATCGAAATGCGCAGCAACAGCAGCAGCAATCGCCGTCGATCCAAACAAGAGCAGCGAGACCCAAAGAAAGTGCAAATAGTCTTTTTATTGAGTGCTAGCCCAGCACCAGTCCGCCATGGTGATGGTGATGTCATTTGAGATGTCATCAGTGATGTCATCAGTGATGTCATTTGAGATGTCATCAGTGATGTTATCAGTGATGTCACTGACCATGTCATGAATGATGTAATATGTGACATGATCAGCAGTGGATTGCGGGTGCGCGATATATAGTTAGTACAACTAACTATATATGGAATTTCAATGGTTTTGTGTGAGTAAAAAAAGGTTTTTTAAATGCTAATTCCTAACTATATATGGTCTATAACCTATGGTTTTTTCAGTGAATATATATATGTATATATATATATATATATATAAAAATTCTGCTTTTCCCGTAGGGAAGTTTTTTCCTCATGCACTCCTGTGTGACGAATTCAAAAACCACACCGGGTTTTAAGTCAAATTACAGTTTCTTTATTCCAGCAACCAGCAAAACCTAACGCGTTTCGGTCTCTACGGAGACCTTGCTCACAGGTTAGTGTGTTTGACAGCATTTTACTTTTAAATAAAGAAAAAAAGAGAAAAGGGGATGGGAACCCTTTCGAATTACATCACTTCCTGTAGGTTATACAGGCATTCTGGGACATGTAGTTTGTTAATTTTGTTCACAGATGGCGCAAAACATTAATTCTTAAGTCTTATTTCGAAACATGCATATTTTTTCAAATTAAAATTATTTGTACCTTGTGCATTTAACTCATGCATTTGTATAGCAGTTGAACCATAAAGGAAAATCAAATTTCTCAACACAATCATTATTAAAGCCCTCTAGTGGGCAAACCCATTTCACCTCAAGTTCATTTGACGATTTTTGCGATATTGCACGAGTTCATCAATTGTAAATTTGATTCATACATTTCAAATAATATGTGCTTAAACAACTAAGATAAACAATAATTCAATTGCCGCCCTCTAGTGGGCAAGGCCATTCTGCACCTTAAATCATTCTTCAGCGTTTAACTGTGTAATCCAACATGTCCTGAATGAAGAACATTTTGTGAGAATAAATTTGTGAATTGATACTGAGTGGGCATCAGTCATTCTCTGATAAGTGTGTAAGTGCAACTTTACAGATGGCAGTGTAGTTCTTCGTCCTGATTGTGCCCGAACGGGCTCAAAGTGCGGAAATTCATAATGTGTTTAGACTCTTTTTGTCTCATCACCAATTCACGATCTCCACCTCTTCGATTCGGTCCAACACTTTCGATTCCGTAAAAGATTAAGGATTTCCAATCACCTTTATGTTCCTTCTCCATATGTCTTGCCATGGCATTGCTGCGATCAGAATTAATTGTGGCACGAACATGCTCCAAAATCCGAAGTTTAAGTTCTTTTTTGGTGCTTCCAATATATTTCTGGGAGCAAGGGCACTCAAGGGCGTAAACAACAAACTGAGTTTTACAATTGATTAATTGTTCAATTTTCCAGGTTTTTTTGTTTGCCATTTGTATCTCCTTGGTTGTCTTAGCAATGCAACATACTTTGCATCCTGAGCATTTGTAGAATCCTTTAGGTCTCCGCCATGCTTCCGGTTTCTTTTGTTCCTGAAAATGACTGTGAATCAATTTGTCTTTCAAGTTTTTTGCCCTATGATAGGTCACATTTGGGTGATCTCCTACAATTTGAGATACTGTAGGATCCATGTGGAGAATATGCCAGTTTTTTTTGAGAATCTTTATAATGGCTTGGTTGGCCGTTGAGTGGGTGGTGATGAAGCGAATTTTGTCTGATTCATCCTCTGTTGATTTTTGTTTGTCTACCAATAAATCAGTTCTTTTTATCATTGTAGAGCGATTGGAGGCAGTTTGTATCCAAGCTGGATTGTATTTCCTTTTTAAAAATCTGTTCCTGGCTAGGTCTTTATGTTTTTGTCCATCCTTTTCATTTGAACAGATTCTTTTGATTCGGAGAAACTCTCCATACGGGATATTTTGCAGAAGGCTAGATTGATGGAAACTCTGGGCATGTAAAACCGCATTTGTCGCGGTGCTCTTCCGGTGCAGTGTAGTGTGTAAAACATTGTCTTTAACGAAGATCTCCGTATCTAGAAACACAACCCTAGAGTCACTGATAGTGTAGGTAAAATTTAAACCAAAATTGGAATTGTTCAGAATTTCAAAGTACGTTTCAAATTCCTCATTAGTTCCTTCCCAAATGAGCAACAAGTCATCTATATATCTCAACCAAGCTATGGTTTTTTGAACCGCTTGGTCGTTTTCTGATCTCCATGCCCAAGTCTTTTCCCATTGCCCCATTGTCAGGCAGGCATACGACGGACTAAAGGAAAAGCCCATCGCGGTGCCTTTAGCTTGGCGATAGATTTCATTTCCAAATAGGAAGATGTTTTGCTCCAGGCACATCGAGATCATCTCCAACAGCATGTTACTATGATCAGCCAATTGTATGCTTCTGTCTTTGAGGAAGGATTTACATGCTTCCATGCCAATTTTATTTTCAATGTTGGAATATAAAGATATTACATCCATTGTAATCAATTTGTACGTGGGTTGCCATGGAGTGTCCTGTAGTCTTCTCAGCATATCACCAGTGTCCTTTATGTAAGATGTTAAGCCCTTTACATAGGGCAATAAAAAGACATCAATGTAATTGGCAATGGGCTCTAATAATGCCCCTTTGGCAGAGATTATTGGTCTTCCTGGTGGTCTAGTGGCATGTTTGTGAATCTTAGGCAGACTAGACCACTGGTGATATGCTGAGAAGACTACAGGACACTCCATGGCAACCCACGTACAAATTGATTACAATGGATGTAATATCTTTATATTCCAACATTGAAAATAAAATTGGCATGGAAGCATGTAAATCCTTCCTCAAAGACAGAAGCATCAAATTGGCTGATCATAGTAACATGCTGTTGGAGATGATCTCGATGTGCCTGGAGCAAAACATCTTCCTATTTGGAAATGAAATCTATCGCCAAGCTAAAGGCACCGCGATGGGCTTTTCCTTTAGTCCGTCGTATGCCTGCCTGACAATGGGGCAATGGGAAAAGACTTGGGCATGGAGATCAGAAAACGACCAAGCGGTTCAAAAAACCATAGCTTGGTTGAGATATATAGAAGACTTGTTGCTCATTTGGGAAGGAACTAATGAGGAATTTGAAACGTACTTTGAAATTCTGAACAATTCCAATTTTGGTTTAAATTTTACCTACACTATCAGTGACTCTAGGGTTGTGTTTCTAGATACGGAGATCTTCGTTAAAGACAATGTTTTACACACTACACTGCACCGGAAGAGCACCGCGACAAATGCGGTTTTACATGCCCAGAGTTTCCATCAATCTAGCCTTCTGCAAAATATCCCGTATGGAGAGTTTCTCCGAATCAAAAGAATCTGTTCAAATGAAAAGGATGGACAAAAACATAAAGACCTAGCCAGGAACAGATTTTTAAAAAGGAAATACAATCCAGCTTGGATACAAACTGCCTCCAATCGCTCTACAATGATAAAAAGAACTGATTTATTGGTAGACAAACAAAAATCAACAGAGGATGAATCAGACAAAATTCGCTTCATCACCACCCACTCAACGGCCAACCAAGCCATTATAAAGATTCTCAAAAAAAACTGGCATATTCTCCACATGGATCCTACAGTATCTCAAATTGTAGGAGATCACCCAAATGTGACCTATCGTAGGGCAAAAAACTTGAAAGACAAATTGATTCACAGTCATTTTCAGGAACAAAAGAAACCGGAAGCATGGCGGAGACCTAAAGGATTCTACAAATGCTCAGGATGCAAAGTATGTTGCATTGCTAAGACAACCAAGGAGATACAAATGGCAAACAAAAAAACCTGGAAAATTGAAGAATTAATCAATTGTAAAACTCAGTTTGTTGTTTACGCCCTTGAGTGCCCTTGCTCCCAGAAATATATTGGAAGCACCAAAAAAGAACTTAAACTTCGGATTTTGGAGCATGTTCGTGCCACAATTAATTCTGATCGCAGCAATGCCATGGCAAGACATATGGAGAAGGAACATAAAGGTGATTGGAAATCCTTAATCTTTTACGGAATCGAAAGTGTTGGACCGAATCGAAGAGGTGGAGATCGTGAATTGGTGATGAGACAAAAAGAGTCTAAACACATTATGAATTTCCGCACTTTGAGCCCGTTCGGGCACAATCAGGACGAAGAACTACACTGCCATCTGTAAAGTTGCACTTACACACTTATCAGAGAATGACTGATGCCCACTCAGTATCAATTCACAAATTTATTCTCACAAAATGTTCTTCATTCAGGACATGTTGGATTACACAGTTAAACGCTGAAGAATGATTTAAGGTGCAGAATAACCTTGCCCACTAGAGGGCGGCAATTGAATTATTGTTTATATTAGTTGTTTAAGCACATATTATTTGAAATGTATGAATCAAATTTACAATTGATGAACTCGTGCAATATCGCAAAAATCGTCAAATGAACTTGAGGTGAAATGGGTTTGCCCACTAGAGGGCTTTAATAATGATTGTGTTGAGAAATTTGAGTTTCCTTTATGGTTCAACTGCTATACAAATGCATGAGTTAAATGCACAAGGTACAAATAATTTTAATTTGAAAAAATATGCATGTTTCGAAATAAGACTTAAGAATTAATGTTTTGCGCCATCTGTGAACAAAATTAACAAACTACATGTCCCAGAATGCCTGTATAACCTACAGGAAGTGATGTAATTCGAAAGGGTTCCCATCCCCTTTTCTCTTTTTTTCTTTATTTAAAAGTAAAATGCTGTCAAACACACTAACCTGTGAGCAAGGTCTCCGTAGAGACCGAAACGCGTTAGGTTTTGCTGGTTGCTGGAATAAAGAAACTGTAATTTGACTTAAAACCCGGTGTGGTTTTTGAATTCGTCACACGGGAGTGCATGAGGAAAAAACTTCCCTACGGGAAAAGCAGAATTTTTGTAATCGCAGCAGGTCCTGCTGCGCCTCGCGTGCACCGCCCTAGAGCACCCGGGAGCCTCCGAACTTGGGCCAGACTGAATTTTATATATATATATATATATATATATATATTCACTGAAAAAACCATAGGTTATACACCATATATAGTTAGGAATTAGCATTTAAAAAACCTTATTTTACCCACACAAAACCAATGAAATTCCATATATAGTTAGTTGTACTAACTATATATCGCGCACCCGCAATCCACTGCTGATCATGTCACATATTACATCATTCATGACATGGTCAGTGACATCACTGATGACATCACTGATGACATCTCAAATGACATCACTGATGACATCACTGATGACAACTCAAATGACATCACTGATGACATCACTGATGACATTACTGAGCACATCACTGATGACATTATTCATGTGATAATACGATGAACCTCTTCAGACTCTAATATAACCTTAGATAAACTCAGTGTAAACAGACACTCACAGACTGTCAGTCATCCATGGAGTTACTCACACACCTACTCAGTCATGCAAAGAATCAATCACACCTCCATTTTCTCAACTATACAGTTATACACACCTTACTTATTCAAACATATACTAACACATATTTACTCTCTTATACAATCCCTGATACAAGTTCACAATGATCCATACAGCCACTCACACATTCACTAGCTCTTATGCACAGTTATTTATATATGTCAACTTTCACATGTACTGTGTTTTACATATGTACTTACTTTGACATGTAGCACTGAGATATCCATTCACTCACCAATACACTCATGCACACAGTCAACCGCCCATACAGCTGTTTCCACATGCACTTTTGAACCCATACATCTAGTGAATCAACTGCTCACACATCTATGCACAGAGTCATACACCTCCCAGCCACCCACACACACTCAGTCTCCCATACAAATACTTGGGCAACCAATCAATAACCCATATAGTTACTCATATAGCTACTCATCAACACATGCAGCAGTTTACAGAACAACAGACATAATAATGCACAAATTAAGACAGTTTAGTCACTAACCCATGCACTCAGTGAGACACATTTAATCACTCACTCATACAGTCAGTCATGCACCTACTAAATCCTTCATCCAGACACTTATACATCCACTCATTCTTCAATATGTAAGACATATTTTAACTTTACAGAAACATACAGTCACTGGATGTTGTCATCAGTGATGTCATCAGTGATGTCATTTGAGATGTCATCAGTGATGTCATCAGTGATGTCACTGACCATGTCATGAATGATGTAATATGTGACATGATCAGCAGTGGATTGCGGGTGCGCGATATATAGTTAGTACAACTAACTATATATGGAATTTCATTGGTTTTGTGTGGGTAAAATAAGGTTTTTTAAATGCTAATTCCTAACTATATATGGTGTATAACCTATGGTTTTTTCAGTGAATTTTCAAGGTTTTGTAAATGCTAATTCCTAACTATATATGGTCTATAACCTATGGTTTTTTCAGTGAATTTCATTGGTTTTTTAAAAGCTAATATCTATAGCTGTAAAATGTATTCTTCTTTAAATCCAAAAATATATTTTATATGTTTATTAATAATTTTTTTAAATATTTTTTTTGTTTCGCTCCCGGTCCGCGAACCGGGAAGCTTCCCGTTAGCTCAATTTAAAGCCGCGACCCGGTCCGCGAACCGGTAAGAAATCAACATAGTGACGGTATCGCGTTGCCGCGTAATGCGTCTTATGACGTACTGCGTTAGCGCACCCGGAAGTGCCCCGGGGCGCGGACCGAGGCGCGAAACGCAGCTCCCCGGAAGCGATCCGCGGCGCGAAAGCGCGACGTATCGCCTTGCCGCGAAATGCGTCTTGTGACGTATCGCGTTAGCGCACCCGGAAGTGTCCCGGGGCGCGGACCGGGGCGCGAAGCTTAGCGACCCGGAAGCTAACCGGGGAGCGTTCCGCAGCGCGTAACATGAGCGTGAGAGGTCATGTGACTTGTTAATAAAACTTTTCATTGGTTCATTTCACTTTTGGTTTCATAATTATGGAAGGCTAGGTCAGGTGACCTAAAAATAACACTTTTCATTGGTTGAGAAGTATTGTTTTTTCCAAATGATGAAAACCCCTCCTTCTTTCCTCACTCTGACTTTCATCATTGTGAGAGGAAGACCTATTTTGCTTGTTGGAAGACCTATTTTGCTTGTGTGAAAATGGCTTCATTGGTTGCTTCAGCTGGTGCACCCCCACCACCACCTCCACCTCCTCATGGGAAGAGAGGACCACCTCCCCAGGTGATTACCAACACTGAGGAGGAAGATGAAGAAATGGATGAGGAGGGAGAAGAACCACAATTCCTGGAAGAGTTGCCTCGGGTTTCCAGAAAGAAAGCCAGTTTCATCTGGCAGTTTTTTTCGATGCCTCATGGACAAAAAAAAGTCAACGCGAGGTATGTCACCTGCCTCATATGCAAGGAACAATTGTCCAGAGGGACGGACAAAAAATACAGTTATGGTAATCACACCATGCATAGGCACATGACGAGGAAACATCCCCTAAATTACAGCCGGGCGGAATTAAGGGATATGCTGGACAATCCTAGACCAACTCCTGTGGCCAGACCAACAATACCGGTTTGATTAACACCAGAGGAGGCACGGGAAACTGTGCCAAATATCCAACAAAATTTTGGGCATATGATACATTTATGTATGCACTGTCGTGCATTATTAGCTTGTGGCAACATGAGCATCAATGCACTCAACCTTGCATATGAACACCATGATTGCCCTAACCGCCCCCAGTAATTTTTTTTTGCTCCTGTTGAGCCCTTTTCAACGCCTGTTTTTTGTTGTTTCCCCCCCCCCCAAAAAACCAAAAAAATATAAAATCGTTCAAAAAATACAAAAAAACTAAAAATAAAAAAATATATAAAACAACAAAAATATTTAAAAAAAAGTTCTTTTCAGAACTACCTTCCCTATCAAAAAAAATTGCTACAATGTTTAGCACTCTGGCAAGCTCTATTTCTTTTGGTTCGCTCCCGGGTTAGCTTCCCGGTACGCGGACCGGGAGCTAACCAAAAAAATTTTTTTTTTAAAAAAGTGTAAGTATAAGGAAAGTAAACAGAGAGTGATGTTAAAAGAAAGACAGCTATAGGGAGTAAAGAAGAGATACTGTTTAATAGATCTATTTACCGAAGAAAAGACAGAAGAGGGTATAATTGTGAAAAACAAAATAGGTAACGAAGTGAAAGAAAAACAAGCATTGGCATAGCCAATAGGTCTCGCCTTTGGGACCTTCTAAGTATTTAGTTATGCAGCATAATATCCTTGGTGCAGCAACATCAACTGTTGCATGGCTAAACACGTATAAGGTCCCAAAGGCGAGACCTATTGTCTATGCCAATGCTTGTTTCTTAAGTAGTATTGCAATACGTCTGACTCTTCCATGTGAAAAGATCTTATCTTGTGCTCTAAAGATTGCTAAAGTCTCGACAGAGAACAGGCTAGGCTGTAAGTAGGGTAAATTGCGCTTGGTGATCTGTTTGAGGGAGCGTCTGCTTTGCCTGGTGTCTTTGGAGAGCAATTTTGATTGGTATACTGGACAATGTTAGTTTTATTGGTCCAGTAGACAATTAAACTGCTGCATGACCACACTGTGTGATCCTGGGCACACTTTACAAATCCTACCTACCATCCAGCGGCTGAAGTGCAAATTGTAAAACCTTTTAGCTGGGCACAATTACAGTGTCATTGCAGGCACACCCTGTGTGATCTTGGACATTTATCACATCTCAAAGTACTTTTAAATGCTTGAGCTTGGGATAAACCCTAGAAAAATACTCTCATGCATTTGACCTACCCAGGTGTTTGCTGCTACGTGCTTGATAAGAAATAATGCAACACACAATTGCAACTTCTGTGCCCCTTCCAATTAAACACTAGAAATCAGAGTTGTAATTAGTCTCTAGAATGAGTAAGATGCCCTCCAGCCTCCACTTGAAAGCAGGGGTGTATAGTTTGAGGGGAGTGAGGGGGGGGGCGAGGGAGGCATGCAATACTTTAACGCAGGTAAAAGTGTCCAAAGTCACACCATCTGCCCACTAAAGAGCGGCTCACAGTGGCCGGCTGGCCCGGCTGATTAGGGGAGCTGTTGGTGCCGAGCCTGGTGGGACAGGTCCCAGTTGTGCTCTGCCGGGCTGCAGGCAGCTCAGTTATTAGGCAGCTGGTGGCGTGGGGACCACTGCTATTCCGTCTGTAATGTGCCCGAGCCTCCCGGCAGGCGGGGGGATCACAAGAGCGACCGCTCCCACCCTCGGAGGCTAATTAATTGGCAGAACAAGAGCGCATTAAGGCGGATATAGGAGGGAGCCCTGTGCTGGCACCTTCTGAGTGTATGAGCTAAAGGCAGGTGGTTGTGTGTTTCAAATGCCTCTCAGACTACAAAACGCAGCGAATGCTACGTCCAAATCTGAAATTAGGAGTGCTCGTGTGCACGTGCCTAGGTATGTCTATCTAAGTGTGTGTGCTTCATAGTAATAGTCTATGTGTCACTGCATCTTAGACTGTGTGCCACTTTAAGCATGTAACAGTGTGAGGGTATGCACTACTGCGCTTGTGAGTCACGCTGTTTGCGAGTGGGTTTGTACCTGACAATTACTGACCTTGCAGTTGTGTGTGACTCACTCTGTGTCTGTGCCACTTTATGCGTGTGCATTTAACCTTGAGTGCCTGTGTATGTGGAGCGTGATGTACTGCGTGTGTGTGTGCGTGTGTGTACAGCGAGTTACTGTATGTGGCCTACTGTGAGTGTGCGTGTGTGAGCCACTGTGTTTGTGTGCGTGTCCCACGCTGTGCTGTGTATCAAGTAGTGAAAGAGTGATCAGTCAGAGACACTAAGAGTAATAGAGACGGAGTGAGTGAACAAGGGTGAGCAACTATGAGAAGAGAGGGACTGAGAAAAGGAGTGGAAGGAGTAGAGTAAGTAGGTAATAGAGAAAGGAATGAGGGAAGTAGCAAAGGCAGGAAACTGAGGATTAAAGAAATGAAGCAGTGGAACTAATAGTAGTTCAATGTGATAGAAATGTAACGAAAACAGTACAAAATATTTACCTTATAATTGTCGTTAAATTACTCACTTTTTGTTTTTATACTTTCAATCTGTGAAAGAGAGAACAAACATTTGAAAAATATTAAAACATGTATTTAAAAATTACAAAAGACAAGGGCAAAGATTGAAGGACAAACAGTTTTTCAACAACTTTGACACTTACAGAAGACCCCCTACACAGTCCTAAAGATATACATTTTAAACTAACAGTATCTTGATGCAGATGAAGTGAGGCCTATCTTAAAACATGGTGCATATTTTGCATTGCTGTTGTTTCAGAAAAGTGTTGCAAGACACTAACATTTTAAATAATTGCTTCAGGATGCCAATAAGATGTCTACTATCCAGAGTTTTGTTTCAGGTGAGGCCTACTATGGGTTGCAGATGAAATTTCGAGTTGTTGAAGAGAATAGAGGACATAATACATGTGAAGGTCTACCAATGAAGTGAGTCATGTGCACTGCACTCTTCAACAAAGTCCAAACCTCCTATGTTTCCCTGGACAGACCTAAACTTGATCTGCACAATGTGATTCGTAATGATAGGAAACACAGGTGATGTAATTGAAATACGTGCAATTTATTTTGCTCATTTCACAATCACATCACTTGTGTTTCCTTTGCTTAGGTATCTCATTGTGCAGATGTAGTCTAGCATATGAAAGAATACGCAGAAGTGCAGCACTGCATGCAACAACTTTGACACTTAGAGAAGCCTCACCTTCTCCATGCCTCCTACACAGTTCTACATATACATCATAAATGCAAACAGTACAGAATTAATTATACATGTTAAATGGTTTATTTTTGCTGTTCTCAGAATGTATCAAATTTCACTAAAAACAGTGACTTGAAGGTATTCATCATGTAACAGCGGGGAAAAAAAACACAATCAAAATGATTGTGTTTAAAAAACCCATACAACATCTGAAATCAAAATTCAGAACTCCTTAAAGTTAACTTACTTTTCATGACGTCCAAGGATGTCCTATGAACAGCTTACACTCTTTTGTGCTGTTATTACTTTCAGCCCGCCACTTTCTGAAAGAAAATCTCCATCGTTTTTAAAAACACGTTACATGCAATAAATGACTTCTTGCTCTCTACCACAATTTTCCACAAGGCCAAATCTGGTCAGAGCCATTTATAACTCTTGGATTTCTTGTAAGCCAATCCCGTCATTTGGCATTTCCGCAACTTTCAGAATTAAAATGTTGAAGATCATTTTCACAATCCTGGAATAGTAATATCTTCCCCTTCTTGCTCAGTCATGTTCTACTTTTCCTATGACACTGATAGAAGCAGACTTACACTACCTCTATGACTACTACAATTATTTAATTCTCTACATCACTTTTAATCACAAAGCAATGTAAAACAGTGGACAGCATTGCAGACTTACATTCCCTCTACTCCATGTTTTGATTGGCTGCTTCAATTAGTTTATAAAAAGAAACCGTTTTTCTGAACTCATTCAAAGTGCACGTATTTCTCCATAATGTCCAGTCCTATGGTTAGAAGTTATGTCTCTGAACTACACTTATCCTCAAGGCCAAATTGTGTAGGAGCCATTAGAACTTCTTGAAATTCCACAGAGCACGTCCCGAGATTATTTCCCTAACATTTTGGTTTTAAAAACACCAGGTAAGAGTTTTTAAGGTCATACGGCAATTTTTTTTTGAAAATTAAAACAGAATCATTGCAGAATGACCAGCCATTTCTAGACTTTAAATAAGCTGTGTAATGTCCTGATGTTATTGAAGGGCCGTCATGATATATAATTGCTGCAGTTACAAAAGTCCTTCCTGATATTGACAACTGCGAAGCTACAAAATTTTTAATTAAAGTTGTCAATTTTGTTCCATCAGGCCTACATCGTTGGAACATTAAAATGACATACTGGCCATATGTTCGTATAAATAATGTGGACATCATTTCAGATTTACATTGGCTACACTCCATGTTGTGATCAGCTGCTTTTACTAGCTTATTAAAGGAGACTGATTTACTGTCTGGCAAAGGTAAATATATAAATCTTTCTGAGTCTACACTAGTAGTACTTGATACCATACAGTTCTCGCAGTCATGCTGCCATTGATAAGAAAGCCCAAACAGCTGATCTACATCTACACCTTCAGCATGTAATACATCAAGCATATACATTAAAAACTCCTGACAATCTTGCTGAATATTTTGAGAGAATTGTGTTTGGCCTGAACATCTGTCTAACAGATTTCGAATTTCAGACACACTTTCTATGTTTCTTCTATCAGTGGTACATTTCTCTAACACAGAATTTAACAAACTGCAAAATCTTTGATCAGAATTGACCACAATCTCTTCTTTTACATTTTTTAGAGAAAACAAAACATTAACAACTACATTAGCATAGCAGTTGACACCAGAACTGTTTTCAAACTGAAAACCAACAACATCTTCAACAGAATCCTTTTTGTTTCTGCTTGTAATTTTAGGTTCATTGACTTTTTGTCTTTTTGCTACAACCTCCCCAGTATTGTTCTCATTTCTTCGTTTCCGGCCTACCACACGTTTCTCAAACAAAGGATACTGAGGCAAATGTGGCGCATACTCTCTTCTTAACCTATTGTATTCCTTAACACAATCTAGATCCGCACAAATGTTTGTGACATCACACTCAATCAAGTACAATCCCGATAAAGTTCTAACTCGTGACAATGCCACATATGCCATACCCTCCTTGAACACAGAACTGCCAATATTCACCAATGCACTGTCTACACTTAAACCTTGCGATTTATGAATTGTCACCGCATATGCCAAGCAAACAGGAAACTGCTTACGGCGAACATATAAGTCTTTTACAAGCAAAAATCTAGCAGAACAACGAGCAATTAGCTGTACTTCCTCAATGCCATCAAATTTAATTTTTAAAAATTCAATTCCATCTCTATTTCTGTATTTCACAAAATCAACAACATTACCCATTGATGCATTTACCAGACCTCTTTCAACATGTAAATTCCTTCTTAAAATTATAAGGCAGTTCAAGCACACATTCAGAGTCTTTTCAAAACCTGCAGTTTTAGATATACTCTTCTCTAATTAATCCAATTTTGTTTTCAGATTCTCAGACAAAATAATTGTTGATCCCATATGCTCTACTCTGTCAATAGCTTCCAGTTTCACAATCTCTTGCTTTTCTAAATGCAACATTTTGTTGTTGAATTTGGCACATTCTGCAAGAGTTGGCATCAAACATATTCCAGATTTCTTCTCAGTAATTTTCTGAAAAATATTCTCAGGCACAACATCTTGTTCTGGATATAAATTTGACAGTAATCGTGCATGTAAAGCTTCTTTCCCATGCTCGGTCACTTTTCCAATTCTAACATCTTGTAGAATAGTCTTGTAAACTTCATCCTTCGCCTGACGCATATTTTCATGCAGTTCAGCATAATTGAAGTCTAACCATATATTGACGTTGCCAATGCTGCCTAGGCACTTCCTGGTATCTTCATACGTGAGCATTTTGAACACAGGTTGCCCTTTCACTGGTGTCAGCTGCAGAAGATCTCCGAAAACAATGATGTGTTTGCCACCAAATAACACATCATACTCTGTTTTGAGAACTTCTTGCATCCTCAAATGCACAAAGGCAAGCATGACATTGGAAACCATGCTTACTTCGTCAATGATAAGAAGTTTCATTTTCCTCAAGATTCTTGAAACTTCAAAACAAGCATCTCCAGATAGCTTGTGATATTGTAATTTGTTGTCATGCTCCACTGGCAGCATCAGTAAATGATGTAAAGTAATCCCTTTAATATTATGTGCTGCCAGTCCAGTTGGAGCAGTGACAACACAAGACAGCGATGACTCTGTCCTTTCCTGCAAATAGCATGAAATTGCTTTAATGAGGAAACTTTTTCCAGTTCCCGCTTCTCCACTCACGTACAGTCGGACAGGCTTCAACGACGTACATGAGCACTCTTTCTTATCATGACTTAATCCATGATCAATTTGCATGGTAACTTCGTCATATATTTTCCTCTGCTCAACGTTGAGTTGTCTTTCCAACTCTTCTAAGTTAACCGCATCCTCTTGAGCATGTGCCATGGCTCTTTTCACTTCATTCATAGCAGTGGCAGCTTCATTTTCGATAACAGGTCCTCCTAGTGGATCCTGACTCAATGAAGCAGAACTCTGACTGTCCTGAGAACTGTCTCTGGCAATCTCGGCTGCAATCGTTGCTTCCTGCTCAATTTCCGCATTCAACATTTCTACATATTTGGGAAAAGCAGGACATTCTATGGTCTCCTTGGCGGCATTGAAAGAGTCTTCGTAACAGAGGAAATCTCCAAGCAGTTCCTCTTCTGCACGCCAAGGCTTGAAAAGTTGCAAAAGTGCTAAATAGAAAAACTCCTTTTTTTCAGGAGATTCACCACTCAATTTTCGATGGTTTACCAAGTGGCATTTTCTTTGCTTGACCAGACATCCCTCACTTCCTATTACAGCATACACTCCTTTATCAGTATCTTCTTTGATGTTCCTCTTGAATATGTAATTTTGCAGAACCTCATACAGAGAAACATTCTCGAGGTGACTGCTTCGATTTGGATAATATGTATCCAACATGTTTGTCTTCAAAATGTCGGTACTGTTTGGCTCCTTTTCCGCCAAATACTCAATTTCCCGCACAGGTTTGAGAACTCGATTACGCGTTGCTGCAAGACCAAGACTCGCCCAAACGATACTCCTGGACTTGGCATAGAGACTTGCTGAAGACAACCGGTCAGAACATTCGTACGCTCCGATTTCTCGATGCGACAACATCTTCAGACTGAAACTGTACAACTTCTTGCTGAGGCTCTTTTCATGGGAAATGTCCTCCCACATATCCTTCAATTCTGTCTTCTCTTTTTTGGTGATGTAAGACGTCACATACCGAGCCACAGCCATACAGTTATCAGCCACAAACTGTATATCCATGTTAGCATTCCACATGGACAAAATCACCGGGTTGTAGTCGTTGATGTACTTGGACTCTTGGTTCCTCTTCAAATTGTAAGTGTTTTTAGGTGATTTCTTCATGACATTGTGTCGCAGCGAAGACATCAAACTGTTTACTCTTCCTTTAGAAATCACCGGTCGTGGAAAGCCGAAACGACATTTAGTGTAGAACTTGTCCTTGTTTCGGAATTTACGACGGCAGTACTTTCCACATCGATGGCTTTGGAAACGCAGAACTTTTTCTCTTAGGCTTTTCTTCTCCTTTGCGTTTGGAACAGCACACGTAGAATACTGTTGGATGAAACTCATCACTGAGTCTTCTGGATCCGTTCCAAATTTAGGTGCATCCTTGATCCACAGCAACATATGTATATGAGGAGCACCTCTTGCTTGGTACTCCTTTCTCCAGAAGAAATCCAACACCTCTCCAAGAGGTGGATTCTTCTTATTCATGATGAAAGACATCATAGCTTCAAATCTATGATTGAAGTACCTACATACATTGACTGGATCCAAAGAGCACAGTTCTCCAGGTGTCTTGAATTCGATGTTATCTACGTTAGCATTTGCCTCTCGTAGAAATTCAAGTAAGTCTTCCCAGCCATACTCGGCACAGCTCAGAGTGAGGAACCATGTGGGAGTACCTAAGTTCCTCAGCATACATTTTAAATCACCATGACGACGGTACCAGTACTCATTAGTACCACGCTGACACGCCATGAGATTAATCAGGTGAGAATCCAAAATACTGTCTTGGACATTGACTTTATCCATAAAGTCACTTGCCGAGATGTTTTGCATGTGTATACCACTTTTCAAGATGTGGTTCACTGCATATGACAGTCCAGACAGATCGCTTTCAAACAGGAGATGAAACAAATAAGGAATGCATTGTCGAAACCTAGCATCTCCTGCATACAATCGCAAAGTCCGGTATTCAGAAGCAGGAATTTGATGAGGTCGCTCATCATATCTTCCTCCCTGACCTGTTGGAAAAAGCTGTGGGAAACACCGAGCTTCCAAACTTTCCTCCCAAACACTAATGGGACTCCCTTTGGCTTGTTTCATTTGAAACAACTCAATAGCATTCCCCATGACTTCCTTGGAATGCAAAGGATGAACACTATAATGTTCATATATTTCTTCACTAGTAGAGGGTTCTACTTTCTCAATTTGACCAGCACACAAATCGCTATCCTCTTCCTCACTTACTTCCTCTTCTGCAACATATACATTCTTATAGTATTTATTTTTTTTTTTCAAATACAATGTTGCCTTTTTAACTTTCCTAACATCTACTAAATCTTGCCATATTTTCTTATTCTTTGTCGGAACCCCATTAACTAAGATAACCAGAGGTTCCTCTTCCACTTTTTCTACTCCAATTGTGTTAATGTTTTTCTTCAAATCTAGAGGCAAATAAACAACTCTTCCCTTTAATCCTCTCTGTAAATCTGATGGAGGCAATTTCCCTGTCTTTGGCTCCATTCTTACAATAGCCTGAAAGGGATGGATACTTTGAATCAAAATAGATTCATAAGTATTTAAATCCTTCAATTCAGAAGGAATCTCAACCAATTCCAGATTATTATGAACTGCTCTAGCAGGCATCTGGTTTTGATTTAATTTGCAACAACAATAAGTACACACACGTTGATCCAATCCCAAATCAAAACAATTTTCTACCATCAAGTATGTTGCAAAATCCTTCCATTCACTATTATTTTCCCTTTCACTTTTTGCATATAAATCCACTAACTTAGTCTGATTCTTATAATAAGTGCGTCGACAACACACACAAGTGAAATTAGGCCTCTCACTTGATTTCACCTCAAACGTCGCAATTTCCCTCTGGAAATTATCTGTACTGGAAACCTGTACACTATCTTCCACATGACCCTCTTCTTCTTGCTCAATTTCAACATTCTCCTCTTTACTTCCAAAGTAACAAAACTCAATTTCTTCACATATATTCTTCACATCTATTTCAGAACCATGCAAAAGAGCAGCGCATAATTGTTTAAGCATAATTGCTGGACTCTTAGCATAATACAACATTCTAACTAATTTCCTCACTTTGTTATGATGCACTGCTAGCATCCTGAAATGATGAAAAACACTCTGGCATACTCTCCTGGAAAGACAAGCCAGTGAATGTCCATGCAAACCTGTCACTTCTCTTACTCTGCAAGGATCTAATTCTTGCAACAACATCATTTTCTGCTTCAAACTTTTCTTATTAAATGACCGTACAAAATCACAAAGCAAATTGATGGAATCCTGTCGCACACTGCAAATACTACTACACTTCCAGGTGTACACAGGACCCTTAGCACGTCTTCCTAAAACCTCATTACCTAACACCTCTTCTGCCTCTGTTGTCACAAGTTTTTCTTTTTCAACTGGACAACCATCTTTCACTTCATAAGCACGACCACTGGTGTCAACTGCATGCACCAAATCATTATCCTGGAAATAACTCTCCTCATTAAAAAATGCCTCACAGCTTGAACTATGCATCCATTCTCCAGAAAAAACTTCACAAAAATTACTACGATTAACTATTCTCTTCCATCTACTATTTCTTTTGAAATCAAAAATTGCCTTGTTTAGCTTCCTAATTCTATTGATTATCAAAATAAATAACTTACGTTTAATTTCAAATGCCTGATCAATAACTTTCTCAACTTTTTTTTTTGTCTTATAAAAAACCAGTTTCTGTTGACCTTTCTTAATATTTTTTAACAAATTGCCAATTATCCTGTTCCGGAACATTCGTTTACGAATCTCCCTAAACTGTTGTTTCCTTCTACTATCATGCACAGAGTTATCTCTTGCTCTAGCAGTAACATTTTTCATTGGCCTTTCTTTTCCATTTGATTTCCTTCTCGTTTTATGGACTGAAACATTTTCTGTAGTAATATTTTTTTTACTACACATATTTCTTATAAATTGTTTTGTGCTCTTACCCGGTGCTTTCTTCGTGACTTGACAAATCTTTTTGTTAGAGGACTGCTGCGTGTTTTTTTTCACCTGCTGTCTTTGACGTTTTGCAGCCTTTCTCTGTCTTTCTATTGTAGGCATGGTGAAATCTTGAAATGATCTGCAGTTGAATCTGTGGAAAAATATAATAAATAATGTTATTAACCATTATTACCAAACAGTAAATCAGTAACAGTGATAAAAAACTTAACACACTACTTGACATTTTAATTAGAAGATTTTTTAGTCGTTGGCAAATTTACAATACAGAAATACCAGAAAAGAAATGACATTTATATTTATGTTACCTATGCTATTTTATATGTGAATCTGATCTAATTTTATGAGCATATTTTAATATTTTATTGAAGACACTACACATAACCTGCTTTTGAAGGTGTCTTTATTTTTAAATTAAACGGTTTACCTTTTTACTTTTTATTACCTATAAAATTTAAAAATAAATGTTTATATTTCCAAAGGCTCAAGCAGGTCAGCTTCCCATCCTATATCATATAATTCGGACAAATCTGCATCCTCATCACGCTCTTCTTCATCCTCAGGATTTAAATCATCCAAGGGATCAACATCCACTGATGTTTCAATTACAAGTTCAATGATGAGGTCAAAATCAACTGATTGCAGATTGTCGCTCATGTTGAGGTTGTCTTTATCTTTAAAGAAAGATAACAACAATGAGATGTTGCAGAGTAAGAGACAAATCTCACAGATTATAATAGTAAAATTGTTTAACAAGAGAAACATTTTGCAGCTATTATTTAGCCATGTCCAGCGATGCTGAGCAGGTGAAGCCTATGTCTAATCTTTCACTGAACAGGACTCATCTCTTCTTAACCTTGGATAAGGCTCACCGACTCTGTGTCCCCTGCACATACTTAAATGTAAAGGGGCAGATTTATGTTAAATGGCACATCCCCAGGCATGCACCAGTTAACGTGCACCACTGCTCTGCCACCCATGGTGTGCCGCATTTACAATCAGATAGGAGAAACCTGCGTCAAAACCCTGCGCCTGCTTGAAGCAGGCATAGGTCTTGACGCAACATTGTGGAGATGGTGCACCCCTGAGCCTTGCTGGTGCTGCATCGCACTTGCGATACAACTCCAGCAATGCGCCACCTTAACGGCACAGATGCGTCAAGCATCTGTGCCGTTTTTGCCCCATGCTGTGCCGCATTGTAAATGCAGCACACCATGGGTGGCGGAACAGCGGCGCAAGATGACTGGCACATCCCTGGTGATGCGCCAGTCATCATAAATCTATCCCTAAGATTCTTATCTTGTTAGAGATGAACTGCCATATGTATCATCAAAATATTTTGCATTTCCTAAATAGCGAATTTTAAGGAATAAATAGAGATTCTTTACCATTCCCAATTTGCGATGAGCAAATTGCTAATTGCAAGTTACCCATTCATTTCCATGGGCTAGGAGGCTCATAGGAATGAAGGTTTAATTTGCGATTAGCAATTTGCTCATCACAAATTAGGAATTTTTCCAAGGGTGCAGGGTTGTTTCAAGAACACCCTGCTGCACCCCTGAAAAAGAAATTTGGGGGCATATGGCACACATACATGCCCTAAGGGCATGTGTTGGCGTCATATGGGACCTTTTGTTTTTTTTTAAAAATTACCACCAATTTACCACAATAGTTTCCAAATCCTTAATGTCATTTTTTACATATTTTTTGTTTGATACATTGCATTTAAGTAGTCACAAAATTTGCAAATCCTTCAGTGCAATTGCAAAATAAGGAATAGCAAATTTTGCTACTCCTTATTTTGCATCAAACTTGTTTGATACATACCATTTGTCTAATTAACATTCGCAAAGGCCAAAATTCGTAGAATTTTGATCTTTGCGAATGCTAATTAGCTTGATACATATGGCCCCAAGTGAGGCCTGTCTTACGACATGGTGCATCTTTTGCATCACTGCTGCATCGGTTTCATGTGGTACGTTTTTTTTACACCATGACATATCTGCCTAAATGCATCAATTTGTAATGTTGTCGCCTCATAGCAAATCTTTTGCACCGCCGCTGCATCATAAAAGTGACGCACAGTGGCACAAAAGAGGCATACACCTATCATAAATCTGTCCCTAGCATTTTAAATGATTAATCCAGGATGACGATAAGGTGTGGCCTATCCAGAGGTTTGTTTAAGGTGAGGCCTACTCAGGATTGCAGATTAAAGTTACGCTTGATGAAGAATACAGAGGAGATAATACATGTAAAGGCCTACCAATGAAGTAAGTAATGTGCACTTTATTGCGCCAGTCATCATAAATGTATCCCTAAGCTTCTTATCTTGTTACAGATGAACCACCATATGTACCATCAAACTATTTTGCATTTCCTAAATAGCAAATTTTAAGGAATAAATAGCAATTCTTTACTATTCCTAATTTGCAATGAGCAAATTGCTAATTGCAAATTACCCATTCACTTCCATGGGCTAGGAGGCTCATAGGAATGAAGGTTGCAATTTGCGATTAGCAATTAGCTCATCACAAAATAGGAATTTTTTCAAGCGTGCAGGGGTATCTCAAGAACACCCTGCTGCACCCCTGAAAAATAAATTTGGGGGCATATGGCACACCTACATGCCCTAAGGGCATGTATGGGCGTCATATGGGACCTTTTGTTTTTTGGAAAAAAATGCTTTTTGAAAAGAATTCGCAATTTACCACAAACTAGAAGTTGGTGGTAGTTTCCAAATCCTTAATATCATTTTTTACATATTTTTTGTTTGATACATTGCATTTAAGGAATCGCAAATTTTGAATTAAGGACATTTTAAGTCATTTCCACATGTGCAGTGTTTTCAAATTATGATTTGAAAATCGTTTTTGGGGAAAAGTAATGGTTTGCAAATTTATGACAAGGACATAATGGTGTATGCTTCTCTATAAGGCATTTCAGTGTCTCTGATGTCATTTTTCCCATATTACATTATAAGACCTTTCCCCATGGAGCACATTCCTTGTAAATATGCTCCCACCTGTGCATGGCGAATTTAGATTTTGACTGTTTGAGTCACATAGCCATGTTAAAAGTGACCCAAAAAAATTGCAAACGTTTTAAAAAAACACATTCATGTGTCTTAAGGACATTTTAAGTCCTTTCCCCATGGACAATGTTTTCTAAGTGACGCAAAAGAGGCATACACCTATCATAAATCTGTCCCTAGCATTTTAAATGATTAATTCAGGATAACAATAAGATGTGGCCTATCCAGAGGTTTGTTTAAAGTGAGGCCTACTCAGGATTGCAGATTAAAGTTACGCTTGATGAAGAATACAGAGGAGATAATACATGTAAAGCTCTACCAATGAAGTAAGTAATTTCTACTTCATTGCGCCAGTCATCATAAATGTATCCCTAAGCTTCTTATCTTGTTAGACATCAACCGCCATATGTATCATATAACTATTTTGCATTTCCAAAAAAGCGAATTTTAAGGAATAAATAGCGATTCTTTACCATTCCAAATTTGCGATGAGAAAATTGCTAATTGCAAATTACCCATTCATTTCCATGGGCTAGGAGGCTCATATAAATGAAGGTGCAATTTGCGATTAACAATTTGCTCATCACGTCCTTAAGACACATAAAAGCGTTTTTTGATTGCCTTTCCTGCATGGTTGGGTCACTTTTAACATGGCTATGTAACACAAACATTCAAAATCTAAATTTTCCATGCACATGTGGGAGCATATTTACAAGCAATTTGCGCCACAGAGAAAGGTCTTACACTAAAATGAGAAAAATAACATCAGGGACAGTCAATTGCCTTATAAAGAAGCATACACCATTATGTCCTTGTCATGAATTTAAAAACAAATCCTTTTCCCCAAAAACGATTTTCAAATCATAATTTCAAAACACTGCACATGGGAAAATGACTTAAAATGTCATTAAGACACATAAAAGCATTTTTTCATTGCCTTTCCTGCATGTTTGTATCACTTTTAACATGGCTATGTAACACAAACATTCAAAATCTAAATTTTCCATGCACATGTGGGAGCATATTTACAAGCAATTTGCGCCACATAATTCATAATTTTCTCCTTAAAGCACACTATTCTCTATCTAAATTAAAGAAATATTTTCTCACCTTAGCAAATACTTTGAGTTTGAAAACAGTCTCAGAAACACACCAATTTGTCTTCAACAGAGCAAAAGGTATGCACTCCAGAGTCTGCAGCTATCAAAAGCACAGAAATGCTATAATTCTTCACACATATTTCTCATGTCACCCAATCAAAACTCTTCCCTCACTTTTTTTCAAATGAAAACCCTTCCCCCCTCTGCCATTTCATGCCTTTTCTGCATGGCAACCACCTCATTGGAAGACTTCTGGTGTTTGCAAGTTCACACAACTTTGTTGCAATTGAACTCTGAACTCTCAGTGCACCTGCATATCCAGTGCATTCTTTCATTTAATGATTTTTTATTGACCATTCAAAATACATCTTTCAAAGAACACATCCGTGCACCCTAACTTTCTGTTTTCAGCAATCAAAATCCACCAATCACTGTTACTGCTTCATGAACACAGAAACTCCACAGTTTTTTTCATTTTAAACTCTCATTTTTTCAACTGCCATTTCATTGCCACACTTCATCTGACTGCAGGAGAACCTTCTCTCACCATGTTTTCTGTCTGGATTGTTGGACATAGTTATATTCACTGGGCTCAAAGGTACGTTGAAAACAGGAAATTACCTAACCTCAATTTACAAGATGTGGAAATTAAGTGGTTTGGCCACAGAGGATTAAAATGTCACCAATTGATACCATTGGTGAAAACCTTTATGCATTTGCCCAAACCTGACCTGTTAATTGTGCACTGTGGAGGTAATGACTTGGGCACTTTGACTGGGGTAGGTCTGGAAATGCTTTTAAAGGACACCTTTGAGCAATTGATGGCACTTTTTCCTCAGACTGCCTTGGTATACTCAAATATATGCCAAAGACAGGAATGGAGGTGGTCAAACCAATTTTGTCCACAAATTGAGAAGTCGAGGAAGCATGTAAACAAATCTGTTTCAGCTTACATGAGAGACCATGGAATGGGCTCCCTGTACAACAATAACTTGCGTTACTACATGCAAGATATCTACAGAGGAGATGGAGTTCACTTCTCAGATGAGGGCAACAGAGTTTTCACTCTGAATTTAAGAATGTGCATTGGTACCTACTTATAAGTACCTAAATGTACCATAAACCCAAAAGCTCTTCTCAGAGCTACCCTACATCTGATCACTCACAATTATTATTTTACTCTAACATTTTTCACTAATTTTCAACAAAGTACGCTCCCTGGGGCGCTACCCGGTACGCGAACCGGGAGCTAACCTCGCGAAATTAAAAAAAAAAATGTTTTTTTTTCGCACATATGGGCCTCCTCAGCCACCCTCACAAAACCTAGGGGGTCAAGATAAGTCTACCGTGCCCCCTTCTACCTATTCTGAACATTATTTGCCCTCCATCTTGTATCTTAATTCGACCGAAACACAAAATGGTGGACTCCCGTTACGCTTAAGGTTCGCGTACCGGGGCGCTCACCGGTTCGCGTACCGGGTCGCTCCCTGGGAAGCGCACCATCAAAAAAGGTGGGAAAGTAGTTCACAGAAAAGCCACTGGAGACAATTTCACCAAATATAGATTAGCTCATACTACATACCAATCCCTACCATTTTCACAAATTTGATTGAAATTCCATTTAACCATTTAGCCTGTAGACCTCTCTAAATACCCTGAGGTAAATTACTTCACAAAACACATCTGAAGTGTTGGAATTGACAACCAATTAAAATGTTACTTTCATTTTCTACTTTTTTTACCTGACATTTGATTGGCTATGTACCTGAATATATATAAAGGAAGAGAGAGAAACACAGCCATTTTGACTACTACTTCCTGAATTACATTGCAAGATCATTTTCACTCACAACTTAAACTTGTTTTTAGAAGGTGAGATATTATTTTATAAATTTGAAAACATTTTCAGATAGTTATATACTATCCCTCTGTAAGAGTTAGACATTGAGAAAGGCTTCTTTATTATAATTATGGATTGATTTAGGTTTCTGTGGTATAATTATGAATTTACTTAGGCTTCTTCACAGGCACTTTTTAATAGTACTACTTCACGCCTGAAACCATACAGTGCCCATAGATTACTTCTCTGTTATAAACTCACAAGTACCTGTCTGAACTTAAACCCAACAGTGCCCTATCTCTACTGATATATTTATTTTTTATGCAAATTACAGCAATAAAATGGAAGGTGAGCAGAATGTTTCCTTCGAAATTGTTCTGGAGAACAACACAGAAAAAGATATTGAGGACAATGATGACTCAGATTTCATGGATGAATCACGGGACCATGAATTAGTTCAATGTGTAGAATCTGTGGATCATTTACTTCATTATGATGACGGTCAAATGTGGGAACTTATGTTCACTCAACAAGAGGACATATCGGACAGTCAAATGCTAGACGTTCTATTAAATTTTGAAAAACAATCCGAAAAATAAAATTGTATGTAATATTAAAAAATTGTTTGAGTCTTTAATCATTTTTATATGTAATTAATAAACTAGTTAAATGTTAGAAATGTTATTACATTTTCAACCACAATCACAATAATAAATAATTGCTTAAAAAATAAAAAAAATAAAAAAATAATCAACAAAACCAACAATCAATTAACATACTGCATTTGAAAAGTCTCTCATTCTTTTTTCATTGTAGTACGCTGCCCAGAACGCTTCCCGGTTCGCGTACCGGGCGCTACCCACGCAAAAAAAACAAATTTTTTTTATTTTTTTTTTGCCCCGCGGGGCCCTTTTAAAGCCTCCACATTAAACCTAGGGGGTCAGGGAGGATCTACTATGCCCCCTTATGGTCATTTCCCCCTTTGTTTTGGCCTCCTCTTGTCTCTCAATCCTACCGAGAGACAAGATGGCGGCCGCTCCGGACTGTTTAGAATGTTGACAGACACCGGAGAGCCAATCAGCTTCGCTACGCGAAGTTCCGGTACGCGCCCCGGTCCGCGAACCGGGGCGCGGACCGGAGCGCGCTTACAGATATATATCTTTTTTTAAACGTTAATTTCTCAAAATCCACTGGAGCACATATATTGAGACCTACAAAAGGCACATCGGGCTACCAGTCCCTACAATTTTGCCAAGTTTCGTGCAAATCCATTCAGCCGTTCGGGCTAAAAGTGAGGCCAACCGCCCTATGGAAAACTCAATGTTAAAAACACGTTTTGGGACCCCCCTTTTTTCTCGGCCCCCCCTTGACGAAACCCCCCCAAATTTTCAAGGGCTGCTCAGAAACAAAATGTTCCATTTTCCAGAAAATTTCAGCCAATTCCATCCACAAACACCAAAGTTATTAGACATAGAATTTTCAAAAATCCCATAGGGAAAAAATCCTAACTATATATACCTACTGCCGACCGCCAGTAGGTAATATATATATATATATATATATATATTCACTGAAAAAACCATAGGTTATAGACCATATATAGTTAGGAATTTGCATTTACAAAACCTTGAAAATTCACTGAAAAAACCATAGGTTAGAGACCATATATACTTAGCTGGACATTTTATTGACATAAAACCAATGAAATTCCATATATAGTTAGTTGCACTAACTATATATCGCGCACCCGCAATCCACTGCTGATGATGTCACATATTACATCATTCATGACATGGTCAGTGACATCACTGATGACATCACTGATGACATCTCAAATGACATCACTGATGACATCACTGATGACATCTCAAATGACATCACTGATGACATCATCTAGTGTCTGTGTGTTTTTGTAAAGTTTAAATATGTTTTACATATTGAAGAATGAGTGGATGTATGGAAGACTGAGTGTGTGTGTGGCTGGCTGGGAGGTGTGTGACTCTGTGCATATCAATGTGTACTTGTATCAGTGATTGTATAAGAGAGTAAGTATGTGTTAGTATATGTGTGAAAAAGTATGGTGTTCTGTGTTTAACTGTATAGATGAGGAAATCGAAGTGTGATTGATTCTTCACAGGACTGACTAGGTGTCATCAGTGATGTCATCAGTGATGTCATTTGAGATGTCATCAGTGATGTCATCAGTGATGTCACTGACCATGTCATGAATGATGTAATATGTGATATCATCAGCAGTGGATTGCGGGTGCGCGATATATAGTTAGTGCAACTAACTATATATGGAATTTCATTGGTTTTATGTCAATAAAATGTCCAGCTAAGTATATATGGTCTCTAACCTATGGTTTTTTCAGTGAATTTTCAAGGTTTTGTAAATGCAAATTCCTAACTATATATGGTCTATAACCTATGGTTTTTTCAGTGAATTTCATTGGTTTTTTAAAAGCTAATATCTATAGCTGTAAAATATATTCTTTATTACGTGACGTATCACGTAGCCACGTGAGACGCCTCATGACGCGACGCATAACCGTGACGTATCGGCTCTGCAGCGCAAACAAAACCCGTAACGTAAGCGTGCCGGAGCACGCTTACAGATATATATATTTTTTTTAACCTTAATTAGACAAAATCCACACGTGCACATATTTAGAGGCCTTGCAAAGGCACATCAAACAAACAGTCCCTACAATTTTGCCAAGTTTGCTGGAAATCTATTCCCTTCATTTTTTTTTTACTGTTTCTCTTGGTTTTCCCCTTGTTACGCTTACCGGGACGCTACCCGGTACGCGAACCGGACGCTCCAAAAACACAAGATGGCGGACTCCCGTTACGCTGCCGGTTAGCTGCCCGGTTCGCGTACCGGGAAGCGCCTCTACCGCGAAAAATCGCGGGGGACTTTAATATCCCCCTCATCAATCCTAGGGGGTCAGGAGGGGTTTACCTTGCCCCCTTTCCTTCATTTCCCCCTTCTTTTTTCACCACATCTTGTCTCTCGAACCTACCGAGAGACAAGATGGCGGCCGCTCCAGACTGTTTACAATGTTGACAGCTACGCTGCCGGTTAGCTGCTCGGTTAGCTGCCCGGTGAGCTGCCCGGTTCGCGTACCGGGACGCGCCTCTACGGCGTAAAATCGCAAAAAAAAAAGTTTTTTTATTTTTTGCCCCGCGGGGCACTTTAATATCCCCCTCATCAATCCTAGGGGGTCAGGAGGGGTCTACCTTGCCCCCTTTCCTTCATTTCCCCCTTCGTTTTTCACCACATCTTGTCTCTCGATCCTACCGAGAGACAAGATGGCGGCCGCTCCGGACTGTTTAGAATGTTGACAGACACCGGAGAGCCAATCAGCTTCACTTCGCGAAGTTCCGTTACGCGTCAGGTACGCGAACCGGGGCGCTAACCGGAGCACTGTCACAGATATATATATTTTTTTAAACGTTAATTTCTCAAAATCCACTGGAGCACATATATTGAGACATAGCAAAGGCACGTCGGGCAAACCATATCTACAATTTTGCCAAGTTTCATGTAAATCTATTCAGCCGTTCGAGCTAAAAGTGAGTCCAACCGCCCTATGGAAAAATGAATGGGAAAAACGCATTTTGGGACCCCCCTTTTTTCTCGGCCCCCCCTTGACGAAACCCCCCCAAATTTTTAGGGGCTGCTCAGAAACAAATTGTGCCATTTTCCTGAAAATGTCAGCCAATTCCGTCCACAAACGCCAAAGTTATTAGACATAGAAGTTTCAGAAATCCCATAGAGAAAAAATCCTAACTATATATACCCACTGGCTATCGCCAGTAGGTAATATACATATATAAACATATATAATCTGCATATCTATATAAATATAAATGCATGCATACATATACATATATGCATACATATGCATGTTATTTACATGAAAGTTTTAAAAACACTAATAAAAGCAAAGCTAAAAAGCCACCTCATTACAAACAGAATGGCTTTAACTTAAACGAGGGCGAGATCTATTGCATTTTCAATGCTTGTTTACTTTGGTTCTATCAAGAAGGCATTCAGATGTGTCACACATTTGCCATAAATTCTGAATGTTAGCACTCTAGTTGCTCATTAGATCACTGTAGTAAAGCTAGTGCTCACCAGGGAAGTCTGCTGCTAATCATGGTTTGCAGCCATTTTCCCGCATTTTTTATCCCGCAGACTTTCAGTCCGCATACCATTATCCCGCAAGGTCATTGACCTCGCATACCATTATCCCGCATTTTTTCAAAATGCATGTGCATTTATCGCGCATGCCTTTACAAAGAATTACGTTTTAAAGGCATGTATGGTAAATGCATTTGCGTTGTGAAAACCACGATGACGAGAGAGGTAAGTGGGTTTGTGTTAATTTTTTCGTGGGTTATTGATTGTGTAGTGTAGTGTTGTGTAGTGTAGTGTTGTGTTAGTGTAGTGTAGAGTTGTGGTGGTTGTTTAGTGTAGGGTCATGCTGGGGGTAGTGTTTTAGGGTTTAGGGTTGTGTTGTAGTGTTTGCGTAGTGTAGGGTCATGCTGGGGCTAGTGTTTTAGGGTTTAGGGTAGTGTTGTAGTGTTTGCGTAGTGTAGGGTCATGCTGGGGGTAGTGTTTTAGGGTGTAGGGTAGTGTTGTAGTGTTTGCGTAGTGTAGGGTCATGCTGGGGGTAGTGTTTTAGGGTTTTGGGTAGTGTTGTAGTGTTTGCGTAGTGTAGGGTCATGCTGGGGGTAGTGTTTTAGGGTTTAGGGTAGTGTTGTAGTGTTTGCGTAGTGTAGGGTCATGCTGGGGGGTAGTGTTTTAGGGTTTAGGGTAGTGTTGTAGTGTTTGCGTAGTGTAGGGTCATGCTGGGTGTAGTGTTTTAGGGTTTAGGGTAGTGTTGTAGTGTTTGCGTAGTGTAGGGTCATGCTGGGGGTAGTGTTTTAGGGTTTAGGGTAGTGTTGTAGTGTTTGCGTAGTGTAGGGTCATGCTGGGGTGTAGTGTTTTAGGGTTTAGGGTAGTGTTGTAGTGTTTGCGTAGTGTAGGGTCATGCTGGGGGTAGTGTTTTAGGGTTTAGGGTAGTGTTGTAGTGTTTGCGTAGTGTAGGGTCATGCTGGGGGTAGTGTTTTAATGTTTAGGGTAGTGTTGTATTGTTTGCGTAGTGTAGGGTCATGCTGGGGGTTGTGTTTTAGGGTTTAGGGTAGTGTTGTAGTGTTTGCGTAGTGTAGGGTCATGCTGGGGGGTAGTGTTTTAGGGTTTAGGGTAGTGTTGTAGTGTTTGCGTAGTGTAGGGTCATGCTGGGTGTAGTGTTTTAGGGTTTAGGGTAGTGTTGTAGTGTTTGCGTAGTGTAGGGTCATGCTGGGGGTAGTGTTTTAGGGTAGTGTTGTAGTGTTTGCGTAGTGTAGGGTCATGCTGGGGTGTAGTGTTTTAGGGTTTAGGGTAGTGTTGTAGTGTTTGCGTAGTGTAGGGTCATGCTGGGGGTAGTGTTTTAGGGTTTAGGGTAGTGTTGTAGTGTTTGCGTAGTGTAGGGTCATGCTGGGGGTAGTGTTTTAATGTTTAGGGTAGTGTTGTAGTGTTTGCGTAGTGTAGGGTCATGCTGGGGTGTAGTGTTTTAGGGTTTTGGGTAGTGTTGTAGTGTTTGCGTAGTGTAGGGTCATGCTGGGGGTAGTGTTTTAGGGTTTAGGGTAGTGTTGTAGTGTTTGTGTAGTGTAGGGTCATGCTGGGGGTAGTGTTTTAGGGTTTAGGGTAGTGTTGTAGTGTTTGTGTAGTGTAGGGTCATACTGGGGGTAGTGTTTTAGGGTTTAGGGTAGTGTTGTAGTGTTTGCGTAGTGTAGGGTCATGCTGGGGTGTAGTGTTTTAGGGTTTTGCGTAATGTTGTAGTGTTTGCGTAGTGTAGGGTCATGCTGGGGGTAGTGTTTTAGGGTTTAGGGTAGTGTTGTAGTGTTTGCGTAGTGTAGGGTCATGCTGGGGTGTAGTGTTTTAGGGTTTAGGGTTGTGTTGTAGTGTTTGTGTAGTGTAGGGTCATGCTGGGGGTAGTGTTTTAGGGTTTAGGGTAGTGTTGTAGTGTTTGTGTAGTGTAGAGTCATGCTGGGGGTAGTGTTTTGGGTTTTAGGGTTGTGTTGTAGTGTTTGTGTAGTGTAGGGTCATGCTGGGGGTAGTGTTTTAGGGTTTAGGGTAGTGTTGTAGTGTTTGCGTAGTGTAGGGTCATGCTGGGGTGTAGTGTTTTAGGTTTTTGGGTAGTGTTGTAGTGTTTGCGTAGTGTAGGGTCATGCTGGGGGTAGTGTTTTGGGGTTTAGGGTAGTGTTGTAGTGTTTGTGTAGTGTAGGGTCATGCTGGGGGTAGTGTTTTAGGGTTTAGGGTAGTGTTGTACTGTTTGTGTAGTGTAGGGTCATGCTGGGGGTAGTGTTTTAGGGTTAGGGTAGTTTAGTTGTTTAGTGTATGCTAAAGGCATATTCGTTCTAAAAGTTTTCGTTATTTTAATTTGTGGCCTAATAGTACATGCAGGATTTTTTTTGCGGACTGATGGTATGCGGGATTTCATCATATATTCGCTAATCATACTTTCTATGGCAAAATGAACCCCCTCATTTTGTTCCTTTTTAAATTAAATGTTTTAAGAGTTACCACTTTATTCCAATCAAGATGGCTTCAGGTGTGCCATACCTTTGTAATAAGTAGGACTGTTAGCACTCTAGTTGTTCTTTAGAACACTCTGGGACATTCTGTCATTGAGCTATAGTTGGGCTACATCTGGCTGATATTTGGGCTACATTTGTTTTTTTTTGTCTCTGGTGGCCATCTTTGGGCTACATTGGGCTACATTGGGCTACATTGGGCTACATTTGGGCTCCAACATATATATAGCCCAATGTAGCCCAATATATATTTTTCAAAGTTAATTTTCGTAAAAACCACTGGAGCCTATATCTTGAGACATAGCAAAGGCACATGTTGCTACCAGTCCCTACAATTTTGCCAAGTTTGGTGTAAATCCATTCAGCCGTTCGGGCTAAAAGTGAGGCCAACCGCCCTATGGAAAATTGCATGGGAAAAACACGTTTTGGGACCCCCCTTTTTCTCGGCCCCCCCTTGAAGAAACCCCCCCAAATTTTCAGGGGCTGCTCAGAAACAAAATGTTCCATTTTCCTGAAAATTTCAGCCAATTCTGTCCTCAAACGCCAAAGTTATTCGACATAGAATTTTCAAAAATCCCATAGGAAAAAAATCCTAACTATATATACCTACTGGCTATCGCCAGTAGGTAATATATACATATATATATATGTATATAAATGTATATTATATATACATATTTATATATATATATTCACTAAAACAAACATAGGTTTCAGGTACGTTATAGTTAGTTGGACATTTCACTGGTACACAACCATAGAAATTCCCCTGTTATAGTTAGTTCAGATAACTATAACTCGCACCCCCGCAATGCACTGATGATGACGTCACAATTTACATCATTCATGACATGGTCAGTGACATGAAAGGAGGCTAGTCATGGGGACCAAAGGGACTAAACCCCATATCCTAGCCCCAGCTGAAACAACAAGGGACAACAATGTTACGTAATTCTCTCTCAATGTGAGTAGACAAGTCATGTGGACTAAAGGGACTAAAACCCAATGTCCTGCCCCCACCATTAACAAGGGACAACCTGTGAAAACGAATATGTTCTCCGTGTGAGGAGGCACACAAGGACAAAACTCTGCAACAAAAAAAAACGTGCAGCACAAGGTGTCTTATGCACGCAGGGAACCCAACCTGCATCAAACTTGATCGTGCGGCACAAGGTGTCTTACGCACACAAGGAAAGTGTCTCCTTGCAACATGTTTAGCGTGAATTGGACTATGACCCATAACCTAATGTAGTGGGACAAAACCCATACAAACCAAATTTGTGTAAAAGGGAACCGTACCCATAAACTTGTCCCTGTGTATGGATTAAGTGATGCACTGTGTGGGAATGAGACTACTACCCATACCCATGCCCATCCCTCATGTAAGGGAGTACACAGAAGAAACCAGGAAAAACCTGTGACAACCATCTCAAAAGACCAACACATTCCTTGCATAAGGAAACCTAAACTGTGGCAACTGTAAAACCTATGTGCTGTAGATGTAGAATGTTTCCAGCTTAAATTCTAAACAATACAAACTCATTATACATGGCAATAACCATAAGTAAATAGGCACTGGAGATGAGCAATACAATCAAATCAATTACTGTAGGGGGCGTGGCTTACGCGCCGGCGAGTAATGGCGCTGCCTCCGTGAGCTCCGTGACGACGCGGGAATTGCAGCTGTTTTCCCGATACTTCCCTCGCATGCGGAGACCAGCAAGTGGCATCCCTGCACGGCGGAACATGGTCCCCGTGTGTTGCGCGATGCAGCGGCTCTCCTAATTGCCGCTCTCAACAAGTTTTGCCGCTAAGTATCCCTCGGCTGCTGTGGGACGTGAGCGGCCGCCATTTTGTGCCGCCGAGCTCGCGTTCCGTTTTCCTTTCACCTTTGCCGCCTCAACAGCCTGCTGTTCTCCTGCTGCAACCAATGGACATATTTTGATAAGGTATATTGTAGGGAACATCCATTATGCTCCTACTCTACCTCCATGACTTTTGGCGCCGCAGCTCTCTTCATGGCTTCTAATTATATCAACACTGAATAGCGGCGGCCATTTTGTGGTGTTTCTTGCGCGATGTTCAACACCTTCCTCTCATCTACATATAATCCTCTGTGGAGTATTAATTGATCCCCTTGGGTCTCATTTAATATGGACGCTTTGATGTTTCTCTACTTCCATATTCCTGGATGGTTTTCTGACTGCGTATTGCATTGATTTTCGCACCATTTCGACGCATGTCATGTGGGTTTGAGGTATTGCTTCTCCATTGCTCCTTATTACCTCTTCTATGCCCTCTTCCTTCCAGTGCCTCTTCTAGCTCTACTTATAGGGTCTCAACTTTTTGGCTATTGCGGTGTGACTTCCATCCCTGCGGTCCTCCTAGTTTGCCCTGCTGCTGGCATCATGTCTCAGGACGCGGGTCATACGAGATCGTCTGTCACCGGTACCAAACCGAAACGCCTTAAGAATGACCCTCCTTCTCCAATTCGCTCCTCTCCGAACCCTGTGCTGGACTCCATCCTAGAAGAGGTTCGTGGCTTACAACCATTTATGGTAGCAACTAACGAGAAGCTCAAGCAGATAGAAGATCGTTGGGTTGTTATGGAGAACAAGGTTTTGCAACTAGAACAACGCATCAGTGACGTCCAGGATGTATCTACGAAAATTCCTATTCTTGAAAAGGAGATACAGCAGTTGAAACTTCACACAGAGGACCTTGAAAATCGTAACAGGAGGAATAACCTTCGTATTTATGGTATTCCGGAGTCCCTTGAGGGGGCCGACATGGTGTCCTTCGTCCGCAAATTCCTCTATGAACTTTTGGAACTCCAACCAGAATCTACTCCTCTAAACATACAGCGTGCTCACCGTTTGGGCCGTCCCACGTCCAACCCGGCCAAACCTAGAGGCATTATCCTGCTTTTTCTTGAATTCACCGAATTGATGACTGTTCTTAAAGCTGCAAGACTAAAACGTCGCCTCCTCTGGTCGGGCCATAACATCTTTATTGCCCAGGACTTATCAAGCGCCACGAATGCTCGTCGCAAGGAGTTCCTCAATCTACGACCACATATGAGGGACTTGAACATTCAATATGGAATCCTACATCCTTGTCTCTGCAAAATAACTCACAACGGTCGTTCCCGTACATTTGATGATCCTCTGAAGCTTCGAGAGTATCTCCGAAATGTCTCTGCTTCTTCTTCCACTATGGACACCAATGACTGAAACTAATTCTTTTCTATTTCCTGCATTCACTTGTCTTATGTCCTGACGACTGTTGTGGCCTTGTCCTGGTCTCTTCCTTGTAATTCCTTACTACGACTTCTCTTCTTTTTGTTTATCTCCTATCTATATTCCCGCGTTTTCCTCGCTCTGTGGGGTTGGCGCCTTCGCCGGCGTCTCCATGCTCCTAATGTCTCGGTATTCTCTTTTCTCTCAGATCTGGCTTCTTTGCCTTGATCTGTTTGTTATCTTTCTCCTTCTCTTTCTTTCTTCTCTCTTTTTTCTTTTCACAGGCCATGCATGTTTTCCCCTTGTTCATTTATGTTCTGTGTTCTTCTTTATATACCTACCTTCCTTTCTTATTGTTGCCTATCGTACTTTTCATTGCTCCCCTTCTTGTTTCCTTATGCTTGAAATGCTCATTCGTCTAATGTTTCTCTATATTTACCCGATTTTCCTTGCCTTTGTTCATATTCGGTATTTGATTCTCATTTCTAACATGTTTGTCTCCACTGTCTCTCCTTGTAGTTGTTCACCCGCAGTGTATTGGACCCAGATGTTATCCTTATATCTTGTCTCCCATCATGTGTAATTTTGTGACGTGGAATGTTCGTGGTCTTGGCAACCCTGTTAAACGTCAAAAGGTACTGTCCCACTTATCCAAGTTCAATGCTCAGATTGCTTTTCTCCAAGAGACTCATTGTACAGATGTTGAATCATTGAAACTTAAGAGGGCTTGGGTGGGTCAAGTTGTATTTTCTCCTGCTGTTGATAAAAAAGGTGGTGTTGCTATACTATTTCGTAAAGGTTTGGATGTTCAAATTCTCTCCTCTCAATCGGATGATGAAGGTCGCTGGGTTATGTCAAAAGTGGTTATAAAAAACAAAACGATGGTACTCCTAAATATTTATGGGCCTGTCCGACCAGATCCTAAATTTTGGTCTGACATTAAAGTCCTCATTTCCTCCATTGACTGCCCTAACATTATCATAGCTGGTGACCTTAACCAATGGTTAGATCCTTTTTCAGATAGACTGTCTTCCTCCAAATTCCAGCCTGATAAGACACATAAATCCTTTCAATCAGCCATTGCCTCACGTTCCCTTTTTGATGTATGGAAAACATGCAATCCGAACTCACTCGAATATACATTTTACTCCAATGTTCACCACACCAGGTCCAGAATTGACTATATTCTAGTCAGCAAATCCCTTCTCCCTGCGATTCAGAAATCCGAAATTGGTTCTATTTTTTTATCAGACCATGCACCTGTTTATGCCACTTTTGACTTAGCTCAAACCTCCTCCTCTTTTAATCGATGGAAATTTAATACTTTCCTTCTCTCCGATTCTGTCTTTATGTCTAAAGTTAAAGATTTCATCTCTGAATACTTTTCCCTCAATTTACCTGCTGACACGTCAGTCTCGAATAATTGGGATGCCTTTAAAGCTGCCTTACGTGGTTTCACAATTTCGTATGTTTCTAAAAAGAAAAAACTCAACCGCGCTAAATATATCGCCCAACTCTCCAACATCAAGACCCTAGAACACTCTTATTTTTCTTCCAAGAATCCTGACGCTCTCCTCCAACTTATCAAAGCCAAATCTGACCTCAATCAACTTGCCACGGTTGAAGCTTGTAACACCCTTTTGAAGATTAAATCTAAATTTCATGGGGGTCAGAATAAAGCTGGAAAAATGTTAGCAAATTATCTCAAAATTAAATCTGAACGAAAATCAATTGGCCCCATTCTCAACGAAGCAACCAACACTCTGGTTTCTTCTGATGAGGATATTGCACAAGTATTCCATAACTACTATAAACTCCTGTATACTGATGATACGCATCCTGATGATGATGACCTCTCCCGTTTTTTCAAAGACCTACCCCCTCCCCCATCTCTCCCTACCGAATTCCATCAACTAGAGACTGAAATTACTCCTCAGGAAATTCTCAAGGCAATTACATCCCTAAAGAAATCGAAAGCCCCTGGCCCAGATGGTCTCCCAATTGAGTTTTATTCCACCATGCACACTATTTTTGTTCCTCATCTGTTACAACTTTTCAACTCCTTTATTACTAATGCCAAAGCCTCTGGATCCTTTTTGGATGCCCTAATAATCATAATCCCCAAGCCTGACAAAGACCATTCCTTGTGTAAAAACTTCCGTCCCATCTCCCTCATTAATTACGATTGTAAAATTTTTGCCAAAATTTTAGCTGCCCGCCTTGAATCCCTTATCCCTCTGCTAATCAGCAAAGATCAAGTTGGTTTTGTGAAAGGTAGACTTGCTGCTGACAATGCCCGTGTTTTTGCCAATATTATTTCACATAGTAAACGTTTTAAAGCCCCCCTAGCTGCCTTATCCCTGGACGCTGAGAAAGCGTTTGACCGTATTAATTGGAATTTCATGTTCCATTCATTACAATGGTTTGGGTTTGGCCCCTCCTTCATTTCTTTAGTTAAACTACTCTATTCTGCTCCTCGTGCAAGTGTTTTTGTTAATAATCAATTCTCACAATTTTTCGCCTTAACCAGAGGAACGAGACAAGGCTGCCCCCTTTCCCCTTTACTTTTTATTCTTTGCCTTGAACCCTTTCTCAATAAAATCCGCTCTAACCCCCTAATTAATGGGTTCAAATTGTCATTGTTTGAGACAAACATTTCGGCATATGCCGATGATGTCCTGGTTTACATGGCTAATCCTGTTTCTTCCCTTCCTCCATTTTTAGAAGAAGTCCGCTTATACTCCTCTGTTTCTGGATATAAGCTTAATCTCTCTAAAACGGAGGTCCTACCCTTAAACTCATCCTGTTAGCAATACATGTTTGCATCAACTGATTTTGCCTGGTGTCCCTCCAAGATCAAATACTTGGGTATTTGGTTCTCCTCTACTTTAGGTGACACACTTAAACTGACCTTTACCTCTCTTACTCAAAAAATTCAATCACTTCTTCAATTATGGTCTCCCCTTTTTCTTTCATGGTGGGGTCGTTTAGACACCATTAAAATGATGATTTCCCCACATATTCTGTACACTGTCTCCATGCTTCCTGTGAAAATCCCTAAATTATATTTCAACCGGTTGAACTCCATCTGCTCTAAATTTCTGTGGAATAATAAAAGACCTCGTATTGCTTTGCATAAACTTATACGCCCGAAATCTGAAGGTGGGGTTCGCTTTCCTGACTTTCAGTCATACCACTCTGCATTTTTAATAAAACAAGCTTTCTCATTGGCTTTCAATTTCAATGATACCCCTCTGCCCAGATGGATTGCACTCGAACGGTCCTTGTTGAAAGATTTTACTTTCCAACAATCTCTTTTTATGTCAAATTGTTCATTCTTGAATACTCACCCTGTACTGAAATACTCACATACTCTACTGCACACTGTATTCTCGAAAGATTCATCCCCTTTACAATGTTTTCTTTCTTCTAGTGTATGGTATAACAAATATCTTAAGTATAAGGGTAAATCTTTTTATTTCAAGTATTGGAAAGAAAAGGATATTATGTTTGTATACCAATTTTTCTCTGATTCCTCCATTATTTCATTTTCTGAAATGCAAACCATGTTTGATTTACCTGTACACTTTCGCAAAGAATATGACATTATTACTTCTGCCATTTTATCTCATTTGTCTACCCTTCCTCCTTTTGATCTCCTTCCTTCCCTTACTCCTACCACTCCTCTATATCCTTTGTTTACTCAACAAATCCCTAAAGCTGCTCTCATTTATAAACTGTTATTAGATAATGTTGGTCTTAGACCTAAAACCATTATTGAAACTGTTTGGGAAACTGATTTATCTTTCTCGTTATCTGTTGATGTTTGGGATCGCTTATGGTGTAAGTTGTTTAAGACTTCGATTTCAGCTCGTATTACTCAATCACTTTTTTTTCTATACCATAGAGCTCTTCTTACCCCTGTAAGCATAACAAAATTCTCCCCTTCATCCTCCCCCCTTTGTTGGTCCTGTTCCTCTCACCCTGGCACGCTCAAACACCTCTTGTTTGATTGCCCCTCTGTTCTTACTTTTTGGAGCTCAGTTTGGGATTATTGCATGCGTATTTTTCTTTTTTCTGAACCATTCTCAGCGCTTCACGTTTTTTAGGTTCCATATCTGATGTTTTAGACTTACATTCCTATAATGCTAAATTATTTGATCTTTTCATTGCAACTGCATTCAAAGTAATTTTGTCTTGTTGGAAGGATAATACTAAATTGTCTGTGCATACATGGTGGAATTTCATATGTGATGAGCACAGAATTGCAATTGCTTCTTCTTCTTCTGTCACTTTAAAAATTAAGTCTGACCTTATCTGGCTGCCTTTCGCTACCTTCTTATCCTCTTATCCCCCTCCCTAACCATCCCTCCCTCTTTCTCTCTCCCCCTCTTTTTTCTTTTTCTTTTCTTATCTTTCTCTCTTTCTTCCATTTTCTTCCTTTTCATATTTTATCTGAACCATTTTTCCTCTCCATTTATCTCCCATTGTTCTCTCATATTGGTTCTGATTTTTGTCATGCTGTTATATTATGATGTACTTTTTTTTCTTTACCAAAATAAAACTTTACTAAACTGAAAAAAAAATCAATTACTGTAGAAATTTGTAAAACAAATAACCATGCCAGTGAGCGACCCCTTCACCCAAGTTGTCCCTCGGAATGACTTAGCACCCTGTAGTGAGTAATGTTTCACAAGCGTATGCCTACAAAGTCAGGTTTACCTTTTCATAACCAAAACATAGGAGCACTGTGAACAAAGGCCCCTGTACATCTACTTATTTTGATGAAAAGAAACCATAGTTCAGGTATTTTGACAAAGGGTGGCTTCACATGGCTGTGCGAGTCACCGATGCCTCCAGGAGAAATATTTAGCCACCCCCAAACTGTGCAGAAGCGTCCAAACGTAGACATGGGGAAAACAAGAAAAGTACCTGCATTTTCTTGTACTGTACAAACAAACCAGAGGATCTGGAGTGGAGCCGAGCTTCACTCTAGGAGGTTGCCGGTATTTTGGATGAACTTTATAGAGAGGGCAACGTGATTGGCAAAACGGGCAACACATAGATCATGGGCTTTGTGAGATACACCAATCCCAAAATGGGGGCATCCTTACTGACTACGCGCTGGGTGGCTTGCGGTCACAGCGTGCTGTCAAGTGAGGCACAGCAGCTGACTGTACCGCATAGATGAAAACAAGTCACAGAGGATCCATGGCAGGCATCACAGGGCAGAAAGACGCTGGTAGGTGTACGGGTGCTGATTGTGACTCGTGACTCCTTTTTTGAAGCAGCAAATAGGGGTTCAACTGACAATAATGTATTGAAGACTCGAGGAACTCTAATAATAAAAGACAATAAAAGTCTCACAGTAATGTCCTGCTCTGTGTGTCAACACCTGAGCAAATTTGCAAAAAAAGAAAAATGCCAAACACTCCCTACAAGATGATGAGCCAAGCTGTGAAAAACATTTTGTTACATTTTGTGCTCAATTGCAAGAAATACATCAGTTTGTAGACACAGCAAAAGAAAAAGCTTCTTTACAAATCTCTCCAGAAACAGGTTGCCAGGAGCATGTAAATAAATAGTGCAGGCATATACTTCCTTGCGCAGACTTCCGGATGACAAACACAAAGTCCATGTAAATCTTGAAGTGTGCAGTGTTCATATTTGAGATGGTAAATAAAATGTCACAAATGATCATGATTACTTCTCTTGAAGGTAGATTGCTTATAGCCAGACGTGTCAAATCAACACCATCACATACCAAAATGTAGCAAGGACACACTGCGCATGCCTGTCCCCTCCACAGCACACATCTTAGGGAAACGCAGGTTGGCATGGAGGATGACACTCAGCATAGCGTCCATGAAATAAGAGTGGTGGCATACTTTACATGAAAGCGTATTTCTTGTGGCTGTCCGATATAATGAACACTGGTAGGGCTGCCTTGCGTTCCCTTTGTGACTCCTTACGTTTCTTTGTTTCATGTTGTGGTTCCTTATTTTTGTGTCTTGTTTCTGCTGTCTGCGCCTGACGTATTCTCCCTGTCAGTGGTAAGTTGTAATACAAGTAGGTTTATTCAGGTAAGTAGGCAGGTAGTATCAGTAAGTCCTTACCAACAGTTAGGTCATCATTAAATGCCCCACCAGGAGCAGCCTGGTAGCTCCTCAGCCCCATCCACCAACTGTCATCACTCATCCAGACACTCTAGCATTCCACTCATAGCCCACACACCGACATTCCACTCAGAACACTCACACAGGCTGAGCAGCTCGGGACAGGATAACATAGGAGATAACATAGGAGAAAAACTATAACATCAGAATACTGCAGACTAGCCAACAGCACAGCTTGAAATTCCATTCAACAATGAACATTCATGCCACTGTATGAGGTAACATTTGCTACATTTGCCCCAGCCGGCCTTGGGAACAAAGTGATCAATGATGTGGAAAAAGCACCAAATTCATCACATTTCTCTCTCACTGCGAAAGGCTTTACTTACGTGTTGTTGATCTTACATTGGAAGCGCAGTTGGCTAGGTCTTACTCCAGGCTACAAAAAAGCAGGTTTCACACATTTAGATGCATTAACTGTTCGATTTATATGACTGCTAACCCAAGGCACCTGAGTTAAGGGGACCTGCTATACTCGAAAAATCCACTTAACCTCATGACTTTTAACCTTTAAGAGGCTCTGTATTCCTATAACATACACACAAAAGAGCTCTTAATAAGCTCAGACAAGAAAAATATCCTTTTGTTCACCCATGCCACAGTCAACCCTTAAGCTTCAAGTTTCCAACAATGATAATAATACAAGATGCACTTATCAAGGAAAGGTCATTCATTGTCTGTCTCCCCCAAGTAAACTTAAAAACAGAAAGGGTCATTCTGTTGTGCTTTTTAAATTGCCTGTTCTTGCTTTCATTTTTTACTGCAAAATAGTTTAAACACTGAAAATTAGAGCAATCGGTATTTGCCAGCTTAGAATGGTTTTTGGGCTTTCAGTAATTCAAGTACCAGCAAATGTTGTTGAAATTGGTTGCGAAACTGCCTTTCATACTTGCTGCCTGTGCACTGATTGGAGGCAGAACCTTCTGGTGTTGTTTGAACAGCTTGCTGTATGTTGACCAGGGACGCATTTCTATGTGATTCCAAAGCTGGATTAGTTTGCCATCATTTTAACCGCTATCTGCCGTAAGTCAGACCTGCAAAGCTTTTGTCCCGCCCTCATTTACAATTGGATACGTAACATATACAGTATTTTTATAGCATGCAAACATCAAGTGTTTTTGTACAAACGAATGACCTACTTGAACCTCTCTGAGCTTTTCACAAATGTGACATTTTTTGTCCCAAACCACTGTCGTTTTAATTGCACCGTTTGCTACCATCTAGGTTCAGTCACCTTTTCCAACTTGCTAATGGTTTGCCTGCAGGCAATGCTAAAAATAAAATAAAATCGTACATGTGTGAGGGTAGACATATATTTTTTTGAATGCACAATGCAGGCACGCTTTCAGCTACTAACTTAACTACAAAAACAGTAAATGTATACGCAGTGACTAAAGAAAGGGTCAATTAGCCTCTCTCACACACATAAAACTCATGAGAGACGTTTCCCATCCAAAGGTGAAAACTTTGTCTACGTAATTATTTCACCGCACAGCAATAGTTGTGTTTTGTATATGGTTATTTTTAGCTAGCAGTCACTGGACCACTTTACATAAAAGCAGTAAATGACAACGCATAAATGCATTACACTAGAACAGATGTTCTTAGGGCCAGATGTACGACCATCAAAATTGCGCCACGCAAATTGCGCCTCTTTAGCGAGTCACAATTTGGGATGCACAATTTGCCATTATTAGACCTGGCATCTTTGGCATGGTTTCCCCTGCCTTTATGCCTCTACCTCCTGTATTTTTGATGCTGTGCTGGATTTCGTTTTTGCTGGATTAGATGCTTTGGGCACTTTGCCACTGCTGATCAGTGCCAAAGAGCAAGTGCTCCCTGAGTAAATTGTTATTGTAATTGGTTATCCATGATTGGAATATTTGAATCACCAAGAAGTCCCTAGTAAAGTACACTGAGTGTGCCAGGGCTGGTGGTACAAATTCTACTAGTGGGCCTGCAGCACTAATTGTGCCACCCACATGAGTAGCCCTAAAATGGTGTCTCAGGCCTGCCACCACAGTGCCTGTGGGCAGTCTGTGAACGTCCATGTCAACCTGGCCTGTGTCCCCACTGACCAGGCCTAACCCTTCCCTTTCTGTACACATTGGACACCCCTATGGAAGGCCCTAGGTACCCCCTTGGGCAGGGTTCAGTGTATGTGAAAGGTAGAGCATGTACTAGTGCAGGTGACATGCTCTGGTTGTCAATTACAGCCATTTTTGTTTTTCACTATTGTAAGGCTATCTTGCCCATAGGCTCTCATGGGGAATGCTGTGTACAGTGGCTACCTGCATATCTTCCCATAGGAGCAAGATAGAACATAAAAGTCTGGTATCCCTGAACTCAGAATTTAATACCACATCTTTTAGGAAAGATGTTTTTTAAATCCTGTGTTTGAGAACAGCACTTTTAGAAAGTTGCTGTTCTCTAGTCTGACCTTTCTGTGTGCCTTGGCCTGCTTGTGAATTGACTGTCTGGTTTGTGAGTGGCAGCGGCTGGGTGGCTCCCAGAGGCTGAGTGGGCCATCCCTGGGCTGAATAGCTCCATCGGCATCTAGAGTGGTAGGAGGGGGTAGCACCTGGACCTGAATAGGGCTGTGCCTGTCGTCTAAAATGCTGGCTCCACCTTCTGCTGGGTGGTTGACAATCCTGCCCCTCTCTCTGAAAGGAAAGGAGAGGCTAGGAAAACAAAGTGCTCAAGGAACACTCAGAACTGGTTCCAACCGCGCTCAGAGCCCTCCTGCACAACGGGAACAAAGACTTTTAGGGTTATAAGTATAGGACCCCAGACTACAGAAAATTAGATCATTCTGGAATCAAGAAGGAACCTCTGCCAAGGAGAAAGCTGGAAGACTGAAGAGGAAGGACTGTCCTGCTGTGTGTTGCTGGCTGCCCTGCAGTTGGTTTGATGCCAAAGAGAGGGGAAGGACTTTGCTTTGTGCTGTGTCCTCTTGCTTGAAGAGATCTCCAAAGGGCCTGAGTTGAGCTGGCTCCCTGTTAAGAAATCCCAGGAACAAAAGGACTTCACCCCAGCTTCCCTGAACTCTACTGAGAGAGTCCTGTCCTTCCTAGAGTGCTTGGGCCCAGTTGTAGTGCCTCTGGAAGTTCTACCTGTGCTTGGGAAGTTGGAAAAGAAGATCCTAAAGACCTTCTGCAAAGTTTCACGCATTGCTCGCTTGCGGAGCACATCCCTGTCAGTGCGAGGAAATTCCCGCCGCCGCGACGAGCGAGATCGTCACAGCGCCTGTTGCCACTGCAAGAACCGACGCATCATTCTCTTGCAGAACGCATCGCTCTGGTGCGGGAAAAGTACCATCGCTGCGAGTATCGTCGCAGAGCCTGTCGTCACTGGGTGAGATCGTCGCACCGCTTGCTTGCGGACCGCATCACATCGCTGTGAGAGTCGTCGCAGAGTCATCGCATCGAGGGGTCGTGAGAGGAGAAGATCGATGCTGTGCCGTGCATCGACGCCGCACCTGAGATCGTCGCCGTCCTGAAGATCATCGCATCATACCTTTTGCGAGATGCTTCCTATGAAACCTGCACACCGGAATCCACACAAGGTATCGCATCTCTCCCCATACTGATCGGAGTCATCGCAACACGCCCACTGTGTTCAGCGGGGTTGTTGCATCTCCTCCCCAGGGTCTCAGGAGTGACGCATTGCTTGTTTTTCAACGCTGCAGCTTTCATTTGGAACTTTTGTCACATCTAAATGTACTGTTGGCTAAAAAATGACGCAACTGTGGATTATTTTGACGCAACCTTAAGAACTCTTTTGAAACCATATTCTTGAACTGTGTATGTTGGATTTTTGTCGTTTTGGTTTTGTCTAGTTTAGAATAAATACTTCTATTTTTCTAAACTGTTGTGGAGTCCATTTGTGGTGTTTTCACTGTGTTACTGTGAGTGTTGGTACAAATACTTTACACCTTGCCTTTGATAAGCCTGACTGCTCGTGCCAAGCTACCAAGGGGGTGAGCAGGGACTATCTAAAGAGTGTATCCTCCTTACCCTGACTAGAAGCAAGGGTCCCTATTTGGACAGTGGTACCTACCTCTGCCAACTGGGGATCCCCAGATCTAACAGCCATTTACAACAGTGTGTTTAACACTGTTTGCGATTTCCAATGGGTTCGCAAATTGCGATGCTCATTAATATTAATGAGCCTCTCACAATTTACAAGCCCATTGGGAATGACAGGCCCTCACTGGTGTGGTGGCCTGCTAGGCTCAACAGACCACCATGTCTGGGACGGCTTTTAAATAAAACTGCATTTAAAAAAAATGAAATGTTTTCATTTCATTTTTTAAGGGCAGGTAGTGGTCCCTGGGACCACTGCCTGCCCTTAAAAAATACTTTTAGAGACAGTCACAAAGTGGAAAATTGTGACTGCATTACCACCCTCTAGAAGACGGTAGTATTTTACGAGTGGTTTATGACTGCATTTGCGGTTGCAAAACATTCATACGTGGGTTAGAGAGTGGCTATTTGGACCGGAATGCCCTGTCTAAGTAGCGAGTGTCTAAACACTTTTTTGCGAGTCTCAATTCATTTGTGACTCGCAAAATTGTGTTGGTACATGGCCATACAAATTTTAGCCTGCACAAACGGGCGCTAACCCGTTTGCGCATGCTAAATTTGGTCTTACATCTGGCCCTAAATCTTTTGACTTTTGTGGCACCCCCACTTAATCACAACAGGAATCCGGGGACCCACACTGAATCATTATTGGAATCTGGGGCCCCCCACATAGTTATTACCAGAGTCCAGGGACCCTCACTGAGTCATTAAGTGAAGCCACCAGGGACTTCAAGCAATTTAAATGATTTGAACATCAAAACAACAAACAGATACAGAAACAAGCATTCATCAAAGAAAATGCACACATATACAAATCATTAAATATTTGGGGCCTGAATATGATCTTAGCAGAAGGGATACTCCGTCACAAACTTGATGAATATCCCGTCTGCCATATCACAATTCCATTATTTCCTTTGGAACTTGTAATACGGCAGACGGGATATCCGTTAAGTTTGTTACGGAGTATCCCATCCACCAAGACCATAATCAGGCCCTACATTTTTAATGGGAGGTTGGGAATTTTTACATTTCAACTTGGGCCACTCATCGTCTATCCAGCCCAAATGTAATGTCTACAGTTAAGCTAGACACTACAAGCCACATCTGTAATGGGAATATAAGTATATTGGTGGCAAGCCAGGAAAACGGTAAAGAGAGTATCTGCATTAGAGACTTCCAGTAGAATAGTCTCATCATGCAATCCATATTTTGATATATTCATTCTGCACCCTACAGGCCTTATAAACTAGTTCCTCTATCATAGGACAGAAATCCATGCCCCTATTCCATTCCTCCACAAAGGGAGAATCCAGCTTGCACAAGTGGTTAGCAATCAGGAAGTCAATTGCAATGACATTTTTGGTGTGCATAGGACCACTCAACTGATTCTTAATTCTCAAAATCATTAGTCTGGGGTCGAAAACCAGTGACCTCTGCACCACCTCCCCCTGGGAGCCACCCACCATTTGCCAGCATTCCTCCACTCAGGGGCACTGCCATATTATGTGATTGTAAGTACCAAAAGGGCAACCGCACCTTTGGCAACTTGCGTTTTCCCTTTCCAATTTTTCATAGGTGTGAGGTGCGATAATAGTACTTCTGCAAGTATTTAAATTGAATAAGGCATAGGTGGGCAAAGATGGCCAGGACACATAGAGTCATCTTCGCCTTGATCCACTCATTACCGTAATGGCTCACCAGGGTCAAATTCCCACATTTTCCCCAATTTGAAATTGAGGTTTGGGGGCATTAACATCTACAGATTGATATAACCACAATATTCTTTTTTCCCGCAGGACTTCGGTAGCTAATTTTGCCTTTAAGGGACTAAATTCTGAGAGTGGCACCAATGTCTCCCCATAGCTCTCTAGTGCATTAAAAAATTGGAGGTATCAGAATTTTTTTTCTGGAGTTGAAAATATGTAACTGGGACTTGAAAAGACCCGATACCATCAGATCGCCTCACATCACCGTCCAATGAGCTGCCTATCATGTCCCATTGCCAGAAGCCTGCCAGCTACACCATCTGAGCAAGCCAGGTGCCTCACCATAGCAAAGTCATCACAGTCAATTTTGCTTACCATTGAAAGCGTTCAGTGCCTCCTGCCAGCACAACAGAGGGATTACACTGGCTGCCAGCAAAGTTCTAGAGATTAACTTGCCATATAGTATGTGAACTGAATCAAATTTGTCTAGACGGTCCAATTGTAAATGGTTTGGGGGGTGTCTCTATCCCAAAACATTCAATTGTTAATAGGGATGAGCTGGGAAGCCCACTAATAAAGCTGAACATCCACAACCCCTAGCTCTTTATCGTAAGCGATCTGGCTACACTTCTTCAAGAGACCCATGGGATCACCCAGAGGAAACCACTAATCTGAGATTGTAAATCTACAAAGAAGATTGGTGGGAGTTGAAATGGGTAGTTTTGTGAAGGATAAAGAAAGTGCGGAAAGGAGACAATTTTAAATAGTGCACACGGACCCATTGTTGTGAGGGGGAAAAAAGGCCCAAGAGGCAAGCTCCCTCTCCAATTTGTCCAGAAGAGGAACTATTTTCAATTCCCACCCTTGTTGTTGGTTCGTCGTAATTTCCATAGCCAAGTACTTGAAATGGTCACCTGCAATCTTAAGGGGTACTGGGAGTGAAAAATGGCTCTCACCAATGGGTGCATACATGGATTTCCCCCAGTATATTTGAAGGCCTGAGGCCACAACATTTTTTTAGAGGATATCCATGAGGTGAGGAATAGAGATCTCGGGTCTTTGAATTTGCAATAATATATCATCAGCATAATATGATATTCTTTCCTCACTGGACTCCCCCTATTTAATCATCTATCCATATCCATGCAGCTGGGGGCTCAACCACAAGCACGAAAAACAGAGGGGAGTGAGGGCGTCCCTGTTGCATACCCCTTACCAATCTGAATGGTGCCAACATAGTTCCATTCAGTCTGACCTGTGGCTTTGGCTCCATAGAAAGAACCTCAACAAACCTGCGGAAGCACCCTCCATTGTTTCTACTACCTGTTGTAGGAAGAGCAAATGAACGCCTTTTCCATGTCCAGCATCAGCAGGGCACTGTCCACTGGAACTTGACACACAGGACTATCAACATATTTGACAATACACATAAAATTGACAGACACACATGTAAAAGCTTATTCACAGTCTCAAATCCACTTAAAAATGTGCTCACTGTAATTATAAAAAAATCTATTAAGCATAACAGACAGGACTATCAACATATTAACAATACAAATAACAAGTAACAGACACACATGAAAAAGACCTATATAACCATGAATCTGCATAAAAGTGTACTCATAATAGTTATTATGAATGAGGGATTCAAATCAATTAAGAAATCTGTTAGACCTAGCATCCTTGGCGTCGTTACCCCAGACTTTTTGCCTCTACCTCCTGTATTTTTGACACTGTGCTGGATTTTCTTTTTGCTGGTTTAGATGCTTTAGGCACTTTGCCACTGCTGATCAGTGCCAAAGTGCAAGTGCTTCCTGTGTAAATTGTTATTGTGATTGGTTATCCATGATTGGCTTATTTGCTTTACCACTATGTCCCTAGTAAAGTGCACTAAGTGTGCCAGGACTGGTAATTTAAATGCCACTAGTGGGTTTGCAGGGAAAGTGGTCCCAGTGCACACATATTGTACAAACAAACAAACCGTTATACTGAATCTCAAGTCCAAGACAATAAAAAGGCAATGTAAAGAGGAATGTTATTTAATCACATCCTCTTATATACATTATTACACAAATCATTTTATGAATATAAACAATGTGCCCAGAGGAAAGAAAGGGGTGGTGGGTAGAGTGAATGTGAGGGTTGGGGATTAATTAAGAAGGGTTTTTAAAGATCCACTGAGGTCATAGAATCCATCAGTTGACATCACATATTCATTTATTGGCACAAGCCACATTAGAGGATTATACAGATCCTAGGCCATATACTAGAACACAATAAGAATAGTCTGTTGTTCATGGATAGGTACAGGTGACGTAGTCGTACGTTTTGACCTCTCTAGGATGTAGGTTTAATTGCCACCTTACTGTGGGGTCTTCCTCAGGACTGGTGTAGGTGTTGGGGGTTTAAAAAGGGCACCTAGGGTTAAAGAAACACTAATTAAGCTAAGAGATTAATCACCTAATGTGACATAGGCGTAGAGATGTGCCCATATTTACCAAGCGACCACTTTAATGTAGTGGTGTAGATTCAACAGGAAAACGTGGGCCTGTAGGCTCCAATTGCAAAAGGGGAGAACTCGATGGCACCTGAAAGAATAAGGTGCCTCTATGAGTGGCTTATCATAATTAGCCACCTGTGTTGAGGTTAAAAAAGAATAAATCAGAGCTCGACTAAGCTGCTTAAATCCAACCTAGGTAGGGATAACATCACGTGTTTAACATCTTATATGTAATCAAACTGGGGATTCCAAATGCCACCCAGTACGGACCTCATTGTCCTTGAATAATGGCCTTTAAAAACACAAAACTAAAGCGTTGCAAAAAGCAATCACACAGACGTTTGAAAAGACACTGTAGTATTAAAGTATCTAACTCTCAACACACCACAAATCTGTTAACACACCACTGAGAAAATACCTTCGTTTTGTCGGGGTTCTGTCTCCACTATTAAAAGGTAGAATCTAGAAAAAGGACAGACATGTTGAAACTAATGGGCCGTCCGGGCTCGAGATAACAATGGTCAATCAAAGTAAATCGCTGTGAAACTCACCGATCCACTCTGGTCTTAGCACTGAAAGCGCAGCCCGTGCCTTAGTCTAGAAAAGGATTTAAAGAAAGAAGGCTCGATCAGTACGAGCAGTCTAGCAAGTCTAATATATCATAATAGCATCTCTCTCAATGGTAGTAGTTCTATGAGCTTACCGCGGGTGACGGTGATCTTTGCCGGAATGAATCCAAAAGCTGATTGTTGCCGGTCACGTTCTCTGACTTAAAGGTGCGTGCATGCGTCGCGGCAGCGGCCGCAGACGCTGGATGCGGGCGCACCGACCGGGGCTATTCCAGAAACAGTGAAAAGACTAAGGGCCAGATGTAGGTAAATGTCATTTACCGATTCGTAAATACCGAATTTTACCGATTCGGTATTTACAAATCGGTAAATGTTATGTAGGTATTTTTACCGATGAATTTAACGAATCTGTAGAATTCGGTAATTACCGAATCGGTATTTACCGATTTGGTAATTGCCATTGAACCTATGGCAATTACCGAATCGATAAATACCGATTCTGTAAAATTACCGAATTCTACAGGGGGACAGGGTGTCACTTTGACACCCTATTGCACCCCTGATTCAGGCTTGTGTGCCATGTGACACACATATATGCCCTCAGGGCATGTATGTGTGCCACATGGCACAGGTGTACATGCACAGATGTGCATGTACACAGAAATTCGTTATTTATCATGCAATAGTATTACATGGTAATTAACAAATTCTTAGGGGCCTGTGGCACTGTTTCCAGTGCCATCTACATATAGATTTACCGATTCGGTAAATTTACCGAATCGGTATTTTACAGAATTGTTAAATTTACGGATTCTGTAAAATATAGGCCCCCTACATCTCAATCACCAAATATTGGTCGGTAACGGCCGAAATCGGCCGTTACCGACCGGTATTTGGTGACCTACATCTGGTCCCTGGGGTATTCTCGGGATGGAATTTCTTGATACCTGTGCATTACATGGCACAGTTCCTCGGAAAATTAACATTGATCGAAAGTAATAGAAATACCTGGTGTGGTTCTTATTTTTGGACACAGTTTGGTAATCCACACAATGGAATATCCGACATGAAGTATCTCACAGAGTGATATGTGGATACATTGTTAATACACGGTTATAAAACCATTGAAGAACCCGATGTAGGTATGAACATGCATGATTGTATCAAACATATAGGATTAAATTATGTTCACCAATAGGTCATAAGAAACATTCTAAAGTTTATAACAATGCCTAACGATATAAGTAGGTTTGTAGCCGGTTTTGTAAAAATTAATTCGGCAGGACTACATGGTCATTTGAGTCATAATTTTCACTTTCAATACAACAAAGAGCAATTGGTTATGTCAGACAGATGGTCACATGGTACCATGAGGAGTTGCTGTGACGAATGATAACGGTTGTTCCCAATTATCATATACAGATATACCATACAGAGAGAACATAAAACAAGTCATTTAAAAGTAGATAGTGATCTTGATGCTTTGTACCTAGAATGGAGGCAGAATACATTGCAACAGACAGCAAAGATATCATTCCAAAGCGAGCAAAATCAACATCCCGAATAGACTTTTTCCTCGTTCGCCATCAGCAACATCAAGTTGCAGAAAACGACCGCTTGCACTGTGCAAGATGCTGTTTGCAATCAGTGCGAACAGCATTTTCCCTACCACACTACGCTACACAGTTCGCGCAGCTACGCCTAGCTTGCGTAGTGCGAAGTGCACTTCGCGTAGCTGCACGTAGTGCTACTACGCGAACTACGCCCAGGGTTACATAGGACACCCCTATGGTAGGCCCAAGGAACCCCCCAGGGCAGGGTGCATTGTATGTGGAAGGTAGGACATGCACAAATATGTGTAACATGTCCTGATAGTGTGGTACTAGAAATTTTGTTTTTCACTATTGAAAGGCTATCTTGCCCATAGGACAGAATGGGGAATGATGTGTAACATGCTTACCTGCATATCTTCCCATAGGAGTGAGATGGAAAACTCGAGTCTGGGATCCCTGTACTTAGAGTTTAATAGCACATCTTTTAGGAAGGATGGTTTTATAATTCTATGTTCGCAAATAGCACTTTTAGAAAGTTGCTATTTTCTTGTTCAACCTTTCTGTGGGCCTCTGCTTGTTTGTGGACTGACTATCTGGTTTGAGAGTGACAGGGGCTGGGGTGGCTCCTGGAGTCTGGGTGAGTCAGCATTAGGCTGAATAGACTTATCTGCATTTGGAGTGGTGGGAGGAGTAGCACCTGGGCCTGAATAGGGCTGGGCCTGCCTTCCACAATGATGGCTCCACCTTTGTTGTACGTCTGATGACCCTGGCCCACACTGACAAAGGAAGAAGTTGTGCACTGGCAGAGTGCACCCAGAACTGGTTTGGACTGGGTCCAGGACCCCTCACACATTATGAACAAAGACTTTTGGGGTATAAATATGAGAGCGGAAACCCCTGAACTTTAGACTACTTCGTGATCAAGAGGAACATGTTGCCAAAGAGGTCAGCAGAAGAGACTGAGGAATAGTACCACCCTTGCTGTGTGTCTAGGGCTGCCCTGCAGTTTGCTGTTTCTGCTGAGGAGAGGATCAAGGGACTTTGCGGTGTGCTGTGTTTCCTGCTTGAAGAAGGACTTTGCTGTGTGCTGTGTCCATCTGAAGAAAAGTCTCTAAGGGCCTGAGAGGATCTGGCCTCCTATTTCTGATCTGGCCTCCTATTTCTGAAGGCACAAAAGGACTTCACCCCCAGCTTCCCTGACTTCCTTGCTTGAAGTTCTGACCTACTCTGAGGTGCGTGTAACTATGTGAGAGGCCCTAGCTGCTGGGAGCTCCTGCCTAGGTCGCACCCTATGTTGTGCCTCGTCACCCCACTGCCCCTCCTGCTTCGCTTTTTTGCATTGTTTTTTCGTCTGGTTTTACTCATTATTGTGCTTTGTTGTGCCTTGCCTTTTCCTTTGCGTGCCCTGCTTGTGTTTGTGAGTGCCGTTCTGTCTGTTTTTCTTCCCGCTTCACTACCCTCATCTGCTTCCCCCGCAGCACCTCCCCTCCGCCGTCTCCTGCTCCTGCCTCCCAGCTTTGCCCCTCCCACCTCCCCTATTAATGAATGCCAGCTGAAGGCGCACCAAAGACAACCCTGTCTACGCCCTTCTGTGTTCCGACCACTGCCTGCACCAGGAACCCTGGATCTCCAACCATCCACCTCTATGACACCACTGCTCTCCTCGCACTCAATCCTGGAAGATGGAGGGAATGCCAACAGGCCTCGCCAAACACGACCCATGGCCAGTTCTCCTGCCTCCACTGCCGACAGACCCTCACCGGCCTCCCGGCCTCCAACACCGGCAACACCCTAAAATGAATTCTCCTCAATGTATGCTCCATACACAATCACGCCATAGAAATCTGGAACCTACTCGACTCCCTATCCATCGACATCGCCTTCTTCACAGAGACCTGGACCAACGCATCCTCTGCCCCTGACATCAACACCACCATCCCAGATGGATACAAGATCCAGAGGTAGGACCGCCCCAACCACCCCGGAGGGAGCCTTGCCATTGTCCACTAAAACACCCTCCCCCACGACACCTCCAGCGCAACCTTCACCTCCGCCGAACACCTGCACTTCCAGGTCCAGACCACCCCTAGAACCACACTCCAAGGAACCCTCATCTTCAGACCCCCCTGCCCTCAGACCCCCTTTGACTCCACCATCACCGACTTCATAGCACCCCACGCCATCCCCTCAACAAACTATATACTCATCAGAGATCTGAACTTTCACCTCGACAATCCCAATGACCCCAACTTCACCACCCTTCAGGACAACCTCACCAGCATCGGACTTAAATAACTCCTCAACACACTGAGCCACAGAGCAGGCCACACCCTTGATCCCATTTTTGCAGCAGGAAACAAAGTCCATTTCATCCACACAACGCAATCACCATGGACCGATTACCATGGCATACACTTCACTGTCGACAAACCCAAGGCACCCAAACCAGCCCCATGCCCGCCACGAAGGAATTGGAGCAAGGTTACTGATGAGCAACTCAACTCCACCCTCACCCGAGACAACAACACCTGGTCATCCGACACAAACAAAGCAGCCAGAGAACTCCTCAACTGTACAGACAAGCTTGCCCCGCTATGCAACCCCGACAGACAATGCACCAGGAAAGCTGCCTGGTTCACCACCGTCCTCCAAGAAGATGGGCACTCTTGCAGATGCCTGGAGATGAACTGGAGGAACACAAAGACAACTGAATGACAGACTACCACTACCAAATCAGAGCCACCAAGAGGAACTTCATCCACAACAAAATCCTTGCCAACTCCACTAACTCCAAAGAACTTTTCAGCGTCATTCAAGAATTCACCAACCTACGCAGCGAAGCCACAGACGTCACCCCATCCCAAGACCTCCGTGCCAAGATTGGAACATGCTTCCACCTTAAGATCAAAAACCTCTACGACTTCTTCATTAAAGATCCACCAGGTACCACAGATGGCCCTCTGCTCCCCAGAGACACCATCGTCAACTGGACACCGGTCACAACCGACGACACAACCTCAATCATGAAAAGCATCCACTCAGGCCCCTACTGACCCCTGCCCCCCACACATCTACCAGAGAGCCGTGGCCATCATCGCACCCGGATTGTAGCACACCATCAACACCTGCTTCAATACAGGCTCCGTCCCAGTTGACTGGAAATGTGTAGAAGTGAGAACCCTGCTCACATTAACTCTACTTCCTGAGGCGGAAGCCGGGAAGACTTGTGCTGTATATTTTAGCAAAACTTTTTAAAATACTTGACTTGCCTTAAATTGTTATTTGCACTATCCCGTTCCCCCACTTACAGCCGAGGAGGGCTGGGCGGTGGTGAGGAACGAACGATCTTTGTCCGTCATCTTGCTCGAGGCTCGGGGTTAGCGGTCTAGCTGCCCTGCCCATCGTCCCGGCAAGTACAAAAGTCGCTCTTCTGTCCATGCGCGCGGATTCACATTAACTCTACTTCCTGAGGCGGAAGCCGGGAAGACTTGTGCTGTATATTTTAGCAAAACTTTTTAAAATACTTGACTTGCCTTAAATTGTTTTTTGCACTATCCCGTTCCCCCACTTACAGCCGAGGAGGGCTGGGCGGTGGTGAGGAACGAACGATCTTTGTCCGCCATCTTGCTCGAGGCTCGGGGTTAGCACACCATCAACACCAGCTTCAATACAGGCACTGTCCCAGATGACTGGAAATGTGTAGAAGTGAGAACCCTGCTCACATTAACTCTACTTCCTGAGGCGGAAGCCGGGAAGACTTGTGCTGTATATTTTAGCAAAACTTTTTAAAATACTTGACTTGCCTTAAATTGTTATTTGCACTATCCCGTTCTCCCACTTACAGCCGAGGAGGGCTGGGCGGTGGTGAGGAACGAACGATCTTTGTCCGCCATCTTGCTCGAGGCTCGGGGTTAGCAGTCTAGCTGCCCTGCCCATCGCCCCGGCAAGTACAAAAGTCGCGCTTCTGCCCATGCGCGCAGATTCACATTAACTCTACTTCCTGAGGCAGAAGCCGGGAAGACTTGTGCTGTATATTTTAGCAAAACTTTTTAAAATACTTGACTTGCCTTAAATTGTTATTTGCACTATCCCGTTCCCCCACTTACAGCCGAGGAGGGCTAGGCGGTGGCGAGGAACGAACGATCTTTGTCCGCCATCTTTTTCGAGGCTCGGGGTTAGCGGTCTACCTGCCCTGCCCATCGCCCCGGCAAGTACAAAAGTCGCGCTTCTGCCCATGCGCGCGGATTCACATTAACTCTACTTCCTGAGGCGGAAGCCGAGAAGACTCATGCTGTATATTTTAGCAAAACTTTTTAAAATACTTGACTTGCCTTAAATTGTTATTTGCACTATCCTGTTCCCCAACTTGCAGCCGAGGAGGGCTGGGCGGTGGGAAGGAACGAACGATCTTTGTCCACCATCTTGCTCGAGGCTCGGGGTTAGCGGTCTAGCTGCCCTGCCCATCGCCCCGGCAAGTACAAAATTACACCTTCTACACGTACGCGCAGCGGTCGCGCGCAGCGGGCCAAGAGGCCACAACCCCTGGTAAATTGCCGAGAGACGCCCTCACCTACAGTGCCCTGACGCTACGAAGCCTGGCAGGCCCTATGGCCCTAAAGTGTATGCATTCAATAGACGTTGCAACTGGACTGACTGGATGCTCTCATTGCCAATTCAAGATCCACACTGGTAAGGTAGCAGTCCAATCCCCTGATCCCCCCCAGAAAATGTATCTATTCAATTGCCGCTCGATGGTCAAACATTCCATTGAACTTCAACTCCTATTAGAAGACCTCGTCTCGGATGCTTTATTTCTCACCGAAACCTGGCTTCATGCCGATTCTGACCCAGTCGTCATTCAAACCCTACCCCCAGGTTACCAAATTCTAAGATCAGACCGCAAAACCGGTAGAGGAAGAGGGTTTGCTATAACTTACAAGGATCAGTTCCAATGTCGTTCCTCCACAGAGGACCTCCCCAAATGCGAAAATATGAATTTCTCTTTAAAATTCTCATCCACTAACACGTTCTCTGGCCTACTGCTCTACCGCCCTCCAGGTCCCCTGGGCCAATTTATGAAGACGCTCCCTACCATGGCCGCCAACCTAGCCCTCTCCCCATCCAACTACACGATTCTAGGTGATCTGAATATTCACTTTGATGATCCAGCCGACAACTCGGCCAATGAACTTGTATCCAATCTTTCAGCCCTACAAATCACCCAACAGGGCACCGCTCCTACTCACATAAAAGGGAATCTCCTGGATGCCGTATTTAGCAACTCCCAGCTACTCCAATGTGATCCCCCCTGTCCCTCTCCCATGGACTGACCATGCGCTAATTCCTCTCAACCTGGTCTTCCACAGTCAGCACTTTCCCTCCGAACCTCTCCAAGACTCACAATAGGAAATGGGTGAACGTCTCCACGGATCAGTGGGCCAACCTCTTGGAGAACACCCAACCTCTTCCTAGCTCAGACCCAGAGACAGCTAACCGCAACTTCAACCGATGGATACGAAATTCCTTAGATACGCTAGCCCCCATAAGAACCACTATTAAGAGACCAACCCGAAGGCCTGCTCCATGGTTTTCCTTAAAACTCAAACAGCTCAAACAAAACTGTAGAAAACTTGAAAGGAGCTGGAGACTGAACATCTCAGAAAAAAGCAAAGTCAGCCATCGAGAGGCAATACAGAAATATAAGGAAGAAATAAAAACCGCTCAAGCCTCCTTCTATGAAGGCAAGATCAGCGCGGCAACAAACTCCCCTAAGGAAATCTTCCGGATAGCCAAATCTCTGATCACCTTACCCCAACAGAAAAGTCCTAACCAGAAAGATGCACTCCCCAAGTGCAACAGCCTTGCAGAGTTCTTTCATCAAAAAATTGAACTCATCACCCACTCCTTCCACGTCTCCCAGGATGTCTCAGGTGAGACTGACTTAGGGAGATCCCCCACTGTTCTCTCGCTGAGTTCCCCTTATTGGATGAGGACTCCCTGAAAGCAATTATACCCAAAGTAACCTCGGGCTCTCCTCTGGACCCTGCCCCTCCCCGTTTCCTATCCTTAGTCGCCAGCACAATAAGTCCTACCATCCTGACCACGGTAAATGCATCCATCTCTGCCGCCACAGTCCCCCTTGAATGGAAGTGGGCCCTGGTAAAGGCCTTACTGAAAAAGCCCACCCTTGATCCCTCCAACGTATCTAACTATCGACCCATATCCCTCCTTTCATGGCTCAGCAAATTAACCAAGAAACACATAAACTCTGTTTTAGTTCAATACCTTGAACTCAACCTACTCCATACATCACAAACAGGTTTTCGGCCCCGTCAAGGGTCAGAGACGGCCCTCCTGGCCGTGACTGAAGAGGCCCGAAGAATTGTGGACCCGGGTGGCTCAGCAGCGATAATCCTGTTGGACCTCAGTGCCGCTTTAGACACTGTGGACCACAAGATAGTGCTGAGCCGGGTGAAAAGTCTAGAAGTTACCCATTTAGCTCCCTCCTGGTTCCACTCTTTTCTTAAAGATCGGGTTTTTCAGGTGTTCGAAGAGAACGCCTTCTCTGACTCCTGGCTGCTAGGTTGTAGGGTTCCACAGGGCTCTTCTCTGAGCCCCACACTTTTTAATATTTATATGGTCCCATTGGCCGAGGTTGTTCTTCCATTCGAAATACAAATAATAACCTACGCCGACGATACCCAACTGGTGGTATCCCTGAACCACCCAGAGGGTTCGTCGTGCTACCTCGGCAGCTGCCTAGAGGCGGTAGCTGGCTGGATGAAACTCTCTCACCTAAAACTGAACAGCGACAAGACCAAGGTCATGTTTCTGGGAAAACCCCTATCCCCCCTTTCATCACAGATATGGCCGACTTGTTTGAACCCAATGCCTAACGCAAAACAGCAGATCAAGAGCCTGGGCTTCTGGCTTGATAGCGCTCTAGGCTTTGGCCACCAGTCCACCATGCTAGCAGCAACCTGCTACGGCATGCTCAGGTTGCTTCGGAAAGTTCTCCCTCTACTCCCTCTCAACGCCAGAAGGATCATGGTTCAGGCCCTGATCCTGTCTCGGCTTGATTATGGGAACGCATTGTACCTGGGGGCCCCACAGTCCACCTTCCAAAAACTACAGGTGGTACAAAATAGCGCGTCTCGCCTTCTGCTCCAAATCCCCTGGAGACAATCGGCCAAACCAGCCCTAAGTACGCTGCATTGGCTCCCCATCCGGGCGAGAGTCCAGTTCAAAGCCCTATGCCAGGTCCACAGAGCCATGTGGAACACCAGTCCTGCCATTTTAAGCTCTCTCATCACACCTTACCAACCCTCAAGGAACCTCCTGTCCAGCTCAGCCTTTCTGGCCACCACCAGGAAAGTGTGCCAGGCCAAGTGGGGTGGCCGATCATTCTCCCTGAATGCTTCCAACTTATGGAAATGCCTGCCCTCTCCTCTCCGCAGTGAACCCAACATCTTGACCATTCGCAAACTTCTCCAAAACACACCTATACTGCACTCTCCCCTAGGACCTCTCTGCCTTCTTCATGTAATCTGTAAGCGCTACGAGGCCTTAGGGTAGAATGCGCTCTATAAATACAATTTTCATTTCATTTCATTTCAGATGCCCACGGCTGACCCCACCGAACTCAAGAACTATCAGCCCATCGCGCTCCTCCCCTTCGCTGCCAAAGTCGCTGAGAAAACAGTCAACAGGGAACTAACATGATCCATTGAAGAGAATGCCTTACTCGACCCGTCCCAATCAGGATTTCGAAGCAACCAAGGCACCAAGACCACCCTACTCGCCGCCACAGACGACATCAGCATCCTCATGGACCAAGGCCACTCTGCAGCCCTCATCCTACTCGACCTATCAGCGGACTTCGACACGTCTCCCACAACACACTAGCCACCTGACAACACAACGCAGGCATACAAGGAACAGCCCTGGACTGGATTCGACCATTCCTCACAGAAAAAGCCAAAGGATCACACTGCCTCCCTTCCTCTCCGACCCCACGAAAATCACCTGCGGAGTCCCACAGGGTTCATTGCTGAGGCCGACCCTCTTCAACACCTACATGGCTCCCCTCGCAGCTGACAACACAGCATCAATATCGTATACTACGCTTACAACACCCAACTCATCCTGTCCCTCACCAAAGATCCCACCATTGACAACTTCCAGAAAGAAATGCAAGACGTTGCAGTCTAGATGACCAACAGCTGCCTAAAGCTCAACGCCGAGATGGCAGAGGTCCTCGTCCTCTATACTACCCCATCAGCATGGGATAGCACATGGTGGTCAACTGTCCTCGTAAGCCCACCTACCCCCTCAGACCACGCCAAGAACCTCTGCATTGTACTTGACTCATCACTCACCATGAACCGCCAGATCAACGCTGTCACCTCTGGCTGCTTCAACACCCTCCATATCCTCCGCAAGACCTTCAAGTGGATCCCACCTGAGTCACGGAAGACAGTCACCTACGCACTGATCACCAGCAGACTGGATAATGGAAATGCACTCCATGCCGGCATCAACAAATCCCCACTCTGCAAACTCCAGACAATACAGAACTCCGCTACCAGACTCGTTCTCGGAATCCCCCAGCATGAACATATCACCCAACATCTACAAAGACTTCACTGGCTCCCCGTGGAGAAAAGAGTCACTTTCAAAATCCTCACTCACACCTACAAATGCCTAAACAACAAACCCAAATAACTAAACGACAGAATCAACTTCCCAAAAGAAACCTCTGATCCTCCAACCTCGCACTGGTCAAAACCCCGCAAATCCACTGAACAAAGCAGGCTGAAGATCCATCTCCCACATTGCAACCAAGACCTTGAACACACTACCGGCAGACATCAGGCGAGCCCCCTCCCTGACCACCTTCAGGAAGACCCTCAAGACCGGGCGCTTCAGCTAGTCTGATCTACGGATCCCCCCTCAGTGCCTTGAGACCCTCACAGGAGAGCAGCACACTTACAATTCCCTGATTGATTGCAGGAGGCAAATGCGGCCAATGGCAAGATGAAGGTAGCCAGTCAGAAGAAGACCAGCAGCAAGGACAAAGAGACCCAAGCAAGCCTATCAGGTGAGGGTGACTGGTGGGCAGCTTGGGATGGGGGCCAAAGGTAGGGCAGAAAAAATCCTGCTGGTAGTTGTGTGTGGGAGATGGTACAACAGCGGCTCCAGCATCAGGTGCTAAGGCTAGCGAGGCAAAACAGTTAGTTGGTGTGAGTGTCCAGAAGGACAAGGTAGAAGGGAGTGAAGGGAAGAAGGAAAAAGGGGGAGACAAACATCACAAGAAACTACCTACATGGGCCTGGCACGGCCCTTGGGTCACATCTATCTGAAAAAACAAGGAATAGGATATGGAAGCACAAATACATGGATGCTTTTAAGCTGCTTCATAGGGAGATCCGGGCAAAAGAGGGGTCAAAAGAAGAAGATTGGAAGCTAACGAGGAGGCCCAGGGTTCCCATTAAGATGGAGAACTGGACCTCAGCCTTTCTCATATACGTCAGTATTTACTATGAAAAACACCTGGACAGGGCTATGGCATTCTTAAAATACATGGATATCATTCGAAAAGCACAGATGCATTTCAGAGGGTTTGCTTGGATGAGCTATTATGAGGAGTTTAGGGCCAGAATTAGCATTAACCCTGACAAGCCATGGAGTGAGGTAGACCAAGAACTGTGGATGCAATTGAGGTCACCCACCCAGTCATCTGCATCTACACATACGACTAGCGGCCTACCAGTGATGTATCAGTCTGGTTGGGAGCGGATAATTTTGGCACAGGAAGTGAGCGGAGACTGTGCTGTGCGGGGCCCTTCTCAGCATAACTCCCGGCTAGGAGCCTGAGATGCTGTGGACTGCTACGGGGGCGCACTGTAGACTCTGCGGCGTTGGGTGAGTCCCGCGACCCGCTAGATTGTGCAGCGCAGGCCTGCCTGGCATGGGCCACGCTGGTGACTGGATCACGCTGCTCTGCCCCGACCCTGGTGCCTTGTGACTCTAGCCTTGTGTCCCTGGCCTAACATTTCTGGTCCTGGAGAACGCTGCTTTGCCTCTGCCACAGGCACCAGGCTGGTAAACAGGCTGGGAGCTCCTGCCTAGGTCGCACCCTATGTTGTGCCTTGTCACCCCACTGCCCCTCCTGCTTCGCTTTTTTGCATTGTTTTTTCGTCTGGTTTTACTCATTATTGTGCTTTGTTGTGCCTTGCCTTTTCCTTTGAGTGCCGTTCTGTCTGTTTTTCTTCCCGCTTCACCACCCTCATCTGCTTCCCCCGCAGCACCTCCCCTCCGCCGTCTCCTGCTCCTGCCTCCCAGCTTTGCCCCTCCCACCTCCCCTATTAATGAATGCCTGCTGAAGGCGCACCAAAGACAACCCTGTCTACGCCCTTCTGTGTTCCGACCACTGCCTGCGCCAGGAACCCTGGATCTCCGACCATCCACCTCTATGACACCACTGCTTTCCTCGCACTCAATCCTGGAAGATGGAGGGAATGCCAACAGGCCTCGCCAAACACGACCCATGGCCAGTTCTCCTGCCTCCACTGCCGACAGACCCTCAGCGGCCTCCCGTCCTCCAACACCGGCAACACCCTAAAATGAATTCTCCTCAATGTATGCTCCATACACAATCACGCCATAGAAATCTGGAACCTACTCGACTCCCTATCCATCGACATCGCCTTCTTCACAGAGACCTGGACCAACGCATCCTCTGCCCCCGACATCAACACCACCATCCCAGATGGATACAAGATCCAGAGGTAGGACCGCCCCAACCAGGGACAGGATGGCAGGCCTAGAGCTGAAGATGCGTATGGCAGCCTTAATGATAATGACTAAGGGGCGAGAATTGGAGATGGGCACGTTTACAACGTTCCTGATTCTTGATTCTGAGTGTTGTTCTTTGGGGGTTCAGACATTTTACTGTGACAATTGTGGTTATTTTGAGCTGCACAATAAGTGTATCTCATCTGAGTTACTGAACCTCATGAGATGGAATGTCAGGGGCCTCAGTGATCATAAAAAGGTACGTAAAATCCTAGCCTACCTAAAGTGGAAGGAGGTCGACATTGTTCTGCTTCAGGAGACGCATCTTCACCCTGGATGTGCGTTACTGACAGGCAGTAGGTTAACTGGTAGCTTTCATGCGGCGTGTTTCACCTCCCATTCTAGGAGTGTGTTGATATGGATTAATCCTAAATTAAGGCTCCAATTAAAACACTGTGAGACTGACCCGGCAGGCAGGTATGTTATATCCCGATGCTATAGCAAAGAGCTAGATTTCCTTATTGTTAATTCCTATAGCCCGAACTATGATGACCCAGAGTTTTACCAGTCCATCTTTATGCTTCTTAAAGACCGCTATCCCTTGCTGTTGCTATAGGGGGGTTATTTTAATTGCGTCTTAGAACCAGCCCTCGACTGCTCAAGAGGCCCTCCTAGAACCCCATCTGCTTCTGCTAAGGCCATTGCTGATTTTTCTTCACAATTACAACTGGTAGATGTATGGAGAGGTAGATCCAATGATAGGAGCGAATTCACATATTATTCAGCACACCATGAAATTGACACATGTATAGACTACTGGCTCATCTCACAAGTGCTGCTGACCAAGGTTCAGGACTGCTCTGTGCTGGCTCGGGCATTCTCGGACCACTCGTCCATTTTGCTGACCATTACTATGCCTTCGCGAGGTCCTCCTCCTTTACTGTGGAGATTTCCACCACATTTGTCACTACGCAGTCTTGAAAAGCTACACAATGCAATCCCTGAGTTTTTTGCCATTAATGTCAGCTCCATAGAATCTTTTGCCACGGTTTGGGAGTCGTTTAAGGTCTACATTCGGGGATTTGCCATCAGCAAGCATGCAGGGGTTCTTCGCTCCATTAGGGACCGGCTTGCCCTATTAGAATCCCGAATGGCTAAACTTGAGGCTAAGCTGGCCCTCGGGAATGACCCTGAGCTACGGGAGCTCCTGAAGGCCACGATTGGGCAAATACGCAACAGCTAGAATCTACGGGGAGGCCGACAGGCCGGGTTTGGTGCTGGCTCACCATCGATCGGAGGCTGGAAGCCTGGCCACGCAGGTAGATGAGGAGGGCTCTATTTTGACAGAGCAGGCGGACTTTAACAATCAGTTTCGCAGTTATTACTAAGAGCTATACAGCTCTAAGGTCACCCCTAATGATGCAGACATATTGCAGTATCTGGAATATATTGAGCTTCCTTGCTTGCAAATTCTTACTACGTCCTATTGAAGTTGCGGATATACGACTGGCCTTAAACTCTATGCGGGAGGGTAGTGCTCCAGGGCAGAATGGCCTTACGGTACCCTTTTACAAAGGTTTTAGTGATCTTTTGATTCCCCACCTGGCTACCCTTTCATGAGATGACAGCAGATGGGATTATGCCCCCAACTATGCACGAGGCCCTGATCATAACATTGTTGAAACCGGATAAAGATCCCCAAAAGTGCTCTTCTAATTGCCCACTTTCCTTAATGTGGACACAAAAATATTTGCTAAAATACTGGCTAACTGTCTGCCTCCGTTGTTGCCTCAGCTGGTTGGCTCTGAGCAAGCCATATTTATACTGGGCCAAACACATGTCTAACAAGAGGTTAAGGCTGCAGCAGTCTTCTTAGACACAGAGAAGGCCTTTGATTCAACTGAATGGTTGTTTATGCTCACTGTACTGCGTCGCATGGGAGTGGGAGATGTTTTCCTACAATTGGTGTAGGTGCTTTATAATTTGACTGTCACCCGTCTTCGCACTCGAGACACAGTTTCCACCCCTATTCACATATCGTGGGGTACTCGTCAGGGGTGTCCCCTATCCCCACTATTGTATGCAGTGGCTGCTGAGCCTCTGCTGAGGGCGCTATGGGAATATCACGGACACATCACGACAGAGGGTAGTTTGATTCCCGAACTATAACTTAATAGTCTCAGCCTACGCTGATGACATACTCTTGAATATCCGTGATCCGGAAGTCCACCTGGCCTCTGTGATTCGTGAAGTGTTGCGCTTTGTTTGTCTTTCAGCACTAAAGGTTTGGGATCAATCCATGATTTTCCCGTTGATTCCTGCCACGGTGCCAACCCCTCTCGACTTCCCGCTCCAATGGACGTCCGACCCAGTTCGCTACCTGGGTATCCAAGTTCATTCTGATGCAGATCAGGCAAATTAGAGCAGGGTGATTGACAGGCTGGGCGATGACATAGACCGATGGATTCAGCTCCCACTTTCACTGATGGGGAGAGTTTCATAGATAAAAATGCTGGTACTTCCTTGCTTTCTCTTTTTTTCATCAATATTCCCATAGTGGTGCCCTAGCATATGTTTAAAGAGCTGCGCACACTGATGAATAAGCTGCCATGGGTGGGCAAGACTCCGTGAGTCGCATTGGACACTCTAGAAATGCCAGATACTGCGGAAGGCCTGACCGCGCCAGATATAGAGCTTTATTATAGGATTGCGTAGGCCTCACATGCCCATTGTGGGGCTCATGGCCCACATGAATTACCTTACCTCCAGATAGAAAAAGTGGTTGCTGCTCCGGACCCCTTACCACGTTTTTTGACTAAAGCGCCAATTAGACGCTGTGGGGTACTTGACTCAGTGAATTCCACAGTCTATGCCTGGCATGTCCTCCTGAAAATGTATTCTAGTGCTCAATTATGTTCGCCCCATCTGCGAGTAGAGTGGTGTCAGTGGTTTGCTCTCAGCTCAGAGAGAGTGACTCTCCAATCATTTATTTATTTATTTTATTTATTTGTGTATTTTGTAAAGCGCGCAGCTACCCAAACAGGGTTTCCTTGCGCTAATAGAACAGACAGTAGATGGGCATATAAGGGCGCTTATAAACCGAAAAGGAAAGTTTTGAGAGATTTGCGGAAGTCAATTTCCGATCTACTCAAACGGAGGGATAACGGAAGCTTATTCCAGCGCTGTGAAGCGGAGACTTCAAAAGTTTTACCTCCCATTCGGGATCTCTTAAATCTGGGAGTAACAAGCAAAACTTGAGAGTTAGAACGCAAAGTTCTGGAATTTCAGTAGGGTCGAAGGCTAGACTTAAGATGAGCAGGTCCTTTGCCCTTAGTAGCACGATAGGCCAGTGTCAAAGCTTTGAACTCAATTCTTTTCGATATAGGGAGCCAATGTAATTTGCGGAGGTAAGGGGTGACATGTTGCCTAGGTGGAATACCCTCCACCATACGAGCCGCAGCATTTTGCACGGTCTGAAGCTTGTGACATAGACCTGCTGTTATGCCCAGATATAAGGCGTTGGCATAGTCGAGATGAGAAGTTATAAGAGCATGGACTATGGTTTTACGGTTATCACTGGGCAGATAGTTGATGAGCTTTTTTATGGTTCTGATCTTTGAAAAGCAGGCGGCAGCAACTGTTTGAACCTGGGATCCGAATTGTCCCATCGAACCCCCAGATTCCTAACTGAATCTTTGGGTACAGGAGCCTGGCTCAGATCTTCCGGCCACCAAAGATTAGAGACTAATGGGGACGGTTGATTAAAAAACAGAACTTCCGTCTTTCCTGCATTCAATCTAAGAGAATTTCGATCCATCCATATTGATATGTTCCTAAGGCATGACTTCAGAAGATCAAAAGCCGTGGACGTAGCCTCATCAAAAGAGAAGATGAGCTTAATATCATCAGCATATGAGGTAGTTTTAACACCAGCCTGTGCAATCATTTCCGCCAAAGGGGTGAAATACACATTAAAAAGGAGCGGGCTTAACGACGAGCCCTGAGGGTCTCCCCATTTAAGTGGCCTGGCAGAGGAGGAAAAGGAGGGGAGTATACCTGCTGGGTACGATTCAATAAAAATGAGGCAATCCATTTCAGCACAGATCCCTGAATACCAATGGAACTCAATCTTCCCAGCAGTATCTTGTGAGAGACGGTGTCAAATGCCGCTGAAAGATCCAGCAGCACTAACACCGCCCTCGACCCTCGATCCAGAGTCCATCGCACAGAGTCCGCCATTTCAGTCAGGGCTGTTGCCTGAACGAAAGCCGTGCTGAGAGTCATGCAAAAGCCCATGGGACTCAATAAAGCGGGCCAGTTGAAAATGAGCCAGCTTTTCCAAGATAGTTAGTTAGTTAGTTAAAAAAATACTTAATAGAGCGCACTGTGACCAAGCGGCTTCCTGGTGCTAGAGTTATAACTAAGGAGCACAGAAATCTACTGAGATGGAATTCAGCAGGAGTACGCTTGGGAGAACAGGAAAGTCTTAAGGGCCTTACGGAATTGAAAATAAACTGGAGTAGATCTAATGGACAGCAGAAGGCTGTTCCAGAAGCGAGGAGCTAGTACAGAGAATGTAGTACCTCCAGTTTTAGACCTGCGGAAGTGAGGAACATTGAGAAGAGCTTGATTGGAGGAGCGGAGGGCACGACTGGGGGTATAGGGACTGATGAGGGAATTAATGAAAGCCTGGGCAGTGCGGGCACGGGCCATGAAGGCCAGACATCCCATCTTGAAAAGGGATCTCTGGCAGATGGGGAGCCAGTGAAGGGATTTCAAAACAGGAGTGATGTGGTGGAACTTGGGAAGGTGGAGGATAAGATGGGCGGCCTGATTCTGAATAGCCTGAAGACGGCGTAGTTCGTAGGCCGAGATGCCCACGTAGAGGCTATTCCCATAATCAAGACGGGAGAAAATAATTGCCAAAATAATAAGTTTAAGAGCATCAGGAGAAAAAAAGCGGGATACTTTCCGAATAATCCGGAGGGAAAGGAAACAAGAGGAGACAACTGAACTAATATGGGTATGCATGTAGAGGTCCCGACTGACTTTAATGCCTAAGGTCCTTGCTGAGGCCGCCGGAACTGGAGAGGGGCCGAAGATTGAGGGCCAAAAGGCGGCGGACCAAGGGGAGGTTGTAGGGCCAGTCAGAACCAGCTCCGTCTTGTCCAGATTAAGTTTAAGTTGATTGTGGTTCATCCACTCAGAAATGAAAACTAGGGTGGAGTGGAATTTAGGCAGGGAGTCCAGGGGAGAGGAGAGATCAAATACTAGCTGGAGGTCATCCGCATAATTATACACGGAGACCCCCATGTCAAGAAGAGAAAGAATAAGGGGATGAATGTAAAGATTAAAAAGAAGGGGGGACAGGGAGGAACCTTGGGGGACCCCGCAAGGAACCAGGCGGGTGGAGGCAGAAAAGCCCGAGAGATGGACCATCTGAGTCCGTTCCTTAAGAAAAGGGGCAAGCCAGGAGAGGGCAGTGCCCTGAACGCCCGCTGCGCTGACACGGCCGAAAAGGATGGAGTGGTTGACCGTGTCAAACGCAGCGGACAAATCAAGGAGCAGCAAGGCTTGAGGTAGGTTGGAATCAGCCTTGCTCTTTAGCTCGTCTAGAACAGGACCAGGACCACTGACTCAGTAGAGTGGGCCAGGCGGAATCCCACTTGGTGGGAGGCCAAGAGATGGTTGTCCTCAATGAAAGTAGAGAGACAAGTTGTGATGTAGCTCTCCAAGATCTTCCCTAGGTATGGAAGAAGGGAAATAGGTCTAAAATTAGACAGAAGAGTGGGGTCTAAACCAGGCTTTTTTAAAATAGGGAAAACTCTGGCCGATTTAAAGAATTTCGGGACTAGACCAGAAGAAATAGAGGCATTAAGGAGGGAAAGAGGGGGGACAGGGCAGTAGCTGAAGAGCTCTCTCAGGATGCGAGCCGGAGCACGGTCAGCCGGGGAGCCTGACTTTGCTTTCTGGAGTAAAGCAAGAAAGGAGTCCATAGGGATCGGGGGAAATTGGTCGAGAAAAGGAGAGGGCAGAGGAAAAACAGGGGAAGGAGGTGGCAAAGATACTGAGGGGATGTTAGATTTAATCTTCGCAATCTTCTCTATGAAGAAGTCATTAAGGGACGAACAGAGAGCTTGAGAAGGGATAAGATTAGGGTTGGCCCTATCAGAAGCAACTAAGTTGCGAACTATGGAGAAAATCTCTTTAGACTTATTGGCTGATGATGTGATTTTCTCCAAAAAGTATAAGGTTTTAGCTGATAGGATAGCCCTCTTATAGTTAGCTAGGAGAGACTTGTATTTGGCCCGCAAGAGAGGACAATAGTTACGCCTCCAATGGCGTTCAGAACGCCTGAGGTCCAATTTGAGAGTTTTCAACTCGTCCGTAAACCACTTATGGGCATCATGAGGGCGGCAGGCTTTGACTCTCCTGAACGCGGCAACCAGGTCACAGGAGGAAGACAACCAATAATTCACGGCGTCTACTTGAGAGTCAAGGGGGAGGTTAAAAAGATCAGGGGGAGAGGAAGTGATGGAAGCACAAAGAGAATTAAGATCAACCCGATTCCAATTTCGAGCAGAAAGATTCTTGGGTAGGAGAAGTTTCTCTGGTACACCAAGCTCGATGGAAAATAAGAGCAAAGAATGATCGGACCAGGTGCACAGGAGATTGGTAGGGGAGAGGATAGTGCGACTGGCTGACCATATTTGATCTAAAATATGGCCATGAACATGGGTAGGGAAATGAACGTGGGGGAGGAAGTTGAGGCATTGGAGAGTGGCCGAAAAGTCCTTAGAAAACTGGTCTTCCATGGGGTCGCCCGGCCAATAATTAAAGTCTCCCAAAAGGAGCACAGACTAATTATTGACCACGAGCGTAGCCAGGAGTTCCTGCAGAGTAGGCACAAAGGAAGGCATGTTCTGAGGAGGACGGTACATAAGGACTATTGTAAGGGGGGCCAAAAGGTTAACTGAGCGGGCGAGTAAAAAATCAACAGCAGGTATGGGAGGATGGGGAAGAAGCTGAAACTGAAAGTTGGAACGAGTGATCATCGCCACACCCCCACCGGCTTTACCGTCAGGGCGGTACGCCCGAAGGGCGTAGTAAGAGTCGGGGAGGGTGGACAGTAGATCAGGCAGGGAATCGGCCGAGAACCAAGTCTCAGTAAGAAACAGAAAATCAGGGCTTCAGTGTCCAGTAAATTAAAGAGCTCCAGCTGGTGCCTGCCTGCCGATCGAGTGTTTAAAAGGCAGGTAGTAGCCGTGATAGGTGGAGAGGGGGGAGAATGGGCAGGAGGGGGGAAGGAACATATAGCAGGGGAGTGAGCAGAGTAGAGCCAGACGAAGGGGGAGAAGGGGCAGAAATGCCCAGTGCAGCAATACGCTGAAGCAGGGAAGGAGCGATGGATTGAATCACATTAAAAGAGAGTAATTGAGCTGAGGAATAAACAAGTGCAGGAACAGGGTGCGTGGCCCCTGGTCCCGACCGGTTGCGGATGGGCGCAGACCGGCTTAACTTAGGCGCAACTTCGGCGCGCCTTCGTCGCGCCCGCTGCGCTCGTCCGCTGCGCGGTCGGGAAGGTGGTATCATAATGTAGATAGTAGGGGGGCGTGGCAGGGGGGGAGTGGCCAAAAGACTGCAGCGTCAACCCCAGAGCACCCAAAGATGGCGGCCAAACTTCGCCCGTCCCCGCTCCAGCAACCGACTCGGTAGAGGAGGGGAGCGATCAGCGAGGAGCCGCTCAGGAGTGCGTGCAGGTAGGGGAATTAAAATACAGCAGCAGCAAGAATGTGCACAATGTCCAAGCACACAATTAAAATGAGATGGGTAACGTTGCTCCCGGCAGAGCACCTCGGGAGATCTGAGTTCCAGAGTGTAAACGGGCGCAGTAGCTGTCATGCGCCTGAAGTAGCTTGCCAGGGGGGATTGGCCAAAAGACTGCAGCGTCACCCCAGAGCACCCAAAGATGGCGGCAAAACCTCGCCCGTCCCCGCTCCAGCAACCGACTCGGTAGAGGAGGGGAGCGATCAGCGAGGAGCCGCTCAGGAGTGCGTGAAGGTAGGGGAATTAAAATACAGCAGCAGCAAGGATGTGCACAATGATCTTGGCAGGAGCGGGCAGGAGGGAAATTGGCCTATAATTGCTCGGGGTATCAGGGTCCGTATTGGGCTTTTTCAAAATTGGGACTAAGAAGGCATGTTTCCAGGCATCTGGAAACCTGCCCGATCTAAGGGATTCGTTCCAGTTGGCATTAAGATAGGGGTTAAGAAGGGTAGCAAGCGCCTTATATTGTTTCGCTGACCAGGGGTCACTAGGAGATCCCGCTTTGCATTTAAATAATTCAGCAAGAGACACCTCCTCTGAAATATCTGCAAATTCCGTAAAGATAGGGGTGGTAATGTTGTGAGTATTCAAATACTCCTCAAAATCCAAATCCTCAATAGTGGGAAAGGAAGCATAAATAAGCGCAAATTTCTCCTAAAAAAACTCCGAAAGTTGATTACAGAAAGATAGAGAGGCAGGTTGATGCCGATTCAATGCCTGAGGATCATTAAAAGATCTGACAATGTTGAAAATCTCTCTTGGGCCATTCCTGGCTTTATCGATTCTACTAGCTAGGTAGCCTCTTTTATGTTTAACAATTAATTTGCGGTAATCTTTGAAAGCTGCCCTATTCTCAATCTTACGTTCAGGGGCATAATCTTGTCTCCAGGCCTGTTCTATGATTTTAAAAGAGCCTTTTTTCTGTCGAAGTTCATCCGTATACCAGGGGGCTGCTGGTGCAGACCTAAAGGTTTTGATAGGTCTTAGGGGGGCCAGAGAATCAATGGCCTGGCCCATCCAAGCATCCAGATTGGCAATACGAGAATCCAAATCTGGATCTAGGATCTTTTAAATGCTCTTGAAGGGATTCGATGGTAATTTTGCTCCAGTTTCTACCTACTTCCTTCGGGATCAAGGGGGGTCTATCAGAGTGAATCATACCGATCGAGAAAGGGTTGAGATGATGATCAGACCATATCACAGGTAAGGTATTCTCCACCCGAATGTCCGCCAAATTAGAGCAGATTAAATCTAGCGTATGGCCCGCTCTGTGGGTGGGTGACTTCACCATTTGAATAAGATTACATGCCGCTTAATGGCGGTAAAACTCAAGCTATGAGGGCAGGAGGCATCATCTACGTGTAGGTTGTAGTCCCCCAAAGCAGTGAAATGTGCGTAAAGTGTACTGGCTTGAATATTATAATCTGCTAGAGCAGGGAGGGGTGAGGTGCTAGAATAGGGGGGACGGTATATCAAGAGACCCGAGCAAGAAATGGATGCAGATAGCTTGATGCAAAAAAGAAGACCCTCAATGCATTCAATTTGATTATATAGGGGGGAGGTGACAGTCCATTTAGATTTATAGATGAGTGCCACCCCACCACCTTGCTTTCCGTTATTTCGATTGGCACAGATAATACTGTAGCCTTCAGGGATAGCCAGAGTCAGGGCTGGGTTAGTCGTTTCACTCAACCATGTTTCAGTTAGAAAGAGAAAATCCCAGTCTTTATCCAAAAGAGTCTGCCAGATGTCAAAAGCATGTTTTACCACTGATCTGCAATTGACTAGTGCGGCTCTAAGAGTTATTGTTACATTAAGGCTCCGGTAAAGAGCAGAGCAGGCCCTGTGGATGAGTCTATCTCGTGTTTTATGATGCGGTAGAGAGAAGCCGCAACATTTACATATATGATCTGAGCAACGGGTATTCCATGAATGTAGTAGCCAGTGAGGACGCCAAGTGGGTCTAAGGGCAAGAATCTACGTCCGATCATAAATCATTCTATCACTGTTTTTCAAACGGGCTGGGGGACCGGCCTCAGTCGCGTCTTGGTCGCGGACAGGCGCAGACGGGCTTGCCTTTGGCATGCCTGCTGCGCTCGTCCGCTGCGCTGCCGAGTTAGAATGGCCGTTTCTATCAAGTGAGGGCGGGGGGGGGCGGGCCACTAGACCGCCACCCCAAACTACCCCCAAGATGGCGGCTAAACTTCACTAGACCTCCGCTGCAGCACCTAATCGGCTGCGCGGTGTCAAGTGAAGTGAGGGGATGAAACACACTGCAAAATGCCAGCAGGTAGGACACATTAAAAATAGAGCAACCAAAAGCAAAACATTTTTTTTTAAAGTTCGCCACAAACTTCTCGGCTTTCTGTCTCAGGAAGGTCTGCTGTCTGTCTGATGCGCGTGATGCCCAGAGCGTGTTTTATGAGCAGGTGAAGGCGGGGGGGCCGGGCTACTAGACCGCCACCCCAGACTACCCCCAAGATGGTGGCTAAACTTCACTAGACCTTCACTGCAGCACCTAATCGGCTGCGCGGTGTGAAGTGAGGGGATGAAACACACTGCAAAATGCCAGCAGGTAGGACACAATAAAAATAGAGCAACCAAAAGCAAAATAAAATTTTTTATAAGTTCGCCACAAATTTCCCGGCTTTCCGCCTCAGGAAGGTCTGCTGTCTGTCTGATGCGCGCAATGCCCAGAGCGCATTGAATGGTCTGTGCATACATGATATGATAAAATGGCCGGGTGGCAACATGGGTGGTTGGCGGAACCCTCTGCGCTAGAGCAATTCCATTTCTTTAGGACTCGCCATGCTATGCTTTCCTGTTTTGGGTCGCAATGACAAGTTCGCGTTCGCAATTTCCTTACATTTTATAGCTTCTTCCCTTCATTCCGTTGTTCTCCAGAACTGCCGGAACTGACACTCTTTAGAGCTGCACTACAAGACACTTTTAGCAATTTTAATAGGAAACGTTTCTCCCAAAAAGGAGCTTTTATGTTTTTTACAGTTTACGTTCTAGAACAAAGTTTCTTTAACTTTGAGCTATGCAGATGACTTTTTTAAAATACATTTAAATTAAATACATTGGGTTGCAATGACGTGTTTGCGATCGCGGCTTTGCTCGGCCTGCTACCAAAATTTCGCAGCACACGCGAACAGAGAGGAAAACTCATCAGCGAACGCAGAATCATGGTAAGTCAATGCCACGCGCGCGAGAATGTATTTTAGAAGCGCGAACAAGAAAAAAAAATCAGCCAACTCACGAACTGTGGAATTTTGGGGAATTTCACACGATTCACGGATTGCGAAACTGCCAGAAATTCGCAAATTCTGCGAGTGGAACAAATTTTCCAACCTTACTTACTGTTAAACTGGTTTTGCGGGTTTATGCTTAGGCACTGTTTGCTAAGATGACTCCTTTCTTGACGGAGTGGCTGGCTTGGCAGGTGGACATTGGGGTGCACTCACAGACGATATTTGGTATTACTGCTGTGAAGTTACACGTAAGGTCTCCCTTAATAGCCGCCACAGTTTTGCCCATTTTAAATTCTTAAACAGGGTTCATTACTCTCCAGAGCACCTATACAGATATGGGCTGCATGACACGGACAGCTGTGAAAGATGTGACATGCTGGGCGCCAGGTGTTTCCACCTTTCTTGACAATGCTCCCCAATGGAGTAACTTTGGAGCAATATTTTTAAGATGTTAAACAATATAGTGGGTCTCTCTCTTGCTCTGGACCCCCTACTGGCATTTTTGGGTTATACGAAACCCCTCCGGAAAAAGGTTTGCAAATTGATTGCTAATGGTCTTCTTCTCACTAAGCGCAGACTAGTAATGAGATGGATGCGAGGTCCTGTACCTACAGTTACAGAGTGGGTGAAAGATATGGTGTATTGTAAAACTCAATCGGATATTTATAACAAACTGCTTCCCCCCTATTACAGATCCAGCAGTTCGTGGCATTTGTAGCAAGGTTGTGCTGGTGCAGCAGTTGCACGAAGGAATTGTTCCAGAACTCCCTACGCCTCTCTCGGAGCTGAGGCGAAAGGGGGATCAAGTGATGCTCTTTCATGGTGGTTGGCTGTACAGTGGCCAGCAATGTCTGGTGAGCGGGTGTGCTGTCCTCCAAGATCCAGAAGGAAGTCATGAGGAGGAGGCAAAAGAGGAAGACAATGAAGAAGGCGATTGTCTTTGATTTGTGCAAATTGTCAGTCTTTGGGTTCCTGTAGTGGGTATTTCCTGTTGCTTTAATTATCTTCTTATCTGGCGCTTCCATCATCTTCTGATCTGGCGCTTCCATCATCTTCATCTTCAAGGTGCTCGGTAGTGGGCAGAACCACAGACTTTGTTTAGCTTCTCTCCGGGTGACCCTTGGTTGTTTTAGGCCACCGTTCTGAGATTTTAACTTAGTCAGTGGCCTACTTAGCCGAAGCTCCCTCCTTTCGACGCAGGAAATACCCTTCCCGGGATGGCACAGTGGGATCAGAGAATTTTGCAAGTTCAAGTGCCTCTGTTTCAGGATAGCAGTTCAGTGATGGTCGGTCTTTGTTCAGGAGCTCTTCTTGGGTGTCGACGTTTTCTGTCGTGGCCAGGGTCGAGGAGACCTTTTTACAATGATGGGCGTGCAGCCAGTGCTTCTTTCCCTCCACTCGAAGAGCCGTCCGAGTGGTGATCAGTACTTGCCAGGGGCCCGTCCACCGGGGTTCCAGACTCTTCGCTCGTTGAAAGTTCCGGACTAGGACGTAATCTCCCGGTTGGATATCGTGACCGGGGCCCCTGGAAGCATCGGGGATAGCCTGCTGCACCTGTTGATGAATGACAGTCAACGTTTTTGTTAATTTGCACAAATAATCTGACAACAGGACGTCGGGGACGTCGTGAATGGAGGTTGGTTTGGGGGCAGTCCAGAGGTTCATTGGTCGTCCAAACACCACCTCGTAGGGGGTCAAGTGGTGCTTAGTGGGAGTGGAGCGCATCGATAGCAATGCCAGTGGGAGGGCATCTGGCCACTTAAGCCCTGTGGTGGCCACTATTTTTGATAGTTTCAGCTTCAGTGTAGCATTGTGTCGCTCAACTAGGCCAGCGGATTGGGGATGGAAGACCGCATGGAACCTTTGTTTTACTCCCAGCCCCTTCAGGATTAGTTGGATAACTTCAGCTATGAAGTGGGGGCCATTGTCGCTCCATAAAATTCGGCAAAGGCCGTAGCGAGGGAAAAACTCTTTCAGTAGTACTTTGGCAGTAGTCATGGCTGTGTTATCACGGGTTGGATAGGCTTCCACCCATTTGCTGAAGGCGCATACAATGACTAGTACATACTTCAAGCCTTGGCATCTCTCCAGCTGGATGTAATCCATCTGAAGGACTTCAAAGGGGTGGTCGGGGGTCCCAAACCCTCCCCGGGGTACCACAGTTCCTTTCCCGGGGTTGTGTTGTAGGCAGATAAGGCACTGCTGGACCAGGCGTTTGGCTGAGTCGGGGATTTTGTTGTTGTGCCAGACTTTGGAAATGAGTTCAATCATGGGGGCAGAACCTATGTGTGCAGGGGAGTGTGCCATAGTCAGTATGGGGATCAAGTATGAGTCAGGCAGCAACCATTTGTTTGTGTCTTTTGTCCGCCAGCAGCCTTCGTCGTCCTTTAAACCCACCCGTGCCCACTCAGTCAGTTCGTGAGGTGTGCTGGCCGACTGGATGTCCTTAATCATTTCCCTAGCGTCAGTCCATTTTTCTGCTTGTGACCTGGTCACATACATGCGTGTCGTCGTCCTATTCTCAGCTGTGGTTCGGGCTGTGGTGTCGGCCAATGCGTTTCCCTGTCCAACTAAGTCCGTCACCTTCTTGTGTGCCTGGCATTTGATCACTGCTAGTCGTTCGGGGAGGAGAACTGCTTCAATCAGGGCGGAGACTAGATCTCCGTGGACAATGGGTGTGCCATGGGACGTCAGGAATCCCCTTTCCCTCCACAAGAGCCCAAAATGATGAACCACCCCGAAGGCATACTGGCTGTCCGTGTAAATGTTTGCTGTGGTTCCTGCCGCTATGATACATGCTCGTGTGAGAGCAATTAGCTCTGCCGCTTGTGCGGATCGTTGTGTGATGCGGGCTGTTTCAACTACTGTTCGGGGTGTCGTCACCGCATAGGCAGCTGAGGTGGTGCCGTCTGGGAGTTTGATACAAGAACCGTCTACCCATAGTTCTCCATCAGGGTCTGTGAAAGCAGTGTCTCTGAGGTCAATTCTACTTCTGGTCTGTTCGTCCGTGAGGGTCACACAGTCGTGTATAGGGGGCACATCGGGGTCATTTTCAGGCAAGGGTAACAGGGTAGCGGGATTCCAAGTCGTGCATCTCTTAAGAGTGATGTGGGGTGCAAGTAGAGTCAATTTGTATCCCGTCAGTCGTGCACTAGTCAGGTGTTGGGTCTTGGTCTGGTTCAAGAGGGTGTCAACTGCGTGGGGTACTAACACCGTGAGAGAGTTCGAAAGTACGATTCCCTCACTCTGACGGATAGAGACAGCAGCGGCGGCTACTGCTCGAAGGCAGGCAGGTAAAGCTCTGGCGACTGGGTCAAGAGTGGCAGAGAAGTAGGCACAAGGTCGTTGTTTGGAGCCGATGGGCTGAGTTAGAACAGACAATGCGCATCCCTCCCTTTCGTGAGTGAAGAGAGAGAAGGGCTTGGAGTAATCTGGTGTTCCTAGGACGGGTGCCGAGCAAAGGGCATCTCGCAACTCCTTAAAGGACGCTTGGCATTCGGGGGTCCAAGGGAGTGGGAAAGGAACATCTTTGGCCAACAGGGAAAGTAGGGGTTTTATGATGAGACTGAAATTTGGTAACCACTGTCGGCAAAAAGAGGTAAGGCCCACCAATGAACGGACTTGCTTCTGTGTTTTTGGGATGGGGGTGTCTAGGATGGTCTGGATTCGGTCGGGTGTAAGTTTCCTCCCTTCTTTGGACAGGAGATGGCCTAGGTAGGTCACTTGAGGTTGGCAGAACTGCAGTTTCTTTTTGGAGACTTTGTGGCCATTCTCCGCAAGAAAGTGCAAGAGTTGGATAGTGGCTGCGATTGCAAGAGGAGTGGTGTCGGCCGCCAAAAGAATATCATCGACATATTGGATCAACACCACTCCATCTGGTAGCTGGACGGCGTCCAGCTGTCTTTTGAGGGCCTGGCTGTAAATGCTGGGACTTTCTGTGTAGCCCTGAGGAGCTCTACAAAATCGGTACGAACGGTTTTTTAAGGTGAAGCCGAAGAGATAACGGCTGTCTGGATGGATGGGGATAGAGAAAAATGCATTCTTGGTGGTGGCAGTGGACGGGATGAGGGTCGAAATGGTGGTGATGTCTGAGACTACGGGGTACTGTGGTACTACCACTTTGTTGATTTCTCGCAGGTCGATGATGAAGCGATACGCTTTCTCATCTCCCTCACCTTGCTTCTTAACAATGGGTAGGATAGGGCTGTTGCAGACATTACTAACCACTTCCTCTACCACTCCTGCATCTACCAGGGACTGAATAATCGCTACCAATGCCTTCTCGCCTTCGGGCGATATCCGGTACTGTGGGAGTTTCGGGAGTATGGCGTCTGGTCGAACAGTTATGTGCACAGGATCGATCATCATTTGTCCTACATCCGAGTCGTTTCTGGCCCATAAGTACAGGGGTAGGGTATCGAGCAAGGATAGGTCAGCATCTGTTATGGTGTACATATGTCGTGCGGGGTAGGGTCTGGACATGCTCGGGTTGTCGTACAGGATGACTCGGACTCCATCTGGGGAACACCTAATAGTAGCTCGGAAATGTTTTAGTAGATCAATACCCATAATGGCGTCAGGGGAGTTGGAGGAGAGCAGAAATGTTGTGTCCGTGGGGTTGTTTCCTAGGTCAAAGGAGATAGGTACAGACAGGGGGTTAGTGGAGGGCGTTCCATCGAAACCTATCGATGTAATGTGTGAGCCAGACAAGGGTGCCCTTGGAATCAGTCGTTTTGATAATACACTACGTGTCGCTCCAGTATCTACCAAAAATGGAGACTTTGTACCCAGGACCTTAGCGGTGACGTAAGGACCTTGCTGGTCAACACAGAGCTCGACTGGATCCCTCCCTCGCCCTTTACAATCCTATGCAAAGTCGTGAGCATTGTCGCAGCCGGACTGTTGGCACTGGTTCTGTCGGGGGCGGTCAAATGTGTTCGGCCTGTCAGGTTGGTTACTGTTGGTGTCGTGGGTGTGTCCTCGTCCCTGCCCTCTTGTCCTGGGGCCATTTGCCATGTCCCTTGTCTCGTTATTCTTAATCGTTTCTCGGAGGACCGGGCATTGAGACTTCCAGTGGCCAAATCCTTTGCAAAACGCACACTGGTTCTCATCGAGGTCTATTCGTGGAGCGCCAGGTGTGGGTGTACGGTCTCTAGGGGGTGGATTTCTAGGGGCATTCGACTGGTAGTTTCTCCTATACTGCTCCCTTCCTCGAGTCATTCCCTGTAATTGAGCAATCATCACTCGTTCTTTTAAATCCTTTTTCTTTCTCTCGGTTGCCCTCTCGTTCTCGTTCTTTTGGTGTTCGTAATACTGAGCCATCTGAAGGATAGCTGCAGGTTTTGAGGCCCCCCAACTACTCTCGCTTGTCTGTAACTTCTGGGAGACCTCCTGTAATAGCCCCTTTACGTAGTTTTGCACGAATAGGTGCTGTCCGGTTGCGGTGGTCATGTCTTGGCCACTGTAATCGGAGAACACTGTCTCAAATCGGGAGAAATATTCTGATACGTCTTCCTGGGGTTTCTGACGGCAGGCCGTGACTATCGACCAGTCTACCTTTCTCTCTGGGATTAATGTCTTTAACTTCTGCACTATTTTGTCCGGGAGTTCCAGTATGTCTTTTACAGGTTTCTTACTGGGCTCTCGCTGCCTATCTAGTTCACTGAGTTGATTCCAGGTATGTCCAAACAGATCTGTGTGGTTGGCCTTCCGGATTTGCTTCCACACGTCAGCCGGCAGACATAACCCAAAAAACAAATCAATGTCCGCTAGAGTCATTATGGTTGAGCCCAAGGCTGTACTTAGTTCGGTATAAAAGGCTGTCGGGTTCTTTCTTAAATCGGGCAGGGTTTGCCTAAAGGTTAAAATATCTTGTCGATCCCATGGTTGATAAACCCAGTTGTACACAACCCTCCCTTGTGCATCCGCGTGGTTAATATCGTCGTTTGTTCCCTGACCTCTTGGGGGAACCCAGTAGGGGGCGGCTTCTCTGATAGGCATCATAGTGTTGGCTACTTCTAATGGGGGCTCATCCGGGACTGAGACAGTGAGCTTAACCTCTGGTTTCTGTTCAGTGATGTGGCGGAAGACCTCAAGCGTTTGCATGAAGAGGTCCGTCACGTCATGCTCAGTCCCATCTCCAACATCGATCTTTCTATATAGAGCCGTCAGCTTAGCAGGACCCTTAGTTTGATACCTATCCTCATATGCGTTCAGAGTGTGGAAGCTGAACCGTAAAATGAAATGCCGTTTGTGGCTACCGGCATGTGAATTGCACATATCCATCGCATATTCTTCGCTCTCTTTCCGTTCTACCAGTGTCTTTGCTATCTTATCAATCCCATCCCGCTCGTCTTTGTTCAACCTATTTGGTCTTGCCGTTAGTTGCTTGCTAGTCTCAAGTTCATTTGATGTTGTTACCGATGTGGCTGGTGCGAAGGCCGTAAGGGCCGGGGCACTAGTGCTAGAGTCACCCTCGCCCGTGCTCAGGACTGGTAGGTGCTGTGCCAGTGGCTGGCAGGGGGCATAAGGAGGGGGCATGTAGATGATCGGAGGACCTAGCAGTAGCTCGTCGTTTGCCCGTTGTTTGGAGGGCATCTCTGGATAGAGCGTAGAGGGGGTCCTAACAGGGCATTGGCCTGTCGACCCTAATTCTTGCGTTTGTCTAACTTCCTCTCTCCTTTTTATCTCTTCATCTAGTTCCTTCGCTGCCAGGTGGGCTGCCTTTCGTAATTCTTTCCCTATTTTTGTTTCTTCTATTTTTCTTCGTTGCTCTGCTTCTTTGCGCCACATGCCGATACTATCGAGCATAGTGGGTGTTGCCTTATTTATTCTAACAGCTGCTTCTAGCGCTTTTATTCTATGATCATCAAAGGAACCTATCAGTGGCCACTGATTTTTGGGGTCCCTTTTTGTATATTTATGCCATAGCTTACTATAAGCTATGGCGACTAGTCCTTGTTTAGTGAACATGTCCTTATTAGGGGTGCCTTCCAATGGAGCTGGATGGTTCATCTCTAATAAACGGTCCGGGTTGATCCAACTACTGACCAATGGGGAGAAGATAGGCATGACGGGTTACAACGGGGACAAAAGTCTGCACTACCTATCCTTCACTACTTCGCGAAGACTGGACAGGATATTTTTATTCTGCAGTATTCGCAAATAGGGAATACCCAAAGAGACAACCAATATCGAACAATTAATGTTCGTTCAATCAAACAATCATTGGTGAGAAAGAAATAGGCGCGACGGGTTACAACGGGGGCAAAAGCCTGCACTACCTATTCTTCACTTTCTGCAAAGGAGGACAGAATACTTTTTACCCTTCCCCGTTTGTAGACAGAGAATTCTCGAGAAAAACAATCCTCGAACAAACAGTGTTCGGGCAAACAATCAATCAGTGGGGGAGAAAAGATAGGCACGACGGATTACAACGGGGGCAAAAGCCTGCGTTACCTACCCTTCGCTGCATGCAAAGGAAGAGAGAATACTTTTATCCCTCTCAGTTTGCAGACAGAGAATCTCCAAGAGAACCAACAATTCGGAGAGTAATACTAGTATTTTCAATCAAACAATCAAATATTTCTTAGTTTGTCGTGTTACACGACCTTACCCGGACCGCATGGCCAGTTTCTTGTCTTCCGCTTCCAGCGCCCGATCGTCCTCTACTCTCTGCTGCTACCGTGGCACTCCTGATGGTTCCCAGTCAGGACCGAAGATCACTCGGGGAGAGGTCTGCTCGGAACCAGTGAAGTTCAGATGATCGGCTGTCAGACGAGGGTCTATTGGACAGGAGCTCTTCCGATCGTTGCAGTCGTTCACTCTGTCGTTGGGACCTCTCCCACCGGATCCACGTGTCGCTGATGGGCCCCACACGTTGGGACGCCAATTGAAGAAGATCAGCAAAAATGGTCAGGCAATTTAATCGATGTCTCTTCAGTAATTTTGCCCGGCGCTAAACGCCTCTAATACCTTACAAAGATTATCAAATAAAGAGGCAGGCGCTGGAGACAGGAAGACAGGAAACACGTTTTATTCCGACGGAGCAGAACACATCAGATCGGACAACAAGGTATCGTCTCGAGGTGCTCTCTGACAGCCTCTCTGAGACCTGGTCTTTTATACACTGGTTTATGACATGTGACCGTTCTTTATTACAGCAAAGACATTGTGAAGTATGAGGATGACATCCCCGGCACCCCCCCAGTTCCGGCCCACTCCAACACATGACAACAGTAGAGGTCCTCACCCCCCATACAACAGGAGGGGGCTATCACGCAGCTGAGTGTTTCGCCGATTCCTTTGGAATGTGTGCGCCTGATCGAATCTCAAGGGGTGGGGAGGCCATGATCAATAGTAGCTCCTTTGAAAAGGGTCGAGTGCATACAGTAGTGGGCAATAAACTGTATCCTCAGGCCAAGGGATGACCAGCGGTTCGTACAGACAATCGGGCTCAGAGGAAGGGGTCATCAAAGGAGAGGTATTCATGGAAGGAAAGGATCAGTGTGATCAGTGTGGATAATCGGAAGGAGGTGTTGGTCAGGCGCGGGGTGTGATTCCTAGAGACAGAGTCATGTTGGAAGAGGAGGGTTCATGACTTACGCATGTGGATGCGGGGTCAGCCAGAGTGCATGGGGGAGGCTTGCAGGGTCAGGGAAGTGTGCTGACGATCGATCGTGAACAGGGAGATCATGGTACCTAAAATGGCTGTCGTGTATGTTCATACGTGAGTCTGAGGAATGGACAAGATGGCGCAGATGATGTTTAGTTCATAAACTAAAATTCCACAAGGCTGTCAAGAGGAATTTTTTGTCTTGCGTCAGGGGACAGACTGACTGCGTTCCAGTTGCTGGCGGTGTTGTGCATGGCATTAAGGCACTTAGGAAGGGATCCAGCTAGATATGGCACTCATTCTTTTCGCATTGGTGCAGCTACGGTCCTGAAACAGAATACGCTAGAGTGGGAGATGGAGGTCTAGGTGCTGCGTGAGATATGTGCGCAAGTAGAGAAGGGGTTTTTATGGGGAGGGGCAGAAATACGAGAAGAAGGGGAGTATTTGTGCACTAATATATTTTCTCGTGTTGCAGGTTATGTGGGCGGCCCAGGAACCAAGATTAGGGCATTCTTTCGTACATTGGGTGACCAGATATGCAGATCGGCAGATCTTCGGTCGTAACCTGGGTCTGAAGAGCAGCCATCATGAGGTGCATTGATGATGTAGAGGAGGGATGCGTTGGGGGGCTTTATTGCCGTGGCTGATGAAAATGGTATCGCAAAGAGGTTGCCCTGATATGTTGGTCCTACACTTCGGCGAAAATGACTTGATATGATTATCTGAATTGGCAATTTTGCAGCACATGGAGAGGCATCTGGAGGTGATAACATTTAGTTTATCGGGAATATGCCTAGTACAGACAGAATTTGTGCTGTGCAAAGTCTGGAAAGGGGCAGTAAAACATGCAGCCATGGAAAAAGCCTGCAGGAAGTTGAAAAGGGCCATGAGGTTTTTCTGCCAAACCAGAGACATTAAGATGATCACTCATGTGGGCCTCAAATTAGAGGAACCTTTGTTGTTCAGGGACAATGTAGTGCACCTTTCGCAGCTCGGTTATGTTTATTATATGATGGAGATGCATGACATGATCAGTAAGTTGTGGAACAATACTGTCTGGTGCCTCATGGAAGACAGCGAGTGAAGCAAAAGATGCTCCTGAGAGGGGGGCAGGTAACCGCTCTACGAGGGTTTTCCTGGTTGGCAGTACTTTGGAGGGGTGGGGAGTACACAGATGGGCATATCTATCCCTCGGGGACGGTGAATGATGGTGGGGTGTGGGATGCGAGAGAGCGACGGCAGGAGATCCAAGAGAGAATGTTGAAAGATAAGTGAAGATGAGAATGGAGAGATGGAGGAGGTTGCTGAGTGAAACAAGATGAGTGCAACAGGTGTGAGGTTTGAGAATGGTTAGAGTGAAGGAAGGGGCTGCCGATGGGAACATTTTATAGATATTGATGTTTTGGTTAATGTAATTTCTTATCAATCTTGTCCTAATAAGATGGCCTTTTACTCTTCAAGTAACAGCGTGGAGTGTAATTATTGCGCAATGTCAGCCCCCAGGGGATGCAGGGTCGCAGACCAGTCTTACCCGGAGTTCTTCCTGCTGAGGCGGAAGGACAAGCTGGGGAAAGGGTGGAGGGGTTGAGCAATGGAAGGGATAAGGGTGGGTATAAATTTGACGGGGAGGAGGGCTCATCTTCCTGCACCAGGCACCACCAGGGAGGGTTGAGAAAAATGCAGTCCACCCACCTACCCTAAAAGTTTTTGGGAAAATGGTTATGGATTCGTTGAGTGTGCCAGTTTTGGTCAGGTTGCATGTTTTTGGATTTGCAGTACTTTGAAGGGGTGAGGAGTCACAGATGGGCACATCCACCCCATGAGAGGGGGGACAGGTGAATGATGGTGGGGTACAGGATGCAAGAGAGTGACGGCAGGAGATTCAATTGCGGATGTTGAAAGATAAGTGAAGATGAGAATGAGAGATGGAAGAGGTTGCAGAGTGAAATGGGATGAGTGCAACAGGTGTGAAACAGGTGTTGGCCTTCCTGACCGAGACCTGGTGGAACAACTCCTCGGCACCCGACATCGCCATAGCCATCCCGGACGGCTACAAGATCACCTGCAGGGATCGCGCCAACGGAATCGGAGGAGGAATAGCTATCATCCACAAGTCCACTCTCAAGGTCGCCACCCACGCAGACAACACCCTCAACACCACCGAACACCTGCATTTCCGGATCCACACCGACCCCAACACTACGCTCAGTGGAACACTCATCTACAGACCCCCCGGGCCCTGGACTCAGTTCAGCGACTCCATCGCCGACCTCGCCAGCACCAACGCACTTGCCTCCATGGACTACATCCTTCTCAGGGACCTGAACTTCCACCTCGAGAACAACAACGACGCCAACCCTGATCGCCAACCTCGCCAACCTCGGCCTCAGACAACTAGTCACCGCACCCACACACGCCACCGGCCACACGCTGGACCCCGTCTTCTCCACAGGCACCCACATCGCCTTTGACCACACCACAAACTTCATTGGACCAACCACTGCTGCATCCATTTCACCTTCAAGAAACCAACCACGCACCACCGCACCCAACAGCTGCCTCGCCGCTGCTGGATCAAAGTCACCAAAGACCATCTGATCACCACCCTCGCCCAGAACCCACCCACAGACCCCACCAACCCAGACATCGCAGCCCGCAACCTCAGACAGTGGATCGACAACTGCACCAACACCCTCGCCCGCTCAAGAAACCCTCCAACAGCCATGCCAGCAAGAGAGCCACCTGGTTTACTTACGAGCTCCAGACCTCCAAACGCGCATGCCGGAAACTGGAGAAAATATGACTCCACGAACGCACACCGGACAACCACGCAGCCCACAAGGAGGCCACCCGAAGACATCACCACCTCATCAGATTAGCCAAGAGATCCTCATTCAAAGACCGCTAGGATAACAATGCACACAACAGCAAAGATCTCTTCAGCATCGTAAAGGTACTCTCCAACCCTAGTGCCAACGCCAAAGACATTCCCACCCTCACAAGAACTGTGCAACTCACTAGCCAGCCTCTTCCACCACAAGATCACTGACATCCACAACAGCTTCAACACCATGACCGCCCCTACTACGCCAGACTCCACCTCCCCTGTGAACACCACCAGCGTCATCCGCCTGACCTCCTGGTCCAACGTCAATGACGACGAGACACGCAAGGTCATGAACTCCATCCACTCAGGATCTCCGTCAGACCCGTGCCCACACCACGTATTCAACAAAGCAGACGCAGCCATCGCACCCCAACTACGGAAGTTCATCAACATATCCTTCGAAACAGCGACATTCTCGGAAAGCTGGAAGCACGCCGAAATCAACGCCCTCCTCAAGAAGCCCAAGGCAGACCCCAAGGACCTCAAGAACTTCCGGCCCATCTCCCTACTCCCGTTCCGGGCAAAGGTCATCGAGAAAATCGTCAACATGCATTTGGCCCGCCACCTCGAGGACAACAACCTCCTGAACCCGTCGCAGTTCGGATTCAGACAAAACCACAGCACCGAGACAGCACTCATCGCCGCCACAGACGACATCAGGCGCCAACTAGACAATGGCGAAACATCAGCCCTCATCCTCCTTGATGTGTCGGCCGCCTTCGACACGGTCTGCCATCGCACTCTAAAGACACGCCTCCTAGAAGCCGGAATCAAAGAGAAGGCCCTTGACTGGACCACGTCCTTCCTCTCCAGCAGAACCCAGAGCATCTGCCTCCCACCTTTCCGATCCAAAGCCACCGACATCATACGCCTTGTCCCCCAGGGCTCATCCCTCATCCCGACGCTGTTCAGCGTCTACATGGCTGCCCTCGCACAAGTGGCCCGCGATCACGGCCTCAGCATCTTCTCCTACGCCGACGTCACACAGCTCATCCTCTCCCTCACCAAGGACCCACACACCGCCAAACCCAACCTCCACGAGGGAATGAAGGCCGTCGCCGACTGGATGAGGAGCAGCCGTCTGAAGCTGAACTCGGACAAGACGGAAGTACTCATCCTCGGACCCACACCCTCAGCCTGGGATGACTCCTGGTGGCCGACCACACTGGGAACAGCACCAACACCCACCGACCATGCACCCAACCTAGGATTCATCCTCGACTCTTCCCTCTCCATATCTAAGCAGGTCACCACCGTCTCCTCCTCCTGCTACAACACCCTCTGCATGCTCCGCAGGATATACAAGTAGATCTTGACCGAAACAAGAAGAACGGTGACACGGGCCCTCATCAGCATCAGACTGGAATTCGGCAACGCACTCTACGCAGGAATCCCAGCCAAGCACCTACGACGACTACAACACATCCAAAACGCCTCCGCCCGACTTATCGTCAATGTCCCCCGCCGCAGCCACATCACCCCCCACCTGAGACACCTACACTGGCTCCCCGTCGACAAGAAGATCACCTTCAAGCTCCTCACCCATGCACACAAAGCACTCCGTAACGCTGGACCAGCCTACCTGAACAGCAGACTCAGTGTCTACACCCCCAGCTCCGTTCCGCCAGCCTCGCCCTCGACGCTGTCCCCCGCATCCAACGAACGACCTCCGGCGGCCGATCCTTCTCCTACCTCGCCGCCAAGACCTGGAACACCCTCCATACCCACATACGGCAGACCCAAGACCTACTCGCCTTCAAAAAACTGCTCAAGACCTGGCTCTTCGAGCAGTAGCAGCCCCCCCCACCCCTCCCCATAGCGCCTTGAGACCCTCACGGGTATGTAGCGTGCTCTACAAGTACTCTGATTGATTGATTGATTGATTGAACATTCGCAAACCATATTTTTGCCCACATTGACAAAGGATTCCATTGTTATTACCACCCACATGGCACAAAGAATCATTCTCTGCACCTGCACGTTTTAATGTTGGCAAAGAAAGAAAAACATCTCTATATTTAGTGGGTGTGTTGTGGCCAGGCGTTTTTTGACAGACAGCTTGCAAATGACTGGGAAGGCACCGTTCCTTCAGCATATTTCATTTATTGAAGCAGGTTCATTATGGAGCTGCTTCATAGAAAAAATATTGCAAGCAGGTCTGCCATGTCATGGTGGCGTCACAGGCATGTTGGATTTTTTTCCCCGAAAACAAACCCAATTGTCTTTGGAAAATATAAAAGCAAATTTCCTTTCACAGTGGGAGTTTTCTAAAACGAAATGTGGGAAACTTCAGCTTTTTCCTGTCTACTATAGCTTTGGATCACATAGCAATTACAGAGAGGAGGTAAGTTTACAGACATGGAATGGAAAGGCATGCTCTGAATGGATGGACCTTCTGGCGCCATATTTAAGAATTCCAATCACCAGGCAATCTAACAACCATTAACCTGCAAATGGGTCGAGGGGTGCAAGAGGTGGTTGGGTGTTTCAGCTGCCATTTTTGGCAACTTCTCGCTTAACGCTTACATTTTTCCCTAAACAAAGGAGTGTACATTTGAGGCGGAGCTTGTTCAACTATTTTCTTTGCAAATGTACACAATTTCAAAGTGGATCATTCGGATAGCTGCGGCATTAGTACATTTCTAAGGTAATGGCCTTTAAATTCTAACTATTACTGAAATATTGATTAAAACAAGTCTCAGATAACATAAATATTAGAGAAACGTGCCCCTGTTTAAAGAGACATTTTTGAAAGTGAATTGTTAAAATTAAAATGCAAGATTTTCCCAATGTGAATCTGCATAATCTCGGTTTTTATTGGACTCAAGTATTGCTTTATTTTGTGTTTCGATTCAAACCACTAGGTTATGTTCTAATGTGGGACTCTGAGTTAGGCTCATTTTGAACAGCAGCCAGTTTTTAAGGGATTTATTTATATCCGAGTCCGCCCGAGCATACAGAGCAAATCATATAGGACGTAATGAAGGGGGGAAAACAGACAGCAGGAAAACGAACATTTCTAACAGTGAAGCGAACAGTGGATTTCATAATTAAAATACAAATTACGGAAAATAGCATCCTTGCACAAGGGTATGTCTTAAAGATCAAGGGATATTGCTACAAAAATGCTATTCTTTAAATAATGAGTGTGTTGACCATTTCACTTGGCAGTTTCGCTTCATCAAAGACAAATTAGCATAGTTAAGGTCACAAAAGGGAAATTATTATATCATAAATGCTTTAATTTCTTCTGATCTGTTCTTTTTCGCGCTGTACTAAATATAACGTTAGTGTTTCCTAATTAAGGGTGATGTATCACTTTTACTATCACCTCTACAATGCAGGCAGGTTACCTGTCTTGTTATACTTTTGATTTACAACATTTCATCAAATCAATATTTAAGCTGCAGTGAGTCTGCAGAGCATGAATCTTATGCACTAATGCCAGCGTTCAAGGCAGCGGCTCATTAGTGCTAATACTGCATACATTCATTCTGTGAAGGCATATTGCACAATTTGCAATGATTTTGCTTTCAACTTTCTTTTATCTCAACTTTTGAAATCTCAATATGGAGAAAAGGCTTCAAAATAATAAGTAGACTAATTAGCTTTGTATCTGCATATTAAACATGTTGCTACTTCCCAAGACATATTGGCACATTTTATTAAAAAATAAGAACGAGGAAAAAGGAAACGGTTAGCATGTTTTCTCCAAACCTGTGTAACAAGTGAGCAGAATAATGTCTATCACTTTATGTGCACATATACCTATGCCATAACATACCCTTTTACTATGGTGCATGTTCATTCCCTTGTTTGTAAATATTCCTCAGATCTAGAATAGTTTCTGCCGCTTTACATGCATATATGCCCTTACCATAAAATAACATTTTACTATGGCTCATGTTCATTCCTCTTTTGTTTAAGAATATTACTCAGATTAGTGCCATATTCATGATCAGTTGCCAAGCGGCTCTCACATTGGAACTGAATAGCAGAACATATCTGCGAGAACTCAGGGTACTCTAAGAAGGGCCCCTATTTGCAAACAAAGTTTTATTGGTGTATTCATGAATTATTCGAAGAGTAAAGCTAATGTGTTCGGCACATCATGGAGACGAAAAGCAAATTACCACAGCACACGATTGCTTCTATTCGTTAGTTAGTGAGGGACAAGAGGACTAATGGCACGGGTTCCCCTCACAGTAAGCAATTAGGCACCAGATGCACTATGACCAGGTGGACTATTTACTGGTTGTAAAATATTGGTGCAATTAGCGATCAGTAAAGAATTTTAGGAACCAAACTATGTACTGATACGTCAGTTCTTAAAATTCTGAATTGTGGTGAGTTTGAATCTTACCTTCCTCATGAATATGAATGAGGTCGGTCACAAATTGTGACTCACTACGTGGAGGTCATTAGACGTATGGTGGCCTGATGGGTTCAGCAGACGACCATGTCTGTGATTGCTTTAAAAAAATATGAAAAACTTTTGTTTTTAAATGCGATTTTAAAGGAACAGGTGCAGTGTTATTTAAAGCTTTTTAAAGAGTTGGCAGTTGCCCATGGACCACTACCTACTCTTTAATAAACATGTATTTTACATTCACAATGAATTACCACCTCCTATGCAGTAGAGGTAAAATTTCAATGTTTTGAAATCGAATTTCAATTGTAAAACCTTGATACATATAATATAGATTTGGTATTTGTAAGGGGCCCCTTCAACATGCACCTTCCAAATACCAAATTGATATTCATACAGAATCCCATTTTAAGTGTCAGAACACTTTTGTGACTCCTAAAATGGGATTAATGTTTATAAAAAAAAAGCATTGTAATGGTTGCAAAGGCCGCATTGGAGTGTTTGTGCTGGTAAAATGCTTAGTACACCTGGCCTAATATTTTAAAAATACTTACACACCACTTTATTTTCCACATCCAGCATTTTTATTGGGAGCATTGAAACCTGAGATGTCTCCAGAATCTATATATCTCGCCTTCATACCATCCCTATCTTTTGGGAGGCCACAGCTCGGAGTCAACCTGAAAAGGGGACTACATTGATAAATGGCATATGGAGTGACCATGGTGCACAGCATAGGGTTTAGATGTTATAGCCAGATGTTCTGACTTTTTGGCCCAATCAACTCCATAAAAGAGAATAGGATTATAATGCAGGACAGTAGGTGTCACTGGTATAGAAGATGGCTGGCCACTCAACCTCCAAATGAGGGACTATTTTGTAAGGCTGTCTTTAGCACCAATGTCCCCTTGAACAAATTTCCAGGTACCAAACCATTGAGGGGAATGAAGTGGGAAGAAAATGAAGGAGTGTACGCCTGCTTGCAGTATGAAGATACTTTGACGGAGCACTGACAAGAAACATTTCAGACTACTCAATGCCCTTCTTGCATGGCTCAACTATGACTCATCCTGGTCACTGGAATATCTACAGCAATGCTAACAGTAGCGGTCGGCAGTAGGAGTTACTGCAGGGCGGTGACGTGGGCAGGGGGAGGGGTAGTAATGTATGGATTACGGAGTTTAACAGGTAAGTAAACATTTAAATAAATAAAACGAATTTTGTTGCGCGCACTGCATCACCAAATGTGATGCAGTGCGCGCAACGAAATTCATTTTATTTATTTAAACGTTTACTTACCTGTTAAACTCTGTAATCCATACATTACTAGCCCCCACCCTGCCCCTCCCCCTGCCCACGTCACCGCCCTGCAGTAACTCCTACTGCCGACCTCTACTGAATGCTAAAGATAATTTGATGTTAGCCCAGATAATACACATTGTTGAGCTAGATGTATGAATCTCTGAAATAGTGATTCCTAAAGGGAGAGCTTTAAGAAATGACTATTTATACGTCACTATTTTTTATGTACAAAGACATATCCATTCCAAATAGTAATTCAATAAAAATAGCATTAGTAAAATACTTGCTTGCTATGAAGGCATTGGCATGATTCTTAAATAGCGAATGTTGCAGAAAAAAAACTACTGAGAAGACTAGAAAGGATGCTTTCCAAACCACCTCTGAGGGTTTATTTGCCGGAACTAACCCATAGTATTTGTTCCAGAAGTTACAGTATTGAAAGAGATGGAACCAATGCTGTTATGGAGAGATAAACAATTGGTAGACAAAGAAAAGGCAGAAAGAGGGATGTTTTTGAAATAAAAGACTTACAGCTAGATTCATCAAAGACCCGTTTTGCGAGTCTTTAATAGCGATTCATAAGGAATCGCTATTAAGGACTTGCAAAACGGGATTCATGTAGGAATTGCAAAAATATTGCGATTCCTACATGTTCCTTATTTGCGATTAGCTAATTGCTAATCGCAAATAAGGAATAACTCTCCATGCATTCCTATGGGCCTACAGGCCCATAGGAATGAATGGGGAGTTATTCCTTATTTGCGATTAGCAATTAGCTAATCGCAAATAAGGATGCGATTTCAAGGGTGCCAGGGGTGTCCAAAGGACACCCTGTAACACCCCTGAAATGCAACATTACACAGGTGTTGCGCACACAAATGTCCAAAGGACATGTATGTATGTAACATGCAACAGACAATAATGCACTAAAGTGCTTTTTTCTATTTTTTTCGCTATTTACCACGAAGTCTGACTTCGTGGTAAATAGCGGCCAAATATTGCGAATTCGCAATTTAAAATAGGTTAATGAATTGCATTTAAGGAATCTCTATTTGAGATTCCTTAAATGCAATTCCTCGCTAAAATGCGAATTCTGTAATAGCGATTTTTGCATTTGGGATGATGAATCCCAAATGCAAAATTGCGCTCACAAAGGACAAGATTCTGAGAATCTGGCCCTTTGCAAGCCGATTTTTCTTTCATGAATCTAGGTGCTAAGACGTTGTGTTGGAGGTTGGAGAGGGATTGCTGGTATGGTGTATAATCAGAAATTAACACTTACAAAAAGATGCTCATTGTTCATATCTCTTTCATTTTACATAGTAGCCCGTTCTAATACGAAGCATGTATACAATATAAGGTGAAGAATCCAGGCTGTATTGGGTGAGTGTTAGACCTGTCAGCCTATGTTGGTCTTCCCCCAAACCTTTTGCCTTCCTCTTCCATTTTTACTGATCTTGTTTTTACTGACCCTGAGACTCTGTGCACTTTGCCTCTGCTAACCAGTGCTACAGTGCTTGTGCTTTCTCCTCTATGTATGGTAGTATTGGCTTGACCCAAATTGGCGTATTTAATTTACTTAAAGTGGTACTACATGTACCCAGGGCCCCACTTAAGTAGCCTCTCAAACATGTCTCAGGCCTGCCATTGCATAGACTGTGTGTGCAAGTTTAAACTGCGTTTTTGACCTGACAAAGTAAACCTTTTGCAAGACCAAAACCTTCCTTTTTAGTGCATATAATTCAACCCTAGGTGAGGCCCTGGACAACCCAGAGATCAGGGTGCTAGGTATTAAAAAATGTGAACATGTACTTTAATGTTTTACATGCCCTAGTAGTGAAAAACACTTAAATTAGTTTTGCAGTACTGCAAGGCATATCTCTCCCATAGGTTAACACTGGATTTGCCTTAAACTCCTTTTAAGTGTAATTTCGAATTAGAAACATATACAAATGTGAAGTTTCATGTCTCTGGACTCAGAATTTAAAATCACAAATTAGGGTGAAGTCGGAATTTAAACTGTAAGTCCAAAAATTACACTCTGTGCCTCTACCTGTCTCTGAATACACGTCTGGATTGAATGACAGCTGGGCTTTGGCATTACCTCTAGACAATCACACAAAGGTAGAAGGGGTGTGACATTTGCATACTGATGTGCCATCACCAGGCTGATAGGCCTCCCAGAGGTAGATTGGGAGGGAGGAGCTAAGACTTGTACCTGAAAAAGGATGTGTCTGTCCCCACTCAAAGAGCTGCATAACCCTCTGTAGTGAGTCTGGAGTCAGGGCAGGAAAGGCAGGGACCTTGTGATCTTCAAAGGCCTCTTTGATATTTCCTATATGTCAGATGTACATTTGGGTATAAGTGCTAGACCCCTAGCACAACCAAATCAGAACTTTACTGGAACCAAGAACATTCTGCCTGGAAGAAGATCTAATGTGCTGCAGGAGGGACTCCCACTTTGCTAACTGCTTTGCTGTGTTGGCATGCTGCCTATTGATTGCTGTGCTGTAAGAGGGACTACTACTTTGCTACCTGCTCTGCTATGTTGGCCTGCTGCTTCTTGCCTGGCAGTGAGAGGGACTGGACCTACTCTCTTCATTCTTGAACCCATGTTTCTCCCAGTTCTTTCTGGATTGCCTCCAGTTTTCTGAAGTCTAAAAGACACAAAAGACTTCTTGCAACTCTGCTGGTGCTTCTGGACTCTGACATCTGTGTGTCCTTCCCTTGTGCGTGGTGCCTCCTCCAGTCTTGGACCTCAGAAGTGAGTTTGCAGCTGTTTCTTGCAAAAATGAACACAGTGACACCTTTGCACCAATCCAAACCGCAGTGCCCACCACGCCAATGAAGTGCTAATTCAGCGAGGATGCAGGTCCTGACTGTGAGATACAACGACGCTGCAGGAACGATCCAACCTTTATTGGGTGAGTGATAGACCTGTAAGCCTTAGGGTGGACTTCCCCCAAACGTTTTGCCTTCCTCTTCCATTTTTACTGATCTAGTTTTGTCTGGCCCTGAGACTCTTTGCACTTTACCACTGCTAACCAGTTCTGCAGTGCTTGTGCTCTCTCCTCTAAACATGATAGTATTGGCTTAGACCAAATTAGCATATTTATTGTACTTTGAAGTCCCTGGTAAAGTGATACTACATGTGCCCCGGCCCTGTAAATAAAATGCTACTAATGGGCCTGCAGTACTGATTGTGCCACCCACTTAAGTAAAAAAAAAAAAATCAAAATATATTTATTCGATTCAAACAAAGTGAATGATAAAAGAATACATATGTTAAAAATTAATTAAAACAAATATGTACATATAAAGTCCACTGGTATAAAAAAAATGAAAAAATGCAGTTCACATTTCAGCCAGGAATCATGAATCAACACATTACAACTATAGCTTTCCTTCTTATTTGAGTTGCCATATGAAATCTTGCAAGTACCACACACATGTACAGGCTTGGAAGCAGTTGTAAGTAAAGAAAAGCCGGCCTGTATTGTTTAAAAAGTAGTGATTTAAATAAAGGTATAATAAAAGAACTTCTCAGGTCCTTGTAATATTTACAAAAAAGTGTAAAGTGCGTAATTGATTGGTTTGATACATTATTACATGGGCCACGTGATAAAACTTTTGACCAGTCATCATTTCATGAAGCTTTATTCGGTGCAAAAGACATGACCATAAAAGCGCAAACAGTACAATACGAAGCAACAAATGTAGGTTAAAAATACAAGTTAAAACAGAAGGTTAAAATAGACCAGTTATGAAAATATTATACTTTTCCTAAGTTCAATTGATTTATATATAAAGTGGCAGTATAAAAACATATGTCTGGGGAGTTCATATTATAGATCAATTTCATTGCATCATTAACATTATAGGTACCATACTTTATAAACAGAGGTTTCAAGTAAGTAACCCTAACATTCAAGAAAAGGGTGCAAATGAGCATAAAGTGCACGGTGCTTTGTTTCGAGTGCCCCTCACATGGGCAAGGTCCAACAAGGTGTTTTTTTATTTGAGGAAAGGCCACCAAAACATGGGCCATTCCAAATCTGAGGCTTGTTAAGACAAATCTATGGCTTGGTCTAGTTACCATACTCAGGTACAGCTGGTAGCCTTCACTTTCTATATATTTATTGTAAAGCTGGACTGTTATAAGGCAACCATTTACTGGTAAATGTTTTTGGGTTCTATGTAACATAAACATATTTTTCATTTCTTGTTTAGAAATAATTCCGACGGAACATGGATCTGACAGTATGTTGATCCCGTAGATAGTTTGGAAACTGTCCACAACAAAATTTAAGCCAGGGTATCTTGGTACAGTTATACAGGTTGAGACAATCCCTGATAACAAGTTGATTAAACACTGTCTCTTCCTTATGGCAAATCGATTGGAAAAGCATCAAAGGCCTTAAGGGGATGAGGTCACCTAAATAGGCAGCCCCTACCTCCCTATGAATCAGGTCTATTGCGGCTGAGGTAGATAGGCACAAAAGTTTTTTAAGGAAGATATTTTCTTCCCTTTGCAACAGACCTATATTAGTGTAACCCCACAACCCCGCCCCGTATAATGTAATAGATCCTGGGACCAACTTCCGTCACAAGAAAAAGTAACTCCCAAATAACAGAATTTTTTCACCTGCTGTACTTTCACCCCTTCAATATAGAAGGCGTGATTCCTACTTGTTCTGACCCCACAGATCATGGTATGAGTTTTGCTCTTATTGATCAATAGCTTCCTCTCCCCTATAAAAGCAGAAAACCGATCCATCAGGCGCTGCAGACCAATAGGGGTCCGTGATAGAAGTACGGCATCGTCTGCATAGAGCAGAACTGGCATGCCAGACCCAGCTACCTGAGGGGTATCGGCCTTAACAGCCTTCAAGAAGGAGTCTATGCCATTGATAAATAGAGTGAACAACAGGGGGGCGAGAACACAACCCTGTCTTATCCCGCGCCCTATGCTAAAATTAGCGGTGCACTCCCCACTAGCCCCGTACCGCACACAGGCCTGCAACTTATTATATAGTCTGGCTAAAAAATAGATGATTTCTTCTGGAGCGCCAAGCTCTAACAGAACTTGCCAAAGTAGCGAGTGGTCAACCAGATCAAATGCGCTGCTTAAATCGGCAAAGCAGAGATATAAATTACCTGGCTTAACCTTGGTATACTTGCCGATTAATAGTTCTAAGTTCAGGCATTGATCTAGGGTCCCACGTCCCTTTCTGGAGCCATATTGGGAGGTAGCAAGAATCCCCTTCTCCTCTGCCCAATCTTCCATCCTCAACAGCAGCACCTGGCTCATGATTTTCACCGATGAGTCAAGTAGGCTTATTGGACGATAGTTACATGCGGCTGTCTTGTCCCCCTTCCTTCTTGTAAATAGGGACAATAATCGAGTTTCCCCAGGTAGGTGGAATCAATGCTGTAACAGCTGCATTGAGAACCAAAGTAAGTATCGGTCCCCACAATAAAGGAAGAGCCCTATAAACATCGATTGGGACTCCATCGGGGCCCTGTGCCTTACCCCCCTTGCTGGCTTTAATGCTGCATTCGACCTCTCCCAAGGTAATATCCAAGGGAACTATTGGCCAATGCGCTATTTCATTTGTACCATTGGCTTGAAAAATGACTGAAAAATGGGAGACCCGAGCCTCACTACTGACATTAGATGAAAGTTGGGGAATTTTATCATCTTTAAGGAAGAGGGAATTAACTGTGGACCAAAACAGGCAGCTGTCAGAGGTTTTTGCCGCCTGCATTAGACTATCCCAAGCTTGTTGTTGTAATTCCCTCTTCCTTTTAGTGAGTGCCAGTCTATAATCGTTTCTCAAAGATAAAACCTGATTCCTATCCCTTGGTCTAAGGGCACGTGCCTGCTTCAATTGGGTTAAAAGGGCTGTACACGCATGCTCGAACCAGCCCTTACCGTGACCGGTCAAACCTGTTCTTTTACCCGTGAATATACCATCAATAGTATTGTTAATATTGACAAAATGATTTACAATTGGGACAGACCCACTTCCTGTTGATAAAATGGCGTTAATGTCTGTCAAAGATCTGGATACAATAATAGGCAGAACTGTAACAGATTTTTCCCCTTTCCACCTTAGCCTGGTCCCGTTTGGCCTATGAGGCTCGATATTATCTAAGGTCCTCAATGTCCGCTGATTCCTACAATTCCAATTTTCTGTTTTCATGGCTAGGCAGTTGTGGTCACTTAAATTAGGGACCTCAATACCAGCTGCCGAACAATAAGATGCTATACTAACTGAGACCATGATATGATCAATGTAGGAATTAGTGTCTCTCCCAGTATAGGTGGGGATAGTTTGGCCACTAGCATCTTTATCAGGCTGTACCAACTCTAAATCATAGGCTGACATAATACCATTAATTGCCTCCCTATAGACATTATGTGAGAAGTGGGGTGTATTTTCGCCACTATTATTTTGCACCCCACAAGCCCTAGAAAAAGATAAGGGGCAAATTGAAGAATTAAAATTGCCTAACCAAATGTAAGTGAAAATACATTTTGCTTCTGCTACTAGCTTCATGAGGGCACTTTCCAATTCATCTATAACATTGTGCCGGGTACTATTAAAAATATTGTTATAGAAGTTAATTAAAAGCACCTCCGTGCCATCTTTCAATTGTACCCCTAAGATTTGGGAATGATTTCCAACTGCTGTATGTTTTACTACTGTCAGAGTCAGATTCACTGACAGCAGTAAAATTAAACCTCATTTAGCTCTCCCTTGTCTTGACTCTACAGCTGTTAAACTATAACATGCACTCCCTTCAAAACTAGGTTTTGTAACACACCACGTTTCTTGAAGGCATAAAACATCATAGGACCTGATCAAATTCTCCCATCCCAAATTGTTCTTTTTCGAAGCCCAGCCAGCTATGTTCCAACTCACAATGGAAATTCCCTCAATATTACAATTATTGGGTTCATCTTGATCAACTGTGGGGTTAACATCAACCTCAGTAGGACCAACATTAAAAACCTCAGCATTTCCTGATTGTTGATTAATCATTCCCCTCTCAATAACCGGGTCAGATACCAGACCACTATCAAGCACTATAGGAATGGGATCCTTAATTTCTCCAAGAACTATACCAGGCCCACCTAAGTAAGTTCCTTGGACATCAAGGGAAAAGCTACACTGGGGTGGAATGACCTTTGAATGTCAATCATTTTGATCCAGACACCTCAAAGCTTGGTATCTGTTCTGTAATGGTACCTCAGATATTGCACCTTGATTGGTAGTAAAAGATATACCTCTATTGGTGACATGGTGCGTCTTACTGAGATGATTATAAAAGTATCCCAGAGGGCGTACAAGTACATCGTTCTCATTCGGGGTTAGGGAGGCTGCTCTAAGCAGGACAGTTGCGGCGTGCTGAGGGTATTTAAAATTTACAATAACACATTCCCCCCTACATGGCTTTCTTGAGTTCCCATTCCAATTAACGCTTGTTGTTGTTAATATTTGGTCTGAGTAATTGGTTGGGAACCCACATTGCCTGTGCAACCATGAAATGGTTTTGTTCTTAAGCGAATCATGTGACTCCTGGGGGGTTTGTGAGTTTGGAGACTGACAGCTTTCAAGAGGCGGAACATTAGTTAACACGACAACATAAGGAGCACAGTCTAGTGGAAGATTAATAAAACTGCTTTTCTTAGGCACAGATCCCCCTAACGTACTTGCTGGTGCTGATGTTATCCGTGCTGACCTACTACCCCCTGGCAGACCAGGTGTAACTACTTTATTTAGGTTCAACCTCTCATCAGGTGGCTGCGGGGCATTATCACCTACAGTCCTACATTCTGCTGGTGGTCTGGCTATAACTACTTTGTTTAAGCTTAACCTCTCATCAAGTAGCTTCGGCACATTTTCATTAGATATTGCCCACTTCTCTCCATACCTGGGGCTATCATTCTTGCCGATGTGCGCATCCAGTAGTCTGCCCAATCTACACATCTCAGCTGTCATAAGTTCTAGTTTGTCGACGAGAGGTTTAACAATTGCTTCGAACTTCCCCTCTATAATGCTAACCAATAACTCAAGTTGTTCAGAATTAGAATTAGCCGTGCAGTTCTTGATCATAGTCTCTTTGTCGCTGATATTACTAATAGGAGCAGGTTCAGCTTTCCTTTTGTTATAAATACCCCCATGCTTGGTTTGTACTTTTCTACAGGCCCTCGCAGTTCGCAAGGCCGGGGAACGCCGTGGCGTAGTAGCATCAGATGTTTCAGATGGTTCAGGAGGATCTTGATTTAGTACCGGATCAGTTGGTATTTCCTTTTGAATAACATCAAGATCTCTAGTAGCGACCGCGGATAAATCATCACTGAGGGATTTCCCGTCCTAGCGACTTTCTACGATCGGTATTAATTCTGTTCACAACCTTTACTAAATAGTTATCCATGGTTGATTTATGTTTGGACATTCTTGGAACAAGCCTGTAGAGTTATTAGCGGGGGGCAGGCAATCGGACACAAGGAGCAAAGAATATATTTGGGTACAACGTGGCACAGGAGGCTTGTGAGCACTACATGAATAAAAAATGAAAAGTCAAATGTTAAAATTGCTATCAACTTACTGGATAGTATTTGTCCCAACAGCCAAGGGGGATTGCCCAGCCCTGCCTCGTACTGCCGCGGACTGCCACAGACTGTCCCGCCCTTGTCCCGGGCTTCTCCCGCGGTGCTCCCGCGCACGCGACTCGCGGTGCGAGAGGCGTTCCGTCTACTTAAGCGTCTCCAGGCGCGCTGGTGGCGTGAGTGCTGTGCGCCTCCCCAGGGCAGCTGGGAGAGGTAGTTTGAGGTAGCCGGTAAAGCCATTCCCCTCACGGTGTGGCAGGTAGCGGTAAAGCCGTTTCCCTCGCGGCTGCCGGTCCGCTAAAAGCTTTTGCCCCCCGGAGTTCAGGGCGCTCCGTCTACTTAAGCGCCTCTGGGCGCGCTGGTGGCGTGAGTGCTGTGCACCTCCCCGGGGCAGCTGGGAGAGGTAGTTTGAGGTAGCCGGTAAAGCCGTTCCCCTCACGGCATGGCAGGTAGCGGTAAAGCCGTTCCCCTCACGGCGTGCCGGTCCGCTAAAAGCTTTTGCCCCCCCAGTCATTGGGGCTTAGAAAACTTATCAAGCGGTGGAAAATATTTAAACTAAAATGAGTTAAAACAAAATCGATGTTGTTCATTGAGAACATTAAAAAGGTATGGTTGCATGGAGAAGGTAGTCAGGACCATTTGGTTGTATTTCACAGTTGGTGTACCCAGTTCCACGCATAATTGCAGTTCCGCCAGGTGGTTTAGAGTCTCTGTTTTTAATCCTTTCCTTGAGATGTTTAACAAGGATTCCGGATGCTCATTGAATTCCAAATGGCCCATATCTGTCAAGGAATTCTTAACAAACTGTAGCCAGGGGAATCTTAGGGCCACTTCAGAGTCATAGCAGTCCTTGACTATGGCACGATTCAAGTCCATTTGTTCTGAGGTCCATATTTTTCCAGAGACATCAAATTTGATGTCTCTGGAATCACAGTTTAAAATCCTAACTTATCATGAACTGGGAATTTAAATTGCAATTCTGAAAATGCCACTTTTAGAAAGTTGCAATTTTCCTGCCTTAACCATTGAGTGCCTGTAGCCTATCTCTAGTCACATGACTGGGTATAGTTGACAGTTTGGCTTTTTTATTATTCCTAGACAGGCACACATTGGGAGTTTATGTGTGTTTGATTGGGCCATAACTGGCAGGATGGGAGGGAGGAGCTGGGCACAGAACCCCTTACACCTTAATAGGCTATGTCCTGCCACCACACAAAGGGCTGCACACACCCTGCAGTTAGTCTGGAGCACGGAGAGGCAAGGAGGCAAGTCAGATGCCTGGACACTTCAATGGGAAGCCCGTAAAAGGTTTTCCTCCATTTCAAAGGTAAAAGTAGGTATAAATATAGAACCTCAGATACCATCACTTCAGTAAACTTCTGGACCTGTGGATACACTGCCAGTAAGAAGGACTGTTGTGCTTCTGAAAGTACTGTCCCTCAGCTAGACTGCTGCTATCAAGGAACTGCTGTCATGCTGTGCTGCCCTGTTGCCCTTTTACCTGGGTGAGAACCACTGGACCTGCATCTGTGGAATCCTGAATCCAGAGTGACTCCAAAGGCTAGTTGGTTGGCCTTCTAATCTAAAGCCTCAGGGGCACAACCTTGCATCTGCACCTGGAAAATGCCATCTGTGAGTCTACCCTGCCAGGTGGTGCCGCCCTAGTCTTGGACCCTTTGAAGTGGACTTAAGGTGCTCCTAAGGTCCTCTGTGGATCTAGCAAAATCAATGCATCTCCTCTGCTGCATGGCACAAGTCCAAGTAGATGCCGATGCATCTCTGCTGCTGCTTGGTTGGACTCATCGACAAAACGTGCATCGCCACCTCGACCAACAACACCTTGGGAACCACTACTGTGCAACACATACCTGGCACAGGCCTTCGCATCCCTCATCGACCTCGGCCTCAGTGACGACACTGGACTCCGCAGCATGGCCTTGCAGCTCTTTGGAACCGACACATTTTCTCTACTATGCACCGCATCCTCAATGCTGGACTTCACATTGAAAGCCCGGTTGATGAGGTTGTCAACAGCGTCACGGGACCCTGCCCTGAAGCCTCATTACATCTTGGAACTGACTCATTGCTCTGGCTGTCTGACGCATCTTTGACATGGATCCTTGCAATGCTTGGCAAACCAAGATTTAAGGTACTTTATTCAGCAGGCCTAACTGGTTCCCTTTAGCTGGCCTGTTCTCCCTCATGGTCAACCTGAACTTGGGACTGTGTCCAATCCTGGCATGACCAGATATCCACAGTTGCTGCTTTGTGGCACTATTTTGACTTAAATCTTTCACATTTAGTATCTCCGGTTCCACTGATTGGATTTGTGTTATTTTCGTATTGTTTTATTTATTAAATTCAGCTATACTGTTTTAACCTGGTTTGGGAGCTTGTTGTGTGGCATTAACACTGTTTTATTATTTGAAGTGTTGTACAAATGCTTTACACATTGCCCCTAAGTTAAGCCTAAATGATCTGTGTCAAGCTACAAGGGGGTTGAGCACTGATTCTGTGACTAACACACACTATGGTTAAATAATTCATCATAGCATGAGACTTGTCTAGCCCTTCCTTTTGAATTTAGCTCTTCTAAGCACTGTCTTAACTCCCATGTAGAACACTGAGTCATGCCAGCACTTTGAGACTAAATATTTTGTAATTCTTTATTGCTCCTTTTGTCACGTCTTCCACCATATGGCTCACTAAAGTCTATTGAATGCACTCTATTTTTATTCCTAAATACATGGATTGAGGAATCTACCCTACTTACTGCACAAGAACAAATGGGTGTCCTTTCACTTCCACTTGTGGTGATGGTCACTTAGGAACTGAGGATCTGAATCAAATCTTTCTTATTATCATTATTTTGTCTCTCCAATGTTCACAGCATTGCAAAAGTCCCAGGCATATCAGCCCGAGTGGGCGAAACACGTGTTGGCTGTTGAGAAACGTTATACTACATATTCAATGGCACACCTTGCCTTCGGAATATGGAAATACTCACCTTGAAATAAAAAGTTAATATGAAACAATGATGCTCTTCAGATTTATTACTGAAAGGGAAGTCACTCCTATGATTCAAATTGGCAAAATAACTTTTGGAAAGCTCTGCTAATCTGTAAAGCATTTAATTTTGCTAACAAAAGACATTCTTCAATCTAACTGCAAATCCTTTCTACTAAACCATGTGTTTGTGTGCTGTAGAGCACTATTTTGAGATGTTTCACTGGCATTTCCTGTATAAATCTGTTCATGCTATCAAAACTTATTTCCACTTCATTGTTGCTGGCCATTTCTTTAAGAATACCCGCCTTCATAAATACATCTCTCAAGAATCTCATCAAAACACTTGTGGTAGCTTGGGGTTCAGTCCTGTCAGTCACTCATTTGCTATTGTAATCTATAATCACACAAATGTAGTGTCCCTCATTGCCTACTTTACTCACTGTTTCAATAATGTATAAAGCAACCTTGGACCGATGTCTGTTAGGCACACTAACTGACAAAAGGTGGTGATATTTGTCACCCTTTCTTTGTCACTTGTTTCACATGCAATACACTTGAAATTCTGCTACAAATGCTGTTATCCACTATGGTGCTGTTATTCCATTTTCATTGAGACCTTTTTCAGTGAATTTTAAAGGTTTTCTAAATGCTAATTTCTAACTATAATGTACCCAAAACCTATGGTTTTACCAGTGATTTTCTAAAAAAACAAAAAAAAGAAAGTTTCAAATTATAACGTCCTTGAAACCTGTAGCTTTTTCAGTGAATTTCTAAGATTTTTTTAAATGCTAATTTCTAACTATGCCTACAGAGGTAGGACATGTGCACAAAGAGGTAGAAAGGCACAGAAAGAAGCAAGGGAAATGTAGAAAGAGGCAACAAAAGTCCAGAAAGAGGAAGAAGGGTGAAGAAAGAAGCAAGAGATATGCAGAAAGAACCAACAGAGGTGCAGAAAGAGGCCTTGTTGCAAAGTCATCCTGTGCCCTGGGTACCCCCCATCTTTCTGCTGACTGGTAATGGTGGTAAATGACTCTGAGTGGCCCTGGGCTCTGCCTAACCAGGCCCAGAGCCAGTGCTATTCTGAAAGACACTTAGAATACAGTGAAAACACCTGCATACACTAGGGTACAATATGGGTTGGGGTACCCCTGTGATTGGCATGACCTCCCTGTAAGGCCCTAGTACATAATAGGGCAGGGGGATTACAAATACTTTAAGTCCTCAGCATATGATAGGGCATGCCAGTTTAGAGGCCAACAGCCCTTTTCTGCACTTGCATGTGTGCACCGCTGAGCCTAAGGTAAGTTTAAAAATAGCCCTGTGTGTGCAGAAAGAGGCAAGAGAAGTGTAGAAAGAGGCAAGAGGGGTGCAGAAAGAGGGAAGAAGGGTGCAGAAGAGGCAAGAGAGTTGCAGAAAGACACAAGAGAGGTGCAGAAAGAAACAAGAGATGTACAGAAAGAGGCAAGAGGGGTGAAGAAAAAAGCAAGAGAAGTGCACAAAGAACAAAGAGAGGTACAGAAAGAGGCAAAAGGGGTGCAGAAAGAGGCAATATAGGTATAGAAGGAGGCAAGAGAACTACTACAAAAAGAGGCAAGAAAGTTGCAGAAACAGACAAAAAAGGAGCAGAAAGAGGGAACAGGGGTGCAGACACATGTAAGAGAATTACAGAAAGAGGGAAGAGGGATACGGAAAGAGGCGAGAGAGGTACAGAAAGAAGCAAGAGAAGTGCAGAAAGAAGCAACAGAAATGCATAAAGAGGCAAGAGGGGTACAGAAAGAGGAGAGAGAAGTGCAGAAAGAAGCAAATGAGGTGCAGAAAGAGGCACTAGGGGTGCAAAAAGAGGGAAGCCCAGTGCAGGAAGAACAAAGAGATGTGCAGGAAAAGGGAAGAAAGGTGCAGGAAGAAGCAAGAGCAGTGCAGAAAGAAGCATCAGAGATGCAGAAATAGGCAAGAGGGGTACAGAAAGAGAAGAGAGAAGTGCAGAAAGAAGCAAACCAGGTACAGAAAGAGGCAAGAGTGGTACAATAAGAGGGAAGCTCAGTACAGAAAGAACAAAGAGATTTGCAGAAAGAAGCAAGAGAGGTGCAGAAAGAGGCAAGAGATGTGCAGAAAAAGGGAAGAAGGGTGCAGAAAGAAGCAAGAGAAGTGCAGAAAGAGTCAAGTGAGGTTAAGAAGTAGGCAAGAGAACTGCAGAACGAGGCAAGAGAGTTGGAGACACTGGCAAAGGGGGTGCAGAAAGAGGGAACAGGTGTGCAGAGAGAGGCAAGAGAGGCACATAAAGCAGGAAGAAGGGTACAGAAAGAGGCAAGAGGGATACAGAGGTACAGAAGGAAGCAAGAGCAGTACAGAAAGAACCAACAGCGGTGCAGAAAGAGGTAAGAGGGGTAGAGAAAGAGGTAAGAGAAGTGCAGGAAGAAGCAACAGAGGTGCAGAAAGAGGCAAGAGAGGTGCTGAAACAGTCAAGAAAGGTACAGAAAGAGGAAACAGGGGTGCAGTAAGAGGTAAGAGGGATACAGAAGTTTACAAGAGAAGTGCAGAAAGAAACAAGAGCAGTTCAGAAAGAAGCAAGAGAAGTGCAGAAAGAAGCAAGAGAGGTGAAGAAAAAGGGAGAAGTGGTGCAGAAAGAGGCAAGATGGATATAGAAATTTGCAAAAGAGGTGCAGAAAGAAGCAAGGGCAGTGCAGAAAGAACCAACAGACATGCAAAAGAGGCAATAGGAGTGCAGAACGAGGTAGGAGATATGCACAAAGAGGCAAGAGGGGTACAAAAAGATGCAGGAGGGGTGAAGAAAGAAAGAAGAGAAGTGCAGAAACAGGCAAGATTGGTGCAGTAGCAGGCAGGAAAGGTGCATAAAGAAGGAACATTGAATTGAATTGAAAGAATATTTATATAGCGCCCATGCTACCCGGAGGCCTCGCAGCGCTTCAGATTCAAGAAGTAGCAATTACAGAGATGTAACAAGACTATCGCTCGAATAGGTGTGTCTTCAGAAGTTTACGGAAGGCAGTTAGACTACGGGTGTCTCTTATTAATTGAGGGAGAGCATTCCATAGCTTGGCCGCTGAGTATGAAAAGGACCGACCTCCCTACCTAGCTTTTTTTATCTTCCTGGTCGTTGCTAAGATTTGGCTACTGGAACGAAGGGATCTGGAAGGTTGATATAATACTACCATTGAGTGAAGGATGGTAGGACCTGTCTTCCAGATGGCCTTATGGGCTATACATAATGCTTAAAACTGAACCCTGGCTCCCATAGGGAGCCAGTGCAGTTGACGAAGGGCGGGCCTAGCAGATTGCCTCCTCGGGACTTGCAGGAGTAATCTTGCAGCGCTGTTCTGTACCACTTGGAGTTTTTTTATCGTAGATAATGGGGCTCCAAGGTACAGGGAGTTCCCATAATCCAACCGGGACAGAATCAGCGCCTGGATCATAGTCCTACGTGCTTCAAATGGTAGGAGAGGAAGAACCTTCCGTAACATCCTTAACAGCCCATAGCATGTTGATGCTAAGACAGTGGCTTGGTGACCTAGATTAAGTTTATCATCAAGCTATACGCTCAAACTCTTTATATAAGGTTTAGGTGATGGAGCTGGTCCCAAGCATGAGGGCCAGATGGGAATCGGTGGTGCAGGGGAGGTGTTGCCTAGTATCATAATCTCTGTCTTATCTCCATTGAGACAGAGGTAGGAGTCCTTCATCCATCCGGCTACGGCTTCAAGACAGGGTGCCAGTCTGTCAGATGATCTCCCATCATGGCCCAAAGATACCACTAATTGGGTATTGTCAGCGTAGCTGACGATCTTAATGCCAAAAGGGTGAATAACGGCTTCCAATGGTTGCATGTATGCGTTGAAAAGCATTGGGCTTAAGGCCGATCCCTGTGGGACTCCACATTCCAGAGCTTGGCTAGATGACACAACGCCTCCTTCAAAGACTTGGAAGTGGCGGTTGTTGAGGAAGGAGGTGAACCATTTCAGAGCAGCACCCGACACCCCGCTCATTTTGAGTCGGTTGATCAAGATGGAGTGATTGACCGTGTCGAATGCTGCACTGAGGTCCAGCAGGATGATCGCTGCTTCTCCTCCCTCATCCACCAGTTTCCTAGCCTCCTCAGTCACTAGCAATAAAGCTGTTTCTGTCCCATGGTTAGGACGAAAGCCAGTTTGAGTATTGTCCAGCAAATTATTAGATTCAAGATAGGCTGTAAGAATATTATTTACATGTTTTTCTAACAATTTGCTAAGCCATGGTAAGAGAGAGATTGGACGGTAATTTGATAGTAAGGAGGGGTCTAAGCTGGGATTTTTAATTAATGCTTTTACCATAGCGCATTTCCACATGTGAGGGACTGTGCATGTTGATATAGAAAGATTTAAAACCTCCAATATGATGGTTTGGACAGCTTTCATAACTGTCTTTAATTGTTTAGGCGGAGCTGGATCCAATGGAGATCCTGAGACAACTTTACTGATAATTACATCAAGTGTCTCTAAGGTTAGGGGATTTAGGTTATCCAGAATGGAACCATGAGTAGGGTCAGCGAGGTTTTTACGTAGTAAATCGTCTTTATTCAGGGAAAAGGCATTATATATTGTTTCAATTTTCTCTTTAAAGAATATTGCTAGTTGATTGCAGCGTTCAAGCGCCTCTTCACTCGAAGGAAGGGGTTGGGCGGGGTAATCAATGATTTAGCTATTCTGAAAATCTCTTTCGGGCAATTTGCTGCAGCCTCTATTTTGTCCTTGTAAAATTTTGCTTGAGCTTTCTTGATTTCATTTCTATAGCTCCTAATAGCTTTCCTCTATGTTTACTTAGTTTCTAGCAAGGGGGCTCGTCTCCAAAGCCTTTCTAATTTGCAGCAGGATTGCTTTAGTATTCTCAATTCGGGACTAAACTAGGGAGCCGGATTTTTCCTAATGCAGCTCTGAATAATGACTTTGGGGAGGGTCGTGTCTAATGTGTCTTGGATCCAAGTATTGAAATTGATGTTTGCTTCTTCAATGTTTGTTACAACTATGGGCTTAGTGGCTATTAGGGATGCTTGCCATTTATCCAAGGGTAACCTATCCCACTTTCGGTCCCACGTTACCTTTGGGGATTGTGCCCCTCGGGTATTTTTAGTAACCCAGAATAGGGGAATTAGAAAATGGTCAGACCACGGTATGGAGATGGGATCTCCGGAGGTAAGGTTATGCAAGTTGCTGAATATGGGGTCAAGAAGGTGACCTTTTTCATGTGTTGGCAGGAGGCATTTTAAATCCAGACCTAAATCTTGGAGATCGGAAGAGAGATTCTTGGTGGAAGAAAGAGAAGAATCCTCTAAATGTATATTTAGGTCTCCAAGAATGGTGAAATTGGCCATAGTTATTGCTTGTTCTGAGACCAAATCTATCAGTTTTGGAATAAATTCGTTTAGCGCCACAGGAGGTTGGTAAATTAATATGCCTGATAGACAGTCAGTAGAGGACAATTCTTGGGAGAAGGGGAGATTTTCTCCTTCTTTGAAAACCGTTGAAAGAAGACGGCATTGGTAGATGTCTTTATAAATAATGGCTAAGCCTCCACCTCGCCCTGTACAGCGATCCATTCTACAGATATTATACCCTGTTGGAAAAGCACGTCCAATATCTGGCTCATTTCCTGCTTGCAACCACGTTTCCGTGAGAAATAAGGCATCCAACTTATAATCCTCAATTAGAAGGGCTATCTCTATGCAATGTTTAGGCAGGGACCTGCAATTCAAAAGAGCCATATTATATTGTTTAGTGGAAGTATGGTCTCTGTCTTGGTGGTCATGTGTTTTAAAATGCCTATTACAATGGCGACATAGTAGGGGGGGTTTTGCCGGATCCAGTCTATGCCAACACATCGTCTTCTCGATTGGTCGAAGCGTGTGTAAGATAGTATTGCTATATGTCACAGAAATATTGCTCGGAGGGCCAGAGATTGTAGCCCCTCGCCCCGTCCGAACACGGGTGCAGACGGGCAGGACTCTGGCGCGACTCCGGTGCAGGTCCGGCGCGTCCGCTGTTCGCGTCCGCTGCGCGGAGGCATGACCGTCCCCTTATATGTGCAGCTAAAGCGCGTCACAGCGCTAACCCACACCCAATATGGCCGCTGTTTTTGAGATCACTTACCCGAGACCGACTCTCAGCGTCGATGCTCAGCTGAGAGTGGCCGGGCAGCGAGGGGGGGAGAGATCTCAACCAGGTCTCAAGGGTGTATCCAAGGTTAAAAGCTTATTAATCAAGCAAGTGAAATAACATAAATCTAAAGAACACAAATGATTTTTAAAATTCAGCTAGAGCGAAGGGATAGCAAGATCTCCCAGCTTCCGCCTCAGGAGGGTGAGAGCGCACTTCTTAATCAAGCGAACGCCTGCAATTTGCCCCTTATATGTGCAGCTAGAGCGCGTCACAGCGCTAACCCACACCCAATATGGCCGCTGTTTTTGAGATCACTTACCCGAGACCGACTCTCAGCGTCGATGCTCGGCTGAGAGTGGCCGGGCAGCGAGGGGGGGAGAGATCTCAACCAGGTCTCAAGCGTGTATCCAAGGTTAAAGGCTTATTAATCAAGCAAGTGAAATAACATAAATCTAAAGAACACAAATGATTTTTTAAAATTCAGCTAGAGTGAAGGGATAGCAAGATCTCCCAGCTTCCCCCTCAGGAGGGAGAGAGCGCACTTCTTAATCAAGCGCACGCCTGCAATTTGCCCCTTATATGTGCAGCTAGAGCGCGTCACAGCGCTAACCCACACCCAATATGGCCGCTGTTTTTGAGATCACTTACCCGAGACCGACTCTCAGCGTCGATGCTCGGCTGAGAGTGGCCGGGCAGCGAAGGGGGGGGAGAGTTCGCAACCAGGTCTCAAGCGTGTGTCCAAGGTTAAAAGCTTATTAATCAAGCAAGTGAAATAACATAAATCTAAAGAACACAAATGATTTTTAAAATTTAGCTAGAGCGAAGGGATAGCAAGATCTCCTGGCTTCCGCCTCAGGAGGGTGAGAGCGCACTTCTTAATCAAGCGCACGCCTGCAATTTGCCCCTTATATGTGCAGCTAGAGCGCGTCACAGCGCTAACCCACACCCAATATGGCCGCTGTTTTTGAGATCACTTACCCGAGACCGACTCTCAGCGTCGATGCTCGGCTGAGAGTGGCCGGGCAGCGAGGGGGGGAGAGATCTCAACCAGGTGTCAAGCGTGTATCCAAGGTTAAAAGCTTATTAATCAAGCAAGTGAAATAACATAAATCTAAAGAACACAAATGATTTTTAAAATTCAGCTAGAGGGAAGGGATAGAAAGATCTCCCGGCTTCCGCCTCAGGAGGGTGAGAGCGCACTTCTTAATCAAGCGCACGCCTGCAATTTGCCCCTTATATGTGCAGCTAGAGCGCATCACAGCGCTAACCCACACCCAATTTGGCCGCTGTTTTTGAGATCACTTACCCGAGACCGACTCTCAGCGTCGATGCTCAGCTGAGAGTGGTCGGGCAGCGAGGGGGGGGAGAGATCTCAACCAGGTCTCAAGCGTGTATCCAAGGTTAAAAGCTTATTAATCAAGCAAGTGAAATAACATAAATCTAAAGAACACAAATGATTTTTAAAATTCAGCTAGAGCGAAGGGATAGCAAGATTTCCCGGCTTCGGCCTTAGGAGGGTGAGAGCGCACTTCTTAATCAAGCGCACGCCTGCAATTTGCCCCTTATATGTGCAGCTAGAGCGCGTCACAGCGCTAACCCACACCCAATATGGCCGCTGTTTTTGAGATCACTTACCCGAGACCGACTCTCAGCGTCAATGCTCGGCTGAGAGTGGCCGGGCAGCGAGGGGGGGAGAGATCTCAACCAGGTCTCAAGCGTGTATCCAAGGTTAAAGGCTTATTAATCAAGCAAGTGAAATAACATTAATCTAAAGAACACAAATGATTTTTTAAATTCAGCTAGAGCGAAGGGATAGCAAGATCTCCCGGCTTCCGCCTCAGGAGGGAGAGAGCGCACTTCTTAATCAAGCGCACGCCTGCAATTTGCCCCTTATATGTGCAGCTAGAGCGCGTCACAGCGCTAACCTACACCCAATATGGCCGCTGTTTTTGAGATCACTTACCCGAGACCGACTCTCAGCGTCGATGCTCGGCTGAGAGTGGCCGAACAGCGAGGGGGGGGGAGAGATCTCAACCAGGTCTCACGCGTGTGTCCAAGGTTAAAAGCTTATTAATCAAGCAAGTGAAATAACATAAATCTAAAGAACACAAATGATTTTTAAAATTTAGCTACAGCGAAGGGATAGCAAGATCTCCTGGCTTCCGCCTCAGGAGGGTGAGAGCGCACTTCTTAATCAAGCGCACGCCTGCAATTTGCCCCTTATATGTGCAGCCAGAGCGCGTCACAGCGCTAACCCACACCCAATATGGCCGCTGTTTTTGAGATCACTTACCCGAGACCGACTCTCAGCGTCGATGCTCGGCTGAGAGTGGCCGGGCAGCGAGGGGGGGGAGAGATCTCAACCAGGTCTCAAGCGTGTATCCAAGGTTAAAAGCTTATTAATCAAGCAAGTGAAATAACATAAATCTAAAGAACACAAATGATTTTTAAAATACAGCTAGAGCGAAGGGATAGCAAGATCTCCCAGCTTCCGCCTCAGGAGGGTGAGAGGGCACTTCTTAATCAAGCGCACGCCTGCAATTTGCCCCTTATATGTGCAGCTAGAGCGCGTCACAGCGCTAACCCACACCCAATATGGCCGCTGTTTTTGAGATCACTTACCCGAGACCGACTCTCAGCGTCGATGGTACAGAAAAAGGGACGAGGGGTACATAAACAGGCAAAAGGGATACAGAAAGAAGCAAGTGAATTGCATAAAGAGACAACAGAGGTGTAGAAAGAAGCTGCAGAAAGAGGCAAGTTTGGTGCAGAAAGAGGAAAGAGCGGTGCAGAAAATGACAAGAGAACTGCAGAAAGAGGAAAGCAGGATGCAAAAAATTGAAGAAGGGTGCAGAAAGAAGCAAGAGAGGTGCAGAAAGAAGCAAAATAAATGCAGAAAGAAGCAAGAGAGGTACAGAAAGAGGAAAGACGAGTGCAGAAAGAGACAACAGGGATGCAGAATGAAGCAAGAGAGGTACAGAAAAAAGGCAAAAAAGAGCAGAAAGAAGCAACAGAGGTGCAGAAGGAGGCAAGAGAGGCGCAGAAAGCCGGAATATGAGTGCAAAAAAAAAGACAACAGTAATGCAGAAAGAAGCAAGAGAGGTACAGAAAGAGGCAAAAAATATGCAGAAAAAAGCAAAAGATGTTTAGAAAGAGGCAAGAGGGGTGCAGAAAGAAGCAAGATGAGTGCAGAAAGAAAAAAGAGATGTGTAGAAAGAGGCAAAAGAGGTTCATAAAGAGGCAAGAGATGTAAAGAAAAAGAGAAGAAGGGTGCAGAAAGAAGCAAGAGAAGTGCACAAAACGGCAAGTAGGGTGCAGAAGGAAGCAAGAGATCGGAGGAAAGAGGCAAAAGAGTTGCAGACACATGCAAAAGGGGTGCAGAAAGAGGGAATAGGTGTGCAGCCAGAGGGAAGAGAAGTGCAGAAAGAGGGAAGAAGGGTACAAGAAGAAGGAAAGAGGGATGCAGAAATTTCACATAAAAGTATAGAATGAAGAAAGAGCAGTGCAGAAAGACCCAACAGAGGTGCAGAAAGAGGCAAGACGGGTACAGAAAAAAACAAGAAAAGGGCAGAAAGAAGCACAAGAGGTGCAGAATGAGGCAATAGAACTGCAGAAAAAGGCAGGAGAGGTGTACAAAGAGGCAGGAGGGGTGCACAAATAGGCAAAATGGATAGAGAAAGAGGCAAAAGGAATGCAGAAAGAAGAAAGAGAAGTGTAGAAAGAAGAAACAAAGGTGCTGAAAGAGGCAAGAGGGGTGCAGAAAGAGGCAAGAGAAATGCAGAAAAAAGCAACAGAGGTGTTGAAAGAGAAAGGAGAGGTGCACAAAATAGGGAACAGTGATGCAGAAACAGGTAAAAGGAATACAGAAATTTGCGAGAGGTGCAGAAAGAAGCAAGACCAGTGCAGAAATAAGCAATAGAAGTATAGAAAGAAGCAAGAGAAGTGCAGAAAGGAGCAAGAGAGGTGGAGATATAGGAAGGAGTGGTGCAGAAAGAGGCAAGATGGATGTAGACATTTGTAAAAGAGATGCATAAAGAAGCTAGGGCAGTGCAGAAAGAACCAACAGACGTGCACAAAGAGGCAAGAGGGGTGCAGAAAGAGGTGGGAGAAGTATTCAAATATCTTAATCTTGGACCATATTTCTCTAAAATCCTGTCAGCTGTATATCAGGCCCCCACCGCAAGAGTGTTAGTGAATGGCATGTTGACCCCGCCAGTATCCATCAGGCGTGGCACCAGGCAAGGGCACCCTATGTCACAACTTTTATTCAACATGTATACAACATGTATATAGATTCCCTGGCATGTAAAATGAGCACAGAGAACATAGCACCCTTTGAGTTTGGAGGTTGTTCCAGGAAGAAAGGGCTCTATGCAGACGATATAATTATTTACACCTCGAATTTACAGCAAACTATGAGCAGTCTTTTAGAAGTAACCAGATAGTTTGGGTCTGTATCAGGCTATGATATCAACAAAAAAAAACCCAGAAATTATGGCCTGGAATATGAACACGGAGGGAATTACATGTAAAAATGAGATGAGGTATCTTGAAGTTAGGATAACTCATAATATTACAGATCTCACTACAGTTAATTTTGCTAGGCTCAAAAAGAAGATTTGTGCAAGCTTACGAGGGTGGTTACATTTACTACTTTCATTGTTTGGCCGGGCAAATCTGGTGAAAATTATGATTTTGCCAAAGTTAGTCTTTTTATTTGAAACAGTCCCTCTGATGTTCAAGAAGGAATGGTTTTTAAGGATTCAGAGTGAGATCAGTACTCTTCTGTGGGCATCAAAATGTTCGCGCTTGTCGTGGAAGTAGCTTAGGAGAAGGTTGCTGAAAGGAGGTTTAGCAGTTCCGGACATACAATTGTATTCATGGGCCCTTCTGTTGGAAAACAGTAGGATGTTGCTGAATAGACCGACAAATACTTTAATTGGAAGAATGTTTCGAGTAATGTTGAAGAAGGAAGAATATGACGACAATGGTTTTATGTATAAGTTCTCTGATCCGAAATTTTTCAGAAAGGTTAAGTTAAAAGTTTTGAGAGATTCGGTAGAGACTTGGTTCAGAATCAGGAGGGCTTTAAAAATTCCCTATTATAGCTAGATGTCTTCTATTTGGGACTCACCGGGATCGCCACTTTGGTCCAGGGATCTGCTAGCTCGACCAGAGAGGGAATCAGTTATTTCCGGATGGAAAATTAATCTCCTGGGGGCTTTGTGAGGAGAAATGGGGCCATAGTTTTTCCAGATTTAAATATTTACTGATTCAACAGCATTATGGTACTGGTTGATGTTAGAGACGGAGGATGGCCCTTTCAAGTTACTGGAGACCCTGTGGGGAGACTGCCTGCCGGAGATCGCTACGGAAGACCAATGGCAAGTAACAATGTCTATGCTTTATAAAATAGTAAAACCTGCAAATTTAAAGAGGAATCATTTTTTTACGATGCATAGGGCGTATTGGTCCCAGCGACGGCTCTCAAAACTTTGCTCAGGTGAAGTGGTGGTGTGCTCTAAGTGCAAACGCCCTAATGAAGATGACCTGCACATGTTTCTATGGTGCCCGAAGATCTCTGCTTTCTGGGAGGCTGTGAGTACCTGTTTGTCGAGCGCCCTAGGGTTGCAGTTCAAGGAAAGCCCTGAGTTGGATATATCTGGAAGGCTCGATCTGCAAGGTAAGGGCAGAGATGACAATGAAAAGCTTATTTTTTATGCTGTACTTCTGGTGCAAAGAGAAATATGTAAACTATGGGTCTCTCCGGTCTCGCCAACATAGGTTGATTGGTTACGTTCTATGAGATTCATTGCAAAATTGGACATTTCGGATCAGACTAGGAAAATATATACATTTTAGTCTCCTTTTTTGGCACATTTTGGGTGAGGGTAGGGTGAGATGGTGTGCAGAAAACACCATTCCAATGATTAAGCCTTAGCATCCCTCAGCTGGTGGAAATCTTTCTGGTTTCTGGGAAGATTTGGAGTATGGACTGATGTGCTGTGGAAGGAGGCTCCCCGTCCTTTTCCATTGAGGGTGATCCCCGGTGGGGAGACTCTATCCCAAAGGGCGTTAGTCTACCCCCTCTGACATTACCAGTAAATGCGGTTGAAAGCCCAGGGTAGTTTTGTTGAGTATTCGGCGGCGAAAAGGCAAATGAGGATTAAAAAAGAGGCAAAAGGGTGCAGAAAGAGGTAGGAGATATACACAAAGAGGCAAGGGGGCACAAAAAGATGCAGGAGGGGTGAAGAAAGAAGGAAGACAAGTTCCGAAACAGGCAAGAGAGGTGCAGTAGCATGCAGGAAAGGTGCATAAAGAGGCAAGAGGGATACAGAAAGAAGCAAGTGAATTGCAGAAAGAGACAACAGAGGTGCAGAAAGATGCAAGAGAGGTGCAGAAACAAGCAAGAGAAGTGCAGAAAGAGGCAGGAGAATTGATGAAAGAAGCAAAAGAGGTGTAGAAAGAAGTAAGAAAAGTGCAGAAAGAGGCAAGTGAAGTACAGAAAGAGGCAAGAGAGGTGCAGAAAATGGCAAGAGAACTGCAGAAAGAGGAAAGCTGGAGGCAAAAATTTGAAGAAGGGTGCAGAAAGAAGCAAGAGAGGTGCAGAAAGAAGCAAAAGAAGTACAGAAAGAAGCAAGAGAGGTACAGAAAGAAGCAAAAGAGGTACAGAAAGAGGAAAAGGGAGTGCAGAAAGAAACAACAGGGATGCAGAAAGAAGCAAGAGTGGTGCAGAAAGTGTCACAAAATTGCAGAAAGAAGCAACAGAGGTGCAGAAAGAGGCCCGAGAGGTGCAGAAAGAGGGGAGACGAGTGCAGAAAAAACAACAGGGATGCAGAAAGAAGCAAGAGAGGTACAGAAAAAGGAAAAACATATGCAGAAAGGAGCAAAAGAGGTACAGAAAGAGGCAAGAGGGGTAGAGAAAGAAGCAAGAGAACTGCACAAAAAGGAAAGAGCAGTGCAGAAAGAACAAATAGAAGTATAGAAAGAAGCAAGAGAGGTGATGAAATAGGGAAGTGGGATGCAGAAAGAGGCAAGAGGGATGCAGAACTTTACAAAAGAGGTGCACAAAGAAGCAATAGCAATGCAGAAATAACCAACAGACATGCAAAAAGAGGCAAAAGGGGTGCAGAAAGAGGTAGGAGAGGTATTCAAAGAGGCACACGAGGGGTACAGAAAGAGGCAAGAGAGGTGCAGAAACTGGCAAGAAAGGTGCTGAAAAAGGGACAGGGGTGCATAAAGAGGCAAGAGAGGTACAGAAAGAGGTAAGATAGGTGCAAAAGGAGGTAAAAGGGATACAGAAAGAAGCTGGAAGAAGCAAAAGAGGTACAGAAGGAAGCAACAGGAGTACAGACAATTTTAAGATAACTGCAGAAAGAGGCAAGATGGATGCAAAAAGGGAAGAAAGGTACAGAAAGAAGCAAGATAGATGAAAAAAGAAGCAAGAGAAGTGCAGAAACAAGCAAGAGAGGTGCAGAAAGAGGGAAGACTAGTTTAGGAAGAGACAACAGGGTGCAGAAAGGAGCAAGAGAGGTGCAGAAAGAGGCAACATATGTGCAGTAAGAAGCAACAGAGGTGCAGAAAGAGGCAAGAGAGGTGCAGCAACAGGTAGGAGAGGTACAGAAAGAGGGAAAAGTGGTACATAAAGAGGCAAAAGAGGTGCAGTAAGAAGGAACAAGGGTGCAGAAAGAGGCAATAGGTGTACAGAAAGAAGCAAGTGAGGTGCAGAAAGAGGTAACAGAGGTGCAGAAAGATGCAAGAGAGGTGCAAAAAGTAGAAGAGATGAGTAGAACAAGGCAAAAGTACAGAAAAAGAAAAAGAGGCAAGAGAGAAACAGAAAGTAGCAAGAGTTGTTTGCGCACCATTAGTACCAATTTAACACCCAAATGTAGCATTAAGTAACAGGTGGCCATTCCCGGTTTGCAAACGGCTTTCCACACTTGTTGCTACATTTTTGGAAATGTTTGAGCCGTTCAAGCTAGAAACAAGATTATTTTTGTTCAAATCTGCAGATTAAGCAGCAGATGATGGATTATGTGGCAAATGCGGAAAATTTATAATTGAGCAAAAGTCAGTGAAGCCAAACAGTCGCATAATTCCAGTGGCCCTGCTCATACCTCTGACTAGGTCCAGAAGTGCTCCTCAGTTGTTCCTTCTTTTTTGTCTCATTTAGTTCATAATTTAGCTTCTATGGAAACGAGGAAAACTAAACCTGAGGTAACCACTCCACAACAGAGACTACCATACCACATAATTACTCTCAATAACACATAATTCCTATACACTAAATACCACATACTTTCTATCTACATAATTTTACTGCACAACATACCACATAATTCCACTACACAACCTGCATCCACTCCACTCCAAGAAACATTAATAAAACACTTTTAGATTTACAATGCTAATAGCTCTAACTCTTGCAAATGTGAGATCTTTTACATTACAAATGCTTCTTTAACTTGTAGTCACATTTGCAGAGTGGTGGAGAAAGAGGGCTGGACCTCCAACCAGCGCTCAGGAATTCCACTTCGTAAGACTTCACGAGATACCAGGAGCGCTACTTGGCTACCAAAGTCCCTCAGGAGTAAAGTGGACTTCATCATCAATCCAGTACTGTGCCAGGAGGCGCGTTTGGAGAGTGGTGGAGAAAGGGGAACATGGCCTCTGAAAACCTCTTAGCAATCCCACAGAGTGGGATTTACTGGAGGTAACAGTAGGGGTAGTTAGCTGCTAAGGTCAACCTTCAGGCCAACTACCCCTCCTATTACCTCCAGTAAGTCCCACACAGCATGATTGGTAAGTTCTCATAGCAGGCCACGCCCCCTTTCCCCACCACTCTGCAAACTCACTTCCTGGTGTGCTCTTGGATGGGAATTACAGTCCCCTTGCTGCTGGGGTCCTTAGGAGCCAACTACCCTACCTAATACCTCCATTATGCCCCAGATAGTGGGATAGCTGACAGGTGGACACAAGCCATGCCCCCTTTCTCCACCACTCTGCAAACATGCCTCCTGGATTGGGAATTAAGTCCCCTTGAATCCTGAGGGTCCATTGGGGCCCTCTAGTATACCAGTCATGTCCAGTAAGCCCCACACAGCTGGATTGCTGAGAGTGGTCCGAGGGCACGCTCCCTTTTTAGACCTCTCTGCAAACATGCCACCTGGTGAACTGCTGCTCGGGGGATGAAATCCACTTTAGTTCTGAGGTCCTCAGGACACAAGAGGACCTCATCGTCCCACCAGCAATGCACCAAGAGATGAGTTTTCAGAGTGGTGTAAAAAGGGGTGTGACCTCGGATCACCTCTCAGCAATCCCACTGTGTGCGGCTTACTGGACGTACCTGATGGGCTAGTTGGCCCCTAAGCACTCTTAGCATTCAAGGGGACTTAATCCCCAACCCATAGGGAGGTGAGTGGCCCCTCTCCCAGGCCACTTCTGGTCTTGGAGTTCCCATGCCCTGGGGCCGGCCCTTACATTGGGGAACCATGGGGAGCCCCAATGCCCCTGCGGTCCCAGCCGGCTCACCGCCTCCTGCGGGAGCCGGCATTGCTTTTGGACAAGGGGAGCTGCTAACGTGCAGCTCCCCTTGTCCAAAAGCAATTCTGCTTGACTTCTTGGAAGTGAGAGCAGGTTTCCTACTCTCACTTCCAAGAAGCAAAGCAGTGTTTGCTATGACAGGGCGGGAGCCGTGCTCCCGCCCTGCTATAGCAAACGGCAATGTCCCAGGGTGGGCACCCTGGGACATTGCAGAAGCTGGCCCAGGCCCAAAGAGGGCTCCAGGAGGGGGGTCGCGCAGCCCCAGGGAGGTGGTGAACCCCAGGCCTGGGTGGTCCACAATGGACCCCCGTATTTAATTTACTGAATGCCCCGGGGAGGTGTTGGTCCCTGGGGCAGTGTGCGGGGGTGTGCGGGGCTCGAGCTCTCCCATTAGAAAGTAGCCCTGGGGAGCTGGCAGTCCATGGGGGTTGTGGGCCCACAAGACCCCCCACCCTATTTAATTTCAAGTCCTGAAGAGGTGGCAGTCCCCAGGGCAGTGTGGGGAGAGGAGCTCCCAGACACATTTTGTTAAGAAAGCCCCTGGGAGATGACAGTCCCCGGGACTTCGTGCCCCCATGCATTATCAGAAATGCCCTGGGGAGGTGGCAATACCGGGGCTGCATGGGCCCCCGCAGGCCCGCCATGGGCCCCCTACCACAATAAAACATTGCCCCCGGGATCTGGCCCACTCGGAGGCTTAATTAAACATGCTTAGTTAAACATTTTACTTAAATTTTTTTCTGACGGATTCCCGAACCCTGCGCAAATTTGGTAGAAAATATTTTTTTAATGCTTTTTTTGGGGCCTGTGGATCCTTGTTGGACCCCCTGAGCAGGCCAAGGGGGTCAGGGTGTTTCTACCCTGCCCCCTTTTCTTGTTTCTTATCCTTTTTTAACACATTTCTTCTGACTCAGTTCTACCGAGTAAAAAGATGTCTGCCAATATGTCCCGGTTTGGAGTGTTGACAGCCAATCAGAATGAAGCTTGTGCTCTGGAGGCTTCGCAAATCCTCTTCGGCCCTCAGATATCGATATTTAATTTTTAAAAATTTCTCAGCAACTACTGGATGAGTTTACTCCATTTTTTTTAAAAGCACGCTTTCTTGACCAAGACCTACCTTTTTGCCAAATTTGGTGTAATTCCTTTCAGCAGTTCGGGCTGTAGCTTTGTCTAAATTTCTTATACAAATTAATATGGAGTAAATGTATTTTGGGACCCCCTTTTTTCTCAGCCCCCGCTTGACGAATCACCCCGAAACATTCAAAACAGGAGCTGACCTTAGTGAACCATTAGTTTCAAAACTTTTGCGAAGATTTGGCAAAAGAATAAACGCTATTGCCAAAATAATAAACGCTTTTTGAATAGAAACAAGGTCCTAACTATAACTACCTACTGCAACCACCAGTAGGTAATATTGATATGTATATATTCACTAAAAAACAAAGGTTAATTGTTAAATTAACATTAGAGTTAGGTGAAGTTGTCAGAGACAATATTATAGTTTTGAACTAAAAGAACACAGGGCTAACTCTAACTTGCACCCCAACAAAACGCTGATTATGGCCTCACATATTACATCACTCATTACATGTTCCAATACATCATTTATGACATCATTGATGACATTACCAATGCCATCATCCAATGAGTGTGCTAGTTTGTTTTGTAGTTTAAATAGTGGCGGGTAACTACCATATTGCGTTTCTACCCAATTTGTACAACCTGGCTCCAGCTCATTGGTGCACGTGTTACAAAACCCATATTCGTAATTCAGCATGGGTGTGTAAAGGTATTGAACATATTCAAAATCTTTTTATTTAAGAGTATGTCTTTGTGCAGGTGACAACTGACTTGTGTTCATTTTGGTCCACACAAGTCTTTTGGTTCTGCAGAAACAATTTTGAACAGGAGCAAGATTCTACGTAGTAGATACAAACTTTTGTAAGTAGACTTGAGTTATTAGACAGAATCTTTTCAGCATGACAGTTTCTACACAACATAGAAGACTGTGTGCAGCAGCTACTAACCTATGTACATGTGCTTGTTTTGCTTCAGAAGATTGGTTCTCTGTAAAGTTTTCACCACAGTATAAAGGGTGCAGGTAGTATGATCTTTAGCACCATTCACTGCTAATTACCCAACATATAACATCACTCATGACATGTTCTATGATATCACTGATAATATAACATTTGCAATGAAATTAGTGATGAGAAACTTTGCAGGGCAGGGGTTCACTTATTGTTATGTTAGGGCATGAGTCAAAGTCACTTGACATACCTATAACTATAACTGGTGAATTTCTGGGGAGTTTAAAATGTCATGTTGTTACTGAACGTTTCACCTAACTATAGCATTACTTTAACCTTTATTTTTCAGTAAAAAATAAAAAATAAATATATGCTTCACTTTTCTGGCTGTTTGGGACAATAAAAACAGGAACGCATTCTCAGGCAAGTTGCTTTAACTTTTATTAAGCATGTGAGTACAATATGCAACCCAACACATTTCAGTCTGCCTTCAGACCTTGATCACAGGTTGTTCTGCCACAATCATTATCAGTACATTTATTTCCTGTCACCAACCCTTTTTTGGCTCATTTCCTGTTTCCGCAAAGTATTCTGTTTATTGTAGTCCACTTTGAATTAAAACCTTTTTGAGCAAAAGTGCAATTTGTGCTTATGTGCAAATCATGCATTTATGAAGTACCCATTGTGTGAATTTGTGCAAAAAAATCGTATATTTGAATATAAAAGTGCAAAATTCTTAACATTGGGAGGAATAAATATCATTGGATTTCAAATATTTTTTTTGATCAATGTTATTTGTATATATATATATATATATATATATATCCACAACTCGCGTCCACCATCTGCCGCTCCTCTTTCACCCGGGTGCCTCCTCAACGCATGGTGGAGTGCGTAATATGTCTCCAAACAAACAGCTCGAATCCCCGAGCTGTTCCCCAAGTAAGGACACTCCAGCCAATTCTCTTTGTCTCTGCGTTCGATTTATTTTAACGCACACATGCAGTCAACAAACGCGTTTCAGCGTTGCCGCCTTCGTCAGTGTTGGCAGAGACATTTTTCTCATTTAAATAAAGTTTTCAAAAAAATGTATCACATGTTAAAAAGGTAAACATAAAAAGAGGCACACAAATTCATTTTCTTTTTTGGCAGCCATCTTATAACGTCTCACGTTAGTATTATCACTAACCAATCTAAATGTTAAATCACATTTTTCATTAGATTCATTGCATTCGTTTCAGTGAAGTCATAGTAATAAAACGTGAAGTCAGCAATTCATTTATGTAAACTCAACATTGAATTACATAACCCTGAATGGGCTTGTTTTTCCTCGCTTTGTCCACAACCTCATAATTAGAGTATATTATTACCTTGTGTCCCACTTTTACATGACAATGAATATACTTGAATACCAGTGTATAATTCATCTTTGATAGACATATCATGCCCTGAATGGGCTATCATACGACGAACTCTTTATTCAGAGTACATCGATACCGTTATTATTCAATTCGATGGCTATTGTTGTTCTTGAAAGTGCCTCATAATACCCTCTTTGTTCTCTATTGTTATGCCCTGAATGGGCTAATCACATCCTATCATCTAATAGGAACACAGGGGGGGGATAGGACATTGATGGAGAAAAGGGAAAGGGGGAGGGGAAAGGAGTGGGAATTTTATTTTAAGGAAATTGTTATGTGGCAGGGAAGTTGTACTCATCATTCACTGTTTAAACTAATGGGAGGGGAAGGAAGGGAAAAGTTGTAGAGAAGGTTCTCCATTCAGTATACTCTACTTTACTTTAGGTTTGTGGGTTAGTGTAAATGTACCCACATTTCCTCTTCATTATTCAGACCTGTTGGATTCTTGGTTTGAAGCATGATGATATAGCGAGACTCCAACATTCTTAACTTTTTAACCCAGTCTCCTCCTCTCTCTGTTCTGTCCAGTTGGTCCAATATGAAGAAGGACAGCAGATTGTTATTGCTTTGGTGCACCTTCTCATAGTGTCGGGCCACTGGGTAAGTTTGGTCTTTCAGGTTTATTGCCCTCATATGTTCGAAGATTCTGAGTTTGGTCTGTTTAATGGTACTGCCCACGTACTTCTTACCACATGGACAGACCAAACAGTATACAGTGAACTCTGAATTACAGTTCAATAATTTGGAGATTTGTCTTTTCTGTCCCCTTCCTGGTACTTCATACTCTTTTACCTTTTTGGAATTTCTACAGGCCTTGCATTTCATGCATGGATAGAAACCCAATACTGGGGCTTTCTACTTTTTGCTCACTTCATGATGGCTATTCACTAGATGGTCTCTAAGTGAGTGACTTCTTCGATATGTTACCAGTGGATAATCAGGCAGAGATTTTCCCAGGACACTGTCTGATTTAAGTATTTTCCAATTTCTACGCAGAATTTGGAATATCTCTGGTGACTTATCATTGTAATTTGTGATAAGTCTCAATGTCATATCTGTTTTCTTGACCTTATCAATTAATAATTCCTTCCTCGGTCGTGCATCACTCCTTTTTTCCGCCTCATTCAAGACCCCTCTGTGGTAACCCCTTGCTTCGAATCTCTGTCTGGATTCTTTTTTGGCCTTTGTATATTCCTCCTCAGTGGAGCAGTTCCGCTTAATGCGCAGGAACTCCCCCAGTGGGATATTGTTCACTACACATCGTGGGTGACAGCTACCAGCATGCAGGATTGTATTCCCTGCCGTCGGTTTTCTATACAACGATGTTTGTATCTTGTTGTCCTCAATGTATACTTTTAGATCTAAAAAGAAAACCTCATCTTTGCTTATGTTACTGGTAAAACAGTTTTACCAGTAACATAAGCAAAGATGAGGTTTTCTATTTAGATCTAAAAGTATACATTGAGGACAACAAGATACAAACATCTTTGTATAGAAAACCGACGGCAGGGAATACAATCCTGAGGAGGAATATACAAAGGCCAAAAAAGAATCCAGACAGAGATTCGAAGCAAGGGGTTACCACAGAGGGGTCTTAAATGAGGCGGAAAAAAGGAGTGATGCACGACCGAGGAAGGAATTATTAATTGATAAGGTCAAGAAAACAGATATGACATTGAGACTTATCACAAATTACAATGATAAGTCACCAGAGATATTCCAAATTCTGCATAGAAATTGGAAAATACTTAAATCAGACAGTGTCCTGGGAAAATCTCTGCCTGATTATCCACTGGTAACATATCGAAGAAGTCACTCACTTAGAGACCATCTAGTGAATAGCCATCATGAAGTGAGCAAAAAGTAGAAAGCCCCAGTATTGGGTTTCTATCCATGCATGAAATGCAAGGCCTGTAGAAATTCCAAAAAGGTAAAAGAGTATGAAGTACCAGGAAGGGGACAGAAAAGACAAATCTCCAAATTATTGAACTGTAATTCAGAGTTCACTGTATACTGTTTGGTCTGTCCATGTGGTAAGAAGTACGTGGGCAGTACCATTAAACAGACCAAACTCAGAATCCTCGAACATATGAGGGCAATAAACCTGAAAGACCAAACTTACCCAGTGGCCCGACACTATGAGAAGGTCCACCAAAGCAATAACAATCTGCTGTCCTTCTTCATATTGGACCAACTGGCAGAACAGAGAGAGGAGGAGACTGGGTTAAAAAGTTAAGAATGTTGGAGTCTTGCTATATCATCATGCTTCAAACCAAGAATCCAACAGGTCTGAATAATGAAGAGGAAATGTGGGTACATTTACACTAACCCACAAACCTAAAGTAAAGTAGAGTATACTGAATGGAGAACCTTCTCTACAACTTTTCCCTTCCTTCCCCTCCCATTAGTTTAAACAGTGAATGATGAGTACAACTTCCCTGCCACATAACAATTTCCTTAAAATAAAATTCCCACTCTTTCCCTCCCCCTTTCCCTTTTCTCCATCAATGTCCTATCCCCCCCCTGTGTTCCTATTAGATGATAGGATGTGATTAGCCCATTCAGGGCATAACAATAGTGAACAAAGAGGGTATTATGAGGCACTTTCAAGAACAACAATAGCCATCGAATTGAATAATAACGGTATCGATGTACTCTGAATAAAGAGTTCGTCGTATGATAGCCCATTCAGGGCATGATATGTCTATCAAAGATGAATTATACACTGGTATTCAAGTATATTCATTGTCATGTAAAAGTGGGACACAAGGTAATAATATACTCGAATTATGAGGTTGTGGACAAAGCGAGGAAAAACAAGCCCATTCAGGGTTATGTAATTCAATGTTGAGTTTACATAAATGAATTGCTGACTTCACGTTTTATTACTATGACTTCACTGAAACGAATGCAATGAATCTAATGAAAAATGTGATTTAACATTTAGATCGGTTAGTGATAATACTAACGTGAGACGTTATAAGATGGCTGCCAAAAAAGAAAATGAATTTGTGTGCCTCTTTTTATGTTTACCTTTTTAACATGTGATACATTTTTTTGAAAACTTTATTTAAATGAGAAAAATGTCTCTGTCAGCCAACACTGACGAAGGCGGCAACGCCGAAACGCGTTTGTTGACTGCATGTGTGCGTTAAAATAAATCGAACGCAGAGACAAAGAGAATTGGCTGGAGTGTCCTTACTTGGGGAACAGCTCGGGGATTCGAGCTGTGTGTTTGGAGATATATATATATATATGTATATATGTGTGTGTGTGTGTGTGTGTGTGTAAATATATCTAAATTTACTGAAAAAAACAAAGGCTGAATTTAGTTAGGTGAAAATTTCAGTGACAATATAACATTTTTAGCACACAAAAAACACTGTAAGTCACCAGTTATATTGATAGTGGTGTCCACAGGGCCTAAACGTCTCAGGAGAAGGACTGTGCACCCGCTTCACCTATTGTGAGTGGCAGGCCCTGGGGGATGGGGTCCCTTAGGCCTCTTAAGGCATGGGGAAGGGGGCTAAGGGCCTAATGAGGCTCGAGTTGCGGGGCCATGCTGTCCCTTTAAGAAAAAAGCTCCTGGGAGATGGAGTACCTGGCGGCCTAAGCAGGCTTAGGGTGGGGAGCGATGTGGCCCCCTCCCCTTTAAAATACATGAGTCCCCGCCCCGGGACGCAACACGGCATGCAGAGGTGGAGCTGCATTCCCACCCTCTCCTATTTAGTTGTATATGGCCACGGTAGACTGGGTCACCGGGCCACTGCCAATCCTAAGCCTCCTCGCAAAGAATCAAACCACTACTTTTGGATGGTTATAGCGTGAGCTGGCTGCCTTTGAGGGGCTTGTCCACAGGGTCTGGCCTGCAGCCAGGCACTGTGGCCAAACCCCTGCCACACACAGCTAAAGGCCATGTGCAGCGTGGGGTTGGCTGCATGCAGGGGTTGACTGCAAGGACTGACTTGTTGCCAGTCCCTTGGCCAACGCCTGCCTGCACACGTCCCAAAGCCCTGTGCAGCGTGTTGTCAACTGCATGCTTGGGGGTTGGTGCAGCCAGGCCCTATTGCTAAACCCATGCATGGATAAAGGCTGTGTTCAGCGTAGGATTGGCAGCGTCTGGTGGGTTGACTTTAGGCCCCGTGCTCAACTCCCGCCATGCACAGCTGAAGGCCTTGCGCAGCATGATGTGTAGCATCAGCGCTATCCAAGGGGGGAGAGCAGGACCGGGACAGGACTGCAGGTCCCAGGCTCCCCTGCGGCTGAATCCGATGCCCGCATCACGTGCCTGGAGGCGCTTTAAATTCCAGGACAGCTCCCGCAGCAATACTAGATGGTGACAAAGCTAAAGGGATTGCCAAGCACAAGATACCCCGATTAAGAAACACACTAGGGTGGGGAAACAGTTTTTATCTTTTACCATCTCCCATGGGCTCCGTGCTTGCAACGGTAGGACTGACTCTGATGGAGAAGCATGCCACAAGTTTAAGAGGGGGGTAACCAAAACCAGAATTGATTACATTCTGGTTGATATTGAATTTTGGTCTAGTGTAAAAGATATGGCCGTATTAATACGGGAAGATAGCGATAATAATGCCCTGACTCTTATACTTATTGGCTCAGCTCTGCTGTATGGCATTTCTGGAACCAAGAGTGGCCCGGTTATTACTAGTAATAATAACAAAAGAGTCAAATGGCCAATGATACAGACTGATCCAACTGCCCTTTCCAAAATATATTCCGCGGTGAGTACCACTGCTACCAGCATAAATGACACCTTGGCCTCATTCCTTAATTTGACCGCCGTAATTGGATCAGCCTTTTGCAAATTACAAAACGGACAACATGCAAAACAGAACATAGCCCCCTGGTAAAATATGGCATGTGGAAAAGCCAAAGCTGAATTAATCATGGCAGTTAAATCAAAACTTCCTATAGAAGTAAAGAGATGCAGGAAGCTATATAAATCTGTCCAAGCCAAGGCCAAAAAAGACAGGGAGGCAAAATACTGGGACAAGCTTGTCGAGGCAGCAAAACTAAAGAATAGCTAGCTGTTTTGGCATCTTCTTGCCAAAGGTTCCCCAAACTCAAAAATAGAAACTGGTTTTCATATTCAGGCCTATGTGTGGGAGGAGTATTTTAAAGAATTATATGCAGGACAGGGTGCTACCACTGATCTGGGCTTACAACTTGAATTACCAAACACAGTTTTAACTGAGGAGACAATCATCACTGTAGAGGAAACCATCACAGCTATAAATGCACTACAGAAAGGGAAAACCCCGGGCCTAGACAAGCTTCCGGGAGACCTGTAAAAGGCTAAACCCTCAATCTGGGGCCTCCTATTACAAGTAGTTTTTAACGCCATCTTTTCGGGTGGCGAAATCCCGGCAACCTGGAGGAGTGCCGAGATTATTCCCATTCACAAAAAGAGAGATAAAGGGTTGCCCTGCAACTATAGGCCAATCAACCTTATAGATGTCTTTCAAAAAATGTTCTGCTAAGTAATCTTGACTAGGACCCAAAATTGGATGTATGACATTACAACGCATGCTTTTACATCGCATGCCTTTACAACGCGGTATTTACAATGAATACCTTTACAACGCATAATGCTTTTAGGCGCTGGATGGTGAATTGTTTAATTTACTATTCCAACTCCAGTCCCTGTGGATAGTAGGGAAGGTGTTGGATAGTACATTAAACACATTCCCTATCCTAGAGCGCCCCCCAGCGCAATGCGTTGTAATGGTTTGCGTTGTAAAAGTTGTGTTGTAAAGGCACTGCGTGGTAAAAGTTGCATTGTAAAGGTTGTTTACCCCCAAAATTGGATCGAGGATAATAACATCTTGTCAGACCTTCAAGCGGGATTCAGGGCCGCCACAAGTACCACTGATAACGTTTTCAGATTTTTCCTGCTAATCTGGAAGGAAGTGACCATAAGAGGTGGCCACTTGTATGTTGTATTTGTGGATTTAAAAATGGCCTTTGACTCGATAGACCGCAACCAACTACGGCTTGCTCTGAGCGAACTGTGTTTCCCACCCTATTCACTTAACATTTTGATTTGTTTAAATCATAACACTTATACAAAGGTTAGGTGGAATGCTGAAGGCAGCCTGACAAAAGACATATTAGTACAGAAAGGTGTACGCCAAGGTTGCGTCCTCGCCCCAACACTTTTCATCCTCTATATTAATGGCCTTATTGAAAAACTATACATTGTGGAGGTGATCCCCCAAGATTAGCAGGCAGTTCTGTACCCTGTCTACTCTTTGCTGATGACACCCTGATAATCTCAAGGACATCTTGTGCGATCCAGAACCTTTTAAATAAATTTGACAAAGTATGCAAGAAGAAGGGGTTAGAAATAAACTGCTCCAAAACAAAATACATGACCTTTAATCCCTATAAATTAAATAAGGGAAAACTCATGCTGGTCTCACTACCACTGGAGCAGGCCAAATATTTTGACTATTTGGGGGTTCGTATTAGCGATAGGTTGGCCTGGACGCCCCAAATAGAGAAGAGCGTTGTGATCCTGCAGCATGCTGATTACGCTATAGCCAGGAGGGCCAGGGCGTCTCCTTATCGCCCAGTGTTGCCTATTTTGGAACTCCAAAGAGCTAAAGGTCTAGGAGCAGCCCTTTATTGTGCTGAGCTATGAGGGTTGGAAAATTTAAATGATCTAACCCTAGCTGAAATTAAATTCATCAGGGAGATTCTGAACCTACCTGCGAGCACCCCCTTATTGCCGTTAAGACTTGATCCTGGCCTTAAACCCATAGACCACTTTGCTATCCTCCGGGCACTCTTGTTTTAGATCAGAATCTGGACCAGTAAAACAAAGGTCCCATCGAAGGTGGCTCTGGAAGAACTAATTGTTTTGCATAGACAATCAGGCCATATAAAATAGTTCAATAAAATCAAGGACTGGCTTCTGGCACTGGGATTGGGGTGCGCTTGGGAGGTTCCAGGCTCCATAACAAAATCAATGGTTCCTCTGCTCAAAAGAAGGTTTTGGGAGTACATGGATCACCAACATATAGAAGGTATTGCACATGGCACTTTAACTTTTTTAAATTTTAAAGGAGTCTTCGGCTTTGAAATATTTATGGTCGATAGTGAACCACCACAGGCAAAAGCTTTGTATATTCAGTTTAGACTTGGGACTTTACCTTTGAATCATAGAAGTAGCATGTGGGGGAATGCAATTGTAACACCGTTGTGCCCCACGTGCCACACCAGTGCGGAAACCACTGATCATTTTCTTTTTTATTGTCCCACTTATGCTGATTATAGGAAAACCTGGATAATTCCAGTATGCCGCCTTCTGTTTTTCAGATCTCCTAGCGAAGCTCTACGCATTTTTAGATCTGATACAACACGGTGGCTCGTATTTGAAATATCGAGATTTTTGCTGTATGCTTGGTGGAGAAGCTCCAAACTCCATGAAAGTGCCTCTGTAAACTTGACTGGATAATACCTATTTGTATATTTTTTTTGATGAAATCTTGTTGTTATGTATTCCCTTTAGTGCTGTTATTGTTTGCCTGATTTAAGATTTTTATGAAATATGGATTTTTAACCTTTTATCGTTACATTTATGAAATGTTTTTATTATTGTAAATGATCCTGGTTTTGATCTAATATATATACATACATACACACACAAAGGTTAAAGTAATGTTATAGTTAGGTGAATATTTAAGTGACATTGTAAAATTCTGGGACTAAAAATAACACTGAAATTCACCAGCTATATTTATAATGGGATCCCCTGGGCCTAAAGGGCTCAGGAGGAGGGCTGCATGCTCCCTCCCCTATTGTTAGTGGTAGGCCCTAGGGAATGAAGTCCCTGGAGGCACTGAAGGCAAGGGGAGGAGGGCAATGTGCCCCTCCTCCCTTATTATTTTTGGCCGTGCAGGATGCTGGACCTGGAGCCCATTTGGGCTTGGGGAGGGGCGCTGCACACCACCTCCCCTAAAATAATATTTTTAACGTAATAAACTGTTCTTATAAAGTATAAAACATTGACTGGTGAGCACTTTCACGAGTATGTCAAAATATGCCAGTTTAATTTATTCACTTCGGTTATGCTCTTTATTTTTAATATTCCTTAAATGCTCCTTCAGTAAAGTGAAGACAAACCCTGAAAATTCGATTTCATCCAAGAGATTCATGTAGTTAAAATCTTAGAAACATGATAATTGTCCCTCTTTTTTTCTTCCTTATCTGGGACCTCTTCTGGCATTTTGATTTTGAGTTGCCAAGGCTCACATTAACTATGGTTTATTCTGCCAGTTCATTGTCCTTACCTGTGTTGCTATAAAAGTACTAAGAAATGTGTCAACTGGATTCATAAGCTACCTCCCTGCACACTAAATTTGTATGGTGATGAAGCTCATGTGTATCAAGATAAACATTGCCAGTGTATCCATTATGATTTACTCTACAGAGTTAGATTAAAATCATAGACTCCTTGTAACTCTAGAAGGCAATGTCAAGCACACACTGCATGCCCAGTACTGTCTGGACAAGCCATGAAGTCCTGCGGTTATGAAAGCACCAGTCACTAGCTGCTGTTTTGTACCAACAGGTCCTTGGTGCTTCAATCTTTTTAGTTTGAACTTTCCATTCCCTGAGGTGGACAAATTAAATTACTTTCAACCATTCAGCAAGGGATGCTGCTGTCTCCATTAGGTAAGCAATTGCATTGCAAGCAATATGAACACATATTTGGCTTCTTGTCTACGTATTACTCAATGCCAATGTAAAGGAAATTTCAAGTTAGGTGAGGACTTAGAAAGTCGATTTTTGGGAACACACGTGCATCCTGCAGATGAGAGGAACTGTGGGCAATTGCCATGATAGAACACTCCTCATCAACCAAACCTTTACAACATATTCTGATTCAGGAGCAATGTAAAATATTAGAAACTAACGTTTATGAGAATTCTTCAGACTTCTCAGCTGACCTGTATTCCCTGGGAGGTCCGTTGATATAGATTTTCCAGGTACATTTATAGTGCAGGCACATTTTATCTGCTTTTAGTTTGTGGAAGAGTTTATTCATTTGCATGAAAATATGGAGAGGGCTCTGGCTCACAAGAGTAGCTGGAGTGTACTTGGTAGGGTACCAATGTTTTAAAGAGAAATACATTGTTTTGTTGGCCAGGCCTAGGAGAAGATGGCGAGTAAAATAAAAAATCTTTTGGCATACTCCTCTTTTCTGACATGTTGAATCATTCTTGAAGGTAGAATATGATCAGTAAAATGAGAAAATATTTGGCAAGGTCCTTTTTGCAGCTATGTTGAAACATGCTTTGACTGTCGTACATACTGAAACCTGGATAGCATCAAACGTATGGAGAAATTGGAAATAAATCGCAAGAGAGATTTTTTCTCTGGTAGCAGTTTTCTGTTTTTGGTGAAGTTCCAGGACACGTACACACCAGGCATTTCTGATGATTTTCTACATTTCTGGATTAGACATGGACTTGGTTCAATGTTGCTGAGATTTTATTCCATCCATCACTTTTTTGTGGGATCTAATTGTGTCTTCCCATGCTCACTGTGCAACTGGAAAGCTCTACCTTGCTGATGAGACCATAACAAGGGTAAATACAGTATTTGTAGTCTGTTTCAGGGAGGACCTGGCCTGGCAGTTGAGACTGGACTGTTCCCACTGGAGCTGGGTCAAGGATGTATTGCATATGTCTGGGTACAAACTAGGTTGCAAGGTGGGTGAAAAATGGTGAATTGGGGTGATACTCCGATCGATCTCCAGAGCATGAGATTAATTCAAGCATTACATACATCACTTTGTTTTTTGATGCCCTAAGAGTGACGGGTAAGCCCAGACCTATGTCTCGTGCTCACTGTGCCACTGGATTCAAGCTATACCTGGCTGATGAGCCCATAACCATGGTGAAATTGGTCCTGGGTTGCTTGTATTCCACTTCATGCAGGACCTGGCCTGGCAGTTTGGGCTGGACTTTTCCCATTGGAGCAGGGTAAAGGCTGATTTGCATATGGCTGGGTCTAAACTGAGGTGGCATGGTGGATGAAAAATAATGGATTGGGATGCCGCCTGAGTGAGCCCCTGTGACTGTGATTAATTCAAGCATTCCTTCGATCACTTTGTTTTTTGATGCCCTGAGATTTCCTATACCGCCTTCTTTATTTAACACACTAGATAAGGTTATCACTTTAGAAGGAAATGCTCAATTCGATGCTTTAAGAATAGTGGCACTAGGGAGCGAATGAACTGTGAATGGATGATAATTGGCCGTGCTGGAATTTGAAAATATTTACTCCCGACTCCATTTATTGGAAGTCAATGTATGGCAGGGTTCGTGAATGGTATGGCTTGAAAAGCAGAGTCTGACATTACATTTATGCATTTCTTCTTAAAAATCTACTGCAAAGGAATAGGCAACAAAGACAAATGAGGCTGTACATCTGCTTTAGATTACTTAATTTGTCACAAAGAGACAGCATTTAAAAATATTTACAGGGTTATGACTCCTGCTGCAGAGATTACTGTGTGCCTAGCAATTGTGTCAGGATTATAACAGGGGTAGGATAACTCTAGTGGTTAATACAGTTCTAGCACTGTTCTGTGTTTTGTCCAGTCACAGATGTGACTCATAAAGTAGCATAGGGGGTTATTGTACCTGCTACAAAACACATCATTTAACATGCAGAACACAGATGTGTTTCTTATTTCAGATAGGTAATTGGGCCACTGCTTTTGACATTGACATCATTTTGTTACTTCCAGGTAATAAGCCTTCTAATATAGTACAGTGGTGTATTTGCAAGCATCAAGGAGCTGCATGCAAACTGTATGTCATCGGTTTAGATCCTCATAGTTTTTTTCTATTTCTGTTCTTACCCTGAATTTTCAAAGAAGGGTTCCTTTGGGAAGTAATAAAGCAAAATTAGTACACACAACAACAATCTTGGGGGCATATTTTCAAGGATTTATCGCTGAGTTATCGGCACTTTATCGCAGCCAAATTTATAACCCCATTCACAAGCTGGTGCAAACAGCACATAACACCAGTTTACCTGCAATAGCAGCCGCAAAAAACATCGCCACCGATGACCTCGGCAACTATTGCTAACGAGATGCAGAGTAGGCGTTCCCGTGCCAAAATCAGTAACAACACCACCCTGAAAGATTCTCAACCACTAGCCAGATCGGTGAAAAGAACCCAAAACAGGCAATAAGGCATGCTTGCAGCAGGAAATCAAGACCTGCCCTGACCTGGTGTATAGTCGGATGACAGTATGCACTACAAAAGGGAGCCCAGGCCAGAACCACACCTGAAGGGCAACAGATGCCATGGAGCCACTGATCATGCAGCTGGGAGCCCTAATAGGGCCACAACACCCACAGCCACCAACCCCAGGACCCCCCCACCGGGCATCCCCCTGGGCACAGACATGTCACATCAACTTCATCAAATCATGTACAAATAAATTCGCCTGATGTTGCACAATCACAACAAGTAACATGCATGTGTCATCACAAAAATGAGCATCACACATTCACCTTTGAATTACCAAAAGGAAATTTATATTAAAAAACTCAAAATTACATTAATGAAGACTCATGGCCAGTCTCCTCGGGACAATCTATAGGTCACAGCCTGCAAGACAAAAAAACAGTTAAGAAGGTGTGTCACGTGTTCATCAAAGGACAGAGAGAGAGCGAAAGAGAGAAAGAGATACAGAGAAAGAGGAAGACGGAAAGAGAGGGAGGGAGAGAGGAAGACAGAAAGAGAGGGAGAGAGAGAGGAAGACGGAAAGAGTGTGAGAGGGAGAGAGAGAGGAAGACGGAAAGATAGGGAGAGAGAGAGACACTGAGAAAAGAAGAGAGGAACAGGGAGAGAGAGTGTGACACTGCGCATGCAGGCCTCACTGCTCACCTGCTGCCACCGGTGTGTCTCCAACCACGTGCCGGTATGTACTGCAGTTAACCTGGACCCTCACCTGAAATAGATCCCTCATATGAAACAGAGTCCAGATACATGAATGGCAAAGTACATACAATTGCACATGCCATTATTGCCTGTCTGCCCATGCGCACCCACACAGCAGCACCTCAGTTGTTTCCGCTACCCAGCGGTGCATGCTGGCCCCTGCGCACCCAGGCAGCAGAACCCCAGCCCTCCCGCTGCCTAGTGGTACATGCCCGCCCCTGTGCACCCAGGCATCACTGTTCACCTTCCGCCACTGGCGTGTCGCAAAGAGGGACCACCACGTGCCGGTGCAAGCCTCAATCATGGGGCCCACGACCATGGCACCCTTCATATCATGCAGTCCCGCTCCACGGGCCACCAGTTCTCACACTTGATTCTGGGTCTTGATTTCGCTATGGCAGAGGACATACCAGTGCACACGGCATCATTGCAGGCTGCACACCTGCTCAGCCCTTGAGGTGCCACTAACTCTGTGACCCACGAGGCGGTAAGCACACACTGCCCGCTGGTTTAGGCCTACACTGCGGTCTAGCAGGGCTCACAGCGATCGTCACCAGTCCGGACCGCCAGGATGGGGCATCATCGCAGGCTGCACACCAACTCAGCACTTAAGGTGCCCCTACCTCAGTGCACTGAAAGTCACCATCCCACGGTGGTGTGCCTGTGCTGGCCACAATGTATCCGGTGCCACCAAGTCTGTGCCCTGCAATTCATGAACCCTCTATCATTGAGTATCATGGTGCAGATGGCATCTTGCCACCTTTGGCCCTGGGGTATGCGATGTTGCAGGGCCCTAGGCCCTCCTGTCTACATTAACACCACACGGATACACCCAGATAGAGAGTGGAAATGGCATCGAGCACGTGCACCTGGCCCTTTTTATTTGCAGGGTCACATGTCCTGTGATGCGTGTGCTGGATGGGTGTGGTGAGGGTGTAAACCGGCCGTAAAGGAGTGGCTGTGGCATGCTGACAACTAGACCTGTGCTCTGCAGATCACTACAGGGAAGACCTGGCACATGTAGCGTTGTTGTCCCCACCTGTGAGCGTGAGCGGAGTGGGCTGGCCTGGCGTATGCCAGTCCAGCATAAGGGTTTGAACTGGGTGTGGTTCCATACTGGGTTGGACAAGGAAGTCACTAATGCGTTTGTCCCTGTTGTTGTGTTGGTGCCACCCGGGCCACATATGGCAATGTGTCACCCTGTGACCCAAGTCCAACGACATGAGCAACATGGACGTAAGGGGGAATCTCTGAACCTGTATTCATCCATACTTCCACACTTGAAAGATCATAGACATGACAAATCTGGTGATTATGAATGTTTATTGCACATTCAGTGGAGTGTTGAAGCTGGAGCAGTACAGGGCCATGCACACACCACTTTACAATGTTGGCCCATGGATGGCCAGCCAGAGTCCTTCAGGGAATGACAAGTCCAAAGGAAGATGAAGAGTTCAGTCCACAGTCTGATTACAGTGTCATTGGCGATCAAACAGAATATGGCAGTCCATGTCGAGGTCCAAGGTGAGTGTCGCAGAGTGTATCAGGGAACAGTGGAAGGTGATGATACAGAGGGCAGAAACAGGCCATATAGTGGAGATGAATGCTACAGTTTTCTTATTACCGGTAAGGTGGGTTCATCTGCATCTTCCTCCTCTGCTGTTTCATGTGCCTCACCGGTGGGTGGTGGTGTTCTGTCTCCAGCACTGTGTGGCAGTGATACCTCAGGGGCCGGAGGTGGAATGTCTGCCACGCTGGGTGGCACTAACACCTCAGGGGACAGAGATGTGGATTGAGGGGCAGCAGCATGCATCAGCGCCAGGCTTTGTGGCAGCAATGCCATGAGGATGGTCCTGAGGTCATTGGAGAAACCCAGCTACCTCTCACTGGTGTGCAGCCGTGGCAGCCGCTCTTTCTGCCTGCGTCGCTCCATGGTCTTCATTAACCTCCGCATGTGTCCCAACTCCCGGTTGACATCGTGAGAGCTACTCTGACTGGACAGTTGTTCTAATCTCTGAGTCAGGGCTCCAGCAATGTCAGCCATGGTCCTTTGGAGAGCATGGAGAGATTCTGGGTGTCCGTTAGGGACCGTGAGTGGTCCCGGATGAGACTTAGACACCCCCGTTTGGCATCTAGCTTGGCTGCCATGCAGTCTCATGTCACCCCAACATACTGCATTGGATGGTAATGTGTTCTTCGTGGGGGTCCTGGGAGGCAGCCGTGGTGGTGGGTGCTGGCTGCTGTGTGGCCTGTGCAGGGGGTGGGGTCTCCTCATCGCAGCTGGGCTGCCCAGCTCCTGGAGTGGGGCTGCGGAGGCTCTCCATGAGCTTTTGGAGGGTGTCGTAGTCAAAGCTGTGGTGGTCCTCTTCATCATCAGAGAAGAGAAGTGCGGGCTGCTCTGCAGGAGGTGTTGATTCTCCCTCTGCAATGTGAAGGGGAGGTGCAGTTTAACAATGTGTTCACATGTATGTTGTTGCATTGTACATATTTTCATACAGACTGCATGACTGTGTGCATTGTGGCTGTTTGGGAGGAGATGCCAATTTGATGGGGACAGTAGACATTTTGACAACATAATGGATGTGTGTTTGTACTTGTACATTATCCACTCACATTTCACTCCAATGCCAAATGTGATTGGCCAGTTTCTACACACAATCGGCACCAGTTGTGTCCTGTGTTCTGTTGTGGATTTGTTGCGGTTTGTCCACATTGTTGTCAATGTTGATGTGTTCTGCATGTTATGTGTGTGTGCTGCATTTCGGGGGAGTCGCCATTGCAGCTCGGATTTTGCTGCCCCTTATCCTTTTAATGACTTCTGTGCTTATCGAGTGCTGAGGGTATATTGGTCTCTTGGTGGGAGTTGGGGGCTGGGGCATGGTTTGCCCGCAGATGTGCTCTACTTAATTGTACATGTGTGCCATTATACACCCATCTCCCCGTCCCCCCAGTCACTGGTCATTATTCACCCTGGTGCTGTTGTGCCTGGTCATGTTGAGCAGTGTCCGGTCCCCTAACTCCTGCCACCATCTCCCCACTGATACTGTGGACACCATTTCCTCTATCTCGTCCAGGTCCTCCCGTTTTGTACTTGACATCATTCTGGCCCCTCTTGACCTCTTCCATTGTCCTCTTCAGCACTTCAACTGCATTCACCTTGTCCACGATGGACTGCCATAGTCCATTTTTTGTTGCCAAAGACACAGTGGAGGTGACGAACAGTTGTTGATGGTGTTATACCACCTCCGTTATCAGGATCCTGTTTTCCGGCGTACTGAAGCGCGTCTTCCTACTCTTCTTCTCCTTGCCCTTCCCTGACCCTGAGGTCCCAGGCTGGTCCTCTGAGGGGGGGCTTATGGGGTTCTGGTTGTCCTCCATACTTGTTCCGGCAACATTCACTGTGCTTTGCTGTTGTTTTTCATTTTTTTGTCTGTTTTTCTCTACTTTTATGGTGATTGTTCCCGCCTGACGTGTGTGAATTGTAGGGCTGTTGCTGGTTTTCGCTGATTTTTGTATTGTGATTGGCCTCGTCGCAACTTTTTTGCATTCGTGTTTTTCATTTTTGAGACGTCGCAGTGAGATTATTGGGGACATTTGATGGGTTATCATGGGCCTATTGCATGGTACCGCTGTGTTGTGAATGCTACGTTAACACAGCGTTATTTTCCCGTGATAGACTGCGATAAGGAGAGTTGCATTAAGCATTAAGCTAATTTTGAAGTAATTATCACATGTTCTTGAGAATATCGCCCTTTGTGTTATATTTCATATCCTTGCTTTGTCACCCGACTGTTCACTCTTAACATGTAATGTCAACAAATATAGATGATATGTGATTCCTTCACCTCATGAGTTATAATCCTTTTTTGTTTTATGTAACATTTCTGGTACAATGATTTACACACATGATATATTGTGCCTCTGTGTGTGATGTAAAGAACTCTGATACTGTACACTGGGATGAGTAGTGCTAGAAAGTAAATACATTAAAATGTAATAGGTGCCATTTACATCAATATTTGTCTAATTACTCATACATACAGATAAAGAAATTATGATGCCGGTTTCCGACAGGCTCTTCATGTCGGGCTTTCAGACATGAAAAGCCTGTAGGAAAGCGATTTTGGGGTCGCCTAGCAGAGACCCCATTTCTCCATGGCTTTTGGTTGGAGGCATCTATGATGGCCCCTGTAAATTCCTGCTCCGCATCTTGCACCTCATGGTACCTGCAACTTGGTGCAGTGATTATCAGAAGCTCTCATTTCTCAATGGGAGCTTGTGCTGTGGCCGGTTTCCGATCACAGTACAAGCTCCCATAGAGAAAGGCAAGTGTGCTACCGCACCATGTGCGGTTGCATTGTAATTTTGGTGTCTGGACCGCTGACCAAAGGTCGGCCAGTCCCGTGACCGCAACGGTTTCGGGTGGACTCACGATGCCCCAGGTCTCTCTGTGCTACTCATCTGTAGAGACTCACATTCTGATGATGGGCTTTTGGGGGTCCTTGATGATTTACTATGTATTAGACTGAAGTAGGGGAGACAGGATGGCAATGAGCAAGAGCGGTGTAGAATTTACAGTTGCTTGACGTAATTAATTGTAGCACACATCAATGAAATCAATGTAACCAGATTTAGCAAGAGCACCATTGACAAGTCCTTTTAGTTCGTTTAACAATCAAATGCATGTTTTAGTCCTAGTTACCTCTAATTAATCTCTGAATTGGAATGGGTTTGTAAAAGCAAAAATAGAATTTAATATATTGAGCTTAATGACATGGAGTTATTGCCTCACCTAAAATGATCTCAATGGAAGAAACTGAAAGACAGGCAATATTTTAACACATTAACCAAAGCCTCCATTTAAAAATCTTATTTCTTACTATTGGGTTTTCGTATTTACCATTGTGTCCCCTCATTTATTTATTACAACCAGTGTGCAAAAACGTTCACTTTCCATGACAGGAGCAGCTAGTAGCTCCGACATTTGAGTTGACTATTTCCAAATAATCACGAGGGAAAAAAGGAAGAGTAAGCCTTATAAGAAGGGCAGTTTTCACAGTGTTTCATTCAAAGAAAAGGATTCGGTATAGAGATGAGAGGGCATGCCTCATTGTACTCGCCGCTTAAATCCCATTTCCAATTCACTCAACGCGTTATTTGACTTGGCAAGTGAGCTGGTCTGTGTATTAGATCAGCAGGGAGCCCAATCAAGGAGATGCCAAGTTTGCTGCGGCTCCTCTGTGCTGCATTAGGCTCCACTAGTGACCTTAAGCAAAGTGGGTGGTTGAACCCAAAAGAGAATAGCATTAACCTTTACTTGAAGTTCAGCATGATTTGAAGTCCCCTTTTGTGCGTTGTTTCAAAAAATGCTAAAATGCATTCAGCAGAATTGAATCTAGTCTGCTCAGCGCCATCTTCACATGGGAGCCCTAGCGGTACTCGCCTCCACTATTGCTGACACATGCAAAAGAAATGAAAAGCATTAACTCAGCTGAGACACTTGGTTCTGCAGCTGCACCGCGATTTACTTTGGAACCCAGAGCTTTCAGGATATTTTGCCTTTTCACAGGGCTTGAAAAATTGATGGAGAAAAAAAGAAAATTCCCTCCTACACATAAGGAAAGAAAAATAACACAAGCCTAGTTGAATGGATGTTTTTTTGGAAGCATGATAAAGTAGCACATGAAGGTCAGTTATTATGATTATTTTATTCACTTTTGTCAAAATAATCCCTGCATGTCATGAATTTTCTTAGTCTATTGCAGTTTTTAAAAACAATCGAACCATTGCATATTTTCCTAGAAAATAATTCTTATGACACATTTAAATGATTTCTTCTGTGACAGATATCAGAAAGTGTTACACCTAAAATTAATTTTCCATGTTTCCACAATGGCATGATCGGAGGACACTAGCTGTTGGCGTTTGGAATGGGTCAGTTTTATAAGCTTTACCTCAATATCATGTTCAACTCCATCTTGTCGTCCATTTTTATGTTTGTAATATGGAAAGCTATAGCTGTCTGTCAGAAGCTCGTGCTGTCATTCACCACAAGTGGAGAAGCGTGGCTCAGTGGTTAGAGGCGGCAGACCCGGAAGCTGAGATCGGCCGTGGACCAGGGTTCGACCAGGGTTCGATTCCCCGCCTCGGCGGGTCTCGGGCTCAAAAATTCCACGGACTTGACAATTCTCGCTCCGGTGCCTACTCGACTCACGGGGTCACACTCTGCGACTCTGGGCAATAGCTTGCTTAATCTCTACTACGGCCCCTCGCGGCGGGATGCCTGGCTTTCACCTTGTGGATACCCTGCCGGGGTATCTCACAGGGGAATACCAGGACGGGTTCCCTAAGCAAGCGCCTTGAGACCCCTGGGTGATTCGTGCGCTATATAAATCGAAATACATTTACATTTACATTTACATATCTCAAACTACACAGAACATACACACAGATAGGGATAGAGAAAGGGGTTTTGGGCAGCCCCTTTATAGTCAACCGCAAAAGGGATTGTGTTTATGAGTTGATCATCGAGGCTTGTATCAAGCCGTGAAATATTGTTGTACAGTGCTCCATCGTGTGCCAACCATTCTGATCTCATTTACATGCTGAGTAACCCCATCATGTACTTGTCTCTTTCACTGTGTGCACAGATAACTCCATCAGCAACACAGTTATGTTCAGCATTGGGAAATAATCATCTGTGCAGAAACATCTACAAAGACAGACACATGCACAGAGAAGTGCTGAGACATACACACAAACACATCCATAACACACCATCATACGTACACTCACAAACACACACACATTAACTCCACACACTCTTTGATACTTGAAGGTTATAAAGTGGACCAATGCAAATATATGCACCAGTCCATACACAGACAGTGTTTGTAAGGTTCAGTCAACATGAACCCACACTTTGAGGACTGATCTGGTCTTCACAGCATGGATTATGCATGCCCACACACACATACCCACATGAAGCAATAAAAACATAAAGAACCCTTCCCAATTATTCACCAGGGAACGGCTGGATTGAAGACATGGGTCAAAAAGAGAAACTGAGGTGCACATACATACACACATACAATGACATATTCTTAACAGGTATGAAAAAATATATATATTTCTTAACCATTCTTCTTAGAGGATGGCCAAATATCAGCCATCTTGCCATTTATTGTTGTTTCCAGCAGTGACTTTGATAGCTCAAGATCTTTAAGTTTTGGATTTATATGAATGCATAAACAGGTCATTTTTGATCAGTTGCCTTAACACAGGCAGGGAGAGAAAACATTATTGAGATCCTGGACCTGGACACTTTTGCATAAATTTAATATATCTATGTTGTTCATTAACTCATAGAGGTCCAACAGGGAGCCTCTGAAAAGCAAGCGTTGAGCTAACTGAAGGTCCTAAAGCCAACAAGATAATTTCTCTGCAGAGGTGCCATATATTTTGTATTCATTTCCATTTCCATATATTTTGTATTCATTTCCTTTGGCATTTCCCTATTTTCCAGTCCGCTTTCTCTGGCACAGATTGTCTCTCTGCAATTTATTGGTGAATGTTTCAAAGATTTTTAAATCTCAACACAAGTGCAAGTACAACATAAATTTTATTATTTACATTGGAAAATGTGGTGTGTCCACGTTGCGTTTTGTGCCGTTTGCTGTCATGGGCACTAGGCCTACAAACACAAGTGAGGTACAATTTATCTTGGAAGACTTTGGGGAACGCAGAGTGGGTGGATGTTTGTGGATCAACGCAGATTCCAGAACTTTTCATCACAGAAATGTGAGGAAAATGTGTTTTTTTGGGTTACAAAGTTTGAGGTTTGCAAGGGATTCTGGGTAACATAACCAAGTGACAGCTGCACAAGTCACCACATCCTGGATTCCCCTGGGTGTCTAGTTTTGAAAAATGTATAGGTTTGATAGGTTTCCTTGGGTGCTAGCTGCGCTAAGACCCAAAATCCAGAGGTAGGCACATTCCGCAAAAAAGTATGTGCCTAGTGGGCATTCTGCCGCCTTAGGGAGGGGGGAAATTGGGGGCTATTGCCCTGATATGCCCCCAAGAGGGTCAGAAAGATTGGCTATTTTGTTTGGTTGAGTACATTGGGATGCCTATTCTGGGCAGCCCCCACCGCTACATATAAAAAAAAGCCAGCATAATCGCTGGCATGCTCGTGGGCTCTCTGCCCCACCCAGGGGGCAGATCAGAGGCAACTGCCCCCATCCGCCTCCTGGGGAACATAAAGACAGTGACATCTTTTTTGAATATTGAAAAACATTTACCCCTAATGCCTAGTGGGCTTTCTGTCCCTCCGAAGGGGCTGATAAGGGGCTGTTGCCCCCATCTGCCTCTTGGGAGGGGGGCAGAAAGACTGTGGTAATTATTTGGGGGGTGGGCATTGGCATGCCCATTCTGGGCAGCCCCCTCCCTTATGTATAAAAAAAACAAATCCCTGTGTCCTAGTGGGCTTTGTGCCCCCCGAGGAGTGCGGGCAAATCAGGGGCTACTGTCCCTATCTGCCTCCTCAGGGGGGGCAGAAAGACTGGCATTTTTTGTGGGGGTGGGGGCATTGGCATGTCCATTCGGGGCAGCCCCCACCCAACTTTGGAAAAGTAAAAATCCATGCGGCCTAGTTGGGTTTCTGCCCCTCCAGGAGGCAGATCAGGGGCTATGGCCCCCATCAGCCTCCTGGGGAGGGGCAGAAAGCCTTATTCCTTCTTTCGGGGGTAGGGTGATGGCTTTGGCATGCCCTTCTGGGTCGCCCCTACCCCGGCCTATAAAAAAAACAATCCCTGGCATCTAGGGTGCTTTCTGCCCCCCCCCCCCCCGGCGGGGTAGATCAGGGGCTATTGCCACCATCTGCCTCCTGAGGGGAAGAAAGTCTTATTCTTAGATTTTCATTTTTTTTTATTTTGGGTATTTGCATTCCCATTCTGGGCAGCCCCACCACTAAGTGTATATATATATATATATATATATATTACCTACTGGCGGTCGCCAGTAGGTATATATAGTTAGGATTTTTTCTCTATGGGTTTTTTGAAAATTCTATGTCTAATAACTTTGGCGTTTGTGGACGGAATTGGCTGAAATTTTCAGGAAAATGGCACATTTTGTTTCTGAGCAGCCCTTGAAAATTTGGGGGGGGTTCGTCAAGGGGGGGCCGAGAAAAAAGGGGGGTCCCAAAACGCGTTTTTCCCATGTTAATTTCCATAGGGCGGTTGGCCTCACTTTTAGCCCGAACGGCTGAATGGATTTGCACGAAACTTGGCAAAATTGTAGGGACTGGTAGCCCGATGTGCCTTTTGTAGGTCTCAATATATGTGCTCCAGTGGATTTTGAGAAATTAACGTTTAAAAAAAGATATATATCTGTAACAGCGGACCGGGCAGCGCTCTGGTTCGCGGACTTTTCGCGCAACGGAGCTTTGTGAAGCGAAGCTGATTGGTTCTCCGGCGTCTGTCAACATTCCAAACAGTCCGTAGCGGCCGCCATCTTGTCTCTCGGTAGGATCGAGAGACAAGAGGAGGCCAAAGCGAAGGGGCAAATGACCATAAGGGGGCATAGTACATTGTCGCTCACCCCCTAGGTTTGATGTGGAGGTTTTAAAAGGGCCCCGCGGGGCAAAAAAAAATAAAAATAATAATAATCGAACAGCTGAATGGATTTGCACGAAACTTGGCAAAATTGTAGGGACTGGTAGCCCGATGTGCCTTTGCTAGATCTCAATATATGTGCTCCAGTGGATTTTGAGAAATTAACGTTCAAAAAAAGGTATATATCTGTAACAGCGCACCGCTTCGCGTACTTTTCGCGTTACGGAGCTTTGCGAAGCGAAGCTGATTGGCTCTCCGGTGTCTGTAAACATTCCAAACAGTCCGTAGCGGCCGCCATCTTGTCTCTCGGTAGGATCGAACAGCTGAATGGATTTGCACGAAACTTGGCAAAATTGTAGGGACTGGTAGCCCGATGTGCCTTTGCTAGGTCTCAATATATGTGCTTCAGTGCATTTTGAGAAATTAACGTTCAGAAACAAGATATATATCTGTAACAGCGCTCCGCTTCGCGGAGATAAAATTATATGTGTATTACCTAGCTGTTGCTAACACCAGTTAGCGACGGCTAGTAGAAGATAGCGACCATCTTGGGCCCCACTTTGCATGTGAGTGATATTTATCACTAATGACATGCAAAGTGGGCATGCCAAGATGTTAGCGACTGGAAACAGTCGCTAACATCGCTATCTCCTATTATCAACTTTTGGAAATATTCGAGATAAGGGCGAATATCTCCAAAAGCTACCACCTGCCCTGAGCAGTTCTTAGCCATGTTATCCAATGGGAGGTGGATAACATGGCTAAGAGCATTAGCTCGGTAATGCATGAATATCGCTGAGTTTTCAGCGATATTAATGCATTGCGGTCGTTTTTTATCGTATTTCCGATAAACCTTGATAATAGCAAGGTTTATCTGCGATAATTTCTGACGGTAAAAAAATCGTTGCTAAGCATCGTTAGGGATAAATATCGCTTAACTTTGGTAATATGCCCCAACGTCTGTTAACGTTCGATTCGAAGGAAATCAGGAAGTGTTGAAAAACATTGTCTGCGCCATCTTGTCTTTTTTCAAATGCCACACTTTTGTCGTGCACGGCAGCCATTTTAGATGCCTTGACCAGACCCACTCTGTGCACGCTGTCGATCCTTAGCATGGCTCCCCACCCTCGCAAGCATCTCCCCCAGGCAGTGGTCACCCCCGCTCTCTGTCTTATGCATGGGTAATAAACCTCCCCCATCTGCGCTGCTGTTCCCTGAGAATCACACCCTGTGCCCGCCCGACACCTCCCTTTCGCCCTATTCACTACCACACCCTCTGACACTCCTTTTCCTCTGTGTCCGATTGTCCAGGCTGGTCCTAGGGTATCAGCTAGCCCTGCAGATGTAGTTTATGGCCACAGCTGTAAAGAATCACCCCTCTTCAAAGGAGTTATAGTAGATCAAGGCCCACACTCGATGAGATCCGTCACAGCAGAAGCGTTGCTATTATCTGAAAACCATCCTGTATTGTGATTGGGGAGGGGACCGAGCCTGAAGCGGAAGATTCCAGGGATGACTGTTTGTACATCAAAGTTTTTACAATTATGTGTCACATTAAAAATATATAGCACTCCGACAAAGTAGTAAGATTATAAAACTTTAATAATTTATAAATATATACAAGAAAACAAAAATAGTAATAACATATAAACATTTTTAGGGAAAAACAACGAAGTAGCGGTCGGCTGTGCGAATAGTCCCAACGCAGCACAACGTCCAGATTTCCGGCGTGGGGCGTCGCGGGGGGTGGGTCATCAGTAGCAAACTGTTGTGCGAATAGTTCCAAGGCAGCAGAACGCGCCGAAATCTAGATGACACGAAAGTGATGTCTAGTAAGTTGCCACCCAGCAAATAACGGCATGGGGCGTCGCGGGGGGTGGGTCATCAGTAGCAAACTGTTGCGCGAATAGTTCCAAGGCAGCAGAACGATGGCACCAAGGTGATGTCCAGTAAGTTGCCGCACTGGTTTTGGTATCCTACAATGCTGCTCCGAATAACGGCGTGGAGCGCCCCGGGGGAGGCGGCGTGAACGGGCCTCTCCAGGTGGAGTCTCATCTGTTGTAGTGGGGCGCCCCTTTACCGTTTCAGTTGCCATTCCGTCCGTTTTTGGTCCACTGTGTCAAAAGCCGCAATTCAGCTGAGTTGCGCCCACTCTTGCGGTGCAGCGATAGGCGGCTGTCACAGGACTCTCAAAATGGCGGCAGGCTGTTTCCTTTTTGGGCCTGGTCCACTGAAATGGCCCTGGGACACCTTGGAAATCGGACGCTTGTCTGCTAGGTCTTGGACCCCATTCTCGAAAGCGTCCCCTCCGCCTTGAGAATTCATCAAAAGTTTTGGGGGCTCCGACTAGTGCAGGCTTCTGGTGGGGAGCGGCTGCCATGATTGCTCGCGGAATGACCACGACTGAGCTACGAGATGGTGGTGCTTTCATGCTGACGCCAGCTTCAGTCTGAAACATCCAGAAACAAGGTGGGGCTTTCATCGTTTGGGAAAAAAAAAAAGTTTTCATCCTATGAAAAGTGTTGTTTTTAGGTCACATGATCATGCCTTCCATCATTAGGAAACCAAAAGTAAAATGAACCAATGAAAAGTTTTATAAACAAGTCACATGACCTGTTATGCGGCATAGGGTGTAAAATGCGGAGAAAATACGTTGGCACGTGAGGCGGCGTCAGTAGCGGACCGATGTGCGAATAGGCCGAAGGCAACACAACGCGCCAAGATCCGGATGGCACCGAGGTGGTGTCCAGCAAGTTGCAGCACTGGTGTGGCCATCCTACAATGCTGAAAGTCGGCGTGGGGCGCCCCGTTGGCCTGTGAGTTTGCGTCAGTAGCGGACCGATGTGCGAATAGGCCGAAGGCAGCACAACGCGCCAAGATCCGGATGGCACCGAGGTGGTGTCTAGTAAGTTGCCGCACTGGTGTGGCTATCCAACAATGCTGAAAGTCGGCGTGGGGCGCCCCGTTGGCCTGTGAGTTTGCGTCAGTAGCGGACCGATGTGCGAATAGGCCGAAGGCAGCACAACGCGCCAAGATCCGGATGGCACCGAGGTGGTGTCTAGTAAGTTGCCGCACTGGTGTGGCCATCCAACAATGCTGAAAGTCGGCGTGGGGCGCCCCGTTGGCCTGTGAGTTTGCGTCAGTATCGGACCGATGTGCGAATAGGCCGAAGGCAGCACAACGCGCCAAGATCCGGATGGCACCGAGGTGGTGTCTAGTAAGTTGCCGCACTGGTGTGGCCATCCTACAATGATGAAAGTCGGCGTGGGGCGCCCCGTTGGCCTGTGAGTTTGCGTCAGTAGCGGACCGATGTGCGAATAGGCCGAAGGCAGCACAACGCGCCAAGATCCGGATGGCACCGAGGTGGTGTCTAGTAAGTTGCCGCACTGGTGTGGCCATCCTACAATGCTGAAAGTCGGCGTGGGGCGCCCCGTTGGCCTGTGAGATGGCGTCAGTAGCGGACCGATGTGCGAATGGGGCCAAAGGCAGCGCAACAATATTTTCTGATTTGAAGACACCACAAGGCGCTGAGATGCCAAGATCCGGATGGCACCGAGGTGGTGTCTAGCAAGTTGTGGCACTGGTGTGGCCATCGTACAATGGTAAAAGTCGGCGTGGGGCGCCCTGTTGGCCTGTGAGATGGTGTCAGTAGCGGACTGATGTGTGAATGGGGCCAAAGGCAGCGCAACAATATTTTCTACTATATTTTCGGAGTAGAAGACACCACAAGGCGCTGAGATGCCAAGATCCGGATGGCACCGAGGTGATGTGTAAGTTGCGGACCGATGTGCGAATGGGGCCAAAGGCAGCTCAACAATATTTTCTGAAGAGAATACACCACAAGGCGCTGAGATGCCAAGATCCGGATGGCACCGAGGTGATGTCTAAGTTGCGGACCGATGTGCGAATGGGGCCAAAGGTAGCGTAACAAGATTTTCTGTATGGAAGATACCACTAGGCGTTGAGATGCCAAGATTCGGATGGCACCGAGGTGATGTCTAGCAAGTTGTGCCACTGGTGTGGCCATCGTACAATGGTAAAAGTCGGCGTGGGGCGCCCTATTGGCCTGTGAGATGGTGTCAGTAGCGGACTGATGTGCGAATGGGGCCAAAGGCAGCGCAACAATATTTTCTGACTGACACCACAAGGCGCTGAGATGCCAAGATCCGGATGGCATCGAGGTGATGTCTAAGTTGCGGACTGATGTGCGAATGGGGCCAAAGGCAGCGTAACAATATTTTCTGTATGGAAGATACCACTAGGCGTTGAGATGCCAAGATTCGGATGGCACCGAGGTGATGTCTAGCAAGTTGGTGTGGTCATCCTACAATGCTGAAACTCGGCGTGGGTCACCCCATTAGCCTGTGAGATGGCGTCAGTAGCGGACCGATGTGCGAATAGGCCGAAGGCAGCACAACGCGCCAAGATCCGGATGTCACCGTGGTGGTTTCATAGTTGAGAGGCACTTCATCTGCAGTGGGGCGCCGAGATCCGGATGGCACCGAGGTGATGTCTAGCAAGTTGCTGTACTTGTGTGGTCATCCTACAATGCTGAAACTCGGTGTGGGTCGCCCCATTAGCCTGTGAGATGGCTGTTCTTTGGATTTGGGCCTGGTCCACTAAAATGGCCCTGGGACACCTTAGAACTCGGACGCTCAATTTTTTTTTCCTTTCCTGTACATGCAAAAAAAGGTAAATGCCCGGTATGTTACACGCTTCATCTGCCACGATGAACTCTCCAGAGGAACCGAAAAAAAATATAGTTGTGGTAACTATACCATGCATCGTCATATGGAGAGGTGGCACCAATTAATTATAGTGCTGCATAAAAGAGAGATTTGGAGGAGAACCCCTGACCTGCTAGTACATTCATTAAAGAAGTGGCACTGAGAGCTTCAGAGGCAAGGGAAACGGTCCCAAATATTTAGAAGAACTTTGGAAAGATTAAAATGACATGTTTAGATTGTGGTAAATTAATTTCATGTGGGCAGATGAGTGTTACTCTAATAAATACAGCATATGAACATCATCATAGTCGATGGTTGGTAGAGACATTTTGACTATATCCTGGACCTGCCCGTCCTCGCCCAAAATGGCGCCGGAATAAATGGGACTCGTAACTCCTTGTTGTGTACTGGTTGCAGAACCTTGAAATCACGAGATACGTATGCAGTTTTGAAGCACATGGCGGGCGGGGACGAGAATTGATTGAATATTTCGACATCCCTATTGATATTAAGTTCTGATGTGTTATTGATTACTGTACTGTTGAAAATTCGAATTAACGTCACCCATGGTACTTGCCCGCAAATGTATATCTAGATAATTTTATTGTAACTGGCCCTGTCGTATTTTAATTATAAAATGTACGTCCACCGATTCCGTAACTGTTAGACACCTTAGTTTTTGCAACCTAATGGCCCGCCCGTTACGTTCCTCTACAGTGTAAATGTCTATTCATCATATACGATTACAGTTTGCTCCGTGGCAGGCCCACGTGGTTATAGGCTCGTATTTGTATAATGAAATTTTCACAATAAAGGTTTTTAAAAGAAAACATGGTAGTAGTGTATACATTGGTAAAGTTTTTAATAATAGTCACTGTTTTAGAATCATTAAAAGGCAAGTGAAATAAAGCAGACCAATTACATGAAGGGTAAAAGGTATAATACGAAGGAACGCAGTAAAGATAAATGGTCAAGGGCTGTTGTGTTTTCTATTCCTGCAACATAAAGTGATCGATAAGAATCTCATATTCAGGCGTATCGGCGACTAAGACAGCAGGTCGACCCTCTTTTGCTCAACGGCTCCGTCATGGGACGAAGAAACGCTCTTTTTCTCGAAAAAAGAATATATTTTACTTGCAGGACAGTTGTAAAATTTCCGGGAAAGTACATTAGCCTGGAACATTATAACATATATTTAAGAGAAAATAATGTTCGGAAGTAATTAAAAGCGTAATTTTTAGGTGATATGACCAAGGCTTTCATCATTAGAATAAGAAAAGTAAAATGAACCAATGAAAAGTTTTATTAACAAGTCACATGACTTGTTATGCTTACGTTACGCGCTGCGCGCCCCGGATGACTTCCGGATGCGCTAACGCGGCGCGTCATATGACGCATTACGCGACAACGCAGGTCCAGAATATAGTCAAAATTTCTCCACCAACCAGCGGTCGAAACACAACCCCTTTCAGCAGGCTAAATAGTTCTGTTAAATGACAACAGAAGGGACAGGCAACAAGAACCATCAGTCAAAGAGGGGAGGGCTAGTTCTTCTCTACCGGGTTACATTGGGGCGCTACCGGAACTGATCGAATTGGTAGTCTACAGTGTTTCTGGATGTTTCAGACCGAAGCTGGGGTTAGCATGAGAGCAGCACCATTTCGTAGCTCCGTTGTGGCCATTCCGCAACCAATCATGGCAGCCGCTCTTTATCGTTATTTTGGGCGGGGTGGGTGGCGGAGCCGAGCTGTTTTGCAGCCATCATTGTGTGGAGTTCAGTTCATCTCACTAGTTTTGTATTTGTCATGAGGGGTTGTTCCTAATGTTTCTATTTTAGCGAGGTCAAAAAGAGATCCCATTAGTGGCCTACTGATTTTGCTCGATTCCTTTTCTTTTTTTTTACACGATTTTTCGTTATCTGCAAAGACTAAACAGAGTATTGCGACTCTGTGTTTGTTTGTAAATAGAGAATGAACCAAAGAGAACTAATTCTAAAACAGTAAATACTTGGATAACAATCAATCAAATGGAGAGAGAAGCAGGCACGACGGATTACAACGGGGGCAAAGGCCTGCGTTAACTACCTTTCACTATCTGCAAAGAGAGAGTACTCCTAATAGAAATGAGGGGGGGGGGCACCATTCAAAGCAGATCAGTGTGCATAAACACGAAAATGTTTTCACTTACCACGTACTTGACATTCGACAGCTTATGATATTTGCTATTAAAAAACCATTGAAATTCACTGAAAAAACCATAGGTTATAGACCATATATAGTTAGGAATTAGCATTTACAAAACTTTGAAAATTCACTGAAAAAACCATAGGTTATAGACCATATATAGTTAGGAATTAGCATTTAAAAAACCTTATTTTACTCACACAAAACCATTGAAATTCCATATATAGTTAGTTGCACTAACTATATATCGCGCACCCGCAATCCACTGCTGATCATGTCACATATTACATCATTCATGACATGGTCAGTGACATCACTGATGACATCACTGATGACATCACTGATGACATCTCAAATGACATCACTGATGACATCACTGATGACATCTCATTTGACATCAATGACCACATCACTGATGATATCATTCATGTGACAATACAATGCATCTCCTCACATTTTAATATAACCTCTGTTTCACCCAGTGTTAAATACAGAGTATAATTTTTGAAACCATTGACACACCAATACTAGTTACTACATACGTACTCACTGATTCCTACGTCTACACACACATTCACTCATTCACCCATACAATCATTCATACATACAATCACTCATCTTTACAACACTATCATATGCACTCATACACCTATACAGACACTCACACTCTGCCACTCATCCATGGAGTTACTCACACACCTAGTCAGTCCTGTAAAGAATCTATCACACTTCCATTTTCTTGTCTATACAGTTAAACATAGAGCACCTTACATTTTCAAACATATAGTAACACATACTTACTTTCTTATACAATCATTGATACAAGTACACATTGATCTGCACAGAGTCACACACCTCCCAGCCAGCCACACACACACTCAGTCTCCCATACAAATACTTGGACAATCAATCAATAACCCATATAGTTAATCATATAGCTACTGATCAACACATGCAGTAGTTTACAGAACAACAGACATAATGATGCACAAATTAAGACAGTTTAGTCACTAACCCATGCACTCAGTGAGACACATTTAATCACTCACTCATACATTCAGTCATGCACCTACTAAATCCTTCGTCCAGACAGTTATACATCTACTCATTCTTCAATATCTAAAACATATTTAAACTTTACAGAAACACACAGTCACTGGATGATGTCATCAGTGATGTCATCAGTGATGTCATTTGAGATGTCATCAGTGATGTCATCAGTGATGTCACTGACCATGTCATGAATGATGTAATATGTGACATGATCAGCAGTGGATTGCGGGTGCGCGATATATAGTTAGTGCAACTAACTATATATGGAATTTCAATGGTTTTGTGTGAGTAAAATAAGGTTTTTTAAATGCTAATTCCTAACTATATATGGTCTATAACCTATGTTTTTTTCAGTGAATTTTCAAGGTTTTGTAAATGCTAATTCCTAACTATATATGGTCTATAACCTATGGTTTTTTCAGTGAATATATATATATATATATATATATATATATATATATTCACTGAAAAAACCATAGGTTTGACACCAGTTATAGTTAGCTGGAAATTTTACTGACATCAGACCATTGAAATTCCCACGTTATAGTTAGTTGGACTCACTATAACTTGCGCGCCTGCAATGCACTGCTGATGATGTCACATATTACATCACTCATGACATGGTCAGTGACATCACTCATGAAATCACTGATGACACCATCCAGTGAATGTGTGTCTTTCTGAAAAAGAAATATGTTTTATATATGTATATGTAAAGGTCGATGGAAGAATAAATGTTTAAATAAGTGTCTTAATGGATTTTTTTTTTTTAAATTGATTGGTTAAGTGGCTTATTAAGTGTATCTTAGTGAATACATATATTAGCGAGTATTGTTTAAATATTTAAATGTTTGTATCAGTGTTTCACTTTGTGTATAAGTGGCTGCATGGGTTGGTGAGTAGCTACATGTGTGTGTATATGGGTTATTAGATGTTTTTTTTAGTATCAGTATGAGTGTCTGTATGGTTTGGTGGGGGTGTTACTTAGCACATAGATGCATCAATGACTGACTCACTGTTTGTATGTGTTTTGAAGACAGCATATGTGCAGGACTGTATGGGTGGATGAGTGTGTATATGTGTGTGTTAGTGAGTGAATGACTGTCTCACTAGTGTATTTATCAGTAACTACATATGTTTTAATCTAGTATATGTGAGTATTGATGTATATAAGTGAGTATTTGTGAGAGTGAGAGATTGAAAGAGTTCTTGTTTAAATAAGTATGTGTTTCTATAAGTGATTGTTTAAGAGAGTAAGTATGTGTAAGTTTCCTTAGAAGTAAGGTGGTAGTGGGTGTATAGCTGTATATGCAAATACATGGATGTTCAATAGTTTATTTGCATGTGTGATTATGTGTGTGAGTAACTTTTGGATGACTGTCGGTGTGTAACAGGATGTATAGGTGTTTCACTACATATGATGAGTGAATATATGTATGAGTGACTATATAGAACTGTTGGTGAATGAGTGGATGTGTATATAGATGGTGGTATTACTGAATTGGTTGTTGTAACTGGTATGGGTATCTCTATTTTTTTGAAAAATTTATTTTCTATTTTTGAATATGTGTTTCAAGGGTTACATTACACTGAAAGGAGGTCTGTCACTCTGTCACAAGGATGGTGTCATTAGTGATGTCATGAGTGATGTCACTGACCATGTCATGAGTGATGTAATATGTGACATCATCAGCAGTGCATTGCAGGCGCGCAAGTTATAGTGAGTCCAACTAACTATAACGTGGGAATTTCAATGGTTTTATGTCAGTAAAATTTCCAGCTAACTATAACTGGTGTCAAACCTATGGTTTTTTCAGTGAATTTAATAGGTTTTTTAAATGCTAATTCCTAACTATAACTGGTGTGAAACCTATGGTTATTTCAGTGAATTTCATAGGTTTTTTAAATGCTAATTCCTAACTATATAAGGCTTGAAACCTATGTTTTTTTCAGTGAATTTCAAAGGTTTTTTTAATGCTAATTCCTAACTATATAAGACCTGAAAGCCCACCAGGAATCTCCAGTATGCGCCAGGGGACTGCATTGCAGAGAGGTGTAATGAAGCCACACCCCTTTTTACACCTCTCTGCAACGCAGCCCCGTGCATGTTTGAAGAGGGGAAACTCATTCCCCTTGCATACTGGGGGCCCCTGGGGGCCAACTTGCCCACCTGGAACCTCCAGTATGCGCCAGGGGGCTGCATTGCAGAGGTGTAATGAGGCTATGCCCCTTGTTACACCTCTCAGCAATGCAGCCCCCTGCCGCGTTTGCAGAGGGGGAACTAATTCCCCTTGCATACTGGGGGTCCCTGGGGGCCAACTAGCCCACCAGGAGCCTCCAGTATGCGCCAGAGGGCTGCATTGCAGAGAGGTGTAATGAGGCCACACCCTTTTTTACACCTCTCTGCAACGCAGCCCCCGTGCATGTTTGAAGAGGGGGAACTAATTCCCCTTGCATACTAGGGGTCCCTGGGGGCCAACTAGCCCACCTGGAACCAGGTGCCAGGGGGCTGCATTGCACAGAGGTGTAATGAGGCTATGCCCCTTTTTACACCTCTCTGCAACGCAGGCCACTGGCACGTTTGCAGAGGGGGGACTAATTCCCCTTGCATACTGGGGGTCCCTGGGTCATATCTGCCCAAACACCGATATTCCGAACGATTGAAAATTACTTTTCTTGAGAAACATTTGGATTTGGATTATCATGTCCTATACTTTGGGATTTTGAAAGACTGACTTTGAGGATGCTATAAATTACTCAAGTCTGCCCGAATTGTGTGGGTAAAATTGATACCTAGTCACTTTGAATAAGAATGTACTTACGTCTCGTCTAACATTTGGAAGAAATATCTAGTTTTATGACAACAGGATACCGACATAACTTGAAGGAAATAAGAACGCCCTGAAGAAGTTCTGTTGTACAGATGAAACGTTTCGGCTGGCTGTGGTACATGAACTTAAGGAAAATAAAAGCATTTGAATATACACCAAGATTCAGCGCTTCAATAAGGACTCTAAGTGATATGATTTGATTGGACTTATTGTGCAAGTGGTGCTGTGCCAAACTTTGGAATATTCTCCACTACTCTCTACTACTTACTCTCTCCTACTCCACTACTCTCAAATACTCACTCTCTACTACTCATTCTCTACTACTCTACTACTCTCTACTACTCTCTCTCTACTACTCACTCCCTACTACTCACTATCTACTACTCTCTACTACTCACTCTCTACTACTCTCTCTCTACTATTCACTCTTTACTACTCACTCTCTACTACTCTCTACTACTCACTCTCTACTTCTCGCTCTCTACTACTCACTACTACTCACTCTCTACTACTCTCTCTCTACTACTCACTCTCTACTACTCACTCTACTACTCAATCTCTACTACTCTCTACTACTCACTCTCTACTACTCTCTCTCTACTAGTCTCTACTACTCACTCTACTACTCACTCTCTACTACTCTTTACTATTCTCTCTCACTCTCTACTACTCTCTACTACTCACTCTCTACTACTCACTCTCTACTACTCTCTACTACTCACTCTTTACTACTCTCTACTACTCACTCTCTACTGCTCTCTACTACTCACTCTACTACTTACTCTCTACTACTCTTTACTACTCACTCTCTACTACTCACTCTCTACTACTCTCTACTACTCACTCTACTATTCACTCTACTACTCTCTACTACTCACTCTCTGCTACTCTCTCTACTGCTCTCTACTACTCTCTACTACTCACTCTCTACTCTCTATTACTCACTCTCTACTCTCTACCTCTCTCTACTTCTCTCTCTACTAGTCTCTACCTCTCTACCGCTACCTCTCTACCTCTACCTCTCTACCTCTACACCTCTACCTCTCTACCTCTCTCTACACGCACACATATACACTTTTATATATATATGCATATATATGCATATGCATTTATATATATGTATGTGTATGTATATACATACATATATAAACATATATAATCTGTATATCAATATAAATACAAATATAAATGCATGCATACATATACATATATGCATACAGATGCATGTTATTTACATGAAAGTTTAAAAAACACTAATAAAAGCAAAGCTAAAAAGCCACCTCATTACAAACAGAATGGCTTTAACTTAAACGAGGGCGAGATTTATTGCATTTTCAATGCTTGTTTACTTTGGTTCCATCAAGAAGGCATCCAGATGTGTCACACATTTGCCATAAATTCTGAATGTTAGCACTCTAGTTGCTCATTAGATCACTGTAGTAAAGCTACTGCTCACCAGGGAAGTCTGCTGCTGGTATTCAAAGTGCATGTTTCAGTCTGCATGTCAGAATTTCTTTAATGAAATTGAAGAGGATTTAAAAAGTCACTCAAAATGTGCCCTAATTTTTCTTTCTGCAGCACTAATCATACTTTCTATGGCAAAATATACCCCCTCATTTTGTTCCTTTTTAAATTAAATGTTTTAAGAGTTACCACTTTATTCCAATCAAGATGGCTTCAGGTGTGCCATACCTTTGTAATAAGTAGGACTGTTAGCGCTCAAGTTGTTCTTTAGAACACTCTGGGACATTCTGTCATTGGGCTATACTTGGACCACATCTGGGTGATATTTGGGCTACATTTGGGCTCTTTTGTCTCTGGTGGCCATCTTGGGAGACTGCATGTCAGAATTTTTTAATGAAATAGTAGAGAATTTGAGAAGTCACTCAAAATGTGCCCTAATTTTTCTTTTTGCTGCACTAATAATACTTTCTATGGCATAATATACCCCCTCATTTTGTTCCTTTTTAAATTAAATGTTTTAAGAGTTACCTTTGTAATAAGTAGGACTGTTAGCGCTCTAGTTGTTCTTTAGAACACTCTAGGAGGCTGCAGTACAACACAAAGGAATCAACTGACAGTCTCTGTCCTTGTTGGATGTACATGTTTTACTGAGAATGTCAGACTTCATTCTCACATGACTGAGAAAGATAATGTGAATTTACAGAAAATATGCTTTCAGTTTAGCTTATAGATCCCCTTCCAAACCACTGTGGGAAAATCATGAGATATTAGTTTTCTTTCAAACATGATTCATGATATCACAGCAGAAGGCTTTTTCACATGGTAAAATCACCTTAGAACACACCACAATTCCTAAAATGAGTATGGTACCATCAACAAATGATTTATAATGTAACTAAAGTCCTAAAACCCTCTATTAACTACAATGCTTTTTAATGAGGTGCTATCATGAATATTGGTCCCAAGATGGCTGCCAACACTTCTTGGATGAAGTGCTGACAGCCAATCAGATCAGATGTGTGGTTAGGCTCCGCCCAGATATATATATTTTTTTGAACCTAAATTACTCAAAATCCACTGGAGCACATATCTTGAGACATAGCAAAGGCACATCGGGCTACCAGTCCCTACAATTTTGCCACGTTTTGTGGAAATCCATTCAGCCGTTCGGGCTAAAAGTGAGTCCAACCGCCCTATGGAAATTAACATGGGGAAAACACGTTTTGGGACCCCCCTTTTATCTCGGCCCCCGCTTGAGGAACCCCCCCCAAACTTTCCGGGAAGGAGCAGAGCGGAGCGGGCCATCTTCTTTGAGAAATTTGCGAAGATTCGTCCACCGGCGCCAAAGTTATTCCCAATAGAATGTTGCAGATTGGAAATCAATCCTAACAAACTCCAGTTATTGAGAAATAAACACTCACTGGTGCCGTGGCCTCGATATAAAGCAGACGTTTATTTAATGCAAACGGGTGCCCAACGCGTTTCGGAGTTACCTCACTCCTTGTTCACGGGTAAAGTTTTACAAGTGAATTTGAACATTTAAAGGTTCAGTGTTCCTATTTACAATAGACATAGAAAATATACTCTGTCATGTGGTTTTGGAGATCCTTCATACTATAGAAAGTTGCAGTGACATTGCATTGTTCAGCATAATTAAAGTCAAAAATTAATTTTTATTAATAACAATGGCAATCACATTATTCTCCCCAAGTGGGGTAAATTACGTAAACATAGTGACCTTTACTATGGTTTTATGAAAGATGCCCGTAATTTGTAATCTTCAACTATAAACATATAATTAGAACAACTAAATACAACATATATTACATCCAAGTGTATTCATATCTAAATTCAACATATTGTCGTTCATAGTAGGTAATTCTTGGGAATGCATGTCAAAGTCAAGCTCAAGTGAGCACAATATCCATCAAGTCAACTGCGTTTGCCAATATATATCTTCTCTTCTGTTACAAAACCAAATATATGAGTTACTAAAATAATAGGAACTACTGTGTGCAAACACAGAAAAGTGAAAAAACGTGTTAAAACATCTTCTTAAAAAAGGGGCAACAGCGGATAGATACAGTTCTAGGCTATAGATTTTTATCTTAAATGTATTGACATCTCCTCGTCCAGATTTAAACCAAAGGGGCTCCCTGAGTTGTACTCAATTATCATTTTTGATTCAAGTTTTCCTAATTCTAGTGTACGGTTTCCACCTCTTTCTCTAAGAGGGATAGAATCTAGTACACAGAATTTCAGAAGATTCTGGTTTTGTTTGTGTGATGTACTGAAATGGCGAGCTACAGGGTACTGTTTGTCATTTTTTGCAATAGCTCTTTAATGCTCTAAAATACGTAATTTAACCCTATTGATTGTACTCCCAATATAAAACAAATTGCAGGGGCATTTTAATGCATACACTGCATAATCGGTTTCACAAGCGACATTTTTTGTGATCTTAAACGCTGGTTTATCATTGCAGAGTTTTAATGTTTTGCAGTTGTTACTATTTCTGCAAGCTTTGCATTTAGTACAGGTGAAAAATCCTTGTACAGGATTGTGTTTTTTTATCTCTTTAATGTTGCTGGTCATTAGGGTATCCTACAAGGATTTAGTTCTTCTAAATGTCATCGAAGGATAATTCCCAATGTTGTCCTTTAGGTCATCATCAAGTTTCAGAATTTCCCAGAATTTCATCTGGCTTCTATGCACCTCCCATGCATGGTTATTATAGGTTGTTATAAACCTGATTTGGTTATTAGACTCTTTGGGTTCTTTTTTATCAAAAAGTACTTCTCTTTGTACTTTAGATACTTTTTCAATTGCTGAATTAATAGTTGCTTTACTATAACCCCTTTCACTGAATCGTTGAGTCATTGTCTTTTTTTCTTCATCATAATCTTTTTCTGTGCTGCAGTTCCGTTTGGCCCGCAGCAGCTCGCCAAACGGAATGCTGTTTATGAGATTCTTCGGGTGATAACTCTGGGCCTGTAGTAAACTATTACCAGCTGTTGATTTTCAGTGTAATTTACTGCAAATGTTGTTATTTTCTATTTGCAGTTTCAGATCTAAAAACTGTATTTCCTCTGTACTCATCTCACTGGTAAATTGTCAATTGAAACAGTTGTCATTTACTATTTGCACAAATTCATCTGCCTGCATTCGATTTCCATCCCAAATGCAGAAGATGTCATCGATGTACCTGACCCAGAGGACGACGTGGTCATGGTACTGTCTAATGTTTCGGACAACCTGCTCCTCCCACCAGCCGAGGTACAGGCCTGCATTTAAGATAAAAATCTATAGCCTAGAACTGTATCTATCTGCTGTTGCCCCTTTTTTAGGAAGATGTTTTAACAAGTGTTTTCACTTTTCTGCTGTTGCACACAGTAGTTCCTATTATTTTAATAACTCATATATTTGGTTTTGTTACAGAAGAGAAGATATATATTGGCAACCGCAGTTGACTTGATGGATATTGTGCTCACTTGAGCTTGACTTTGACATGCACTCCCAAGAATTACCTACTATGAACGACAAATGTTGAATTTAGATATGAATCCACATGGATGTAATATATTTTGTATTTAATTGTTCTAATTATATGTTTATAGTTGAAGATTACAAATTAACAGTAGAACCTACCTTGAACCTTGCCCTACACCCCAGTCCATCGTGGCAAGTGCTGATCGAACGGAGGGTGAATACAGGGCACTACATCTTATCCTCACTTCCTGTCCCCTCGGCTTCTGGCAGGTGAGCGGGCTAGTGCTCATGCACAGACAGCCTATTCAATTCCTGCCGTGACAGAGACAGAGTGGACGTGGTAGGATTACTGCAGGCTTTGTTCTCTACTCATTTTAATCGCGTCGCATCTTTGTTTAAAAAAAACAAACTGGCAATTGTATTGCATTGATTTCGGGGGAATGACGGGAAAACAGTAGAACCTACCTTGAACCTTGCCCTATACCCCGGTCCGTTGCGGCAAGTGCTGATCGAAAGGAGAGGGAATACAGGGCATTACATCCTATCCTCACTTCCTGTCCCCTCGGCTTCCGGCAGGTGAGCGGGCTCACGCACGGACATCCTATTTAATTCCTGCCGGGACGGAGACACAGTCGGATGCGGTAGGATTACTGCAGGCTGTGTTCTCTACTCATTTTAATTGCGCCGCATCTTTGTTTTAAAAGAAAAACCTGGCTATTGAATTGCATTGATTTTGGGGGGAATGACGGGGAAACAGTAGAACCTACCTTGAACCTTGTCCTACACCCAGGTCCGTTGCGGCAAGTGCCGATCGAACGGAGGGTGAATACAGGGCACTACATCCTATCCTCACTCCCTGTCCCCTCGGCTTCCAGCAGGTGAGCGGGCTAGTGCTCATGCACAGATAGCCTATTTAAACACAATGCCAGAACGGACGTGCAGCAGACATGCACAGCGGGCGCACCAATAGCACACCGAAGGTGCACCAAAGGCAAGCCCGTCTGCGCCCGTTCGCGCCCAGACAATGCCAGAGGCCACAACCCCTGCACAATTATACCCAGGTTTTAAGAGATTTAGCGCCTAGGAGCACCACAAATTCAATAGGAAGCCCCGATAAACTGTCAACACTTGTGGAATGTAATAAAGAGGCACACTATCTGTCCAGATTGTGGGTTCCACCTTCACACTAGAGGGACTAAATCTGACCTCTTTCCTGGTAGCTTTCAGAGAAGCATATATCTTTTGAACTGTAGATTGCTTCCAAAGCATTTGACCAAATTCACTTTGCTATTAGACGATCTTAAACATGATGCCCTGCTGCTAACTGAAACCTGGTTAAATAGTGACTTAGCACCAAATATTATCGCTGCCCTACCCCAGGGATATCACATTCACTGCGAGGATCATAAAACCGGGAAAGGGGGCGGTATCGCAATTATTCTTAAGGACTCCTTTAACTGTTGCTTCTCCCCCAATCGAGTCCCTGACTGTGAAATCCTCTCCTTCGCAATTGAGTTTTCCCCCACAAACACCTTTTCCGGGATTCTCATTTATCGTCCTCCGGGGGCTCTTGGACAGTTTCTATGTGCCCTTCCACCCATCACGGCCGACTTAGCCTCCACATCAGCCAATTTTTCGATCCTTGGAGATCTCAACATACATCTAGATAATCCCTCTGACCATAACACCAGGCAATTAACAGCGAGTTTGGAGGCCCTACAGTTTAAACAATTAATACTCAAATCTACTCATGGAAAAGGCCACACTCTTGAACTGGTATTTTGTAACTGTTCACACCTCACAGTAGGGACGCTCCGTCCGCTTCCTTGGACAGATCATTTTCTGATCCCCCTTTTGTGGGATTTCTCCCATTTGCCTACCCCATCAGCCCCAATCACCCATAAGCAACGTAATAGGCCCAAACTTTCAACTGAACTCTGGGCACCATTCCTCGATGCCTCCACACCCACCAATAACACTAACCCCATAATAGCAAATGAGGAATATAATAACTGGATTTCTAGCTCTCTTGACACCATACTTCCCCTGAAATCCTCTCAGGCTTTACGTAGTAATCCCTCTGCGCCATGGTATTCTCCAAAGTTACAGGAACTGAAACGTAATTGCAGGAAGTTAGAGAGGAACTGGTGAATCGATTACTCTCCCCCTCGTAAAATTCTGTACAGGGAAGTGCTAAAAACATACAAGAAAGAAATGAAAGAATCTCAGGCAGCATTTTTTTAACAAAAAATTATAGCAGCCGCCTCATCACCTAAGGAAATTTACCGCATTGCTAAAACTCTGCTTAAACTCCCTCAGATCCCTCCCAACACCACAGATATCCAAACCCGATGCAATAATCTAGCAGAATTTTTTGTAGACAAAATACAGAGTATCTACACTTCCTTCCCCCCTCCCCAGCTCGCTCCTGCCTTTCCGCATGATATCAGCTTTGGAGCAGCTAATGCAGTCAGTTTGGATTCCTTTCCTCTTTTTGATTCTAGCACACTGACATCCCTTATGTATAAGGTTAAATCTGGCTCTCCTCTTGACCCAGCCCCCCACGAGCTCTGTTGCCTGTTGTAGATAATACCCTCCCAACTGTCTTGAACCTGCTCAATGCCTCTATTTTAGCCAGCATTGTCTCTCCCCCTTGGAAGCAGGCTATAGCCAGGGCTTTGTTAAAGAAGCCCACTCTGGACCAAGATAACCCGGGCAACTACCTACCAATCTCCTTGCTGCCTTGGCTGAGCAAGATATTGGAGAAACATATAAATATACCACTGGTTGACTTTTTGGAGAATAACAATCTACTCGACCCCTCTCAAACCGGGTTTCATCCAAAACACGGTACTGAGACTGCCTTTCTCGCAGTAACGGAAGAAGCTAGATGTATCTTGGATCGGGGAGGCACCACGGCAAATATTCTTTTAGACCTAAGTGCAGCATTTGACACGGTAAACCATGAAATTCTGCTACACCAATTTACCACCTTAGGTGTCACAGGAAATGCCATCACATGGTTCCGGTCTTTCCTGACAGAACGTACCTTCCAGGTCTTTGAAGCTGACCATATCTCACCCAGTTTCCCGCTTGGCTGTGGCATCCATCAGGGCTCCTTCCTTAGCCCTACATTTATTAATGTATATATGAGCCCCCTAGCTGAGATTGTCCGTCCCTTCGGCATTAATATCATCACTTTTGCCGACAACACTCAGCTGGTGGTGGCTCTGAGTTAGCCGAACACCCCTGCATCCAATCTGATCGGTGGCCTCGTGGTAGTGGCTAACTGGATGACTCTCTCCTGTCTGAAACTAAACGGGGAAAAAACAGAGATGATGCTCTTGGGTCATGCCCCTTCATTCAATGCACATCTATTGTGGCCTCCCTGTCTTGGACCCCTCCCTCCTCTAAAAATCACAATAAAAAGTTTAGGCATCTGGTTGGATAGTTCACTCAATTTCGACCAACAGGCAGTGGTGCTATCCGCCTCCTGCTACGGTCTTCTCAGTCTAATACGCAAAATCATCCCTCTACTCCCCTTTCAGGCGAGACAGATTATGGTACAGGGCCTAATCCTGTCTCGCTTAGATTATGGGAATGCTCAGTACCTGGGGGCCCCTCAATCGACTATTCAAAGGCTTCAGATCATTCAAAACTGCACTGCCCAAACTCTGATTAAAATTCCTCGCCGGCAGTCTTCTAGGCCGGGCCTGAGGGAATTACATTGGCTTCCACTCAAGGAGCGAATCCAATTCAAGGCCCTATGTATCGCCCACAGGGCCCTTTGGAAAACTGGCCCGGTCATCTGTCACTCCCTGATCTCTCCCTATCAGACCCCCAGATAGCTTCGATCAGCTATAGCCCATCTCGCCATTGTCCCTAAAGTTCTGAGATCAAGAAGTGGAGGCCGCTCCTTTTCTTTCAACTCGGCCAAGCTATGGAATACTCTTCCCCTCCCTCTGCGGGCGGAACCCAATCTACCTGCTTTCTGCAAACATCTAAAAACCTTCCTTTTGAACTAAATTTCTCAGCTTTCAACACCCTCTGTTCTTGCTCAAGTCCGTAGTTCTAGGACACCTCTGGGTAGCTACCGCGCTTTACAAAAACATATTTAATTTCATTTAATTTCTCTGAATGCACATGGGTTAAACTCCCCGATGAAGCACCAAGCCCCACTACACTGGCTTCAATAGAAGGAGATGTACGGGGTGCTACTCCAGTTGACCCACATTCTTAAAATAGATATCAAGCGCCTTTGATCCTACTGGTACCGACACAGTTTCACTCCACCCATACTCATAAGTTGAAGGGGTGGCGATCCTTTTCCACAGGGGCCTCTCTTTCACACTGTACATCTTTTATAGGGATCAGGAGGTGCTACCGGTGGGGATACAGGGCAGGCTGGGCTCCACCCAACAACCATACTGTTGGTCTCTAGGCCAAACGGGAAACATGAGGAGTTGTGCTCTGACTTTTATCCAAGACTCTCAAACTTTTCCCAACGGGATATAGTGGTGGGCAGTGACTCCAATACACCCCTATACCCAAAGCTGGACTGCTCTGACCTTCACCGAAATAAACTCTGAGCCCCAACAGCCTTACTCCACAGTTTGTGAGATCTGGCCTTGGTTGACGCCTGGTGTAATCATCTCCCTAGGGAGCAATATTATACCTTTTACTCTAATGTCCCCAAAACTTATTCCTGCTAGGATTACTTTCTATTCTCCCTAACCTGACTACCCAGGCTTATAGATTCTACAATCTATGTTAAGGTACTTTCCCCCATGTGGCTGGCCGTAGGTAGTGAATGGTGTGACGCTCCATGACCCAACCCTACGTGATCGTATCAAGAACCATAGAACACTATTTTGCCAAAAACAACAATTGGGCAGGTGTCCCCTGCAATCCTTTGGGATGCGGCTAAAGTATTCAATCGGGGCAAACTTATCTCAAATACAATGGCATTTGGGTGAGTGGCCAAGATTAACAAACAAAAACTAGAAACACAAATATCCCTAGCCAAGGCACATCATAAGAAGGGGGCACACTTAGAACCCTGCAGGTTCTCTGAAAGCTCCGGGGAGAACTGGAGCAGATCATGATAAAGGCAGTGCTAAGAAGATCCTCTACCTTAACCAAGCCTATTACGAGTGCGGAGATAAGGCAGATAGTGCTCAGGGAGGGGAGCTATACACCCCCTTCAAATTCAATAGAAAAAACCCTAAGGGATAGGATCCCTGATTGCCCTAACATTTCAGGGATGGGGTCCCTCGGGTCAGTTGAGGCTTGGGGAGATGGGTGCATGCTCGCTCAGCTTAAAAAAACAATACAGCCCTGCGGGAGGGGTCCACCGGGACTTTAAAGGCTTGTGAATGGGGCAACACCCCGCCTGTCAAAGTAAAACAAACAAATGGCGGCTCCTGTTGGCACCCAGGAAAGGGGCCAGCTGGGGAACTGGTGGTGCCTCAGGGTTCCCACCGTCGCCCCTTGTGGTTGGTTATGGGCAGGTACTACATCCAAACCCATGCTGAGCACAAATAAAGGGTATGTGCAGCTTGAGGATGGCTCCCCTCTGAATTGGGTTTGCATTTTGTGTTATAAACAGCCCTGGAAATTCACTGAAGAAAACAAAGGGTAAACTGACATTATATTTAGGAATTGTAATTATATCTTGCTTTACATTAAAACAAACTTTGGAAATTCGCTGAAAAAACAAAGGTTAAAGTGGCATTACAGTTAGCTGAAAATGTCAGTTAAAGCATGCCTTTTTCAACTAATAAAAACCACTAAAATTCACCAGTTATAGTGATCTCAAGTAACTATGAATTGTGCTACAAAGTAACTACAACCCAAGCCCTCCCCATGCACTGCTAATTACCTCACAACTTACATCACTTGCTACATGTTCCATGACATCCTTGACAACATGACTGCAACATCTAAAATGATATGGTTGATAACACATTGCATGGCGGGGATGTTAACAACAGTTACTTTAGGGCAGGAGTTATAGTTACTTGAGATAACTATGATAGGTGAAATTCAGTGGGTTGTTTTGTTTGAAATGGTACGTATTAACCTAACTACAACATCCCATTAACCTTTGCTTTATCTGGTGAATATATATATACATGTATTCTTTTTTAAAATGTTGCACTAGACAGCATGAGAGAAATGGAAAAATACCCTTGAATTTGTCATTTTTGTGGTATTTATCTCATTTTCCAGGGGAGCCTAAAATCAAATTGCCTATTTTGGTGCTTAAATGCTGTTATTTTTAAAGCTAAAAATGCATTGCTTGAATGAGTACTCTTTCCTGAGAGCAATCCATTTATTAACGGAATGTAGATCAATTTCAACAGTGGCTGGGTATCACTGCCGGCGCACACTATAATGTCCAAACAATTTATATATGCAATTCCAACTTGTCTCTACTGCGGTGCTCCAAAAAGAAGAGTGGCCAGCTGACAACTTTAATGAACCACAAAAGTTCAAAACATTGAAAAGTATCCTCAAGCACACAAAGTCAAGAATTTCCCTGTAAATATATGAACAATCCATCTTGGGATATAATCTTCATGCTTCCAGTGTCTAGTTATTATGCTTTGAACCTCTTTGGCCAACACGTGGATTGTTTAGAAGGCCTATCACCCAAGACTTCATCACGGCTAAAAATAGATAAAATCACTATTTTGCACATAGCAATACCTCAGTAATCAATAATACATTGACACTGTTATCCTTCACCTCATGACAAAACCATGTACAAAATAAGAAGTAAAAAAACAATCATATTAGAAGATCCTGTGTGGAAAACCTACAACATCATTGAAAGTAAGTATGCTATCACAACTGTTTGCATCTGTATATGATTTTTTTTAATTGTTAGCACCAAAAATAAAACATAATCACACTTTTGTAACACATGCAGATTGCCTCTACATCACTATGTGTAAAATATATAGTACGAACTTATATAAACCCAAACCTAACCAAGTGTAAAAAACACTATTCACATGCCTTAATATCAACTATTGCTTGTAATAGTTCTTAAAATAAAAACAATTAAAAACAAAGACAGACAATCTCCAGGTATCATATCCATTTAAATATATCAGAAAAGAGCATATACAGTGAAGACCGCTTTCTCACTCATCTAATAAGAGATGTAGTTCTTCATGTACAAATGTATATCTCCTCGTTCCATAGTGCCTGAAAACGACAATAGCGTATGAATAACTATTAATATCAAGTCAACAAATATAATGCTACACTACACTCAATAACTCCACAATTAGTGCGCAACTTAACAATATTAAACGTACCAAAAATAACACCATACATGAACAAAAGTGCCCCAACCTAAGGAAAATGCACTTTAAGACGCAAGTGCGGATGCCAACTCACTCCCACTTAAATTAGCATGCCCATAGTCCACCACAGAAATTATAGTATAAAGTTATATCATATGTGATAGATTAAAAAAAGTTAAACTACAAAAACAAAAAGTACTTATCACTTTTTTCATTAAGTGATTTCCAAAGCTTACGGGACATGGAACAAACATTTATTAGGAGGGTATGTGAAATATGTGTTATTAGATCTGCTAAGGCTAGAGTTCAGGTGCTAGACCGCTTAAAAAGTGAATTATGCTTCTGGTTAAAATTCATCAAACCACTGAACTTCACCAGTTATGGTTAGCAATGTAGACTGGGCAAACTATAGCTCATGCCATCTGCTATGCTCAAAAGATACATTTGGCATTGGAGCAGCAGCAAACAAAAGAACGTTCAACAGGAGAATATGGTGCCATATTTACATGAAATTATGTGAAATTACCTCAGTGTAGCAGAAATGTCCCCAGGCCTAGTCAAAGACTATGATACAAACTATTAGTTGGTTTAATATTTTACCACTACAGCATGTGCCCTTCAAAATCAGTGCATGTTTTGGCACAGAATGTACGTTAATTACAGTTTAGATTGCTGTAACAGAAATCATTTATAATATTGAAATGCATTATTGCTGAATTGCTTATACTCTATAATTGATTAGTTCAGCAAAATCCTGACAACGTCAGTAGTTCTGAATAGTTATTAATACATATCTCATGGAGAGGGGAAAGTATTGTGTTTTTAGGCGTTAAAGACCACTGGTGCGCTGCCTGGTACAGATGCCTTAAAAATAGAGTTACTAAGGCTCAATGAGGGGAATACCAGACATGTGCGACTTTGATTATTGTGCACACTTTATAGATTATGAGGACCTTAAGAAGGTGCCGCCATCTGGCATTTCTCCCGCAAGTCTCTACATATTTTGTTTTTCAAATTTGACTTTTTATTAAGCATCAAACCATTCCACATACAAAAAGACAGCACCCGCAAGGGTACAATGGGGCGTGCAGTTCCCAGGGTTACACCACTAATAGCTACGATGGGTTCAGCTTCACATAGGCCCCATGTCTGCAACAGCCCTGTACAAAAAGTATGATGCCAGTTTCAAGAACATATAACACCCCTCTCCCAGAATAAACAGAACACCCCTCCCCCCCATCCAGTGGTGACTAAATGATAATGAAAACAGAATGGAAATAATACAGCTGAGGCAGAATAACATATTGGCACCTTAACTAGTGGTGAGATTCAGGTCGAACAGTAGTATCGCATAACACATTGGCACCTTAACTAGTGGTGAGATTCAGGTCGAACAGTAGTATCGCTAGGGAGCCCCCTGCGGCAATCGGGTCACGTAAGGAGAACCTATAGTTGGAAGAGGTGCATGGCCCGCATCGTCCGTGGACAAATCGCTGAGGGTGGACCCCGAGAAAAAAAGGTCACCAGAGGGCCCCAGCGAAGCACAAAGTCTTTATAGTTATTCTGGAAAATGTCCACCAGGCGCTCCATGGATTGGATCCTCCATCATCGGGCATGCCACAGCGAAATTGCCAGGCCTCTGTCTTCTTCCACGCAGCCGCCAGAGTGAGTTTAGCTGCCCCCAGACACGTCCACATAATCGCTTTGTCAGTCGTAGTTTGCCTGGTCAGGAGGGGATCTCAAAGGCCAAGGAGAGCAAAGTAAATGGAAGTCTGAATCGAGTAGCCCAATATAACTTTGATATGAGATAGAATCTCGTCCCAGAAAGGCCGAATCTTAAGGCAGTCCCACCATATATGCCTATAGTCCCCCCCGGGGCCCACATCCCCGCCAACAAAGATCTGAGGTGTCAGGATAGATGCATCAAAGCTTAGTAGGGTATAGGTACCAATCATATAGGGGTTTATAGTGGGCTTCTCGAAGAGCCAGCGATCTATTATGCTTGGAGAGATCCCTCCAAATATGTGACCATTCCCCTTCTGTAATATCCCTCCCCAAAACTTGCTTCCAAAAGGTCATATAACGTGCCCATGGGGAGTAAGCCGTGGAGAGCAACATATCATAGATAGCAGAAATGGCACCCATCATAGAGCCCGACCTGAGGGCCACAAACTTCTCCATTTCCGTAAGCTCCCCGGTAGCCGCTTCTCGGATGGAAGGTGTCAAGACCCAGTGTTTGAGCTGAAAGTAGTGGTTTTGTTCACTCTACGGTAGCGCGAATTCCGTCCTACATTCGGCAAACGTCAAAACCTCCCCATATCAGAACAGATCAGCTATTTTGAGGCACTCCCCCCTCCTCCAGCAATCTAAGGGCCCCTCATGTAACGCCGGGGGGGGGGGGGGGGAATCTGGATTAAAATGAATAGGGGTGTATGGGGAAGAGAAAGTAGTCCACCCCGCCCTCTTGGTAACCTTGTCCCAAGTGGACAGAGTCGTACTAGTGGGAGTGCTGAGATAGGCATTGGGAGGGCGATCCTTTTTGGCTTTCCATAATACATACCATATATACCACCCCACCACGGCGCGGTCCATGTGGAGCCAATGCTTATCGGATTCCCTGGCTGACCACTCAGTTGCTACCCGCAACTGGGCCACCTGATAATTAAAGGCAAAGTCAGGTAGGGCTAAACCACCTTGAACCCGTGGACGTCGGAGTACATGATGGGGTAGGCACGCCCTCCACCCTTGCCAAATGAATTTGGTGACCAGAGAGCGGAGGTTCGGCAACAGAGTACCCTCCAAATCGATAGGGAGCGCCTGAAATAAGTATAAAAATGTAGGTAATACCGTCAATTTTATTGCATTGATTCGCCCCAACCAGGAAATGTAGAGAGGCGACCACCGTTTATAGTCTTGCTGGAGATGGGACAGTAGAGGTGGGTAATTCATTTTATATTGATCGCCCAATTTAGCCGTGGGGCGCACTCTGAGATAGAGTAAAGAGTGCTTAGCCCATTGGAATGGTGTCAGAGGTTTCAGGCGAAGTACCTCAGCAGCGGAGAGGTTAAGGTGAAGTATGAAGGATTTTGTGTAATTGATCTTGAACCCAGCTACTTGCTCAAAGCTTCGTAGTTCTCTTTGCACCACCTGCAGCGATTGCGCCGGATCTACAAGCGAGAGGAGGATGTCATTGGCAAATAAGGAGGCTTTGTGTTCAGTCCTGCCAAAAGGAATGCCCCGAATCTCATTGTTGGCTCGAAACCTAAATGCCAGGGGCTCGATACTGAGGGCAAACAAAAGGGGTGAGAAGGGGCACTCCTGATGGGTGCCTCTGCTCGGAGCAAAGGGGGAGGAGGAACAGCCATTAACCATCACGCGGAAGGTGGGAAGATGATAATTGGCCTTCACCATGTTAATGAAAGTGTCCCCAAACCCGAATTTCCGCATGTTTAAAAAAAGGAAGGCCCAGTCCACCCGATCGAAGGCCTTTTCCGTGTCGAGGCACACTAACACGATCAGATGGACTGTACGCCTGATGTTATCATGTGTTTGCCTGCCTTTTATAAAGCTCGATTGGTCGGGATGGATTAGCGTCGGTATCAAAGATTCTAAGCGCGCAGCTAAAATCACGGAATCAAGCTTAGCGTCCAGATTGAGAAGTCCGATGGGTCTATAGGAGCCGCAGAGTTGCGGATCCTTACCAGGCTTGGGGATCACTGTAATCACAGCTTCCGCCATCGATCTAGAGACCTGCTCATCGGAGGTAATGGCCTGAAATATATCCTTAAGGTGTGGAATGAGCTCCGTCAAAAAACATTTGTAAAATGAGCCGTAAGGCCAGCAGGACCCGGGGCTTCATGCAGTTTGAGTCTTGAGATAGCCACCCCAACCGCCTCCTGTGTGATGGGGGAATCCAACTCTGCAGCAGACACCCTCGATATCTGCGGAAGAGCAAGGTTATCTAAAAATTGGTGTTGCCGCGCCGTGTCCGAAGTGCTGCTCTGATAAAGCTCGCTATAGAACTCCCCAAATATGTTTGCTTTAGCGGTGTCAGAATGTGTGAGGTGTCCCTGACGGTCCAAAATCCCCCCAATGAAGACCCTTTCCCTTTGTACCCGAAGCTGGCGTGCTAAGTGCGAGCCCACCTTATTGCCCTGTGTGAAAGCTGACTGACACATTTTTGACAGGGTGAACTCCGCTCGATTTGAGTATATAGATCTCAATTTGCCCCTGAGAGTAGTAAGTTGTCTCTGGAGGACAGAGGATGGGTTGGCTTCATGATCTTGCTCCGCGACCTCCAATTCCTTCTCCAGGGCCTCCCTAAATTTCCCTCGTCCTCTGTTTGTTTAAGTTGGAATTAAGCTGGATACACTTCCCTCGAATCACGGCTTTAAAAGCATCCTAGGTGTTCTGGGGGGGTTGTGTCCTGCGGGTCATTATGTATAAAAAAGTCAGCAATGGCCGCTCGTAGATCCTCTCTGGCCTCCGGATCTCTGGTCAGTGCTAGCGGGAAAAACCACCGAGGTGTTCTTGGAGAGGTCCCAGTCCAGAGGAGGCCCAAAGTAATCAAGCTATGGTCAGACACTGATATTGGGAAAATCTGAGCAGCCTGAACAGCCCCCAACAAGGATTGACTTACAAAAATAAAATAAATTCTGGCATACGTCCTATGGACATGGGAAACATGTGTATAGTCTTTGGTAGTGGGATGCAGGGTACGCCAGGCATCAAGTAACCCAAAGTCAGTGATTTTCTGTTGTGCCCTACTTGAGAAAGTACCAGTAGCAGACCTACTGGAGCTAGAGCTATCCAGAGACCCCTGCCATGTGAGATTAAAATCCCGAAAGAGCACAATAGGACCTTCGGCAAAACCCCCTATTTGGTCAAGTGCATGAGAAAGGAAGGCAGGTTGCCCCGAATTTGGCACGTATAATGAGACAAAAGTGCAAAGCTTGCCCCTCAAGTGGCCCTTGACTAACAACAATCTCCCCCCAATCAGATTTGAGAGACTCGAGTTAGAAGTTCGCTGAGACATGGAAAAGCAGAGCCACCCCATTGTGTTTTGTGGCGGCAGATGAGGTGAAAATCATCGGGTAGCTCCTGTGACGCAACCTAGAAGCCTCAGCCCTCTTATGATGTGTCTCTTGTAATGCTACCACTTCAAATTTGTGATCATTAAAATACTTCCAAATTTGTAGGTGTTTCTGTGGGGAGTTCAATCCTTTAACATTCCAAGAAGGATTGTTAACCATCAAAAAAAGAGTACCCCCTCCACTCTCCCCGAACTGCTGCAGAGGCCCCCACCCCTCCGAACAAACCCCTTTGCACTGAGTACATGGCCAAGTCCATGACCCCAGCCCTCCGCCGCCCCATGCACCACTAGAAGGTAGTAAGTCTGTCTCACAAAAAAAGAGAAAACAAGATGCAAACCCCCCCCCAACAGTCACCACCGAATTCCCCCCTCCCAACCCCCCCAAAAACTCACAGCTGTTGGACCCGAAGACCCCCGGCCTAGACCCCCCTAACTCAAAGGGAGGAATAATGGGTGCCATGGACAAGGCCCGCACCCCTCGATCGAAATGCTAAGAAAACTAGGGAACAGTAGAATGGTAATCTGTCAATAAAAGAAAAACCTTAGTGTGCTCAGGATGTCAGTACGGAGAGCAGCAGCTCTCCAGTGGTCTTGCCCGTCGCCGGGCCCAGGCATGGCGCTGCCATCATCCATTGTGCCGTGAAAAAACCTCTGAGCCGCAAGTTGAGCAGACTGGAGAATAGAAGTCCCCCCCGAGGAAGAATTTGAATTGAAAACATTTGTAGAGCGCAACATACACCCTGCGGTTTCTTGGCGCTGTGTAGACAAGGTTAAGCAAAACGGAGCCGTGGATGGCTGGCCCAAGAAATAACATGAGGCACAATTTACAGAGGAAAGGCTTGTTTAAACAAAAAAGTTTTAAGGTCTTTGCGGAAAGAGGAATAATGGGAGGCAAATCGTAAATGGTCAGGGAGGGAGTTCCAGAAGGTAGGAGCCAGAGTTGAAAAATTGGCTCCTCCCCACTTTTTTCGTTTGTAGCGCGGAATTTGGAGGAGAGATTTGGACGATGATCGAAGCTCTCTGGCAGGAGCATATTCATTAATCAAGGAGGAAATAAAAGCGGGAGCAGAACCCTGGCGAGCCTGAAAAATCATACAACCCGTTTTAAAAAGGGAACGTTCCTTGATAGGAAGCCAATGAAGCTCCTTAAGGAGGGGTGTAGAGTGATGAAAGCACGAAAGACCATACACCAATCGTGCCGCTTGGTTCTGAACCATCTGGAGCTTCCGCAGGCTGTACGCAGGGATGCCGTTGTAGAGGGCGTTGGCGTAATCCAGCCGCGAAATCACCAGAGCGGACATGATCAGTTTGAGTGCCAGAGGGGAAAAGAAACGAGAAACAGTGCGAATAGTGCGAAGAGTGAGGAAACAGGAGGAGACGACGGAGCTGATTTGTGAGTGTAAAGTGAGTTGGTTATTCACTTTAACACCCAGGGTTTTGACTGTGGAGGAAGGAGTGGGGGAAGGACCAAAAGAAGTGGGCCAAAAAAGAGAGTTCCAGGGACTGGAAGAACCACCTGTGAGAACCAACTCGGTTTTGTCCGGGTTCAATTTGAGGTAGTTGTGGTTCATCCAGTCCCTGATGAAAATCATAATAGACTGGAAATTAGAAATAGAGTGGGGAGAAGAGGAGAGACTGAAAATGAGCTGGAGGTCATCCGCATAGTTATATACGGTGACCTCCAGCTGCTGGAGCGCAAAGATTAAAGGAAAGATGTATAGGTTAAAGAGTAAAGGAGAAAGTGAGGAACCCTGGGGAACACCACAAGTGACGTGGAGTGGGGTAGTCGTGAAGTCCCCCAACCGAACCGCCTGGGTGCGGTCCCTCAGGAAGGACGATAGCCAGACCAGGGCTGAGCCCTCGATTCCCGCCGCTCTGACACGTGAAAGCAAGATGGTATGGTCCACCATGTCAAAAGCAGCGGAGAGGTCGATGAGCACCAGCGCCTGATGTTTATTTTGGTCCATGCCATCCCTGAGGTTGTCCAGGACCGACACCACGACGGATTCGGTAGAGTGCCTAGGGCGGAAGCCGGCCTGAGGAGACGCCAAGCCTCCATTCACCTCTACATGGGCGCTGAGTACCGAGGTGACATGGCGCTCAAGCACCTTCCCCAAATAGGGCAGTAGGGAAATGGGGCGATAGTTGGCTGGGGTGGACGGGTCAGCGCCGGGCTTCTTCAGAATGGGCACTATTGTGGCTGATTTGAGTGCGGGGATCACGACTCCCTGAGTAAGAGAGCTATTGAGGAAAGTGATTGGGGGCTGGGGGCAGGCAGAATAAATCTGTTGTAAAATTCGTGCCGGACAGATGTCTGCCGGAGAGCCAGATTTGACTTTAGGCAGCATCTCTAAAAATACTTCTTTGGTGAAAGGAGGAATTGAGGTGAGACGGGACTGGACAGTAGGGGGAAGAGGGTCAACAAAAATAGAAGAGGGGGGAGGGATATTTGCCTTGATAATTGCAATCTTATCCAGAAAATAAGAATTTAATTGGTCACACAGGGCCTGAGTAGGAGGGGATTGGGGTGAAGCCCTGTCCGAGTAGGCTAGATCGTTGACTATAGTGAAAATCTCCCTAGGTTTATTTTCAGCTGAATGAATTTTTGTGGAAACATACATAGTTTTGGTGGCTAAAATGGCTTTTTTGTACTCTGTTAGCAATGAAGAATATTGTTTTTTCAATAAAGGACAGTAATTTCTTCTCCACTGCCTCTCAGCTTGCCGTACGGCCAATTTTTGTTCCTTTAGGTCGACACTGAACCACCTATTGGAGTCCTTGAGTCGTCGAGTTGAAATACGGCGTAATGGGGCGACCGAGTCGCAGCTTACAGCAAGCCAGATGTTAATAGCGGTGGCTTGTAAATTGGAAGATAGACCTGAGAGATTAGGAGAGGAATTCAAAAGCAGGGAGGTCGGTGTAGGAAAATCAACCCGATTCCAATTCCGCGCACAGGTGTTTTTGGCGTGCGGAGCCTTAGTGGCGGGGTTGAGAAGGAGAGAAAAGGAAATAAGGGCATGGTCAGACCAAGGGCAGGGAGATACAGACACGGGGGAAACAGAGAGGTTAAGGGACCAAACCTGGTCTAATGTATGACCATGAGAATGTGTGGGGACAAATATGTGAGGGACAAAATTCAAAGACTGGAGGGATTCAGTGAATTGTTTAGAAGGGGTACACTCTGAAGGGTCCGAAGGCCAGTAATTAAAATCGCCTAACACCAGGACAGAGGCGTAGTTGACCACCAGGGTGGCCAATAGGTCTTGAAATGCTGGCAGAAACAGAGGCGAAGGCTGGGGTGGACGATACATTAGAAGACAGGTAATCGGAGGAGTAAAAGAGAAAGAGCGGACTACAAGGTATTCAGTGGAAGAGATGGGGGGAGGGCAAAAATTGAAAATTTTAGTCCGAGCGGGCAATTAAGACTACGCCGCCACCAGTCCTGCCCGCTGGGCGGTCGGCGCGTAGAGCAACATAGGAAGGGGGGAGAGCTGCCAAGAGAGCAGGTAAGGAAGAGTCACAGAACCAGGAACGAGGAAGAGAGGAGACCAGGCATCCCCAAGGACAAGTGTCAGAAACCGGGAGACCTCCTGAGACTTCGGTGAGAACAACTCAGCAGGAGCTCCAGTGGCCAAGACAGTCCCAGAGACAGAAAGAAAAACGCCAACGTCATGATGAGCAAGACCAGCATCTCCAGACATTTCCGGGGCCCCTTCGGATGACCCAACAAGCCAAGAAGCCGTCTACAACAGAAACCGAGTGGAAGGCTCATCGATCACACAGGAAACCTCTCTGAGACCAGGAACAGATGGAGAAACTTCAACGATTTCTTGTGTCTGTGTGCAAAGGGTTCGAGCCATCCCACGATGATAACGCTGCTGCCTTCGATCCCTTGTCAGAGGACTCCTCAGGAAGCAGAAGACCCAGAACCCGCAGCCCCTCTGCTAGGCAGGAGATGTGGTGAGTTTTGTTGCCGTGTTCAAAGATGAGACCAAAGGGGAAGGACCACCTGTAGCGACTCTTATCCTCTTACAGTTTCGTAGTAATAGAACGCAACGCCTGCCGGCGGGCCAAGGTCGCAGATGCCAGGTCCTGTCAGAAAGAACACCTATGGCCCTGGAAGGACACATCCTTCACTTTCCTGGCAGCCAAGAGGATAGCATCTTTCACCTTGAAAGAATGTAGCTTGACTAGTACATCTTAAGGGCGTTAGTGACTCCCCGCCTTAAGTGTACCCACACAATGAATTCTGTCTATTTTGATTTTTAACTAATGAGGAGTGAGAATCTCAGTAAATAGAACAGATACAAAGGCTTCCAGGTCCGGTCCCTCCGCCCCCTACTCCAGATTCCGGATCCATATATTTTCCCTCCGGGTCCTGTTCTCCAAATCCTCTGCCTTGAGTAAAGCTTGCTGGAGCTGAGCGTGAAGGATCTGTTGTTGATCCTGCATTGTGGCCTGGGTCGCCGCCATACTCTGTGTTTGCTCCTCCACCTCGAGGGTTGGGGATCCCACTGCGTCCACATCCTGCCGCAGAGTAGTGAGCTTTTCCATGAGATCGGCCTTCAATTGGTCCACAGAGATTCGCAAGTCCTGCTTGAATTCTCGACAGAGCTCCACTCGGAGGGTAGCCACCAGGTCTTCACGAGTAAGCGACATTTCAGGTGAATGCGAAACCTAAACGCCAGGGGCTCGATAATGAGGGCAAACAAAAGGGGTGAGAGGGGGCACCCCTGATGGGTGCCTCTGCTCTGAGCAAAGGGGGAGGAGGAACAGCCATTAACCATCATGCGGGAGGTGGGAAGATGATAATTGGCCTTCACCATGTTAATGAAAGTGTCCCCAAACCCGAATTTCCGCATGGTTATAAAAAGGAAGGCCCACTCCACCCGATCGAAGGCCTTTTCCGCGTCGAGACCCACTATCACTGCGGGGATCCGAAACCTCGTAACCTGCTCGATCAGATGGACTGTACGCCTGATGTTATCATGTGTTTGCCTGCCTTTTATAAAGCCCAATTGGTCGGGATGGATTAGCGTCGGTATCAAAGATTCTAAGCGCGCAGCTAAAATCGCGGAATCAAGCTTAGCGTCCAGATTGAGAAGTCTGATGGGTCTATAGGAGCCGCAGAGTTGCGGATCCTTACCAGGCTTGGGGATCACTGTAATCACAGCTTCCGCTATCGATGTAGAGACCTGCTCATCGGAGGTAATGGCCTGAAATAGATCCTTAAGGTGGGGAATGATTTCCGTCAAAAAACATTTGTAAAAATGAGCAGTAAGGCCTCAGGACCCGGGGCTTCATGCAGTTTGAGTCTTGAGATAGCCACCCCAACCTCCTCCTGTGTGATGGGGGAATCCAACTCTGCAGCGGACACCCTCGATATCTGCGGAAGAGCAAGGTTATCTAAAAATTGGTGTTGCCGCGCCGTGTCCGAAGTGCTGCCCTGATAAAGCTCGCTATAGAACTCCCCAAATATGTTTGCTTTAGCGGTGTCAGAATGTGTGAGGTGTCTCTGACGGTCCAAAATCCCCCCAATGAAGTCCCTTTCCCTTTGTACCCGAAGCTGGCGTGCTAAGGGCGAGCCCACCTTATAGCCCTATGTGAAAGCTGACTGACGAATTTTTAACAGGGTGAACTCCGCTCAATTTGAGTATATAGATCTCAATTTGCCCCTGAGAGCAGTAAGTTGTCTCTGGAGGACACAGGATGGGTTGGCTTCATGAGCTTGCTCCGCGACCTCCATTTCCTTCTCCAGGGCCTCCCTAAATTTCCCGCGTCGTCTGTTTGTTTAAGTTGGAATTAAGCTGGATACACTTCCCTCGAACCACGGCTTTAAAAGCATCCTAGGTGTTATGGGGGGGTTGTGTCCTGCGGGTCATTATGTATAAAAAAGTCAGCAATGGCCGCTCGTAGATCCTCTCTGGCCTCCGGATCTCTGGTCAGTGCTAGCGGGAAAAACCACCGAGGTGTTCTTGGAGAGGTCCCAGTCCAGAGGAGGCCCAAAGTAATCAAGCTATGGTCAGACACTGATATTGGGAAAATCTGAGCAGCCTGAACAGCCCCCAACAAGGATTGACTTACAAAAATAAAATCAATTCTGGCATACGTCCTATGGACATGGGAAAAATGTGTATAGTCTTTGGTAGTGGGATGCAGGGTACGCCAGGCATCAAGTAACCCAAAGTCAGTGATTTTCTGTTGTGCCCTACTTGAGAAAGTACTAGTAGCAGACCTACTGGAGCTAGAGCTATCCAGAGACCCCTGCCATGTGAGATTAAAATCCCGAAAGAGCACAATAGGACCTTCGGCAAAACCCCCTATTTGGTCAAGTGCATGAGAAAGGAAGGCAGGTTGCCCCGAATTTGGCACGTATAATGAGACAAAAGTGCAAAGCTTGCCCCTCAAGTGGCCCTTGACTAACAACAATCTCCCCCCCAATCAGATTTGAGAGACTCGAGTTAGAAGTTCGCTGAGACATGGAAAAGCAGAGCCACCGCATTGTGTTTTGTGGCGGCAGATGAGTTGAAAACCATCGGGTAGCTCCCGTGACGCAACCTAGAAGCCTCAGCCCTCTTATGATGTGTCTCTTGTAATGCTACCACTTCAAATTTGTGATCATTCAAATACTTCCAAATTTTTAGGTGTTTCTGTGGGGAGTTCAATCCTTTAACATTCCAAGAAGGATTGTTAACCATCAAAAAAAGAGTACCCCCTCCCCTCTCCCCGAACTGCTGCAGAGGACCCCACCCCTCCGAACAAACCCCTTTGCACTGAGTACATGGCCAAGTCCATCATCCCAGCCCTCCGCCACCCCATGCACCACTAGAAGGTAGTAAGTCTGTCTCACAAAAAAAGAGAAAACAAGATGCAAAAAAACACCCCAACAGTCACCACCGAATTCCCCCCTCCCAACCCCCCCAAAAAATCACAGCTGTTGGACCCGAAGACCCCCGGCCTAGACCCCCTAACTCAAAGGGAGGAATAATGGGTGCCATGGACAAAGCCCGCACCCTCCGATCGAAATGCTAAGAAAACTAGGGAACAGTAGAATGGTAATCCGTCAATAAAAGAAAAACCTTAGTGTGCTCAGGATGTCAGTACGGAGAGCAGCAGCTCTCCAGTGGTCTTGCCCGTCGCCGGGCCCAGGCATGGCGCTGCCATCATCCATTGTGCCGTGAAAAAACCTCTGAGCCGCAAGTTGAGCAGACTGGAGAATAGAAGTCCCCCCCGAGGAAGAGAGGAGACCAGGCATCCCCAAGGACAAGTGTCAGAAACCGGGAGACCTCCTGAGACTTCGGTGAGAACAACTCAGCAGGATCTCCAGTGGCCAAGACAGTCCCAGAGACAGAAAGAAAAATGCCAACGTCATGATGAGCAAGACCAGCATCTCCAGACATTTCCGGGGCCCCTTCGGATGACCCAACAAGCCAAGAAGCCGTCTACAACAGAAACCGAGTGGAAGGCTCATCGATCACACAGCAGACCTCTCTGAGACCAGGAACAGATGGAGAAACTTCAACGATTTCTTGTGTCTGTGTGCAAAGGGTTAGAGCCATCCCACGATGATACCGCTGCCGCCTTTGATCCCTTGTAGGAGGACTCCTCAGGAAGCAGAAGACCCAGAACCCGCAGCCCCTCTGCTAGGCAGGAGATGTGGTGAGTTTTGTTGCCGTGTTCAAAGATGAGACCAAAGGGGAAGGACCACCTGTAGCGACTCTTATCCTCTTACAGTTTCGTAGTAATAGAACGCAACGTCTGCCGGCGAGCCAAGGTCGCAGATGCCAGGTCCTGTCAGAGAAAACACCTATGGCCCTGGAAGGACACATCCTTCACTTTCCTGGCGGCCAAGAGGATAGCATCTTTCACCTTGAAAGAATGTAGCTTGTCTAGGACATCTCAAGGGCGTTAGTGACTCCCCGCCTTAAGTGCACCCACACAATGAATTCTGTCTATTTTGATTTTTAACTAATGAGGAGTGAGAATCTCAGTGAATAGAACAGATACAAAGGCTTCCAGGTCCGGTCCCTCCGCCCCCTACTCCAGATTCCGGATCCGTATATTTTCCCTCCGGGTCCTGTTCTCCAAATCCTCTGCCTTGAGTAAAGCTTGCTGGAGCTGAGCGTGAAGGATCTGTTGTTGATCCTGCATTGTGGCCTGGGTCGCCGCCATACTCTGTGTTTGCTCCTCCACCTCGAGGGTTCGGGATCCCACTGTGTCCACATCCTGCCGCAGAGTAGTGAGATTTTCCATGAGATCGGCCTTCAATTGGTCCACAGAGATTCGCAAGTCCTGCTTGAATTCTCGACAGAGCTCCACTCGGAGGGTAGCCACCAGGTCTTCACGAGTAAGCGACATTTCAGGTGAATGCGAAACATAAACGCCAGGGGCTCGATACTGAGGGCAAACAAAAGGGGTGAGAGGGGGCACCCCTGATGGGTGCCTCTGCTCTGAGCAAAGGGGGAGGAGGAACAGCCATTAACCATCATGCGGGAGGTGGGAAGATGATAATTGGCCTTCACCATGTTAATGAAAGTGTCCCCAAACCCGAATTTCCGCATGGTTATAAAAAGGAAGGCCCACTCCACCCGATCGAATGCCTTTTCCGCGTCGAGGCCCACTAACACTGCGGGAATCCGAAACCTCGTAACCTGCTCGATCAGATGGACTGTACGCCTGATGTTATCATGTGTTTGCCTGCCTTTTATAAAACCCGATTGGTCGGGATGGATTAGCGTTGGTATCAAAGATTCTAAGCGCGCAGCTAAAATCGCGGAATCAAGCTTAGCGTCCAGATTGAGAAGTCTGATGGGTCTATAGGAGCTGCAGAGTTGCGGATCCTTACCAGGCTTGGGGATCACTGTAATCACAGCTTCCGCTATCGATCTAGAGACCTGCTCATCGGAGGTAATGGCCTGAAATAGATCCTTAAGGTGGGGAATGATTTCCGTCAAAAAACATTTGTAAAAATGAGCCGTAAGGCCTCAGGACCCGGGGCTTCATGCAGTTTGAGTCTTGAGATAGCCACCCCAACCTCCTCCTGTGTGATGGGGGAATCCAACTCTGCAGCGGACACCCTCGATATCTGCGGAAGAGCAAGGTTATCTAAAAATTGGTGTTGCCGCGCCGTGTCCGAAGTGCTGCCCTGATAAAGCTCGCTATAGAACTCCCCAAATATGTTTGCTTTAGCGGTGTCAGAATGTGTGAGGTGTCCCTGACGGTCCAAAATCCCCCCAATGAAGTCCCTTTCCCTTTGTACCCGAAGCTGGCGTGCTAAGTGCGAGCCCACCTTATAGCCCTATGTGAAAGCTGACTGACAAATTTTTAACAGCGTGAACTACACTCAATTTGAGTATATAGATCTCAATTTGCCCCTGAGAGCAGTAAGTTGTCTCTGGAGGACACAGGATGGTTTGGCTTCATGAGCTTGCTCCGCGACCTCCAATTCCTTCTCCAGGGCCTCCCTCCATTTCCCTCGTCCTCTGTTTGTTTAAGTTGGAATTAAGTTGGATACACTTCCCTTGAATCAGTGTTTAAAAGCATCCCAGTTGTTCTGGGGTTTGTGTCCTGCGGGTCATTATGTATAAAAAAGTAAGCAATGGCCGCTCGTGGATCCTCTCTGGCCTCCGGATCTCTGGTCAGTGCTAGCGGGAAAATCCACTGAGGTGTTCTTGGAGAGGTCCCAGTCCAGAGGAGGCCCAGATTAATCAAGCTATGGTCAGACACTGATATTGGGAAAATCGGAGCAGCCTGAAGAGCTCCGAACAAGGATTGACTTACAAAAATAAAATCAATTCTGGCATACATCCTAAGGACATGGGAAAAATGTGTATAGTCTTTGGTAGTGGGATGCAAGGTACGCCAGGCATCAAGTAACACAAAGTCAGTGATTTTCTGTTGTGCCCTACTAGAGAAAGTACTAGTAGCTGACCTACTGGAGCTAGAGCTATCCGGAGACCCCTGCTATGTGAGATTAAAATCCTGAAAGAGCACAATAGGACCTTCGGCAAAACCCCCTATTTGGTCAAGTGCATGAGAAAGGAAGACAGGTTGCCCCGAATTTGGCACGTATAATGAGACAAAAGTGCAAAGCTTGCGCCTCAAGCGGCCCTTGACTAACAACAATCTTCCCTCCCTATCAGATTTGAGAGACTCGAGTTAGAAGTTCGTTGAGACATGGAAAAGCAGAGCCACCCCATTGTGTTTTGTGGCGGCAGATGAGGTGAAAATCACCGGGTAGCTCCTGTGACGCAGCCTAGAAACCTCAGCCCTCTTAAGATGTGTCTCTTGCAATGCTACCACTACAAATTTGTGATCATTCAAATACTTCCAAAATTTTAGGCGTTTCTGTGGGGAGTTCAATCCTTTAAGATTCCAAGAAGGATTGTTAACCATCAAAAAAAGAGTACCCCCTCCCCTCTCCCCGAACTGCTGCAGAGGCCCCCACCCCTCTGAACAAACCCCACGTACCACTAGAAGGTAGTAAGTCTGTCTCACAAAAAAAGAGAAAACAAGATGCAAAAACACCACCCCAACAGTCACCACCGAATTCCCCCCTCCCAAACCCCCCAAAAACTCACAGCTGTTGGACCCGAAGACCCCCGGCCTAGACCCCCCTAACTCAAAGGGAGAAATAATGGGTGCCATGGACAAGGCCCGCACCCCCGATCGAAATGCTAAGAAAACTAGGGAACAGTAGAATGGTAATCAGTTAATAAAAGAAAAACCTTAGTGTGCTCAGGATGTCAGTACGGAGAGCAGCAGCTCTCCAGTGGTCTTGCCCGTCGCCGGGCCCAGGCATTGCACTGCCATCATCCATTGTGCCGTGAAAAAACCTCTGAGCCGCAAGTTGAGCAGACTGGAGAATCGAAGTCCCCCCCCCCCGAGGAACAGAGGAGACCAGGCATCCCCAAGGACAAGTGTCAGAAACCAGGAGACCTCCTGAGACTTCGGTGAGAACAACTCAGCTTAAGCTCCAGTGGCCAAGGCAGTCCCAGAGACAGAAAGAAAAACGCCAAAGTCATGATGAGCAAGACCAGGATCTCCTGACATTTCCGGCCCAACAAGCCAAGAAGCCGTCTACAACAGAAACCGAGTGGAAGGCTCATCGAACACACAGCAGACCTCTCTGAGACCAGGAACAGATGGAGAAACTTCAACGATTTCTTGTGTCTGTGTGCAAAGGGTTAGAGCCATCCCACGATGATACCGCTGCCGCCTTCGATCCCTTGTCGGAGGACTCCTCAGGAAGCAGAAGACCCAGAACCCGCAGCCCCTCTACTAGGCAGGAGATGTGGTGAGTTTTGTTGCCGTGTTCAAAGATGAGACCAAAGGGAAAGGACCACCTGTAGCGACTCTTATCCTCTTACAGTTCGTAGTAGTAGGACGCAACGCCTGCCGGCGGGCCAAGGTTGCAGATGCCAGGTCCTGTCAGAGAGAACACCCATGGCCCTGGAAGGACACATCCTTCAGTTTCCTGGCGGCCAGGAGGATAGCATCTTTCACCTTGAAGGAATGTAGCTTGACTAGGACATCTCGAGGGCGCTTGTGACTCCCCGCCTTAAGTGCACCCACACAATGAATTCTGTCTTTTTTGATTTTTAACTAATGAGGAGTGAGAATCTCAGTGAACAGAACAGATACAAAGGCTTCCAGTTTCAGTCCCTCCGCCCCTACTCAAGATTCCGAATCCGTATATTTTCCCTCCGGGTCCTGTTCTCCAAATCCTCTGCCTTGAGTAAAGCTTGCTGGAGCTGAGCGTGAAGGATCTGTTGTTGATCCTGCATTGTGGCCTGGGTCGCCGCCATACTCTGTGTTTGCCCCTCCACCTCGAGGGTTCGGGATCCCACTTTGTCCACATCCTGCCGCAGAGTAGTGAGATTTTCCATGAGATTGGCCTTCAATTGGTCCACAGAGATTCGCAAGTCCTGCTTGAATTCTCGACAGAGCTCCACTTTAAAGTCTCGGAGGGTAGCCACCAGGTCTTCATGAGTAAGCGACATTTCAGGTGAATGCGTGGCGTCCTACAGGGAATTTGACTTCTCAGAGGCCTTAAAGTATTGAGATACTTTGTTGGAATGCTTCTTAGGAGGCATAGGGCCCCTCCTCCAACCTGCGTGGCGCCCGGTGAGTGTCCAATCCTATTAAAGTACCAGGCGTTTCTCAGCCCGTCCCGCGTGGGGTGCTCTCAATGGCCCAGGAATAGAACGCCTCCCCAGATGCCCCCAAAGCAAGTACCATGCGGGGGACTCCCACAAAGAAGACGAGCCTCACTGTAACCTCCTCTAACTTGGCTCTTCACCATGCTATTGCAGGTGCAGCTTCATTTATGCTATGCTCCCCATACTGCCGTCGCCACCATCAGGACCACAATTGCCACCATCTTGAAGTCAGGCATGGGGGAGACATCCCTAGTGCGCGGGGAGAGGCACCATACTGAGCCGCCCGCGAAAGAAGAGGGGAGCGCTGGCCCACAACCACACCAGCCCAAGGGCCCATGAAACGCCCCCCGCTGCTGTCTCGCCCTGCCAGAGCCGCTGTATCCCGTCACGGCATACACGGCACCATTACCGGATCGGGACCTGCCGAAGCGCTGTTCTATGTCGACGGCGCTCAACCATGCACCAGCGGCCAATCCATCATGGTCTATCACAGCAGTACAGAAGGTGCTGACCCTATTTGCTTCTCCACTTTGTTCCTTCCAAAGGTTCTCCACCTACCGGAAGGTACCATGTTGAATATACTATGCGCTGACAGACTCGGCCAAGCTTCTTCTAATTCTCCATCCACACAACATCCACGCGGAATCATCCTTTACTTTCTTGAATATACTGACTTGTTGAAGGTTTTGTCTGCTGCTGAAGCCATTCAGCGAGTTACTTGGTCTGGCTCTACATTGCTCTTCGCACAGGATTATTCCAGGGCTACTGCAGCCAGGTGTAAGGCTTTCCTCAACATGAGGCCTGATCTTCGCTCCATGGGGGTCAGATACGGACTGTACCACCCTTGTTTATTTAAAGTCACCTACAATAATAAAACTACATCATACAAAGATCCTGTGCGCTTGCAAAGTTTCATTAACTCTCATGCTACGATTCATATGGATTCCTCAGGATCTTCTTCTACTCACATTACTTGACTTCCTCAACATCCTTATATGGCAGGTCTCACTCCTTGTGATTGATAGTTCACTGTTGTTATTCTTATGTTTGCACTATTGGCTGTTTGTCTTAATGCCAGTTTACATATTGATGTTTACATTAATTATTTGCTAGCTTTTCTCATGCATTTATCATTTAATTCATGTTCATTTAAACAACATGTTGGTAATTGTGTTATTCTTCGTCCCTTACAGTTGAGTTACGGTGTGGCGTGATGTCTCCCCGGTCCAGGTTAGTCCTTCCTTGACGGTTCGTCTACTCCATGTGGTTCGACCCACCCTCACCTTCATGTTCCGTCTTTGTAGGTATGTTATTTGTATTGTCTTATGTTTTGTGTTTGGTTTCATCTCTTCTACTCTTGTTCTCAAGGTGTCTTTCATACTCTTAGTTCTTTTCTCATTACTGAATTGTCTCTTTCATTTCACATTCGCATTACTTTTTTCTTTCTACATCTTTTTATTTGCTTATCTATTGCCTAGAGTTCCCACCACTATGAACTTATCTCTCTTTCTTTCCTTTCTCATATCTCTTATAATACTAACCGATGTATTAACAGTGAATTGGACTTCGATGTTTTAAGTTTGGATCTTTCCATTTCTGATTCTTTTACCTCTTTCTCTCTCTGCTTAACTACTCTTTACATTTCTCAGTGCCCTAAATTCATTTCACTTTCAATTTATTTTCCTTTATATAACTCTTTTAACACTATACAATGTTTTTGTAATGTATTGGACCTATGCATTACAAGCCTGGATCATTCTTTTGTTGTGTTCTTCATCCTAATGAATTGATTCCCTATTTTTCACAGTTTTTATCATTTTATTTTAGTACCTCATGTTCATTAAGTTAGTTTCATGGACCATTAGGGGTTCTAAATTCTCCTATCAAGAGACAAAGAGTTTGGCTAAATTAAATGCTGATGTTGTTTTCTTGCAGGACACCCACCTTATAGATATTGAATCTTGAAAAGGGGTTGGGTGGGTGACGCTTACTTTTCTCCAGGTGATGGCAAACGCAATGGGTTGTGATATTATGCCGTAAATCCTTACCAGTTACATTGCTCTCACAGGAATCAGATGGTGAAGGGAGATGGCTCATTGTTTAACTATCACTAAAAGGTATTCCGGTTTCTCTTCTTAATGTTTATGCACCTACAGGTGGAGATGATTCCTTTGGTCTGATTTGGCAAAGCATATTTCTCAAAGTATTGAAGATAATTTTATTTTGGCTGGAGACTGTAACCAGGTTTTCAACCCCTTTTTAAATCTATGTTCAAAAGTATCCTTTGTACCAAAAAAATCACATAAATCTTTTACTCACACTATTCATCACCACAAATTGCTTGACGCTTGGCGCCTTTGTAAGCCAACTACTAGAGAGTACTCCTTCTATTCCCCAACCCACCATACCCAATCAAGAGTTGACTATGTTTTTGTAGCTCACATTATCTCACAATCCCTTACTCATGCAGAGTTTGGCCCTGTTCTCTTATCGGATCATGCACCGGTTTCCATTGGCTTTGATATACTTCCCAGGAATAACGCTCCTAGAAGTAGGCGTTTTAATAATGCACTCCTTTTAGATCCCAAATTCACGACAGCTTTTACTTTATTCTCTAAGGAATACTTTGAAAGGAACAACACAGATTCCTTATCTCCCGCAATCATTTGGGATGCCTTTAAGTCATCAGCAAGAGATTTTATTTTACATTTTGTGGCAAAGAAACGAACAATTCCGCGTAAAATTACTAAAGATCTTCTTCAAGACATTAAGGGAGTCATTAGGATGACGGGCGGACTTTGTCCACCCATCATCATTCCGGTGAAAGGGACCTCCCGCCATAAGGGCGGGGGTCCCGTGGCTAGCATTAGGATGCACCCGCCACAGTAGCGGGCGCATCCTGCATTCCTGCCATTGTGGGGGGCGGTGCACTCAGCACCACCCACCACAATGGAAGGAAGGCATTCTGTGCACTTCCATGCACAGCATGGCAGGAACCGCACGCTGCCTGCCATGCTGTGCATGGAACTGCTGGGGGTACCATAGGTACCCCCCATGTGCACCCCCCACCGCCCTGGAGTCCATGGGTTCCCTCATCGGGGCCCAAAGCAGACTCCGCATTCCTTTCCGCGACGGCACTGCCACCATGGAAAGGCATCTGAAAAAAGCCCATTGTAATATGGCTGGCAGTGGTTGATAGACACCGCCACCATATAAACCCTTTTCCGCCCCGGTCGCCTTGACCGTCCAGCCATACTAATATGGCGGGAGGACCTTACGGCTAGGATGGCGGGTGGATAGCCCGCGCCAGGCCAGCGGTGGCTATCGCCGGCCTGGCGCAGGCGATCCGCCCGCCATCTCTGAGGACTGTTTACAGAATCTCATTAACGCAAAGTTTAAGCTTAACAAACAATCAACGGAAGATGATTCACTTTATTTACTCAAATCTAGTGCAAAATTTTACGGAGGCAAAAATAAGGCAGGACAAATTTTAGCCAATTATTTAAAAATTCGCCAAAACAGACTAAATATCGAAACTGTCTTTGATGAACAATCAGTCTTAAAAATTAAGGATGCTGAAATTTTACATGAATTCTCTCTCTTTTACAAATCTCTATACTCATCTGAAACCCAACCTACAGATCATTTATTGTCGCAATTTTTTTCTTGCATCCAAAAGCCTCAACAAATCCCTTTGGATCTCTCCCCCGTAGAGACGGACATGCATGAACTTTTAAAAGCTCTTCAGATTCTTAAAAAAGATAATGCTCCTGGTCCGGACGGCTTCACTGCTGAATTTTATACACATTTGTCTTCACTTTTAATACCCAAATTATATTCACTTCTAAATTTAATTTGCACCTCAAAAACCTCTTCTGGATTATTTTCCGAAGCTCATATTTGTCTTATCCCTAAAGAAGGTAGAGACTATAAATATTGTAGAAACTATAGACTTGTTTTGCTGGTCAATTTTGACTATAAAATTGTTTCCAAAGCCTTAGCTATATGTCTTGATTCCTACCTCCCAAAGCTACTAGGTAAGGAACAATCTGGCTTTGTCAAAGGACTAGTTATAACAGACAACACACAACTCTTTTTCGATATCTTATCCAAATCTTCGCATCTTGATCATCCTTTGGCAGCAGTTGCACTGGACGCCGCAAAGGCTTTTGACAGAGTTGAGTGGACACATTTATATTATACCCTTCAATGGTTTGGTTTTGGCCCCAATTTTATAAATTTACTATCCCTTCTCTACTCCAACCCTCGCGCAGCAATCTGTGCTAATGGCTTAGTTTCTTCATTTTTTGATTTGGGTAGGGGGGTGCGCCAGGGATGTCCTCTCTCTCCTTTCCTTTTTAATTTGGCCTGAGAGCCATTTTTATCAAAATTACGCCAGAATCCAAACATTCATGGAATTCAAACACCTAGGGGTCGATTCCGATTCGGTAAAATGCCCTCCAAATAGCCGTACGGAGCGTTTTTCCCGTACGAATCGTATGCAGAACCGTACCCGAACGTACGATATAGTACGATGTGTACCCAAAGCATTTCTCCATACGAATTGTACCGAAGAACGTACAACTCACTAATCCATACGAATCGCATTCGGAACGCGTAGTACGCGATGTCCGTACGGATCGAAGCGGCATTTTCCGACCCAGCAAGTATGAATCGTATCGACAACACTCCGTACGACTCTTTTTCTATGGGAGCTTAAAACGTCCGTAAAAGCAGATTTCGCCTCGAAATGCGTACGAAACTGACCCCCCGGGTACGGTGCGTACACCCCATGGTTGCAGGGGTATGGTACATCGGGGTGCGGTAAGTAAACTCCCGGATTTCAGGAGTACGGTGCGTATGTCCCCATGCGTACACCCCATGATCGTAGGTGTACAGCCCGTAGGGGTACGGTTCATACACCCTAGTGTCGTAGGTGTACGGTGCGTACACCCAGTGCGTACACCCCTTGATTTTAGGGGTACGGTGCATATGTGATAGTGTTGCCCTCCATACGAATTGCTCATACGCGATGTTTACCGTACGAATCGCGTACTCATTCCCTGGTCCGGATCGTACTTGGCGGGTCATACAGCATTTTTACGAATCGTACTGTTCACTGTGCGGGTCGATGTCGTACGGATTTACCCTTCATTTTCGTACGGTCCGCAATGATTCGGACGTACTACGCGATTCCTACGGATTTGCACGATTCCTACGGAAACGGCTACGAATACGAATCGACGTACGGATTTGTTTCCCGAATCAGAATCGACCAGCAAATGTCCACGTCAAACTGTAAGCCTATGCTGATGACATTCTCCTTTTTATGTCCAAGCCAGAAGAATCTATTCCTGTTTTTGTAAAGGAGGTGAAATTGTTTTCACTTATTTCTGGATACAAATTAAACAATGATAAACGCAAAATCCTACCTCTAACAAAACATACTTTTAGCTCACAATTTTAAACCTCTCAATTTAAATGGAGTCCAAATCATATTACATATTTAGGTTTATGTTTTGCATCCTCAATTTTAGAAACAGAAACTTTGTGCATGAATAAATGCCTTCAAAAGATCACAGAATTGACTTCGAAATGGCACCCCCTTTATTTGTCTTGGTGGGGCTGCTTGGACACCATAAAGATGATGTTATCACCCATAGTATTATACACTATATCGAATATCCCAATCCCGATTACTTCCAAATTTCTTAAAAAAATTAATTCAATTTTATCCTCTTTCTTATGGAATAACAAGAAATCTCGAATGCCTCTAGCAAAACTAATTCGTCCTGAAACAGAGGGTGGAGTTAACTTTCCAGATTTCCTGGCATATCGCAAACCTTTTTTACTGCGCCAGGCCTCCTTATGGTTGCTTGACTTGACAGATGACTGCCCCCTCTGGAGTTCAATGGAGAGTCTATTTATATCGCCTTACTTATTTTCTGAATATCCTTCTTTTTCAGGTAAGCCACAGTCCATTTCCATTCCTATTTTGAAGTATACTTCCAAATTGCTTGATTTACCTTCTCACTCTTCTCTTGATTCTCAGGAATCCTTTTTGAACTCTTCAATTTGGCATAATAAACACTTATTGATACATAATAGACCAGTTTACTGGAGAACTTGGAGAGACAGAGGTTTGCTATGGATTAATTCTTAAATTCAGAATTTTTGCCCTTCGTTGAATTTAAGCAGATATTCAGCTTACTGACCTTCTTTATTCATAAATATAATATACTTAAACAAGCTGTATTTGAAGCATATTCCCATATTCCCGACATACCTATTGCCTCTAACAACTCAGAGCCCTCTTTACGACTTCATGCCCTCTTAATGTCCAAACCCAAAGCCTCAAACATTTACAAGCACCTTCAAGGTAGTGACATTGAAAGACAGAAAACAAAAATCGAAGAAGCTTGGGAAAGGGACTTTGCAGTTTGCTGGTCACTCTCAGTTTGGAAAGGAATCTGGTCCAAAATTCATAAGGCCTCTAGAGCAGCAAATACCACACAAACAATGTCCTTTGTTTACAATAGACTTTTATTCACGCCAGCCATTTTATGTAAGCGTTTCTCTTCCACTCAACAGACGTGTTGGACATGCTCTTCCCCTAACGCTGACCTGTTTCATATGTTATTCATATGTCCAAAAGTACACGCTTTTTGGAAGCAAGTAGGGTCACAAGGTAACTTTATATATAATACCACATTTCCTTTTTCTCTTACTCATATCTACTTGGGCAGTCGCTCTTCTATTTGGGACGGGGTTCCACTTAATGTCAAGATTATTGATTTATTACTAGTGATTGCTTTTCAACAGATAACTGTTAATTGGAAAGACTTCTCGAAGATTTCATACAGGGCTTGGTGGTACACTGTTTGTCATAACCATAGGCTAGACACTGCAGTCATATATCCACCTCAATTGGCTACAAAGCGTGTTGACTTGTGGTCACCAGTTACGACATTTATTGATGATAGTGCCAAGAGATGTTCAGTACCAAAACCATCTCAACAGGAGATTTCTAAACCGCCCTGACTCCCCTAATAGTTCCATAGGTTTCTTTGCTATTTCTTACAGTGCATATTTGTTTTGTTTACTGTATATTGTTTTCTATTATATTTCACTTCTATATTATCTGTCCAATTCCTTTGATTTGTAAACCACAAGGTTGAAATGTGAATATATGTTCACCTTGTTTCTTTTCAATAACATTATTTGAACTTTAAAAAAAAACTAAAGTACGATTCTGAGTCCTACGTTAATTAAATGTCAGATATTTTGGTCTAGAGAAAAAACGTGTTAAGTCTGTGCTGGCTCTGTCTGCAGATGACTGCAGGAACAGTACAAAATTATAAAAGAGTATTCAAGGCATTTTCGTAGATAAATTGTAACATAATGTTGCAAATCACTCGCCATCAATAACAGGATTACTTGGAGTGAAGCGTGAGTTGTCGTGGAATCATCCAGACTACTGAGAAGAAAATATCAACTAAAAAACACAGTTCAATGTTCCAGATCCTGCCACTACCAAGACGACCTCTGCACAACTACTTTCTTTACAATTGAAAAAATTATTTGCACCTGTTACTATCTCCCACCTTGATAAGAGATCTTCCTCTAAATCTGTAATACCCTACCATATGTAATACCCTACCACCCAAGCAAGTCCCTTCACCTACTAAATGAAAATGTAAACAAATACCTGTCTCCGTGACTCTCCCGATTTCCCCAGCTTATAAAGTTTTATCTTACCGCCTTCCCGAAAACTCTGTATTATTCGCTTCATATTATTCCTCAGCATTGTAGAGACCCGTGAGACACAAGTAAGTCAGTAGGACCTGCAAAACACAAAGAATGCATTAAAGGCTTTCCCATATGATTGGTAAGGACATCAGAAAGCATGCTGGCTTAGTATGGCATATTAAAGTTTGGTTACAAAAATGCAATGATTTGTTTTCATAAATGTGGTCTCTTGCTTAAACAGCCAATTGCACAAGCTATATTTTAAGTCCTCTGCAGCTAGTTCATAACATTGTTGTTCTTTCAGTGTACTTATTTAAAAAAATGTTTCACCGAATTACTAATGTTCTCTTTCCTTCAGGATATATCCTTAGACTTGTAGACCTTTTCATGTTTCTAATTAGGCCAGCAATGGTCCCCGAAGTTAAACCAATTAAAATTATTTACTGTGGCACACAGTGTGGAGATAATTATCTGATATCTGAGTTTAACTTCTGCTTACTTAGCAACAATACTTAATAGAAAAGAGGGTAACTGATGCCTTTGCTTTCTTATTACTTGTCTACCAAATGTGTTTGCCCTAGAGCAAATTGTTTAAATAAAGCATTACAGTCTGTGCAGTGTTCATCAAAACTGTTTCAGATCCACACATAGTTCCATTGTAGGCAAGAGAACCTCATGTGGTTGAATATGCATTCTTTTCTGATAATGATGGAGCCATGTTGACATTGTTTTACAATAAGTACGGATGTCACAGCTTGCATTCCCCCCACAAGTTCTGCTCTTATTCATTTGATTACACTACACAATAAAAACAATTTTGCACTGAGAAAGCAATGACTTCCACTGAAAAAAAAAAATCTTGTTTCTCATTTAAACTTTCTTTTAATTTTTCAGGTCTGGCTTACAGACAGCTATAGCGCTTCCACCAGCCTCATGTAATCAAAGACTATATGGATATACATGTATGCAGGACTCTTTATCCATTGGTCTCATAAACTGCCTTTTTAAGTCATCCCTGTGTGTATAAATAATGGTCCCTTTCACAATAGTAGGCTTTCATGTATCGATCTCCTTAGGTTGAATCTACACCTACACCTAGATGTAAATCTCCTCATTGATAAAATCCACTATGTCCATGTGCACATTTTGTACTGAGAACTCTCCATTCAGTCACATGAGAGGATAGGTATTCCTTCTACTGATTGTACAAATGTAAAGTTATTATTAGGAAATTTCCATCCATTTTTGGAAGCCTCCACCACCGGGGAGGAGATCTCCTAATAGAAAGTAATACGTAATTTCAAGAAAATATATTTAAATTAATATTTCAAAAAAATACTTAACTTTTTTAGTTAACAGTAATTAAAACATATTTCCCTAACTGCTATTCACCTGCAACTCTTTTCAACACTTTTTCAACAGTTCCTCGTTTCCCTCACTCTGAAAATCCCTCATAATCCAGAGCCTATGTTCGCATTTATAGGTGTGGCCCGTGGTAATAAGCAGTACCATCCTCTATAGTTACTCAAATAGGTTCTTTGGGTAGGTTTCCTCCCACTTTGTTTGGTACCAGCCTGCCTAGGGGAACAAAATGTGGGGCCTTTCCAGGTGTCTCCTAACATTTAAATATAAAAGGGCTAGACTCTCTGAAATAATATGATAATGGACCCTACCCAATGGGTCTTCCTTTCAGGAGAAGAAAACTCCTCCCCACTCCCTGACATTGTGCCTGGTCTGGAAGACATTTTTACAACTAATTCAGGCCAAGTAAGAACTGTCTAACTTCGGCTGAATCCTAAACAGTTTCATAAACAATGGATGTGTGTCATTAAATAGAAGCACCCAGGAGTATATACACTATTCCAATGACAATTGGAAACATTGCTATTTCCTAAACAACTAACCGCCCACAACCTGGCAACAGAGCTCAGATACCAGCCACTCCCTCAAGCTTAAGTCTCAGCTCAAAATCCAAAAGCTGAAAACAATAAAACCAGTAAACAGCTGTTGGTATGCAGGTAAGCTATGACAAACTAACCTTTGGTTTGCCGTGGCATTATTTAGTTATGTACTTGCACATATAACTGTTATGGTCCACAGTAATTCTAAGACCGTAGTATGCAGTGGTCAGCAGCAAATTATATCTTACACCTTCTAAATTTACAGTAGACATATTTGCCATGAGGGTTGTTAATCACCAGTGCTGTACAGCCAACAAAACAACATCATCAAACAAACAGAGTTTGAGTTTGAGTTTGAGTTTAAAATATTTATAAAAGCGCACTTTCACCAGCGGTTTCATGGCGCTGCAACAAACAAATCCCCAGGGGAAAGACAGAAGATAACTAAAAGAAAAGGGCAAACAAGAGCCAACCTAGTTAAAAGATTTGACGAATAAATGGGCTTTCAGTTTCTTGCGAAATTGAGGGTAGTGAGTCAGGGATCTAAGCTCAAGAGGCAGGGAATTCCACATGACTGGGGCAAGGGTCGCAAATTTTGATCCTCCCCATTTCTTCCTTCGGAAACGAGGAACTGATAACAGGGATTGTGTGGATGATCGTAAGTCCCTAGTAGGAACATAGGGAATGATTTCGGATTTGATAAAGGCCGGAACCGCGCCCAGTCGTGCTTGAAAGATGATGGAGGCGAGCTTAAACTGGACGCGTTCACGGACAGGGAGCCAGTGTAAGGATTTGAGAAGGGGTGTTACATGGTGAGATTTTGGGAGATTGAACACCATCCGTGCAGCCTGGTTCTGGATCATCTGCAGGCGCTTTAGACAGTATGCGGGAATACCTGCATACAGGGCGTTGCCATAATCCAGGCGGGAAATAACCATCGCCAGGATGATCAGTTTCAGTGCATCAGAAGAGAAAAAACGAGATACCTTGCGGATGGTGCGCAGTGACAAAAAGGAAGAGGACACCACAGAACTAACCTGGGAGTGGAGAGTGAGCTGGGAGTTAAGTTTGATACCTAAGGTTTTAACCGAGGTAGAGGGAACCGGGGGGGAACCTAGGGAAGGGGGCCAGAAAAGAGAAGACCAGGGACTGGAGCAACCACCCGTCAACACCAGCTCGGTTTTATCCGGGTTAAGCTTCAGGTGGTTGTAGGTCATCCAGTCCCGGATAAAAATCATAATAGACTGAAAGTTTGAGATGGAAGAAGAGGAAGAAGACAGATAGAAAACAAGTTGGAGGTCATCCGCATAATTGTACACGTTGACCTCCATTTTCTGTAACGAAAAAATAAGGGGGGGCGATATAGAGGTTAAACAAAAGAGGTGAAAGGGAAGAACCTTGGGGGACCCCGCACTGAAGTTTCCGGAAGTCCGCAGAAAAATCACCCAGGCGAACAGCCTGGGTGCGGTCCCTCAGGAAGGAGGACAACCATACCAGAGCGGTACCCCCGATCCCCGCCGCCCCGACACGGGAGAGTAAGATGGTATGGTCAACCGTGTCAAAGGCGGCTGAGAGATCGAGGAGAACCAAAGCCTGGGCCTGGTTGGTATCCATTCCCTCCCTGAGGTTGTCAAGGACCGAGAGAACTACGGACTCCGTAGAGTGTGCGGGGCGGAAGCCGGCCTGGCGGGGAGCCAAAACCTCATGCCCCTCAACAAACGTGCTCAGAGACTTGGTGACATGGCGTTCGAGCACTTTGGCCAGGAATGGTAGGAGAGAGATGGGGCGATAATTGACGGGGACCGAGGGGTCTGCGCCAGGCTTCTTTAAAATGGGGACAATGACAGCTGTCTTCAGCGAGTTGGGTACGACTCCCTGGGAAAGAGAACTGTTGAGGAAGTGGAGAGGGAGATCTGGACAGGTTGTGTAAATATGGCGAAGAATGTGCGCGGGGCAAACATCCAGTGGGGAACCGGATTTGACCAAGGGAATAATCGAGGTCAACGATTCCTTAGTGAGGAGGGGAAGGGCATCAAGTTGTCCCTTGGATGGAGGACACTGAGGGTCAACAAAAGTCGGGGAAGGTAAAGGAATGTTGGCTTTGATAGTTGCAATCTTCTCCATGAAAAAATTGTTTAGCAAATGACAGAGGTCCTGGGAGGGGGAGGGCTTGAGAGATGTCCTGTCAGAGAAAGCCAAATTATGGACTATAGAGAAGATTTCCCTCGGCCGATTCTCAGCTGTGAGGATTTTAGAGGAGAAGTAGGTCGTTTTTGCCTCCAGAATGGCCTTTTTATATTGGGCCAGGAGGGTGGTGAACTCAGATTTGAGTATGGGGCAATATTTCCTCCTCCAAGCACGCTCGGCTCGGCGCACCGCCAGTTTGGTGGTCTTAAGATCATTGTTAAACCACAAGTTGGCATCCTTCTCTCGCTTTGACGTCACCCGCTTCAGCGGGGCAATAGAATCACAGCCTGAGAGAAGCCAGTGTTCGATAGCGGAGGCCTGAGAAAGAGTGGATAGGCCTTGTAGGGTAGGATAGGAAGAAATTAATAATGTAGATAAATTCTCCGGCTTCACTCGGCTCCATGGAATGGAATAACTGAAGAGAGCAGTCACACATTTCTGGAAAATTCGGAAAGCATTGATATAGTCCATCACTGCCAGTCTCAAATATATATACAATCTGACTGCTTCTTTACACCTCAGAAAGACACTCAGAAAAGGGATAATGATAAAAATACCAATCACTGTAAATCCATTCACATCTTTCTCCTTCCAGGCATGCCAGCTCAGGACTATAACTATCCACAAAATCTCAGATTGGACAACCCAGTGCAGTAACCAGCTAAGCAGACTACTTCATAAGAAATACCATAAAGGGACACGCAGAGCTGTTCACAACTAACAGCATACAGAAAACCATAAAACTGCTAATCTATCTCTCACACTTCATTATTAAAACACTGCTATGCACTGTGCTCATAACACAGAAAATGCACCTTGGTGGTCATCACGCATGACATGGAAACACTTCCTACATAGGTTCAAAACAAAGACAACATCCTTTCAACCACACACCCTACAAGGAGTAGCATGCTATTCATGTAGGCAAGCACTTCAGTGCCCCACGTAGGTGTAGTAAGCACAATATAAATGCTGCATTACCTTGCAGTACAGCTCCCACAGTAAGAAGCGACAGAATACCTTCACTGGTACTTAAAATATTATTACATTTAAAAAATGTTTTATTTAAATATTTTTTTTATTACTTAAATGAGAGGAAGATGTTCATTTTCTCTCCCACTCCACTACAGTGTCATTTGCATTGAATACATCACACTCTTGGGTGCAAGGAAAGCCTTATTTTATTGTGATTTAAATTTAAAAAATGATCATTTACAATATATTGCATTAAAATGGTTTATGCAAAATAAAATATTAACACAGATAAGCTTTTAATTTAAAAAATACATATACATAACATAATTTTAATGAAGTATATACATTCACTGAAAAAAACAGGTTTCAGGGACGTTATAGTTAGTTAGACATTTCACTTATACCAAACCATAGAAATTCCGCTCTCATAGTTAGTTGAGCTGACTATAACTCGCGCCCCGTAATTCACTGCTGATGATGTCACATTTTGCGGTGAACAACCTAAATATCGAATCCAAAATATAGACTGCCCAAAATATCGAATCAAAAATATAGACAGCCCAGAATATTGAATTACAAAAATACAGACAGCCCAGAATATCGAATTTAGGGTATGAAATTCGAATTCCATAATATCGAATTTAAAATATCGATTTCCATAATATCTAATATTTTTTAGTATTATGTATGGTAGTATATGTATTAAAACTATGTATTAATTTTCTAATGTATGTTTAATTTTTTTTAAGTAATGAATGTTATGTAATTTAATTTTTGCGTAATTTAATTCCGTAGCGGGTTGAGGGTTTATAGGGAAATAAGGTGGGTAGTAATTTAATTATTGTAACTTAAATATTAATTTTTATTTATATGTATTGATAGTTAATTGATTGATAATTAATTTATAATTGGTCATTAATTTGTATTAATTCGTAATACATTTTTATTGATTGGTAAATAATTTATATTATTTGATTAATTGATAATTATGTTAATTGTATTTATTTGGAGTGGGTTGTGGGTTTATAGGGAAATAGGGTGGGAATTGATTTAATTGTAATAAAGTTAAACATTATTTTTATTTATATGTGTTGATAATGAATTGCTTGATAACTAATTATTAATTGGTAATTAATTTTTATTATTTGGTAAGTAATTTTTATTAATTGATTAATTGATAACTATGTTAATTGTATTATTGAATATTTAGAGCGGGTTGTGGGTTTATAGGGGAATAGGGTGGGAAGTGATTTAATTGTAATAAAGTTTAAAAAAAAATATTTATATGTATTGATAATTAAATGCTTTATAATTAATTATTAGTTGGTAATTAATATTTATTAATTGGTAAATAATTTCTATTAATTGATTAATTGCTAAATATGTTAATTTTATTATTTATTATTTGGAGTGAGTTTTGGGTTTATAGGGGAATTGGGTGGGAAGTAAGTTAATTGTAAAAAAGTAAATATTTATTTTTATTTATTGCAGAGATGACGCGTTTCGACCGGGGAACTTGGTCTTGATCACATGACATGCCGTGACTCCCCATGTGATTTAATACTATTCATTTTGTCACATGCTCCTCCCATTTGCATATAGATATGGAAAACACACTGTTCATAAATCTTTAAACATCCGCAATATGTGACATTAAGACCATGTTAATTAAAATAAACACATGCCTGTATTAATACGCAGATTAAAAATATATATATGTATTGAAGAATGAGTGGGTGTATAAGTGTCTGGATGGAGGATTTAGTAGGTGCGTGACTGTACAAGTAAGTGATTAAATGTATTTTGCTGAATGCATGGGTTAGTGAGTAAAGTGTGTGAATGTCTGTATTATATTACCAAGTCTGAGTAGACAGAATTGAAAAAAATGTGGGAGGAAATTTCACAGAAGAGACTTAGCAAAAAACTGTACAGCTTCAGCTTGAAGATGCTTTCCAATCAAGAAATTGGATCCTACAAATGACCCTGAAAGCTACATATTTTTCCAGTGTATTCCATAAATGTTTCATCTTTTGTTCTATACACCTACACTGCGGTCAGAAGAGCTCACTATTTAAATTCAGACATGTTTTATTTATTACAGAGAGAATTGTACCCTATGTCCTTGAACTTTGTCAAGAGGAAATTACTAAAAACATTCCTCGATGTCTGTGCACCGGAGAGGTGGAGAACGTTACGATGCCAGATGTGATGTGGCAGAGATCGTACTTGCACCTTGCTTTATAGCTGGACAAAGTTACCACTAAATTATCACTGAATTTATAAATACGTATGTGGAGTGGTCACTACAACCCTTTATGATAAAATATTTTGTGTATAATTTCACATCTGCTGTCCTACCTTATATTTTTGATATAAATATAAATACCATAGAAGTTTTTACTTTTAAATTAGTTATTATGCTTTTTTGAGGGATTGAAAAGGTTGTGTGTTAAATGATTTGCACAGAATCATCAAAAGTGCAGTATAGCAGTATAATATTTGTGGCGGTAATTTGTTTGCCTGACGTAAATTATGTTTGTTACATAGTTGGTCACATATGTAAATGGGAAATCATGCTTTGCGGGTACTTCTTCCTTTGTACAGTCAAACAGATCCTTCATTGCGGTAACTTTATGCACAAGTCCCTTCAAATCACTAAAGGATCCTTTACAACGCCTGCCAATGATCGCCTCAAACAATCACTACTGACCACCCAAAGTACCCCTGACAATATCTCATAAGTCTTGCCCAAGCTGCTCCTAGAGACCAACCAAGCACTGTCAAACCCAGATGAACATAAAAACATCCTCTACAAATTCTTCTCTCAAAACCCCACAGCATCTACCCGTGGGAATACAGAAGGCCACCACAACCACTGTGGAGCAGGGGGGTCTCCGCACTTCAAGAGGGGGCACGTTCAGCGTAAGGCCTACGAATATCTGAGATGTATTGGCCGCAATAAGAAATCACTATGCACCCTCATGCCTCCAGGTGACTTTTAAACATTCCGCACAGGTCACCCGAGACCACCCCAAACTCATTGTTCATTGTGTATGCAAGATCGCTCCAAACTCTCCTTACATACACCAACTACAGCCATAATATTTTCTAAAAGATCCCCAAACAGCCCAAACAAATGCCCACCCTTAAGAACATCTTCTACAGTTCATAGAGGAGTGTTGGGTCAGTCCTCTTCATCCATTAGTCTTTTCAGCTGTCATTCATATTTTTCTTTTGCCCACTACTGCATAGCTATGGGGAAGTGGGTCGATCCAGTTCAGGCACTGCCTCTCAATGAGTGACGCGGTACAAAAAAGGGTGGTGATGGACGGAGCATCAGAACCAATCAAACACTCACACCCAGTCAAAAGATCTGGGTTTGATCCATCACCGTTCTTTAGCCCACTCTGCCACCCCAGTTCAGATATGGCTATATGCAAATCAGTCTGACCCTGTGCCTCATGGGAACAGTCCAGCCCGAACTGCCAAGCCATGCCTTCCCTGGACCGGAAACAAGCTTCCGAGGACCGGTTTCTGGCATTCCAGCCATCTTCAGCCCGGCTTGCTTGAATCCAGTGGCAAAGTGAGCAAGGGACTCACGTCTGAGCATACCCTGCCACACTTATGGAAGCCAAAAGCGGTACAAAAAAGGGTGGTGATGGACGGAGCATCAGAACCAATCAAACACTCATACCCAGTCAAAAGATCTGGGTTTGATCCATCACCGTTCTTTAGCCCACTCTGCCACCCCAGTTCAGACATGGCTATATGCAAATCAGTCTGACCCTGTGCCTCATGGGAACAGTCCAGCCCGAACTGCCAAGCCATGCCTTCCCTGGACCGGAAACAAGCTTCAGAGGACCGGTTTCTGGCATTCCAGCCGTCTTCAGCCCGGCTTGCTTGAAGTGATGGATCAAACCCATATCTTTTGACTGGGTGTGGGTGTTTGATTGGTTCCGATGCTCCGTCCATCACCACCCCCTTTTGTACCTCTCAATGAGCGACAGCATTTTAAATGATCACCTGTACCCATCTTTCCATAGTTTCACCTCAGTGCTAGCGGCCGAATACTATACTTTGCCAGCTCAGCTCAGCGGCACTTCTTGTCATGAGCTGTAGTTAGAGCGGGGACTTTAGGACCTTTTAAGTTGTTTTCATCTTGTCATTTCACTGAACGGAGCTGTGTTAAATGCTCATGGGGGGCTGTTCAAGTTTTTCTTACTTGCTTTTAACAGTGTGGTTTTAGTACTTTGTATTTTAAAAGCGGCATTGCACTAAGGGAGCGGTGTTAAAGCTCGGAGGGGCCACTAAGCTTCTAGGGCGGGAGACTCAGGTCAGCATTTTAGATTCGGGACGCTGGCACGCACGCACGCTCGGCCTCAAAAGGGGCCGATGATGCAACCGTGCAGAGGACGTGTGAAGCGGGTGCGCCTAAGGCAAGCCCGTCTGTGCCTGTCCACGAGGTCGGCGCCCGACCGTAACCAGAAGCCAGAATCCCTGCCAGTTTGACTGGGGGAAAGTACTCCTACACTGCGGAGCAGCTAAATCTTTATAGAGGAGAGATGAGAAGTAAGTGCATGCACGCAATGTCACCTGATAGCCCTATCAAGCACTGTAGCACTTGTCATTTCAAATTTTCCCCCGGCAAAACCCCCATAGTTAGGCCTATTAAGAAGGCTCTCAAAATGTTTCTATTGAACTGTCGATCAATTCCTAAACACTCAATAGAAATTTGTCTGCTACTGGAAGCCCCAATGTATTATTCTCAACAGAGACATAGCTGAACAAATATGCGGACCCTGCCAATGTCCGAGCACTCCCCCCGGGCTAAGCGATACAGATGCTTGATCAAGACATATGTAGAGGAGGCGGAATAGCTATTATTTATAAAAATGAATTTAACTGCTGTATCACCATAATTCCTCTACTCGATTGAGAAAGTATTTACTTGGCCATCGGCATATCCCACGTCAGTACTTTCTCAGGGATCCTGGTACACCGTCCTCCAGGCCCTTTGGGCCAATTCTGTAAGGATCTCCCTGATATTATAGCCAGTTTGGCTAGTACTCTCCCCAATTTTACCCTACTAGGGGATATCAACCTTCATTTTAACAACACTTCACTCTCATCCACACTGGAACTAGTTGATGGGTTGGGGGCACTTCAACTTATTCAACATGTTGGCGGTCCCACCCATGCCAAAGGCCCTTTACTTGATCCCATTTTCTCAAACACTCTAAATCTTCTGGTCACGGACCCGATTCCAGTGCCCTGGTTGTATCATTTTCTAATTCCATTTACATGGATATTGCAGGATGTTACTATTTCGGCAGCGAGAACCAATTGACAGGTATGCACTTGGTCAAAACTGCCAACGAAGTCATGGACGACAATTTTCGAAGACACCATACCTACCCTCAACTTAAATCCTGTCACTACGAATGATCAATTCTATAAATGGCTAGAGTCGTCATTTGACACTGCTCACCCAACGAAATGGGGAAAAACCAAAGGTGGTGATGGACGGAGCGTTGACAATACAAACACTCACCCCCAGTCAACTGATCTGGGTTTAATCCATCACCGTTCTTTAGCTCACTCCGCCACCCCAGTTCAGAAACCCAACGAAATGGACCTACAAAAAAGTAGGAGTCAACCAAAAGGCTTGGTATTCACCCAAACTTCGGGAGCTTAGACAGTTCGATAAAAGGCTGGAAAGAAACTGTAGAAAGTATCCCTCAGTAATTAACAAAGTTAAATACAGAGAAGTGATTAAAACCTACAAAACTGAAATAAAAGCTGCCAAGGCTCTCTATTATGAAGAGGGAATCACATTAGCTGCAAATTGCCCACATAAAAATTTTCTGATGGCAAAATCACTCTTTACTCCTCCTGCACCCCCTATTGCTTTTGTCGATATCCCTCTTCGCTGCAACCAAATTGCAGAGTTTTTCTTGGACAAAATACAAAGTATATACACTTCCTTTCCTCTGGTCACAGCCCCACACACCTTACCATCATCTGACTGGATAGCCCAAAACAGACAATGTCCGCTGGAGGCAATTCCCCCATGAATTTGATTTCCCTTTGTGGGATTCTCAGTCAACTTAAATCAGGAGCACCTACAGATGCGCCCCCCCAAACATTTTAAACTTAGTCACTGAGACTGTATCTCCAGTGATCTTGGATGTAATCAATGCCTTGTTTGGGGCGGGACTTGTGCCCCCCGCTGGAAACAGGCAATGGTCAGAGCACACTTAAAGAAGCCCAACCTAGATCCAGACGTGTTGGCAAACTACTGCCCTATCTCACTACTACCGGGAATTGGCAAAATAGCTGAGAAACGATTCCCTTCCAACTTTTCTCAAAAATAATATTCATCTTCATCCTTCACAGACTGGGTTTAGACCACAGCAAGGCTCAGAGACTGCGCTTCTGACAGTAGTGGAGGAATCAAGAAAAATCCTGGATGGCGGGGGCTGTACTGCCCTTATTTTCTTGGATCTCAGCTCAGCATTCGCCACGGTGATCCATCAGTTGCTAATTCAAAGACTTAGGAACACAGGAGTAGCTGGAACAGTGTTAAAATGGCTACAGCCCTGCCTGGAAGACAGATCTTTTGTAGTCTTTTGAAGATGAAATTATTTCAAAGCAAATGCCTCTTGGATGTAGTGTTCCTCAGGGATCTTCCCTGAGCCCCACTCTATTTAATACCTACATGAGTTCCCTGGCAGACGTAGTAACTCCATTTGGCATTCAGATCATCACTTCAGCTGATGACACTCAGCTGGTGGTCTCTATCAATCAATTGGATAACTCAGGCCCTGGACTAGCCGTATGCCTTGAAAAGGTATCTAGATGGATGGACAGCTCATGTCTAAAACTTACTGGAGCTAAGTCAGAGCTGATGCTCTCCGGTAACCCCGCCACCCTGAGCATAGGCTCATTTTGGCCTAGCTGTCTGGGTCCAGCACCCTCCCCGAAACAACAAATCAAGAGCCTGGGTGTATGACTGGAACGCAACCTTGATTTCAAGGAGCAAGTGCGTAAGGTTGCAGTCTGCTGTTATGGGATTTTAAGAATGTTAAAAAAGATCCTCCCCCTGCCATCCTTTTTGTGCCAGAAGACTGCTGGTCCGAGCATTGATCTTATCACGCCTAGATTATTCTAACGCCCTATATTTGAAAGCCCCACTCCTTACCACCAAAAATTTGCAGATTGTGCAAAACTGGGCAGCACGTCTGTTTATGAATACCCCCAAAACGCCTTTCAGCTAAGCCTGCGCTCGCCTCGCTCCACTGGCCTCCTATCCAGAAGAGAGTCTAGTTTAAGGCTCTCTGTATTACACATAAAGCACTTTCAGGCAAGGGCCCGCCAATTATCAGTTCCATCATTCAACCCTATCTCTCTAATAGGTTCTTGAAGTCAAATAATAGACAATTGGCAGTAGTCCCAAAAATAAGCAAACATCGAAGTGCAGGGCGTCGCTTCTCGTACAATGCCTTGAGCTAAAATACCTGACTTTTCGTAAACAATTAAAAACGTATTTGTTTCCCTAAAAACCATTCAGGGAAGAAGCCGCACCGTTGTTAGCACTGAGATGCCCCAGGGTAGCCATGCGCTTTAGAAATGCCTTTTCTTATTTCATTTTCAATGCTTTTTATTTCATTTTAATGTTTTTATTGATATCTGTGTGTTTAAACTATGTCTTCAGGTTACAGTTATTCAAAACCAATAGTCGTTTTTTGTCTTTGTGGCAATAAGACTCATATTTTCTTGTGATGTGCATTGAAACTAAAAATAGGTTATATACCTGTTCCAAATACACCTGCTCACTAGCAAGCACCTGTAATATTCTAAAAAAATTCTACATCATGGTTAGCTTTAACATTTTTAAAGTTTATTTCAAGCGTATAGCAGAAAGGATTAGGCGGTGGAATATTTAATTTCTACTTTTTATTGATGAGCTATTTACTTCCAACAAAAAGTATCAATTTATGAGAGTGATAACATCAGACCTTTTTGACTTTCCAATCCACAGATCTTATCCAGTATTGACAACTGCTGTCTCCAAAAATTCCCCTCTGTAACGAGGGTGAGGTCGGAAAGCGTACCCCGGGGGAATGGTGGAATCCGTGCCCCTCTGACCCTGAACCTCCTTCGTTACAGACTGACCCCTGGAGGAACGATCAGTGCAACGGCAGCGTGGACGGCGATCACAGGGGCCCCTTTAACTGGGCGTTCGATTCCGCGAAGGAGGACCCGCCCCCTGTGGACGTCAGCACTACAGGAATGGTCAAAGGCCAGGATGTGATGTACGGAGGGTGTGTTTTCACCTCGGAGGAGCGGAAGGAGGAAGTCGAGACGGAGAAAAGCGGAGAGAAGGACGGAACCGAGGAAGAAAAAACCCCTGAGGAACATCGAGGAGGCGAGGTGGAGCCGGTGGAGAGAGGAGAGCCAGGAGGCCAACGACCCCGTGAACCGCCGTGCCACACTCCCGAGGGAGGAGTGTGGCTGTCACAGGTACGGCGGCGTTGGGCAGCCTGGGTGGGGAGCCGGAGTGCTCACGTGTAGTATAGTGTAAAAAGCCCTTGTTTGTTTCATCCCTAACGTGTCTCCGACCCCCCCCTTCCACTACCCGCTTCCGTCCCTGTACCTCACCTCCTATCCCGCCCTTCGATCACCGTTGCACTAAGACGTATGAGCACTGCTGTACACTAGGGCTGTCCCCACTACCCCGGTCCCTGAAGGTGCATAGACTGAGAAGAACAAACAGTAACGGCCTCCCTCTCTCTCTGGTCTCTTACATGTCACGGAGCTGGTCGGAGTCCCGCTAGAGCGTCCCCACATACCATCAAGAAACGGACGAAGCAACAACCACGGATCCCAGCACATTACCCCGAGACCGCCTGACCCAGAGGAGGAGAAAGACATTTGTGTATAAAAGCACCTTAAAAATAAAACCTTCTTTGCCCGCAACACCTGGTGTCAAGGTCGTCCCTGTAACCCCGCCTACACCCTCAGCCTGAATAAAACACGTCATAAAGAAAACCCTAAAATGTTTCACAAACCAGAATAGAGCTACCCCTAACCACCCATAACAAACCCCTCCAAATTGCTTACCCCTACAAACCACAGCAAGGGCCCATTAGTCTACTACAGCTGTGATTGGGAAAAACAGCCACAGTCGACGATAGACACGCACATATCGATCAGCCCGACCGAGACCAAGTATTCCCATCCAATATCTCACGGACGTCCATACACATAACTGTCACAAAGTTCTCCTCACAAGAACAACATTCACGTGGACCATATATGTAGAGACAACACCCGAAGTTTTGCTTTTCATAGCTTTCGTACACATACAGCCCATTCATGAAGCATCCCGCAAGCACCAAATGGTGTACCTCCGTCACAACCCCACACAATCCCATGCCTGTATATACACCCCTAGGCAGATCCCTTCAAACATCCACCACCCACCATACATAAAAACAGACTATGTCTCTATGATGAACTGGAAACACAACCCCTCATATTCTACTAACATACCTGCAGATCACCTGCCTAATTTCCTCATCAGACGCGGCCATTGACATAGAGTCTGCACATGTGACTCTTTGGGTCTTTCTTACGCGCAAACCTTCCAACAATACAATCAGCTGTTTCAACTCATTGTACCGTGGGGCTGAGTTTTGAACGGGTGGGTGGTACCTGTATCCAATTAGACAGAAATCCTAACACTTGAACATTTATGGTATCCAGCTTTCAAAATATGTTCTGTTTGTTTTCTCTTTTCCAATATAAAGCAATATGTTTAATTTATATTTTCATGGATGAGGGAATTAGTCATACACTGTCCATTTTGTCATCAGTAAATGAGTATTCATTAAAATGCCATGTTAAACAAGTGGCACACCCACTCCTGTATATTTATTCATCCATCCAACAATGTAACTACATCCACACATCCAACCCACACAAATGCCTCCAGCTATCCACCCACCACAGTCATATCTCCAGCCACCCTTGTATTCATACTTGCCTACCACCTCACTCATCCACAAGCATCTTCCCTCAGTTGGACATCCAGCCATCTTTAACCATGTATCTATCAACCGCTCTCAGTCGTGCACATATGGGTCCACCCTTATAATCGCATTGTTCCATCCACTCACACCCAACCTTTAATGCTTATATCAACACACGCATCGAGCTAGTTATGCAACCATTTCCACAGACCACTATACATACTTGCGGTCAATTAGATAGTCATCCATGTATTTGATTTATTTTTTATTTTTTATTTAATGCAATTTTATATAGCGCAAACTTTACCCGAAGGTCTCAGAGCGCTTTACATAAGAACCAGTTGCAAAACATAAGGACTTAGGATTACATGCGTTACATAAACGATACACACAGAAAAAAATTGCAAATATACAAGATGTAAAGTCACACAAAGAAGAGACTGGTGATTATAGTTATGTCTGTATACATAGGGAAGGGATATGAATGGATATACTCTAAGAGTCACATAGGAATGGTAGAGAGTACAATGGTCTACTGCGTATACTTGTGATTAGAGTTATCTCTATATACATAGGGAAGGGATATGACTGGATATACTCTAAGAGTCACATAAGGAATGGTACAGAGTACAAAGGTCTACTGCATATACTAGTGATTAGAGTTATCTCTATATACATAGGGAAGGGATATGAATGGATATACTCTAAGAGTCACATAGGAATGGTAGATAGTACAAAGGTCTACTGCATATACTAGTGATTAGAGTTATCTCTATATACATAGGGAAAGGATACGAATGGATATACTCTAAGAGTCACATAGGAATAGTAGAGTACAAAAGTCTACTGCATATACTAGTGATTGGAGTTATCTCTATATACAGAAAAGAAGAGTTCCATTAAGTGGGGTCGGAGGGGGGGGATGCAGTCACAGCACCAAGGGAGGGATGGAGAAGGGCAGGAAAGTGGGACAAACGAGAGAGGGAAGCAGATAGTAATGAGTAAGACAGAGGCAACAGGAGAGACAATAGAAAGGTCGCTAGGACAGAGGGGGAGGTCAGAGATCGCTAAAATGGCGGAGGAGAAAGGTAGAAGAAGAAGCGAGTCATAAAAAGAAAATGGTGGGGAGCACAAAGGTCCAAATCCGAAAGTCCAGGAAGAGGGCTGACATAGCCAGCAAGTCGAGTGGGAGAAAGGCAGTCTGCAGGAAAGTCACAGCCTCATCGTTCATGAGGAGCTGGGGCTGAGGAGTTCGATCTGGAGACCAGGGGTCAGGGAAGGAAGACCTCAGGCGCCAAGGCAGAACGGGAGGCAGCAAAGACTAAAACAAAGTTTGAAGGGAAGGAGGGACCTCTCACCAGAGCCCAGTTAAACACAATGTGGGTGGTGGCATTGTGCATGGGGGTGAAGGCCGTGTTGACGCTGTTGGTGCAGTCGCGCTCCCGCGTGTTGGCCGTGTGGCGCTGGCATGGCTCCCGGTGCAGCCGGTGAGTTGTGTGTGGGTTCATCCGCCCTGGTAGTTGTGTGGGAATCAGCGGCGGGCCGGCAGGGGGGAACGCAGGCAGCAGACATATGGCAGCAATATGTGGGAGCTATGGACGCAGAAGGCACAGAGCGCCCAAATGAAGTCCTTCACCGCAGGAACCGCCAGGAGAATGGGCGCCTCAGATGTTGAATCCCGAAATTAGATAGTCATCCATGTATTCACCCTAACAGCCATCAGTCCATCAATGTGAGCCAGCTGCAGGGCCGCCTTTAGGGCAGTGAGACTGGTGCGGTCGCACAGGGCGCTGACCCTTGGAGGGGGCGCCGATCTCAGGGTGGGGCTGTGTTTAGCAAATACTTATGATTGGAGAGATGAGGGGCACTTATGCCCGGGGTATTGAGAGAATCCGAGGAGGCGCCAAAAATGATTGTCGCACCAGGCGCCACCAGCGCTAAAGCCGACCCTGGCCAGCTGTGTCTGCACGCTGCCATTTGTGTTTTGTCTCACTGTGTGTTTCTAAATGTTGTATATATGAATATGCTTCTCGGTATGGTTTGTCTACAGATGTGTATGCTTTCTGTTTGGTTATCTAAGCAACGACATAATGCCATCCTTTAAACACATATACCTAAAATAGGTCAGACCCATTTGCTTTTTCAATAGTTGTGCATGTGTGTGCTCTCGCGCTATGCATTTGTATTTTTATATACGATTTTTCATTCAGAAAATCCGATAAGCGAAATGGTAAATGCAATCTGAATTGTGAAAGGTGAACGCTTATCACATATACTCTAGTGCTGCTACTGTACACCGCCGTAACACAGGTCATACTACAGTTTTAAAAAGATTGGGCACATGTTGATGCCAACATAGAGGTAAAGGGTACAGCTGAAATATTGTAAAATAATTAATTTCGAATGGCCTTGCCTTCCCTCCAGTGAAAATAGGTCGAAGAGATGAGAGACTTCAATCAGAGGTTGGCCAGACTCAGGAGCCAGCTGAGGACTCGGAATCACACGTTCTGTTTTTAAAGGGTGCTGGTTTACTTCTTGGAGCGGCGTTAGCTCAACTCTCTGTATATTTGCTTGAAGTGTGACTGTTCTGCATTTATTACAGGATGACTTTTCTCTATTGGGTTAGACTGTATGAAAGAACGACCTCTCAGTGAACCCTTCCGTGATGGCATTTTAATCCTGCTTCTTTTTATTTAAAAATTGGTGAGGGTTTCAGGCGACTAATAGGGCTCAGGAGACTCTCGCGGCTCAGTTCAGCAGTTCGTCATGAGCCGTGGGTTTAATCAGTTCTATCGCAGTTTATGTATTTTGATGTCTTAACTAGCAAAAGTGACAAGAGGCCCTCTTACCAAATGTCAGAGCGTGTAAAACTATACTGCTATCTGTAAAGATGAGTAAAGTTCTTTAGTGCATCCCCTCTTGAATCTGCTAGATCCCCCTGGCCTGCAGGTAGTACTTCTTAATTTGCCAAAGAATAAGTGCCGGGCCCGTGGGAGGCGGAAGGTTTGGGTGCTGAGTAACAAGTCTGCTAATCTGGAGTCCATCTCATACCTCTTTGATCTACCTCCAGACACTCCCTGCCTCTTATCTCAATCTTGCAGGATCTTTATCATCCCTGCTTTCTCTCTTTGTCCGTGTTTATCCGAATTTCTTTCCTACTTACCCCCTTTTGTATTTGTCTTTGCTCGAATTAAGCACTGCCTACAGATGTACTGGCCTAATCAACATTGCTGTATGGGTATACCTCGTTCGTACATTAGTACAATATTTGTGAAGGTCACAAAGCGAGTTCGTGTCTTCTTTTGTCACACCTCTAAACACTAGTTAATCATTTCATGGCACTTTTCACTTTAAATGAGCAGAACAATCCAGTGCTGCCAGCTGGGGGCTCTCGAGTGCAGGCAGCAGTGCTTCGAATACCAGCAATGTCAATTAAAGTAGGCCTTGATCATGGACAGCCTTGTATTCCCTTGACCTCGCCTCTGAAGTGAAATCACTAATAGAAGGGTTGTGAAGATTCTGCTGGGAAGCTCTGGTTGCACCAGGCACGCAATAAGGTCTCTCATCAGTAAAATGAAGGCTAGTGAGTTTATGTTTCATATACCGGCTGACAGTTTTGGTTGGCTTCCTGAGAGCTGATATTGTTGGCTACACTAACAACTCTCATTTAACAACAATTCGCTTGAATTTGCTCGATCTTTCTTGACTCTCCAGATTCCCGACTTGAATCATGACTTTGTGCCCTCCAAATAGAAAGCGGTTCATTTTTATGACACGTTTTCTCTATCTTACTGTAAATCACTGCAAATCTACGTACTTATAACGTTTCTCAGAACTTAATTGTTTCAGACCTTTGGAGGAAGATTTTATACTTCTGTTGCTGCTCTGTGGACATATGCATCAAATTAAAGGGATCCCAAATCATGGCAACTGCATTCCATGGCAAGGTCCTTGGGCTTTACGAAGTTTTAGGTCTCCAACCAGTAGCTCCTGAAGCTCACTAGCTACCTCTGAGTAGCTCACCTGTGTACAGCCCAGCTTAATAAATTAGAAAGCTTTTGCTTGGTTGAATTAATATACATATAAGAAAATTGAAATGATAAAACACTAATAATATTAGTAGCTCTCAATGCGTTTCATTGAACATAAGTAGTTCCCAGTACAGAAAAGGTTGAAGACCCAAGTGATCACCTAGCCGTAGCTTGCTTCATTTTCATTTTTTCCTACAGCCTTGTACTTATGGACATTTTCCTCACAGGTGTTAGTTTGTTGCTTATAACTTGTGAACATTATGTAAGCAAATCCATTCCTTACTTAGAGCCTGATTAGGAGTTTGTCGGTCTTACTGCCATACAACTGCATAGGTGGTCTCCCCCTTGCTATTACGATGTTACAGCTAGGCCAGTGGTGGTATTTCTGACAGCAGGGAATATATATATTTTTATGTGTCGATGACGGTGTATCTATTTTGACTTTACAAATGTTAAATGTACACATATATGACAAGTGAAAAAAATACCTACTACGAGTAGTTTCCCATTGCTGGAGTCTAGAGCGTATGTTTCCAGTCCAGTCAAAGAGTAAATAGTGCAAAACTGACTTACCTGGATTTCGGCATTAACGGGGTCATTTTCTTCATGGCTAAAGATGCTGCTGTGAAGAGGGGCCCTAAAGGAAGGGATCCACATGGGAGACTGAAGGGTAGAAAAGGAAATGGGCGAGTACATACCCCCAATCCTTCGATTCTACTGACTCAAAGCCACAGTTGGCTCGACGGAAAGCCAACTCATAATTTGGATGGGGGTGAACTAGTCTGTACCGCCCTCTGACAGCTGCTTTCCCTCTACCGCAATCGAGGCAGTTGCGAACTGTCTGGCGGAGGTGCTCCCGCAGTCCTTCGTTTTGTAAATCGCCAACACCATAATATGGCAGGCAGGCTGCCCACCATACAGCGGGGTTTATAATGCCATTTTGACAGTGGTTTCTTTACCGCCAAATTTGTAATCAGGCCCTTACATTTTTCTCATGGGTACTTTTAAACCATGTTGCGCTAGTAACCTGCAAACTTTTTATGTTTTTATGTGTGAATGCAGATATTGCTACCTTTTCGTTGCCAGTGATGTAACACAAGAAACACTTCAAAAACAAAATGGTTGTTAAGTCTAGATTTTCATGCAGGAGCACACCTTGCACAATCTACAGATACTTCACAGAATTTTCATAGCTTTGTTAGAATTATACATACTTCACGAGGAATATAATACACAACAGCACTACCTAAGAATACCTAACTGGAAACCCTACATCAATCCCACAGTATTGTCTGACTGCCAACACTGAGGTATGCTCTACACTTTTCAACTTCCTGCATATGTATGTTGCTGAAACTATCTGAAGACATCGTTAATTAAGAAGGTATCAGTTTGCTTGATAGTGTCCAGCATTCCTGGCAAACTAAGGGCCTGATTTAGAATTTTACAAAGAGGTACTCACTCACAAATGTTGCAGATAATGTGTCCGCCTTATTACAAGTGCCTTAAGATATAATGCACTTGTGATAAGGCAGACAAGATCCATCACATTTGTGATGGAGTACTAGTCTGCAAACCCCTAAATCAGGCCCTAAGTGTATTTGGACAGCTTTAAAACCCCAGACATTTCAATGCCCCCAAACATATGATGTGGGAGATTTTAGTGTCTGGATATATCTCCAAGCAGATTCATAAACAAATTCAACCGCACAAACTCCCGAAGCGTGCATCTGTCACTATGAAGTTATCATAGTTTTGCTTTTAGGTAGCTTACTTTTGACTTACCGCTTGGAAAATCATGTTTTTATCTTATCCTCTTAGCCTATTTTTTTTATTAATGATAAAGGCTTGCATTATGTTTGTAAGTGAACTGTAATTTGTATTGTCTGTGTCAGCAAATAAAGCCTGGATTGACAATACCCGGTTATTGCTTGTTCACCCTTGGCCGCAGTACCTGGGCTGAGCATGGCAACCTGTCTGTGAATTGCCAATTAGCTTTCAGCTGGCAGCCTATCTGAGCATTGCCAGCCAATCAACTTTGCCAGTAACAGTTTGAGTCTAAAACAGCTTTTGTTGTCTGGCTTGACAGTGCAGCAGTCACGAGAGAATTAAGGGGGAATTTGCGTGAGAGGAGCTTTGCCCCCCCCCACACATTAGGAGCCAGGAGTACATACATGGTTTGATTGGGCAGACGTTGAATGTTTCCACAAAAAAGTGCTTACCCTCCACATAACTGTGTTCATTGAGTTTATTTATCCAGCTCTATGAGATGCAACTTTCATGGGCAAACACGTGAATTTGTAATGCTATTAACGTGTCATACATAACTAGGTAATTTAGAGCATTTTCTCTGGCAGCAGCACCACTCACGCAAGGCAATAAATAGGGTGCACTGATTTTTAGGTCTGAGTTGACAATGCATTCATAAGCAGGACCTAGTAGCATTGTCAAAGCGTGTAGCATAAAGGTGGTTGCTTATGCCTCGAAGGAAATCAGCCCTTCAGACACAGGGTGATAAGAGTTAAGACACACAGAAATGCAGAACATCTTTAAAGGGAAAGTACCTTTTGGGGGCTTATAGTTGTTAGATCAGTGTTGCTCCCCAGCCAGAATCATTACATTTCATTGTTTTTCACTACTGTTTAACTGGACATGGCAGGCTGCTTTGCAATATGTGATTCCACATGGAAGGATATTAGTGGGTTTATTTACTTTAATCTCACCCTAGCAAAACTGGAATGATCATGCCACTATGCCACTATATTTAGCACAATCTCAACCCTTTCACTCCCCTTTAAATGCCAGTTTGCCTAGAATAACATATTGTAATCCTTGGACCTCAATCAATCAATCAATCAATCAAGGCATTTGTAAAGCGCAGTACTTACCCATGAGGGTCTCAAGGCGCTAAAGGGTGGGGAAGCTGTTACTGTTCCAAAAGTCAGGTCTTGAGGAGTCTTCTGAAGGTCAGTAGGTCTTGGGTCTGACTCAGGCGGATGGGTAGGGCGTTCCATGTCTTGGCAGCGAGGTGGAAGAATGATCTGCTGCCGGCGGTCACTCTTCGGGTGCGGGGGACAGTGCAGAGGGCGTGGTCGGAGGAGCGGAGCGGGCGGGTGGGGGTGTAGAAGCTGAGTCGCCATTGAGGTACGCTGGTCCGGTGTTGTGGATTGCTTTGTGTGCATGGGTGAGGAGCTTGAAGGTTATCCTCTTGTTGACGGGGAGCCAGTGCAGGTCACTCAGGTGGGGTGTGATGTGGCTGCGGCGAGGAATGTCCAGGATCAGGTGTGCGGAGGCATTCTAGATGTGTTGGAGCCGTTTCCGGAGTTTGTCAGAGGCTCCTGCATAGAGGGCGTTTCCGTAGTCCAGTCTGCTGCTGACAAGGGCCTGGGTGACCGTCCTTCTCGTTTCGGTGGGGATCCACTTGTAGATCCTGCGGAGCATGCGGAGGGTGTTGAAGCAGGAGGAGGATACGGCGTTGACCTGCTTCGTCATGGAGAGGGTGGAGTCGAGGATGACCCCTAGGTTACGTGCGTGGTCGGTGGGTGTTGGAGCTGTTCCTAGTGTGGTCGGCCACCAGGAGTCATCCCAGGCCGTGGGGGTGGATCCGAGGATGAGGACCTCCGTCTTGTCCGAGTTCAGCTTCAGTTGGCTGTTTCTCATCCAGTTGGGGACAGCCTTCATTCTTTCGTGGAGGTTGGTTTTGGCAGTGTGGGGGTCCTTGGTGTGGGAGAGGATCAGCTGGGTGTCATTGACGTAGGAGATGATGTTGAGGTTGTGCAGTTGGGTGATGTGGGTGAGCGATACGATGTAGATGTTGAACAACTTTGGGCTGAGGGATGAGCCCTGGGGTACGCCGCAGATGATGTCAGTGGCTTCAGAACAGAAGGGGGAGGCGGACGCTCTGTGTTCTGCCGGAGAGGAGGGTGGTGGTCCAGTCCAGGGCCTTCTCTTGGAGACCAGCATTATGGAGGCGTGTTCATTGTGTGCGGTGGCAGACCGTGTCGAAGGTGGCTGACAGGTCTAGGAGGATGAGGGCTTCGGCTTCTCTGTTGTCCAGTAGGGTCCTGATGTCGTCGGTGGTGGCGATGAGGGCAGTTTCAGTGCTGTGGTTGGTGTGGAACCTGGACTGGGATGGATTCAGGATGCTGTTCTCCTCGGGGAAGCTGGTTAGTTGTTTGTTGATGGCCTTCTCGATGACCTCCACCGGGAACGGGAGAAGGGCGATGGGTCGGAAGTTCTTGAGGTCCTCGGGTCCGCCTTGAGTAAGGCGTTGATCTTGGCATGCTTCCAGCTCTCCGGGAAGGTTGCTGTCTCGAAGGAGATGTTGATGGCTTTCCAGAGATGGGGTGCGATGGTGGTGCTAGCTTTGTTGAAGAAGTGGTGTGGGCATGGGTCTGATGGGGATCCGGAGTGGATGGTGTTCATGATCTTGATGGTGTCGTCGTTGTTGATGTTGGTCCAGTAGAGCAGGCGGTTGGTGCGGGTGGTGGTCATGGTGGCGGAGGTCTCAGTGGTTGCCGGGGCGGTCGTGGTGTTGAAGCTGTCGTGTATGTCTGCGTTCTTGCGGTGGAAGAAGGTGGCCAGTGAGTCGCACAGGTCTTGCGAAGGTGGGATGTCGTTGGTATTGGAGCTGGGGTTGGAGAGTTACTTCACGATGTTGAAGAGCTCTTTGCTGTTGTGTGCATTGTTGTCTAGGTGGTCTTTGAAGGAGGCCCTTTTGGCGGATCTGATGAGGTGGTGGTGTCTGCGAATGGCGTTCTTGTGGGCTGTGTAGCTTTCCGGTGTTCGTTCACAGATACAGTTCTTCTCTAGTTTTCAGCAGGTTTGTTTGGAGGCCTGGAGGTCTTCAGTGAACCAGCTGGCTTTCTTTCTGGTGTGGCTGTTGGAGGGTTTTTTGAGCGGGGCAAGGGTGTTGATGCAGTCGTCGATCCACTGTCTGAGGTTTCTGGTGGCGGCGTCGGGGTCGGTCGGGTCTGTGGGTGGGCTCCAGGCGAGGGTAGTGGTTAGTTGGTCTTCGGTGACTTTGCTCCAGCAGTGGCGAGGCATCTGTTGGGTGCGGTGGTGCGTGGTGGATTTCCGGAAGATGAAGTGGATGCAACGGTGGGCGGTCCAGTGGAGTTCGGTGGTGTGGTTGAAGAAGACGTGGGAGCTTGCGGAGAAGATGGGGTCGAGCGTGTGGCCGGGGGAGTGGGTGGGTGTTGTGACGAGTTGTCTGAGTCTGAGGTTGTCGATCAGGGTGGACCTGATTCACAAAGGTAAACTTACATTATAGAGTAAGTTCCACTGGTGGATGGCTCACAGATATAAGACACATCATTCTCCTCCTTGTATCGGAAGCTCCACCTGTGGCTAAGTCCTTCAGATTGTCTTTCATCATGACAATAATTTCATATTTTCTATTCCCAAAGTAATTTTACATGTAGGATATTTACAACTGCCTATCTTTTTATGTGTGAAGTCTCTGCCATGAGTGCAGAGACTCCACAAGCCTTGTGAATTCCCCAAAAAATGTACACCTACAATATAGTGTTCCTTGCGGCCACTGGTTTGCATTCCTGCTAGACCTTTGCTTTTTCCCTTCTTCACCTCTTGAGATTTTCCCCATCCTCTTCCATCTCCACCTTTTGGTCTACCTCTCTTTTTTTCACTTGAGTCCTCCCCTTGCTTGAAAGTCTGAGTTACTTTAACAAATTGCTCGAGGTCTCACTTATCTTGTTTAAACCACTGGTGGATAGTTCACTGATATAAGACACACCATTCTCCTCCTTATATCAGAAGCTCCACCTGTGGCTAAGTTCTTCAGTTTGTCATTCATCATGGCAATAGTTTCATATTTTCTGACAAAAGTTAGAACTCATTCCAATTCATAATTGTGATAGTCGAGAGCACATTTCTTCTGCTTTTTAGCCTTAATCTGTGTTTTGTATACATCTGGGGCTATATCTACGGCCCTACCAATTTGCCTGTCACAAATTGCGTCAAATTGCGACATGCAATTTGCATCTCACAAATAGGAATGTACAACAGTGTCTCAGACACCGTTTGCAATCCTAATGGGGTCGCAAATTGCCTGCCTCATTAATATTCATGAAGCTGGTGCAATTTGCAACCACATTAGGAATGGCTAGCAATCTCAGGGATGGTGACCTGCTAGGGTCAGCAGACCACCATGTCTGTAACAGTTTTCAAAATAAAGCAATTTTTAAAAAATTAAATGCAACCCGTTTTCCTAAAAGGAAAACAGGATGCAATAAAAAAAGGAAAATTAAACGTCTCTTTTACATTTTTTAAGAGTAGGCTGTGGTCCATGGGACCACTGCCCAGTCTTAAAAAATATTTTAATTTCCAGTCAGAAAAGGGAAGAGTGGCTTACCTCCCAATTGAAATTGATGGTAAACAGCAATTGCGGCCTCAAAACAATATTACATTTCAGTGGGACTCGCTATTAGGAAGGGAGGTTACCAACTCGCAAAATAGGGTTTGTATGTTGGGAAGACCTATTTTGCAGTTACAAACGGGCTGATTTCCCGTTTGTGACTGCAAAAAACGGTTGTACATCTGACCCCTACTCTTTTGTACATGACTTCCTTCATTGCTCTATTTCTCGAAATGTATGTACTTTTTTCAGTTCATCCAAAATCGCATTGATGTTTTGATTAACTCTCCTGTGTCTTCCCATGCTAATTTGATCATGATTTGCAAACCATTCTTTGAACATAAGAGGATCAATGTCTTTATTAGAAGGACCAATGAAAATCTTCAAACCTTGGGGATCCTCTGTACATCCACATACTGCTGCAGGGATGTTGCTTACCATCATTTATTCAACTCCTTCTTTGAAATGTTCTTAATTTTTTGTATCAAGCCTTTGCTGTCCTTAGGGGCGATTTGTGTTAGCCCCTTAGAATGAAATAAATCATTAAATAGGGATACTGCAGCCTTCATTCTTTTGGCCTCACATCCCTCCGCCATAATTGTGAACTCAAATGTCACACTGGCTGTCACTGCCATCCCTCATTAATCCTGAACAGTGTCCACCTGTCTCACACAATTATGTACAACCAAGTCCAAACAGTACTGACTCATAAACCAGTGTACTCCGACTAGCGAGAAGAGAATTCCTAACGGATGCTGTTGCAGCATACAGCTGGTTGGTAATGTAAAGGAGACGGGTCCAAGACGGGTGCAAAGACAATCCACAAAAGTTAGCTGTTTCTCCCAATTGCCATTATATGGACCCTTCGATGGCGGTGCCTTGGAGGGAGAAACTGGGAATAACATAAACAAAATGTCAACAAAGACATAAAAATCAGCACACTCACTGATTTGCTTTCACTGAAAAATGTAATTAAAGGTGGGACGCATAGCACACTATGCATTTTGGTTTGACGCCTTGATCACAGGTGTCAGCCATTACAGTCAAAATCTCTTTTAAAGTTCAACAAACATAGACAATAGAATATAAAAGGGACACAAAAAATATAGATAAAGAAGGGAAAGTAAAATATGACACCATCTTGTAACGGACATATATCATGTCAGCACACAAGTCGCAAGTTAATGAACAATTTAGGTTGCCATTAGAAAAGAATACATTGCCTGTACCTCCTCCGGCTATGTTAAAAAATAATGCATGGGGGACTCCAGCCCACCCCATGCAGCCCAGAGAACTGCAACCCACCCTGGGGCTTATTCACAGAATGCATGGTGAGCCATGCTTCCCGCCCCGATGAGGACCGCCACCTCCCCAAGACTTATTTGATGTTGGAGGAGTCCTACATGGCCCTGAGGACCACCACCCCCCAGGGCCGGCTCCAGCAATGTCCGGGGTGCCCACACCTTGGACACTGCAGTTTGCTATGGCTTGGCAGGAGCACAGCTCCCTCCAAGCCATAGCAAACCCTGTTCCACTTCATGGAAGCGAGAGCATTAAAAATGTTCTTGCTTCCATGAAGCAGAGCAGAATTGCTATTTGACCGAGGGAGCTGTGCCAGCTCACCCAGGAAGCGGGGAGCAGGCAGGAACTGCAGGGCATTGTGGCTCCCCCGTGGTCCCCAGTAAGAAGCAACGCCCAGAGGAATAGGGTCCCATATATATATGAGGGCAGTTTCAGTGCTGTGGTTGCTGTGGAACCTGCACTGGGACGGGTCCAGGATGCTGTTCTCCTCGAGGAAGCTGGGTAGTTGTTTGTTGATGGCCTTCTCGATGACCTCCGCCGGGAAGGGGAGCAGGGAGATGGGCCGTAAGTTCTTGAGGTCAACGCGGTTTGCCTTGGGTTTCTTGAGTAAGGCGTTGATCTTGGTGTCCTTCCAGATCTCCGGGAAGGTTGCTGACTCAAAGGAGATGTTGAAGGCTTTCCGGAGATGGGGTGCGATGGTGGTGCTGGCTTTGTTGATGTTGGCATGGGTCCGATGGGGATCCATATATATATATATATATATATATATATATATTCACTGAAAAAACCATGGGTTATAGACCATATATAGTTAGGAATTAGCATTTACAAAACCTTATTTTACTCACACAAAACCATTGAAATTCCATATATAGTTAGTTGCACTAACTATATATCGCGCACCCGCAATCCACTGCTGATCATGTCACATATTACATCATTCATGACATGGTCAGTGACATCACTGATGACATCACTGATGACATCTCAAATGACATCACTGATGACATCACTGATGACAACATCCAGTGACTGTATTTTTCTGTAAAGTTAAAATATGTCTTACATATTTAAGAATGAGTGGATGTATAAGTGTCTGGATGAAGGATTTAGTAGGTGCATGACTGACTGTATGAGTGAGTGGTTAAATGTGTCTCACTGAGTGCATGGGTTAGTGACTAAACTGTCTTAATTTGTGCATCATTATGTCTGTTGTTCTGTAAACTGCTGCATGTGTTGATCAGTAGCTATATGAGTAACTATATGGGTTATTGATTGGTTGCCCAAGCATTTGTATGGGAGACTGAGTGTGTGTGTGGGTGGCTGGGAGGTGTATGACTCTGTGCATAGATGTATGGGTTCAAAAGTGCGTGTGGAAACAGCTGTATGGGCGGTTGACTGTGTGCATGACTGTATTGGTGAGTGAATAGATATCTCAGTGCTACATGTCAAAGTAAGTACATATGTAAAATACAGTACATGTGAGAGTTGACATATATAAATAACTGTGCATAAGAGCCAGTGAATGTGTGAGTGGCTGTATGGATCATTGTGCACTTGTATCCAGGATTGTATAAGTGAGTAAATATGTTTTAGTATATGTTTGAATAAGTAAGGTGTGTATAACTGTATAGTTGTGAAAATGGAGGTGTGATTGATTCTTTGCATGACTGACTAGGTGTGTAAGTAACTCCATGGATGAGTGACAGTCTGTGAGTGTCTGTTTACACTGAGTGTATCTAAGGTTATATTAGAGTCTGAAGAGGTTCATCGTATTATCACATGAATGATGTCATCAGTGATGTGATCAGTAATGTCAAATCAGATGTCATCAGTGATGTCATCAGTGATGTCATTTGAGATGTCATCAGTGATGACATCAGTGATGTCATTTGAGATGTCATCAGTGATGTCATCAGTGATGTCATTTGAGATGTCATCAGTGATGTCATCAGTGATGTCACTGACCATGTCATGAATGATGTAATATGTGACATGATCAGCAGTGGATTGCGGGTGCGCGATATATAGTTAGTGCAACTAACTATATATGGAATTTCAATGGTTTTGTGTGAGTAAAATAAGGTTTTGTAAATGCTAATTCCTAACTATATATGGTCTATAACCCATGGTTTTTTCAGTGAATTTTCAAGGTTTTGTAAATGCTAATTCCTAACTATATATGGTCTATAACCTATGGTTTTTTCAGTGAATTTCATTGGTTTTTTAAAAGCTAATATCTATAGCTGTAAAATGTATTCTTCTTTAAATCCAAAAATATATTTTATATGTTTATTAATAATTTTTTTAAAATATTTTTTTTGTTTCGCTCCCGGTCCGCGAACCGGGAAGCTTTCCGTTAGCTCAAATTGATGCCGCGACCCGGTCCGCGAACCGGTAAGAAATCAACATAGTGACGGTATCGCGTTGCCGCGTAATGCGTCTTATGACGTACTGCGTTAGTGCACCCGGAAGTGTCCCGGGGCGCGGACCGAGGCGCGAAGCTCAGCGACCCGGAAGCTAACCGGGGCGCGTTCCGCAGCGCGTAACATGAGCGTGAGAGGTCATGTGACTTGTTAATAAAACTTTTCATTGGTTCATTTCACTTTTGGTTTCATAATGATGTAAGGCTAGGTCAGGTGACCTAAAAATAACACTTTTCATTGGTTGAGAAGTATTGTTTTTCCCAAATGATGAAAACCCCTCCTTCTTTCCTCACTCTGACTTTCATCATTGTGAGAGGAAGACCTTTATTACTATATCAGAAATGGCTTCAGTAGTTGCTTCAGCTGGTGCACCCCCACCACCACCTCCACCTCCTCATGGGAAGAGAGGACCACCTCCCCAGCTCATGACCAACACTGAGGAGGAAGAGGAAGAAATGGATGAAGAGGAGGGAGAAGGACCACAGTTCTTAGAAGAGGTGCCCCGGGTTTCCCATAAGAAAGCCAGTTTCATCTGGCAGTTTTATTCGATCCCTCCTGGCCAAAAAAAAGTGAATGCGAGGTATGTCACCTGCCTCATCTGTAAAGAAAAATTATCCAGAGGGACGGATAAGAAATATAGTTATGGCAACCATACTATGCACAGGCACATGACAAGGAAGCATCCACTCAATTATAGCCGGGCGGAAATACGGGATTTGCAGGAAAATCCAAGATCAACTCCTGTGGCCAGATCAAGAATATCCATTTCATTGACACCAGCAGAGGCACGGGAAACTGTGCCAAACATACAAGAAAATTTTGGCCACATGATCCACACTTGTATGCACTGTCGTGCGTTGTTAGCATGTGGCAATATGAGCATAAATGCTATCAACCTGGCGTATGAACACCATAATTGCCCTAACCGCCCCCAGTAATATTTTTTTTGCTCCTGTTGAGCCCTTTTCAATGCCTGTTTTTTGTTGTTTCCCCCCCCAAAAAAAACCAAAAAAAATATAAAATCGTTCAAAAAATACAAAAAAAACAAAAAATGTTCAAAAAATAAAAAAAAAATATAAAACAACAAAAATATTTTAAAAAAAGTTCTTTTCAGAACTACCTTCCCTTTCAAAAAAAATTGCTAGAATGTTTAGCACTCTGGCAAGCTCTATTTCTTTTGGTTCGCTTCCCGGTTAGCTTCCCGGTACGCGGACCGGGAGCTAACCCAAACATTTTTTTTTTTAAAAAAAGAGTAAGTAAAAGGAAAGTAAACAGAGAGTGATGTTAAAAGAAAGACAGCTATAGGGAGTAAAGAAGAGATACTGTTTAATAGATCTATTTACCAAAGAAAAGACGGAAGAGGGTATAATTGTGAAAAACAAAATAGATAACGAAGTGAAAGAAAAAAAAAGAGAGTATAACATTAACAAAGAAGAGTTTCTTGGAGAATGTGAGTGAATGTTCAAAATAAGATTAAAACATGAGGAATAACAGAGAGAAAAAATAGAAAACAGAAAACAAAAAATAACAGAAAAAGATTAATTGAAATAGCAAAGAAATGTAAGTAACATAGAGCCATATCATCAACATAGGCAATAAAAGTTTTGCAGCTTTTATTGGCAGAAATGTGTCGCTAAAGCTGCTTTTGCGGCAGAAAACTGCCGCTAAAACCACTTTTGCACCAGTTTTCTGCCAATAAAAAGAGCAATAATTTTATTGGCTGTGTTCATAATATGCCCCTTAGTGTGCTTCAACTACACAGAGAAAGCATTATGAACAAATAGTGATAGAGTGATCAGTCAAAGACACTAAGAGTAATAGAGACGGAGTGAGTGAACAAGAGTGAGGAACTATGAGAAGAGAGGGACTGAGAAAAAGAGTGGAAGGAGTTGAGTAAGTAGGTAATAGAGAAAGGAATGAGGGAAGTAGCAAAGGCAGGAAACTGAGGGTTAAAGAAATGAAGCAGTGGAACTAATAGAAGTTAAATGTGATAGAAATGTAACGAAAAGAGTACAAAACATTTACCTTATAATTGTCGTTAAATTACTCACTTTTTGTTTTTATACTTTCAATCTGTGAAAGAGAGAACAAACATTTGAAAAATATTAAAACATGTATTTAAAAATTACAAAAGACAATGTAAAAGATTGAAGGACAAACAGTTTTTCAACAACTTTGACACTTACAGAAGCTTCTGCTTCTCCAGGCCCCCTACACAGTCCTAAAGATATACATTTTAAACTAACAGTATCTTGATGCAGATGAAGTGAGGCCTATCTTAAAACATGGTGCATCTTTTGCATTGCTGTTGTCTCAGAAAAGTGTCGCAAGACACTAAAATTTTAAATAATTGCTTCAGGATGCCAATAAGATGTCTCCTATCCAGAGGTTTGTTTGAGGTGAGGCCTACTCAGGGTTGCAGATGAAATTTCGAGTTGTTGAAGAGAATAGAGGACATAATATATGTGAAGGTCTACCAATGAAGTGAGTCATGTCCACTGCACTCTTGAACAAAGTCCAAACCTCCTATGTTTCCCTGGACAGACCTAAACTTGATCTACACAATGTGCTTCGTAATGATAGGAAACACAGGTGATGTAAATGAAATACGTGCAATTTATTTTGCTCATTTCACAATCACATCACTTGTGTTTCCTTTGCTTAGGTATCTCATTGTGCAGATGTAGTCTAGCATATGAAAGAATACGCAGAAGCGCAGCACTGCATGCAACAACTTTGACACTTACAGAAGCCTCACCTTCTCCATGCCTCCTACACAGTTCTACATATACATCATAAATGCAAACAGTACAGAATTAATTATACATGTTAAATGGTTTATTTTTGCTGTTCTCAGAATGTATCAAAATTCACTAAAAACAGTGACTTTAAGGTATTCATCATATAACAGCGGGGAAAAAAAAACACAATCAAAATGATTGTGTTTAAAAAACCCATACAACATAACAAATCAGAATTCAGAACTCCTTAAAGTTAACTTACTTTCCATGACGTCAAAGGATGTCCTATGAACAGCTTACACTCTGTTGTGCTGTTATTACTTTCAGCCCGCCACTTTCTGAAAGAAAATCTCCATCGTTTTTAAAAACATGTTACATGCAATAAATGACTTCTTGCTCTCTACCACAAGTTTCCACAAGGCCAAATCTTGTCAGAGCCATTTATAACTCTTGGATTTCTTGTAAGCCAATCCCGTCATTTGGCATTTCTGCAACTTTCAGAATTAAAATGTTGAAGATCATTTTCACAATCCAGGAATAGTAATATCTTCCTCTTCTTGCTCAGTCATGTTCTACATTTCCTATGACACTGATACTGCTTACTATGAAGCAGACTTACACTAACTCTATGACTAGTACAATTATTTAATTCTCTACATCACTTTCAATCACAAAGCAATGTAAAACAGTAGACAGCATTGCAGACTTACATTCCCTCTACTCTATGTTTTGATTGGCTGCTTCAATTAGCTTATAAAAAGAAATAGTTTTTCTGAACTCATTCAAAGTGCACTTATTTCTCCATGACGTCCAGTCTTATGGTTAGAAGTTATGTCTCTGAACTACACTTATCCTCAAGGCCAAATTGTGTAGGAGCCATTAGAACTTCTTGAAATTCCACAGAGCACATCCCGAGATTATTTCCCTAAAATGTTGGTTTTAAAAACACCAGGTAAGAGTTTTTAAGGTCATACGGCAATTTTTTTTTGAAAATTAAAACAGAATCGTTGCAGAATGACCAGCCATTTCTAGACTTTAAATAAGCTGTGTAATGTCCTGATGTTATTGAAGGGCCGTCATGATATATAATTGCTGCAGTTACAAAAGTCCTTCCTGATATTGACAACTGCAAAGCTACAAAATTTTTAATTAAAGTTGTCAATTTTGTTCCATCAGGCCTACATCGTTGGAACATTAAAATGACATACTGGCCATATGTTCGTATAAATAATGTGGACATCATTTCAGATTTACATTGGCTACACTCCATGTTGTGATCAGCTGCTTTTACTAGCTTATTAAAGGAGACTGATTTACTGTCTGGCAAAGTTAAATATATAAATCTTTCTGAGTCTACACTAGTAGTACTTGATACCATACAGTTCTCGCAGTCATGCTGCCATTGATAAGAAAGCCCAAACAGCTGATCTACATCTACACCTTCAGCATGCAATACATCAAGCATATACATTAAAAACTCCTGACAATCTTGCTGAATATTTTGAGAGAATTGTGTTTGGCCTGAACATCTGTCTAACAGATTTCGAATTTCAGACACACTTTCTATGTTTGTTCTATCGGTGCTACATTTCTCTAACACAGAATTTAACAAACTGCAAAATCTTTGATCAGAATTGACCACAATCTCTTCTTTTACATTTTCTAGAGAAAACAAAACATTAACCACTACATTAGCATAGCAGTTGACACCAGAACTGTTTTCAAATTGAAAACCAACAACATCTTCAACAGAATCCTTTTTGTTTCTGCTTGTAATTTTAGGTTCATCGACTTTTCGTCTTTTTGCTACAACCTCCCCAGTATTGGTCACATTTCTTCGTTTCCGGCCTACCACACGTTTCTCAAAAAAAGGATACTGAGGCAAATGTGGCGCATACTCTCTTCTTAACCTATTGTATTCCTTAACACAATCTAGATCCGCACAAATGTTTGTGACATCACACTCAATCAAGTACAATCCCGATAAAGTTCTAACTCGTGACAATGCCACATATGCCATACCCTCCTTGAACACAGAACTGCCAATATTCACCAATGCACAGTCTACACTTAAACCTTGCGATTTATGGATTGTCACCGCATATGCCAAGCAAACAGGAAACTGCTTACGGCGAACATATAAGTCTTTTACAAGCAAAAATCTAGCAGAGCAACGACCAATTAGCTGTACTTCCTCAATGCCATCAAATTTAATTTTAAAAAATTCAATTCCATCTCTATTTCTGTATTTTACAAAATCAACAACATTACCCATTGATCCATTTACCAGACCTCTTTCAACATGTAAATTCCTTCTTAAAATTATACGGCAGTTCAAGCACACATTCAGAGTCTTTTCAAAACCTGCAGTTTTAGATATACTCTTCTCTAATGAATCCAATTTTGTTTTCAGATTCTCAGACAAAATAATTGTTGATCCCATATGCTCTACTCTGTCAATAGCTTCCAGTTTCACAATCTCTTGCTTTTCTAAATGCAACATTTTGTTGTTGAATTTGGCACATTCTGCAAGAGTTGGCATGAAACATATTCCAGATTTCTTATCAGTAATTTTCTGAAAAATATTCTCAGGCACAACATCTTGTTCTGGATATAAATTTGACAGTAATCGTGCATGTAAAGCTTCTTTCCCATGCTCGGTCACTTTTCCAATTCTAACATCTTGTAGAATAGTCTTGTAAACTTCATCCTTCGCCTGACGCATATTTTCATGCAGTTCAGCATAATTGAAGTTTAACCATATATTGACGTTGCCAATGCTGCCTAGGCACTTCCTGGTATCTTCATGCGTGAGCATTTTGAACACAGGTTGCCCTTTCACTGGTGTCAGCTGCAAAATATCTCCGAAAACAATGATGTGTTTGCCACCAAATAACACATCATACTCTGTTTTGAGAACTTCTTGCATTCTCAAATGCACAAAGGCAAGCATGACATTGGAAACCATGCTTACTTCGTCAATGATAAGAAGTTTCATTTTCCTCAAGATTCTTGAAACTTCAAAACAAGCATCTCCAGATAGCTTGTGATATTGTAATTTGTTGTCATGCTCCACTGGCAGCATCAGTAAACGATGTAAAGTAATCCCTTTAATGTTATGTGCTGCCAGTCCAGTTGGAGCGGTGACAACACAAGACAGCGATGACTCTGTCCTTTCCTGCAAATAGCATGAAATTGCTTTAATGAGGAAACTTTTTCCAGTTCCCGCTTCTCCACTCACGTACAGTCGGACAGGCTTCAACGACGTACATGAGCACTCTTTCTTGTCATGACTTAATCCATGATCAATTTGCATGGTAACTTCGTCATATATTTTCCTCTGCTCAACGTTGAGTTGTCTTTCCAACTCTTCTAAGTTAACCGCATCCTCCTGAGCATGTGCCATGGCTCTTTCCACTTCATTCATGGCAGTGGCAGCTTCATTTTCGATAACAGGTCCTCCTAGTGGATCCTGACTCAATGAAGCAGAACTCTGAATTTCCTGAGAACTGTCTCTGGCAATCTCGGCTGCAATCGTTGCTTCCTGCTCAATTTCCGCATTCAACATTTCTACATATTTGGGAAAAGCAGGACATTCTATGGTCTCCTTGGCGGCATTGAAAGAGTCTTCGTAACAGAGGAAATCTCCAAGCAGTTCCTCTTCTGCACGCCAAGGCTTGAAAAGTTGCAAAAGTGCTAAATAGAAAAACTCCTTTTTTTCAGGAGATTCGCCACTCAATTTTCGATGGTTTACCAAGTGGCATTTTCTTTGCTTGACCAGACATCCCTCACTTCCTATTACAGCATACACTCCTTTCTCAGTATCTTCTTTGATGTTCCTCTTGAATATGTAATTTTGAAGAACCTCATACAGACAAACATTGTCGAGGTGACTGCTTCTATTTGGATAATATGTATCCAACATGTTGGTCTTCAAAATGTCGGTACTGTTTGGCTCCTTTTCCGCCAAATACTCAATTTCCCGCACAGGTTTCAGAACTCGATTACGCGTTGCAGCAAGACCAAGACACGCCCAAATGATACTCCTGGACTTGGCATAGAGACTTGCTGAAGACAACCGGTCAGAGCATTCGTAAGCTCCGATTTCTCGATGCGACAACATCTTCAGACTGAAACTGTACAACTTCTTGCTGAGGCTCTTTTCATGGGAAATGTCCTCCCACATATCCTTCAATTCTGTCTTCTCTTTTTTGGTGATGTAAGACGTCACATACCGAGCCACAGCCATACAGTTATCAGCCACAAACTGTATATCCATGTTAGCATTCCACATGGACAAAATCACCGGGTTGTAGTCGTTGATGTACTTGGACTCTTCGTTCCTCTTCAAATTGTATGTGTTTTTAGGTGATTTCTTCATGACATTATGTCGCAGCGAAGACATCAAACTGTTTACTCTTCCTTTAGAAATCACCGGTCGTGGAAAGCCGAAACGACATTTGGTGTAGAACTTGTCCTTGTTTCGGAATTTACGACGGCAGTACTTTCCACATCGATGGCTTTGGAAACGCAGAACTTTTTCTCTTAGGCTTTTCTTCTCCTTTGCGTTTGGAACAGCACTCGTAGAATACTGTTGGATGAAACTCATCACTGAGTCTTCTGGATCCGTTCCAAATTTAGGTGCATCCTTGATCCACAGCAACATATGTATATGAGGAGCACCTCTTGCTTGGTACTCCTTTCTCCAGAAGAAATCCAACACCTCTCCAAGAGGTGGATTCTTCTTATTCATGATGAAAGACATCATAGCTTCAAATCTATGATTGAAGTACCTACATACATTGACTGGATCCAAAGAGCACAGTTCTCCGGGGGTCTTGAATTCGATGTTATCTACGTTAGCATTTGCCTCTCGTAGAAATTCAAGTAAGTCTTCCCAGCCATACTCGGCACAGCTCAGAGTGAGGAACCATGTGGGAGTACCTAAGTTCCTCAGCATACATTTTAAATCACCATGACGACGGTACCAGTACTCATTAGTACCACGCTGACACGCCATGAGATTAATCAGGTGAGAATCCAAAATACTGTCTTGGACATTGACTTTATCCATAAAGTCACTTGCCGAGATGTTTTGCATGTGTATACCACTTTTCAAGACGTGGTTCACTGCATATGACAGTCCAGACAGATCGCTTTCAAACAGGAGATGAAACAAATAAGGAATGCATTGTCGAAACCTAGCATCTCCTGCATACAATCGCAAAGTCCGGTATTCAGAAGCAGGAATTTGATGAGGTCGCTCATCATATCTTCCTCCCTGACCTGTTGGAAAAAGCTGTGGGAAACACCGAGCTTCCAAACTTTCCTCCCAAACACTAATGGGACTCCCTTTGGCTTGTTTCATTTGAAACAACTCAATAGCATTCCCCATGACTTCCTTGGAATGCAAAGGATGAACACTATAATGTTCATATATTTCTTCACTAGTAGAGGGTTCTACTTTCTCAATTTGACCAGCACACAAATCGCTATCCTCTTCCTCACTTACTTCCTCTTCTGCAACATATACATTCTTATAGTATTTATTATTTTTTTTCAAATACAATGTTGCCTTTTTAACTTTCCTAACATCTACTAAATCTTGCCATATTTTCTTATTCTTTGTCGGAACCCCATTAACTAAGATAACCAGAGGTTCCTCTTCCACTTTTTCTACTCCAATTGTGTTAATGTTTTTCTTCAAATCTAGAGGCAAATAAACAACTCTTCCCTTTAATCCTCTCTGTAAATCTGATGGAGGCAATTTCCCTGTCTTTGGCTCCATTCTTACAATAGCCTGAAAGGGATGGATACTTTGAATCAAAATAGATTCATAAGTATTTAAATCCTTCAATTCAGAAGGAATCTCAACCAATTCCAGATTATTATGAACTGCTCTAGCAGGCATCTGGTTTTGATTTAATTTGCAACAACAATAAGTACACACACGTTGATCCAATCCCAAATCAAAACAATTTTCTACCATCAAGTATGTTGCAAAATCCTTCCATTCACTATTATTTTCCCTTTCACTTTTTGCATATAAATCCACTAACTTACTCTGATTCTTATAATAAGTGCGTCGACAACACACACAAGTGAAATTTGGCCTCTCACTTGATTTGACCTGAAATGTGACAATTTCCCTCTGGAAATTATCTGTACCGGAAACCTGTACACTATCTTCCACATTACCCGCTTCTTCTTGGTCAATTTCAACATTCTCCTCTTTACTTCCAAAGTAACAAAACTCAATTTCTTCACATATATTCTTCACATCTATTTCAGAACCATGCAAAAGAGCAGCGCATAATTGTTTAAGCACAATTGCTGGACTCTTAGCATAATACAACATTCTAACTAATTTCCTCACTTTATTATGATGCACTGCTAGCATTCTGAAATGATGAAAAACACTCTGGCATACTCTCCTGGAAAGACAAGCCAGTGAATGACCATGCAAACCTGTCACTTCTCTCACTCTGCAAGGATCTAATTCTTGCAACAACCTTATTTTCTGCTTCAAACTTTTCTTATTAAATGACCGTACAAAATCACAAAGCAAATTGATGGAATCCTGTCGCACACTACAAATACTACTACACTTCCAGGTGTACACAGGACCCTTAGCACGTCTTCCTAAAACCTCATTACCTAACACCTCTTCTGCCTCTGTTGTCACAAGTTTTTCTTTTTCAACTGGACAACCATCTTTCACTTCATAAGCACGACCACTGGTGTCAACTGCATGCACCAAATCATTATCCTGGAAATAACTCTCCTCATTAAAAAATGCCTCACAGCTTGAACTATGAATCCATTCTCCAGAAAAAACTTCACAAAAATTACTACGATTAACTATTCTCTTCCATCTACTATTTCTTTTGAAATCATAAATTGCCTTGTTTAGCTTCCTAATTCTATTGATTATCAAAATAAATAACTTACGTTTAATTTCAAATGCCTGATCAATAACTTTCTCAACTTTTTTTTTCTCTTATAAAAAACCACTTTCTGTTGACCTTTCTTAATATTTTTTAACAAATTGCCAATTATCCTGTTGCGGAACATTCGTTTACGAATGTCCCTAAACTGTTGTTTCCTTCTACTATCATGCACAGAGTTATCTCTTGCTCTAGCAGTAACATTTTTGATTGGCCTTTCCTTTCCATTTGAATTGGTTCTCTTTTTATGGACTGAAACATTTTCTGTAGTAATATTTTTTTTACTACACATATTTCTTATGAATGTTTTTGTACTCTTACCCGGTGCTTTCTTCGTGACTTGACAAATCTTTTTGTTAGAGGACTGCTGCTTCTTTTGATTCACCTGCTGTCTTTGACGTTTTGCAGCCTTTCTCTCTCTTTCTTTCGTTGGCATGGTGAAATGTTGAAATGATCTGCAGTTGAATCTGTGGTAAAATATATTAAAAAATGTTATTAACCACTATTACCAAACAGTAAATCAATAACAGTGATCAAAAACTTAACACACTACTTGACATTTTAAATAGAAGATTTTTTAGTCCTTGGCAAATTTACAATACAGAAATAGCAGAAAAGAAATGGAATTTATGTTCATGTTACCTGTGCTATTTTATATGTGAATCTGATCTAATTTTTGAGCATATTTTAATATTTTATTGAAGACACTACACATAATCTGTTTTTGAAGGTGTCTTTATTTTTAAATTAAACGGTTTACACTTTTACTTTTTATTTATTATAAATTTTAAAAATAAATGTTTATAGTTCCATAGGCTCAAGCAGGTCAGCTTCCCACCCTATGTCATATAATTCGGACAAATCTGCATCCTCATCACGCTCTTCTTCATCCTCAGGATTTAAATCATCCAAGGGATCAACATCCACTGATGTTTCAATTACAAGTTCAATGATGAGGTCAAAATCAACTGATTGCAGATTGTCGCTCATGTTGATGTTGTCTTTATCTTTAAAGAAAGATAACAAGAATGAGATGTTGCAGAGTAAGAGACAAATCTCAGAGATTATAATAGTAAAATTGTTTAACAAGAGTAACATTTTGCAGCTATTATTTAGCCATGTCCAGCGATGCTGAGCAGGTGAAGCCTATGTCTAATTTTTCAGTGAACATGACTCATCTCTTCTTAACCTTGGATAAGCCTCACCAACTCTGTGTCCCCTGCACATACTTAAATGTAAAGGGGCAGATTTATGTTAAATGGCACATCCCCAGGCATGCACCAGTTAACGTGCACCACTGCTCTGCCACCCATGGTGTGCCGTATTTACAATCAGATAGCAGAAAGCTGCGTCAAAACCCTGCACCTGCTTTAAGCAGGCATAGGTCTTGACGCAACATTGTGGAGATGGGGCACCCCTGAGCCTTGCTTGAGCTGCATCGCACTTGCGATACAACTCCAGCAATCACTACCTTTACAGCACAGATACGTCACGCATCTGTGCCATTTTTGCCCCATGATGCCCCACATTGTAAATGCAGCACACCATGGGTGGCGGAACAGCGGCGCAGGATGACTGGCACATCCCTGGTGATGCGCCAGTCATCATAAATCTATCCCTAAGCTTCTTATCTTGTTACAGATGAACCGCCATATGTACCATCAAACTATTTTGCATTTCCTAAATAGCGAATTTTAAGGAATAAATAGCAATTCTTTACCATTCCTAATTTGCAATGAGCAAATTGCTAATTGCAAATTACCCATTCATTTCCATGGGCTAGGAGGCTCATAGGAATGAAGGTATAATTTGGGATTAGCAATTAGCTCATCGCAAATTAGGAATTTTTCCAAGGGTGCAGGGGTGTCTCAAGAACACCCTGCTGCCCCCTGAAAAAGAAATTTGGGGGCATATGGCGCACATACATGCCCTAAGGGCATGTATTGGCGTCATATGGCACCTTTTGTTTTTTGGAAAGAAAGCTTTTTGAAAAGAATTCGCAAATTACCACAAACTAGAAGTTGGTGGTAGTTTCCAAATCCTTAATGTCATTTTTTACATATTTTTTGTTTGATACATTGCTTTTAAGGAATCGCAAAATTTGCAAATCCTTCAGTGCAATCGCAAAATAAAGAATAGCAAATTTTGATTTAAGGACATTTTAAGTCATTTCCACATGTGCAGTGTTTTCAAATTATGATTTGAAAATCGTTTTTGGGGAAAAGGAATGGTTTGCAAAATTATGACAAGGACATAATGGTGTATGCTTCTCTATAAGGCATTTCACTGTCTCTGATGTCATTTTTCCCATATTACATTATAAGACCTTTCCCCATGGAGCACATTCCTTGTAAATATGCTCCCACCTGTGCATGGTGAATTTAGATTTTGACTGTTTGAGTCACATAGCCATGTTAAAAGTTACCCAAAAAAATTGCAAACGCTTTAAAAAAACACATTCATGTGTCTTAAGGACACTTTAAGTCATTTCCCCGTGGACAGTGTTTTGTAAGTGGCGCAAAAGAGGCATACACCTATCATAAATCTGTGCTTAGTATTTTAAATGATTAATTCATGATGACGATAAGGTGTGGCCTATCCAGAGGTTTGTTTAAGGTGAGGCCTACTCAGGATTGCAGATTAAAGTTACGCTTGATGAAGAATACAGAGGACATAATACATGTAAAGCTCTACCAATGAAGTAAGTAATGTCCACTTCATTGCGACAGTCATCATAAATGTATCCCTAAGCTTCTTATCTTGTTAGACATCAACCGCCATATGTACCATCAAACTATTTTGCATTTCCTAAATAGCGATTCTTTACCATTCCAAATTTGCGATGAGCAAATTGCTAATTGCAAATTACCCATTCATTTCCATGGGCCAGGATACCCATATGAATGAAGGTGCAATTTGCGATTAGCAATTAGCTCATCGCAAATTAGGAATTTTTCCAAAGGTGCAGGGGTGTCTCAAGAACACCCTGCTGCACCCCTGAAAAAGAAATTTGGGGGCATATGGCGCACATAAATTTTAACAACATTCCTTTACCTCAAAAACGATTTTCAATTCATAATTTGAAAACACTGCCCACAGGGAAATTACTTAAAATGTCCTTAAGACACATGAAAGTGTTTTTTGATTGCCTTTCCAGCATGGTTGGGTCACTTTTAACATGGCTATGTAACACAAACATTTAAAATCTAAATTTGCCATGCACAGGTGGGAGCATATTTACAAGCAATTTGCGCCACAGAGAAAGGTCTTACATTAAAATGGGAAAAATAACATCAGGGACAGTCAATTGCCTTATAAAGAAGCATACACCATTATGTCCTTGTCATAAATTTAAAAACAATTCCTTTTCCCCAAAAACGATTTTCAAATCATAATTTCAAAACACTGCACATGGGAAAATTACTTAAAATGTCCTTAAGACACATAAAAGCGTTTTTTGATTGCCTTTGCAGCATGTTTGTATCACTTTTAACATGGCTATGTAACACAAACATTCAAAATCTAAATTTTCCATGCACAGGTGGGAGCATATTTACAAGCAATTTGCGCCACATAATTCATAAATTTCTCCTTAAAGCACACTATTCTCTATCTAAATTAAAGAAATATTTTCTCACCTTAGCAAATACTTTGAGTTTGAAAACAGTCTCAGAAACACACCAATTTGTCTTCAGCAGAGCAAAAGGTATGCACTCCAGAGTCTGCAGCTATCAAAAGCACAGAAATGCTGTAATTCTTCACACATATCTCTCATGTCACCCAATCAAAACTCTTCCCTCACTTTTTTTCAAATGAAAACCCTTCCCCCCTCTGCCATTTCATGCCTTTTCTGCATGGCAACCACCTCTTGGAAGACGTCTGGTGTTTGCAAGTTCACACAACAATGTTGCAATTGAACTCTGAACTCTCAGTGCACCTGCATATCCAGTGCATTCTTTCATTTAATGATTTTTTATTGACCACTCAAAATACATCTTTCAAATAACTCATCCATGCACCCTAACTTTCTGTTTTCAGCAATCAAAATCCACCAATCACTGTTACTGCTTCATGAACACAGAAACTCCACAGTTTTTTTCATTTTAAACTCTCATTTTTTCAACTGCCATTTCATTGCCACACTTCATCTGACTGCAGGAGAACCTTCTCTCACCATGTTTTCTGTCTGGATTGTTGGACATAGTTATATCCACTGGGCTCACAGGTATGCTGAGAACAGAAAAATACCTAACCTCAATTTACAAGATGTGGAAATTAAGTGGTTTAGCCACAGAGGATTAAAATGTCACCAATTGATACCATTGGTGAAAACCTTTATGCATTTGCCCAAACCTGACCTGTTAATTGTGCACTGTGGAGGTAATGATTTGGGCACTTTGACTGGGGTAGGTCTGGAAATGCTTTTAAAGGACACCTTTGAGCAATTGATGGCACTTTTCCCTCAGACTGCCTTGGTATATTCAAATATATGCCAAAGACAGAAATGGAGGTGGTCAAACCAATTTTGTCCACAAATTGAGAAGTCGAGGAAGCATGTAAACAAATCTGTTTCAGCTTACATGAGAGACCATGGAATGGGCTCCCTGTACAACAATAACTTGCGTTACTACATGCAAGATATCTACAGAGGAGATGGAGTTCACTTCTCAGATGAGGGCAACAGAGTTTTCACTCTGAATTTAAGACTGTGCATTGGTACCTACTTATAAGTACCTAAATGTACCATAAACCCAAAAGCTCTTCTCAGAGCTACCCTACATCTGATCACTCACAATTATTATTTTACTCTAACTTTTTCCACTAATTTTCAACAAAGTACGCTCCCCGGGGCGCTACCCGGTACGCGAACCGGGAGCTAACCTCACGAAATTTTTTTTAAAAATGGTTTTTTTCCGCACATATAAGCCTCCTCAGCCACCCTCACAAAACCTAGGGTGTCAAGATAAGTCTACCGTGCCCCCTTCTACCCATTCTGAACATTATTTGCCCTCCATTTTGTATCTTAATTCGACCGAAACACAAAATGGTGGACTCCCGTAACGCTTAAGGTTCGCGAACCGGGGCGCTCAACGGTTCGCGTACCGGGTCGCTCCCTGGGAAGCGCACCATCAAAAAAGGTGGGAAAGTAGTTTACAGAAAAGCCACTGGAGACAATTTCACCAAATATAGATTAGCTCATACTACATACCAATCCCTACCATTTTCACAAATTTGATTGGAATTCCATTTAGCCATTTAGCCTGTAGACCTCTCTAAATACCCAGAGGTAAATTACTTCTCAAAACACATCTGAAGTGTTGGAATTGACAACCAATTAAAATGTTACTTTCATTTTCTACTTTTTTTACCTGACATTTGATTGGTTATGTACCTGAATATATATAAAAGAAGAGAGAGAAACACAGCCATTTTGACTACTACTTCCTGGTGTACATTTCAATTGGATTTTCACTAATCACTTCAACTTCTTTCTAAAGGTAAGTTGTTATTTTAAAAACTGAACTATATTGTGCACTATCAGTTAATATGGTAAACTTTTTCTGATAGTTATTTACTATCCCTCTGTAGTAGTTATAGATTTAGATAGACTTCTCTGTTATAGTTATGGATGGAGTTAGGCTTCTATTTTATAATTATGAATTTACTTACGTTAAATCACATACACTTTTTTATATTCCTACTTCCACTCTGATACTATACACTGCCCAAAGATAAATTCTCTGTTAAAAAATGCCTATCTAAAATTAATCCCAACAGTGCCCTATCTCTACTAATATATATTTTTTTTATCCAAATTTCAGGCAACATGGAAGGCGAACAGAAAGTTTCATTTCAAATTGTCCTGCAACAGAGCAGCCAAGAATTAATTGATCCAAATTATATAGAATTTATGGATGAAACTTGGGACCAGGAACTACTGCAATGTGTGCAAGCAGTGGATGACCTCCTTCAAAATGAGGACATTTTACACCCTCATAGATTACAAGCTATGTTCAATGAAAATGACGACATTTCAGACAGTGAAATGTTAGAAATGTTATTAAATTTTGAAACACAATCACAATAATAAATAATTGCTTGAAAAATAAAAAAAAATAAAAAATAATCAACAAAACCAACAATCAATTAACATACAGTATTTAAAAAGTCTATCATTCATTTTTCATTGCACTACGCTGCCCAGAACGCTTCCCGGTTCGCGGACCGGGCGCTACCCACGCAAAAAAACAAAAAAAAATTTTTTTGCCCCGCGGGGCCCTTTTAAAACCTCCACATTAAACCTAGGGGGTCAGGGAGGATCTAGTATGCCCCCTTATGGTTATTTCCCCCTTTGTTTTGGCCTCCTCTTGTCTCTCAATCCTACCGAGAGACAAGATGGCGGCCGCTCCGGACTGTTTAGAATGTTGACAGACACTGGAGAACCAATCAGCTTCGCTACGCAAAGTTCCGGTACGCGTAAGGTCCGCGAACCGGGGCGCTGCCCGGAGCGCGCTTACAGATATATATCTTTTTTTAAACGTTAATTTCTCAAAATCCACTGGAGCACATATATTGAGACCTACAAAAGGCACATCGGGCTACCAGTCCCTACAATTTTGCCAAGTTTCGTGCAAATCCATTCAGCCGTTCAGGCTAAAAGTGAGGCCAACCGCCCTATGGAAAACTCAATGTTAAAAACACATTTTGGGACCCCCCTTTTTTCTCGACCCCCCCTGGACGAACCCCCCCCAAATTTCCAGGGGCTGCTCAGAAACAAAATGTTCCATTTTCCAGAAAATTTCAGCCAATTCCGTCCACAAACGCCAAAGTTATTAGACATAGAATTTTCAAAAATCCCATAGGGAAAAAATCCTAACTATATATACCTACTGGCGACCGCCAGTAGGTAATATATATATATATATATATATATATATATATATATGTATGGGACCCCATTCCTCTGGGCATTGCTTCTTACTGGTGACCACGGGGGAGCCACAATGCCCCGCAGTTCCTGCCTGGCGGTCGCCAGTAGGTAGTTATAGTTAGGACCTATTTTCCATAGGAAATCCGCAACATTCTATTTGCAATTACTTTGGCGCCGGTTGACAAATCTTTGGAACTTTTCAAAACTCGTGAGGCGCTCCGATCCGCTCCTATCCTGAGTTTGGTGGTGATTCGTCAAACGGGGGCCGAGAAAAAAGGGGGGTCCCAAAACGTGTTTTCCCCATGCAATTTTCCATAGGAACCTTTAATCACAGCTACAGCCCGAACTGCTGAACGGAATAACACCAAATTTGGCAAAGAGGTAGTCTTTGGTTCACACTCGTGCCTTTTGGTTAAATGTTGTAAATCTGTTCAGTAGGTTTTTAGATATTAAAGGAAAAAAATACATATATATCTGGGCGGAGCGTAATGACACATCTCATCGTGAGATCTGATTGGCTGTCAGCACTTCATCCAAGAAGTGTTGGCAGCCATCTTGGGACCAATATACATGATAGCACCTCATTAAAAAGCATTGCAGTTAATAGAAGGTTTGAAGACTTTAGTTACGTTATAAACCATTTGTTGATGGTACCATACTAATTTTAGGAATTGTGGTGTGTTCTAAGGTGATTGTACCATGTGAAAAAGCCTTTTGCTGGGATATCATGAATCATGTTTGAAAGAAAACTATTTTCTCATGCTTTCTCCACAGAGGTTTGGAAGGTGATCTATAAGCTTAAACTGAGAGCATATTTTCTGTAAATTCACATTATCTTTCTCAGTCCTGTGAGAATTAAGTCTGACATTCTCAGTAAAACATGTACATCCAGAGACTGTCACTTGATTCATTTGTGTTCCACTGCAGCTTCCCAGAGTTTTCTAAAGAACAACTAGAGTGCTAACAGCCTTATGACTTATGACAAAAGTATAGCACACCTGAAGCCATCTTGATTGGAATAAAGTTGTAGCTCTTAAAACATTTAATTTAAAAAGGAACAAAATGAAGGGGTTCATTTTGCCATAGAAAGTATGATTAGTGCTACAGAAAGAAATATTACGGCACATTTTGAGTGACTTCTCAAATCCTCTTCTATTTCATTAAAACAAATCTTGACATGCAGACTGAAACATGTACTTTCAATTCCAGCAGCAGACTTCCCTGGTGAGCATTAGCTTTACTACAGTGATCGAATGAGCAACTAGAGTGCTGACATTCAGAATTTATGGCAAATGTGTGACACATCTGAATGCCTTCTTGATGGAACTAAACTAAAACACTGAAAGTATTTCCTACTGAGGAGACTGTAGTAAATGAGGAAACTAGGAAACGTCATACCAAATAAGTCTCCCAAGTGGGCCGCCAGAGACAAAACAGCCCAAATGTAGCTCAAATATCACCTAGATGTAGCCCAAGTGTAGCCCAATGACAGAATGGCCCAGAGTGTTCTAAAGAACAACTAGAGCGCTAATAGACTTACTTATGACAAAAGTAAAGAACACCTGAAGCCATCTTGATTGGAATAAAGTGGTAACACTTAAAACATTTAATTTGCAAAGGAACACAATGAGGGGCTTCATTTTGCCATAGAAATTATGATTAGTGCTGCAGAAAGAAAAATTAGGGCACATTTTGACTTCTTAAATCCTCTTCTATTTCATTAAATAATTCTAATATGCAGACTGAAACATGCACTTTGAATACCAGCAGCAGGCTTCCCTGGTGAGCAGTAGCTTTACCACAGTGATCTAATGAACAACTTGAAAGCTAACGTTGTGAATTTATGTCAAATGTGTGACACATCTGAATGCCTTCTTGATGGAATCAAAGTAAAAAAACTGCAAGTATTTCTTATTGTGGAGACTGTAGTAAATGAGGAAATTAGGAAATGTCATAACAAATAAGTCTCCCAAGAGGGCCGCCGGAGACAAAACAGCCCAAATGGAGCATAAATATCACCCTGGTGTAGCCCAAGTCCAGCCGAATGACTGAATGTCCCAGAGTGTTCTAAAGAATAACTAGAGCGCTAACAGTCTTACTTATGACAAAAGTATGGCTAACCTGAAGCCATCATGATTGGGTTAAAGTGGTAACACTTAAAACATTTCATTTGCAAAGGAACACAATGAGGGGCTTCATTTTGCCATATAAATTATGATTAGTGCTTCAGAAAGAAAAATGAGGGCACATTTTGACTTCTCAAAACCTCTTCTAATTCATTAAAAAAAATCTACCATGTAGACTGAAGCATGCACTTTGAATACCAGCAGCAGACTTTCCTGGTGAGCAGTAGCTTTACTACAGTGATCTAATGAGCAACTAGAGTGCTAACATTCTGCCTTAATGGCAAATGTGTGACACATCTGAATGCCCTCTTGATGGAACCAAGGTAAACAAGCATTGAAAATACAATAGGTCTCGGCCTCGTTTAAGTTAAAGCAATTCTGTTTGTAATTAGTTGGCTTTTTAGCTTTGCTTATATTAGTGTTTTTCAAACTTTCATGTACATGACATGCATATGTTTGCATGTATGTATATGTATGCATGCATTTCTATTTGTAGTTATATAGATATGCAGATTATATATGTTTATATGTGTATATATATATATATATATCTATATATATAGATATATATATATACACATACATATATATAAATGCATATATATGCATATATAAATGTCCATATGTGTGCATGTAGAGAGAGGTAGAGAGGCTAGAGGTGTAGAGGTAGAGGTGTAGAGGTAGAGGTAGAGAGGTAGCGGTAGGGAGGTAGAGGTAGAGAGGTAGAGAGTAGAAGAGAGAGAGGTAGAGAGAGGAAGAGAGGTAGAGAGTAAAGAGGGAGTAATAGATAGTAGAGAGTGAGTAGTAGAGAGTAGTACAGAGTAGTATAGAGAGTAGCAGAGAGTGAGTAGTGGAGATTAGTACAGTGCATAGTAGAGAGTGAGTAGTAGAGAGTGAGTTATAGAGAGTAGTAGAGAGTGAGTAGTAGAGAGTGAGTAGTAGAGAGTGGGTATTAGAGACTAGTCGAGAGTGAGTAGTAGAGTAAGTAGTAGACAGTAGTAGAGAGTGAGTAGTAGAGAGTAGTAGAGAGTGAGTAGTAGAGATTAGTAGAGAGTGAGTAGTAGAGAGTAAATAGCAGAGAGAGAGTAATATAAAATAGTAGAGAGTGAGTAGTAGACTGAGTAGTAGAGAGCAGAGAAAGAGAGTAGTAGAGAGTGAGTAGTTGAGAGTAGTAGAGAGTGAGTAGTAGAGAGTGAGTAGTAGAGTGAATAGTAGAGTGAGTAGGAGAGAGTGATTAGTAGAGAGTATTAGAGATAGAGTAGTAGAAAGTGAGTAGCAGAGAGTAGTAGAGAGTGAGTAGTAGAGAGTGGGTAGTAGAGAAAGAGTAGTAGAGCATGAATAGTAGAGAGTAGTAGAGAATGTGTAGTAGAAAGATAGTAGTAGAGAGCAGTAGTAGAGAGTGAGTAGTAGAGAGTGAGTAGTAGAGTAGTAGAGTGTGAGTGGTAGAGAGTAGTGTTGAGTAGTAGAGTGAATAGTAGAGTGAGTAGTAGAGAGTGATTAGTAGAGAGTAGTAGAGAGAGAGTAGTAGAGAGTGAGTAGTAGAGAGTAAGTAGTAGAGAGTAATAGAGAGTGAGTAGTAGAGGAGTATAAAGTGAGTGGTAGAGAGTAGTAGAGAGGGAGTAGTAGAGATTGAGTAGTAGAGTGTAGTAGTAGAGAGTGAGCAGTAGAGAGGTAGAGAGTAGTAGCAAGTGAGTAGTAGAGAGTGAGTAGTAGAGAGAGAGTAGTAGAGAGTGAGTAGTAGAGCGTGAATAGTAGAGAGTAGTAGAGAGTGTGTAGTAGAGAGATAGTAGTAGAGAGCAGTAGTATAGAGTGAGTAGTAGAGAGTAGTAGTGAAGTAGAGAGTGAGTAGTAGAGAGTGAGTAGTAGAGAGTAGTAGAGCAGTAGAGAGTGAGTACTCTAAAGCAGCTCTGCTGACCTGTTTCTCATGCTCTAATGCAGCTCTGCTGACCTGGTTCTCTCCCTCTAAAGCATCTCTGCAACTCTAGTTTCTCTAGCTCTACAGCAGGTCTGCCTACCTGGTTCTCTGGCTCTAGAGCAGCTCTGCTGACCTAGTTCTTAGGCTATAGAGCAGCTCTGTTGATCTGGTTCTCTGGCTCTACAACAGCACTGCTGACCTCGTTCTCTGGCTCTAAAGCAACTCTGCTGACCCGGTTCTATGGCTCTAAAGCAGGTCTGCTGACATGGTTCTCTGGGACCGGGTTCTCTGGCTCTAAAGCAACTCTGCTGTCCTGGTTATCTGGCTCTAAAGCAGCTCTGCTGACCTTGTTCTCTGGCTCTAGAGCAGCTCTGCTCACCTAGTTCTTAGGCTCTAGAGCAGCTCCGATGACCTGGTTCTCTGGCTCTACAACAGCTCTGCTGGCCTGGTTCTTTGGCTCTAAGGCAGCTCTGCTGACCTGGTCCCTTTGCTCTAAAGCAGCTCTGCTGACCTGGTTTTCTCGCTCTAAAGCAGATCTACTGATTTGGTTTCTCTGGCTCTACAGCAGCCCTGCTGACCTGGTTCTCTGACTCTAAAGCAGCTTTGCTGACCCAGTTCCATGGCTCTAAAGAAGTTCTGCTGACATGGTTCTCTGGCTCTAGAGGAGCTCTGCTTACCTAGTTCTCTCCGTCTAGAGCAAAAGCAGCTCTACTGACCTGGTTTCTCTGGCTCTACAGCAGCTCTGCTGACCTGCTTCTCTGGCTCTAGAGCAGCTCTGCTGACCTGGTTCTCTGCCTATAAAGCAGCTATGCTGACCTTGTTCTCTGACTCTAAAGCAGCTCTGCTGACATAGTTCTCTTGCTGTAAAGCAGCTCTGCTGACCTGGTTTCTCTGGCTCTACAGCAGCCCTGCTGACCTGGTTCTCTGGCTCTAAAGCAGCTCTACTGACCTAGTTCTTAGGCTCTAGAGCAGCTCTGCTGACCTGGTTCTCTGTCTCTACAACAGCTCTCCTGGCCTGGTTCTCTACACTATCCATCACTTACCCTACTGCTACACCTTCATGGAGTTAGAATAGCAAATTAAACCCCTACACTATTCATCACTTACCCTACTGCTACACCTTCCTTGAGTTAGAATAGTAAATTAAACCCCTATACTATCCATCACATTCCCTACTGCTACACCTTCTGGAGTTAGATTAGTAAATTAAACCCCTACACTATCCATCACTTTCCCTGCTGCTATACCTTCCTGGAGTTAGAATAGTAACTTAAATCCCTACATTATTAATTACCTACTCTACTGGTTCACCTTCCTGAAGTAAGAACTGCCAAAAAAATTCCTACACTAACACATATTTAGTCTTCTACTACATTTTAAAGTAAATATTAGCACATTGTACACAATATTAATTCCTTTTAATAATAGCATTTTTTCTTTATTTTTCATTCACCTTTATTTTTTGATGTGTTGACACTTAGCGAAAAAAAAGATTCTTCTTGTTCTTCTTTGCATTGCTTTTTTATTAATTGTTTGTTTGGAATGTTAAAAATGATATTAATCTGCTTTTTTTCATATATATTGTTTTCTTGATGATCACTTATAAATTCCTTTTTATAACTTTAATGGTTAGATATTTTTAAATATTATGTTAAATTTTAAATACTGTGCAGTTCAATTTCATACAGCTTTTAAAGTGTTTAGCATTGCTTAAAAATATTGCATTGCATTTCTGAGCTGTTCCCTTTTGTGCAGGATAAATATATATATAATGTATATATATATATATATATATTCACTGAAAAAACCATAGGTTATAGACCATATATAGTTAGGAATTTGCATTTACAAAACCTTGAAAATTCACTGAAAAAACCATAGGTTAGAGACCATATATAGTTAGCTGGACATTTTATTGACATAAAACCAATGAAATTCCATATATAGTTAGTTGCACTAACTATATATCGCGCACCCGCAATCCACTGCTGATGATGTCACATATTACATCATTCATGACATGGTCAGTGACATCACTGATGACATCTCAAATGACATCACTGATGACATCACTGATGACATCTCAAATGACATCACTGATGACATCATGACACACCAATACCAGTTACTACATACGCACTCACTGATTCCTACGTCTACACACACATTCACTCATTCACCCATACAATCACTCATACATACAGTCACTCATTATTACAACACTATCATATGCACTCATACACCTAGTCAGTCCTGTGAAGAATCAATCACACTTCGATTTCCTCATCTATACAGTTAAACACAGAACACCATACTTTTCACACATATACTAACACATACTTACTCTCTTATACAATCACTGATACAAGTACACATTGATATGCACAGTCACACACCTCCCAGCCAGCCACACACACACTCAGTCTTCCATACATCCACTCATTCTTCAATATGTAAAACATATTTAAACTTTACAAAAACACACAGACACTAGATGATGTCATCAGTGATGTCATTTGAGATGTCATCAGTGATGTCATCAGTGATGTCATTTGAGATGTCATCAGTGATGTCATCAGTGATGTCACTGACCATGTCATGAATGATGTAATATGTGACATCATCAGCAGTGGATTGCGGGTGCGCGATATATAGTTAGTGCAACTAACTATATATGGAATTTCATTGGTTTTATGCCAATAAAATGTCCAGCTAACTATATATGGTCTCTAACCTATGGTTTTTTCAGTGAATATATATATATATATATATATATATATATATATTCACTGAAAAAACCATAGGTTAGAGACCATATATAGTTAGGAATTTGCATTTACAAAACCTTGAAAATTCACTGAAAAAAACCATAGCTTAGAGACCATATATAGTTAGCTGGACATTTTATTGACATAAAACCAATGAAATTCCATATATAGTTAGTTGCACTAACTATATATCGCGCACCCGCAATCCACTGCTGATGATGTCACATATTACATCATTCATGACATGGTCAGTGACATCACTGATGACATCACTGATGACATCTCAAATGACATCACTGATGACATCACTGATGACATCTCAAATGACATCACTGATGACATCATCTAGTGTCTGTGTGTTTTTGTAAAGTTTAAATATGTTTTACATATTGAAGAATGAGTGGATGTATGGAAGACTGAGTGTGTGTGTGGCTGGCTGGGAGGTGTGTGACTCTGTGCTTATCAATGTGTACTTGTATCAGTGATTGCATAAGAGAGTAAGTATGTGTTAGTATATGTGTGAAAAGTATGGTGTTCTGTGTTTAACTGTATAGATGAGGAAATCGAAGTGTGATTGATTCTTCACAGGACTGACTAGGTGTATGAGTGCATATGATAGTGTTGTAATAATGAGTTACTGTATGTATGAGTGATTGTATGGGTGAATGAGTGAATGTGTGTGTAGAAGTAGGAATCAGTGAGTGCGTATGTAGTAACTGGTATTGGTGTGTCATGATGTCATCAGTGATGTCATTTGAGATGTCATCAGTGATGTCATTTGAGATGTCATCAGTGATGTCATCAGTGATGTCACTGAAGTATGGTGTTCTGTGTTTAACTGTATAGATGAGGAAATGGAAGTGTGATTGATTCTTTACAGGACTGACTAGGTGTGTGAGTAACTCCAAGGATGAGTGGCAGTGTGTGAGTGTCTGCATATGTGTATGAGTGCATATGATAGTGTTGTAATAATGAGTGACTGTATGTATGAGTGATTGTATGGGTGAATGAGTGAATGTGTGTGTAGACGTAGGAATCAGTGAGTGAGTATGTAGTAACTGGTATTGGTGTGTCATGATGTCATCAGTGATGTCATTTGAGATGTCATTTGAGATGTCATCAGTGATGTCATCAGTGATGTCACTGACCATGTCATGAATGATGTAATATGTGACATCATCAGCAGTGGATTGCGGGTGCGCGATATATTGTTAGTGCAACTAACTATATATGGAATTTCATTGGTTTTATGTCAATAAAATGTCCAGCTAACTATATATGGTCTCTAACCTATGGTTTTTTTCAGTGAATTTTCAAGGTTTTGTAAATGCAAATTCCTAACTATATATGGTCTATAACCTATGGTTTTTTCAGTGAATTTCATTGGTTTTTTAAAAGCTAATATCTATAGCTGTAAAATATATTCTTTATTACGTGACGTATCACGTAGCCACGTGAGACGCCTCATGACGCGTCGCATAACCGTGACGTATCGACTCTGCAGCGCAAACAAAACCCGTAACGTAAGCGTGCCGGAGCACGCTTACAGATATATATTTTTTTTAACCTTAATTAGACAAAATCCACACGTGCACATATCTTGAGGCCTTGCAAAGGCACATCAAACAAACAGTCCCTACAATTTTGCCAAGTTTGCTGGAAATCTATTCCCTTAATTTTTTTTTTACTGTTTCTCTTGGTTTTCCCCTTGTTACGCTTACCGGGACGCTACCCGGTACGCGAACCGGACGCTCCAAAAACACAAGATGGCGGACTCCCGTTACGCTGCCGGTTAGCTGCCCGGTTCGCGTACCGGGAAGCGCCTCTACCGCGAAAAATCGCGGGGGACTTTAATATCCCCCTCATCAATCCTAGGGGGTCAGGAGGGGTTTACCTTGCCCCCTTTCCTTCATTTCCCCTTCTTTTTTCACCACATCTTGTCTCTCGAACCTACCGAGAGACAAGATGGCGGCCGCTCCGGACTGTTTACAATGTTGACAGCTACGCTGCCGGTTAGCTGCCCGGTTAGCTGCCCGGTGAGCTGCCCGGTTCGCGTACCGGGACGCGCCTCTACGGCGTAAAATCGCAAAAAAAATTTATTTTTTATTTTTTGCCCCGCGGGGCACTTTAATATCCCCCTCATCAATCCTAGGGGGTCAGGAGTGGTCTACCTTGCCCCCTTTCCTTCATTTCCCCCTTCGTTTTTCACCACATCTTGTCTCTCGATCGTACCGAGAGACAAGATGGCGGCCGCTCCGGACTGTTTAGAATGTTGACAGACACCGGAGAGCCAATCAGCTTCGCTTCGCGAAGTTCCGTTACGCGTCAGGTACGCGAACCGGGGCGCTAACCGGAGCGCTGTCACAGATATATATATTTTTTTAAACGTTAATTTCTCAAAATCCACTGGAGCACATATATTGAGACATAGCAAAGGCACGTCGGGTTATAGACCATATCTACAATTTTGCCAAGTTTCATGTAAATCTATTTAGCCGTTCGAGCTAAAAGTGAGTCCAACCGCCCTATGGAAAAATGAATGGGAAAAACGCGTTTTGGGACCCCCCTTTTTTCTCGGCCCCCCCTTGATGAATCCCCCCCAAATTTTCAGGGGCTGCTCAGAAACAAAATGTGCAATTTTCCTGAAAATATCAGCCAATTCCGTCCACAAACGCCAAAGTTATTAGACATAGAATTTTCAGAAATCCCATAGAGAAAAAATCCTAACTATATATACCCACTGGCTATCGCCAGTAGGTAATATACATATATAAACATATATAATCTGCATATCTATATAAATATAAATGCATGCATACATATACATATATGCATACATATGCATGTTATTTACATGAAAGTTTTAAAAACACTAATAAAAGCAAAGCTAAAAAGCCACCTCATTACAAACAGAATGGCTTTAACTTAAACGAGGGCGAGATCTATTGCATTTTCAATGCTTGTTTACTTTGGTTCTATCAAGAAGGCATTCAGATGTGTCACACATGTGCCATAAATTCTGAATGTTAGCACTCTAGTTGCTCATTAGATCACTGTAGTAAAGCTAGTGCTCACCAGGGAAGTCTGCTGCTAATCATGGTTTGCAGCCATTTTCCCGCATTTTTTATCCCGCAGACTTTCAGTCCGCATACCATTATCCCGCAAGGTCATTGACCTCACATACCATTATCCCGCATTTTTTCAAAATGCATGTGCATTTATCGCGCATGCCTTTACAAAGAATTACGTTTTAAAGGCATGTATGGTAAATGCATTTGCGTTGTGAAAACCACGATGACGAGAGAGGTAAGTGGGTTTGTGTTAATTTTTTCATGGGTTAGTGATTGTGTAGTGTAGTGTAGTGTTGTGTAGTGTAGTGTTGTGTTAGTGTAGTGTAGAGTTGTGGTGGTTGTTTAGTGTAGGGTCATGCTGGGGGTAGTGTTTTAGGGTTTAGGGTTGTGTTGTAGTGTTTGCGTAGTGTAGGGTCATGCTGGGGGTAGTGTTTTAGGGTTTAGGGTAGTGTTGTAGTGTTTGCGTAGTGTAGGGTCATGCTGGGGGTAGTGTTTTAGGGTTTAGGGTTGTGTTGTAGTGTTTGCGTAGTGTAGGGTCATGCTGGGGCTAGTGTTTTAGGGTTTAGGGTAGTGTTGTAGTGTTTGCGTAGTGTAGGGTCATGCTGGGCGTAGTGTTTTAGGGTTTAGGATAGTGTTGTAGTGTTTGCGTAGTGTAGGGTCATGCTGGGGGTAGTGTTTTAGGGTTTTGGGTAGTGTTGTAGTGGTTGCGTAGTGTAGGGTCATGCTGGGGTGTAGTGTTTTAGGGTTTAGGGTAGTGTTGTAGTGTTTGCGTAGTGTAGGGTCATGCTGGGGGTAGTGTTTTAGGGTTTTGGGTAGTGTTGTAGTGTTTGCGTAGTGTAGGGTCATGCTGGGGGTAGTGTTTTAGGGTTTTGGGTAGTGTTGTAGTGTTTGCGTAGTGTAGGGTCATGCTGAAGTGTAGTGTTTTAGGGTTTTGGGTAGTGTTGTAGTGTTTGCGTAGTGTAGGGTCATGCTGGGGGTAGTGTTTTAGGGTTTTGGGTAGTGTTGTAGTGTTTGCGTAGTGTAGGCTCATGCTGGGGGTAGTGTTTTAGGGTTTTGGGTAGTGTTGTAGTGTTTGCGTAGTGTAGGGTCATGCTGGGGGGTAGTGTTTTAGGGTTTTGGGTAGTGTTGTAGTGTTTGCGTAGTGTAGGGTCATGCTGGGGGTAGTGTTTTAGGGTTTTGGGTAGTGTTGTAGTGTTTGCGTAGTGTAGGGTCATGCTGGGGGTAGTGTTTTAGGGTTTAGGGTAGTGTTGTAGTGTTTGCGTAGTGTAGGGTCATGCTGGGGGTAGTGTTTTAGGGTTTAGGGTAGTGTTGTAGTGTTTGCGTAGTGTAGGGTCATGCTGGGGGTAGTGTTTTAGGGTTTAGGGTAGTGTTGTAGTGTTTGCGTAGTGTAGGGTCATGCTGGGGGTAGTGTTTTAGGGTTTAGGGTAGTGTTGTAGTGTTTGCGTAGTGTAGGGTCATGCTGGGGGTAGTGTTTTAGGGTTTGGGGTAGTGTTGTAGTGTTTGCGTAGTGTAGGGTCATGCTGGGGTGTAGTGTTTTAGGGTTTTGAGTAGTGTTGTAGTGTTTGCGTAGTGTAGGGTCATGCTGGGGGTAGTGTTTTAGGGTTTAGGGTAGTGTTGTAGTGTTTGCGTAGTGTAGGGTCATGCTGGGGTGTAGTGTTTTAGGGTTTAGGGTAGTGTTGTAGTGTTTGCGTAGTGTAGGGTCATGCTGGGGGTAGTGTTTTAGGGTTTAGGGTAGTGTTGTAGTGTTTGTGTAGTGTAGGGTCATGCTGGGGTGTAGTGTTTTAGGGTTTAGGGTAGTGTTGTAGTGTTTGCGTAGTGTAGGGTCATGCTGGGGGTAGTGTTTTAGGGTTTAGGGTAGTGTTGTAGTGTTTGCGTAGTGTAGGGTCATGCTGGGGGTAGTGTTTTAGGGTTTAGGGTTGTGTTGTAGTGTTTGCGTAGTGTAGGGTCATGCTGGGGGTAGTGTTTTAGGGTTTAGGGTTGTGTTGTAGTGTTTGCGTAGTGTAGGGTCATGCTGGGGGTAGTGTTTTAGGGTTTAGGGTTGTGTTGTAGTGTTTGTGTAGTGTAGGGTCATGCTGGGGGCAGTGTTTTAGGGTTTAGGGTAGTGTTGTAGTGTTTGCGTAGTGTAGGGTCATGCTGGGGTGTAGTGTTTTAGGGTTTTGGGTAGTGTTGTAGTGTTTGCGTAGTGTAGGGTCATGCTGGGGATAGTGTTTTAGGGTTTAGGGTAGTGTTGTAGTGTTTGTGTAGTGTAGGGTCAAGCTGGGGGTAGTGTTTTAGGGTTTAGGGTATTGTTGTACTGTTTGTGTAGTGTAGGGTCATGCTGGGGGTAGTGTTTTAGGGTTTAGGGTAGTTTAGTTGTTTAGTGTATGCTAAAGGCATATTCGTTCTAAAAGTTTTCGTTATTTTAATTTGCGGCCTAATAGTACATGCAGGATTTTTTTTGCGGACTGATGGTATGCGGGATTTCGGCATATATTCGCTAATCATACTTTCTATGGCAAAATGAACCCCCTCATTTTGTTCCTTTTTAAATTAAATGTTTTAAGAGTTACCACTTTATTCCAATCAAGATGGCTTCAGGTGTGCCATACCTTTGTAATAAGTAGGACTGTTAGCACTCTAGTTGTTCTTTAGAACACTCTGGGACATTCTGTCATTGGGCTATAGTTGGGCTACATCTGGCTGATATTTGGGCTACATTTGTTTTTTTTGTCTCTGGTGGCCATCTTTGGGCTACATTGGGCTACATTGGGCTACATTGGGCTACATTTGGGCTCCAACATATATATAGCCCAATGTAGCCCAATATATATTTTTCAAAGTTAATTTTCGTAAAAACCACTGGAGCCTATATCTTGAGACATAGCAAAGGCACATCGGGCTACCAGTCCCTACAATTTTGCCAAGTTTGGTGTAAATCCATTCAGCCGTTCAGGCTAAAAGTGAGGCCAACCGCCCTATGGAAAATTGCATGGGAAAAACACGTTTTGGGACCCCCCTTTTTTCTCGGCCCCCCCTTGACGAAACCCCCCCAAATTTTCAGGGGCTGCTCAGAAACAAAATGTTCCATTTTCCTGAAAATTTCAGCCAATTCTGTCCTCAAACGCCAAAGTTATTCGACATAGAATTTTCAAAAATCCCATAGGAAAAAAATCCTAACTATATATACCTACTGGCTATCGCCAGTCGGTAATATATACATATAATATTTTTTAAATATATACATTATACATATATATTTCTTTGTTTTATTATAGCTAGTTCTTGTCTCTTACCTTTGGTAGATTTGTTTTCGGTCTTTGAAGAAGTTTGATGTTATTCCTCGAACCTTGAAAATGTTCGAATTTCAGAATCTGTTTAAAAATAAGTATATAATAATTTTAACTTTACTGTGCTTTTTAAAGGATTGTTTTCTGTTCTAGGATTAAAAAGTGGTTAATATTTAACGTGTAACTGTTGGTTTTTTAAATTTACCTTAGTTAAATTGGATGTTTGATGGACGGTTGGTCATCTAGCAATTGTTTGTTTTGTTCTAGCTCGTTTTTTTCTCTTGTCTAGGTTTTTTGGATTGTCGTTTTATCTGTTGAGGGGTTGAAAGAAAATATATGTTTAAATTCTTATTTAAAAATCCCTATTTTTTGGGGGGGAATAATGTTTTTGTCAGTAACACCATTTGGAAATATTGCTGAAGAAACTGTTCAAAAATATTAAAAACATTTCTCGATATTCCACATTAATTTAATTTTGTGTTCTCTATTTTTCTCCCAATACAGCAGTTTATTAAAAAAATATTTTACTTGACAAAATTATCGTTTCAATGAATAACAATTTCCAATGTTTACCTCTGATAATATCGTTGTTATTGGTGGTCTTCTCTCATGATTTATTCTTTATTTGACGTAATATTTTGTGCTCTGAGTATAATTAAGTAAGCTGAAAAAATGGAAATGTAATACTCTTTAGATTACTAAATATTTTTAGTGGGTTTAGTTATAAGATACATTTATTTTACAGTTTTAAAATATCGACATTGAATTATTTAACATGATTACTATCAACATTCTTATATGTTTTAGTTTTAAAAATCAAACTATTATATTTCATATTTATAAACGTACTTACAACTTTTGTCACTTTTTTAAAATGTCGAGATGGACTTTAAAAGAGTTGACAGAGTTTGAAGAAATCTGAAAAATAATAATGTTTAATTGTTAAAATTAAGTCTTGTTTTATGTTTAAAAAAGCGATCTTCTATTGTCATTCAATTTATACTTATTGATTTCCTCGGAATGAGTTGTTTTTTTGGGCTCCAGTTGATTGTTGTGTCTGCTCTCTCTGGTAGTTCAATGACTACTGAATTCAAAATGGTGTCTTACTTGTATGTATAGGTTTTTGTGAGTGTCATCATATTTTTCGATAAAAGTATTGTTTTAATGTGTATTTTTTTCTTATTTGTTTTATGCGGAAACGTATAATTAAAGTTCACTATTTAAAAATGAGTGTTTTAGCCTTCTAATTGCGTTTAGTCATCCATTTTGTTTTGGTTGCTTTGGTGTTTGCTTCATGAAAAGAGTTGTAGGACTCATTTTTTGCTTCGTTTCTAAAATGGCGCATATGTTTATGTCTTGGTTATTATTTTCGGCAGCGTTTCATTTATGTAATTCTGTTATTTAATTTTAATATTTTTTGTTCTTCAATTTTGTTTTCTGATGATTTATCACATTGTTTTCTGTATTTGATTAATTTGTTTAATACGCGAGTATTAATTTTTTAATACTCGAGTATTAATTTTTAATACCCGACTATTAATTGTTCAAATTAAATTGATATTTTTAGTATTTATCGTACAGTTTCTTACTACATTTTAATACACTTCCCCACCCAAAACCCCTATTTTCCCTGCATCCCGTCCCAGGAGTTAATTTACTAAATTAAAATTTATTTTAAATTGCCTTTATATGCGTTGTAATGGTATGCGTTATAATTGTTTTCATTGTAATGGTAGTTTTCCATTACTTTTATTACTTCGGGTTGTAATGGTATTCGTTGTAAAAACTTTTGTTGTAATGGTACTTGCGTTGTAATAAATGCGTTGTAATAGTATGCGTTGTAATAGCATGCGTTGTAGTGACATACATCCCTCTAAAGCAGTTCTGCTGACCTGGTTCTATGGCTCTAAAGCAGTTCAGCTGACCTGGTTCTCTGGCTTTAGAGCAGCGCTGCTGACCTGGTCCCTTGGCTCTACAGCAGCTCCACTGGCCTGGTTCTCTCCCTCTAAAGCAGCTCTTCTGACCTGGTTCTCTCGCTCTAAGCTGCTCTACTGACCTGGTTTCTTTGGCTCTACAGCAGCTCTGCTGACCTGGTTCTCTGGCTCTAGAGCAGCTCTGCTGACCTGGTTCCTAGGCTCTAGAGCAGCTCTGCTGACCTGGTTCTCTGGCTCTAAAGCAACTCTGCTGACCAGTTTTTATGGCTCTCAAGCAGCTCTGCCGACCTGTTTCTCTGGCTCTAGACATGATAATAGTCATGCTTGTCTGGATTCACACTGTGGGGCCGATTCCCATCCGGTAAAATCACCGTCCGTACGACTCGCATCCGGAGCAGTTTCTGTATAACTCGTACAGATGCCGTACGACCCGACAAGTACGATCCCCACCGGGGTACCAGGACGCAAGTCGTACGGTCCACGTCAGGTAAGGGCGATTCGTACGGAAAAGCGCACAATCACATACAGCGAGTACACCCCATGATTGCGGGGGTACGCGCCGTAACCCTGCGATCATGGGGGCTACGTGCCGTACACCCAGCGTATATGGGGTACCACCGTACACCCAGCGTACATGGGGTACGGTGAGTACCCCATGTACGCTGGGTGTACGGCACGTACCCCCCATGATCGCAGGGGTACGGCGCGTACCCCCGCGATCATGGGGTGTACGCGCCATACCCGGGGGGGGCGTTCCGTGCCTGTTTTGGGGCGAACTCTGCTTTTACAGCAGTTTCCAGCTCCCATAAAAAAAGGGTCGTACGGAGCGTACCCAACACGGATCGTACTTGCCGGGTCATAAAAAGCAGCCGCGAACCGAACAAACGTCGTGTACAACGGGTTCCGAGGGCAATTCGTACGGGAATTTTATTCGTACGGTCCCTGGTACGATTCGTACGGATAGCTGCATTGGGTGTGGATCGTACTACGTCGTTCGTACGGGGACGGTTATGGGTACGAATCGTACGGAAAAAAATGCTCCATACAACGATTCGGAGCGCTTTTTATGGGATCGGAATCGACCCCTGTGAGTGTGTGTCCACTCCTACAATCATCCTGACCGAATCATGTCCTCATCTAACCTCTCTGCTGAAACATAAGTGCTTATAAACTTATCTTGCTGTCAACTACTTGCACTCTAGGAACCCAGTCTCTGTCTATGCAGTTGCAGAATGACTAAGGCATTGAGACAAGCAGTGGTACAGTCAAATGTGCACTATGTATGTGGTCCCTTAACCCCTTGCAGACTACTGAGTCAGTCCTGCAAAAGTCCAGGCAATAGTCATGCTTGTCTGGAATCACACTGAGTCTGTGTTCACTCCTACAATCATCCTGACAGAAATATGTTCTTATCTAATCACTGTGCTGAAGCATAAGTCCTTATAAACGTATCCTGCTGTCAACTACTAGCAGTCTACGAACCCAGTCACTGTCTATGCACTTGCAGAATGAATCAGGCATTGAGACAAGCAGTGTTACAGTCAAATGTGCACAATGTATGTGATCCCTTAAACCCTTGCAGACTACTGAGTTAGTATGCAAAAGTCCAGGTAATAGTCATGCTTGTCTGGAATCACACTGTGAGTCTGTGTGTGTCCACTCCTATGTTTAGGTAGTTTGATATATATGTACACAACCCCCCTTTAGCACGGCCATATGTAGAAGAAATTCCTGGAGTATGGAAGGTCTTATATCCGCTAAAATGTATAGGGTCTATTACCCATGTTTCTTGGAGGCTGATAATATTAAACATTTTCATGAACTCGAGCCATATGGTGTTAGTAACTTTGGATTTTAAACCTGCAATGTTCCAGGACAGGAACTGACATTTATCTTCTTGACCCTTACCACAGTGTAGACCCTTCTCGGTAGTTAATGAAGCAATAGTAAGTTCATCTGAATTAGGGGAATGAGAAGTATATTCATATTTGTCAGCGGTTCAATTGCAGTAAATACACTCGCAGTCAGTGTGACTCCATGTTGAGGGATTATATTATTACTATTCACCATTGGCAATGTACCCCCTTTATCTGACAATCTAGGGCCTTGTGGTTACACAACTCACTATACACACCAAAAACCTTTCCGTGTGCAGATACACTATTGATAAGTATAGTGTACTACACAGTGGATGCAACCATATTATCTCAGACACTGGGGAATATCTCAGTTAATTAGCTGTGTTGTCTCTCCCCCACCTTGAATCAGAAGCGGAGTGGGCTGGTCCAACATGCGCAACTCTAGCTTAAGACTATAAATAATTAGCCCACGCTTTGGGCATGGTTCACTTCTGCAAAGAGAAAAGAGTCTGCCACAGCAAAGGTCCTCACCCTGCCACGTGGCTGCCACCATGCCCACGTGCCTCCTCGATACAGGCCCATTGCGAACTCAGTGCCACTGTGCCGCAGACTTATGTCTGTATCAACTACTGCCTTCGATCTACACTGCGGACAGCAGGGTTCACAACTAGAATTCAGCTTTGGAACTACACTACGCACATCATTGAAGTTAGCCTTGATTTATGTAAGGCAGAGACAATTGCACTCTATGTCCTCAGACTTTGTTAAAATAGGTGACGAAAATTCTTCGTTGATATCTGTGCTGACTACTGCTTTCCATCTACAGTGCGGACAGCAGGGTTCACAACTTGAATTCAGCTTTGGATGTTCACTTCAGACAGCATGAAATTCAGCCTTGTTTTATTTAAGGCAGAGATAATTGTACTCTATGTCCTCATATTTTGTAAAAGGATACCACAAAAAGAATTTCTTGATATCTGTGCTGACTACTGCCTTCGATCTACACTGCGGACAGCAGGGTTCACAACTTGAATTCAGCTTTGGATCTACACTACAGACAGCATTGAATCAAGCCTTACTTTATTTAAGGTAGAGACAATTGTACTCTATGTCTTCCAATTTTGTAAAAGGATGTGACAAAAAGCCTTCATCTATAACTGTGCTGACTACTGCCTTTGATCTACATTGCGGACAGCAGGGTTCATAACTTGAATTCAGCTTTGGATCTACACTACGGACAGCTTTGAATCACGCCTTGCTTTATTTAATGTAGAGACAATTATACTCTATGTCTTCCGATTTTGTAAAAGAATGTGACAAAAAGCATTAGTCTATAACTGTACTGACTACTGCCTTCGATCTACACTGCTGACAGCAGGGTTCACAACTTGAATTCATCTTTGCATCTACACTATGGACAGCATTGAATTAAGCCTTTCTTTATTTAATGCAGAGACAATTGTACTATATGTCTTCAGATTTTGTTAAAGGATGTGACAAAAAGCATTCCTCGATGTCTGTCCTGACTACTGCCTTCGATCTACACTGTGGACAGCAGGGTTCACAATTTGAATTTAGCTTTGGATCTACACTACGGACAGCATGAAATTCAGCCTCACGTTCTTTAAGGCAGAAACAATTGTACTCTATGTCCTCAAGTTTTGCTAAACGAAGCAACAAAAAACATTCCTCAATGTCTGTGCTGACTACTGCCTTCGATCTACTTTGTGAGGGCTCAAGATTCAGGTGGAATGGTGATTGCACATGACTCATTCCAGTAGGCAAGAGACATGGTACCAGTGCGACCCACCCGAGCCACGAGACATCGCAGGGTGCGTACACGCTGAGTTCTTCAGGTACCACTAACTCACTGCTCCACAAGTAATCTCCCCGTGGCCTTATTAAGGCAACATTCTGTAGGCAAAAAACATTGCTCCCAGTGCGGCCTGCCCAGACCACACATCATCACAGGTTACGTACACGCTCAGTCTCAAAGGTACTACTAACTCAGTGCACTATAATTCATCGCCACGTGGCCGTATTCAGGCAGAATTCAACTGACTCTTCATTCATTTTTTATAGAGTGCAGTACCAAACAAAGTATAACGTCCCTCAAACCTACACAATATCCCTTTAGAAACCTTCCTTCAAAAACTTTGTTTATATCATTTCTAGGTTTAGTTGAAAAACTAAACTCATGCTGCAAGTGCAAAGGCACACTCAATGGAAGTCTACACTGCGGATAGCACAGGTCACAACTTGAACTATAATGTCCCTGAAAATACATATTTCGACAATGTATTCCATACATGTTTCATCTTTTATTTCAATCATGATTACAGATGATACAGTCCAGTCGGCAACACGCTGAGCACCGTACGTACCACTAACTGAGTGCACTATAAATAATCTCCACGTGGCCTTATTAAGGCAAAATTCACTAGCCAAAAGACATTCTTACCAGTGGGGTCTGCCTAAACCACGCATCATCGTAGGTTCCACATAAACTGACCCTATATTATTGCACCACAACTCATGAAACTTTTACAATAGAATCTTCTGTGTATTATTTTACATATAGTGCTCTTACCTTTGTACAGCAGAAGTCATAAACTGTTTAGGATTGAATATCTCTGTATGATATCATGATTACTATTCTACTTGTTACCAACAGCAACGTAATAATATGGAGTCGGGCACACGTGCCTGTACCCACTTCAACTATCAATCTGTGTCTGAGTATTTATGTTTGCTCCTGCGACTTACCACATTATATTGTATGGTAAACAGCGTATGCAACCATCTTACCTCCGCCAGTAACAAAAACTTCGATTATACATTTTTCTCTCGCTCATTCTACAAATACCAACATACAAACTGGATCATTACAATACTGCAAAGAAAGTGTATAGTACATTTATAAATGTGTGCTATTTCTTGTTTTTTAGCATATTTATATAGCGCGAAGTCGACCCAAAACTATATCAGCAATTTACTTGAGCACCGTATTTACAGTACATTTACAGGCACGCGTAGCTTACGTCATTTCTCTACAATAACAGGATGTGGACGCACCTCGAACAATGATTTCCAGCACCAAGTTCGACAGTATACCTGAATGAGTACATACGTATATATAGTAACGGCCCTTCATGTGCCAAAAAATGCAACCTAAAGATTTCACAGCCCTGTATTACTACAGCTACAACACTCCACTGAATGTACAACAAACATTCATATTCGCAGAAATGCGTCATGCTCACCATCTTTTATGTGTGCAACTAAGGATGAATATAGGGTCAGTGATACCCCGTACCTTCCATGCTGGCCATGTTGTGGGACTTTACAGACATAGTGACACATTTGCGGTTAAGACCCAGGTGATAGCAGCACTACAACATGGACACTCAAATCAGTTGATTTCTCATATAGCTCACGATGGAACCACGCCCATAGCTTCGGAGTCAGCGTTCACAGCCTCGCGCCGCACGGGCGTATACGTCAGGCCAGCCCACTCCGCTTACGCTACCAGAAAAACACAACAACGATACATGGCCCAGATTTCCATTGTAGTGATTTCTTACTTCCAGGTCTAGTTGTCAGAACGGCACACACACACTCCCTCATGGCTGGTATACACCCATACCACACCCATCCAGCACAGGCGTCACTACACATGTGACCCTACTGCTACACCTTCCTTGAGTTAGAATAGTAAATTAAACCCCTATACTATCCATCACATTCCCTACTGCTACACCTTCTGGAGTTAGATTAGTAAATTAAACCCCTACACTATCCATCACTTTCCCTGCTGCTATACCTTCCTGGAGTTAGAATAGTAACTTAAATCCCTACATTATTAATTACCTACTCTACTGGTTCACCTTCCTGAAGTAAGAACTGCCAAAAAAATTCCTACACTAACACATATTTAGTCTTCTACTACATTTTAAAGTAAATATTAGCACATTGTACACAATATTAATTCCTTTTAATAATAGCATTTTTTCTTTATTTTTCATTCACCTTTATTTTTTGATGTGTTGACACTTAGCGAAAAAAAAGATTCTTCTTGTTCTTCTTTGCATTGCTTTTTTATTAATTGTTTGTTTGGAATGTTAAAAATGATATTAATCTGCTTTTTTCATATATATTGTTTTCTTGATGATCACTTATAAATTCCTTTTTATAACTTTAATGGTTAGATATTTTTAAATATTATGTTAAATTTTAAATACTGTGCAGTTCAATTTCATACAGCTTTTAAAGTGTTTAGCATTGCTTAAAAATATTGCATTGCATTTCTGAGCTGTTCCCTTTTGTGCAGGATAAATATATATATAATGTATATATATATATATATATATATATATATATATATACATATAATATTTTTTAAATATATACATTATACATATATATTTCTTTGTTTTATTATAGCTAGTTCTTGTCTCTTACCTTTGGTAGATTTGTTTTCGGTCTTTGAAGAAGTTTGATGTTATTCCTCGAACCTTGAAAATGTTCGAATTTCAGAATCTGTTTAAAAATAAGTATATAATAATTTTAACTTTACTGTGCTTTTTAAAGGATTGTTTTCTGTTCTAGGATTAAAAAGTGGTTAATATTTAACGTGTAACTGTTGGTTTTTTAAATTTACCTTAGTTAAATTGGATGTTTGATGGACGGTTGGTCATCTAGCAATTGTTTGTTTTGTTCTAGCTCGTTTTTTTCTCTTGTCTAGGTTTTTGGGATTGTCGTTTTATCTGTTGAGGGGTTGAAAGAAAATATATGTTTAAATTCTTATTTAAAAATCCCTATTTTTTGGGGGGGAATAATGTTTTTGTCAGTAACACCATTTGGAAATATTGCTGAAGAAACTGTTCAAAAATATTAAAAACATTTCTCGATATTCCACATTAATTTAATTTTGTGTTCTCTATTTTTCTCCCAATACAGCAGTTTATTAAAAAAATATTTTACTTGACAAAATTATCGTTTCAATGAATAACAATTTCCAATGTTTACCTCTGATAATATCGTTGTTATTGGTGGTCTTCTTTCATGATTTATTCTTTATTTGACGTAATATTTTGTGCTCTGAGTATAATTAAGTAAGCTGAAAAAATGGAAATGTAATACTCTTTAGATTACTAAATATTTTTAGTGGGTTTAGTTATAAGATACATTTATTTTACAGTTTTAAAATATCGACATTGAATTATTTAACATGATTACTATCAACATTCTTATATGTTTTAGTTTTAAAAATCAAACTATTATATTTCATATTTATAAACGTACTTACAACTTTTGTCACTTTTTTAAAATGTCGAGATGGACTTTAAAAGAGTTGACAGAGTTTGAAGAAATCTGAAAAATAATAATGTTTAATTGTTAAAATTAAGTCTTGTTTTATGTTTAAAAAAGCGATCTTCTATTGTCATTCAATTTATACTTATTGATTTCCTCGGAATGAGTTGTTTTTTTGGGCTCCAGTTGATTGTTGTGTCTGCTCTCTCTGGTAGTTCAATGACTACTGAATTCAAAATGGTGTCTTACTTGTATGTATAGGTTTTTGTGAGTGTCATCATATTTTTCGATAAAAGTATTGTTTTAATGTGTATTTTTTTCTTATTTGTTTTATGCGGAAACGTATAATTAAAGTTCACTATTTAAAAATGAGTGTTTTAGCCTTCTAATTGCGTTTAGTCATCCATTTTGTTTTGGTTGCTTTGGTGTTTGCTTCATGAAAAGAGTTGTAGGACTCATTTTTTGCTTCGTTTCTAAAATGGCGCCTATGTTTATGTCTTGGTTATTATTTTCGGCAGCGTTTCATTTATGTAATTCTGTTATTTAATTGTAATATTTTTTGTTCTTCAATTTTGTTTTCTGATGATTTATCACATTGTTTTCTGTATTTGATTAATTTGTTTAATACGCGAGTATTAATTTTTTAATACTCGAGTATCAATTTTTAATACCCGAGTATTAATTGTTCAAATTAAATTGATATTTTTAGTATTTATCGTACAGTTTCTTACTACATTTTAATACACTTCCCCACCCAAAACCCCTATTTTCCCTGCATCCCGTCCCAGGAGTTAATTTACTAAATTAAAATTTATTTTAAATTGCCTTTATATGCGTTGTAATGGTATGCGTTATAATTGTTTTCATTGTAATGGTAGTTTTCCATTACTTTTATTACTTCGGGTTGTAATGGTATTCGTTGTAAAAACTTTTGTTGTAATGGTACTTGCGTTGTAATAAATGCGTTGTAACAGTATGCGTTGTAATAGCATGCGTTGTAGTGACATACATCCCTCTAAAGCAGTTCTGCTGACCTGGTTCTATGGCTCTAAAGCAGTTCAGCTGACCTGGTTCTCTGGCTTTAGAGCAGCGCTGCTGACCTGGTCCCTTGGCTCTACAGCAGCTCCACTGGCCTGGTTCTCTCCCTCTAAAGCAGCTCTTCTGACCTGGTTCTCTCGCTCTAAGCTGCTCTACTGACCTGGTTTCTTTGGCTCTACAGCAGCTCTGCTGACCTGGTTCTCTGGCTCTAGAGCAGCTCTGCTGACCTGGTTCCTAGGCTCTAGAGCAGCTCTGCTGACCTGGTTCTCTGGCTCTAAAGCAACTCTGCTGACCAGTTTTTATGGCTCTCAAGCAGCTCTGCCGACCTGTTTCTCTGGCTCTAGACATGATAATAGTCATGCTTGTCTGGATTCACACTGTGGGGCCGATTCCCATCCGGTAAAATCACCGTCCGTACGACTCGCATCCGGAGCAGTTTCTGTATAACTCGTACAGATGCCGTACGACCCGACAAGTACGATCCCCACCGGGGTACCAGGACGCAAGTCGTACGGTCCACGTCAGGTAAGGGCGATTCGTACGGAAAAGCGCACAATCACATACAGCGAGTACACCCCATGATTGCGGGGGTACGCGCCGTAACCCTGCGATCATGGGGGCTACGTGCCGTACACCCAGCGTATATGGGGTACCACCGTACACCCAGCGTACATGGGGTACGGTGCGTACCCCATGTACGCTGGGTGTACGGCACGTACCCCCCATGATCGCAGGGGTACGGCGCGTACCCCCGCGATCATGGGGTGTACGCGCCATACCCGGGGGGGGCGTTCCGTGCCTGTTTTGGGGCGAACTCTGCTTTTACAGCAGTTTCCAGCTCCCATAAAAAAAGGGTCGTACGGAGCGTACCCAACACGGATCGTACTTGCCGGGTCATAAAAAGCAGCCGCGAACCGAACAAACGTCGTGTACAGCGGGTTCCGAGGGCAATTCGTACGGGAATTTTATTCGTACGGTCCCTGGTACGATTCGTACGGATAGCTGCATTGGGTGTGGATCGTACTACGTCGTTCGTACGGGGACGGTTATGGGTACGAATCATACGGAAAAAAATGCTCCATACAACGATTCGGAGCGCTTTTTATGGGATCGGAATCGACCCCTGTGAGTGTGTGTCCACTCCTACAATCATCCTGACCGAATCATGTCCTCATCTAACCTCTCTGCTGAAACATAAGTGCTTATAAACTTATCTTGCTGTCAACTACTTGCACTCTAGGAACCCAGTCTCTGTCTATGCAGTTGCAGAATGACTAAGGCATTGAGACAAGCAGTGGTACAGTCAAATGTGCACTATGTATGTGGTCCCTTAACCCCTTGCAGACTACTGAGTCAGTCCTGCAAAAGTCCAGGCAATAGTCATGCTTGTCTGGAATCACACTGAGTCTGTGTTCACTCCTACAATCATCCTGACAGAAATATGTTCTTATCTAATCACTGTGCTGAAGCATAAGTCCTTATAAACGTATCCTGCTGTCAACTACTAGCAGTCTACGAACCCAGTCACTGTCTATGCACTTGCAGAATGAATCAGGCATTGAGACAAGCAGTGTTACAGTCAAATGTGCACAATGTATGTGATCCCTTAAACCCTTGCAGACTACTGAGTTAGTATGCAAAAGTCCAGGTAATAGTCATGCTTGTCTGGAATCACACTGTGAGTCTGTGTGTGTCCACTCCTATGTTTAGGTAGTTTGATATATATGTACACAACCCCCCTTTAGCACGGCCATATGTAGAAGAAATTCCTGGAGTATGGAAGGTCTTATATCCGCTAAAATGTATAGGGTCTATTACCCATGTTTCTTGGAGGCTGATAATATTAAACATTTTCATGAACTCGAGCCATATGGTGTTAGTAACCTTGGATTTTAAACCTGCAATGTTCCAGGACAGGAACTGACATTTATCTTCTTGACCCTTACCACAGTGTGGACCCTTCTCGGTAGTTAATGAAGCAATAGTAAGTTCATCTGAATTAGGGGAATGAGAAGTATATTCATATTTGTCAGTGGTTCAATTGCAGTAAATACACTCGCAGTCAGTGTGACTCCATGTTGAGGGATTATATTATTACTATTCACCATTGGCAATGTACCCCCTTTATCTGACAATCTAGGGCCTTGTGGTTACACAACTCACTATACACACCAAAAACCTTTCCGTGTGCAGATACACTATTGATAAGTATAGTGTACTACACAGTGGATGCAACCATATTATCTCAGACACTGGGGAATATCTCAGTTAATTAGCTGTGTTGTCTCTCCCCCACCTTGAATCAGAAGCGGAGTGGGCTGGTCCAACATGCGCAACTCTAGCTTAAGACTATAAATAATTAGCCCACGCTTTGGGCATGGTTCACTTCTGCAAAGAGAAAAGAGTCTGCCACAGCAAAGGTCCTCACCCTGCCACGTGGCTGCCACCATGCCCACGTGCCTCCTCGATACAGGCCCATTGCGAACTCAGTGCCACTGTGCCGCAGACTTATGTCTGTATCAACTACTGCCTTCGATCTACACTGCGGACAGCAGGGTTCACAACTAGAATTCAGCTTTGGAACTACACTACGCACATCATTGAAGTTAGCCTTGATTTATGTAAGGCAGAGACAATTGCACTCTATGTCCTCAGACTTTGTTAAAATAGGTGACGAAAATTCTTCGTTGATATCTGTGCTGACTACTGCTTTCCATCTACAGTGCGGACAGCAGGGTTCACAACTTGAATTCAGCTTTGGATGTTCACTTCAGACAGCATGAAATTCAGCCTTGTTTTATTTAAGGCAGAGATAATTGTACTCTATGTCCTCATATTTTGTAAAAGGATACCACAAAAAGAATTTCTTGATATCTGTGCTGACTACTGCCTTCGATCTACACTGCGGACAGCAGGGTTCACAACTTGAATTCAGCTTTGGATCTACACTACAGACAGCATTGAATCAAGCCTTACTTTATTTAAGGTAGAGACAATTGTACTCTATGTCTTCCAATTTTGTAAAAGGATGTGACAAAAAGCCTTCATCTATAACTGTGCTGACTACTGCCTTTGATCTACATTGCGGACAGCAGGGTTCATAACTTGAATTCAGCTTTGGATCTACACTACGGACAGCTTTGAATCACGCCTTGCTTTATTTAATGTAAATGTAAATGTAAATGTAAATGTAGTATACTTGTAAAGCGCACAGCTGCCCCAGCAACGGGGCGTCCCGGCGCTGTATAACTCTGGGGAACCCGTCCTGGCTTTCCCTGTGGGATGGTCCCTTGCTGGGAGTCCCCAAGGTGGAGCCAGGCATCCCCGGAATTGGTGGGGCCGTTGTGGAGATTAGGCAAGCTAATGCCCAGAGTTGCCGAGTGGAACCTCTGATTAGAGTAAGCACCGAAGCGAGAATTATCGAGTCCGCTGACCAAGGTCCACGACCCTGCCGCGTCGGGAATTGAACCCTGGTCCCGGGCTGACTTCTGCTCTCAGGCCTGCCGCCTCTAACCAGTGAGCCACACTACTCCACTGTAGAGACAATTATACTCTATGTCTTCCGATTTTGTAAAAGAATGTGACAAAAAGCATTAGTCTATAACTGTACTGACTACTGCCTTCGATCTACACTGCTGACAGCAGGGTTCACAACTTGAATTCATCTTTGCATCTACACTATGGACAGCATTGAATTAAGCCTTTCTTTATTTAATGCAGAGACAATTGTACTATATGTCTTCAGATTTTGTTAAAGGATGTGACAAAAAGCATTCCTCGATGTCTGTCCTGACTACTGCCTTCGATCTACACTGTGGACAGCAGGGTTCACAATTTGAATTTAGCTTTGGATCTACACTACGGACAGCATGAAATTCAGCCTCACGTTCTTTAAGGCAGAAACAATTGTACTCTATGCCCTCAAGTTTTGCTAAACGAAGCAACAAAAAACATTCCTCAATGTCTGTGCTGACTACTGCCTTCGATCTACTTTGTGAGGGCTCAAGATTCAGGTGGAATGGTGATTGCACATGACTCATTCCAGTAGGCAAGAGACATGGTACCAGTGCGACCCACCCGAGCCACGAGACATCGCAGGGTGCGTACACGCTGAGTTCTTCAGGTACCACTAACTCACTGCTCCACAAGTAATCTCCCCGTGGCCTTATTAAGGCAACATTCTGTAGGCAAAAAACATTGCTCCCAGTGCGGCCTGCCCAGACCACACATCATCACAGGTTACGTACACGCTCAGTCTCAAAGGTACTACTAACTCAGTGCACTATAATTCATCGCCACGTGGCCGTATTCAGGCAGAATTCAACTGACTCTTCATTCATTTTTTATAGAGTGCAGTACCAAACAAAGTATAACGTCCCTCAAACCTACACAATATCCCTTTAGAAACCTTCCTTCAAAAACTTTGTTTATATCATTTCTAGGTTTAGTTGAAAAACTAAACTCATGCTGCAAGTGCAAAGGCACACTCAATGGAAGTCTACACTGCGGATAGCACAGGTCACAACTTGAACTATAATGTCCCTGAAAATACATATTTCGACAATGTATTCCATACATGTTTCATCTTTTATTTCAATCATGATTACAGATGATACAGTCCAGTCGGCAACACGCTGAGCACCGTACGTACCACTAACTGAGTGCACTATAAATAATCTCCACGTGGCCTTATTAAGGCAAAATTCACTAGCCAAAAGACATTCTTACCAGTGGGGTCTGCCTAAACCACGCATCATCGTAGGTTCCACATAAACTGACCCTATATTATTGCACCACAACTCATGAAACTTTTACAATAGAATCTTCTGTGTATTATTTTACATATAGTGCTCTTACCTTTGTACAGCAGAAGTCATAAACTGTTTAGGATTGAATATCTCTGTATGATATCATGATTACTATTCTACTTGTTACCAACAGCAACGTAATATTATGGAGTCGGGCACACGTGCCTGTACCCACTTCAACTATCAATCTGTGTCTGAGTATTTATGTTTGCTCCTGCGACTTACCACATTATATTGTATGGTAAACAGCGTATGCAACCATCTTACCTCCGCCAGTAACAAAAACTTCGATTATACATTTTTCTCTCGCTCATTCTACAAATACCAACATACAAACTGGATCATTACAATACTGCAAAGAAAGTGTATAGTACATTTATAAATGTGTGCTATTTCTTGTTTTTTAGCATATTTATATAGCGCGAAGTCGACCCAAAACTATATCAGCAATTTACTTGAGCACCGTATTTACAGTACATTTACAGGCACGCGTAGCTTACGTCATTTCTCTACAATAACAGGATGTGGACGCACCTCGAACAATGATTTCCAGCACCAAGTTCGACAGTATACCTGAATGAGTACATACGTATATATAGTAACGGCCCTTCATGTGCCAAAAAATGCAACCTAAAGATTTCACAGCCCTGTATTACTACAGCTACAACACTCCACTGAATGTACAACAAACATTCATATTCGCAGAAATGCGTCATGCTCACCATCTTTTATGTGTGCAACTAAGGATGAATATAGGGTCAGTGATACCCCGTACCTTCCATGCTGGCCATGTTGTGGGACTTTACAGACATAGTGACACATTTGCGGTTAAGACCCAGGTGATAGTAGCACTACAACATGGACACTCAAATCAGTTGATTTCTCATATAGCTCACGATGGAACCACGCCCATAGCTTCGGAGTCAGCGTTCACAGCCTTGCGCCGCACGGGCGTATTCGTCAGGCCAGCCCACTCCGCTTACGCTACCAGAAAAACACAACAACGATACATGGCCCAGATTTCCATTGTAGTGATTTCTTACTTCCAGGTCTAGTTGTCAGAACGGCACACACACACTCCCTCATGGCTGGTATACACCCATACCACACCCATCCAGCACAGGCGTCACTACACATGTGACCCTACCACTAAAAAAGACGGAGCACACGTGCTCTACGCCATTTTAGAGTTGCTTCCTTCGCAATCGCTGTGATGGCCCGTCCTAGTGGTTCGAACACATCTTATAGGCCTGAACTACCGAAAAGGGAGGCTCTCTACCATGTGCGTGGCCTCTTTCATCACTGAGTTAGTGGTGCCGCAAGGACTGAGCGGGTGAGAAACCTGCGATGAAGATAGGTGCACAAGTATGTCCTTTGCCATAGTGATATCAAGACTCAGCACCAAATCTGAGACTTCATGATGGCAGAGTGGGACTGCATGATGTAGAACATACCCTGTCTGCGAAAAGATGAGCAGTGAGGTACTGGGTGTGCAGCGGAGGGAGTAGATGGGGTGTAGCAGACTGGATACAAAAAGGTGACGCAGCGATTTAGGCGTAGGCAGTCCTATATACCGTATCTTATTGCATTTGTATTTTTTTTCAAATAGCAAGAAAGTTTTTATATTCGTCAAATGTCCGTCGCTCTTGATGATTGAAACCACATGTATCACTGCGCACCACTTGCTTTCATAACCGGATGGAAAACATCACTACACTACTAATTCTTCATCAATCGAAGCCCATTAAACAAGTTGGAACTGTACAAATAGTTGTATTTTAAATGCAGGAGGGAAGGTGTGAGAAAGGGCGATGTTATTCTACTCCACATTAAGATAGTGACAATTACCAATCAAAGAATATTTCTTCTACTATCTTTTAGATATAGAGCTTCAGGGTGCACTATGTCCCGGCACGTGGTGGAAGTCACCCCGGTGACAGAAAGGTGAGCTGCGAATATTCTTTTCAGTCACTCTCTCACTTCTTCTCTCCTTTGACAAAGAAATGGCACATAATCTTATCTTCCTTTTTAACTAACAGGTTGTGTTTCACAAATTGGTGTCCCCCCCAACACCTCCAAAGCTCAACGTTTGAGGATTCTGCCATGATGTGTGGCCATCGTAACAACGTCTGAGAAGGCTGCTTCGACACGTGGTGCACCCTTTTTGAATCACGCCAATGGCACAAGGTGAGCAAAGAAGCTTGTTTCTGAAGGATCGAGAAGTCACCTGTGGGCAGGGAGAGCGGTAGTTTGCAGCAGCTTGACTGTGTAGGAATGTACAATTACCTCCGGGCAGTGAGAATGGATAGGTTGGAACAGTCTGGGTGCGCAAGAAAAGGCACTCACCTCCAGACTCTGGGAGTCCATGGGGTGCAACAGTCTGGGTATGCAGTAATCATAACTCACCGCTATGTAGTGGGAGTTTCCTGCATAATGACGTGATCTCTCACCTAATTCTGTCTCATCTCTGAATCATTTTAAAGACCTGCTGGACCATACTGTAGATTTGACGCACTAGGCACTTCCCTACAGACACCTCTTCAACAAGGGCCTATGAGAGGGGTGGGATGTATCAGGCACACTGCGGATGTGCAAATAACCAAATATTGCCAAGTGTTATGTTAATTTGTGATCTTTGACCTCATTCAGTCACATCAATCTAATTTTAAACACTTATTTTCATTATTGTTTTGCAGGTTAGCAACCCTCCTACCATTGGAGTACATCTCACATTTTGTTTATTGTATTGTTATGTTAAAGTTACGTTTCTAGTTATTTATTATATTGTTATATTAAAGTTACTTTTCTAGTTATTTATTTTTGTTTCTGACAACATTACACTATTATTTAGTGTGATGATCATATGCTTAGAGAAGATTTAACAATTAAAGTAGAAATGATGTTTATAACTAGAAGTATAATACTGAGGCTAACTCTTTACCAGTTCTTTACCAGAGTCTGTAGCTGCGATTAACGGTTCCTATGAAAAATGTTAAAAACTCCAGCACAGTTGCTGTTTGGATTAGCAACATTGTGTGGTGAACTTGTGACCTGTGTGCTCACTTAAGTGTTCCATGAACTGTTACTATGGTAACAGGCAGTAAGCAGTTTGGGGGTAGGGTTGAAAGGTACTTACCGGTATATTTACCCAGGATCCTCTACATGACAGAGGGGAAAGTGACTGACACAACAGAACACTGTGGAGCAGATTTACAAGCCCCTAGCACCACTTTCGCGTCACTTTTCCCACGTTAAAAGTGATGCAATAGTGGTGCAAGGGACTTGTAAATCTGCCCCTATGTATATTATGAACAAAAGAAGTACACAACTCTTCAAATTCTTTATCGATCATAATTAGACAGTGTTGCTTCAAGATTCACAATGCACTTCACTAAATACTTTGTGCCTATTTAAATGGGAGACGGGATTGTCGACATTATAAAACTTAGGCGCATATTTATAAAGACGGCATTAAAATTATCGCCGCTTTAACGGCAGTAAAATACAACTAAAACGGCGATAATGGACTTCAAAATTCTTTGTTATCTTACCAGAAGATTTTTCTTCAACACGGCTGTTTGCTATGGCAGGGTGACAGCCGAGGCTCTCGCCCTGCCATAGTCAACTTGATTTACATTTCGAAAGCGAGAACACGAAAACCTACTCTCTCTTTTAAAATGCAAAGAAGAATGCTTTTCCCCGCGTGGAGCTGCATTTTAGCAGGTTCCCGTGTGCAAAAGTTATGGGGCTTCCGAAGGACGCAGGGAGATAACTGGAACCGTAGAGACATTGGGCCTCCACCCACAGTCCCCAATGTTGTATCTCATGGGATGGGATCCTGAGGAAGAATAAAAATTAATAGTAGTTGATATTTCTTTTTTACTGTAAAATTAGGAGTCTGTAATGGACATATTTACAAAGACAGCGTTAAAATGTTCTGGTGTAAACCTGGGCTTCTATTGGAATTCTCACGAATTCTCAAAAGCCTATTATCAAGCCCATTATTGCCGCTTTAACAAAAATTCCTAACGCTGAAACGACATTAATTTTAACGGTGTCCTTGTAAATTTGCCCCGAATATCGCAAGAAATACAGCGATAATTCATGTTTGCAAGTGAAAAGCTTGTTATTATAAGACTGTGGAATTAACATATCAATCCACCTCGCATATTAAACATGCTTAAGTCTACTTGAGAACAGATGTTAGGATCCGACATATACCGCAATCAGCGAGAATGTTGCTATCGGTCCTCAAATCCAGGGTTGCCTTGTAAATACAACGCTGTTGTCATACCTCCCTCTTCCTTTTTATATATAGGAATACCTACCTTGCCACTGAGAACACCTACATTGCAACTCATTGGAGATACGAGGCGAGCCCTTAGCAAACCAGCTGCTAACATGCATTAATGCATCTTAGTGTCGCCTAGTAAATAGGGCAATATAATTTTCACCACATTTATGCCACTTTATTAAAAAATTGCGGCAAAATTGCACTTCTTAATATGCCCTCAAGTTTGCTATGACACAGTGGGAACCTTGACTCCCACCTGCCATAGCAAACAGCAGCGTCTTGGGGGTAGACACCCCGAGACACAGCAGGAGCCACTCCTGGGGGGTGGTAATCCCCAAGGATTTTGACTGCTCCAGAATGCAGACCACACGGCCCCCCTCCCAAAATATAGGAAGCCCCGGAGGGTGGTAATCCCCGGGGTTTAGATGGACCTTTGAGCTCCCTCACCAATTTATTTTGTAGCACCGAGGAATGGTGGTCCCCGGGCTTCAGTGCTCCTCGGAACCCCCATCAAATGTAATATTTTAGACCTCGGGATTTGGCCCTTGGTAGCAAATTTTTAAACAAGCACAGGAGCCCGCGCTTTTTTTTATTTTTATTTTTATTACAGCGGAACCATGCACCCAGCGCACATTTTTCCGTTTTTTCAACAACAAAAAAATATTTGGGGTGCCATAGGGGTCCTTGTGGGACGCCCCTAAGCAGGTCTAGAGGGTCAAAATATTTCTTACCTGCCCCCTTTATGTGTTTTGAACACTTGTCCCACTAATTTCTAGTTCCTCGCTTTTACCGAGGCACAAAATGGCTGCCAACACTTCTTGGTTTCGAATGTTGACAACCACTTGACAGTCATATAGCGCATGATCGGGACGGTGCGCTTAGAGTGCGCGCAAGATACGCGGATCCACCAAAGCCATACATATATGTATACTTTTAATTGTACTTTTCTCAGAAACTACTGAGTGGATTTACACCATTTAAGCAAAAGGCATTAGTCTGAACAGAGGACAACCTCTTTGCCAAATTTGGTATAATTCCATTCAGCCATTCATACATCTTTGCACAGTCACACACCCCTCACCCAATCACACACATATTCACAGTCCCCTACAAACACAAACCTAACTAATCAATATCTAATATATACTTTCATGTAGCTAGTAACCAACACTATAAATTAGTCACTTATACAGTCAATCACACTGCTACTAAATCCATCAACCATCTAGATATTTATATGTCCACTCATTCTTCAATGTAGAATGCTATATATATATAATACATAATTAAATATTAAACCAAACCACATTCACTGGATGATGTCTTCAGTGAGGTCATCAGTGATGTCATTTGAGATGTCATCAGTGATGTCACTGAGCATGTCATGAATGATATAATATGTGATATCATCAACAGTGGATTGCGGGCGCGCGAGTTATAGTTAGTAGAACTAACTATAGCAGAGGAATTTCAGTGGTTTTGTATGAGTGAAATGTCCAGCTAACTATAACACCCCTGAAACCTATGGTTTTCTCAGTGAATTTCTAAGGTTTTTTAAATGACAAGTTTTTTTATGTAATAATAGTTATATATTTTTTTTTAACTTATTTTCAAAAAAATGTTAACTATTTATTTTTACATCTTTTATTTTTAGTGACATATATTTTTAATATGAATGGGAAAAAAATGATTTTTTTAAATATTGAAACTGAAATATTGTTTTATTGTGTTTTATATTTTTATTTTAATATATTTATATTATGGTGGATACGGTGGGTGCGCGACTTCTGCAACATTTTTTATTGTCTAAAATTATATATATATGTCTTTAAAATACATATTGGGGCAAGACATTATCTAAGCTATTCATAAAAATGATATATTTTTACTTGTAATAAACTTACATTACTTTTAAATGCAATTTCGTGAAGTCGCGTTGGGTGCGTGCTGCCTGTGCTCATGGTGCGCGGACCCCATGTGAGCTGAAAAAAAAAATTTTGATTGGTCCTTAACATTTCCCATTGTAACTATTGAAGGACCCCACCCAATTCAATCATTGTTCTTAGACCTTCTTTGGAGGCACATCTCTCACCTGAAAAGAACTTTCTTTGGCTCATTTCCTTTGTGCTATTTTCTAAAATCTGCACACTATGGCTTGACTTCAGGACAGCAGCCAGCACAGGACTCTGAGCATTCCTGGGAGGAAGAATTTGTTCCTCAACCTGCACGCCCTTGAAGACCTACACCTGTCGTTGGAAATATTTTGTCCATCCCAGAAAGCCTAAAAAAGGTGAATGCAACAAAAGTCACCTGCAAAATTTGTGATAGAGTTCTTTCGAGAGGCAATCCCAATAAGAAATATTCCTGCTGTACAGCTAGTATGTACAAAAACCTTAAGACTCTCCACCCTGTCAATCTGGCTCAGGAGGAGTGCAGAAGATTTCAAGATAACCCTCCGCCTGCAGTGGCTAGTACTTCTGGTTCATCTTCATCGCCGGCACATCTGGACACACGTCCAGAATTTGGTCAACTACTGCATCAAGTGCAACCAACTTCTCTGCTACGCCTGAAACACCAGTGTGTAGGTGATTACAGGACTACATGCATAGTGGATAGGAGTTTGAGCAGTCCATATGCTAAGGCCCTGAATCACTGCATGAGTACTTGGGTACTGACTGAATTATTAGAGTAGTACAAGGAGAGAGACTGGGTGAATTTATAATTGGTTGTGTTTCAGTGCAATGAATGGATTAGTATATGGTGCTAAAAGAGTTACTAGAGGAGTGCAAAAAGGGTAACAAAGTGTTTGCAAGCGTGTATAGATACTGACTGCAGAATTGAAGGCCTGAAATACAACTGTGTAGGTGGTTAGACAACTATATGCATATTGGATAAGAGTTTGAAGCAGTCCATGTGCTGAGGCCATGAATCACTACATGAGTACATGGGTAGAGACTGAATGATTAGACTACTGTAAGGAGAGTGCCTGGGTGAATTTATAAGTGGTTCTTTTTTGGCACAGTGAATGGATTAATACATGGTGCTGAATGGGTCACCAGAGGAGTGCAAAGGGAGTGACAAAGTGTTTGCTGGAGTGTAAGGACACTGACTGGGGAACTAAAGGCCTGAAAAATAAGTGTGTAGGTGGTTAGAGAACTACATTTATAGTGGATAGGCGTTTGAAGCACTCTATGTGCTAAGGCTCTGAGTCACTGCATGAGTACTTGGGTAGTCTGGAAGGGGTAAGATGACTGCACACATTATACATTTTCACTATTGCACTCTAGTGTGAATGTCTAACTCATTCTGCAAATGCATAAGCAATGACTGGCATCTAATACTACTAAAACTTGAGAACAGGATAGATTTTTAAACAGTTATGTGTCAGCAAAGATATGAGGTAACCAAATGCTTCTCTCACAATGGTTGCCCAAATGCACACAGACTCACAGTGTGATTCTAGACAAGCAAAACTATTCCTTGGACTTTAGCAAAACAGACTCACTAGTCTGGAAGGGTAAGATGACTGCACACATTCCACAAATGTCACTACTGCACATTAGTGTGAATGTCTGACTCATTCTGCAAATGCATAAGCAATGACTGGCTTCTAATTCTACTAAAACATGAGAATGGGATAGGTTTTTAAGCAGTTATGTGTCAACAAAGATATGAAGTAACCAAATGCTTCTCTCACAATGGTTACCCAAATGCACACAGACTCACAGTGTGATTCTAGATAAGCAACACTATTCCTTGGACTTTAGCAAAACAGTCTCATCAGTCTGGAAGGGGTAAGGTGACTGCACACATTCTACGTATTTCACTCCTGCACTCTAGTATGAATGCCTGACTCATTCTGCAAATGCACAAGCAATGGCTGGCTTCAAATACTACTTAAACTTGACAACATGATAGATTCTTAAGCAGATATATGTCAGCAAAGACATGAAGTAACCAAATGCTTCTGTCACAATGGTTGCCCAAATGCACACAGACACACAATGTGATTTTAGAAAAGTAACACTAGTCCTTGAATTTTACCAAAACATATTCACAAGTCTGGAGGGGGTAAGGTGACCGCACACATTCTACATATTTCACTACTGCACACTAGTGTGAAAGCCTGAATCATTTTGCGAATGCATAAGCAATGACTAGTTTCTAATTCTACTAAAACTTGAGAACAGGATAGGTTACGTGTCACAAAAGACATGAATTAAGCAAATGCTTCTCTCACAATGGTTGCCCAAATGCACACAGATTGACAGTGTGGTTCTACACAAGCAAAACTATTCCCTGGACTTTAGCAGGAGAAACACAGTAGTCTTATTAAAAACAAAGGCACCACATACAACCCCTCACAAATTGATAACTCACCTTTCAAATTGAATTGTAGATTAAGAAGTATGTCCATCACACACCAGTTTTTTCTTTACAGAATGTCTGTAGTACAATGTTGTTAGCAAAACAAAGAAATGGCAAACTTTCCCTCTCATCAAATCACATTGCTTCCCACATTAATTCAAAAACTAACACACATTTCTATTGGTTACACATCCCAACCCTTTCCAATTGACATAACTTTCAACCCTACCCCCATTCTGCTTAATGCCTGTTACCATAGTAACAGTTTGTGGAACACTCAACTGAACAAACAGGTCACAGGTTTAGCACACAATGTTGCAAATCCAAACAGCACATGTGCTTGACTTTTCAAAGTATCAGCTTATCCTATATAATGTTCCTTTCAAACAGTTTTTACTAACCAATAAGAAACATGCTTTTAAAACACAAAAACACGCACCCTACTTTTCAGTCTATTATGTTCTCAAGCAGCCAATCATTCATCTTCTTTCTTCAAAACTGCATCTTATCCACGATTTTAGAAAAATCTTAGTTTTCAAACTGTCATTTCACATACAGACACCTTCTGAGTGCATCCAGACCTCCCTTCAAAATGCGTAGAGTGTGGATTGTGGAACACAGCTATATTTTCTGGAGCCACAGGTATGCAGAAAACAGAGGTATTGACAAAGACCTAGCTTTGTCAAATGTAGACATTAAATGGATTAGACAGAGAGGATTAAAGTTGCATCAATTGATGCCATTGGTAAAATTATTTTTACATCTCCAACACCCTGACCTCATAATTGTGCACTGTAGTGGCAATGACCTAGGCACTTTGATTGGGGTAGGTCTGGAAATGCTTATGAAGGACACCTTTATAGAATTGATGTCACTTTTCCCCCAAACTGCCTTTGTCTATTCCAACTTATGCCAAAGACAGAAATGGAACTGGTCCAACCATTTTTGTGCACAGATTGAGAAAGCTAGGAAACATGTCAATAAAGCTGTTTCTGCTTTTTTCCAGGATTATAGGATGGGGTTTTAATAGATGGTGTACATTTTACAGATGAGGGTAACATAGTCTTCCTCAACTACTTTAGACTCTGCATAGGTACTTACTTATAGGTACCAAAATCTCCCAAAAACAGAAGGGCTCTATTTGGAGCCACCCAAGATCTAAACACATAAGCTTCTTGTATATTTAAAGAATATTAAAAAATGTATTGCTTGGAGTCGCGCACCCAGTGTGTTTTGAAGTCGCGTACCCAAGGCGTTCACACAAGGCAGCCGTGCTGGGAGTCGCACACCCAATGCGTTCACACCAGGGGGCCGCGCTGAGCGCAGGGCTGGGTGCGCGACTCCTAATTTTACTGTTAAAATGTTTTTTAGCCCCTACCTCTAATTTCTCCCCCAGGGCCTATATACAACGATGGGGACCATGGGGGGAGTCGCAATGCCCCCACAGTTCTGCCCGCTCCCCGCGTACTTCGGGAGCCGGCATTGCTTTTTCACATGGGGAGCTGCTAACATGCAGCTCCCCATGTGGAAAAGCGATCTGGTTTGCATTTTCAAAGAGAGAGCAGTTTGCTATGTCAGGGCGAGAGCCTCGGCTCCTGCCCTGCCAGAGCAAACAGCAGTGTACTGAGGGTGGGCACCCCAGGACACTGCAGGAGCTGGCCCTAGGGGGTGGCGGTCCCCAGGGCCATCACAGTGCTTCAGGAGGGGGGCCCCCTCCCAACATTAGCAAAACCCCTTGGGGCGCGTTTTATGCCACGCCCTGGATGGGCCTGCCTGCTGACAGTGGGGCATTGTGGGAAAAGTAGTCCAGCAGCCGAACGCGCACCACCCCAAAATCGGGAGTCGCGTGGCCGAAAATTATTGAGCTGCAATGCGGAACACAAAGAAGGGATCGAGACTGGTCACTGCTGGTGGTGGCCCATCCGAGGGCTTAAAAGAATGACAGACATTAGTGCCACCATAGGATATGAAATCCACCTGGACTACTTTTCCCACAATGCCCCACTGTCAGCAGGCAGGCCCATCCAGGGGCGTGGCATAAAAAGTTGTGTGAAAAGCGGAACCAGGTGCACGCAATCAGCCAAGCGAATGCCTCTGAAGAAGAAATTTTGAAACGCGTCAGGCTCATCGCGCAATTGACTGTCGAATTAAAGCTGCCAGCAATAGACCGGTTGTACCTGGGAAATTAAGGTTTGCCACCAACCTTTGTGTTTGCGTGCTGTTCAAGCAAGGGCAAGTTGGAGCGAGGATATTTGGGCGGCGGTCCAGCCACCGAACGCGCACCACCCCAAAATTGGGAGCCGCGTGGCCGACAATTATTGAGCTGCAATTCGGAGCACAAAGAAGGGATTGAGACTCATCACTGCTGGAGGTGGCCCATCCGAGGGCTTGAAAGAATAACAGACATTAGTGCCACCATAGGATATGAAATTAACCTGGACTACTTTTCCCACAATGCCCCACTGTCAGCAGGCAGGCCCATCCAGGGGCGTGGCATAAAACGTTGTGTGAAAAGCGGAACCAGGTGCACGCAATCAGCCAAGCGAATGCCTCTGAAGAAGAAATTTTGAAACACGTCAGGCTCATCGCGCAACTGACTGTCGAATTAAAGCTGCCAGCAATAGACCGGTTGTACCCGGGAAATAAAGGTTTGCCACCAACCATTGTGTTTGCGTGCTGTTCAAGTAAGGGCAAGTTGGAGCGAGGATATATATATATATATATATATTCACTGAAAAAACCATAGGTTTCACGCCAGTTATAGTTAGCTGAACATTTTACTCATACAAAGCCATTGAAATTCCCACGTTATAGTTAGTTGGACTCACTATAACTCGCACGCCCACAATCCACTGCTGATGATGTCACATATTACATCATTCATGACATGGTAAGTGACATCTCAAATGACATCACTGATGACATCTCAAATGACATCACTGATGACATCACTGATGACATCATCCATGTGATAATACGATGCACCTCCTCACACTCTAATCTAACCTTTGATACACCCACTGTTAAATACAAACTTCCATTCCTGAAATTATGGACACACCAATACCAGTAACTACATACGCACTCACTGATTTCTAGGTCTACACATACATCCACTCATTCACCCAGTCACCAATTGATACCATTGGTAAAATCCTTTATGCATCTACCACACCCTGACCTCATAATTGTGCACTGTGGTGGCAATGACCTGGGCACTTTGACTGGGGTAGGTCTGGAAATGCTTTTAAAGGACATCTTTGGGCAACTGATGTCACTTTTTCCAAAAACTGTATTGGTATTTTCTAATATATGCCAAAGGCAAAAATGGAACTGGTCCAACCAATTTTGTCCACAGATTGAGAAAGCAAGGAAACATGTGAATAAATCTGTTTCTGCTTTCCTCAGAGACTATGGTATGGGTTCCATTTACCACAACAACTTGCGTTACAACATGCAAGACATCTATAGGAGAGATGGTGTGCATTTTACAGATGAGGGGAATAGAGTTTTCCTCTTGAATATAAGACTCTGCATTGGTACCTACTTGTAGGTACAAAAAACACCCACATAACACAACAGCTCTTTTCAGAGCTACCCTACCTCTAAGCACTCTAAATTATTTTTTTACTATCATTTTTTACACTGTTTTTCCCTGTGGTGCGCTCAGGGTGCGCATACCGGAGCGCGCACCTGGGAACGCACCCAGCGCTTACCCCACGAAAATAAAAAAAAATAAAAACGTTTTTTTGCCCTTCAGGATCCTTCTAGGCCCCTCCCAGAAAACCTAGGGGGTCAGAATGTGTCTACTCTGCCCCCTTTTAATTATATCCCCCTTTCTTTTTCACCTCTTGTGTCTCGATTCTACCGAGACACAAGATGGTGGACTCTCCGGACTGTTTAGAATATTGACAGACAACCGACAGCCAATCAGCTTTCCGCTTGCGTACTCCCGATACGCCCCGGGTGCGCTCCCCGGTACGCGCACCTGTGAGCGCTCGGAGAGCGCTTATAGATATATATGTATTTTTTAAGTTAATTTTCAAAAAAAAACACTGGAGCAATTTTCAGCAAATATAGCACAGGCACATCTGCGTACCAGTCCCTACAATTTTGCCAAGTTTGTTGTAATTCCGTTCAGCGGTTCGGGCTGTAGACTTGTCAGACCGTCGTATGGAAATTAACAAGGGGGAAACATGTTTTGAGACCCCCCTTTTTTCTCAGCCCCCACTTCACGAAACCCCCCGAAACTTCCAGGGAAGGAGTGGAGCGGAGCTGGCCAAAATTTTGGAAAATTACACACAAATTCCTCAAGCGGCGCCAGAGTTATTCCCAATGAATGTTGCGGATTTCCTATGGTAGCCAATCCTAACTATAACTACCTACTGGCGACCGCCAGTAGGTAATATATATATATATGCAAAAAGGAAGCAGAGAACTCTGGGTAGTCCCAAGTTTAGGTGGAAAAGCAGCTCCTGTATAGAGCACCCTACAACACCAGCAGCAATCTGAATTTGCTTACCTCAAATATCTGCTTTTCTATGAACATCTTTAAGCATAGGATTAGACCATTGCCATCTTTGCTGAGATAAGGATTGTCAGGGGTTGCTTTTTTCATTTTAGGTTGGAATAGGCTACTGTGCAAGTTTATATGCTTTTTCCTATTTTCTCCCATTGACTTATTTTGACTTTTTGACTTAATGAGCTATTTTGTGAACTATGAAAAATCATAACTTAAAAAAATACTTACCTTTGAACAATGTTCTTGGTCTGATAAATTATATAAAAAAAGATGTTATTATAACAAATTGTTTGTCGTATTTTTTCTTAAGTGTGTGTCTCATTAATTGCCCCTGTGTGTTCAACTATCCTCTGATAAGCCTAACTGCTCACCCACATTACCACAAAACAAGCATTAGTATATCTACTGTTCCCTTTGTATACTAGTAAGAGATCTACTAGACTCTCTGCACAGCGCTCTTTATTTTAGTACACTATATAGAGAGCCAGTTTACCACACAGAGGTAGAATGTTATGTAGTGGAGTAATTCAGAATCTAATAAAAAGTATGAAGAACTATAAAAGAAGTGGAGAACCAGTTAGATAAAAGGAACGTCTTGAGGGGATAGTTAATAAGGCCTTTGATCTTGAGAAGCAATTTTTTTTTTCTAAATAGATGATACAATCAATTTCTTTCAAATGAAAGAAGCAAGAGGAGCTCCCTTTAGTATGTTGGAGAAAAGTATATAAGCTCGATATTTTCCACATCTCTTCCCCACAGGAATGGGTGGTAAGTATAATGACCAGCCTGTACAGATACCGGCAGATCAACTAGACTGTACTCAGAGGATCCTCAATTTAACTAGTACATTCACTATAGATTTCACCTTTTATTTCAGAGTGAATTGTCAGGCCTATCTTATGCCATAAACTGCATTCTGGACAGTTGTGAATCTGCAAAATATCACTGAAATGGCATTTGTGGACAAAGTTGAAGAAAAGATGAGAACATGGAATACAACTTGATTAATTTGATGGCATGCCAACCTGTCACCAATGAATGTTAGTATTGTTGTCATGGTGAGCTCAAATGCATGTTGAGAAATCTAGGAGCACTGACTTGGTTCCTAACACTCAGTTGTGCTGTGTATGCATGGGATGTCCTTGCTGCATTCCAGCGAGAAGCAAATTCAAACATGAAAGACATCAATCTGAAGACACCAGGAGAACTTTGCTTGCTGGATCCTGCAAACATTTGCAGATATTTTAACCACAGTTTAAACACAACAATGGCTTTCATCTGCAGCAAAACGTATCCTACTCTTGGCCAAGTAACTGATTTTGTTTGGCTCAAAGAGTATCAAACTAGAGGTGCTCAACATATTTACATGCTGGTTTGGGTGAAAGATGCCCCAGAAACAGATACTGATGAGTCTTTCTTGACTTTTATACAACAGTATGTAACATACGCTATGCCAAACATTGGCGCAGACAAGAGCTTGAGACAAGTTGTACGGTTTCAAACACATAGATGTGAAAAGTACTGTTCTCTAAAATACAGATGCGAAGGGAAATTTTACACAATATCTCATTTTGGATTCCTAAAATCTGTCCACTCAGAAAAAAGAGTCAACAGTTGTTTGTCTGCAGTCAGACATACTCTGACAAGTAAATCACCAAAACCAACAAATACATACAATCTGAGAAGAACAGACACTTCCAAATATATCAATGACTGCAACCCTGTCTGAAGAACTGGAGTGCAAATATGGCTCAACAATTTGTTGCAAGCCACTCTATCGCTGTTGCTCACTATGTGTCTTCATATATAAGAAAATCAGACAAGGCAGAGATGAAAGAGATGTCGAAGGAGATTTCTGCAGAAAAGAGATTGCACAAGAAATTGTACGGGTTCAGCTTGAAAATTCTTCCCTATTAAGAGATAGGTTCTTATGAATGCTTGAATGGGTTGACCTTGGCTAGTTTGTTCTCCAAGTCAAGAGGAATTGTGTGGATAAGCCTACGTCTTGCAAGCAGTTGAAATAGATTACTAAAGTCTTTCCAAGAAATACAGTATCTTACAGAATTCAATCCAAAAAGTAGAGATATTTTGAAAACCAACATGCTGCATACATCAGAACATGTGTCTCTATAAACTACTTCAGCACTACACCTATAGAAAACATAGAAGAAGGAAGATATTGAGTACTTGGATGTGACAGTTGTTTGTTGAGACACTACAAAGGGAATCTAATGAACCACCAAAAGCTTGTTTGCCAAACCCGAGAGAGAAGAGAGTTTTTCTACTTGCCACTGTTGCAATTGTTGAAGCTATGGTGTACTGAATCAGAATTACTTGGGATTATGACTATGAAGGCTCTTTCAATGCTGAGAAAGACAGCGTTGAGTGCTCAGTCTTTCCAACCTACTTGCAAATATTGAAAGATTTGATTGAACAGGAAGAAACTATTGCTAGTGAGATAGCAATAGAGAGTTCACAAAGCAGCCAAAGTTCTGCACAGGTGAGTCAAGATCCTCTTGGAGAACTGAATGTTCAAAATGAAGCAGCTATAGCTATGAATAAGGAAGAGACTGCAATGCAGCAAGCAAGAGAGAAAACTATGGATCTCAAAGACTTAGTAGAACAACTGAACAATAAACAAAATCAATCTTTACAATGAAGTTAAAGATAAAATAGAACATTGATTTCTCCATGAGAGGAAACAGTGTAATGTTATGTTATGTTAATTGAATTTATAAAAGCGCGCAAGTACCTTAGGGTGTCCTCGCGCTGAGCTCTGCTTAAACGATAGTCAGAGGGGTTCAATGAGTAAAGAGCCAGGCTTTCTACGGCATTTCTCAGATAGAACAGTAGCTCGTTCCACGCCTTGTACATGCAGGTAATAAAGCTCCTGCCTCCCAAACTGATTTTTTTAATGGTGGGGATTTGGACATTTTTTGCTCCTTTGGACCACAGAGTCCTGGTGGGAGCATACCATTTGAACCTTTGCCTCAAATAGTCAGGGGCAATGCCAATGAGAGCCTTAAATGCTGTACACAAGGCCTTAAAACGAACCCTTTGCTTCACCGAGAGCTAATGTAGCCGAATTAACTCTCTTTTTACCAAAACAAATTTTAGTGTGCCTGTCAATGCCTGGCGTCTGCATTCTGAGCTATCTGAAGCCTATTGACAAGTTGATTTTGGGCATTCATATAAATGCTATTACAGTAGTCCACGCGTGACATAACAAGGACTGTAACTACCGTCCTAAAGTCCATTTCTGAGAAAAAGGGTTTAATTTTCCTCAGAATTTGCAAGATCAGGAAGCAGGAAGATACTACTGAATTTATGTGGTCATTGAAGGTCAATCTATTGTCCACTATGACCCCTACATTTTTTACTTTCAGAGTTGTAATAGGATGATTTCCCAATTCTGTAGGCCACCAGTCCGGGTTCCAAATATGATGATTATTTCCAAATACAATCACCTTAGTCTTGCTTGAGTTAATTTTAGACAATTCATCAACCTCCATCCTGGTATGGCTTGCATACAGTCATGAAAGCGAGCTTCGGTTTCTTTTTCATGACCTTTTTTGAGAGATAGAATAATTTGTGTATCGTCAGCATACGAGGTTAGCTGAAAACCGAAGGATCTGGTCAGTACTGCTAATGATATCACATAGATATTAAAAAGAGTGGGGCTCAGCGAGGACCCATGGGGAGCCCCACAAGGAAGGCTAAAAGACTTTGATTTATGGTTATCCAGGTCAACATTTTGGGTTCTATCGGATAGGAAGGGTTGAAGGATTTTCCAAGCAACCCCACATACCCCAAACCCAGACAGCCGATCCAGCAACACCTTGTGGTGGACTGTGTCGAAGGCTGCTGACAAATCCAACATTATCAAAATAGCCTTCCCACCACAGTCCAGAGCCTCCCTTATCTCTTCGCATGATTTGATTAGGGCAAGTTCCGTACTGTGATCGGCTCTGAAGCCATATTGAGTCTTATCGAAAACATTATTGTTATTGCAAAAGGTGCTAAGTTGAATGTTCATGGCTTTTTCTATAATTTTTGCTGGCAACGGAAGTCGAGAAATTGTCCGATAACTGCCATGATCTGAAGAGTCTTTTTTTAGGAGAGGAAGAATAGACGCCTTTTTCAATCTATCGTAAAGATCCTGGTGGAAAAAATGTTGTTAATTGTGGGCTTAAGACAGAGCATATGGTTTCCGGAATAGATTTAAGTATTGGGACTGGGCAGGGGTCAATGGGGGAACCTGAGCGAGTAGAACTAAGAAGTTTAACAGTTTCTTCTAGCCGAAGAGGTGAAAAATTATCAAAGACTAGTCCGGAATCGCGGTTTTCTTGGATTGAGTTCCCTGGAAGTAATTCTACTTCATACGATTCCGGGGAATTTTTGAAGAAAAAAGGTAGCCAGAGTTTCACACAATTCTGGACTGCTATACTTTTCGATAACATTATGCGAGGCTAATTTTTTCACTGCTTTAAAAAAACTCTTTAGGATTTGATCTCGCAAGGAGGATTTTACTAGAGAAAAGGTTCTTTTTTGTTTCCGTCAACATCTCTTTATATTATTTAAGAGTGAGCTTATAATTCACTTTTTCTGTGATGTTGTATCCACTTCCCCAGATTTGTTCTAGTTTTTTGCTGGACAGTTTCTGAAGTTTGATCTTGTCCAAGAACCACAGGGCCGATGGTTTTTCTCGCTTAGGAATCGATGTTATAATTGGAACCAATTTTTTGCAAGCTGTATCTATCCAGTCGGTATAAGCCTTTGCAGCTTTATCAATCTCAAGAGTGGGAAGAAGTAAGGTACTCTACAGCTCCTCCTCTAGTTGTGTTCCCGCTAAGTCTTTCCATGCACTTTTTTCCAGCATCTTAAATGGAGCCCTATTGGAAACTTGGTCTAATGGCTCCTTCAACTCAAAAATTATAGCACTGTGGTTGGACCAGGCCAGGGGGAATACCTCAGAACAAGATATATGAGGGTTATTAGAGAATATCCCATCTAATGTGTGTCCTTTCAGATGCGTGGGACCCACAACCAGCTGCTTGAGCTCCCCAGCTTCCATTATTCCATACAGGCAGAAGGTGTCTGGATCATTAAGGTCCTCAAGATAGAAATTGAAATCACCAAGTACCGTGAAAGAATTTAAGCTCATACCATCTTCAAGAAGGGAGTCTATCATTCCGGAAACCCCAGTCTAGGGCCAGGTGGACGACAGAGAAGGACCCCTTTTGAGGATACTATGATACTGAGTATTGATGTTAGAGGAAAGTGATTCACAGAATGTATTGGATGTGGAATGGAATACTGCATTCAGAGAATTGTGATAAATAACAGCTAGACCCTACCCCCTTTCCTCAGGGGTCTATCTAAGAAGTAGCAGGGAAATCCTGGGGGAGTGGCTTTCACAAGGTCAGGCTTGGAGCTTCTTCTGTCCAGGCTTACTTGATGAATGCTAATTTAATATTGTGTTCTTCTACGAGAAGTGCACATTCTTTACTGTGTTCAACTAGGGACCTAGAGTTAAAAAGAACACACTTAATAGCGGTTCCAGAACCTTTAGAGAGATTTAGAAGGGGCATATTATGAGGACCACAGGCTGGTTGATCAAGAAGAGGTCGGAACTGTAGACCACAGATAACACACATGCCAACTGGCCAATTAACTCCTGATTCCCCGGTGAGAATGGGACATAAGCCCCAGGAGCTCCTGTTTAGTATATCTCCTTGTACCTGGGGACCAACGGACAGGTCCGAGCACGGACGGGCGTAGACGGGCTTGCCTGAGGCGCACCAGCGGCATATCCGCGTCAGCATGCCTCTTTTATAGGCATCGTGCAATGACTGGACCACAACCCTCAGCCTTCCCAATATGGCCACCCCAGAAGAAATGTAAAGTGCAATGTGACAATAAATTCCATGCGCTACCAGAACACAAAATGCAAGTTAAAAAAAAAACAGTTTTAAAAAATGAATCCTCTGTGCAAGGTTAAAATACAAATCAGTTAAAACATTATCGTTAAGAATGACCGGTTGGGCATTGAACACAGCTCTGACACAGGTTTAAGTAGCAAAGCCTGTCCGCGTCAGCTTGCCTCTTTTATAGGCAGCGTGCAATGACTGGACCGCAACCCTCAGCCTTCCCAATATGGCCACTCCAGAAGAAATGTAAAGTGCAATGTGCAAATAAATTCCACACGCTACCAGAAAACAAAATACAAGTTTTAAAACAACAGTTTTAAAAAATGAATCCTCTGTGCAAGTTTAAAATACAAATCACTTAAAACATCTTATCCGTAAGAATGACCGGTCGGGCATTGAACACAGCTCCGACACCGGTTTAAGCAGCACAGTGTGTCCGCGTCAGCTTGACTCTTTTATAGGCAGCGTGCAATGACCGGACCGCAACCCTCAGCCTTCCCAATATGACCATCCCAAAGAAATGTAAAGTGCAATGTGCTAATAAATTCCACACGCTACCAATAAACAAAATACAAGTTTTAAAACAAGTTTTAAAAAACGAATCCTCTGTGCAAGGTTAAAACACAAATCAGTTAAAACATCTTATCCATAAGAGTGACCGGTCGGGCATTCAACACAGCTCCGACACCAGTTTAAGCAGCACAGCATGTCTGCATCAGCTTGCCTCTTTTATAGGCAGCATGAAAGACTGGACCGCAACCCTCAGCCTTCCCAAAATGGCCACCCCAGAAGAAGTGTAAAGTGCAATGTGCCAATAATTTCCACACGCTACCAGAACACAAAATACAAGTTTTAAAACAACAGTTTAACAAAATGAATCCTCTGTGCAAGGTTAAAATACAAATCAGTTAAAACATCTTATCCGTAAGAATGACCGTTCGGGCATTGAACATAGCTCCGACACCAGCACCGGTTAAGAAGCAGTGTAATCGTTCTTAATTCACACCAACATTACTATACACCAGTGGTGAATCTGGCACTGGAAAAGCTCCTCAATTAAATTACTCACTGGTTATCTAAAAAATACTTAAAATTATTTACAACAAGGGGTGGTGATGGACAGAGTCTCTGAATTAAGCAGAGTACTCTCACCCAGTCAAGAGATCAGGGCTAGATCCAACACCGTTTTTTAGCTCATTGCACCATCCCAGTTTCAGAACCTGGCTGTATGCAAATTAGTCTGTCCCTGGCCCAGTGCATCATGGGAACAGGGCAGACCAGACTACAAAAGCCAATTCTTACACTGGGAAGGAAACAAGCTTCCGGGGACCGGTTTCTGCCATTTCAGGCGTCTTCGGCCCGGCTCGCTTGAATCCTGATGGTGCAATGTGCAAGGGACTCACATCTGAGTATACCCTTCCACGCTTAGGGTGGACAAAATTATTTACAACAAGGGGTGGTGATGGACAGAGTCTCTGAATTAAGCAGAGTACTCTCACCCAGTCAAGAGATCAGGGCTAGATCCAACACCGTTTTTTAGCTCATTGCACCATCCCAGTTTCAGAACCTGGCTGTATGCAAATTAGTCTGTCCCTGGCCCAGTGCATCATGGGAACAGGGCAGACCAGACTACAAAAGCCAATTCTTACACTGGGAAGGAAACAAGCTTCCGGGGACCGGTTTCTGCCATTTCAGGCGTCTTCGGCCCGGCTTGCTTGAATCCTGATGGTGCAATGAGCAAGGGACTCACATCTGAGTATACCCTTCCACGCTTAGGGTGGACAAAATTATTTACAACAAGGGGTGGTGATGGACAGAGTCTCTGAATTAAGCAGAGTACTCTCACCCAGTCAAGAGATCAGGGCTAGATCCAACACCGTTCATCACCACCCCCTTTTCTGTATCGTTTTTGGCCACTATAGGTGTGGCAGGGTATACTCAGACATGAGTCCCTTTCTCACTGCTCCATCAGGATTCAAGCAAGCCGGGCCGAAGAGGCTGAAATGCCAGAAACCGGTCCCCGGTAGCTTGTCTCCTTTCTGGTGAAGAATTGGCTTGGTAGTTTGGTCTGCCCTGTTCCCATGATGCACTGGGCCAGGGACAGACTAATTTGCATATAGCCAGGTTCTGAGCTGGGATGGGGCAGTGAGATAAATAACGGTGATGGATCAAGCCCTGATCTTTGGACTGGGTAAGAGTGGTCTGCTTAATTCAGACACTCTGTTCATCACCACCCCCTTTTCTGTATCGTTTTTGGCCACTATAGGTGTGGCAGGGTATACTCAGACATGAGTCCCTTTCTCACTGCTCCATCAGGATTCAAGCAAGCCGGGCCGAAGAGGCTGAAATGCCAGAAACCGGTCCCCGGTAGCTTGTCTCCTTTCTGGTGAAGAATTGGCTTGGTAGTTTGGTCTGCCCTGTTCCCATGATGCACTGGGCCAGGGACAGACTAATTTGCATATAGCCAGGTTCTGAGCTGGGATGGGGCAGTGAGATAAATAACGGTGATGGATCAAGCCCTGATCCTTGGACTGGGTAAGAGTGGTCTGCTTAATTCAGACACTCTGTTCATCACCACCCCCTTTTCTGTATCGTTTTTGGCCACTATAGGTGTGGCAGGGTATACTCAGACATGAGTCCCTTTCTCACTGCTCCATCAGGATTCAAGCAAGCCGGGCCGAAGAGGCTGAAATGCCAGAAACCGGTCCCCGGTAGCTTGTCTCCTTTCTGGTGAAGAATTGGCTTGGTAGTTTGGTCTGCCCTGTTCCCATGATGCACTGGGCCAGGGACAGACTAATTTGCATATAGCCAGGTTCTGAGCTGGGATGGGGCAGTGAGATAAATAACGGTGATGGATCAAGCCCTGATCTTTGGACTGGGTAAGAGTGGTCTGCTTAATTCAGACACTCTGTTCATCACCACCCCCTTTTCTGTATCGTTTTTGGCCACTATAGGTGTGGCAGGGTATACTCAGACATGAGTCCCTTTCTCACTGCTCCATCAGGATTCAAGCAAGCCGGGCCGAAGAGGCTGAAATGCCAGAAACCGGTCCCCGGTAGCTTGTCTCCTTTCTGGTGAAGAATTGGCTTGGTAGTTTGGTCTGCCCTGTTCCCATGATGCACTGGGCCAGGGACAGACTAATTTGCATATAGCCAGGTTCTGAGCTGGGATGGGGCAGTGAGATAAATAACGGTGATGGATCAAGCCCTGATCTTTGGACTGGGTAAGAGTGGTCTGCTTAATTCAGACACTCTGTTCATCACCACCCCCTTTTCTGTATCGTTTTTGGCCACTATAGGTGTGGCAGGGTATACTCAGACATGAGTCCCTTTCTCACTGCTCCATCAGGATTCAAGCAAGCCGGGCCGAAGAGGCTGAAATGCCAGAAACCGGTCCCCGGTAGCTTGTCTCCTTTCTGGTGAAGAATTGGCTTGGTAGTTTGGTCTGCCCTGTTCCCATGATGCACTGGGCCAGGGACAGACTAATTTGCATATAGCCAGGTTCTGAGCTGGGATGGGGCAGTGAGATAAATAACGGTGATGGATCAAGCCCTGATCTTTGGACTGGGTAAGAGTGGTCTGCTTAATTCAGACACTCTGTTCATCACCACCCCCTTTTCTGTATCGTTTTTGGCCACTATAGGTGTGGCAGGGTATACTCAGACATGAGTCCCTTTCTCACTGCTCCATCAGGATTCAAGCAAGCCGGGCCGAAGAGGCTGAAATGCCAGAAACCGGTCCCCGGTAGCTTGTCTCCTTTCTGGTGAAGAATTGGCTTGGTAGTTTGGTCTGCCCTGTTCCCATGATGCACTGGGCCAGGGACAGACTAATTTGCATATAGCCAGGTTCTGAGCTGGGATGGGGCAGTGAGATAAATAACGGTGATGGATCAAGCCCTGATCTTTGGACTGGGTAAGAGTGGTCTGCTTAATTCAGACACTCTGTTCATCACCACCCCCTTTTCTGTATCGTTTTTGGCCACTATAGGTGTGGCAGGGTATACTCAGACATGAGTCCCTTTCTCACTGCTCCATCAGGATTCAAGCAAGCCGGGCCGAAGAGGCTGAAATGCCAGAAACCGGTCCCCGGTAGCTTGTCTCCTTTCTGGTGAAGAATTGGCTTGGTAGTTTGGTCTGCCCTGTTCCCATGATGCACTGGGCCAGGGACAGACTAATTTGCATATAGCCAGGTTCTGAGCTGGGATGGGGCAGTGAGATAAATAACGGTGATGGATCAAGCCCTGATCTTTGGACTGGGTAAGAGTGGTCTGCTTAATTCAGACACTCTGTTCATCACCACCCCCTTTTCTGTATCGTTTTTGGCCACTATAGGTGTGGCAGGGTATACTCAGACATGAGTCCCTTTCTCACTGCTCCATCAGGATTCAAGCAAGCCGGGCCGAAGAGGCTGAAATGCCAGAAACCGGTCCCCGGTAGCTTGTCTCCTTTCTGGTGAAGAATTGGCTTGGTAGTTTGGTCTGCCCTGTTCCCATGATGCACTGGGCCAGGGACAGACTAATTTGCATATAGCCAGGTTCTGAGCTGGGATGGGGCAGTGAGATAAATAACGGTGATGGATCAAGCCCTGATCTTTGGACTGGGTAAGAGTGGTCTGCTTAATTCAGACACTCTGTTCATCACCACCCCCTTTTCTGTATCGTTTTTGGCCACTATAGGTGTGGCAGGGTATACTCAGACATGAGTCCCTTTCTCACTGCTCCATCAGGATTCAAGCAAGCCGGGCCGAAGAGGCTGAAATGCCAGAAACCGGTCCCCGGTAGCTTGTCTCCTTTCTGGTGAAGAATTGGCTTGGTAGTTTGGTCTGCCCTGTTCCCATGATGCACTGGGCCAGGGACAGACTAATTTGCATATAGCCAGGTTCTGAGCTGGGATGGGGCAGTGAGATAAATAACGGTGATGGATCAAGCCCTGATCTTTGGACTGGGTAAGAGTGGTCTGCTTAATTCAGACACTCTGTTCATCACCACCCCCTTTTCTGTATCGTTTTTGGCCACTATAGGTGTGGCAGGGTATACTCAGACATGAGTCCCTTTCTCACTGCTCCATCAGGATTCAAGCAAGCCGGGCCGAAGAGGCTGAAATGCCAGAAACCGGTCCCCGGTAGCTTGTCTCCTTTCTGGTGAAGAATTGGCTTGGTAGTTTGGTCTGCCCTGTTCCCATGATGCACTGGGCCAGGGACAGACTAATTTGCATATAGCCAGGTTCTGAGCTGGGATGGGGCAGTGAGATAAATAACGGTGATGGATCAAGCCCTGATCTTTGGACTGGGTAAGAGTGGTCTGCTTAATTCAGACACTCTGTTCATCACCACCCCCTTTTCTGTATCGTTTTTGGCCACTATAGGTGTGGCAGGGTATACTCAGACATGAGTCCCTTTCTCACTGCTCCATCAGGATTCAAGCAAGCCGGGCCGAAGAGGCTGAAATGCCAGAAACCGGTCCCCGGTAGCTTGTCTCCTTTCTGGTGAAGAATTGGCTTGGTAGTTTGGTCTGCCCTGTTCCCATGATGCACTGGGCCAGGGACAGACTAATTTGCATATAGCCAGGTTCTGAGCTGGGATGGGGCAGTGAGATAAATAACGGTGATGGATCAAGCCCTGATCTTTGGACTGGGTAAGAGTGGTCTGCTTAATTCAGACACTCTGTTCATCACCACCCCCTTTTCTGTATCGTTTTTGGCCACTATAGGTGTGGCAGGGTATACTCAGACATGAGTCCCTTTCTCACTGCTCCATCAGGATTCAAGCAAGCCGGGCCGAAGAGGCTGAAATGCCAGAAACCGGTCCCCGGTAGCTTGTCTCCTTTCTGGTGAAGAATTGGCTTGGTAGTTTGGTCTGCCCTGTTCCCATGATGCACTGGGCCAGGGACAGACTAATTTGCATATAGCCAGGTTCTGAGCTGGGATGGGGCAGTGAGATAAATAACGGTGATGGATCAAGCCCTGATCTTTGGACTGGGTAAGAGTGGTCTGCTTAATTCAGACACTCTGTTCATCACCACCCCCTTTTCTGTATCGTTATCTAAAAAATACTACAGGGTCAAATTTGTCATGGTAGTACCAGCACCAACAGGATTAGCTTCACATTGCATTAAAGGTATTTCTTTACATCACCTACTAATGCTACCTGTTGAACATGACAATACACTGGAATACTAGAAACTAACTAGTGAAGTTTGCCATGCAGTGTCAACAGAATTTGAGAAACTGAAGCTTTTAATATAACCTTATAGCCCAGTGTAGCAGGCAGTACCGGCCAGTAAAGGCCAGCTCCAGCGTTAAACACGGGAGTGGGACTTTAATGGCTGCTATAGCCCAGCTAGGAAGGGCTAAAAGGCCCTTAGAACATTATGCCACTAAGGGGCAGAATGTTCTAACACATAAAAAAAGGCCTCTCAGAGCCATAGGAGGTTTAAATCTCCTTGGGCTCCAATAGGCATTTGTTCACAGCAATACCTGTGAAATGATAACATTGGAATGTTGCTCAGCTGGCTTTTACCAGGCCGTAGAAGCCCGGAGCACTACATTGTATTCCAATGTTTTAATGATTGAAGAGGTCAAAATGGTATCCAACATAATGCTTGCATTCATGTACTTAAGAATGCAGCAGATTTTGATAACAAACTACAATGTGTTCTTTGGAAGAAAACATTTGATTGTATTTGGTAACCTATTGCAACTGACTCTCCTAAAAGGACAATCTGTTTTCAAAGCACTTGTGCATAATGAAACAAGAAATTCTCTGGGGTGAGTTGGCAATGTAAATATTTGGTTAAACTTTTAGTAAAAGGAACTAGTGAAAAATATGTGTCAAGCATCTGATGTAAATTATGCAGAAATACTGAAGGACATTAGAATAGGAGTTCTAACAGAAGAGGGGAAACATGCACTGATAGCTGGACTTATGAAGAAACTATTTCCTTCTAATATAACAGCAGCTGAACTAATGCACAATTTCATTGAAGAACAGAAGTCATAGTTTGTTCAATGCCAACACTTTAAGAGTGCTCCAAGTTTAATGAACAATTACTACAACTGGAGAAAGATGATATTTTGGAAAAAACAGCTATTGCTAAAATGGAACAGCAGGGAGTTACAATACTACTCAAAAATAAATTACAAGCAAAATTAGATAGTTTGGGGAAGACGGTCATGAACACTGCAGGATTAGAAAAGTATTTACTCGTCAGCAACAACTGTTGAGTAATTGTGCACTGTAATTTAAATGTAGAGGAAGGGTAAGTAAATATTGTAATGGGTAAAGTACTTGATTGTATTAATTTCCCAACTAGAGATGAGGTTGAATGCTTGGTCATAACATTTTATCAGATTGATGGTGTGAAGCTGACTGGCAGTTGTATTGTACATTTTTTGCTTGTGAAAGACTATTATGTGCAGTGTTAACAGTGTTAACAGTTCCCACCCTCAAGCTTGCCACCCGGAAGCACCACCAACTGATCCGCGCCACCAAGAGAACTGCATTCAAGGACCGGCTGGACAACAACGCACACAACTGCAAGGAACTCTTCAACATCGTGAAAGAGCTCTCCAACCCCAACGCCGGAAACAACAACATCACCCCATCGCAAGACCTCTGCAACTCCCTCGCCTCCTACTTCCACAACAAGATCACGGACATACACAACAGCTTCAGCATTCAACCATCGCACACAACGACCGCAGCAACGCCGCCCACCACCACCCTCCGCGCCTGGACTCCGATCAGCACCGATGACACCGTCCGCATAATGAACTCCATCCACTCCGGATCTCCGACCGACCCCTGCCCTCACCACGTCTTCAACAAGGCCGACACTGTCATCGCACCCCACCTGCGGGACATCATCAACACCTCCTTCGACACCGCCACCTTCCCGGAGGGCTGGAAGCACGCCGAACTCAGCGCTCTACTAAAGAAACCAACAACGGACCCCACCGAACTCAAGAATTACCGCCCCATCTCGCTCCTCCCGTTTCCAGCCAAAGTCATGGAGAAGACCGTCAACCAACAGCTGGCCGCCTTCCTCGAGACGAATGGATCCCTCGACCCCTCACAGTCTGGCTTCCGAGCCAACCACAGCACCGAGACCGCCCTCATCGCTGCCACCGATGACATCCGAGCCCTGATGGACAACGGAGAAACAGCGGCCCTCATCCTCCTAGACCTCTCCGCGGCATTCGACACTGTCTGCCACCGCACCCTAGTGCAGCGCCTCAGCAACGTCGGAATCCAGGAGAAGGCACTGGAATGGATCGTCTCCTTCCTCGACGGAAGAACACAGAGAGTCCGTCTACCACCGTACAAGTCAGAGGCCACCGAAGTCATCTGCGGCGTCCCTCAAGGATCCTCGCTGAGCCCCACACTCTTCAACGTCTACATGAGCCCCCTCGCGCCCATCGCACGCCAACACAACCTGAACATCATCTCCTACGCCGATGACACCCAGCTGATCCTCTCCCTGACCAACGACCCCGCCGCTGCCAGAGCCAACCTTCACGAAGGGATGAAAGATGTAGCCGAGTGGATGACGACCAGCCGCCTGAAACTGAACTCAGACAAGACGGAAGTCCTCATCCTGGGCTCCTCGCCCTCCGCCTGGGACGACTCCTGGTGGCCCCCCGCCCTGGGCACCGCACCCACACCGACAGACCACGCACGCAACCTGGGCTTCATCCTGGACTCCTCCCTCTCCATGACCAGACAAGTCAACGCCGTCTCCTCGTCATGCTTCAACATCCTGCGCATGCTATGGAAGATCTTCCGGTGGATCCCCACTGAGACCAGGAAGACGGTCACCCAGGCCCTTGTCACCAGCCGACTGGACTACGGCAACGCCCTCTACGCCGGAACCACCGCCAAGCTCCAGAAGAGACTCCAGCGGATCCAGAACGCCTCAGCCAGACTCATCCTCGACATCCCCCGACGCAGCCACATCTCCGGACATCTGAGAGACCTGCACTGGCTCCCCGTCAACAAGAGAATCACCTTCCGTCTCCTCACCCACGCACACAAAGCCCTGCACGATCAAGGCCCGAGCTACCTCAACAACCGCATCAACTTCTACGCTCCCAAACGCCACCTCCGATCAGCCAGTCACGCCCTCGCCGCCGTCCCCCGCATCCGAAGAACGACAACAGGAGGAAGGTCCTTCTCCTACCTGGCCACCAAGACCTGGAACTCACTCCCGACCGACCTGCGCCTGACCCAAGACCACCTCTCCTTCAGGAAGAAGCTCAAGACCTGGCTGTTCGAGCAGTAGCAGCACCCCCCCCCCAGCGCCTTGAGACCCTCCGGGTGAGTAGTGCGCTCTATAAATGTCCTTGATTGATTGATTGATTCCCACTCTGTCCATCATATGCTGTAACTGTCCATAAATCACAAGGTTTAAATATAGCTGAAGCCTTGTAAATATTGGAGGTACTTTATTTAACGAAAGAATGTCATATGTAGCATTGTCGCAATTTAGAACATTGTCCGGTTTGTTTTTGTTTGATTTTGATGAAAAGAAAGTTAGTGCCAATGCAATTTCTACAGTACACCCAAATCCAGTCCGTGTTTTCCAGGTGTAGCCGACAGCCAGTCAGTCATTTTGCACGAGAAGCGAAGCAGGAGCAGTGTGGAGCAGCGCGGAGCAGGGACGCCGCTCCCTTAACCTTAACCTCAACCTCAACTCCGGTCTCAATCCCAATCTCGAGCCCCCCATAGCAGCCGGCAGCCAGGAGTGGGGGAGAGGTGAGTCGCGGTTGCGCTGCAGTTGGAAAGGAGCTCCACATCCTCAGCCTCAAGCCCCCGTAGCCGCCGCTGACAGCTAGGAGCGGGTGAGCCGCACCCGGCAGAAGTAGAGCCGGGAGTGAGCCGGGTGCGAGTAGCTGCGGAGCCACGATCAGCGGGCGGTCCCGCAAGCACTTTTTTCATCTTTCCCCACTTTGGTGTACGGTGCACGGCTTGGAGAGAGTCTGGAGAGCAGGTGAGCGGGGTTTGTGGGCATCTTCCCCCCACCTTGTTCACAGAAGGAGCTGCGAGTGGCGTCACAAGCAGAGTGAGACTGACGCCTTTCCGCCTCACCGTCGTGGCAGGGTTGGGACAGCCTAATCAGGGAGGGGCCGGGAAGAAGGGGTTACCTGACAACCTCCAAGGCCGTGGCAAAGGCTGAGGCTGAGGCTGGACCAACAGAGAGCAGTAAGAGCAGCAAGAGGCACCTCGATGCATCACGAGAGGCACTCACAGGCAGCTCGCACCAGTGGTTATGCGCAGGGGGTAGACGGAAGTAGTAACATAACCATAAATACTACAGTAACTAGTTCCGGATCCAGCGCTATTTATCCACGGTAACTGACTCCTGCCTCCTGCCTACTCCCCCACCAGCCTTGACCACAGACCGCAGGGAGACAGGGGTACAGGGCTCGAAAGAACTAGCGCCGCAAGGGCAAGGGCAAGGGTAATCCCCCTTGAAAAAGGAAAAGAAGAAAAGAAACAGGTGCAGGAACAGAAGCAGGAAGACAGGAGCTTACTATGAGGTCCGGGAAATCTAGGGATCCTCTCGCACCCCTGAACCCCACCAAAAGATCTAGGAGAGCAAACAAAGGCAATAAGAAACCCAACACAGACTCTATGAAGACTGGCAACAACGAAGTGAAGAAAGGGGCAGTGGAAGGTGAAAAAGAAGGAGGAGGGGGAAATGAGCGGCTGATCCCCCTGACCCCCTTTCTCCCACGTCATCCCAGCCCTGAACTTTCACAAAACCTTAAAAGGTCAAGCTTCCAACCCAAAATGTACTCAAAATTCTCATTCATAAAGGACGCTGGCGCGGTCCTTTGCTTGAACACCCGGAAGGTCAACAACCTGCCAATTCCGATGCTACCGGCTTCCTATGCATCGGAACAAGAGATCCAGACAGAGCTGAAGAAAGAGCCAACGAGAGGGTTGAAGAGAAAGCCTCCTTCAGAGGTGATGGACGACGTAGACGGGGAAGAAAGAGAAAAAGAAGACAGCGATGACAGGGAATGCCTTCTCACTACACATGCTGAAAACCACTGTGAAAACTACAGTGAGTTCCACAGAGGGGTGATCTCTACAACCTCAACGACCATCAGAAAGCGGGGCCCCGATTTTGACCCGGACCTAAGCCCGGCCCAGGTGCAAGAATAAAAAACAAAGGCATACAAGAGCAAGCAGCACGACTCCACCCAAAGTGCCATGAACACGGGATCCACAATAAACTGGACCCTGAAGGACACCACCAAACCAATTGGAGTAAAAACATTCCCAGAACACTGGCGCAACATCGCCAGTGATTCTGAGGAAAATCCAGGGACACAAAAGGCTAGTAAGGCGCCCAACATACCTGACGTACCAGATGCCCTTTAACACCTGTATCAGTACCCAGCATACTAAGTAACCTGAATCCGTGGAACTTAGGCCCTGGAACAACGGCAGGACACAGCACCCCCGGTCTACCACAGTATCTTATGTGTGAGAAAAACACACTCTCATTACAGGATCTTAGGAAAGAGCAACTAAAATTTAGTAAGCGTATAGGCACGATCAATGACCAAGATGACAAAACTTCTGCCGGAGAGCTCTCTACGGCATTGGAGCCGCACGTGCCTCCGGCACAAGTCCATCATCCAGCACAGTTTGAGCAAACTCTAACTCCTCCCCGAGGACACCTCTCAGTACTGATCAGTTCAGCCCCCATCCCACAAAAAGCTATGGACCCAGAGATTTTGTACACCACGCAAGAAGAGTGGGATGAATTGGTCGCCTTTTACACTACACCACCTCATGTGGTCCCAAAAGAAGCAGCAACAGACCCAAATCGCAACGCCTCACAACCTAGCACCATGATTATAACACCGCAAGCTAAGGTAGACATATGGGAATCTCTCTTGCACACAATGCAACTGTCCATGAATGCCATCCAATACCAATCGGATAAAATGGACCTCCAGTTAACAGTTCTACACTCACTATCAGTCTTTGTCTCCAACATTGATAATAAGCAAGCTGAATTGAACAGTCTGGTTAAAAGGGCACAAGAGGAGACAGCACTTATACAATCAAATTGTCCTGGCATAGCAATTGTGGATAAGTTGGCTACACTCCCCGCAGCAATGGATAACCTCCTTATAGGTATCAGGGAGGCTATAAACAGTCCACCAATGGGTCAACTCGAGAGGAAAAACAGTGCAGGGCAAACAAACGACAAGGGAATTTTGTCCCCAACTGAGGTGCTCTTCCCCCATGTACAAAAAGAAAAGCAGGCAAGGGAAAAGGAAAACACAATGCTTCCAAGAGCACAAGGACACACCAGGGAAGGAGTTCTCCTATCATCATCAATAAATACTGACCCAGTAGCCACTTGGGAGTCCAATCAAAAGGATGACCGCAGGATCACGGGTGCTCCCCCAAGCGGGGTAGAAAACAAAGGAGGAAGGGCGGTAAGCAAACGCTAAACACCCGGGGTGAAGGTAAAGTTAAAAATAACCAAGTATCCCCTTTGCTTCCAGGCCCAATGCTTGACAAGCCGGCTCTAATGAGCCCCAAAACAGACATGGATCTGGACTGATGCCCCCTCCCCAATCAGGATCAGTGGCACACGATCCGAAGGAAAAAGAATCAGAAAATAAACACTTCCAATATGACGACTCTAAATAAACCTGAAGGCCCAGCCCTGAAGAGTGGCGCAAAAGTTATAATATCTTGTACTAGTGAGAGTCTGAATGAACGTGGGGAAAATGTTATTATCAACTCGAGCGCCACAAGAAATAAAAATCCACCTCCCAATGTAGGCAATGGGGCACAATCAGACCACCCTCCAGAAGCCACACTAATAGAAAGTTCCCAAAACCAGGCCATAAAAAGAGCAGAAGAACCAAAGGCCCCTGACCAGAGAAAGCAAGTAAAGGAACCCATTACGGTCGAGACTACTTCTACAACGTCACAGAGCAGCCCTAACAGGAATAAGGGTCACTTAGGCAACCCCATAATTTTATTAATATCCTATTTGATATCCTAAATAGGGGCAACATACTACGCTTGCTAAACTCTATTGACAGCTTAACAAACATATCCACCAATGATCTGGAGTCAGTGGAATTCATAGTCTCACCGGAACATCCAGGGGTGGAAGTTACCTAAACAGTATGGGTCACAACAGAGTTGGCTGAGAGTATGCTCAACGAACAAGCAAAGTTTATTAGTTGGGGCATAATACTTCTCCCATTTGCAAAACCTAGATACCCTGATCCCTTGGCATGTGACTTCTTACAACAGAAAGCACAAAATCAGGCCAACCAGGACCCCCAACCACTCTCTGTATTGCGAGGGGCTCGCTGCAAAATCCCGGACAGTTTAGAACAAAAAAAACAAGGGGTCAGAAATCAATATGCTGTGAAAGAGGCAATTAACCTAGACTGGACATGGTTGTCCAGGACTATAATCAACAAATCGGAAACATTCTGCTCCTGGAACATCAACGGCCTAGGGGATAAGCTTATGGATCCGAAACTAAAACTTTACATGCAAAGCTTCGACCTTATATCGCTGCAAGAAACTTGGTCAGACTCTCCTCCACCACTTCCAGGCATTACCCAGAACTTTATCCCTCCCACCCAGTCCGCAAGATTTGGCCCCAAAAAAGGAAGCCTCGTCACTTATAGTTCATTAAGAAGCACACACACAGTTGTGTTGCTACCATACAATTCAGACCATCCGAATGCAATGCAAGCACTACGAATCTCCATTCGAGAACAGGGAAAGACAGAGGAAATAATTCTAATAAACCTTTACCTACACCCCGAGGCAAGAAGCAAGGATCCCAGCAATTGAAAGAAGGGCTCATAAAGCTATTAATCGCAGAGAATACAAACAGTCTGATTGTCAGTGGTGACTTTAACCAGAACATGCTCAACAAAATAGCCACAGAAGTCAGTACCGATGAAGACCCATTTGCATCGAAACAATATTCTCAGAATAATTCTTCAGGGGGAAGAAGCACAAAAGTAGCTCAGCGACTTCTAGCAACACTTGAAGAACTAGGTCTTCGAGCGCTCAATGGGAGATTCCCAGGGGATCGTCCCCAAGCGTTAACATTCCACAGTACACCGACCAGTTCAACAATTGATTTTACCTTCCTCTCTGGTAATTTGTTTCAATCGACAACTGATTTCCACATCGGTTTACTTGACTACAGTGATCACTTACCACAAGAAGTGACACTAGAGGCCTTTACAATACTAAGACCAGTATGTGCCATTGGGCATGAACTAGTTTACACAGGAAACGATAGGCGGTTAAAGTGCAGAACAGATGATCCCCCGGGCCTCCTGCTCTACGCCAAGCAAGTACTTGGCGAAGCCCAAAACGAAACAACTGACCCAATCGTCAGCTGGGAGAAATTTGCAGAAACATTACACAATAATATGGGAAAAAGACAGAGGAAAAACCAGCTAGAAGGAGAGGGCAATGCTGCAAACCAAATGCGGTATCATAATCACACCTTTATAAACAACGTTAATCTAAAAAAATCTAAAAACTCTAATCAGCCAAAAGGTATGAAAGGCAAGAACAGATCCTACTGCCAAGGATGAACTGAGGTTGTTAAAGCGTGACCACAGGAGGCTGGTCTGGCGGCTTAAGCGTGAAGCAGAATAGTCCCTGTGGGCCAAACTCTTACATGACGCCAAATCCAACAACAGCACCCAATTTTGGAGAAAGATCAACAATTTGTCTATGGCGCGGAGTCAAGGTATTAATTCCCATGTCCCAGAAGATGACTGGGTAACCTTTCTGAGCTCGCATTTCAACTGTACTGACACTAACATCCAAGGAATGCCTAAACTCACAAATGACAGAGAGGATCGATTAACACTACGTTGTGAACGCCTCGACCTCCAGCAGCTAGACCAGCCAATTGTAATCAAGTGTGCACTGATCTGTAACAGAATCTCAAAGGGAAGACGAGAGGGGGTCCCGGGACCAAACGGGATACCGCCCATATTGTTCAAGCAAGATCCGGATTATTGGGCAGTTGCCCTTAAACCAATGTTCGTCAAGATTCTACAGACATCACTAATTCCATCATCATGGAGGGGAGCCAATTATTTCTCCTATCTTTAAAAAGGGAGACCAAAGTGACCCAAAAAACTATCGGCTAGTGGCCCTCTTCGACAATGAGGCAAAATATTTTGCGGGTCTGCTCCTAGAGGAACTATCATCTTGGGCAGCCGATGTTTCAGCAATCCCATACAACCAAACAGGTTTTTGCAAGGTATGGGCACCTCTACTAATATTCTAGCACTTTCCTTATTAATTGATGCAGCCCTAGAAGCGAACTATCCGCTCTACCTGTGCTATATTGACTACAGCTCAGCTTTTGATCATGTCAATAGAAACCTTCTGTGGGAAAAGTTACACAAGCTGAACAGTCCCCCACTGCTTTTAAACAAACTAATTCTTCTACACAGCGAGACATGGGTGCAAGTTAGGCTGGGCACCGGCGACTATCTCACAAAAAAGATTCCAACACACACAGGAGTAAAACAGGGCTGTGTACTAGCCCCAATACTTTTTTAACTTTTTATGGGAGAGCTACCTACGCTGTTGAATGAATGAAATACGCACGCTCCAAAGCTAGGGGGCTCACAGATCTCTAATTTATTCTATGCAGATGACTTGCTACTCATCAGCCGGACTCCTGTTGGCTGCTGGACATTGCCTCAAGATACTCCGCTGCTAATAGGCTTACCATCAACCGCAAAAAATTTAAAGTTATGTGCATTAACCTTTCTAAAAAGAAACCAACACGAAACTGGCTTTTGTCATCTAGAAAGCTAGAAATGGTCTGCGAATATCGATATCTGGGGTCATCATAGACCACAAGGGCAATTTCACGCCGCAGTGTGAAGCCATAAAAAGGAGAGGACTAACCATTGCGGCAAGCCTTAGAAACTAAAAACACGGTTGCTGGTCCAAACTCACTTCCTCTCATAAAGGTGATACAGGCAAAGTTAATCCCAGCCATCACTTATGGCAGTGAATCTATGAGAGGGAGGGATGCTCCTTTAATAGACAGAACAGAGGCAAAAGCACTACATATGATTTTCGGCCTCCCAAGGTACTCATCGCCTGCCCAAATTAGATTAGAGTTCGGGTTACGAAAAGAAGAGCTGGCACGCAAGGGAGCGTACATAAAAACCTGGCATAAAGTAAGCAGGGGAGACCCGAATACCCTAAATGCTCTCCTGTGGAAGGAACGTCAAAATAAAGAAACATGCCTGGCAAGGCGGTACCTGTAGGGCCGCCATTGAGGACCTTGGCTTACAGCAACTTTGGGAACTTCCGGGCTCTACAGCAGTCTTCAAAAAGGTGGTCAACAAGATAGTCCGGAAGGAATCACTGCTGCAGGACAAAGCAGCCCTATCAGAGCGGGCTCAAGGCTGGCTTACACTTCAATCGTACACCTTGTCCTTGCCTCAAACCTATCTGCAGATAGGCTTTACTAAAAAAATAAAAGAGAAATTCCTAAAATTTCACCTAGGGCTGCTGCCGTCAGCGGCCCACTTACCTCCTTGGTTACGGCCACACTTACCAAAAACATGCCGACTTTGTGGGAATGGCAAGGAAAACATAGTCCATTTGATCACTATCTGCGCCAAGCTCGCCCAAGATCGACACATCTTCCTGCGACCACTTTTTAACATCCGCAAGATAAGGACCTGCAGGCAAGCAGTGCTTTAAAGGAGATGATATCCAACTGAGCTGCAGAATGGTAAAATTTCTTGAAACAGCTGAGGCCCGCTTTAAAACTTTGAAGGAAACCGAACAAATCCAGTAGTACCGTAAAAAGTCTAAAGGATGAACCTCATGGTACCCCTGATGACCAACCACTAGAGTGATACCCTGACTCTCCCATATATTGACTACCATTAATCACATAATAGGGATATCCCGAATTGGTATTATAATTTAACTATTCTCTCTTGCACATTGGCATTTTATTATATCTCCCTTTGGCCGGCTTTGATGAAGAACCTATTTTTTTAACTTTTTTATGACAAATAGACCGTTCACCTGGACGTTAAGCTTTTTTTAATTGTGTTACTGTTATCTCACTATGTATTTTCTGCTTTTTGTTTTATGGACTGAATTTTTGTTTTAATATGTTCAAATTTGACTTATGTTTCATAAATTGAACTTCCTTTTCTATATATTGTAAAGGTTTTAAATAACCGTGCATAATAAAGTATCTATCTAGTGCCAATGCAAGTTATGTAAGAGAGTACAATCGGTTGAGAAGTGTATATGCTCCTCATTTTAAAATAGAAGGTTATAAAAGGGTGTACAGATGCTGAAGAAAAGAAAGGACAGAAGAACAAAGTAGAAGCTGTTATGAAGAGAACACTGGAAAATGATGTAGATATTTTAGGTTACATGTTGGAAAAATATTCAGGTGTCGACTGCTATGCAAATGTTGTTCTCAATGTACTGTTTCATTTACCACATCTAGTAAACCAAATTTAACAAAAACCAGACAAGAGATTATGTGCTGCACTGTATCACTTGCTCCAACATTTAATGACTGACAGAACTGTGACACATTCTGCTTCAGGTATTCGAGACCTTTTAGATATATGTAGTGAATCACTAATGTTTACTTTCAATAGTTAACAGGATGCACAAGAATTTAATATAGTTATGTTTGGAATTTTAGAAGAAGAAGTTGTAAATACATGGAACCATGATGTTGCAGATTGTGATCATTCTTCTACCACTAGCGTTTTCTCAATTTGACTATGCCATATTCTAAAAGTGTGCCTTTTGACAAATTGTCAAAAAATCCTAACCAAAATATGACCTGCCCAAAGTATAGATCAACTGTTATATCCTCATTAATCACAAGAAGAACTAGAAAATACCCTATAATGATGACACAACAATGCAGAGCAGATGGTTCCAAATTGGCAACTCAAATTACAAACCTTAAAATTGGAGAAGTATCAATTTCGGGAAGAATTGTTATTACTTCATGTATCCTCTTTCATAAAGGAATTATTACAACATCGAGACACTACATTCTCAATTTAAATAGTGAAACTGGATTGAGGAAATGTAATCACATCAACCTAAGATTCAAAGCAAAACTTCCTATCAAAACAAACAAACTCTTATTTTTCCTATACTAAAATTCTAAGGGGGAATGGTGTATAAAAAAGTGGTGTGCAGTGTTTCTTTTACGTAGTTCATCAATCTTTTAGACATTACTTAACCTGTTGGGGGTTTTGTGTTTAAAGACTTTTTCAAAATTCAACAGGCCTTACATCGGCCGTTATCAACCAGTAATAGCCTTTTCAGATGTAGGTGGTATATTTACTGATTCGGTATTTACCGAATCATCATTTACCGATTTGGTATTTACCGAATTGGTAAATGAGATGTGGGAAGCACTTTAAAGAGTGCTTTTGTGCTTTAAGGGTTCGTTATTTACCACCAACTATTAGTTGGTGGTAAATAAGGAATTCCTCTTTAAATGCAAATCTGTGCATTTACACCTGTGCCATGTGACAGACATACATGCCCTTAGGGCATGTATGTATGCCACATGTGCACACCAGTACTATTCAGGGGTGCAACAGGGTGTCAAAGTGACACCCTGCCACCATTGACTCTTTCCCTATTTTACCGAATCGGTATTTACCGATTCGGTAATTGACATTCATTCCTATGGGCAATGAATGGCAATTACCGAATCGGTCAATACCGATTCAGTAAATACTGAATCTTAATGATTCGGTATATTTTATTGATTTTTTAGCTACATTGCATTTACCGATTTGAAAATACCGAATCGGTAAAATTCTGTATTTTCGAATCGGTAAATTACAATTACCTACATCTAGCCCAAAGTGCCTAACTTCCTGTTAGTGTGTTTTGGCTATTTTATCATTAAAACTTTGTGTGTAATAGACCAGATTTACAGTCAGTCACACAGCAACATACTGTGTCATTCAGGCACATATTCATGCAGGCATTTACACAACCAGCCACTTATCCAGGCAGCCTCCCACACAAGCAGTTACTCACCTATACAGGCATTAACAAGCTTATTATTTTACTCATAGCGAACAGCACACTGTCACTCGTTCAATTAAACAGCCACTGACACAGCCATTCACTCATCCATACAAACATTCACACTAGCACTAACTGAACTATATAACCACTCACACGCCCACACAACCACTTACATACCCATTGACACATTCATGCAACTACTCACATACCCGCAAACACACCCATACAGTCATTCACATAGACAGTCACTCTACAACATACACACTCTCACATCAACACACTTAGTTAAACAGCCACTCAATCATTCACTCAGTCACCTATACATCCACTGCTATACCAAGTCATCCACTCACACAGCCTCTCACTCACCTATATAGTCACTCACATACCCAGCCACCCACCCATACCGGCACTACATCATCCATACAGCCACTCATAACTATTCACTCACCTATACAGCTACTCACACATTTATTTTCTCACCCATCCATACAGCCACTCACACATGCAGTCAATCACCAATACAGACAGCAACACAATCACAGACACACCCATACAGCCAGTCTCACACTCCAAAACAACCACTCACATATCAACTAACTGAACCAAATATCCACTCTCCCACCCACTCTCTCATCCATACAACCACTTACACTAGCACTCACTTACCCATACAGCTACTCACATACCCTCTCGTTCACCTATACCATACACAGTAGCAGTCACTCACCCATATAGTCACTGATATACCCACTCACACAGCTACTCATACACCCACTCACTCACCCTTACTGCTACTCACACATCCATTCACTTACCCATACAGCCACTGACAGAGGTACTAACTCACCCATACATCACTTACACAGGTACTCACTCACCCAGAGAGGCACTCATATAACCATTCACTCACCCATACAGTCTCCCCCAGAACCACTCACTCTTCTATATGGCCATTTACACAGCCGTTTACTCAACCAAACAGCTACCCAAACAGGTGATGATTAAGCGATACTGCCTCTCACAGAAGCACCCACTCACCCATTCAGCCACTTATATAACTATTCACTCACCCATACAATCTCTAACACAACCACTTATTCTGCTATACAGCAACTCACACAGCCACTCACTCGACCAAACAGGCCCTCACAAAGGCACTAACCCATCCATATAGACATTAGCACAGGCACTTACTCACTAATACATCCAATAACACACTCAGTCAAACACTTATACAACCACTGCTCTTTACATATGCACAGTCATTCAGTTTATCTTTTTTCTAACCATGATAGGCGGTTCTAATGAGAACCTTTTTTTTCTTCTTTTTTTCTGAAATTGTGTTTTTTTTCTTCTATCATTTTGTATATTTTCACAAATAAAATTGCGATGAGGGGGGAAAAGAATCTAACCACAAACACAAAAACAGTGGAAAAACTGAAGTAAATTATATAGCAATTAACAGGAGTTTTGCCTTGCTGTCCCCACACTCAATTTAACATACTGCTCACCGGCTGTCAGGGTGGTGTTGCAGTCATGACAAAAAGTTCCAATGCACCATAACTTAGGAGATGTTTGAGGGTGTCTTCTCTCCACTTGTACTGGAACTCTCTCTCCAGGAGCAGGTCATGCAGCCCTGGAGGTTGATGACCTCTCTCCTTCTCTCTCATTCTGTGCACCTTTTTGTTGGTTTTTATGGTATGTTTTCAAGTGGTACAAAATACTTGTTGTACCACATGAATATTTTTTGATGTGCCTCTTGATAGGGTCTTATTGCACAAGGTGAACTTAACAGCCTTCGCCACCATTTCTGATTCACCAGATGGAATGGTGAAAAAATCCCAAGCTATGCTCTGCTAGACTGTGATTCCTCATCAGGAGAGTCTTCTGGTGCTGCCGGTACCTCTTCCTCCTCAGCATCTTGATGGACTTCCTGCTCCTCACCTCTTGCTGATGCCATTTGATTTTAGAAAAAATGACCAAAAATTAAAGACACCACAGTTCTGCACTCAAAGTATAGCAGACCTCCAAGATTGAACCATATAGCTATTGGAACATTGAAGTAGAAAGATATGGGTGGGAACATCCTTTAATGATTGATGAAAACTGTCTTCTGCAATGAAATCTCTTTCTTATATAATCACATGATCTTTACGAATTCCGACGTCATTGCGATTACAACATCAAACATTATTTACAGTATGTGTATATATGTGCTTTACACTTTTTGAAAAACATGCCATCTTCAAAAAACTGTCATTAATCCTCTCAAACCGATTAAAAGGAGTGACCTAGAGAAATACAAAAATGGGTGATCTATTTTGCAGGTGTAGTATATAATATGCAGTAGACATTAGCACAATGATGAAATAGTAACTAGTTTCCCAGTACAAAGTAACGCAGTTGAGTACTCAATTTCCAGGAAACTGTAGACTCTTCTTAAATAAATGTGATTCCATTCGGATCATTATCTTCATTTTAGGAAAATTAAACCTTGATGTGAAACATTTCCAAGTATAAACATATCACCTGCCCCAGGTGAATCTCTATTTGATTAGAATGGAAACAAAGCTATCTTCTTAGTCTGGGCGAATAGAAAGCAAAAGTCCCCACTAAAATTCTATATTGAGAAACGATCTGAAATCCTTAACAAAAGTGAATGCATCAACAATATATTGGAGCAAAATCTGAACGCCAGTGAGTGTGACAAATGAATTCTTTAATGACAGGTTTTTGTCCTTTAAATAAGCTAAGTATGGAAATCCACCACAATGCATTGCTTATAACCTGAGATAGTACATCACTCATAACATGGTCAGTGGCATCACTGATGACATCACTGATAATATTTTCCAGTGAGCATAAGAGTTTTATAAGAATTTCTGAGACTTAAACATATATACTAAGCTACAGCATGAGTTAAATTACTATTCCTTCTGTATATATATATATACATATATATATATATTCACTGAAAAAAGCATAGGTTATAGACCATATATAGTTAGGAATTAGCATTTAAAAAACCTATTTTTACTCACACAAAACCATTGAAATTCCATATATAGTTAGTTGCACTAACTATATATCGCGCACCCGTAATCCACTGCTGATGATGTCACATATTACATCATTCATGACATGGTCAGTGACATCACTGATGACATCTCAAATGACATCACTGATGACATCACTGATGACATCTCAAATGACATCACTGATGACATCACTGATGACATCTCAAATGACATCACTGATAACATCTCAAATGACATCACCGATGACATCACTGATGACATCTCACATGACATCACTGATGACATCACTGATGACATCTCATTTGACATCAATGGTCACATCACTGATGATATCATTCATGTGACAATACAATGCATCTCCTCACACTTTAATATAACCTCTGTTACACCCAGTGTTAAATATAGATTATAATTTTTTAAACCATTGACACACCAATACTAGTTACTACATACGCACTCACTGATTCCTACGTCTACACACACATTCACTCATTCACCCAGACAATCATTCATACATACAATCACTCATCTTTACAACACTATCATATGCACTCATACACCTATACAGACACTCACACTCTGCCACTCATCCATGGAGTTACTCACACACCTAGTCAGTCCTGTAAAGAATCAATCACACTTCCATTTTCTAATCTATACAGTTAAACATAGAGTACCTTACATTTTCAAACATATACTAACACATTCTTACTCTCCTATACAATCATTGATATAAGAACACATTGATCTGCACAGTCACACATCTCCCAGCCAGCCACACACACACTCACTCTCCCATACAAATACTTGGACAATCAATCAATAACCCATATAGTTACTCATATTGCTACTGATCAACACATGCAGCAGTTTACAGAACAACAGACATAATGATGCACAAATTAAGACAGTTTAGTCACTAACCCATGCACTCAGTGAGACACATTTAATCACTCACTCATACAGTCAGTCACGCACCTACTAAATCCTTCATCCAGACACTTCTACATCTACTCATTCTTCAATATGTAAACATATTTAAACTTTACAGAAACACACAGTCACTGGATGATGTCATCAGTGATGTCATCAGTGATGTCATTTGAGATGTCATCAGTGATGTCATCAGTGATGTCACTGACCATGTCATGAATGATGTAATATGTGACATCATCAGCAGTGGATTGCGGGTGCGCGATATATAGTTAGTGCAACTAACTATATATGGAATTTCAATGGTTTTGTGTGAGTAAAAATAGGTTTTTTAAATGCTAATTCCTAACTATATATGGTCTATAACCTATGGTTTTTTCAGTGAATTTCAATGGTTTTTTAATAGCAAATATTAAAAGCTTTAAAATGTACTCTTCTTTTAATCGAAATTTTATATGTTTTTAATAGAATTTTTTTATGTATTTTTTTTATTATTTTTTTTTTGTTTCGCTCCCGGTCCGCGAACCGGGTAGCTTCCCGTTACCTCAATTTGGTGCCGCGACTCGCTCCGCGAACCAGTAAACGTTCTGTTTGCGCAACTGCCGCGTTAGAAAACAACATCGTGACGCGTCGCGTAACCGCGACGTATCGCGTTGTCACGTAATGCGTCATATGACGCGCCGCGTTAGCGCACCCGGAAGTGCTCCGGTGCGCGAGGCGCGAAGCGCAGCTTCCCGGAAGCGATCCGGGGCGCGGCGCGGAGCCCGTAACGTAAGCATAACAGGTCATGTGACTTGTTAATAAAACTTTTCATTGGTTCATTTCACTTTTGGTTTCCTAATGATGTAAGGCTAGGTCATGTGACCTAAAAATAACACTTTTCATTGGTTTAGAACTATTTTTTTTCCCAAATGATGAAAGCCCCCTCTCTTTTTTCTCACTCTGACTTTCATCTTTGTGAGAGGAAGACCTATTTTACTTAATAAGAAATGGCTTCATTAGTAGCTGCAGCTGGTGCACCCCCACCACCACCACCACCACCTCCTAGGAAGAGAGGACCACCTCCTCAGGTGGTGGTTGAGCAAGAGGTGGAAGAAGAGGAACAAGAGGAAGAAGGAGGAAGAGAGGCACTTTTTGCCAGAAGAGCCTAGGAGGTCCCGAGTGAAAGAGAATTTTATTTGGCAATTTTTTAAATATCCCCGGGACCAAAAAAAAGTGAATGCCCGCTACGTAACTTGCCTGATATGTAAAAATGATCTGTCCAGAGGGACAGATAAAAAGTATAGTTATGGAAATTATACGATGCATCGCCATATGGAGAGGAAGCACCCTATCAACTGCAGTCCTGCGCAAGTACGTGACCTACACGATAACCCTCCTCCTGTGGCCAGAAGATCAAATGTACAGGCAGTGACGGGACCAGAGCAGTGGCGTAACGAAACTTGAGGGGGCCCCCCTGCAAAGCACATGGAGGGGGCCCCCCCAGGTGGCCCGGACCACCAACTACCACTTTGCCCTACCACCCATAAATCTAGTATATTTTGATTTGAAACCTCCAACAATGAAATGCCTCTATATTGTCTCTCTACATTCTAATGAGAAAGTGGGAAACACTCTTAACAGACAAACTATGCCATTTGTAACAATACTGTCAAAAGCAGATTATTTAACTGAGGCAGCAATCAGAACAATGCCAGAGAGCGATCCTATTGTGTCAGGAACACTATGGCTGAAGAACAAAGAACAACTATGAAGGGTCTGAAATAGAATTGACATTAATGGACAATAACTTGAAACTCAGAAAGACAAACCCAAAACTGCAATTCCATAAAAACTCGACTGACAATATACAGGAGAAGTACACAAATATAACTCAGTATAGTGAAAAAGTCAAGAGAAATAGACTGGCATTTTTCTTTTGGCAACCCTACTTTATATTCCTTTTCATGAAATACTGTCACACTATAGCTGTAAATGTAAATTTCAAATGTAAGGAATACGCAGAGTGGGGGACCAGGGGGTACTGGAACCAGAAAAAGACTAAGCCTCTGTAACCAGTTTACAAAGGTATGTAAATATGCAAATGGTTTCTGGTCTCGAGGGAGCTGCCTTCAACCCCCTTGCTGCTGGGCCTGGAAGCTCAGGTCACCTGCACTCACTGCACGCGGCACACACTATTTAATTTATGAGGTAGGACTGTTATGAAGCAACTCACCTCTGCAACCAACACTGGCAAGAGAGTGTAGTGCTGCCTGTGTGCACTATATCGCTGATGGGGCCCCTTGAGACTGGAAAAAGGGGGCTGCTGGGGGCATAGCTGCCAAGGTTTCAGATTGCCATGTGCGACTGTTGTTGATTTATGTTGCATCCTCTGTCAGTAATCTCTGACATACACAGTTAATTCATTTTTCCAATAAATATGGACTTAATCGAAATGTGAAACTGAGTTTTCTTTGCCAGGAGGCAGTCACAGGAGCTATGTTAGTTTCTGCAGGCCCCTCTCTCAGAATACTGGGAAAATATTGGGACCTCATTTTCACTGCAACACTGACAACCTTCACATTTCACCACAGTCCCAGCTCTGATTGGGTCTCCCTTGGTGGCCAAAGGCAGAGCCTTTTCCTTCTCAGGTAAGATGGCCACCACGTCTTTCACACTCTCAACAAAGATGATTCCCATTTTACCTCTCTGGAGAATGGGTGTGGTCAAAAAATCTTTAATTCATGGAACCATGCTACAGATTCTCCCTTATTACTCCATCAATGTGTTGTCAATACAAAAATACAAGATCTGGCAGTTGCAAAGTCTTGAAGTTTACTTAACCCTTTGACCGCGGCAAATGTTTTGCCGTGATGCGGGTGATTTATTGCGTGGGCGTGGTTCGAACGGCCCCCGGCCGTCCTCCGCATACGCCCACCGCGACGTCGGCAGGCCGGCGGCCGGCCGACGCACGCAAGGGGTTAAAGGGAGAGGATAATTAGCATACATTTCTCACCAGTGTTTCAAGGGTCATCTTACAGCGCCAACGTGTTTTACACAAGTCCTCACAGCGCACACAACATAGAACCACCACAGCCTTCATCGCCTACTGAAGACGACCCAATGTGAAGATTAATTAAAGACTGACTAAGTTCTGCGAACTGAATCAACTGAGGAAATAACTACAGCCTTCTAAGTAGCAGTAAAAGATGTCATTCGAGATCTTCCTTTCGGACACAAGTTCCTCAACTTAAACCATTCTTCAAATAATATATTTTACAGCCTAGTAATAAAGGGGCTGGGATGGGGCAGTGAGCTAAATAACGGTGATGGATCAAGCCCTGATCTTTGGACTGGGTAAGAGTGGTCTGCTTAATTCAGACACTCTGTTCATCACCACCCCCTTTTCTGAATCGTTTTTGGCCACTATAGGTGTGGCAGGGTATACTCAGACATGAGTCCCTTGCTCACTGCTCCATCAGGATTCAAGCAAGCCGGGCCGACGAGGCTGAAATGCCAGAAACCGGTCCCCGGTAGCTTGTCTCCTTTCTGGTGAAGAATTGGCTTGGTAGTTTAGTCTGCCCTGTTCCCATGATGCACTGGGCCAGGGACAGACTAATTTGCATATAGCCAGGTTCTGAGCTGGGATGGGGCAGTGAGCTAAATAACGGTGATGGATCAAGCCCTGATCTTTGGACTGGGTAAGAGTGGTCTGCTTAATTCAGACACTCTGTTCATCACCACCCGCTTTTCTGAATCGTTTTTGGCCACTATAGGTGTGGCAGGGTATACTCAGACATGAGTCCCTTGCTCACTGCTCCATCAGGATTCAAGCAAGCCGGGCCGACGAGGCTGAAATGCCAGAAACCGGTCCCCGGTAGCTTGTCTCCTTTCTGGTGAAGAATTGGCTTGGTAGTTTAGTCTGCCCTGTTCCCATGATGCACTGGGCCAGGGACAGACTAATTTGCATATAGCCAGGTTCTGAGCTGGGATGGGGCAGTGAGCTAAATAACGGTGATGGATCAAGCCCTGATCTTTGGACTGGGTAAGAGTGGTCTGCTTAATTCAGACACTCTGTTCATCACCACCCCCTTTTCTGAATAGTAATAAAGGGGAGCACTGTGCCTCAATCATCAGTCGAATTACTGCTAAAAAGAATCCAGCTGTACCAATGCTGTGAGACGAGAAATGATCACCTCGTCAATTTATGCCAGATCACCAATGAAGGACAAGACGTCACCAGACAATCCTCGTGAGGCCCATAGAGGGGGCCAGGAACAGATCACAGAAGGACCCCACACTTGACACCACAGGAAATATCTTCATCCAGAAGCAGCTTCACAAAACAACGGCGGAACCTGCAAATGAGGACTCAATGACCTACCGACCCTAGGCGGTGGCAGGGCTTAGTGCTCCAGAGGAGGCTGTCCAGTCTACTGGAGAATGACTCCATGAACCTCAGTATGTCACTAGTGTAGCCTCTAAAAAACACAGGGCACATCCCTCTGCGGAAGCCCCTACTGTGTGATCTACCACTGTAGGCAAGGTCCTGTCTTCATTGTAGCCCCAGAAACAGCTGACCTCCACTGAATGAGCAGAGAAGAGGGACTGGCTGAGTGCTCCGGACTGACCTCTCAAGTAAAAGTAAGGTGAACTGTCAACCTCAATGTAATGTTCTTGGAAGGAGCAGGGAGTTGTGTGTGTTGCTTTGACTCCTCTTGGACTGAAAAGCATGGACATATCTTACAGCTTGCCAGGGGTAGCTGCTGCGACACCTGGCTAGCCTCTTGCGACCCCTGGCACTGCCTTTGCGACCCCTGACCCCAAAGGTGGCTACACAGTGCCAGGAACAGAGGGGCAACTAATCCTTATAGACATTGGTTGGTTGGCGCTAATCGTGAATAATATAAATGAAGTAGAATTAGCTCCAATATGACCCTCCATGGCAATGGCGGTAAATAAAAAAAATGCTTTTAAATGTATGTTGTGTGTGTGTTTGTGGGTGAAAGTGTTTATGTGAGAGACAGTGTGTGTTTGTGTGAATGTGTGCATATGTGTAGGTGTGAGTGAAAGTAAAGGTTCAAATGGTGTGTGGCGTTGTTTGTGATGTCATTTCTGATACGCCTAACACAGAAGATGATGGACGGTATGTTGCACAATGGCAAAACATTCACCCCCAGTCACAGATCTGGGTTTAATCCATCGTTATTTTGCCCACCAAGCCACCACAGTTCAGACATGGCCATATGCAAATCAGTCTTGACCCTGTGCCTCATGGGAAAAGTGCAGCCCGAACTGCCAAGCCATGTCTTCCATGGACCGGAATCAAGCATCCTAGGACCGGTTTCTGGCTATCAGGATTCCTCAGCCAGGATAGCTTGACTCCAGTGGCGTAGTGAGCAAGGGACCCATGTCTGGGCATACCCTTCCCACATAGGGTGAACAGCAAAACACACAAGATGATGGCCGGAATGTTGCACAATGGCAAAACATTCACCCCCAGTCAAAGATCTGGGTTTAATCCATCGTTATTTTGCTCACCAAGCCACCCCAGTTCAGACATGGCCATATGCAAATCAGTCTTGACCCTGTGCCTCATAGGAACAGTCCAGCCCTAACTGCCAAGCCATGTCTTTCCTGGACCAGAATCAAGCATCCTAGGACCGGTTTCTGGCTAGCAGCCTTCATCAGCCAGGATAGCTTCACTCCAGTGGCGTAGTGAGCAAGGGACCCATGTCTGGGCATACCCTTCCCACATAGGGTGAACAGCAATACAAACAAGATGATGGACGGAATGTTGCATGATGGCAAAACATTCACCCCCAGTCACAGATCTGGGTTTAATCCATCGTTATTTTGCTCACCAAGCCACCCCAGTTCAGACATGGCCATATGCAAATCAGCCTTGACCCTGTGCCTCATGGGAACAGTCCAGCCCGCCTGTCATTCTGGTGAATTTATGTCCATGCTGAAAAGCTACCTTTCTCTAGATGGGTTGTGCCTGCTGTCAGTCATCCCTGAGGAGAAAGGAAGATCTTGCCGCAGAAGTATTTCAGTGCCCTCTCTGTGGTTCCATCATTGAAATGGCCCTCGTGCCTCAAACACTCAGAGAAGAAACAGTGGCGTAACACAAAATGATAGTCCCCCTGCAGAATGTGGTGACAGACCCTAGTCTAAGATATCTCCCAAAAATTCATAAGCTCTGGGCTGAATAGGGTTCCCCTGAAGGGTGGGGTGAGAGCGCACCACAAAGGTAACAGGAGCTGCAGGGCCTGTGTTACGCCCCAGAGAGGAAATATTCTTAACTCAGACAGTTGAGCAATCTTTGCACTTCTAGGCTGCTGTCTAAATCAAATGCTCCCCATTGTTATTAAAAAAGGGCTATCTTTATCCTAAAAGTGGACCCTGAACCTCGCTGTGCTCATTCTTTTTCAATAGTGCCTCAGTGTGTAAAGGCCTGCAAGATCAGACCAGGCCTGTTTGCCGCACATGCAGTGCTCACTATGCTTGTGAAGTCCCACCAGGAAACATGGTATCCAATCTCAGATTGGGCATATACCTAGGCGCCTACACTCTCCTCTGTGCTAGGACTCCAGAGGCCACTGATCCTTCATTTTATTGCGAGCCGTCAGTACTGGCTGAAGCAGCAGCTTTCAGCAGAGGCTTAATGCTGTGGCATACTGTACAAGTGAGGTTCTCTTCTCCCCACTTGCTTCAGCCTCACCTCCTGCTGTCCTTGCCACTCATCAGCTGTTGAGACTCAGACCTTCAACCTTTCCTCATTCCATTTTTAGGCTTGCCTGGCTTACATTCTGCAACAATCCGCCTCCCTGGCTCCCTCCTCATTCAATGGACTCCCCCATTCCTGGTGGCCCCAAACTGAATATCATAACTTGAGGTCACCATTTTTATCTAATTGACACTACACTTCTCTGTAAGTGCCCGAACCAAGAACACCAATGTGCGTGAAAGAAAGGAGTGTCTGCATGGAGAAGGAACTCGGGAACCCTAATGGGCTTGTATATAGTTTAGAACAGCACTTTCCCTCTGCACAGGTGAATGGCCATAAATCCGCTTTGTGTGCTCTGTACAGGCCTTTCCACTTGATGTGTCTTTTCAACCTCTTAGTTAGTTCCCAGGGTGCGTACTGAAACAAGTTTATCTTCCATTTCAGCTGCATGTTAATTTGTCCCGGCCCTTCCATTTGTCTTTAGGACCATGATCTTTGGTGGTGCCGGGCTACATACTACATTTTTTACTTTTATTCCTGAATTCCCGAACTGGGCCCTGCCCCCACCATGATGCCCTCCCTGAACCAAATTATGATCTCATCCCACCCACCCAGTGAATCTCATTGTCATGAAACTGCAGTGAGGCTGCTCCCATTGTCATGCTGCTACAGTGACTGCATTTCTAGTGTAATATCACTGCATTGAAGGTGGCATCCATTAAGCTGCCATTGCATTAAGGCCATACCATTCACCCTGTTTAAGTCTTCATGGAGGGTGAGATAGTGTTTCTGGAGGGAAATCTTTGAAGTCAATGGATATCATCGTTTTGCATGGGTCTGGTGGGTTCATTCATGGCGATGGATAATATTTTTCTTGTTTGGAGGGTGAAGATGAGAAAAGGAGGGTGACACCACTCAAAAGATGGTGAGTTGAGAGGTATATGAGGTCACTTAAGTTATTGCTGCCCCAAAATGATGATACCACTAGTGCCCTTTGTATGAAAACTGAAGTAAGGCCTGCTACTTTCCAGTCTAAATCAAAATTTGCACTGGACAGGAAATCTCTTGCATCACTCACTGTGACACTGCACTGGTGCAAACCTTTTAAAAATGTGAGACTGTGTATTTTATCAATGTATACCCAACTTGTCAGTGACAACACTTTAAGTCTGTACGCCTGTAATGAGTTAAACATTTAAATTGAGAATATGTATATTCTGACAGGTTTCAACATATAAATAATGAATATTTTTTCTAGAGCTTGCTACATTGCAAACAAATGGTCCTACACAAATACCTGAGCTCTGAAGGACGTGAAACTGCGACAATGGGATTTCAAGCCTATCTCTTAAGACAGGGACACCTCCAGCCTCGGCGCCTTTCCTTTCTTCTCCCGCAGTTATGCTCCATGTTTGGACAAAAGAGGGACTCCTCGCCACCACAGACCACTCACTCCTGCCTCGGCTCGGACAGACACCTGCAACTTCAGGGTTTCAGGTCACAGGGATGTTGTTGCACATCCTAGGTGCATAGATGGTCACAGGGATGTTGTTGCACATCCTGGGTGCATAGATTGTCACAGGGATGTTGTTGCACATCCTGGGTGCATAGATGGTCACGGGGATGTTGTTGCACATCCTGGGAGTATAGATGGTCACAGGGATGTTCTTGCACATCCTGTGTGTATTAATGGTCACAGGGATGCTATTTCACATCCTAGGTGCAACGTGCATAGATGGAATAGGCCTGCTCTCTTGTTTTTCTGTTTTTAACGCTTCTTAGTCTACAGTCCGATGGTGTCCTAGCTTAACGAGTGGCAGCCCAGCAGAGAAGCGCTGATACATCAGTGTGTCTTAAACCTTCCCAGGAGGCTGAGAAGAAAACTGGCTTTTTTGGCTCATTCATCCTTTGCCCCTCTGTTGAGAATGCCATCAAGGGCCAGGGCCCTTCACAACTACAATCTCACAAGACTACATCAAAGAAGCTGGTCGTGTTCAACTGAACAAACAACGGTGTTTAAATATAAAAAAGGCAGATCTATTGGCTTTGTCGGTGCTCGTCTCAGAGGCTTGTGAAGGCTGGTCCTTGTGGGTCCTTCCTTTTTCCCACCTCCTGCAAAACACGGAGGACTGCTGCTGTGCTCTGCTAATGGGAGTCTGGGGGCGGGCAGGGGAAAGGGGGAGTGTGCTGAGACGCTCACTCACTGTGTGACTGTTCAGCTGACTCGACCGATTTATAGTATTATATTCCGTGTGCTTTTTCCATTTCCTAATCCTTTGTTTATACAAAAAGGAAATAAAAAGAGATCAGAAATGGAAATGAAAGAATTTCTGTGCGCACGCACTCTGCAACTTTTTTTAATCTGGGGAATGAAGGCCTCATTAACGTGCCCTAGGTGCGCTCTCAGGCAGCCTGGGCCACCTTTCATCTTCAGGAGTCCCCCTGAACCTACAGAAATCTCCGTATTTAAAGCAATTAAGCAAAACGACAAAAACACAAGTTGCATTATTTACTCATTGCAGCACCTTGCAGACATGACTGTGCAGCTTCACAAGCCCCCTATAACACTGGTGTTTGTGTATTGCCTTGGAAGTGATAGGGCTCCTAACAGGTACATTTTCATAGGGCTCATTCTATAAACCTCAAAAAAGAAAAAAAGCTGAGTCTTCCCAACATCTGCGCGCCATAATTAATAAAGAGCTTGCCTTTTAAATGGCGAACAGTTTAATTAATTAAGAGGCCGGGCTTGCAGTGTGTGCACCATTTTATTAGTGAGGGGGCCCCTGTGTAGCACGGCCCCCCTGCAACACGCCCGGGGCTTCGGGGGCCTCCTGTCTTAAGTCCTTGGCCATGTGCGCACCACGGCCTTTCGCACCATTACATTCCTCTGCTGAGTGAAGGGGCTCTGGAGTGAGGGGGCCCCCTGGAGCACGAGGCCCCCCCGCAACGCGGGAGCTGCGGGGGCCTGTGTTACGCCCCTGGACCAGAGGCGAGGGAGACGGTCCCAAATATACAGATGAACTTTGGGGAAATAAAGCAAGTGTGTGTATATTGCGGCCAAATAATTTGCTACAGAGAAAGTAGCATTAATTTAATCAATTTAGCTATTGAGAATCATAATTGTTCAAAACGTCCCAGAAATTAAATTATCTTTTTTTTTTGTTGCTCCTGTTGAGCCCTTTACAATGAATCATTTTCGTTTCTCCCCCCCCAAAAAAACCAAAAAAAATATAAAACCGTTCAAAAAATACAAAAAAAGTAAAAAAATATTCAGAAAAATAAAAAAAATATATAAAACAACAAAAACAATTAAAAAAAAGTTCTTTTCAGAACTACCTCCCCTTTATAAAAAATTGCTAGAATGTTTAGCACTCTAGCAACCTCTATTTCTTTTGGTTCGCTTCCCGGTTAGCGCGCCGGTACGCGAACCGGAAGCGAACCAGAAATTTTTTTTTAAAAAGAAAAGAAAGTATAAGAGAAGGAAACAGAGAGTAATGTTAAAAGAAAGACAGCTAGAGGGAGTAACACAGAGATACTGTTTAATAGATCTATTTACCGAAGAAAAGATGTAAGTGGGTATAATTGTGAAAAACAAAATAGATAAGGAAGTGAAAGAAAATAAGGAGAGTAGAAGAATAATAAAGAAGAGTTTCTTAGAGAATGTAAGTGAATGTTCAAATTAAGAAGAAAAACAGTAAAGGATGTGGAAAGAGAGGTAGGGATAGAACCGGACTAAAAGAACAATCCTGAGGGAAAGTGTTAAGAAAAAAGTGAGCAAAAGTGAATAGGAATAAAACAAGATGTATGATAGTGACTAAGGTTAAAACATGTGGAATAACAGAGAGAAAAAACAGAGAGCAGAAAAGAAGAAGTGACAGAAAAAGAATGATTGAAACAGCAAAGAAATGTAAATAACATAGGGGCATATTATCAACACATGCGATAAAATTATTGCTGCTTTTATCGGCAGAAAACTACCGATAAAGCCGCTTTTGCGGCAGAAAACTGCCGCTAAAGCCGCTTTTGCGGCAGTTTTCTGCCGATAAAAGCAGCGATAATTTTATCACCTGTGTTGATAATATGCCTCTTAGTGTGTTTGAACTACAGGGAGAAAGCATAATGAACAAGTAGTGAAAGAGTGATGAGTCTGAGATAGTGAGAGTAATAGAGACGGAGTGAGTGAACAGGAGTGAGGAACTATGAGAACAGAGGGACTGAGAAAAGGAGTGGAAGGAGTAGAGTAAGTAAGTAATAAAAAAAGGAATGAGGGAAGTAGCAAAGGCAGGAAACTGAGGGTTAAAGAAATGAAGCAGTGAAACTAATAGAAGTTAAATGTGATAGGAACGTAACGAAAAGAGTACAAAACATTTACCTTATAATTGTCGTTAACTTAGTCACTTGTTATTTTTATACATTCAATCTGTGAAAGAAAGAACAAAAATTTGAAAAATATTAAAACATGTATTTAAAAATTAGAAAAGACAAGGGAAAAGATTGACAATCATCCAATTTTACAAAGAAATAAAGTTAGAGGCCTCTGCTTCTCCATGCCCCCTACACAGTCCTAAATATATACATTTTAAACTGACGGTATCTTTTTGAAGATGAAGTGAGGCCTATATTGCAACATCATGCATCTTTTGCACTGCTGCTGCGTCACAAAAGTGATGGAACAGCAGCGCAAAAGAGGCGCACGGCCATCATAAATCTAACCCTAACATTTTAAATGATTGTTTCTAGATGCTGATAAGGTGTGGCCTATCCACAGATTTGTTTCAGGTGAGTCCTACTCAGAGTTACAGATGAAATTTAAGTTATTGAAGAGTACAGAGGAGATAATACATGAGCAGGCCTACCAAAGAAGTGAGTCATGTCCACTGCACTCTTGGACAAACGTCAGACCTCCTCTATCTCCTTGAACAGGCCTAAACCTCATCTACACAATGTGATTCGTAATGTTATGAAACACAGGTAACGTAATTGAAAAACGTGCAATTTTTTTTGCTCATTCCACAATCACATCACTTGTGTTTCCTTTGCTTAGGTATGTCATTGTACAGATGTAGTCTACGCAAAAGGTGAGCACTATATGCAACAACTTTGACACTTACAGAAGCCTCAGCTTCTCCATGCCCCCTACACAGTCCTAAATATATACATTTTAAACTGACGGTATCTTGTTGCAGATGATGTGAAGCCCATGTTGCAACATGGTGCATCTTTTGCACTGCTGCTACGTCACAAAAGTGACGCAACGGTGGCGCAAAAGAGACGCACGGCCATCATAAATCTGCTCCTAACATTTTAAATGATTGATTCAGGATGACGATAAGGTGTGGCGTATCCAGAGGTTTGTTTGAAGTGAGGCCTACTCAGGGTTGCAGATGAAATTTAGGCTTGTTGAAGAGTACAGAGGAGATAATACATGTGCAGACCTACCAATGAAGTGAGTCATGTCCACTGCACTCTTGAACAAAGGCCAGACCTCTTCTGTGTCCCTGGACAAGCCTAAACCTCATCTGCACAATGTGATTCGTAATGTTAGGAAACACAGGTAGTGTAATTGAAAAACGTGCAACTTTTTTTTGCTCATTCCACAATCACATCACCTGTATTCCCTCAGCTTAGGTATCTCATTGTGCAGATGTAGTCTAGCATATCCAAGAGTACGGAGAAGGTGAGGACTGTATGCAACAGAGCAATGTACATTACTCACCTACCTTGACACTTTCAGAAGCCTCAGTTTCTCCATGCCTCCTGCACAGTTCTCAATGTATATCATAAATACAAAAAGTACAGAATTAATTAAACATGTTAAATGGTTTATTTTTGCTGTTCTCAGAATGTATCAAATTTCACTAAAAACAGTGAGTTGAAGGTATCATCATACAACAGCGGGGAAAAAAAACACAATCAAAATGATTGTGTTTAAAAAACCCATATAACATAACCAATCAGAAATCAGAACTCCTTAAAAGTAACTTACTTTCCATGACGTCAAAGGATGTCCTATGAACAGCTTATACTCTGTTGTGCTGCTATTATTTTCAGCCCGCCACTTTCTGAAAGAAAAGCTCCATCGTTTTGACAAATATGTTACATACAATAAATGACTTCTCGCTCTCTACCGCACATTTCCTCAAGGCCAAATCGTGTAAGAGCCATTTATAACTCTTGGAATTCGTCTAAGCAAATCCCGTCATTTTCTTTTTCCGCAACTTTCAGAAAGAAAACGTTCAAGATCACTTGCACTATCCTGTAATAGTAATATCTCACCCTTCTTGCTCACTCATGTTCCACATTTCCACATGTAACTTTTGACTCTGTACTACACTTATCCTCAAGGCCAAATAGTGTAGGAGCCATTAGAACCTCTTGAAATTCCTCAGAGCAGATCCCGAGATTCTTTCCCTAAAATTTTGGTTTTAAAAACACCAGGTAAGAATTTTTAAGGTCAAAAGGCAATTTTTTTTTGAAAGTTAAAACAGAATCATTGCAGAATGACCAGCCGTTTCTAGACTTTAAATAAGCTGTGTAATGTCCTGATGTTATTGAAGGACCGTCATGATATATAATTGCTGCAGTTAAAAACGTCCTTCCTGATATTGACAACTGCGAAGCCACAAATTTTTTTATTAAAGTTGTCAATTTTGTTCCATCAGGCCTACATCGTTGGAACATTAAAATGACATACTGGCCATATGTTCGTATAAATAATGTGGACATCATTTCAGATTTACATTGGCTACACTCCATGTTGTGATCAGCTGCTTTTACTAGCTTATTAAAAGAGACTGATTTACTGTCTGGCAAAGTTAAATATATAAATCTTTCTGAGTCTACACTAGTAGTACTTGATACCCTACAGTTCTCGCAGTCATGCTGCCATTGATAAGAAAGGCCAAACAGGTGATCTACATCTACACCTTCATCTTGCAATACATCAAGCATATACATTAAAGACTCCTGACAATCTTGCTGAATATTTTGAGAGAATTGCGTTTGACCTGAACACTTGTCTAACAGATTTCGAATTTCAGACACACTTTCTATTTTTGTTCTATCAGTGCTACATTTCTCTAACACAGAATTCAGCAAGCAGCAAAAACTTTGATCCGAATTGATCACAATCTGTTGTTTTAAAGTTTCTAGAGAAAAGACAACATTAACCACTACATTAGCATAGCAGTTGACACCAGAACTATTTTCAAATTGAAAACCAACAACATCTTCAACAGAATCCTTTTTCTTTCCGCTTATAATTTCAGGTTCATCGACTTTTCGTCTTTTTGCTACAACCTCCCTACTATTGGTCACATTTCTTCGTTTACGGCCTACCACACGTTTCTCAAACAAAGGATATTGAGGCAAATGTGGCGCATACTCTCTTCTTAAACTATTGTATTCCTTAACACAATCTAGATCCGCACAAATGTTTGTGACATCACACTCAATCAAGTACAATCCCGATAAAGTTCTGACTCGTGACAATGCCACATATGCCATACCCTCCTTGAACACAGAACTGCCAATATTCACCAATGCACTGTCTACACTTAAACCTTGGGATTTATGGATTGTCACCGCATATGCCAAGCAAACAGGAAACTGCTTACGGCGAACATATAAGTCTTTTACAAGCAAAAACCTAGCAGAGCAACGACCAATTAGCTGTACTTCCTCAATGCCATCAAATTTAATTTTTAAAAATTCAATTCCATCTCTATTTCTGTAGTTCACAAAATCAACAACATTACCCATTGATCCATTTACCAGACCTCTTTCAACATGTAAATTCCTTCTTAAAATTATACGGCAATTTAAGCACACATTCAGAGTCTTTTCAAAACCTGCAGTTTTAGATATAGTCTTCTCTAATGAATCCAATTTTGATTTCAAATTCTCAGACAAAATAATTGTTGATCCCATATGCTCTACTGTGTCAATAGCTTCCAGTTTCACAATCTCTTGGTTTTCTAAATGCAACATTTTGTTGTTGAAAATGGCACATTCTGCAAGAGTTGGCATCAAACATATTCCAGATTTCTTCTCAGTAATTTTCTGAAAAATATTCTCAGGCACAACGTCTTGTTCTGGATACAAATTTGACAGTAATTGTGCATGTAAAGCTTCTTTCCCATGCTCGGTCACTTTTCCAATTCTAACATCTTGTAGAATATTCTTGTAATCTTCATCCTTCGCCTGACGCATATTTTCACGCAGTTCAGCATAATTGAAGTTTAACCATATATTGACGTTGCCAATGCTCCCTAGGCACTTCCTGGTATCTTCATGCGTGAGCATTTTGAACACAGGTTGTCCTTTCACTGGTGTCAGCTGCAGAAGATCACCGAAAACAATGATGTGTTTGCCACCAAATAACACATCATACTCTGTTTTGAGAACTTCTTGCATTCTCAAATGCACAAAGGCAAGCATGACATTGGACACCATGCTTACTTAGTCAATGATAAGAAGTTTCATTTTCCTCAAGACTCTTGAAACTTAACAACAAGCATCTCCAGATAACTTGTGGTATTGTAATTTGTTATCATGCTCCACTGGCAGCATCAGTAGACGATGCAAAGTAATACCTTTAATGTTATGTGCTGCCAGTCCAGTTGGAGCGGTGACAACACAAGACAGCGATGACTCAGTCCTTTTCTGCAAATAACATGAAATTGCTTTAATGAGGAAACTTTTTCTAGTTCCCGCTTCTCCACTCACGTACAGTCGGACAGGCTTCAACGACGTACATGAGCACTCTTTCTTCTCATGACTTAATCCATGATCAATTTGGTTGGTAACTTCGTCATATATTTTCCTCTGCTCAACGTTGAGTTGTCTTTCCAAGTCTTCTAAGTTAACCGCATCCTCCTGAGCATGTGCCATGGCTCTTTCCACTTCAATCATGGCAGTGGCAGCTTCATTTTCGATAACTGGTCCTCCTAGTGGATCCTGACTCAATGAAATAGAACTCTGACTGTCCTGAGAACTGTCTCTAGCAATCTCGGCTGCAATCGTTGCTTCCTGCTCGATTTCCGCATTCAACATTTCTAGATATTTGGGAAAAACAGGACATTCTATGGTCTCCTTGGCGGCATTGAAAGAGTCTTCGTAACAGATGAAATCTCCTAGTAGTTCCTCTTCTGCACGCCAAGGCTTGAAAAGTTGCAAAAGTGCTAAATAGAAAAACTCTTTTCTTTCAGGAGATTCGCCACTCAATTTTCGATGGTTTACCAAGTGGCATTTTCTTTGCTTGACCAGACATCCCTCACTTCCAATTACAGCATACACTCCTTTATCAATATCTTCTTTGATGTTCCTCTTGAATATGTAATTTTGTAGAACCTCATACAGACAAACATTCTCGAGGTGACTGCTTTTATTTGGATAATATGTATCCAACATGTTGGTCTTCAAAATATCGGTACTGTTTGGCTCCTTTTCCGCCAAATACTCAATTTCCCGCACAGGTTTCAGAACTCGATTACGCGTTGCAGCAAGACCAAGACTCGCCCAAACGATACTCCTGGATTTATATATATATATATAAACTTCTTTATTCGGTTTTTTTCACAAGTGAAAACCATAAAAGAAACAAGATAAAAAATACAATGTACATTTTATACACATAACTGAGAATTCATACGAATGTTTAAAAAGGTACCGTTTTCAGTCCACTTCGTTTCCTCAAGGCATGATTATGCATTACACTGTAAACAATGGTTGCTATAGGTTTTTCCTATGCCTTTTGATACATTTGAGGAAATTAAGTACGAAATAGCAGACGGTCTCGGATTCGAGCATTTGGAGTCTGAGTAATGCCGGCCTGCATTGTCTTAGGTGCCAGCTCCTCAGTGTCGGCAGAATCCAGATTTTCCTGTGTGCTTGGTGGAATTTGCAAAACAGGATAACATGTAAGTCAGATTGAATAGATTTCTCATCGCAGGGGCAAGGAGGGAAACTTGTAGCCCATCCATTGTTCGTAGGAAATGCGACCAGTCTAAAAAAAGAGTCTAATCTGAATCTGGTCAACAGCATTCTGTCGTATATCGTTAGCGGGAGCGTTAAATACAACTGGATGCTGTGTGATGTTTGGACCATATTCGCGTGGATGGTCGCTCGTTTCAGTGGATCCGAAGCCAATCTCAGCGTCTCCAGGTGTCGGAGAGCTTGTTGTTTTAATGCTTTCTTTGAGAGATTGACGATGGATTCTGGATGGGCATAGTATTTCTCTAAGCCAAGGTCTTTGAAGAAGTTCCTGATGTATAAAAGCCATCTTATCCTGGAAGATTTGTCAAGGGCCATAGTATCTGTGATGATGGACTGAGATAGAGCGTTATTCACAGATGTCCAGATACGCCACCACAACATCAGCGGTTGGATCTTGATCACATCCTCCAGGTAGGGAATTCCTAATTCTAAACGAGTGGCATAGATCGAAGTGCCTCTGGGGGTGGCTAAGAGGAATCTCAAAAAGGTGTTTTCCGCTACTTGGATGGAGCTGGTGTCCGTATGTCCCCAAACACCCGCACCGTAAAGGGCAATCGCCTGGCATTTGGCGCTATATATCTTCAAAAGCTCAACTGGAGCCCTTCTCCCCAGTCTCCGAGAGAAACTCATCAGGGCCGCTATTGATCTTTTAAATAGGAGGCATCTTGACTCTACTGGCGGCTTCCAAGTCAAACGACCGTCTATCATGATACCCAGGTAGGGATACTGGGGAGTAACCTCCAGCTTTTGTTTATCGAGGAAGATCTCTTTTACTCCTTTTTTCTTTGTACCTGCTATCATGACAAACGTTTTCTTAACGTTGACTTGTAAGTCTAGGCCCCCCATGAAGGTCGTGTATCTCTTCAGCGAATGCTGGAGCTCGCGGGGGGTGCGTGCGAGGATGACAGCGTCGTCCGCGTAGAGCAGGGCGGGGATCAGGCGTTGTTTTATTCGAGGAAGGTCCTGGGCCCCTCTCAACATCTCCCCCTCCAAACCATTTGTGTAGAGTGAGAAGAGGAAGGGGGCCAGGACACAACCTTGCCTGACTCCGCGCTCCACTCCAAACGAGGCCGTCAACTCGCCGTTCCTCCCAAAACGAACTCTGGACGAGGCTCCTGAGTAGAGTTCCCTTACAAAGTCCACTAGAGAAGGTTCCACACCCATTCGGGTTAGGACCATCCACAGCTTTGAGTGCGAAACGCAGTCAAAAGCTGCGGAAAGGTCTACGTAGACCATATAGATCGTATTCTCCTTAGCCTGCATGTATTTACCCACTATCAGACTAAGGTTTAGAGCCTGCTCGACGGTTCCGAGCCCCTCGCGGAAGCCGAATTGAAGGTCCGAAATGATGCCTCTCTCCCCAGCCCATTGCTGAAGATGCTCCAGAACTACTCTTCCCACAACCTTGCCGAGCGAGTCCAGCAATGAGATGGGGCGATAGCACTTCACATCCTTACGGTCCCCCTTTTTAAATATTGGGACCATAATGGAACTAGTCCAAGATTTTAGTACCCCCTCATTCGCCGCTGCTGTACATACTCTTGTAAGGATGGGAGCCCAGAGGTCAAGAGAATATTTAAAAAAGTCTACTGGGACCCCATCGGGTCCTGGTGCTTTCCCCGTTTTCCTTGCCTCCAACGCTAGAAGCAAGTCTGGTATGTCGAAGAGGATCGGAATTGGATAATGTGGCTTTGGAGGGATCTTCTCAGGGCTATCAGTAGAAAAGCTATTTTTAAAAATCTTTGAGAAATGAGCCACCCAGGTTTCTTCATCGATGGCTACTTCAATCTTGGGGGTATTATTGTCTGTAAAGAAAGGTGCTCTAACTGTGCGCCAGAAAGCCTCACTATTTTTTTGTACAGCACTCTTGTGCAGGTCTTCCCACAGTTTCTGCTTCAGATCTTTAATTCTTTGCTTTCGTTCCCTGTTATAGTTACGCCTATGGGATCGGATTTGTGCCTTATCTCTGGGTTTATTGTGTAGGGCAAGTTTTAAGTTGGTGAGAGCCGATGTGCAATTATGATTAAACCACCCTTTGTTACTAGAATGCTTGGGCGTGATGTTTGACGAGATTAGTCCCTTGATAATAACCAAAATTTGGTTAAAATTTTCCAGGACTTCCTTGTGATCCGCCGAAAGGTCCAGGCATTTAATGATATTGGGATACGCCCGCTTAACCAGCTTTTTAGTGATTTCACTCGGGTTAATTTTTTCCCATTTTATTGTAAATCCATTCAGTTTGCCTACTTGTAAATTATTCTGAGCGAGGATGGTTACTGTTTCTATATTTTGATGGTTATGACTAGATAGGTGAAGATACAGGCTCAGTGCAGAGTGGTCGCTCAGAGAGTTGTCAATGACCTGAAAGTTGTTAGCCATTTTTACCAGTCCAGGTGACAGAAAGATATAATCCACAGTGGTTTGGTGGCCTCTGCCCACGTATGTCGGAGCTAAGCAACCTGGATCGGAGGTTTGGCAGTTGGCAAATTGCAGGTCTAATTCACATAGAATGCTGTTTAGGGCGTTCCCCGCCTTACTGTGAGTGAAATGTACTGACGGGAGGTCGAATTCGTCCACGATTCCACAAGAATATGGATTCGCCCATGAACACGGGTGAAGGTTGAAATCCTCTCCCCATAGTACATGATTTATCCCATGAGTACCTTCCCTCAGGGAGAGTTGAGCTATTCTCTCATAGGTGTCATTGAGAAGAATCACAAATTGATCTTCCTCTAAGTTGTTATAGAAGTTAGTAAGAAGAATAGTCTCCTTTTTCGCTAAGGTGAGTGAGAGAATTTGACAATTAGGATCATTATGGATAGTGGTCACTTTTAATTGGTGCAGGGTATTTGCAATATACGTTGTTAGGCCCCCTTTTGGCCTGCCTATTGTACCTCGGATCGCAGGGACAAAAAATGTTTTAAAGCCTTGAAGGTGAAGCTCAGTAGTGGACCATGTCTCCTGCAAGGAGATTATATTATATTTATCCAAAAAGTTTTGGGCCGACCCATCCTCTATCTTGTTACGTAAGCCTGCTATATTCCAAAAAAGAATGGATATAGACAAGGTATCGACTTTTAAGTTTATTTGGTCTATAGATAGCGGGGAGGAATTAGGTATAGAGATTTGTTGGGGGGGACTAGCGGCTTCAATATCAATTGGTGGTCAATCGACCATCTCAAGCCCACTAAATCTGTTGGTCGTCGGGATGTTAAACCATGGTTCCCAGCGGGGCAATTCTCTATATGTCATCCTTTGTACAGGGGGCCTCCAATCACCCCATCCGCCGCTCTGCTGGCGAGGTCCCACTAATTGCCATGAATAATCTTGATCATATTGTCTAGGGGGCCCTTGATGTCCTGTGTTTTGGAAATCGATGTATCGGGGAACAGGAGCAGACCATATTGAATCATGATCCTGGAAGAAGCCCTTTTGTTGTCTTGAGGGATAGAAAAAGGACAGACGTTTAAGGCTAATGCCTCCGCTTACGCCCGTATCTTCCCCAGAGCAAATATACTCTGCGATGCGGATGTCCTCGAAGGTAACCAGGATACAGTCCCCGGGGATCGATTTTTTTGTTTTTCCCACCCATGGAACCCTCCGAACTGACAGGATCCTTCCATTCCAATTTGGAGGAAGGGGACGATTGTTTTGTAGCCAGTGTTGTACCTTATTTTTAAGGGACCAGGCTGGTTCCGCGTTGCGGTCTGTGGTTGATGGAACTCCAATCATGACCACAACATGGGGCGAAGCTTCGGGTGGTAAATCCACTGGGGGTCTCCCCTCCCCAGGTCCTCTAGGGGTGTTTCTATGGGCTTTGGGGGGTGGAGGATCGGGAACGGGTGCTAGGGAGGCCTGTGGTTTTGATGTTGTCTTAGGAATGGCCTTGTTTGTATCCACTGTGATTGGTGCAGGTGAAATTAATGACTGAGAGTTATCTTGTATCAAGGAGTAAGCAGCATTCGTCACTGTATTCGAAATGCTCTTAGGGATCGAGCGGGAGAGTATTGCAGGTTGGGGTGCCTTATTCTGTGCTAAAGCGGGTTTCTGGGGAGGGTTTGATGGCTGTGTAGGAGGGCGATTTATCTGGGTTATTCCCCGTGTATTTTGTACCCCTGCTGGTTGGGTTTGTTGGTGAAATTTCACAAGTTTACCTAACTGAGTCTCCAGCTGGGTTAATCTGTTTACTATTGGTTGAAGAGATGTTTTAAATAGGTCTGCGATCTTTTTTAAAAGTTGGGTTTCTTCAGTATTTCCTGGGCCCCTATTAATAGCAGGAGGAGTTGGGGAATCTAGGTCGATAAGAGTGGGGGTGTCATGCTCGTTTTGATGTATTAAAGCAGTGACAACTAGATGGTCTACTCTGGGTGGTAAATTCTGCGATGGGATTGGTGTATGGTGTAATATGTTCATACTAGAATTAACTAGATCGTCATTTCTCTTGCTTACCTCGCCCTCCCTCCTTCCTCTTTCATTGGGTTTCTCTAGTGGGGACATTTGCGTGGGGGTTTGTGGGGGAAGGTCTGGGGATCTCTCCAAATCAGTGCTTAATTGCGAATCAGCAAGTTGGGACACGGATAAGTCCACATTATTTGGGAGACTTTGCCTCCCACAACGCTCCCTCTCTCCCTCCTTATTTTTCCCTACCGCAACTGGTGTTCTTGCGTCAGCCAGGTTACCCAAGGAGGATCTCTTTGCAAATGCGAGATCTAATGACACTCTCTCTTCTATCAATGAAATGCTTTGGTCTATGAACGTGTTGGCTTTAGTTATAAACTCGTCCATAGGACCAAGCAACGTACTGACACTACCTGGGGCCTTGGATTTGGATTTGTTCCCTCTGGTGATTACCATGATTTTAGAAGAATAGTTAGAAAAAATACATACAATAATTTATGGGTGTAAAATTAAGGGAAAAGGCCTAGCCCAGACCTCTCTGACCTCGAACGGCCTCAAACGGCCCGCTCTTAGCCCGGTCTTCGCCCCGAGCTGCGTCCCGCGCTGCGGGAGTACTGTTCCTAAATGTAGAGACCGTGATGGGCGGTGGGCGGGCCGACGGGGAGAGCGGACCGGAAGGTCTCACAGGGTCACGCAGGGACTCCTGGGCAATGGAGTCCCTGCTCACGCTCGCAGCCCCGCAGTGCCTCTCACCCAAGCCCGAGTCCTCCGCAGCGCCAGGTGCAGCAACCAGAGTCCAGCCCTCAGCAAAAGACGGCAAAGCGGCACCCGCGGAGCGGGTGCGGCGAGCTTCAGCTGGCAGGCAGTGACGGAATCCCAGAACAAGCGCCTTCAGGTACGAGCGCTAATCAAGTTTATGGCGTCCCAGGGAGAAGTCAGAAGCAGGAGATAAAATACCCTCCAGTGGGCGGTGGGCGGGCCGACGGGGAGAGCGGACCGGAAGGTCTCACAGGGTCACGCAGGGACTCCTGGGCAATGGAGTCCCTGCTCACGCTCGCAGCCCCGCAGTGCCTCTCACCCAAGCCCGAGTCCTCCGCAGCGCCAGGTGCAGCAACCAGAGTCCAGCCCTCAGCAAAAGACGGTGAGCTTCAGCTGGCAGGCAGTGACGGAATCCCAGAACAAGCGCCTTCAGGTACGAGCGCTAATCAAGTTTATGGCGTCCTCCTGGATTTGGCATAGAGACTTGCTGAAGACAACCGGTCAGAACATTCGTAAGCTCCGATTTCTCGATGTGACAACATCTTCAGACTGAAACTGTACAACTTCTTACTGAGGCTCTTTTCATGGGAAATGTCCTCCCACATATCCTTCAATTCTGTCTTTTCTTTTTTGGTGCTGTAAGATGTCACATACCGAGCCACAGCCATACAGTTATCAGCCACAAACTGTATATCCATGTTAGCAGTCCACATGGACAAAATCACTGGGTTGTAGTCGTTGATGTACTTGGACTCTTCGTTCCTTTTCAAATTGTATGTGTTTTTAGGTGATTTCTTCATCACATTATGTCGTAGCGAAGACATCAAACTGTTCACTCTTCCTTTAGAAATCACCGGTCGTGGAAAGGCGAAACGACATTTGGTGTAGAACTTGTCCTTGTTTCTGAATTTACGACGACAGTACTTTCCACAACGATGGCTTTGGAAGCGTAAAACTTGTTCTCTTAGGCTTTTGTCTTCCTTTGCGTTTGGAACAGCACATGTAGAATACTGTTCTATGAAACTCATCACTAAGTCATCTGGATCTGTTCCAAATGTAGGTGCATCCTTGATCCACAGCAGCATATGTATATGAGGAGCACCTCTTGCTTGGTACTCCTTTCTCCAGAAGAAATCCAACACCTCTCCAAGAGGTGGATTTTTCTTGTTCATGATGAAAGACATCATAGCTTCAAATCTATGATTGAAGTACCTGCATACATTCACTGGATCCAAAGAGCACAGTTCTCCGGGTGTCTTGAATTCGATATTTTCAATGTTTCCATTTGCCTCTCGTAGAAATTCAAGTAAGTCTTCCCAGCCATACTTGGCACAGCTGAGAGTGAGGAACCATGTGGGAGTTCCTAAGTTCCTCAGCATACATTTTAAATCACCATGACGTCGGTACCAGTACTCATTAGTACCACGCTGACACGCCATGAGATTAATCAGGTGAGAATCCAAAATACTGTCTTGCACATTGACTTTATCCATAAAGTCACTTACCGAGATGTTTTGCATCTGTACACCACTTTTCAAGATGTGGTTCACTGCATATGACAGTCCAGACAGATCGCTTTCAAACAGTAGATGAAATAAATAGGGAATGCATTGACGAAACCTAGGATCTTCTGCATACAATCGTAAAGTCCGGTATTCAGAAGCAGGAATTTGATCAGGTCACTCATCATATCTTCCTCCTTGACCTGTTGGAAATAGCTGTGGGAAACACCGAGCTTCCAAACTTTCCTCCCAAACACTAATGGGACTTCCTTTGGCTTGTTTCATTTGAAACAACTCAATAGCATTCCCCATGACTTCCTTTGAATGCAAAGGATGAACACTATAATGTTCATATATTTCTTCATTTTTAGAGGGTTCTACTTTCTCAATTTGACCAGCACACAAATCGCTATCCTCTTCTTCACTTACTTCCTCTTCTGCAACATATACATTCTTGTAGTACTTATTGTTGTTCTTCAAATACAATGTTGCCTTTTTGACTTTCCTAACATCCACTAAATCTTGCCATATTTTCTTACTCTTTGTCGGAACCCCATTAACTAAGATAACCAGAGGTTCCTCTTCCACTTTCTCTACTCCAATTGTATTAATGTTTTTCTTCAAATCTAGAGGCAAATAAACAACTCTTCCCTTTAATCCTCTCTGTAAATCTGATGGAGGCAATTTCCCTGTTTTTGGCTCCATTCTTACAATAGCCTGAAAGGGATGAATACTTTGAATCAAAATAGATTCATAAGTATTTAAATCCTTCAATTCAGAAGGAATCTCAACCAATTCCAGATTATTATGAACCTCTCTAGCAGGCATCCAGTTTTGATTTAATTTGTTACAACAATAAGTACACACACGTTGATCCAATCCCAAATCAAAACAATTTTCTACCATCAAGTATGTTGCAAAATCCTTCCATTCACTATTATTTTTCCTTTCACTTTTCGCATATAAATCCACTAACTTAGTCTGATTCTTATAATAAGTGCGTCGACAACACACACAAGTGAAATTAGGCCTCTCACTTGATTTCACCTGAAACGTGGCAATTTCCTTCTGAAAATTATCTGTACTGGAAACCTGTACACTATCTTCCACATTACCCTCTTTTTCTGGGTCAATTTCAACATTCTCCTCTTTACTTGCAAAGTAACAAAACTCAATTTCTTCACAAATATTCTTCACATCTACTTCAGAACCATGCAAAAGAGCAGTGCATAATTGTTTAAGCATAATTGCTGGACTCTTAGCATAATACAACATTCTAACTAATTTCCTCACTTTATTATGATGCACTGCTAGCATCCTGAAATGATGAAAAACACTCTGGCATACTCTCCTGGAAAGACAAGCCAGTGAATGACCATGCAAACCTGTCACTTCTCTCACTCTGCAAGGATCTAATTCTTGCAACAACATCATTTTCTGCTTCAAACTTTTCTTATTAAATGTCCGTACAAAATCACAAAGCAAATTGATGGAATCCTGTCGCACACTGCAAATACTACTACACTTCCAGGTGTACACAGGTCCCTTAGGACGTCTTCCTAAAACCTCATTACCTAACACCTCTTCTGCCTCTGTTGTCACAAGTTTTTCTTTTTCAACCACACATCCATCTTTCACCTCATATGCTCGACCACTGGTGTCAACTGCATGCACCAAATCATTATCCTGAAAGTAACTCTCCTCATTAAAAAATGCCTCAGAACTTGAACTATGCATCCATTCTCCTGAAAAAACTTCACAAAAATTACTACGATTAACTGTTCTCTTCCATCTACTATTTGTTTTGAAATCATAAATTAACTTGTTTAGTTTCCTAATTCTATTGATTATCAAAATAATTTCGCTTAATTTCCAATGCCTGATCAATAATTTTCTCAACTTTTTTTTCTCTTATAAAAAACCACTTTCTGTTGACCTTTCTTAATATTTTTTAACAAATTACCAATTATCCTGTTGCGGAACATTCGTCTACGAATGTCCCTAAACTGACTTTTCCTTCTACTACCATGCACAGAGTTATCTCCTGCTCTACCAGTAACATTTTTGATTGGCCTTTCCTTTCCGTTTAAATTGGCTCTCTTTTTCTGGACTAAAACTTGTTCTGTAGTTATACTTTTGTTTCTACAAATGTTTCTAAGGAATGATTTCGTTCTCTTACCCGGAGCTTTCTTGGTGACTTGACGAGATTTTATTGTAGAGGACTGCTGCAAGCATTTATTAATCTGCTGTCTTTGACGTTTTGTAGCTTTTCGGATTCTATCCTTAGACGGCATTCTCTAATTTCGAAATGATCTGCAGTTGAATGTGTGGTAAAATATAATAAAAAATGTTATTAATCACTATTACCAAACAGTAAATCAATAACAGTCGTCAAAAAATTAACATACTAGTTGTCAATCTACATACAATAATTTTTACTGCATTATGAAATTTAAAACTCACAAATAGTTGCAAAGAAATAGAATGCTTCTACATTTTACCTGTGCTCTTTTATATGTGAATCTGAACTAATTTTATTAGTATATTTTACTATTTGATTAAAGACACTTCACACAATTTGTTTTTGAAGTTGTATTTAATTTTAAATAAAACGGTTTACATGGTTACTTTTCATTTCGAGTAACTTAAATGTATTTTTAAAAGTCTTTATAGGTTAATAGGCTCAAGCAGGTCAGATGCCCACCCTATGTCATACAATTCTGACAAATCAGCATCCTCATCAACTACTTCATCATCCACAGGATATAAATCATCCAAGGGATCTACTTCCACTGACGTTTAAATGACAAGTTCAATGATAAGATCGAGATCAACAGATTGCTCATTATCACTCATGGTTGATGTTCTCGTTATCTTTAAAGAAAGAGAACAACAATGAGATGTTGCAGAGTAAGAGACAAATCTCAGAGACTATAATAGTAAAATTGTTTAACAAGAGTAACATTTTGCAGATATTATTTAACCATGTCCAGCGATGCTGAGGAGGTGAGGCCTATATCCAACTTTTCAGTGAACAGGACTCATCTCTTCTTCACCTTGGATAAACTCACCAACACTGTGTCCCCTGCTAATACTTAAATTTAAAGGAGCAGATTTATGTTAACTGGCGCATCCCCAGGGATGCACCAGTTAACGTGCGCCACTGCTCTGCCACCCATGATGTGCCGCATTTACAATGCAGAGCACCATTGAGCAAAAACAGCACAGATGCATCACGCATCTGTTCCACAAAAACTGCGCATTGCAGGAATCACGTCATAAACGCGACATATCTACTGCAATGCACAGGGGCAAGCCACACATTTCATGGTACATCTCTCCTTATGCCTGTTTCAAACAGGCTTAAGGATTTGATTCAGCAATGCCATAAAGGTGACTCAGTGAAATCTTCTTAATTTTACTGTGTTAGTTTTACACGGCTTTCATGCAAATGACTGCCCACCCTGCAACAAAACGCCCACATGAAACCTGACGCACGTTTCATGTGGGGCAGGACTTTACAGCATGACACATCTTCCTTGATGCTTCAAGTTGTAAATATGTCACAACATAGCGCATCTTTTGCTCCGCCGCTGCGTCACAAAAGTTTAAGGTGAGGTCTACTCAGGGTTGCTGATGAAATTTAGGCTTGTTGAAAAATATAGAGGATATAATACATGTGCAGGCCTACCAATGAAGTGAGGCCTATCTTGCAACATGGTACATCTTGTAAATCACTGCTGCATTATAAAAGTGACGAAACAGCAGCACAAAAGAGGCGCACGGCCATCATAAATCTGCCCCTAACACTTTAAATGATTGATTCAGGATGACGATAAGGTGTGGACTATCTAGAGGTTTGTTTGAGGTGAGGCCTACTCAGGGTTGCAGATGAAATTGAGGGTTGTTGAAGAGTACAGAGGAGATAATACATGTGCAGGCCTACCAATGAAGTGAATCATGTCCACTGCACTCTTGAACAAAGGCCAGACCTCCTCTATCTCCCTGAACACGCCTAAACCTCATCTGCACAATGTGATTCGTAATGTTAGGAAACACAGGTGATATAATTGAAAAACAATTATATACCTACATTCATGGGGAAGTGACTTAAAATGCCCTAACACACATGAAAGCTTTTTTTAAGGCCCTTGCACTTTTTTTCCATCACTTTTAACATGGCTATGTAACTCAAAGAATCAAAATCTAAATTAGCCAAGCACACATGGGGGCGTATTTACAAGGACCTTGCACCACGGGGAAATGTCTAAAATTAAAATGGGAAAAATAACATCAAAGGGACTCAAAGGCCTTGTAAATATGCCCCAAGCAACCTATCAAACTCTAGCAGTACATATCAAGAAACCTAATTGATTTCAAAAAACGTTTTTAAACCTATCATGTAAAACAATTATATACCTACATTCATGGGGACGTGACTTAAAATGCCCTAACACACAAGAAAGCGTTTTTTTAAGGCCCTTGCACCTTTTTTTCCATCACTTAAAACATGGCTATGTAACTCAAACAATCAAAATCTAAATTTGCCAAGCACACATGGGGGCGTATTTACAAGGACCTTGCACCACGGGGAAATGTCTAAAATTAAAATGGGAAAAATAACATCAAAGGGACTCAAAGACCTTGTAAATATGCCCCAAGCAACCTATCAAACTCTAGCAGTACATATCAAGAAACCTAATTGACTTCAAAAAACGTTTTTAAACACATCAAGTAAATCACTTATTTACCCACATTCATGGGGAAGTGACTTAAAATGCCCTAACACACATGAAAGCGTATTTTTAAGGCCCTTCCACCACTTTTGCGTCACTTTTAACATGGCTATGTAACTCAAAGAAACCAAATCTATTTCTAAAACACTTGACACAAAGCAACATTTTAAATACACAACTTTCTTATTAATTTTCTCCCTAAAGCATACTATTCTCTATTTAAATTAAATGAATCTTTTCTCACCTTAGCAAATACTTTTTGAGTTTGAAAACAGTCTCAGACACACACCGATTTGTCTTCAGCAGAACAAAGGGTATGCACTCCAGAGGCTGCACCCAACAATGGCACAGAAATGCTGTAATTCATCACACATATCTCTAATGTCACCCAATCAAAACTCTTCCCTCACTTTTTTCAAATCAACACCCTTCCCCCTTCTGCCCTTTCTGCCTTTTTCCATAGCAACCACCTCCTGAAAGACCTCTGATGTTTGCAAGTTCACACAACAATGTTTCAATTGAACTCTGAACTCTCAGTACACCTGCGTATCCAGTGCAATCTTTCATAAAATGATTTTTTCTTCACCATTCAAATTACATCTTTCAAAGAACTCATCCATGCACCCTAACTTTCTGTTTTCAGCAATCAAAATCCACCAATCACTGCTACTGAATCATTAGCACAGAAACTCCACAGTTTTGTTCATTACAAACTCCTACTGTTTGAACTGCCATTTCATTACCACACTTCATCTGACTGCAGCAGAACCTCCTCTCACCATGTTTTCTGTCTGGATTGTTGGACATAGTTACATTCACTGGGCTCAAAGGTATGCTGATAACAGAAATTTACCTAACCTCAATTTACAAAACGTGGAAATCAAGTGGATTGGCCACAGAGGATTAAGATGTCACCAATTGATACCATTGGTGAAAACCTTTTTGCATTTGCCAAAACCTAACCTGTTAATTGTGCACTGTGGAGGAAATGACTTGGGCACTTTGACTGGGGTAGGTCTGGAAATGCTTTTAAAGGACACCTTTGAGCAATTGATGGCACTTTTTCCTAAAAAACTGCCTTGGTATATTCCAATATATGCCAAAGACAGAAATGGAAGTGGTCCAACGATTTTTGTCCACAAATTGAGAAATCGAGGAAGCATGTAAATAAGTCTGTTTCAGCTTACATGAGAGATCATGGAATGGGCTGCATCTACAACAATAACTTGCGTTACTACATGCAAGATATCTACAGAGGAGATGGAGTTCACTTCTCAGATGAGGAGAACAGAGTTTTCATCCTGAATTTAAGACTATGTATTGGTACCTACTTATAAGTACCTAAATGTACCACAGACCCAAAAGCTCTTCTCAGAGCTACCCTAACTATTATCGCTATAAACAAATTTTAAATGTAACTTTTTTTTACTAATTTTCACAATTTACGCTTTCCGGAGCGCTACCCGGTACGCGCACCGGACGCAAACCGCGCGAAAATTTGAAAAACAATGTTTTTTTTTCGCACATATGGGCCTCCTCAGCCACCCTCAGAAAACCTAGGGGGTCAGGATACGTCTACCGTGCCCCCTTCTACCCATTCTGAACATTATTTGCCCTCCATCTTGTATCTCAATTCTACCGAAACACAAAATGGAGGACTCCCGTAACGCTGCCGGTTCGCGTACCGGGGCGCGCACTGGGAAGCGCCCGCTCAAAAAAGGTGGGAAAGTAATTTACAGAAAAACGACTGGAGACACTTTCACCAAATATAGATTAGCTCATACTACATACCAATCCCTACCATTTTCACAAATTTGGTTGGAATTCCATTTAGCCATTTAGCCTGTAGACCTCTCTAAATACCCTGAGGTAAATTACTTCACAAAACACATCTGAAGTGTTGGATTTGACAACCAATTAAAATGTTACTTTAATTTTCTTTTTTCTTTACCTGACATTTGATTGGTTATGTACCTGAATATATATAAAGAAAGAGAGGGAAACACAGCCATTTTCACTACTACTTCCTGAAGTACATTTCAAGAGCATTTTCACCCTCTGTAAAGTAAATTGATAATTTGTAAGGGGCACTTCAAATTAATTTGTAAAAACGTTTTTTGATAATTATTTACTGTCCCCCTGCTATAGTTATAGATACAGATAGGCTCCTCTGTTATATTTATTGATTGACTTAGGCTTCTCTGCTATAATTATGAATTTACTTACACTTCTTCACAGGCACTTTTTTATATTTCTACTTGCTGCCTGTTACCATACACTACCCAAAGTTAACTTCACTGTTAAAAAAACAGAACTACCTTTCTGAACTTAAACCCAACAGTGCCCTAACTCTTCTGATATAATTATTTTTTTATGCAATTTACAGCAAAAAAATGGAAGGGGAGCACGAAAATATCAATGTTTCCTTCGACATTACATCTGAGGAGATTTTAAATGAAGAATTTTTAGATGAAGATTTTATGGATCAGTCTTTGGATGAACAATTTATTGAATGCTTACAAGACATAGAAACATGCATGTTTGAGGAGATTCCAGATGATGCAAGTTTTATTGAACTATGAAAATTCTGACCAATAAATTTTTATTTAATAATTAAAAATTGTTTGAGACATTATTCATTTTTATATCTAATTCATGAAGTACAACCAAAATAAATAAATAAATAAAAAAATAAATAAAAAACGAACAATCAATAAACATACTATATTTGAAAAGTCTATCATTCTTTTTTCCTCATAGTACGCTCCCCGGACCGATTTCCGGTGCACGTACCGGGCGCACCCCACGCAAAAAAACGATTTTATTTATTTAAAAAAAATTTGCCCCGCGGGGCCCTTTTAAAGCCTCCACATCAAACCTAGGGGGTCAAGGAGGATCTACTATTCCCCCTTATGGTCATTTCCCCCTTTGTTTTGGCCTCCTCTTGTCTCCCGATCCTACCGAGAGACAAGATGGCGGCCGCTCCGGACTGTTAGAATGTTGACAGAAACCGGAGAGCCAATCAGCTTCGCTTCGCGAAGTTCCGTTACGCGTCAAGTATGCGAACCGGAGCGCTACCCGGAGCGCTGTTACAGATATATATATTTTTTAAAATGTTAATTTTTCAAAATCCACTGGAGCACATATATTGAGACCTAGCAAAGGCACATCGGGCTACCAGTCCCTACAATTTTGCCAAGTTTCGTTCAAATCCATTCAGCCGTTCGGGCTAAAAGTGAGGCCAACCGCCCTATGGAAATTAACATGGGAAAAACGCGTTTTGGGACCCCCCTTTTTTCTCGGCCCCCCCTTGACGAACCCCCCCAATTTTTCAAGGGCTGCTCAGAAACAAAATGTTCAATTTTCCTGAAAATGTCAGCCAATTCCGTCCACAAACGCCAAAGTTATTAGACATAGAATTTTCAAAAATCCCATAGAGAAAAAATCCTAACTATATATACCTACTGGCGACCGCCAGTAGGTAATATATATATATATATATATATTACCTACTGGCGGTCGCCAGTAGGTATATATAGTTAGGATTTTTTCTCTATGGGTTTTTTGAAAATTCTATGTCTAATAACTTTGGCGTTTGTGGACGGAATTGGCTGAAATTTTCAGGAAAATGGCACATTTTGTTTCTGAGCAGCCCTTAAAAATTTGGGGGGGGTTTGTCAAGGGGGGGCCGAGAAAAAAGGGGGGTCCCAAAACGCGTTTTTCCCATGTTAATTTCCATAGGGCGGTTGGCCTCACTTTTAGCCCGAACGGCTGAATGGATTTGCACGAAACTTGGCAAAATTGTAGGGACTGGTAGCCCGATGTGCCTTTTGTAGGTCTCAATATATGTGCTCCAGTGGATTTTGAGAAATTAACGTTTAAAAAAAGATATATATCTGTAACAGCGGACCGGGCAGCGCTCTGGTTCGCGGACTTTTCGCGCAACGGAGCTTTGTGAAGCGAAGCTGATTGGTTCTCCGGCGTCTGTCAACATTCCAAACAGTCCGTAGCGGCCGCCATCTTGTCTCTCGGTAGGATCGAGAGACAAGAGGAGGCCAAAGCGAAGGGGCAAATGACCATAAGGGGGCATAGTACATTGTCGCTCACCCCCTAGGTTTGATGTGGAGGTTTTAAAAGGGCCCCGCGGGGCAAAAAAAAATTAAAATAATAATAATCGAACAGCTGAATGGATTTGCACGAAACTTGGCAAAATTGTAGGGACTGGTAGCCCGATGTGCCTTTGCTAGATCTCAATATATGTGCTCCAGTGGATTTTGAGAAATTAACGTTCAAAAAAAGGTATATATCTGTAACAGCGCACCGCTTCGCGTACTTTTCGCGTTACGGAGCTTTGCGAAGCGAAGCTGATTGGCTCTCCGGTGTCTGTAAACATTCCAAACAGTCCGTAGCGGCCGCCATCTTGTCTCTCGGTAGGATCGAACAGCTGAATGGATTTGCACGAAACTTGGCAAAATTGTAGGGACTGGTAGCCCGATGTGCCTTTGCTAGGTCTCAATATATGTGCTTCAGTGCATTTTGAGAAATTAACGTTCAGAAACAAGATATATATCTGTAACAGCGCTCCGCTTCGCGGAGATAAAATTATATGTGTATTACCTAGCTGTTGCTAACACCAGTTAGCGACGGCTAGTAGAAGATAGCGACCATCTTGGGCCCCACTTTGCATGTGAGTGATATTTATCACTAATGACATGCAAAGTGGGCATGCCAAGATGTTAGCGACTGGAAACAGTCGCTAACATCGCTATCTCCTATTATCAACTTTTGGAAATATTCGAGATAAGGGCGAATATCTCCAAAAGCTACCACCTGCCCTGAGCAGTTCTTAGCCATGTTATCCAATGGGAGGTGGATAACATGGCTAAGAGCATTAGCTCGGTAATGCATGAATATCGCTGAGTTTTCAGCGATATTAATGCATTGCGGTCGTTTTTTATCGTATTTCCGATAAACCTTGATAATAGCAAGGTTTATCTGCGATAATTTCTGACGGTAAAAAAATCGTTGCTAAGCATCGTTAGGGATAAATATCGCTTAACTTTGGTAATATGCCCCAACGTCTGTTAACGTTCGATTCGAAGGAAATCAGGAAGTGTTGAAAAACATTGTCTGCGCCATCTTGTCTTTTTTCAAATGCCACACTTTTGTCGTGCACGGCAGCCATTTTAGATGCCTTGACCAGACCCACTCTGTGCACGCTGTCGATCCTTAGCATGGCTCCCCACCCTCGCAAGCATCTCCCCCAGGCAGTGGTCACCCCCGCTCTCTGTCTTATGCATGGGTAATAAACCTCCCCCATCTGCGCTGCTGTTCCCTGAGAATCACACCCTGTGCCCGCCCGACACCTCCCTTTCGCCCTATTCACTACCGCACCCTCTGACACTCCTTTTCCTCTGTGTCCGATTGTCCAGGCTGGTCCTAGGGTATCAGCTAGCCCTGCAGATGTAGTTTATGGCCACAGCTGTAAAGAATCACCCCTCTTCAAAGGAGTTATAGTAGATCAAGGCCCACACTCGATGAGATCCGTCACAGCAGAAGCGTTGCTATTATCTGAAAACCATCCTGTATTGTGATTGGGGAGGGGACCGAGCCTGAAGCGGAAAATTCCAGGGATGACTGTTTGTACATCAAAGTTTTTACAATTATGTGTCACATTAAAAATATATAGCACTCCGACAAAGTAGTAAGATTATAAAACTTTAATAATTTATAAATATATACAAGAAAACAAAAATAGTAATAACATATAAACATTTTTAGGGAAAAACAACGAAGTAGCGGTCGGCTGTGCGAATAGTCCCAACGCAGCACAACGTCCAGATTTCCGGCGTGGGGCGTCGCGTGGGGTGGGTCATCAGTAGCAAACTGTTGTGCGAATAGTTCCAAGGCAGCAGAACGCGCCGAAATCTAGATGACACGAAAGTGATGTCTAGTAAGTTGCCACCCAGCAAATAACGGCATGGGGCGTCGCGGGGGGTGGGTCATCAGTAGCAAACTGTTGCGCGAATAGTTCCAAGGCAGCAGAACGATGGCACCAAGGTGATGTCCAGTAAGTTGCCGCACTGGTTTTGGTATCCTACAATGCTGCTCCAAATAACGGCGTGGAGCGCCCCGGGGGAGGCAGCGTGAACGGGCCTCTCCAGGTGGAGTCTCATCTGTTGTAGTGGGGCGCCCCTTTACCGTTTCAGTTGCCATTCCGTCCGTTTTTGGTCCACTGTGTCAAAAGCCGCAATTCAGCTGAGTTGCGCCCACTCTTGCGGTGCAGCGATAGGCGGCTGTCACAGGACTCTCAAAATGGCGGCAGGCTGTTTCCTTTTTGGGCCTGGTCCACTGAAATGGCCCTGGGACACCTTGGAAATCGGACGCTTGTCTGCTAGGTCTTGGACCCCATTCTCGAAAGCGTCCCCTCCGCCTTGAGAATTCATCAAAAGTTTTGGGGGCTCCGACTCCTGCAGGCTTCTGGTGGGGAGCGGCTGCCATGATTGCTCGCGGAATGACCACGACTGAGCTACGAGATGGTGGTGCTTTCATGCTGACGCCAGCTTCAGTCTGAAACATCCAGAAACAAGGTGGGGCTTTCATCGTTTGGGAAAAAAAAAAAGTTTTCATCCTATGAAAAGTGTTGTTTTTAGGTCACATGATCATGCCTTCCATCATTAGGAAACCAAAAGTAAAATGAACCAATGAAAAGTTTTATAAACAAGTCACATGACCTGTTATGCGGCATAGGGTGTAAAATGCGGAGAAAATACGTTGGCACGTGAGGCGGCGTCAGTAGCGGACCGATGTGCGAATAGGCCGAAGGCAACACAACGCGCCAAGATCCGGATGGCACCGAGGTGGTGTCCAGCAAGTTGCAGCACTGGTGTGGCCATCCTACAATGCTGAAAGTCGGCGTGGGGCGCCCCGTTGGCCTGTGAGTTTGCGTCAGTAGCGAACCGATGTGCGAATAGGCCGAAGGCAGCACAACGCGCCAAGATCCGGATGGCACCGAGGTGGTGTCTAGTAAGTTGCCGCACTGGTGTGGCTATCCAACAATGCTGAAAGTCGGCGTGGGGCGCCCCGTTGGCCTGTGAGTTTGCGTCAGTAGCGGACCGATGTGCGAATAGGCCGAAGGCAGCACAACACGCCAAGATCCGGATGGCACCGAGGTGGTGTCTAGTAAGTTGCCGCACTGGTGTGGCCATCCAACAATGCTGAAAGTCGGCGTGGGGCGCCCCGTTGGCCTGTGAGTTTGCGTCAGTATCGGACCGATGTGCGAATAGGCCGAAGGCAGCACAACGCGCCAAGATCCGGATGGCACCGAGGTGGTGTCTAGTAAGTTGCCGCACTGGTGTGGCCATCCTACAATGCTGAAAGTCGGCGTGGGGCGCCCCGTTGGCCTGTGAGTTTGCGTCAGTAGCGGACCGATGTGCGAATAGGCCGAAGGCAGCACAACGCGCCAAGATCCGGATGGCACCGAGGTGGTGTCTAGTAAGTTGCCGCACTGGTGTGGCCATCCTACAATGCTGAAAGTCGGCGTGGGGCGCCCCGTTGGCCTGTGAGATGGCGTCAGTAGCGGACCGATGTGCGAATGGGGCCAAAGGCAGCGCAACAATATTTTCTGATTTGAAGACACCACAAGGCGCTGAGATGCCAAGATCCGGATGGCACCGAGGTGGTGTCTAGCAAGTTGTGGCACTGGTGTGGCCATCGTACAATGGTAAAAGTCGGCGTGGGGCGCCCTGTTGGCCTGTGAGATGGTGTCAGTAGCGGACTGATGTGTGAATGGGGCCAAAGGCAGCGCAACAATATTTTCTACTATATTTTCGGAGTAGAAGACACCACAAGGCGCTGAGATGCCAAGATCCGGATGGCACCGAGGTGATGTGTAAGTTGCGGACCGATGTGCGAATGGGGCCAAAGGCAGCTCAACAATATTTTCTGAAGAGAATACACCACAAGGCGCTGAGATGCCAAGATCCGGATGGCACCGAGGTGATGTCTAAGTTGCGGACCGATGTGCGAATGGGGCCAAAGGTAGCGTAACAAGATTTTCTGTATGGAAGATACCACTAGGCGTTGAGATGCCAAGATTCGGATGGCACCGAGGTGATGTCTAGCAAGTTGTGCCACTGGTGTGGCCATCGTACAATGGTAAAAGTCGGCGTGGGGCGCCCTATTGGCCTGTGAGATGGTGTCAGTAGCGGACTGATGTGCGAATGGGGCCAAAGGCAGCGCAACAATATTTTCTGACTGACACCACAAGGCGCTGAGATGCCAAGATCCGGATGGCATCGAGGTGATGTCTAAGTTGCGGACTGATGTGCGAATGGGGCCAAAGGCAGCGTAACAATATTTTCTGTATGGAAGATACCACTAGGCGTTGAGATGCCAAGATTCGGATGGCACCGAGGTGATGTCTAGCAAGTTGGTGTGGTCATCCTACAATGCTGAAACTCGGCGTGGGTCACCCCATTAGCCTGTGAGATGGCGTCAGTAGCGGACCGATGTGCGAATAGGCCGAAGGCAGCACAACGCGCCAAGATCCGGATGTCACCGTGGTGGTTTCATAGTTGAGAGGCACTTCATCTGCAGTGGGGCGCCGAGATCCGGATGGCACCGAGGTGATGTCTAGCAAGTTGCTGTACTTGTGTGGTCATCCTACAATGCTGAAACTCGGCGTGGGTCGCCCCATTAGCCTGTGAGATGGCTGTTCTTTGGATTTGGGCCTGGTCCACTAAAATGGCCCTGGGACACCTTAGAACTCGGACGCTCGATTTTTTTTTCCTTTCCTGTACATGCAAAAAAAGGTAAATGCCCGGTATGTTACACGCTTCATCTGCCACGATGAACTCTCCAGAGGAACCGAAAAAAAATATAGTTGTGGTAACTATACCATGCATCGTCATATGGAGAGGTGGCACCAATTAATTATAGTGCTGCATAAAAGAGAGATTTGGAGGAGAACCCCTGACCTGCTAGTACATTCATTAAAGAATTGGCACTGAGAGCTTCAGAGGCAAGGGAAACGGTCCCAAATATTTAGAAGAACTTTGGAAAGATTAAAATGACATGTTTAGATTGTGGTAAATTAATTTCATGTGGGCAGATGAGTGTTACTCTAATAAATACAGCATATGAACATCATCATAGTCGATGGTTGGTAGAGACATTTTGACTATATCCTGGACCTGCCCGTCCTCGCCCAAAATGGCGCCGGAATAAATGGGACTCGTAACTCCTTGTTGTGTACTGGTTGCAGAACCTTGAAATCACGAGATACGTATGCAGTTTTGAAGCACATGGCGGGCGGGGACGAGAATTGATTGAATATTTCGACATCCCTATTGATATTAAGTTCTGATGTGTTATTGATTACTGTACTGTTGAAAATTCGAATTAACGTCACCCATGGTACTTGCCCGCAAATGTATATCTAGATAATTTTATTGTAACTGGCCCTGTCGTATTTTAATTATAAAATGTACGTCCACCGATTCCGTAACTGTTAGACACCTTAGTTTTTGCAACCTAATGGCCCGCCCGTTACGTTCCTCTACAGTGTAAATGTCTATTCATCATATACGATTACAGTTTGCTCCGTGGCAGGCCCACGTGGTTATAGGCTCGTATTTGTATAATGAAATTTTCACAATAAAGGTTTTTAAAAGAAAACATGGTAGTAGTGTATACATTGGTAACGTTTTTAATAATAGTCACTGTTTTAGAATCATTAAAAGGCAAGTGAAATAAAGCAGACCAATTACATGAAGGGTAAAAGGTATAATACGAAGGAACGCAGTAAAGATAAATGGTCAAGGGCTGTTGTGTTTTCTATTCCTGCAACATAAAGTGATCGATAAGAATCTCATATTCAGGCGTATCGGCGACTAAGACAGCAGGTCGACCCTCTTTTGCTCAACGGCTCCGTCATGGGACGAAGAAACGCTCTTTTTCTCGAAAAAAGAATATATTTTGCTTGCAGGACAGTTGTAAAATTTCCGGGAAAGTACATTAGCCTGGAACATTATAACATATATTTAAGAGAAAATAATGTTCGGAAGTAATTAAAAGCGTAATTTTTAGGTGATATGACCAAGGCTTTCATCATTAGAATAAGAAAAGTAAAATGAACCAATGAAAAGTTTTATTAACAAGTCACATGACTTGTTATGCTTACGTTACGCGCTGCGCGCCCCGGATGACTTCCGGAAGCGCTAACGCGGCGCGTCATATGACGCATTACGCGACAACGCAGGTCCAGAATATAGTCAAAATGTCTCCACCAACCAGCGGTCGGAACACAACCCCTTTCAGCAGGCTAAATAGTTCTGTTAAATGGCAACAGAAGGGACAGGCAACAAGAACCATCAGTCAAAGAGGGGAGGGTTAGTTCTTCTCTACCGGGTTACATTGGGGCGCTACCGGAACTGATCGAATTGGTAGTCTACAGTGTTTCTGGATGTTTGAGACTGAAGCTGGGGTTAGCATGAGAGCAGCACCATTTCGTAGCTCCGTCGTGGTCATTCCGCAACCAATCATGGCAGCCGTTCTTTATCGTTATTTTGGGCGGGGTGGGTGGCGGAGCCGAGCTGTTTTGCAGCCATCATTGTGTGGAGTTCAGTTCATCTCACTAGTTTTGTATTTGTCATGAGGGGTTGTTCCTAATGTTTCTATTTTAGCGAGGTCAAAAAGAGATCCCATTAGTGGCCTACTGATTTTGCTCGATTCCTTTTCTTTTTTTTTACACGATTTTTCGTTATCTGCAAAGACTAAACAGAGTATTGCGACTCTGTGTTTGTTTGTAAATAGAGAATGAACCAAAGAGAACCAATTCTAAAACAGTAAATACTTGGATAACAATCAATCAAATGGAGAGAGAAGCAGGCACGACGTATTACAACGGGGGCAAAGGCCTGCGTTAACTACCCTTCACTATGTGCAAAGAGAGAGTACTCCTAATAGAAATGAGGGGGGGGGCACCATTCAAAGCAGATCAGTGTGCATAAACACGAAAATGTTTTCACTTACCACGTACTTGACATTCGACAGCTTATGATATTTGCTATTAAAAAACCATTGAAATTCACTGAAAAAACCATAGGTTATAGACCATATATAGTTAGGAATTAGCATTTACAAAACCTTGAAAATTCACTGAAAAAACCATAGGTTATAGACCATATATAGTTAGGAATTAGCATTTAAAAAACCTTATTTTACTCACACAAAACCATTGAAATTCCATATATAGTTAGTTGCACTAACTATATATTGCGCACCCGCAATCCACTGCTGATGATGTCACATATTACATCATTCATGACATGGTCAGTGACATCACTGATGACATCACTGATGACATCTCAAATGACATCACGGATGACATCACTGATGACATCTCATTTGACATCAATGACCACATCACTGATGATATCATTCATGTGACAATACAATGCATCTCCTCACATTTTAATATAACCTCTGTTACACTCAGTGTTAAATACAGAGTATAATTTTTGAAACCATTGACACACCAATACTAGTTACTACATACGCACTCACTGATTCCTACGTCTACACACACATTCACTCATTCACCCATACAATCATTCATACATACAATCAATCATCTTTACAACACTATCATATGCACTCATACACCTATACAGACACTCACACTCTGCCACTCATCCATGGAGTTACTCACACACCTAGTCAGTCCTGTAAAGAATCAATCACACTTCCATTTTCTAATCTATACAGTTAAACATAGAGCACCTTACGTTTTCAACCATATACTAACACATACTTAGTCTCTTATACAATCATTGATACAAGTACACATTGATCTGCACAGTCACACACCTCCCAGCCAGCCACACACACACTCAGTCTCCCATGCAAATACTTGGGCAATCAATCAATAACCCATATAGTTACTCATATAGCTACTGATCAACACATGCAGCAGTTTACAGAACAACAGACATAATGATGCACAAATTAAGACAGTTTAGTCACTAACCCATGCACTCAGTGAGACACATTTAATCACTCACTCATACATTCAGTCATGCACCTACTAAATCCTTCGTCCAGACACTTATACTTCCACTCATTCTTCAATATGTAAGACATATTTTAACTTTACAGAAACACACAGTCACTGGATGATGTCATCAGTGATGTCATCAGTGATGTCACTGACCATGTCATGAATGATGTAATATGTGACATCATCAGCAGTGGATTGCGGGTGCGCAATATATAGTTAGTGCAACTAACTATATATGGAATTTCAATGGTTTTGTGTGAGTAAAATAAGGTTTTTTAAATGCTAATTCCTAACTATATATGGTCTATAACCTATGGTTTTTTCAGTGAATTTTCAAGGTTTTGTAAATGCTAATTCCTAACTATATATGGTCTATAACCTATGGTTTTTTCAGTGAATATATATATATATATATATATATATATATATATATATATATATATATATATACTCACTTAAAAAAACAAAGGTTAACATAATGTTATAGTTAGGTGTGATTAAGAAAATCTATTTTTGTTCTAAAACTCTTTGAAATTAATTGAGAAAAACATAGGTTAAAGTGATGTTATAGTTAGATGAATATCCCAGTGACAACATTAACATTTCAAAAACACAGTTGATGGACAGAATGTAGAACAATGTCATACATTCACCCCAGTACAAGGATCTGGGCCTAAATCCATCGTTTTTTTGCACTCCACCCCACCCTGGGTTAGACACTGGCTATATGCAAATCAGCTCTGACCCTGTGCCTCATGGGAACAGTCCAGTCCGAACTACCAAGCCATGTCTTTCCCAGACCGGAATCAAGCATCCAAGGACCGGTTTCTGGCTATCAGCCTTCATCAGCCTGGATAGCTTGACTCCAGTGGTGTGGAGAGCCTGGGACTCACGTCTGAGCATCCCCAGCCCTCTCGGGGTGAAATTGCAAAAAACACAGTTGATGGACAGAATGTAGAACAATGTCATACATTCACCCCAGTACAAGGATCTGGGCCTAAATCCATCGTATTTTTGCACTCCACACCACCCTGGGTTAGACACTGGCTATATGCAAATCAGCTCTGACCCTGTGCCTCATGGGAACAGTCCAGTCCGAACTACCAAGCCATGTCTTTCCCAGACCGGAATCAAGCATCCAAGGACCGGTTTCTGGCTATCAGCCTTCATCAGCCTGGATAGCTTGACTCCAGTGGTGTGGAGAGCCTGGGACTCACGTCTGAGCATCCCCAGCCCACTCGGGGTGAAATTGCAAAAAACACAGTTGATGGACAGAATGTAGAACAATGTCATACATTCACCCCAGTACAAGGATCTGGGCCTAAATCCATTGTTTTTTTGCACTCCACACCACCCTGGGTTAGACACTGGCTATATGCAAATCAGCTCTGACCCTGTGCCTCATGGGAACAGTCCAGTCCGAACTACCAAGCCATGTCTTTCCAGACAGGAATCAAGCATCCAAGGACCGGTTTCTGGCTATCAGCCTTCATCAGCCTGGATAGCTTGACTCCAGTGGTGTGGAGAGCCTGGGACTCACGTCTGAGCATCCCCAGCCCACTCGGGGTGAAATTGCAAAAAACACAGTTGATGGACAGAATGTAGAACAATGTCATACATTCACCCCAGTACAAGGATCTGGGCCTAAATCCATTGTTTTTTTGCACTCCACACCACCCTGGGTTAGACACTGGCTATATGCAAATCAGCTCTGACCCTGTGCCTCATGGGAACAGTCCAGTGAGAACTACCAAGCCATGTCTTTCCCAGACAGGAATCAAGCATCCAAGGACCGGTTTCTGGCTATCAGCCTTCATCAGCCTGGATAGCTTGACTCCAGTGGTGTGGAGAGCCTGGGACTCACGTCTGAGCATCCCCAGCCCACTCGGGGTGAAATTGCAAAAAACACAGTTGATGGACAGAATGTAGAACAATGTCATACATTCACCCCAGTACAAGGATCTGGGCCTAAATCCATCGTTTTTTTGCACTCCACACCACCCTGGGTTAGACACTGGCTATATGCAAATCAGCTCTGACCCTGTGCCTCATGGGAACAGTCCAGTCCGAACTACCAAGCCATGTCTTTCCCAGACCGGAATCAAGCATCCAAGGACCGGTTTCTGGCTATCAGCCTTCATCAGCCTGGATAGCTTGACTCCAGTGGTGTGGAGAGCCTGGAACTCACGTCTGAGCATCCCCAGCCCACTCGGGGTGAAATGGCAAAAAACACAGTTGATGGACAGAATGTAGAACAATGTCATACATTCACCCCAGTACAAGGATCTGGGCCTAAATCCATCGTTTTTTTGCACTCCACACCACCCTGGGTTAGACACTGGCTATATGCAAATCAGCTCTGACCCTGTGCCTCATGGGAACAGTCCAGTCCGAACTACCAAGCCATGTCTTTCCCAGACCGGAATCAAGCATCCAAGGACCGGTTTCTGGCTATCAGCCTTCATCAGCCTGGATAGCTTGACTCCAGTGGTGTGGAGAGCCTGGGACTCACGTCTGAGCATCCCCAGCCCTCTCGGTGTGAAATTGCAAAAAACACAGTTGATGGACAGAATGTAGAACAATGTCATACATTCACCCCAGTACAAGGATCTGGGCCTAAATCCATCGTTTATTTGCACTCCACACCACCCTGGGTTAGACACTGGCTATATGCAAATCAGCTCTGACCCTGTGCCTCATGGGAACAGTCCAGTCCGAACTACCAAGCCATGTCTTTCCCAGACCGGAATCAAGCATCCAAGGACCGGTTTCTGGCTATCAGCCTTCATCAGCCTGGATAGCTTGACTCCAGTGGTGTGCAGAGCCTGGGACTCACGTCTGAGCATCCCCAGCCCACTCGGGGTGAAATTGCAAAAAACACAGTTGATGGACAGAATGTAGAACAATGTCATACATTCACCCGAGTACAAGGATCTGGGCCTAAATCCATTGTTTTTTTGCACTCCACACCACCCTGGGTTAGACACTGGCTATATGCAAATCAGCTCTGACCCTGTGCATCATGGGAACAGTCCAGTCCGAACTACCAAGCCATGTCTTTCCCAGACCGGAATCAAGCATCCAAGGACCGGTTTCTGGCTATCAGCCTTCATCAGCCTGGATAGCTTGACTCCAGTGGTGTGGAGAGCCTGGGACACACGTCTGAGCATCCCCAGCCCACTCGGGGTGATATTGCAAAAAACACAGTTGATGGACAGAATGTAGAACAATGTCATACATTCACCCCAGTACAAGGATCTGGGCCTAAATCCATTGTTTTTTTGCACTCCACACCACCCTGGGTTAGACACTGGCTATATGCAAATCAGCTCTGACCCTGTGCCTCATGGGAACAGTCCAGTCCGAACTACCAAGCCATGTCTTTCCCAGACCGGAATCAAGCATCCAAGGACCGGTTTCTGGCTATCAGCCTTCATCAGCCTGGATAGCTTGACTCCAGTGGTGTGGAGAGCCTGGGACTCACGTCTGAGCATCCCCAGCCCACTCGGGGTGAAATTGCAAAAAACACAGTTGATGGACAGAAAGTAGAACAATGTCATACATTCACCCCAGTACAAGGATCTGGGCCTAAATCCATTGTTTTTTTGCACTCCACACCACCCTGGGTTAGACACTGGCTATATGCAAATCAGCTCTGACCCTGTGCCTCATGGGAACAGTCCAGTCCGAACTACCAAGCCATGTCTTTCCCAGACCGGAATCAAGCATCCAAGGACCGGTTTCTGGCTATCAGCCTTCATCAGCCTGGATAGCTTGACTCCAGTGGTGTGGAGAGCCTGGGACTCACGTCTGAGCATCCCCAGCCCACTCGGGGTGAAATTGCAAAAAACACAGTTGATGGACAGAATGTAGAACAATGTCATACATTCACCCCAGTACAAGGATCTGGGCCTAAATCCATCGTTTTTTTGCACTCCACACCACCCTGGGTTAGACACTGGCTATATGCAAATCAGCTCTGACCCTGTGCCTCATGGGAACAGTCCAGTCCGAACTACCAAGCCATGTCTTTCCCAGACCGGAATCAAGCATCCAAGGACCGGTTTCTGGCTATCAGCCTTCATCAGCCTGGATAGCTTGACTCCAGTGGTGTGGAGAGCCTGGAACTCACGTCTGAGCATCCCCAGCCCACTCGGGGTGAAATGGCAAAAAACACAGTTGATGGACAGAATGTAGAACAATGTCATACATTCACCCCAGTACAAGGATCTGGGCCTAAATCCATCGTTTTTTTGCACTCCACACCACCCTGGGTTAGACACTGGCTATATGCAAATCAGCTCTGACCCTGTGCCTCATGGGAACAGTCCAGTCCGAACTACCAAGCCATGTCTTTCCCAGACCGGAATCAAGCATCCAAGGACCGGTTTCTGGCTATCAGCCTTCATCAGCCTGGATAGCTTGACTCCAGTGGTGTGGAGAGCCTGGGACTCACGTCTGAGCATCCCCAGCCCTCTCGGTGTGAAATTGCAAAAAACACAGTTGATGGACAGAATGTAGAACAATGTCATACATTCACCCCAGTACAAGGATCTGGGCCTAAATCCAACGTTTATTTGCACTCCACACCACCCTGGGTTAGACACTGGCTATATGCAAATCAGCTCTGACCCTGTGCCTCATGGGAACAGTCCAGTCCGAACTACCAAGCCATGTCTTTCCCAGACCGGAATCAAGCATCCAAGGACCGGTTTCTGGCTATCAGCCTTCATCAGCCTGGATAGCTTGACTCCAGTGGTGTGCAGAGCCTGGGACTCACGTCTGAGCATCCCCAGCCCACTCGGGGTGAAATTGCAAAAAACACAGTTGATGGACAGAATGTAGAACAATGTCATACATTCACCCGAGTACAAGGATCTGGGCCTAAATCCATTGTTTTTTTGCACTCCACACCACCCTGGGTTAGACACTGGCTATATGCAAATCAGCTCTGACCCTGTGCATCATGGGAACAGTCCAGTCCGAACTACCAAGCCATGTCTTTCCCAGACCGGAATCAAGCATCCAAGGACCGGTTTCTGGCTATCAGCCTTCATCAGCCTGGATAGCTTGACTCCAGTGGTGTGGAGAGCCTGGGACTCACGTCTGAGCATCCCCAGCCCACTCGGGGTGATATTGCAAAAAACACAGTTGATGGACAGAATGTAGAACAATGTCATACATTCACCCCAGTACAAGGATCTGGGCCTAAATCCATTGTTTTTTTGCACTCCACACCACCCTGGGTTAGACACTGGCTATATGCAAATCAGCTCTGACCCTGTGCCTCATGGGAACAGTCCAGTCCGAACTACCAAGCCATGTCTTTCCCAGACCGGAATCAAGCATCCAAGGACCGGTTTCTGGCTATCAGCCTTCATCAGCCTGGATAGCTTGACTCCAGTGGTGTGGAGAGCCTGGGACTCACGTCTGAGCATCCCCAGCCCACTCGGGGTGAAATTGCAAAAAACACAGTTGATGGACAGAAAGTAGAACAATGTCATACATTCACCCCAGTACAAGGATCTGGGCCTAAATCCATCGTTTTTTTGCACTCCACACCACCCTGGGTTAGACACTGGCTATATGCAAATCAGCTCTGACCTTGTGCCTCATGGGAACAGTCCAGTCCGAAATACCAAGCCATGTCTTTCCCAGACCGGAATCAAGCATCCAAGGACCGGTTTCTGGCTATCAGCCTTCATCAGCCTGGATAGCTTGACTCCAGTGGTGTGGAGAGCCTGGTACTCACGTCTGAGCATCCCCAGCCCACTCGGGGTGAAATTGCAAAAAACACAGTTGATGGACAGAATGTAGAACAATGTCATACATTCACCCCAGTACAAGGATCTGGGCCTAAATCCATCGTTTTTTTGCACTCCACACCACCCTGGGTTAGACACTGGCTAAATGCAAATCAGCTCTGACCCTGTGCCTCATGGGAACAGTCCAGTCCGAACTACCAAGCCATGTCTTTCCCAGACCGGAATCAAGCATCCAAGGACCGGTTTCTGGCTATCAGCCTTCAGCCTTTGGAAAGGAAGCATGATAAAGCATGCTTGATAAAAGCATGCATGCTAAAGTCATACATTAAGCATGGACCTCTGGCAGAATTGTTTACTGTAGGAGCCGCCATCCTACTATATAGAGTAGCCCAGGTTCCCACATCATGGACTGCAAGGTAAGAGGATTCTTGGGACAGTGCAAAATACTTTAAGTTAAGTTCCTTTTCACTCACATAGAAAGACATTCATTATTACATTTTCTCATCTATTTCTAGTGCCTCTCTAAGATGTATTCAGTTACTCCATCCCACTGATAAAGCCTTCCCACCAACGTCCTTACAGCCAATATTTTTATTAGCCAAAGATGGCAATCCTACATACGGTACATTTATTGGATACCTTTAAGAATGGATATATATATATATCACTGAAAAAACCATAGGTTATAGACCATATATAGTTAGCTGGACATTTTATTGACATAAAACCAATGAAATTCCATATATAGTTAGTTGCACTAACTATATATCGCGCACCCGCAATCCACTGCTGATGATGTCACATATTACATCATTCATGACATGGTCAGTGACATCACTGATGACATCACTGATGACATCTCAAATGACATCACTGATGACATCATCTAGTGTCTGTGTGTTTTTGTAAAGTTTAAATATGTTTTACATATTGAAGAATGAGTGGATGTATGGAAGACTGAGTGTGTGTGTGGCTGGCTGGGAGGTGTGTGACTCTGTGCATATCAATGTGTACTTGTATCAGTGATTGTATAAGAGAGTAAGTATGTGTTAGTATATGTGTGAAAAGTATGGTGTTCTGTGTTTAACTGTATAGATGAGGAAATCGAAGTGTGATTGATTCTTCACAGGACTGACTAGGTGTATGAGTGCATATGATAGTGTTGTAATAATGAGTGACTGTATGTATGAGTGATTGTATGGGTGAATGAGTGAATGTGTGTGTAGACGTAGGAATCAGTGAGTGCGTATGTAGTAACTGGTATTGGTGTGTCATGATGTCATCAGTGATGTCATTTGAGATGTCATCAGTGATGTCATTTGAGATGTCATCAGTGATGTCATCAGTGATGTCACTGAAGTATGGTGTTCTGTGTTTAACTGTATAGATGAGGAAATGGAAGTGTGATTGATTCTTTACAGGACTGACTAGGTGTGTGAGTAACTCCATGGATGAGTGGCAGTGTGTGAGTGTCTGCATAGGTGTATGAGTGCATATGATAGTGTTGTAATAATGAGTGACTGTATGTATGAGTGATTGTATGGGTGAATGAGTGAATGTGTGTGTAGACGTAGGAATCAGTGAGTGCGTATGTAGTAACTGGTATTGGTGTGTCATGATGTCATCAGTGATGTCATTTGAGATGTCATCAGTGATGTCATCAGTGATGTCATTTGAGATGTCATCAGTGATGTCATCAGTGATGTCACTGACCATGTCATGAATGATGTAATATGTGACATCATCAGCAGTGGATTGCGGGTGCGCGATATATAGTTAGTGCAACTAACTATATATGGAATTTCATTGGTTTTATGTCAATAAATTGTCCAGCTAACTATATATGGTCTCTAACCTATGGTTTTTTCAGTGAATTTTCAAGGTTTTGTAAATGCAAATTCCTAACTATATATGGTCTATAACCTATGGTTTTTTCAGTGAATTTCATTGGTTTTTTAAAAGCTAATATCTATAGCTGTAAAATATATTCTTTATTACGTGACGTATCACGTAGCCACGTGAGACGCCTCATGACGCGTCGCATAACCGTGACGTATCGGCTCTGCAGCGCAAACAAAACCCGTAACGTAAGCGTGCCGGAGCACGCTTACAGATATATATATATTTTTTAACCTTAATTAGACAAAATCCACACGTGCACATATCTTGAGGCCTTGCAAAGGCACATCAAACAAACAGTCCCTACAATTTTGCCAAGTTTGCTGGAAATCTATTCCCTTAATTTTTTTTTTACTGTTTCTCTTGGTTTTCCCCTTGTTACGCTTACCGGGACGCTACCCGGTACGCGAACCGTACGCTCCAAAAACACAAGATGGCAGACTCCCGTTACGCTGCCGGTTAGCTGCCCGGTTCGCGTACCGGGAAGCGCCTCTACCGCGAAAAATCGCGGGGGACTTTAATATGCCCCTCATCAATCCTAGGGGGTCAGGAGGGGTTTACCTTGCCCCCTTTCCTTCATTTCCCCCTTCTTTTTTCACCACATCTTGTCTCTCGAACCTACCGAGAGACAAGATGGCGGCCGCTCCGGACTGTTTACAATGTTGACAGCTACGCTGCCGGTTAGCTGCCCGGTTAGCTGCCCGGTGAGCTGCCCGGTGAGCTGCCCGGTTCGCGTACCGGGACGCGCCTCTACGGCGTAAAATCGCAAAAAAAAATGTTTTTTATTTTTTGCCCCGCGGGGCACTTTAATATCGCCCTCATCACTCCTAGGGGGTCAAGAGTGGTCTACGTTGCCCCCTTTCCTTCATTTCCCCCTTCGTTTTTCACCACATCTTGTCTATCGATCGTACCGAGAGACAAGATGGCGGCCGCTCCGGACTGTTTAGAATGTTGACAGACACCGGAGAGCCAATCAGCTTCGATTTGCAAAGTTCCGTTACGCGTCAGGTACGCGAACCGGGGCGCTAACCGGAGCGCTGTCACAGATATATATATTTTTTTAAACGTTAATTTCTCAAAATCCACTGGAGCACATATATTGAGACATAGCAAAGGCACGTCGGGCAAACCATATCTGCAATTTTGCCAAGTTTCATGTAAATCTATTCAGCCGTTTGAGCAAAAAGTGAGTCCAACCGCCCTATGAAAAAATGAATGGGAAAAACGCGTTTTGGGACCCCCCTTTTTTCTCGGCCCCCCCTTGACGGAACCCCCCCAAATTTTCAGGGGCTGCTCAGAAACAAAATGTGCCATTTTCCTGAAAATTTCAGCCAATTCCGTCCACAAACGCCAAAGTTATTAGACATAGAATTTTCAGAAATCCCATAGAGAAAAAATCCTAACTATATATACCCACTGGCTATCGCCAGTAGGTAATATACATATATAAACATATATAATCTGCATATCTATATAAATATAAATGCATGCATACATATACATATATGCATACATATGCATGTTATTTACATGAAAGTTTTAAAAACACTAATAAAAGCAAAGCTAAAAAGCCACCTCATTACAAACAGAATGGCTTTAACTTAAACGAGGGCGAGATCTATTGCATTTTCAATGCTTGTTTACTTTGGTTCTATCAAGAAGGCATTCAGATGTGTCACACATTTGCCATAAATTCTGAATGTTAGCACTCTAGTTGCTCATTAGATCACTGTAGTAAAGCTAGTGCTCACCAGGGAAGTCTGCTGCTAATCATGGTTTGCAGCCATTTTCCCGCATTTTTTATCCCGCAGACTTTCAGTCCGCATACCATTATCCAGCAAGGTCATTGACCTCGCATACCATTATCCCGCATTTTTTCAAAACGCATGTGCATTTATCGCGCATGCCTTTACAAAGAATTACGTTTTAAAGGCATGTATGGTAAATGCATTTGCGTTGTGAAAACCACGATGACGAGAGAGGTAAGTGGGTTTGTGTTAATTTTTTCGTGGGTTAGTGATTGTGTAGTGTAGTGTAGTGTAGTGTTGTGTAGTGTAGTGTTGTGTTAGTCTAGTGTAGAGTTGTGGTGGTTGTTTAGTGTAGGGTCATGCTGGGGGTAGTGTTTTAGGGTTTAGGGTTGTGTTGTAGTGTTTGCGTAGTGTAGGGTCATGCTGGGGGTAGTGTTTTAGGGTTTAGGGTAGTGTTGTAGTGTTTTCGTAGTGTAGGGTCATGCTGGGGGTAGTGTTTTAGGGTTTAGGGTTGTGTTGTAGTGTTTGCGTAGTGTAGGGTCATGCTGGGGCTAGTGTTTTAGGGTTTAGGGTAGTGTTGTAGTGTTTGCGTAGTGTAGGGTCATGCTGGGCGTAGTGTTTTAGGGTTTAGGATAGTGTTGTAGTGTTTGCGTAGTGTAGGGTCATGCTGGGGGTAGTGTTTTAGGGTTTTGGGTAGTGTTGTAGTGTTTGCGTAGTGTAGGGTCATGCTGGGGTGTAGTATTTTAGGGTTTAGGGTAGTTTGCGTAGTGTAGGGTCATGCTGGGGGTAGTGTTTTAGGGTTTTGGGTAGTGTTGTAGTGTTTGCGTAGTGTAGGGTCAAGCTGGAGGTAGTGTTTTAGGGTTTTGGGTAGTGTTGTAGTGTTTGCGTAGTGTAGGGTCATGCTGGGGGTAGTGTTTTAGGGTTTAGGGTAGTGTTGTAGTGTTTGCGTAGTGTAGGGTCATGCTGGGGGTAGTGTTTTAGGGTTTAGGGTAGTGTTGTAGTGTTTGCGTAGTGTAGGGTCATGCTGGGGGTAGTGTTTTAGGGTTTAGGGTAGTGTTGTAGTGTTTGCGTAGTGTAGGGTCATGCTGGGGGTAGTGTTTTAGGGTTTAGGGTAGTGTTGTAGTCTTTGCGTAGTGTAGGGTCATGCTGGGGGTAGTGTTTTAGGGTTTAGGGTAGTGTTGTAGTGTTTGCGTAGTGTAGGGTCATGCTGGGGGTAGTGTTTTAGGGTTTAGGGTAGTGTTGTAGTGTTTGCGTAGTGTAGGGTCATGCTGGGGGTAGTGTTTTAGGGTTTAGGGTAGTGTTGTAGTGTTTGCGTAGTGTAGGGTCATGCTGGGGTGTAGTGTTTTAGGGTTTTGGGTAGTATTGTAGTGTTTGCGTAGTGTAGGGTCATGCTGGGGGTAGTGTTTTAGGGTTTAGGGTAGTGTTGTAGTGTTTGCGTAGTGTAGGGTCATGCTGGGGTGTAGTGTTTTAGGGTTTTGGGTAGTGTTGTACTGTTTGTGTAGTGTAGGGTCATGCTGGGGGTAGTGTTTTAGGGTTTAGGGTAGTTTAGTTGTTTAGTGTATGCTAAAGGCATATTCGTTCTAAAAGTTTTCGTTATTTTAATTTGCGGCCTAATAGTACATGCTGGATTTTTTTTGCGGACTGATGGTATGCGGGATTTCGTCATATATTCGCTAATCATACTTTCTATGGCAAAATGAACCCCCTCATTTTGTTCCTTTTTAAATTAAATGTTTTAAGAGTTACCACTTTATTCCAATCAAGATGGCTTCAGGTGTGCCATACCTTTGTAATAAGTAGGACTGTTAGCACTCTAGTTGTTCTTTAGAACACTCTGGGACATTCTGTCATTGGGCTATAGTTGGGCTACATCTGGCTGATATTTGGGCTACATTTGTTTTTTTTGTCTCTGGTGGCCATCTTTGGGCTACATTGGGCTACATTGGGCTACATTGGGCTACATTGGGCTACATTTGGGCTCCAACATGTATATAGCCCAATGTAGCCCAATATATATTTTTCAAAGTTAATTTTCGTAAAAACCACTGGAGCCTATATCTTGAGACATAGCAAAGGCACATCGGGCTACCAGTCCCTACAATTTTGCCAAGTTTGGTGTAAATCCATTCAGCCGTTCAGGCTAAAAGTGAGGCCAACCGCCCTATGGAAAATTGCATGGGAAAAACACGTTTTGGGACCCCCCTTTTTTCTCTGCCCCCCCTTGACGAAACCCCACCAAATTTTCAGGGGCTGCTCAGAAACAAAATGTTCCATTTTCCTGAAAATTTCAGCCAATTCTGTCCTCAAACGCCAAAGTTATTCGACATAGAATTTTCAAAAATCCCATAGGAAAAAAATCCTAACTATATATACATACTGGCTATCGCCAGTAGGTAATATATATATATATATATATATATATATATATATATATATATATATATATATTGTTTACTGAACTTGTTCACTGAAACAACTGAATTATAGATTCATGTGGGCTATTAAATAAGTTATGAAGCGAAGTCGATATAAAGTCATTTAATATGAACTGCAAAATATTAAACTACTTACATAAGTATTCCTGCTTTAGACCAAATTTTCAATTTCATACATAAAACTGCCTGATTTTTTACAATATTTTAGCACTTAGCTGTGCCTCAAGTAAGTCTGCACCAGTGTTCGAGTTTTGGACAAAGTTCAAAACATTGCATTTGCAAATGTTTCTTTGTGTGTATAGAAACATGTTTTCTCATTACAAATTATATTACAATAATTGCTGCTGCATACTGCACCAGGAAGCACTGCCTGTAGCACGCGTTATCACGCTCATAAGCACAACCTCAATCCCGCAGCACAGGATGTATGGGGGACACTTATGGGGCACGCAGAGACGTTGCCCGGGTGAAGTCTGATCACGCCTGTCCCTGGCCAGACAAGGATGGGCTTGGGCACCTCCCTAACATCAGCCCAGGGGGTGATTGACTTTGATCTATTTCCTTTCTGCTGCTTCCTGACTGTTGCCTTGAGATGGGGAAGTGAAAGGGGGTCATGGTGAATATTTCTGATAACAGACCACGAACACAGAACAACATCCTGGCTTTCCTAACTACAGCTGTGGGAGCTCCTGTTTTCTATACTCAGTGAAATATCTGACATGGGGCAGATGTAGGAGAATCGTATTTACCGAGATTTAGGAAGAATCGGTAACTGAATTCCCGATTCTTTAAAATTCGGTATTTACCGATTCGGTAAATACCGAATCGGTATTTCCTATTGATTCCTATGGGCTGTAAAGCCCATAGGAATCAATGGGAAATACTGATTCGGTAATTACCGAATCGGTAAATACCGATTCCTGTAAGGGTGCAGGGGGTGTCACTATGACACCCTCTAGCACTCCAAATACAGGCATGTGTGTCATGTGGCACACAAACATGCCCTAAGGGCAAGTCTGTCTGTCACATGGCATAGGTGTGCATGCACAAATGTGCATGCACACCTGGATTCGGTATTTTACCACCCAATTGGATTGGGTGATAAAATACCGATTCTGTAAGGCCTTTGGGACTCAGAAGAGTCCCATCTACATCGGGAAGTTACCGATTCGATAAAAATACCGAATCGGTATTTTACCGATTCGGTAAATTTACAGATTCGGTAATTTTACCCAATCGGTAAAATAGGGCCCCTACATGCCAATTCTTAAATACCGGTCGGTAACGGCCGAATTCGGCCATTACCGACCGGTATTTAGGCTCCTACATCTGGCCCATGGTGCCCTCAAATGAAGAGACTTTGGCGCAGACCAACTCTAAACGATCTATAGTTGGAGCACCTTAGTCATAGCCAAATCTGCATCCCAGTATCTCATCTGGCAGTACTCAGGCTGTTGCCTAGGATGTCCAGTTTGCATCTGCTGGATCAAAGTCAAAATCTGAGTCAAAAATATTCATCACTACAACCCAGCTGCCCCATTGAGAAAAACGGGTAGGAAATGTCAGAAGCCTAGAGCCAAAGATCATGTCCCTGTAGGCCCCATTGACACAGTTACCATGGTGCAGGATATTGCCATGAAACTCTGAGGGTTGTTGAGTCTCTTGAGGCCTGTCTGCTTGGTCTGTAGGATAGTTATGAAAATGTAAGGGAAGGATGGGTCTCCCGGTGATTCTGCCCAGGCTCTTAACCCCTGGTCTCTCCATACCACATAAAAACCTACCGGATAAATGGATAATCTTACAAAATTGTTTCCCTATCAGTCTTCCAGTTGCTCCTAGTGACTGTCCCATGAGTTGGGGAGCCCAATCCCTTAATTCTTATAGCTCCCTTGCCCAGGCTTATTGTACTAGCCATAATTGCCAACACCCTAGAGGAATGTGATATTGCTACATCCTGGCGTCAATGCCCTATTTACTTGTATTGGCTAATGCTCCCCCCATTAGGGCGTAGATGAGAGCTACACAGATTAAAAACAAGGTAACACTGGCCCGCAAAACAGTTGAACCTTTCACCTTTTTCCCTGTACTTTGAAACCCACCTGGTAGTGGAACACATTCTATTTACCCCAAAGCCAAATCTGTCCATGAGTGCTGAAACCTTACTTTATCCCCATGGCTACTTTTACCCTCCGCAGTGTGTTTGGCCATTTTGAGAGGCCCTGTCACAGTGTCATGTAAAGGGTTCAGTAATGATCTTCAGCTAAATAATAGATTTTCACCTCTAGAACATCTAGGCGGGCAACGTTGACACATAAAGAAAAACCAAAGGTGGTGATGGACGGAGCGTTGACAATACAAACACTCACCCCCAGTCAACTGATCTGGGTCTAATCCATCACCGTTCTTTAGCTCACTCTGCCACCCTAGTTCAGACAGGGCCATATGCAAATCAGTCTGACCCTGTGCCTCATTGGAACAGTCCAGCCCGAACTGCCAAGCCATGTCTTCCCTGGACCGGAATCAAGCTTCCCAGGACCGGTTTCTGGCATTACAGCCGTCTTCAGCCGGGCTTGCTTGACTCCAGTGGCAAAGTGAGCAAGGGACTCACGTCTCAGCATACCCTGCCAACTTAGGGTGAACAAAGAAAAACCAAAGGTGGTGATGGATGGAGCGTTGACAATACAAACACTCACCCCCAGTCAACTGATCTGGGTTTAATCCATCACCGTTCTTTAGCTCACTTCTCCACCCCAGTTCAGACATGGCCCTATGCAAATAAGTCTGACCCTGTGCCTCATGGGAACAGTCCAGACAGAACTGCCAAGCCATGTCTTCCCTGGACCGGAATCACATGGAGTGCTTGTATTGATCCCAACCCAATATGTGCTGAGTTTAGAATAGACACATTAGTTGTCAAAAAGCCCCAGCTGCATAAGCAGCCACCTATTCCAACGGAACAGGGCCATAGATTAAGATGGACTAAAATAATCACTGATGAATTTAAAAAATCTGATAACATCTAGCCACATAAATTATTTTGAGCGTATTGACATAGAAATTCAGTCTGTCCTCCCTAGGAAGAGTTGAGCGCCTGCTATTTCAGGAACTATGTGGTTTGATAAGAAGTGCTCTAATTCTTACATGCCTTGTTGGTGGCCCTACATAAGAAGCCAAGTTGTGTAACATCAGTGAAGGAGGCTAGACATGTGTACACAACTGCATGTAGGGAACATAAAGATGCACTTAAAATGGAGGCCTAGGAGCCTCTAAAGGCTGCTTGTCCGCTATGGGACAGGTGAGCATTCTGGAGGGTGGTGAACCGGCCCTTCTTTCATTCAGTCACCCAGTCAAAATTGGCTCTCAAAAATGTCCCAAGCCTGGTTACTCCATTTTGAGTTCATCTACAAAGAGGAAAGTGTATCCTCCACCCCCTTTCTTCCAGGAAAGAGGGAGGTGATCCCCTTCAACTTGGAGGAAGGAAAGGTGTTATTCAGGCCTTACATTTGTATTTATAGATTTGTAGCGTGCATGGCTGAGGATGAGGGCTGTAGTGAGAACGGAGCCCATTAGTGCTTTAGGGAAACAACCAGGTCTTAAGTTTTTTTCTGAAGGCAAGCCCATTTATCAATGCTCTTACGTCAGGCGGGAGCTTGTTCCACAGATTTGGAATCAAGTGTGTAAAGGATCCTCTTACTCATCTTGATCTTTTGATTCTGGTTGTTCGGAAAAGTTTCGCTGGGAGGATCTTAGTAGTCTAGTGGGGACAAGGGCAGATATCAGATTTTTGAGTTTTTCATGGCCTCTATTATTTACTGCTCTGTGAGTCATGCATATGTGTTTGAACTTGACTCTCGCTGCAATTGGCAGCCAATGGAGCTGTTTGAGGGATTCTCTTACAGAGACGTAGCTAGGGAGTCTAAGAAAGAGCCTTGCCACCACGTTCTGCACAACCTGAAGTCTCTTTATTACATATTTAGGTGAGATTAGGAAGCAAGAGTTGTCATAGTCCAGGCGCGAGACAATACGGGACTGCATGACAGTTTTTCTGAATTGCCCTGGAATGAGTGTCAGTATCTTTCTGAGCATTCTTAAGAGCCTGAAGTAGATTCCAGACAGTTTGTATGCCTGGTGGTTTATTGCAAGGGTACTATCCATCCAGATACCTAGATTGTTTATTACAAATTTAAGTTCAGGCAGATTACCCATACAGGATGACCAACTATTTAGTGGACTGGGTTTTGACATGTTACCTAATATCATTAGTTCTATTTTCCCTCCATTCAGTTTTAGGCAAAGGTTTGACATCCAGTGAGACCATTTTTTTCAGGCAGGGAACCAGTTGTTTGTTTCCTTGGTGGAGGCCATTAAACAGAGAGACAATCAACTGGGTGTCATCTGTATAAGATTCAACTGAAATGCCACACTCCTTCTGGATAGTGGTAAGCTGTCACACGTATATAATAAATAACGTGGGGCTGAGGGAAGAGCCCTGTGGCACCCCACATTTAATTGGCAGCTGGTCAGAGAAGCAGTCCTTTAACATCGCTTGGTAGGATCGGTCTTCCAGAAAAGAGATAAGCCAGTCCATCGCTTTATCCCAGATTGCCATTTCCCTTAGTCTATCTTTTAAGATAGCGGTATTGACGGTATCAAGTGCCACACTAGGATTGAGAAAAATAATGGTGGCAGACCCTCCATTGTCTAATAGGGCTTGGAGTTCCTCTGTAACTGCCAGGAGAGCTGCTTCAGTGCTGTGGTGGGCACAGAAGCCCATCTGCGTTGAGTGGGGAAGATTAATCTCCTCCAAATAGTTGACTAATGTTTGACTGACATGTTTCTCCAGGAGGGGAAGTAGTGAAATAGGTCGCAGATTACCAAGTATATATGAATCCAGATGTTTTTTTTCAGAATTTATTTGATTACAGCATGCTTCCAAAGCTGTGGGACCAAGCCAGAATCTAGTGACTTATAAAGTAGCACCATTATTGGGGGAAGTATAACCTCTGTCACCTTGAGAAAGACATGAGGGGTTGCTGAGTCTAACGGGGATCCAGATTTAGTGGACTTTATCAGATTTAGGATAGCATCTTCCTCCACTTTGGGAACTTGTGATAGACTTGGGGCTGTAGCTAATTCACTGACCGTGCTTAAACCCTCATGTATTGGTTCAGTAATGTTCTGAAACAGGCTATAGATATCTATCACTTTATTGTGAAAGAAGTATGTTATTTGGTTGCATCTTTCTGTGGTGGCCTGAGGAAATCCTTTACTTTCATGATGGGTGGTCAGAGTTTTGACTACTCTGAGGAATTCCTTTAGGGAGTTAAGTGCCTGAGTGAATTTATCCTCATGAATCTTAGCCTGTGCCTTTTTAATTAATTATGATAGGATCTAATTGTTTTTTTTGTATTTAACTTTACGGTCTGGATCGTACTCCTTTCTCGAGTCCCTTTCCAGTCTCTTACATTGTTTTTTCAATGTGGTCAAATGGTTGTACCTTAGGGCTTTCTTAGTCTGAGATTTTTGATTAGGTATTTTTTCAGTGGTGTACATGTGTCCAGAGACTGGCCAATCCAGTTTTTCCACTGCTAGAAGTCCGTACCCCCAGTGCCCTGGTCTGACCACAGGCTTATTCTTTTCAGACTACCCAAACCCGCCAAACAGGTTAAGGTCAAGACCGCGACCATTCCTACTAGGAGCTGGTCAGAGCTCGGATCAGAAATCTGGTCAACTGCCCAGAAGAGCACAACCCCCAATCTCGCAAAGAAGGACTAGATTCTAAAGATGATATAATAAGTCATATCAGTAAATATCAGGAAATTATACTCACATTAATTTAGAGACAAAAATACCTAATGACATAAGAACAATATGAAAGTTAACACCTCAAGTTGAATAGTATAAACAATGATTAAACTAATAGTTAGAAAGAGTGTCCCTGACGAAGGTGGAGGCAGGCAATGACAAAGCTGATAGGGCTCCTAGCCAGAAAAAAACCTGAGAAGCAACAGACCCAACTCTGAGCAGTCAAATCGATCAGGCGATCAAAGCACAGCACAAAACTGCTGAGGTCAATATAGACTGAACATAATAGGAGAAACACTACATATGCAGTCAACTCTTAATATAAAATATGTCACATACTTCTTATTATATGTGATGTTGAGCAGATAAGGCTCATGAAATGTAGTGACTGGGCATGTCATGCGTCCAAAATGATATGAGTGGGCATGCTAAGTGATTCAAACTTCACCCAAAAACATTAAAAAAAACATGTATAACAACACCCTGCTGCATAAAATGCAGTCCAAATTCTATTAAGCACACAAAGCTGCAGGAAGTAAGGCACTCAATATGATGGCGGGCGGACATCAGTCCGCCCGCCACCATCACTGTGATGGGACTGAACGCCAGACAGGCGGTGGTTCCACCGGCCCAATTGGGATGCGCCCGCCATACTGGGGTGTGCATACTAGCCTTTTACCATTTTGGATGGTGCTGCTGGCTGCAGCACGGTCCGCAATAGTAACAGAGCATGCACCACGTGGCAGGCACCATGCGGTGCCTGCCACTCCATGCAGGGAACAACAGCGCACCCCCCAAACCCCTCCCCAGGGGGCCCTCAATGGGCCCCCAAAATCAATCCCCGCCAGCATTTCCATGGCGGCATCTCCGCCATGGCAATGCCCATCAATCACCCACATCCTATTATGGTGGGTTGTGCCTGCTAGGCACCAGCACCATATTAGTGGCCAAGCCCCGCCCGGCCGGACCGGCTGAAAAGTAGCGGATGGACTTTGCATCTGCTGCGATTCCCACCACCATCACAATATGGCCGAGGGTATTTCTCATTACGATGGCGTAACGATCGCCACCGCAGGCCCGGCAGTGGCGATCATTACGCCATCGTAATGAGCCCCTAGGTACCTGTAGAACAAGTATGTGTATTGCCTACTCTCACCTCCTGTTGCCTATGCCCTGGTTTAAAAAGCCCTCACTAAATGCATTGGAAATGGATCGGCATCTGATATGTGAAAGTCACGTGACTTTAAACCTAAAAACAGACAGCGCCTCAAGTTGTATAGCAATGTAGAATCCAAGGCTATAAATGTATGACGCAACCATACACAGTGGCTGTCCCAAGTACTCTGTCAAGCTGACAATGGTCTGCCCACTGTATTTGCTGCAATAGACAGGAGATAGGGGTGGTCTTCTCTGCTGGCTAACAGTACTCCATTGCTCTCATGCCGGCTATTTTGCGGCAAGCAGATTTAGATGTTCCTGTTGTGCTGGTGGTGTCCTGATGGAGTGAGGCCATGGTGGTGTGGAGACAGGTAAGTACCACTCACCATTATCTTACTACACATATATGTTGTGAATGTGTCATAATGTATATGTAGGTAATTTGTTATGCCCCTTTTTGGTACATGGTACATGGTGCATGGCACGCATAAACCAAACACACAGTATTGAATGCAAACCGACAGGACACAACAACAACAATATTATTTTTTAAGTGTCAATACAGGTGTGTTCATTTAACCTTGATGAGTAGGTAAATGAACAATACTAGATTAGACCGAAGGAAAATGTTGCATGTAGTAGCAATGCAGAGGTACACAAAGCTGCCATTTTCTATGAGGTACAAAAGGGGGTGGTGATGGACGGAGCATCTGAACCAATCAAACACTCACACCCAGTAAAAAGATCTGGGTTTGATCCATCACCGTTCTTTAGCCCACTCTGCCACCCCAGTTCAGACATGGCTATATGCAAATCAGTCTGACCCTGTGCCTCATGGGAACAGTCCAGCCCAAACTGCCAAGCCATGCCTTCCCTGGACCGGAAACAAGCTTCCGAGGACCGGTTTCTGGCATTCCAGCCGTCTTCAGCCCGGCTTGCTTGAATCCAGTGGCAAAGTGAGCAAGGGACTCACGTCTGAGCATACCCTGCCACACTCATGGCGGCCAAAGCGGTACAAAAGGGGGTGGTGATGGACGGAGCATCTGAACCAATCAAACACTCACACCCAGTCAAAAGATCTGGGTTTGATCCATCACCGTTCTTTAGCCCACTCTGCCACCCCAGTTCAGACATGGCTATATGCAAATCAGTCTGACCCTGTGCCTCATGGGAACAGTCCAGCCCGAACTGCCAAGCCATGCCTTTCCTGGACCGTAAACAAGCTTCCGAGGACCGGTTTCTGGCATTCCAGCCGTCTTCAGCCCGGCTTGCTTGAATCCAGTGGCAAAGTGAGCAAGGGACTCACGTCTGAGCATACCCTGCCACACTTATGGCGGCCAAAGCGGTACAAAAGGGGGTGGTGATGGACGGAGCATCTGAACCAATCAAACACTCACACCCAGTCAAAAGATCTGGGTTTGATCCATCACCGTTCTTTAGCCCACTCTGCCACCCCAGTTCAGACATGGCTATATACAAATCAGTCTGACCCTGTGCCTCATGGGAACAGTCCAGCCCGAATGCCAAGCCATGCCTTCCCTGGACCGGAAACAAGCTTCCGAGGATTGGTTTCTGGCATTCCAGCCATCTTCAGCCCGGCTTGCTTGAATCCAGTGGCAAAGTGAGCAAGGGACTCACGTCTGAGCATACCCTGCCACACTTATGGCGGCCAAAGCGGTACAAAAATTTTCTATGAGCGGCATTAAGGTTGGCTTGCTTGTTTTCTTAAATCAGACGTATGTTTCCTGTAAAGCTTGCTGCCTAAAGTAAAGCATAATTTTCCACTGCTGAATGGCATTTTCGCTTCATTGATAGATACTTTTTAATGTAGATCAAACTTATACAAATACTTTGTAATAGAGTGAGGTCACAGTGGGCTAACTAATGCCTTGGGTTGGATTGAAAGGAGCCCAGAGTGGAGATCCACCTTAACATATTTTTAATATTGCTTGCCTGATTTAATTGTTCTATGTGTGTCCAACACTTTCTTTACCTTACTTATGTTGTTTTCACAATCACGAGCAATATACAATAATGCTCTTTTCTCTCAGGCACCCCTCATCTTTTTTTATTCAAAAATTCAATGCTAGGAACACATATTCATGAGCTTCCTTTAAATGAAGATTATTCACACTGTATTTCATCTGCATTTTGCAGTGGAAGTGCTAAATATTTTCATGTTCATGTTTTTGTGAATTAACAATGTGCAGAAAGTGTTTTTAACATGATTTCTCATGTACACACTGATATAGTACTATTGTCCTTAAAGTTAATTTCCTACGATTTACAGAAGTATGTTTCCTGACCCTGGTTATCTAGACCATAGTTTGGGCCTGGCAGCCATGTTTTACAAAACGGATGTCTCCTCTGTCTTCCTTCTGCACCTCACTGTTTGTTATTTCTGCAGCACACAAAAAGCAGAGTCATACTTACTTCCATTATCATTGTTCATGCTGTTCTTCTTTCCCGGCTTGGACACAAAACTTCAGCTTTACTTTAAGGCCCTTCTGCTCATATTCATGCATATTAATTTGTGTTGTTAATATATCTAATTTTTGCAACCATCTCTAGATGGCATTAGCATAGCGTAGGCAAAAACAATATTCATCGAGTGGGACAGTGCTTGCTTGCTAGGGCAATAGGATGCGTAATAAAACTGTGCTCTGATTTGATGAGAATGTAACACACTTCATCGTATCATAATGATTATGCAGGCTTAGTCATTTTCATATACAAAAATAGTGTATATAAACTCTCGAATTTGGGTGTGAGTCCGAAAACTTTTCTGAAGTCCTAGAGTACTTAGATGTTGCTCATTTTTTTCTTGACTTTGCTGCCCACTGGGGACTTAGACTCATTTTAAATTTGCATTTTAATTGGAACGCTCAATTTACTGGGAGCCTTAATGACAATTACCGCACTTTTTTATGTTTGTAATACATCTTTTAACCAGTGGTTCTTAACCTGTGGTCCGGACACCCCTGGGAGTTCTTGAAGTCTACTCATAGGGTTTGTGACTACTTAGAAAATTCCATAATAATATTAATGAAGTGTATGTAAATTGGGAAGCTAAATGTGAAATTTAAAATTATGAAATGTTCTAGAAATGTGAAATTGGTGGCTAAAAATTAAGTTAATATCATCAGATTGATTTGTTGGAGCCGTCCATGTGCATAAAACATAATATAGTATGGCTAATGAGTGGCCTAATTGAATTTAGACAAGCTCCAACCTTCTGATTTAAATGAAACCATTATTTTTTTTATTATTTGTACATTAAATAAAGTATTTTATCATTTGTGTATTTGTTTGACAAATGCTTGTTTCTGTATGTTTGTGTGTATTGTTTTGCGATTCAAATATTCCAAAATGTTCAGCCTGGTGTCCTCTGCTTCCAGGAATGACTGTGAAGGAGTCCCAATAATTATTCTGTGGTGGTCCCCAGGTTCCTGTAATAATTAAGTGGGGGTCCACAGAAGTCAAACTTTAAGAACTATTGCTCTAAATTATTCCAATGATGTAGAATCCATTTATTGAGTAGGCCATTTTAGTTAATTGACTGTATTTCGGATATTTATTTATGTGCTTGGAGGTGCCTTAACTTGGGGACACATTGTCTCATGAAATTGAGGTTTAAAACAATTTCCAGTTTATCAAAGTGTGTTCTGTTGAGGTAATGTTTTTGGGTGTTACAATTGTGGTGTCCCTCATGCCTGCAAATCTGTGGTGGCAGAGGATGGTTGCAAGTTAGGAGCCCCTCTTTTCTGCTTTAGAAATGTCCCTTTTTGCTCCGTCTCTAGTTTGGATTTTCCAGTGAGATTTTTCCTGGTGGGTTTTGCCAAGATCCTGATTTGCAGTGCTGCTCCTGAGCAAAGTGGATTGTTAACATGAATAGGGTATAATTATTCTGAAGATTGAAAGTGTGTTGGTGTGTAATCTTGTGCAGAATCATGGATTGTTATGCTGCATGTGAGGGTTTTAGTTATTCAATGCTGATTTGGGGTTCTATTGGTAGTTTGATAACTGTGATTTTGATGTGCTATTTTTAACTTGCATTGAAGACATTTTTATTTGTTTTATTGGTTATCCAAGATCACAAGATATTATTGTTGAACATGTCTTCCGAACGGTAATATGTTTTGTGAGGTGCCACATACACACAGCTAGGGATCTTTCTGAACTAGTATGTTTTTCTTTTCAGGGATCTGAGTGCCTGATTTAGGTTGATGACTTTTGCTCTTTGGTGCACAGGAGTAATTAGGCTAGCCGAAATTGCATTTCCGCCTTTGTGGCAGTCTACATTAGTGAATTGAAATTAAAAAATGCAATGAAGGTATTGCTTAGTCTTGTTTCTGTTGTTTATGAGATTTGTTTTATTCTAACATGCTCATTTACTCCTATTTAGGTTGAGCAGGCAAGATTTATTTTGATTTATTAAGTGTGTGTTCATTGAGAAAATCTGTAAAATAGTTTACTCATTCATGGAAAATACATGTCGTGTGTGGTCAATCAGGAGAAGAGTTATGCTGAGACATCATCACAGAATCACAGTCATTAGTTGGTTGCTGTCAACAGAGTGCTGTGAAATAGGTTGATCTTTGGCAAAGCTGTGATGGAATTGGTTGTTTTTTGATAGCTTGTTTTGTGCAGTTTTTGGATTTGAGAATAATTTGTGCTGTGTTGAAAAAGCCTAAAACTCCTCACGTACATGCTATGGAGGGACTGAAAATACCTGCAGAGTGTTCAATTGCGTATGAAATGATTTTGGACTTTTTGTTCTATACATGTACCTGGATTCACGACTGGCATCACAACACTTCTTTTGACAAGAATTGGCAGTTTCCTTTAGAGGGTAGCTTTAACATTAGAAAGCTAGATTTCTTGGGACAATGAGAGGAAGCAGTTACCTAGATATACACAGTTTCAGGCATTGAATAAATGAGATCAGATGGCTACAGAGAAAGAGTGAAAGAAGGGTTTATTTGGACAGTGATTGGAAGGCAAGTGAGATTAATAGAACAGATCCTGAACAGAGGATATGAGAGAGGGAGTGAGAGTGAGAGTTTTTCATGCAATAGTTGAAAAGACAACAGACTAGAAACGAAGACAGTGAGGGAGACAGAGAGAAGGTGAGCCAAGAAAGAGATTTAGATGAGAATAGCTCTTCAAATGATCCTTTGAATTCTGGACCTCCTCCACATACTGATGGGATCCAGAGACAAGGATAGAGTTCTGTGGGAGTTGGTAAAAATTTACAAACAAAGGGGTTGACTATGCTGTCAGTTGTGGGCACACAGGTTTGCTGAGATCTGGAAGAGATGCTACTGTTGTTTCTCCTGTTTTACGTCATGTTATGTTATGTTAATAAATTCTTATAAATCGCATGTACACCAATTGGCTTCATGGCGCTGTTACTAGGACTAGCCGAACCCAGGTGGAATTTATTCATAAGCTTGGGTGAACAACCATGTCTTAAGGGATTTTCTTAAGCTCAGCAGGTCAGTGCATGATCTAATTTCCAGGTGAAAGGAATTCCAAAGTCTGGGAGCCAGAGTAGCTAACCTGCAGCCCCCTTGTCGCTTCAGCTTGAAGGCGGGAGTTGTCATGAGATGAAGGTGGGCCGAGCGTAGGTTACGTGAAAGAGTGTACCTTTGAATAAGACTATCAATGAATTTGGGGCTCCATCCATGTAGAGATTTAAAAAACAGACATCCTACTTTAAAGACATAGTGCTGGGGGATGGGAAGCCAGTGCAGCTTCCTCAGAAGTGGGGTGGCATGTTGCCATCTAGGTTGCTGGTGAATCAGTCTAGCTGCTTGATTCTGCACCAACTGTAAAAATTTGGTTAAGAATAGTTGCATACCAAGGTAGACTGAGTTTGCGTAGTCTAAGTGGGACATAATCGTGGCTATCACAACCTGTATCATTGCTTCCTATGTGAGTAGTCTGCTGATCTTTATAATCTTCCGTAATTGGAAGAAGCAGGTAGAGATTACAGAGCCAACTTGGGTTTTTAGTGACAGGTTGTTATTTAGTGTGATACCAAGACTTTTTGCAGAGGAAGAGAGAGTGGGGGAGGGTCCTAGTTCTGTTGGCAAAAAGTGTGGGCTCCAGATGTTGTGGCCACCCCAGTTAGAACCAATTCGGTCTTGCCTGAGTTAAGCTTCAAATGGTTACAGTCCTTCCAACCACTAATGTTCAGCATTTAAGACTGAAATTCAGAGTCTGATTAAGGTGACTTGTCCATGGTAAACATTAGTTGTAGATCAGCAGCGTAATTGAATGTGGCAACTTTCCTTTCCTTAAGAGACTGGATCAGAGGTAGAAGGTAGAGATTAAACAGATGGGGGGATAGCGAGGAACTCTGCAGAAACCACAAGTGGTTTTTACTTTTGGTGCCGTGAACTGGGCTGTGCGGACTGACTGGGAAAGATCCATATAGGAAGGAATTGATCCAACTAAGAGATGATCCCTAGATTCTTGCCTAGTTGACACGGTCCACCAAGATACCATTGTCGACAGTGTCAAAGGCAGTAGAGAGATCCAAAAGAACCAGGGCCTGAGGAGTGCCCCTGTCGGCCTTTTCTCACAGGGAGGCTAGTACCGCCAGTATTACCGTCTCCATTGAGTGGGCAGGGTGGAACCCAGCTTGGTGTTAGTCGACATGGTTGGATTGTTCAATGAAAGTGGACAGGCACTTAGCCACATGAACCTCCAGTACATGAGCCAGATAAGGGAGCAAGGAGATCGTATGGTAGTTCCACAGGATCTGGGGGTAAGTCCCTGGTTTCTTCAGAATGGGAACCCCAATAGCCTAGTTAAAAGCCTTGGGGAACAGACACTGAGATAGGGACTCATTCAGTAGAGAGAGGGCAGGTCCCGGGAGGCTGGTGAAGGCTTCTATTAGGACGAGGGGTGGACAGAAGTCCATAGGAGTTCCAGATTTTACTTTAGACATTAGGTCCTGAAATGCCTGTATGCTAATGGCCGGGAAATATATGAGAGAGAAGGTATTTCCAGGCATAGAAGGGAATATCTCATGGGAGGTGCATGTAGGAATGCTAGATTTGATAGTGGAGATCTTTTCAATAAAGAAGTTATTCAAGGAATTGCAGAGTGCTTGAGTGGGTGTGGGTTTTGTTAAAACTCTGTCTGGATTGGACAGTTCATTTACAAGTGTGAAGATTTCCTTTGATCTATTATTAGAGGTCAAAATTCTGGATGAAAAGTGACCGGCTTTAGCGGTTAAGGTACCTTGTTTTATATTCTCTCATAGCAACCAAATAGATTTGTTTTCCTTCTGTCAAGTAATTCTGTCTCCACTTCCTTTCCAGTTGACGAAGGGACAGTTTTTGTGATTTTAGTTCAGTGGAGAACCATCTCTGTGCATCAAGACGATGAGCCATTTTTTAATTTTTTGAGTGGAGCGGGTTTATTACTAGCTGCTAGTAGCCAAGTTGAGATAGTTTTCTCTCTAAGATTAATATCTGAATCAATGATTGGGGCTGTGTTGGCCAGTGTGCCTCACTCGTGGGGAATTTTCCTATGGTAACATTCATTAGGGTGAACACCAAGTCATGCTGCTCTTACTGACGAGTTTCCCGGAGAGTTGGCCTTTTAAAAATGTAATCTGGAGAAATGTTACAGGGAAGAATTGACACAAACAGATTGAGTACATACAATTTGGACGAACTGAGGTACTTGATTAGAAATGTGCAAAAGAAACACATGAGAGGCTTGAGGTACTGGCTGACAGGTACAAGGTAACAATGTTAGTAGAATGAGAAATTAACAGGGAAATTGCAAAAATGGATTTGACAAATGAAAAAATAAAAAAGTAGGTCATGGTAACTTTAAAAGCCTACATTAAGGAGCTAGTTGAAATGATAAAGGCCTAGTGGGATTTGAGGAAGTACATAAAAAGTGGAAGAGGTTACTATTCAAAAGAAAGCTCCAAAGACAGAAAAGAAAACCAAGTGTCTGCTATGATTGTAAATTAGAGGCAGTTTCAGACATTCCCCTGAGATAAGTACATAGAGGGAATTATGTGCATTTGCCTTGAACAAGAGGTAATCTCTATGCTTTTACAACACATTTTCCATAATTTTGAGAGGAACCTGAGAAATGGTACATGGAGGTTCACTCATTAACAAAAATTTCAAAAATGCTTTGGACCAATTTGCATTAGCTGTTTGACATTGTTGTTCCTAGTGATTTGTGGTCTGAGTATAAGGTTGCTGTTGTTGGCAGACTGAGGGATCAGCCAGAGTTACATTTAATAATGCTACATCTGAGGTAGTTACTGACAAGTATAGAGCTGTGATAGAGAAGTTGAAAAAGAAAGTGCCAGAGAAAGAAATGAACTGGGCAATGATTTTGAGATCGACACAAGAGCCAATGGAGTCAGTGCATGCCTGTTATGAGAAGCTTCTTCAAATTTTTAAGAAGCATGGCTGAGTTGATGCTGAGAAAGATAATGCCAGTGCTTTTATATCTTTATTTGTTATGAGTTTATGTCCTCATCTTAGTTCTCATAATCAGCAAAGCTGCTATGTATGTGATGTATTGGTAAACTAAGCGTATCAATGAGATCCTGAAATATGCAAAGTATAGCAGTCATTTGTTTGGAGCAAGGCAGAAAAAGATAAATCAGAAGCTAAAGTTTGCACAGATGAAGTACTTCAGAGGAATTAACCAGATTGGAGTCTGATCTGGGTTTTGTGTCATCTGATAATGTTGTAATAAATGGAGCACATCCGATGCAGGGTGTGATAATGGGAAATGAGATCATGCAAATGCAAGATCATGGAAAAGGAGTTATAAATAATTCTGGAGTGAATGCAAATATCAGTCTGCTGAAGAAGAGGACTGCTTTCCATTTCTGCAATAATATCGGGTCTAGGAAATGGGAATGTAGACAGAATCCAGATTGAATTCAGAAATATTTTGATCACTAGATACAGCAGAATGTGAATCAGGTGCAGACAAAGCCAGTAGCCCTAACCTATCCAACTTCTATGGAAAATATGCAAAGCCAAAGGTCAGTTCCATATGAATGTTTCCACAGCTCCAGTGTTGCAGCAAAACTTGAGAAACAAAATGCCTTCCAGTCCAGGGTACCAGCAGAATTCCTTGATTCTTCTCAGTTTCGTTGGTTTTCCATACAGACTAATTCCCAATGATGATGCCTGAGAGAGGAGGAGGATTGCTTGTCTTGGAGGTAGACCAAAGTGGCCCTTATGTAGATAGTGAAGTGAAAGGCCACCCATTGTCTTTCTTGATACACATGGGAGCTACCTGCTCTACAGTTATTCTGTGGAGGTTCCAAACCTACCCCTCTCATGAAATGAAGTGCAAGTTGAAAGCATTATAAAAAACAGATTGGTAACCATGTTACGTCAGATGTACAACTTAAAATAGGATCAATAGAAAATAATCATCAGTTCATATTGTCTGATTTGAGTCCTGTCAATTTATTGGGCAAAGACTTGGGGGCTGATTAGGATGGCGGACGGATCGCCACCGCCATGCAGGTGGGGGTGATCTGTTCGCCATCCGTCACCGTCCGCCAGCAATTTAACCCCCCCATATTACAATGGCAGGGGGGACCGCGGCGGAAAAGCGGCGGACTTTCTTTCCCTCCCCTTGCGACCGTGGCGGAAAAGGTCTAATAAGGTGGAATTAGGTTAGGCTTCGGGTTATGCCTTTCCGTGACGGCAATGCCGCCATGGAAAGGCATACGTCTTTGCTTTGGGTGCCCGTTGCAGGCCCCCAGGTTGACGGGGGTGGGGGTGCACATGGGGGGTACCTATGGTACCCCCTAGCATTTCAATGTACAACATGACAGGCACCGCGATGTGCCTGTCATGTTGTTCATTGAAATGTACAACGTGCATTTTTAGCATTGCGGCGGGCGGTGCTGAGAGCACCACCAGCCACAATGTTAAAACTGCTGGATGCGCCCGCCACTGTGGCGGGCGCATCATAATTGCTATGGCGGGACCACCACACACGTGGTGGACAGTGCCGTTTCCACCGGGATGGCGGACGGACAAAGTCCGTCCGCCATCCTAATGGACCCCTTGCTTTGCGAGATGGACTGTGTGATTTATTAACACTGAAACAAGTCTTAATTTAAATCCAAGATGAAGACTAATTGTTTTAAATTAAATCACAAGATTCAAGAGTTGTTCTCACTTCTTACTAAAAATGATCTGCCTCTGGATTTAAGGCATACTGGCAAAGAAAAGGTATGGGATTTTACGGGAAAAGAGATAGGACTGATAAAAAACGCAAAGCCTGTCAAGGTAAATATAAAACAAAATGCAGTTTTCCCTAGAATTAGGCAATACAAACTTTCAAAAGAAGCAGAATAAGGAAGGAAGCCTGTCCCTGAGAAAATGGTTGAACAAGGAATATTACAGGAAGTCCTTCTTAGTCCTTGCTATCCCCCTGTGATGAGCATTAAAGAACCAAGTGATAAATATATAATTGTGTAGGGCCTTTAAAAAGAAAATAGCTATGCCATGTTGTCCAGTGGTATCAAGTCCTGCAAAAACCTTGTTCCAGATTTCTACCGATGCAAAATTGTAGAGATGCCAATCATTCTTCTACATTCCTCTGCATGAGGATAGTCAAATTGTTTTCATGTTCCAGTTCTTAAATAAAGTTCTCATTTGGTGTAAAATTCTACAAAGGTGTACTGAAAGTTCTTCAAGGTTTTAGTCAGATCCTAAATAGACATTAGGGAAGTTTGCAGTTGCCCTGTAACTCAGTCCTGGTTCAATATATAGATAACTAACTGCTGCAATCTAATTGCCTCATTACGAGTATGGCGGTGCAAGGGTCCGCCATACCTGTGGTGGTGGTCCGACAACTGCTACACTGTGGGACTGCCTGCAGTATTACGATTCTGGCTATCGGACTGCCACAAGACCACCAGCATTGCTGGGATCAAGGATCCTGCTGGGCTGGCAGTCTTTCAACAGCAGGAATATGCTAAAGGTGTCACAGCCGGCACTGTCAAGCATATTCCAAGATGGTGGTGAATATGCCATGAAAAGGGTGGTGGAATGGCAACAAAGGGGACCCTAATAGAGCCTGGGGGTGCAAGTAGGGGGGAACATGTAGTGCCTCCCCCTTGATTTGCACCCCCTTTCCTGTGCCGTGTGGCATATATGGCACAACATGCAGGAAGGTGGTCGGCGCTCTGACTGAGGCGGTCTGCATGAGAGCCTCCATGAGCGCAGCAGACCGCCTCTGTCTGACTGCTACATGACCACCGCAGGACCGCCCACCAGACCAGGATTTAGTTCCTAAACTGGCAGGCGGCCACACCATAGCTTTGGTGGTCCTACAGCAGACGGTACGTTGCACCATCTGCTGTAGGACTGCCAAAGTCGTTATAAGGCCCTAAGCCAAAAGAAAAGTGTACGTTTGATACAGTTGCAATAATGAATCATTTGGCTGAGAATGATCACAAGGTTTCCCCAACCAAGATGCAGAACTCTAAAAAAGAGGTGATTTATCTTGCTCGTCACATTCAGAATGTGGCAAGTAAACTCTCAAAAGAATATATTTCTTTAATTCTGAAGAGAAGTCCTCCTTTCACCCAGATGGAGATAAGGATGTTTCCAGGAATTGTTTGCTACTGTCGTTGGTGGATTCCAAACTTTTCCTTGATTGCAAAGTCTTTAGTACGTCTGACAGTGACATAAAGGATCCAGTACCATTTGACAAAGAGTGTTCTGAGGCATTCTGGGTATCGCAAGAACGTTTATGGAATGCACACTCCCATTAAATGCCTGAATAAAATTGACTTTCTTTATTTCTTTCATGAAAAAGGTGAGTGCGCATTATCTATTATTACTAAAAAGCATGGTGGAGCCATGAGACTAATTGCTTACCTGACAGTTTGATTGGATCCAGTAACGATCCAGTAACGGGTTTTGGTACAACACAAAATGTGCAAATTGAGACATAAATCTACAGATATAAAGTACTGAAGAGCACCCAGTATACATTAAACCAGGGAAAATAGATAACCTGATAGTCCAGTTGGGAAGGAAAGGAAAAGTAAAATGATTGCATATAAAGGTTTGGACCCAGCGCAGGAAGAGGCAATTGTAAATATATTGATGATAGAGCAAGGGTCACACTGATGAACAGAGGGTGTATCTCAAATTACCCTCTTTTGAAGGTTGAAACCTATCTTGGATTTATCTTCAACCTCCAAAGAAGCAGTATTCCTCCAATGGCTTGAATGGGTTTAGTTGCCCAGAAAACCTTCCCAGCCCTCCACAAATAGTCCTCTTTTTTCATATTTTTTTATTGGGAATTATCAGTGCATTACAGAAATAGGAAAAAGCATTAAGTTCAATTTAGCGGACAATAAAAGCAGATCCAGGGCTGTGGGCACATTTCATGAATACAAACGATAGCAGATACATAAATACAAAAATCCAAGTAGGAAGGACGCATTTCAACTTAATCAGCATTTCATCGAGAGAAGCATAATTTTAATACCAGTAGTTAAATATAGAAAAGAGAAAATAGATAAAACCATAGGACACAGTATCACAGCTATAGCCATAACAACCTGGTTTGCCTCCACTTTGTGATGGGAGCCCATATCCTTCTACCCAAGTCCCGTGTTTTCTCCCCCTTATATTCATATAGACAGGACTCAATATTATGAATTCCAAGTAGTCTGGAGAGCCACATTTGGAAAGACGGAGCCACCACATCTTTTCACCCCGCTGAAATTAGAATCCAAAGCACAGCCACAGAGATAAAGACCAGGGCTTCTTCATCTTTTCCCAGGTTTTGATTAGAGTCTATACCCAGTATCATGAGGGTAGGGGATAGATCGATCTTGTGACCTAGCAGCCCCTCCCAGAATTTCTCTATCTCGGTCTTAACTGGGGTCAGGAGACTACAGTTAAAAAACATGTGCAACAGATCCGCATGCCCAACCCCACATCTTGGACAGCAGTCATCTTCCCTGACCCCCCAAGCGAATAATTTTGCGGGAGTGTGGTACACGTTAAACACCATTTTATAGTGCAGATTTGAGGCTCTGAGCCCAGGTCGCCTCCGTCTTATCCAGATCATCTTGGAATTCCACTAGAAGGATATTATATATAATTTTAATCTTCTTACAGCCCTTAGTCAGTGCCTCCAGCAGGGGGCTGTTTACAGGAGGCTGCAGTTTTGGTCTAAGTGCCTTCAGTGATCGTATCAGTTGACCATATACAAACCAATGATTGGCTGGGATTCCAAATCTGTTTTGTAGGGCATCAAAGCCAATAACCCCTTCTCCTTCCATTATTTCCCAGAGTGTCGTAATACCCATCCCCCTCCACACTTTAAGGGTCCCATCTACGCCCATCCGTGAGAAGAGGCTAGAATATATATATGTAGATATGGGTTAACCTTGGGGATGTTACATAGCTTTTCACAAGTTTTCCACACCCGCCATACACCATCCACAATCTTGAATCTGGCCTTCTTATAAAATCTCCGGTCCACTTCACACAACATTACACCCATGGCCTTTCTTCCTAGCAGCAGCTCAAAAATGGATGGAGGTCTCTGAACTTCGAGACTTGGTCCGCTGGGGCGTCCCTCTGACTGAGAGAGCACCGACATTTGGGTCAGAAGACAGGTCCAATGGTATAATCTAAGACTGGGCAGGGCCAGTCCCCCCCTTTCCCTTGGAAGTGATAATAGGTTCGTGGACCGCCTGACCTTGCCAAATTGCCAAATAAATGTGATAAAAACAGATTCAAGATTTTTTATTATTCTCTCTTCCAGAAATAATGGAATAGCCCGAAAGAGATATAGCAGTTTGGGGAACATCGTCATCTTAACCGCATTCACCCTCCCTATCAAAGAGAGATGCAGCACATCTATTCTTCTTAGGTCGATCTCTACCGATCTGATAAGTGGAATATAATTTTCTTCTACTATTTTGTCTACAGAGGCATTAATTTTCACACCTAAGTAGATAGCTGCGTCCACATATCTCGTATCTGATTTAACTATATTTTTGGTACAAATAATCTGCGTCTTTGCTTCATTTAATAGATAGCCGGAGCGAGCACCAAATTTTTTTGTAAGTTCAGACAAAACAGCCATAGCCCGCTGGGGATCAGATGAGAAAACCGCAAGAACATCTGCGTAGGCTAAAATGTTATTTTCATACCCATTAAAAACCACGGGCCTTAACCTAGGGCAACCTAATATGGCCTGAATAAGAGGGTCAATTTAGAGAGAGAAAAGAATCGGGGAGCAAGTGCACCCCTGACACGTTTCTCTCCCTATAGAAAATAATTCAGATTTCTCACCCATGAGCGTAACTCTGGCAATAGGATCTATATACATTGCCTTAAGTGCTCTAATAGTCCTCTCCCGAAACCCTCTACCTGCCAAGACACCCCATAGAAAGCTCCAGACCACACGGTCGAAAGCTTTCTCCGCGTCGAGCAGGATCATGGCCATCTCCCCCCCCCGTGGCAGCATGGTCGTCAAACAGAGCTATAGCCCTACTGGTGTGATCCGTCGTACCTCGACCTGGGACAAACCCATGCTGCCATGGGGATACGAGACCGCCAATGACCCTGCCCAACCTCAAAGCCCAGATCTTAGAATACAGCTTGGTGTCTACGTTGATCAGAGAGATTGGTCGGTACGATCCTGGGTTCTCACTTGTTTTTTTTTTTATGGAATATTATAATATTTGATTCTCTCCATGAAGCAGGGATCAGCCCCGTACATAAAATTCCATTAAAAAGGTCCGCGAGAAGTATGATAATTTCTGGTTCAATACACTTATACACCTCCAGAGGAATGCCGTCAGGTCTGGCTGCCTTCCCTGAGGCTAGTTCCTGAAGGGCAAGCTTAATCTCCGCAACTGTAATATCCTTAACTAATTCTTCTTGTTGTGAATCGTCCAGATGCGGTCCTGTATCAACATAGTCTCCCAGCTGCCCTTTGACCCTAACCTCCCCGTCATCATACAATCTCTGGTAGAAGTCTCTGAAAACATATAAAATCTCCTTAGCCTCTGTATACTCCTTACCATTCTCTACAATCTTTGTGATTACATTTTTAGACTTCTCTTGCCTCTTGCTACGCACCTGATTGCCGCCACCGCCACGAGTCAGTAAGCAGCCAGCAGCAGCCAGCAGGCTCGAGGGAACGCCGCCATCTCCGTCGCCACTGCCAAGAGTCCCAGGGCACCGGACTCCGCGCCGCCGCTCCGGGAGACCACAAATCCCGGCAGGCCTCGCGGCGGCGCGTACGCAGTGACGCGGGTCGCGCTGCTGAGGGCGCCAGAGCCCTTCAAAGGGAGGAGAGCCCCGGCAGAGGGGGGGGGAAGGAAACGCTACGCACCTGATTGCCGCCACCGCCACGAGTCAGTAAGCAGCCAGCAGCAGCCAGCAGGCTCGAGGGAACGCCGCCATCTCCGTCGCCACTGCCAAGAGTCCCAGGGCACCGGACTCCGCGCCGCCGCTCCGGGAGACCACAAATCCCGGCAGGCCTCGCGGCGGCGCGTACGCAGTGACGCGGGTCGCGCTGCTGAGGGCGCCAGAGCCCTTCAAAGGGAGGAGAGCCCCCGCGTCGCGGGACGCGAGCGGGACGCCCGGGGCGAAGCCCGGGCAAAGGGCGGGCCCTCTGAGGCCCTCAGAGGTCAACAGTGGTCGGGCGGGCCACCCCTCTAACATTCTTCTATAAGGTCAGTCCCCTAACTGGTTTCCACAATGGCTGATTGCACCGTTACAAGTAATAATGTTGACACTCTTACTCAGGACATAGAGTCCCCTGTATCATTGCTAACGTCGTTTGAGGCATTGATAGACACCGCATTCAATGAGATTGTTGAGACTGAAAGGAGATTCTCCATGGGTCCCTTGAGCAGTAACCAACCACATACCATGAGCAGTCTCAATGGCAACACCCATATAAACCCTGAAGTAACTGTGGTAAAACCCTCGCATCTTGTTGTTGATGTACCAATTGTCTTAGACGATGATGACACTGTTACGTACATAGCACCAGATGTAGCTCTTGGCCTTGCCTCGGCAATACCACCCACTGAGACTACCAATAAGGCATCTGACAAAGTCGTAGCCAAGAGAAAGAGGGGTTCTGTTAAATTAACCCACAACAAACGGAAGCAGCCATCAAGGATTGTAAACCAACCAACCCCACAAAGCATGTGGAATAAGGGGAAGAGACAGAAGCTGGTTCAACATATAGTACCTACACAGGAAAAACCGCATCTGGGTGACGTCGTCGTTATAAATAACGACGGGTCAAATTACATATCTATTTCCACCCAGACTGAATCCCCCAAAGGAACTGACAAATCCAGTTATTACTCCAAGTCTGAGGGGAACCTTATTGAGACTATCGCAGATACTATTTTTAATAACCTGGAAGGTCAAATGATTAAACAATTTAATAATATTTTTAAAAGACTTGACAAATTGGAGAACCTAATTAAAAATGAGGATGCCAAGAGAAAAGGTATAGCGAATTTGGACAAAATGAGAGTAGAACGTCTGCTAAAAGACCTCGAATCCACTACCCGCGTTCTCACTAATAGTGACCATGGTACTATCAGGGCTGTGGAACAGCAGGATACCATTAATCTAATGCAGTCTGTTACACCCAAGGTGACTAAAACTAAAGGCACAACAGGCAATAACCTGCCTGACCCTCTAACTGTCACCCCCTTACTTTCACGCAATTCTACACGCGGACCTATCACTTCGTCCAAACCCTCTGTTTCTGCTAACGCTGCAAGCGGACCATTAATTAATTCTAACAAAAAGAGTAATACAGCGATGCAGACAACTTTAACACAGAAGGGTCCTGTTAATCCCAGCCAGCGCGATAAAAAGACCTTGCATGAGGACACTAGGCCTATAAAACATCAAGGCCCTGCCTTCCACCTTCCACCTGAGGCTTGTCCTTATGTTTTAGTTCTAGCTGGTATCCCACCGCTTAGGGAAGGTCAGGGAGAATCATGGGTTCAATTGCACAATAAGTGTATAGATTGGTTAACAAAACACAAGGGGGTGGGTTATGATATCTCAAAAGAGATTATAACCACACGGCGAGTAACTTGGGTTGGTCCTCTTTTCAAAAACATCAATGGGGACTGTATTGTAATTAACTTTAGAAACCCGGGCACTGCAAAATTCCTGCTGAACAACAACTCTGGTCGACATGGTCCATCTACTGTGGTGACCCCTCTACCATTAAAATATTTCTATCGCCCTCCACACAAGATGATGCAACCCCCACCAGTTTTTCCATTACATAATAGGTTTGGAATATTTCAGGACCTGGATACATTGGACTGACTGTCCTCTGAAAGCACCAAATTGCCTTCTGTGTGCCTTGAGGCAGTCCAGCTAGTGGAAACACCTCCAGAGGCGGCCCCGTTAACATTGGAGATCTCCCCATTAAGTACATTATGCGACCAACAGGGGCATGTCACAACTAAATCCGCCTCAAGAATTAATCAGGGTCCTTGTCTGAGGAATAATAATAATCTAAAAATTCTCAGTTGGAACATTGCGGGTCTGAAAACCAAGATGGGAATCCCTTCATGGAGGAACTGTGTCAATTGTTACGATATATTAATGTTTCAAGAAACTTGGTGTGTTGAGGACTTGCTGTTCGAGGGGTACAGTTGCCACAATAGGACTGCTTCGGCCCCTTTGTCTGGTCGCCCTAGTGGAGGATTGTCCATTTGGATAAAAATTTCTGCAGAAGTAACAATTGATAAACTACAAACTAATTGTTCTAGTTTCATGGCACTCTCATATACTCAGAGGATAAAACTGTGTTTAATCAATTTCTATAACAATGATTTTTTGTCCCAGCCTAACCCAAAATTTATTCTTTTATTTGATTTTATCAATGAAATTATGGATGGACAGGTACATGGGAAATTTGATGGCATTTGTTTAGGGGGGGATTTTAATGCACATGTACATTTAAGAAATCCCCCATGTAAAAGAGGTATAGAACTGTTAAATTTTCTTGTTACTAGTGAACTTGTTAATTGCATGGAATATGTAGGTATGGAAAACCGAGTATCCCCATTTCCTACCTTTATTGGACACGTGGGAGGCACAACAATTGATTATGTTTTTGTCTCACCCGCTGTCGCCAAGGCATTACTAAGGGCAGAAGTAGTATGCGAAATTTACAGTGATCATTATCCAATTGCCATCCACTTATCATTGCCGAGGGGTAAGTGCCCAAGACATGAAATAGGCGCAAGGGATTTGGAAGTCTCGACAGACAAGTTGAGGGTAATCTGGAAGGGAGCAGACAATAAGGGAATCCTGGCAGGAATTTGTAAAAAATACCCAACTTTGATCGAAGATTGTCTTACTACCGAGGACCATGGGGCAAACGTGATTAAATCATTTTCTGAACTCTGTTCTGCAATTAAAGGTGAGATTTCCAGACCAGCCTCTAGCAAGGCTGAGGAAACGCCTAGATGGTTTGATGCCCCATGCTCCAAAGCAAATAGGATGCTTAGAGCTGCCTTAAAAACCGAACCGAGGGATATACCACGTGTAAGGCTGCTTAGAGCAGAGTACAAGCGTGCCCTACGCACCAGATCAAATGAATTACTTAAAACCCATTGGGATTCCCTGGCACGATCTGCTGACCTGAAAGATACCACTGGGTTCTGGAAGGAGGTAAAGGTGATAAGATCTATTGGTTCCAACTTGACCGAAATTAATTGTAACATTACTGGTCCTACCTGGGTTGCACATTTTGGAAAAATCTATGCAACACCAGATAATCCTCCTCTGTTGCTACCCCCCCTATACCCATTGTCTATTTCTGTTTTGGAGGTATTTGATGCTATTTTAGAAAGCGCCGGGAATAAAGCGCCCGGTTCCGATGGGCTCTCTATAGACCAGTTAAAATGTGAGCCCGATTTCTGGGCCGCATTGCTCTGCAATGTTTTTAACAACTTAACGGACGGGCAAATTCCGGAAACATGGTCACGTAGCATTATTGTTCCCATTTTTAAAAAGGGTGATAGGCTGGATCCTGGGTGTTACCGTCCAATTTCTCTAATAGATAATACCTTGAAAGTTTTGGGGCGGATTATATTTAAAAGGATTAGAACTTGGACTGATGAGAATAACATCCTACACCCTAGCCAGCTTGGGTTCCGTAGCAGTGTCGGAACGGTGGAACAATGCTTGAACTTGAACTTGATCATGGCAAAATATAACATTGCTAAGAAATCCCCTTTATACTTTGGTTTCATGGATTTGAGCTCGGCTTTTGATTTCGTTAACCGCTCCCGCCTCTGGTCTACCCTTCTTGAATATGGCTTAGACGACCATCTGGTACACTTTTTAGCTTTTTTACACCGTGATCTTAAAGCATGTGTACGTGTGAATCAAATGGGTGAAGTCTCTGATGATATTAGCATTGGTAGGGGGGTCAGACAAGGGTGTGTGCTGGCCCCCCTCCTGTTTATTTTGTATATCAACAAGCTAAGTGGCTCTCTGAGTACTCTAACTAGTGATGTACCTTACATCAATGGAGTCCCTATACCCACCCTTCTTTATGCAGACGATGCGGTCCTGATGGGCCGCACTCCCAAGGCACTCCGTATTTTAATCTCAGGCTTTGTCCTTTTTATGGCTGACTTAGGCCTAAAAACTAATTTTAAAAAATCACTGATCATGAGCTGTGGGCCTAAAAATTACAAAATCTCCCAGATCAACTCAGGGTCAAATGTTCTAAAAAGCACCAGCACTTTCCCCTACCTAGGGTTGCTATTTTCAAACAGTGGAACGTGGCATGCACATGTATCTTATGCCAGGAACAAGTTGGGTAAGGCCATTAATTGTGTAACCTCTCTAAGACAACCTAACCAAGCTGATGTAATAACTCCCCTGGTTAAGATATATCAAACCCAATGTATGCCAACCGGCACTTATGGGGCAGAAGTTTGGGGTTATACCAACTGCTCCCATATTCAAAGAGAAGAAAATAGATTTTGCCGTAAGGTATTGGGGGGGGGTTATTTGTTCATCCAACTATGTATGTCATAACGAATTAAATATTCCATACATAGAGGATTTCGGGAGATCCAGACCAGCATTATTCTGGATAAAGATATGGAACAACACGGCTGCTACCCTGACTCGTGAAATTATTTTGGACTGCCTAAAGTGTGATAGGGGACACCATATACCATGGTTGAAAGCAGTAAAAGAGTGCCTTGTAAGTGTAGGGTTGGGCTCTCTGTTTACATCACCAAACCTAATAAATCGCTCCCATAAGACCATCATTTTAAGGGCATTGTATGATTTATACAGCGAAGAGCGTAATAGAAAGAACCTGATTAAATGCACTGTTGTAAAATACTTGGCCTATTCTGAACCACACACTAAACATCCTGGCCTACCGTATAGATATTTACGCCTGCATCTCGGCAGATGGGTTAGGGGTTTACTGTTTCGTTTCCGAGATGGGAGTATAGTTAATTTACTGAACTTCCCGCTGGGATATAATAAACACCTCGAAACTTTAAACTGCCCTTGTAACCCTGACATGAAGCAAAATCTTATGCATTTCCTGTTCTTTTGTGGTTTCTACAAAAAGCTCACTGGACATTATCTTATTGCCTATTGCAGAAAAAATGGGTTGACTAATTTTAAATTAGCATCTCGGTCCCTCTTATTATTGGGATCAGATGAAGTCATCTTTAGGGTGAGCTGTTTTCTTAAAGCTGCTGTTAGACTGAGAACCACTCTAAATACTGAGGTATAACCTTTGCACACTGCACTTTTGATTATGTATTTTAGAGATTTTTATCTGTCTGTTTTATCTTTTTGAAATAAAAATTTTTCATGTGTATGTAGATAAATTTATGACAATGTGCTAGCCATCCTTTTTTAATCATGGTTTTTAAAATCGTGTTCTTAAGTGTTTTTAAAACAGCGTCTCTTAAATAGTGCTGTAAATTATTTTCTTCTTTTAAAAACCTTTTTTTATGAAGGGACAAATCTTGTATAGATGCGAAATTGCAAATGGAATTTGATTATGTTCGTTTGTCCTCGGATTTATTCTCCAACTGTCATTATTGAATTGAATGTTTTTAAATGTATTTTGTTTGTACTTTTATGGATGTTTTTGTACTCCGAATAAAGATCTTTTGACTTGACTTGGCCTTAAGCGAAGTGCCAGAGCTCTACCTACGTGTTCTCCCGTTTCATATCTTTTAGCTCTAGTAGCTTGAAATTCCCCAATCGCTTTCTTGGAGATCACTTTCTGTAATTCTGCCTTTATAACCAGAAGCGTATTGTGGCTATCCCTACCATCCCTGCCCGAGGCAATATCTTTCATATGTTCCTCTTCCATAAACGCTAGTCTCTCCAATAGTTGCGTTACCTCAATCCTATCCTCTTTTCTCATACTGGCTGAAAAACTGATTGTTTCACCTCTAAAGGCTGCTTTGAATGATTCCCATACATTATTACGGGATGAGCTATACCTGTTAGCAGCAAAAAAATCAGAGATCCACTTCGTAATATGGGCGACAAATCTTACGTCTTCCAATAGTCTCCTCTCGAAAGACCAAGGGGACCGTTGCCTTTTAAACGAATCCCCTTGATAAGTAATTACCAAAGGATTATGATCCGAGAGTACTCTCGGTAACATAGAGATATCTACATTATTAATTTCTGAGGCGGAGATAAACACATAATCCAGTTTTGTGTGCTTCTGAGCAGGGTGTGAAAAGTATGTAAATCCAGGTTTTTGGGGCTCCTTTGTCCCCCAGACATCCACTATTCCAAGTGAGCCCATAAGTGCCTTCATTGCTCTAAAAACTCGCGGTTTCCGCCCAGCGTAGTTTACCCTATCTACCCAATTGGCTGAAATATTTAAATCCCCACAAACAATTCAATTTCCAAAAAGTCAAAAGTCTCTGGGACATCCTCATTAGAACCATAGACTACACACATGGTGTAGCCCATTTCTAATTCTGCGATAGCCCATCTGCCACCGCTATCCACTTTCACCCTTTTAACACCTCCCTGAGACTTCCTAACCAAAATTGCCACCCCCCTGATTGTTGAAGATTGTGACGAACAGGCTGCCATCTCAAACCCATTTAAAAACAGAAGATTCCTCTTTGCCCATGGAAGATGGGTCTCCTGGAGGCACAGGACGTCGATTTTATTAAATTTAACAAAATAGGCCAGTCTTTGTCTCTTCCTCCAGTCGTTTAGTCCTCCGATATTTACTGTACAAATTCTAACATCTGCCATCCCGTCTGTTCGCCTGACCATCCACATTAATCTGACCCTGACAGCCTCTAATTTTCGTTAAACACGACTTATGTCCGAACTGAACAACAAAGACAACAGTATTACACTTTACCCTCCCTTTTTCTGCTTTCACCCTACCACAACCGCCCGCCTCCCTCTCCTCCCCACCCCCCGCCCCACCCCCCTGCAACCCATCCCCTCCTGCCCCCCCCCACTCTGTGAGGCGCACAGATCTTGTCTGTGCATGTGACGGACGTGCAGTGCTTGCGGTGAGGACAGCACTCAACAAATAAACCTCTTAATGTCCAATTATACCCATTATAAACACTAAGCAAAAACCATTACAAGCGCAACCAGGAGCTACATAATAAACAGAATCCTAAAGAAACACTGAATTGTAGCATAAGAAAAAACCTATTTGCCCAAGCTATCTAGATACTCCTTGGCCTTGATTTCTGAGGAAAAGTACAGAGTTTCCCCTTCGTTTACAATTTTTAACTGCGCCGGGTTTATCAAATAGGCTTGAAGTTTTCTATCCTGGAAGGGTTTGATCAGCCCCCTCAGGCGCCATCGTCTTTCCACAGTCGTGTGGCAGAAGTCTGGGCGGACAAAAAAGGACACCCCATCACTGCTTCTCCTGGCATCTGGTCTCGCCCTTTCTGCGATTGCCTGTCGCAAAATAAAATTGCCAAGGAATATCAACACCGCCCTAGGTTTATCTCCATCTTTGGCTTTCCTTCGTATGTTAAAGGGGGTACGATACACTCTTTGTAGCTCGTTTTGCCAATCCCATCCAGACAACTCAGGGAAGGCTAGCTGGAAAAGCTTAATGATGTAGGCTCTTATAACCGTACCCTCGATCCCCTCCGGGATCCCCAGGACTCGCAAATTGTTTCTTTGAAGCCTATTTTCCATCTCCTCGTGCTTCCACTGAATGTCTATTACCTGGGAGCAATGGGCATTGACCTTGGTCACAGCATCGGCCATCTCAGCTTCTGTGGCCACCACCCGCTCTTCCTGGTTTGACACTCCTTCCACTGTGTTAGCACAGACCTTAGAGAGTTTCCGCACCACTCCCTGCATCTTCCTCATGGCAGCCTGTGATTTTCGATTATCTTGGCGTGTTTCCTCTCTATGTGCTAATATTTCTTGGTGTATCGTCTCTAGCAGGGACATTTGCGTCTGTTCCATCAGTGGGCTACCTTGAAGGGGCAGAGTAGATGAATGGTCCCAGCTCAATTCCCGTTGCGTGTGCGCTTCACCCCTAGCAGTCGTTTGGGATTTCAAGGCAGTTACCGGCTGATCAATGTCAGGGTCGCTTTCTGATTCCAAACATGTGCTGTGCTCATCATCATCCTCGGACCACTCAGCCCCCTCTGACATTGAATAAAAGGCTTCACTCGGCGCATTCTCTTTTTCCACAGCCGCTCCGCTGGGACCCACAGCTACTGAGTCTTTCATTTATTCTACCGTTGGAGACTCCAATGTAATTATGGGTTCAGTTGTTATAATGTCATTAGCCTCCTCAATGCCCAAAGCCAAGGACTGCCAGATACATACTGGGTGTATTGTCCCCTGGAGGTTTACAGTCATCTCAGGGTTTCCCTTGTTATCTATCGTTCCATCAGCAGGGTTAACAGCCTCTGCCAGACCCGAACCTTCGTCCAGGGTTCCAGCTTCTGCGACCGCTTGATCCGTTGTAGGGGTTAAGTTTGTTTCCGAATCTTGAGCTCCAACAGAAACATTGCTCCCTCCCAAGTCCTTGGGCCCCTTCTCCTTACCCGATTTAGTAAGCATGTCCATTATGGAGGCAGTGGCCTGTCGGCTCTTGGGGGCACCGTGCTGCCTCTTTCTTTGTGGGTCCAACGGAGGTGGAGGTGGTGTTTCGCTCCATGTGCCATTGGTGACTTCATTTTCGGCATCTTCCCTCAGGGATTTTTTCCTTAGGTTGCCAGTCTTTGACCCCTGGTTTAGTTTAGGTGCCATATCACCCTGTAACCACCTCCTCTGCCTGGCTCCGAGCCTGTTGTCTCCACAGAGAAACTCCGCTCCAGGCTTCGCTGCACTTCGCCGTCTGCATAGCTGGCTCCGCCCTCCTGTAGCAGCGCAGCGTCCTCGGCCGGGGGAGAAAGCCTCCAGCGCCTGACACACCGCCCGGAGAAGCTGCCTTGCTGATCCTCGACACGTAAGTGCCGTCAGCATCGCTTTTTTGCTTCCGCTGATAGACCCCTCGTCCTCCCCTCTGCTCAGGGACTCCTAGTTGCGCTCTAGACCACCATCGGGCTCATACCTCTGTGCAGCCCCACTGCAGCTCAGCATCAGCCTCTCTAAGCGGCCGCCATCTTGCCCCCCATACAAACAGTCCTCTTTGTGATTTCAATGTGATAACCACTCAATCTAACCCTGCTTGGACACTCAAAAGATTGAAAGGTATGCTGAACAGGCGGATTGAGGATGAGTAAAGTATGTAGGATGAAAGGTAAGGAAATTATGGTAATGAAAGCATGTCATTATGAAAACAACCAAGCAAGAGAACAGCATGGGAGAAATATACTAACAATTCATTTACCACATTTTCCCTTTCCTGAAAACAACAATGCTCCAGTCTAATAACTGAAACTAAAAGTCACAGTTTTGCTAACCAAAATAGTATATGCCCCATGTCTTCTTCCATCTAGCTCACTCTTCCCTCCAGTAGCTGCACAATTGGACAGATTCCTTTATTGAAGCCTGCACCATGGCCATGTTGGTCTCAGATGGTGTAGATGCCCTCTCCATTGGATTCAACTTCTGTAGTATGGCCTTCAATGTTTCTCACATCTGTCTCTAAACCTGTTTTAGGTCCCCAGCCAAAGCTGTCTTCTCCTTTGTGTCACCACTCCCATTCGTTGACATTTGTGACTGTGGCTGAATGAAATCCTTCATTTCTTTCATCATTTCAATTATAGCTCCCCAACTGCAATGCCTTTATAAGACAGCACACTGAACTGGTAGTTCCTCCCGGGATAAAACACACTGCTCATCTGTCCTCCAGGGCTCCCACAATGCCCAGACTTGCAAAACCAGGCCAGCTCCAGCTCATACTGCAAACTCCTTTGAGTGAAAATTGTCCAGATTTCCACTGCATCATGGTCGGCAATTTTGCATAGAAATGGTTTGTGTACTATTTTACATGATGATGACAAAGTGTGTATTAGGTTATCATATTCCAAGAAACACACAAATGAAGTTCTGATAAACAATACTGAAGTGTAAAAACATAGAGAATGTTAGAAGTATATTTCAGATAAAGCCTATGAGTCAATAAGCTGATGTGAATTTTAAACATATTAGTGACATGTGTTCTTATGCATAGATTAAAGTGGCAAATAAACAATAACACAGACAATTTCTATATAAGATTAAAGCTGCTTTATGTGTTAGGAAAACACATGATAATGCTAAAATGTGTAATGTGAGTACTGACATTGACAAGAGAAGTAGGTGTTACACACAGTTATGTAATGATTTGCACTTCGCAAATGTTTATTTCAGGTGTGACTAAATCAATCCTGTATGATGTATTAACATATAACATGCAAAACAGACTTTCAAAATTAGATGTGAAATGATAGTGAAGTGTTGACATTCTATGAGTGCCCTAGACTTTCATGAATTAATTACAATTGATAAAGAAGTGGTATTAATATGCTTAATTGAAGAATTATTGGACTGTTCTATTTAATGTGAGGTTCATATTTTTGCACAAATTCTTTGTGCATGAGCTGTGTTTCATGAAGACCTCAAACTCTGCTTCCTTTCCTAGTATGAACTTATGAGCGGAATAGTCTGAAGTCTATAGCAGCTTTCTGTGAAGTTTCCACTTGTGCTCTTGCACTCAATCGTCTTCTTTCGCGTTTGTAACTTACTTGACTAGACTTGTAACAAAAGATTACTTCCTAGAGTAATGCTTGAAAATGGACTGACAAGAGATGAGAACATGAACTCGCCTACTTTCTAAATGCAACAAACAATCATATGACAAAAATACAGTGGCCCTAGGGAAATTGCGAGTAATGGATTACTTAATTCTTCTGGATTTGTATGCTTTTTACTTACTACATCATCTCATGCTATCAAGAGCAACCAATTGGACAGAGTGGTCTGACAATTTGGTGATTTCAAGGGTTGTAAACTTGGAATCAATGGAGTACAATTGCCTAAATTTTGAACTAAGGGGAGTCACTCCTTTACCCATCTTGCAGTACAGAGACTGATGATTGGGACTTCCAGAAACAACGTGAACTCTGATGAAATACTGCATTTGCAGGCAGCTGGCATGCCATTGTTATGGAACCTTTTCGGCTGAAGGCGTTCATAACAAAGCAGCTGTGACTTTGATGCCACAGTACAGACACTTTGCTCACTTTGCCACTGGATTCGGGCGGGCCTGGCTGGGGACGGCTGAGGTGCCAGAAACCTGCCCTCGGAAGCTTGTTTCCGGTCCGGGGAGGGCATGGCTTCGCAGTTCGGGCTGGACTGTTCCCATGAGGCACAGGGCAGACTGATTTGCATATGGCCATGTCTGAACTGGGGTGGCAGAGTGGGCTATAGAACGGTGATGGATTAAACCCAGATCTGTTGACTGGGTGTGAGTGTTTGATTAGTTCAGATGCTCCGTCCATCACCACCCGCTTTTGTACCGCACAGTACAGACAGAGGCAGAGATTCTGTCCATGAACTGGAACTAGTCATTCAATATTTGCTGAACTTTCCTGGAGCATTGGTATAAGATTCCACTGATTTCCTGCTATCGTTATTCTAGAGTCAATAAAATCTTCCTCTGCTGAAGAAGATAGCTCTCAGAATTCTGAATCTTGCAGAATTTGCAAATGCTTATAAAACATAATTAATTTGAAAATAAGGCTGTATGCTAATCCTTTGAAACCTGAACAGAAATATATTATGATACAATATTCTTCTAATTCTGCTTCATTTATTTGGTTGTGGGTAAATTCAAATGTGATTTAATGATCAACTGATTAAGAGTGGGTTTTTCATGAAAGATTGAGTCTAAATTTGAATGTTAGTGATTATCTATTCCACCTCCTGATATCATAATTACTCATCCTCTAAATATTCCAGTCCCTTTCAGCAAAGAACAAGATCCATTGGAGGACCTTGGAGATTTGATATGGTAGCTGAGGTTGCTCTGTGACAAAAGGAGCTGAATCAAATAAAATAATTTAGCCTTGTGGGAAACAACCTTTACAACACAAGCAATACCATGCAATGCCTCTACCCTGCACCCATTAATACACAAGGCCTTTACCACACATGTTTTTACCAATGTTTTATAAATACATTACCCATTGGCAGTTAGGAAATTGGCATTGGCAGTTAGGCAAGTGTTTCCAGAGGATATGCCTTTTTTTTGGCTAACAACTTTGGCGCCATTTGATAAATCTTTACGAAACTTTGAAAAAATGCTACTTTTGACTAATTTGTGAAGGGAAAGTTTTGGGGTGATACGTCATGCGGGGCAGAGAAAAGGGGTGTTCCAAAATTAAAATTCCCATACCTTTTTTGTAGACTTTTCCAGGCAGTGTTACTGCAAAAGCTGCTGAATGGAATTACAATTTTGGCTGACAGCTAGATCTTGGTACAGAAAGCATACTTCTTGTGATTTTGTGTATTTCATTTGAGATGTCATCAGTTATATCATAAATGATGTTATGAATGGTAAACAGACATAATATCGATTCCAAAATATCGACTGGACATAATATCGAGTTCAAAATATAGACTGGACAAAATATCGACTGGACAAAATATAGACATCAAAAATATCGTTTTTAAGGTAAGTACTGTAATATCGAATGTTAAAAATATAGACAGTTAAAATATCGAAGTATATAATATAGGTAATTAAAAATGTCTAATTTTTAATAGAATCTATTTTTAATAATGTTTTTTATGTTATTATATGTGTGAATATTGTGTATTTATGTTATAATTAATTTAAAAGGTATAACCTTTGCACACTGCACTTTTGATTATGTATTTTAGAGATTTTTATCTGTCTGTTTTATCTTTTTGAAATAAATTTTTTTCATGTGTATGTAGATAAATTTATGACAATGTGCTAGCCATCCTTTTTTAATCATGGTTTTTAAAATCGTGTTCTTAACAGTGTTTTTAAAACAGCGTCTCTTAAATAGTGCTGTAAATTATTTTCTTCTTTTAAAAACCTTTTTTTATGAAGGGACAAATCTTGTATAGATGCGAAATTGCAAATGGAATTTGATTATGTTCGTTTGTCCTCGGATTTATTCTCCAACTGTCATTATTGAATTGAATGTTTTTAAATGTATTTTGTTTGTACTTTTATGGATGTTTTTGTACTCCGAATAAAGATCTTTTGACTTGACTTGGCCTTAAGCGAAGTGCCAGAGCTCTACCTACGTGTTCTCCCGTTTCATATCTTTTAGCTCTAGTAGCTTGAAATTCCCCAATCGCTTTCTTGGAGATCACTTTCTGTAATTCTGCCTTTATAACCAGAAGCGTATTGTGGCTATCCCTACCATCCCTGCCCGAGGCAATATCTTTCATATGTTCCTCTTCCATAAACGCTAGTCTCTCCAATAGTTGCGTTACCTCAATCCTATCCTCTTTTCTCATACTGGCTGAAAAACTGATTGTTTCACCTCTAAAGGCTGCTTTGAATGATTCCCATACATTATTACGGGATGAGCTATACCTGTTAGCAGCAAAAAAATCAGAGATCCACTTCGTAATATGGGCGACAAATCTTACGTCTTCCAATAGTCTCCTCTCGAAAGACCAAGGGGACCGTTGCCTTTTAAACGAATCCCCTTGATAAGTAATTACCAAAGGATTATGATCCGAGAGTACTCTCGGTAACATAGAGATATCTACATTATTAATTTCTGAGGCGGAGATAAACACATAATCCAGTTTTGTGTGCTTCTGAGCAGGGTGTGAAAAGTATGTAAATCCAGGTTTTTGGGGCTCCTTTGTCCCCCAGACATCCACTATTCCAAGTGAGCCCATAAGTGCCTTCATTGCTCTAAAAACTCGCGGTTTCCGCCCAGCGTAGTTTACCCTATCTACCCAATTGGCTGAAATATTTAAATCCCCACAAACAATTCAATTTCCAAAAAGTCAAAAGTCTCTGGGACATCCTCATTAGAACCATAGACTACACACATGGTGTAGCCCATTTCTAATTCTGCGATAGCCCATCTGCCACCGCTATCCACTTTCACCCTTTTAACACCTCCCAGAGACTTCCTAACCAAAATTGCCACCCCCCTGATTGTTGAAGATTGTGACGAACAGGCTGCCATCTCAAACCCATTTAAAAACAGAAGATTCCTCTTTGCCCATGGAAGATGGGTCTCCTGGAGGCACAGGACGTCGATTTTATTAAATTTAACAAAATAGGCCAGTCTTTGTCTCTTCCTCCAGTCGTTTAGTCCTCCGATATTTACTGTACAAATTCTAACATCTGCCATCCCGTCTGTTCGCTTGACCATCCACATTAATCTGACCCTGACAGCCTCTAATTTTCGTTAAACACGACTTATGTCCGAACTGAACAACAAAGACAACAGTATTACACTTTACCCTCCCTTTTTCTGCTTTCACCCTACCACAACCGCCCGCCTCCCTCTCCTCCCCACCCCCCGCCCCACCCCCCTGCAACCCATCCCCTCCTGCCCCCCCCACTCTGTGAGGCGCACAGATCTTGTCTGTGCATGTGACGGACGTGCAGTGCTTGCGGTGAGGACAGCACTCAACAAATAAACCTCTTAATGTCCAATTATACCCATTATAAACACTAAGCAAAAACCATTACAAGCGCAACCAGGAGCTACATAATAAACAGAATCCTAAAGAAACACTGAATTGTAGCATAAGAAAAAACCTATTTGCCCAAGCTATCTAGATACTCCTTGGCCTTGATTTCTGAGGAAAAGTACAGAGTTTCCCCTTCGTTTACAATTTTTAACTGCGCCGGGTTTATCAAATAGGCTTGAAGTTTTCTATCCTGGAAGGGTTTGATCAGCCCCCTCAGGCGCCATCGTCTTTCCACAGTCGTGTGGCAGAAGTCTGGGCGGACAAAAAAGGACACCCCATCACTGCTTCTCCTGGCATCTGGTCTCGCCCTTTCTGCGATTGCCTGTCGCAAAATAAAATTGCCAAGGAATATCAACACCGCCCTAGGTTTATCTCCATCTTTGGCTTTCCTTCGTATGTTAAAGGGGGTACGATACACTCTTTGTAGCTCGTTTTGCCAATCCCATCCAGACAACTCAGGGAAGGCTAGCTGGAAAAGCTTAATGATGTAGGCTCTTATAACCGTACCCTCGATCCCCTCCGGGATCCCCAGGACTCGCAAATTGTTTCTTTGAAGCCTATTTTCCATCTCCTCGTGCTTCCACTGAATGTCTATTACCTGGGAGCAATGGGCATTGACCTTGGTCACAGCATCGGCCATCTCAGCTTCTGTGGCCACCACCCGCTCTTCCTGGTTTGACACTCCTTCCACTGTGTTAGCACAGACCTTAGAGAGTTTCCGCACCACTCCCTGCATCTTCCTCATGGCAGCCTGTGATTTTCGATTATCTTGGCGTGTTTCCTCTCTATGTGCTAATATTTCTTGGTGTATCGTCTCTAGCAGGGACATTTGCGTCTGTTCCATCAGTGGGCTACCTTGAAGGGGCAGAGTAGATGAATGGTCCCAGCTCAATTCCCGTTGCGTGTGCGCTTCACCCCTAGCAGTCGTTTGGGATTTCAAGGCAGTTGCCGGCTGATCAATGTCAGGGTCGCTTTCTGATTCCAAACATGTGCTGTGCTCATCATCATCCTCGGACCACTCAGCCCCCTCTGACATTGAATAAAAGGCTTCACTCGGCGCATTCTCTTTTTCCACAGCCGCTCCGCTGGGACCCACAGCTACTGAGTCTTTCATTTATTCTACCGTTGGAGACTCCAATGTAATTATGGGTTCAGTTGTTATAATGTCATTAGCCTCCTCAATGCCCAAAGCCAAGGACTGCCAGATACATACTGGGTGTATTGTCCCCTGGAGGTTTACAGTCATCTCAGGGTTTCCCTTGTTATCTATCGTTCCATCAGCAGGGTTAACAGCCTCTGCCAGACCCGAACCTTCGTCCAGGGTTCCAGCTTCTGCGACCGCTTGATCCGTTGTAGGGGTTAAGTTTGTTTCCGAATCTTGAGCTCCAACAGAAACATTGCTCCCTCCCAAGTCCTTGGGCCCCTTCTCCTTACCCGATTTAGTAAGCATGTCCATTATGGAGGCAGTGGCCTGTCGGCTCTTGGGGGCACCGTGCTGCCTCTTTCTTTGTGGGTCCAACGGAGGTGGAGGTGGTGTTTCGCTCTATGTGCCATTGGTGACTTCATTTTCGGCATCTTCCCTCAGGGATTTTTTCCTTAGGTTGCCAGTCTTTGACCCCTGGTTTAGTTTAGGTGCCATATCACCCTGTAACCACCTCCTCTGCCTGGCTCCGAGCCTGTTGTCTCCACAGAGAAACTCCGCTCCAGGCTTCGCTGCACTTCGCCGTCTGCATAGCTGGCTCCGCCCTCCTGTAGCAGCGCAGCGTCCTCGGCCGGGGGAGAAAGCCTCCAGCGCCTGACACACCGCCCGGAGAAGCTGCCTTGCTGATCCTCGACACGTAAGTGCCGTCAGCATCGCTTTTTTGCTTCCGCTGATAGACCCCTCGTCCTCCCCTCTGCTCAGGGACTCCTAGTTGCGCTCTAGACCACCATCGGGCTCATACCTCTGTGCAGCCCCACTGCAGCTCAGCATCAGCCTCTCTAAGCGGCCGCCATCTTGCCCCCCATACAAACAGTCCTCTTTGTGATTTCAATGTGATAACCACTCAATCTAACCCTGCTTGGACACTCAAAAGATTGAAAGGTATGCTGAACAGGCGGATTGAGGATGAGTAAAGTATGTAGGATGAAAGGTAAGGAAATTATGGTAATGAAAGCATGTCATTATGAAAACAACCAAGCAAGAGAACAGCATGGGAGAAATATACTAACAATTCATTTACCACATTTTCCCTTTCCTGAAAACAACAATGCTCCAGTCTAATAACTGAAACTAAAAGTCACAGTTTTGCTAACCAAAATAGTATATGCCCCATGTCTTCTTCCATCTAGCTCACTCTTCCCTCCAGTAGCTGCACAATTGGACAGATTCCTTTATTGAAGCCTGCACCATGGCCATGTTGGTCTCAGATGGTGTAGATGCCCTCTCCATTGGATTCAACTTCTGTAGTATGGCCTTCAATGTTTCTCACATCTGTCTCTAAACCTGTTTTAGGTCCCCAGCCAAAGCTGTCTTCTCCTTTGTGTCACCACTCCCATTCGTTGACATTTGTGACTGTGGCTGAATGAAATCCTTCATTTCTTTCATCATTTCAATTATAGCTCCCCAACTGCAATGCCTTTATAAGACAGCACACTGAACTGGTAGTTCCTCCCGGGATAAAACACACTGCTCACCTGTCCTCCAGGGCTCCCACAATGCCCAGACTTGCAAAACCAGGCCAGCTCCAGCTCATACTGCAAACTCCTTTGAGTGAAAATTGTCCAGATTTCCACTGCATCATGGTCGGCAATTTTGCATAGAAATGGTTTGTGTACTATTTTACATGATGATGACAAAGTGTGTATTAGGTTATCATATTCCAAGAAACACACAAATGAAGTTCTGATAAACAATACTGAAGTGTAAAAACATAGAGAATGTTAGAAGTATATTTCAGATAAAGCCTATGAGTCAATAAGCTGATGTGAATTTTAAACATATTAGTGACATGTGTTCTTATGCATAGATTAAAGTGGCAAATAAACAATAACACAGACAATTTCTATATAAGATTAAAGCTGCTTTATGTGTTAGGAAAACACATGATAATGCTAAAATGTGTAATGTGAGTACTGACATTGACAAGAGAAGTAGGTGTTACACACAGTTATGTAATGATTTGCACTTCGCAAATGTTTATTTCAGGTGTGACTAAATCAATCCTGTATGATGTATTAACATATAACATGCAAAACAGACTTTCAAAATTAGATGTGAAATGATAGTGAAGTGTTGACATTCTATGAGTGCCCTAGACTTTCATGAATTAATTACAATTGATAAAGAAGTGGTATTAATATGCTTAATTGAAGAATTATTGGACTGTTCTATTTAATGTGAGGTTCATATTTTTGCACAAATTCTTTGTGCATGAGCTGTGTTTCATGAAGACCTCAAACTCTGCTTCCTTTCCTAGTATGAACTTATGAGCGGAATAGTCTGAAGTCTATAGCAGCTTTCTGTGAAGTTTCCACTTGTGCTCTTGCACTCAATCGTCTTCTTTCGCGTTTGTAACTTACTTGACTAGACTTGTAACAAAAGATTACTTCCTAGAGTAATGCTTGAAAATGGACTGACAAGAGATGAGAACATGAACTCGCCTACTTTCTAAATGCAACAAACAATCATATGACAAAAATACAGTGGCCCTAGGGAAATTGCGAGTAATGGATTACTTAATTCTTCTGGATTTGTATGCTTTTTACTTACTACATCATCTCATGCTATCAAGAGCAACCAATTGGACAGAGTGGTCTGACAATTTGGTGATTTCAAGGGTTGTAAACTTGGAATCAATGGAGTACAATTGCCTAAATTTTGAACTAAGGGGAGTCACTCCTTTACCCATCTTGCAGTACAGAGACTGATGATTGGGACTTCCAGAAACAACGTGAACTCTGATGAAATACTGCATTTGCAGGCAGCTGGCATGCCATTGTTATGGAACCTTTTCGGCTGAAGGCGTTCATAACAAAGCAGCTGTGACTTTGATGCCACAGTACAGACACTTTGCTCACTTTGCCACTGGATTCGGGCGGGCCTGGCTGGGGACGGCTGAGGTGCCAGAAACCTGCCCTCGGAAGCTTGTTTCCGGTCCGGGGAGGGCATGGCTTCGCAGTTCGGGCTGGACTGTTCCCATGAGGCACAGGGCAGACTGATTTGCATATGGCCATGTCTGAACTGGGGTGGCAGAGTGGGCTATAGAACGGTGATGGATTAAACCCAGATCTGTTGACTGGGTGTGAGTGTTTGATTAGTTCAGATGCTCCGTCCATCACCACCCGCTTTTGTACCGCACAGTACAGACAGAGGCAGAGATTCTGTCCATGAACTGGAACTAGTCATTCAATATTTGCTGAACTTTCCTGGAGCATTGGTATAAGATTCCACTGATTTCCTGCTATCGTTATTCTAGAGTCAATAAAATCTTCCTCTGCTGAAGAAGATAGCTCTCAGAATTCTGAATCTTGCAGAATTTGCAAATGCTTATAAAACATAATTAATTTGAAAATAAGGCTGTATGCTAATCCTTTGAAACCTGAACAGAAATATATTATGATACAATATTCTTCTAATTCTGCTTCATTTATTTGGTTGTGGGTAAATTCAAATGTGATTTAATGATCAACTGATTAAGAGTGGGTTTTTCATGAAAGATTGAGTCTAAATTTGAATGTTAGTGATTATCTATTCCACCTCCTGATATCATAATTACTCATCCTCTAAATATTCCAGTCCCTTTCAGCAAAGAACAAGATCCATTGGAGGACCTTGGAGATTTGATATGGTAGCTGAGGTTGCTCTGTGACAAAAGGAGCTGAATCAAATAAAATAATTTAGCCTTGTGGGAAACAACCTTTACAACACAAGCAATACCATGCAATGCCTCTACCCTGCACCCATTAATACACAAGGCCTTTACCACACATGTTTTTACCAATGTTTTATAAATACATTACCCATTGGCAGTTAGGAAATTGGCATTGGCAGTTAGGCAAGTGTTTCCAGAGGATATGCCTTTTTTTTGGCTAACAACTTTGGCGCCATTTGATAAATCTTTACGAAACTTTGAAAAAATGCTACTTTTGACTAATTTGTGAAGGGAAAGTTTTGGGGTGATACGTCATGCGGGGCAGAGAAAAGGGGTGTTCCAAAATTAAAATTCCCATACCTTTTTTGTAGACTTTTCCAGGCAGTGTTACTGCAAAAGCTGCTGAATGGAATTACAATTTTGGCTGACAGCTAGATCTTGGTACAGAAAGCATACTTCTTGTGATTTTGTGTATTTCATTTGAGATGTCATCAGTTATATCATAAATGATGTTATGAATGGTAAACAGACATAATATCGATTCCAAAATATCGACTGGACATAATATCGAGTTCAAAATATAGACTGGACAAAATATCGACTGGACAAAATATAGACATCAAAAATATCGTTTTTAAGGTAAGTACTGTAATATCGAATGTTAAAAATATAGACAGTTAAAATATCGAAGTATATAATATAGGTAATTAAAAATGTCTAATTTTTAATAGAATCTATTTTTAATAATGTTTTTTATGTTATTATATGTGTGAATATTGTGTATTTATGTTATAATTAATTTAAAATAATGAATTTTTTTTTGCGTAATTAAATTCTGTAGCGGGTTGTGGGTTTATAGGGGAATAGAGTGGGAAGTAATTTAATTATAATTAATTAAATATGTAAATTTATTTATTGGTATCATATATTAATTAATTGATAATTAATTTATATTTGCTAATTAATTAAAATGTAATTGGCAATTAAGTTTAATTAATTGAATAATTGCTAATTATGTTAATTTTACTAATTTATTTTCGGTAGCGGGTTGTGGGTTTATAGGGGAATTGGGTGGGAAGTAATTTAAATAAAATTAATTACATATGTTAAAAAATTTATTTGTATTTTTTATTAAATAATTGTTAATTAAAAATGTATGGGTATTTAATTAAATTTTAATTGGCAATTAATTTTATTTAATTGATTAATTGCTAATTATGTTAATTTTACTTATGTATTTTAAGTAGCGGGTTCTGGGTTTATAGGGGAATAGGGTGGGAAGTAATTTATTTATAATTAATTAAATAATTCAATTTATGTAATTGTATTTAATTTTAAATAATAGATAAATAATTTTTAATTGTTAATTAAATAATTTTTAATTTGTCATTAATTTGGATTAATAGGTAACAAATAGTAATAATTAATTTTAATTTGTAATTTTAATTGATTAATTGTTATATTAAAATAAATTGGTAATTACTTTAAAATAATTTGTTATAGATATTAATTTATATTTTTTAAAATAATCCAATAATATCCAACGCTTTCCCTACTGTTGCACCCACTGGAGTGGAAATAGTAATTTTTACCTCTACGCTATCCAACGCTTTCTCTACTGTCCCACCCACTGGAGTGGGAATAGTAATTTTTACCTCTACGCTATCCAACGCTTTCCCTACTGTTACACCCATTGGAGTGGGAATAGTAATTTTTACCCCTACGCTATCCAACGCTTTCCCTACTGTTGCACCCACTGGAGTGGGAATAGTAATTTTTACCTCTATGCTATCCAACGCTTTCCCTACTGTCGCACCCACTGGAGTGGGAATAGTAATTTCTACCTCTACGCTATCCAACGCTTTCCCTACTGTTGCACCCACTGGAGTGGGAATAGTAATTTTTACCTCTACGCTATCCAACGCTTTCCCTACTGTCGCACCCACTGGAGTGGGAATAGTAATTTTTACCTCTATGCTATCCAACGCTTTCCCTACTGTTGCACTGACTGGAGTTGGAATAGTAATGTTTACCCCTACGCTATCCAACGCTTTCCCTACTGTTGCACTCTTTGGAGTGGGAATAGTAATTTTTACCCCTACGCTATCCAACGCTTTCCCTACTGTTGCACCCACTGGAGTGGGAATAGTAATTTTTACCTCTACGCTATCCAACGCTTTCCCTACTGTTGCACCCACTGGAGTGGGAATAGTAATTTTTACCTCTACACTATCCAACGCTTTCCCTACTGTCGCACCCACTGGAGTGGGAATAGTAATTTTTACCCCTACGCTATCCAGCGCTTTCCCTACTGTTGCACTCACTGGAGTTGGAATAGTAATTTTTACCCCTACGCTATCCAACGCTTTCCCTACTGTTGCACTCTTTGGAGTGGGAATAGTAATTTTTACCCCTACGCTATCCAACGCTTTCCCTACTGTTGCACTCACTGGAGTGGGAATAGTAACTTTTACCCCTATGCTATCCAACGTTTCCCTACTGTTGCACTCTCTGGCGTGGGAATAGTAATTTTTACACTTACGCTATCCTACGGTGATAATATTGATTAATATTTAATTATATTATGTTACTATATATATATGTTTTAATAAATATGATTGTAACATTTTTTTTATAAGTTTCATTAATTATTTAAATATTATAAGGTAATTTAAGTATTTTTAAGTATATTTTAGTAAATAATTTTTAATATTAATTTAATTTAACACTGTTTTTAATAAAGTCGATATTTTAATTAACTATATTTTTGTAAACGAAATTTTGTACTCGATATTTTTGTACTTACCTGTTTGTAGATATAAACTCGATATTTTGTCAACGATATTTTTTCAACTCGATATTATGTCCCTCGATATTATGTCAGTGGTCCGTTATGAATGATGTAATATGTAAAGACATAGCAGTACATGTTGGTTGCACAATTGAAAGTTAGCCCTGATAATAATCACTCATCCTCGCACGCACTTTGGTCAACCCACCCAGAGTCAACACAGTTGCTTACTACTGACATGGAAGAGGCAGAGACTGCAGGTGATTTGGCTCCTTTGCATACTCAGCAGCAATTAAAACAGAGCACCGTGGACTCTGCTCTCAGACCAGTAGATGACAAGAAAGAATCCACTCATCTACGGTAGTCACTACAGAAAAGATTGCACTCCAATATATCAATGATGCATGCACCTCCATCAAGGATGTCAGATCGTTTTTAGGTCGAGCTTTGCGCATGCGTAGCTATTGTTCTCAGTGGTTGGGGCTAGACTTTTGATCTGTTTCCCTGCTCACAGTGATATGGGCAGGGAAACAGATCAAGATATTGCTCATGCCCGGAGGGAGCAGCATAAATACCTGCACCAAACGGGCTGAAGCAATGCTGGCTCCCAATTCTCATGGGGAGTCAAGTGGGGAAGTGGTGGCCCTGGGGCTCCCCCAACGCCTTCCCACTGTGTATGTGATAGGTGCCAAGTCACCCACTATTTAAACTAGAGACCCCCAGAGATGGGGTCCCTGGGACCAAAATAGTCTCAGAAAGAGAGAACTCCCTTCCCCTTTAAAAAAAAACACAGTCCTGTGGGATGTGGTCCCTAGGGTTTACTAGGGCTCAGGGTTGTCTCTAGGGCTTACTAGGGCTCAGGGAGAGGGAGCCATACTTTCAAATCACTGACAAACTCCGCCTGTTTGGCCCCAACCCTTCCAGTTAATAGTATGCAACGGTGTTCCTGCCATTTACCAGGCTGTTGGACAGTGTGTTTTCTTTACAATTGCAAGTAGAACAAGCATTTGCAATGCAATAGGTCTCGCAATTGTGAGAGTTTGAGCTATTGGCATTGTAAATGGCAATGCCTTTGATTTACATGTTAGTTTTTAAAACATAAAATAAGGCATTGTCATTTACAATGTCAATAGCTCAAACTCTCACAATTTCGAGATCTATTGCATTGCAAACTGAATTGAAGTAGCATAATGTTTCTAAGTCACTGTTGTGCTATGTGGCATCTATACCCTCTTTACGTTTTCAGCAATACAAAATGTAAGGCATACTATGAACATTGAACCTCTAAATCAATAGCAATGCGATATTTCTAGTCTTGGATATTCACCACAGCCTGAGCAAACAAGATACTGCCTACCGTAAGGTTCAGCCTCTAAGTGACGTCAGGCGCAGAGTGTTCTTGGCCGCTTCTCCGCTTGCTGATGGCGTACAAGAGGCGATAGACGGCACTGGAGCCCCTGGCCGCGTCGCCCCCGCCCGCCCGCCCGCCGTAGCAGCACTGGAGCCCCTGGCCGCATCGCCCCCGCCCGCCCGCCCATCCATCCATTGGGAGCCGGGAAGAAGGAGGGATTGCAACAAGAAAAGAGCCGGGGGAGGTTGGGGGGGGGCGTGTGTGTATGCAGTGTGTGCGTGTGCCTGCCTGCGTGCCTGCCTGCGTGTGTGTATGTGTGTGTGTGTGTGTGTGTGAGTGTGGCTGTGTGTATGTGTGCGCGCGTGACTGCATGGCGGCATGGCTGACTTCCTGGGAATCTGAGATAGGATAAGTGCCGGCCGTGCGCGCCCACGAGGTGCAATCGGCGCGTGTCCGAGCCCTGTCTCAGATTCCCAGGAAACTGAGAACAATAGCTACGCATGCGCAAAGCTCGACCTAAAAACGATCTGACATCCTTGATGGAGGTGCATGCATCATTGATATATTGGAGTGCAATCTTTTCTGTAGTGACTACCGTAGATGAGTGGATTCTTTCTTGTCATCTACTGGTCTGAGAGCAGAGTCCACGGTGCTCTGTTTTAATTGCTGCTGAGTATGCAAAGGAGCCAAATCACCTGCAGTCTCTGCCTCTTCCATGTCAGTAGTAAGCAACTGTGTTGACTCTGGGTGGGTTGACCAAAGTGCGTGCGAGGATGAGTGATTATTATCAGGGCTAACTTTCAATTGTGCAACCAACATGTACTGCTATGTCTTTACATATTACATCATTCATAACGGACCACTGACATAATATCGAGGGACATAATATCGAGTTGAAAAAATATCGTTGACAAAATATCGAGTTTATATCTACAAACAGGTAAGTACAAAAATATCGAGTACAAAATTTCGTTTACAAAAATATAGTTAATTAAAATATCGACTTTATTAAAAACAGTGTTAAATTAAATTAATATTAAAAATTATTTACTAAAATATACTTAAAAATACTTAAATTACCTTATAATATTTAAATAATTAATGAAACTTATAAAAAAAATGTTACAATCATATTTATTAAAACATATATATATAGTAACATAATATAATTAAATAATAATCAATATTATCACCGTAGGATAGCGTAAGTGTAAAAATTACTATTCCCACGCCAGAGAGTGCAACAGTAGGGAAACGTTGGATAGCATAGGGGTAAAAGTTACTATTCCCACTCCAGTGAGTGCAACAGTAGGGAAAGCGTTGGATAGCGTAGGGGTAAAAATTACTATTCCCACTCCAAAGAGTGCAACAGTAGGGAAAGCGTTGGATAGCGTAGGGGTAAAAATTACTATTCCAACTCCAGTGAGTGCAACAGTAGGGAAAGCGCTGGATAGCGTAGGGGTAAAAATTACTATTCCCACTCCAGTGGGTGCGACAGTAGGGAAAGCGTTGGATAGTGTAGAGGTAAAAATTACTATTCCCACTCCAGTGGGTGCAACAGTAGGGAAAGCGTTGGATAGCGTAGAGGTAAAAATTACTATTCCCACTCCAGTGGGTGCAACAGTAGGGAAAGCGTTGGATAGCGTAGGGGTAAAAATTACTATTCCCACTCCAAAGAGTGCAACAGTAGGGAAAGCGTTGGATAGCGTAGAGGTAAACATTACTATTCCAACTCCAGTCAGTGCAACAGTAGGGAAAGCGTTGGATAGCATAGAGGTAAAAATTACTATTCCCACTCCAGTGGGTGCAACAGTAGGGAAAGCGTTGGATAGCGTAGGGGTAAAAATTACTATTCCCACTCCAATGGGTGTAACAGTAGGGAAAGCGTTGGATAGCGTAGAGGTAAAAATTACTATTCCCACTCCAGTGGGTGGGACAGTAGAGAAAGCGTTGGATAGCGTAGAGGTAAAAATTACTATTTCCACTCCAGTGGGTGCAACAGTAGGGAAAGCGTTGGATATTATTGGATTATTTTAAAAAATATAAATTAATATCTATAACAAATTATTTTAAAGTAATTACCAATTTATTTTAATATAACAATTAATCAATTAAAATTACAAATTAAAATTAATTATTACTATTTGTTACCTATTAATCCAAATTAATGACAAATTAAAAATTATTTAATTAACAATTAAAAATTATTTATCTATTATTTAAAATTAAATACAATTACATAAATTGAATTATTTAATTAATTATAAATAAATTACTTCCCACCCTATTCCCCTATAAACCCAGAACCCGCTACTTAAAATACATAAGTAAAATTAACATAATTAGCAATTAATCAATTAAATAAAATTAATTGCCAATTAAAATTTAATTAAATACCCATACATTTTTAATTAACAATTATTTATTAAAAAATACAAATAAATTTTTTAACATATGTAATTAATTTTATTTAAATTACTTCCCACCCAATTCCCCTATAAACCCACAACCCGCTACCGAAAATAAATTAGTAAAATTAACATAATTAGCAATTATTCAATTAATTAAACTTAATTGCCAATTACATTTTAATTAATTAGCAAATATAAATTAATTATCAATTAATTAATATATGATACCAATAAATAAATTTACATATTTAATTAATTATAATTAAATTACTTCCCACCCTATTCCCCTATAAACCCACAACCCGCTACAGAATTTAATTACGCAAAAAAAAATTCATTATTTTAAATTAATTATAACATAAATACACAATATTCACACATATAATAACATAAAAAACATTATTAAAAATAGATTCTATTAAAAATTAGACATTTTTAATTACCTATATTATATACTTCGATATTTTAACTGTCTATATTTTTAACATTCAATATTACATTACTTACCTTAAAAACTATATTTTTGATGTCTATATTTTGTCCAGTCGATATTTTGTCCAGTCTATGGGGCCGATTAGGATGGCGGTTTTTCCGCATCCTCCGGGCCGGCGGAAGTGTCCGCCGGCCTGGAGGATGCGGAAAAACCGCGGCGGAGACTCCAAAGACCCACCGTCAAATTAGGATGGCTGGTGGGTCTGATAATCTGTCCGCCGCTTTTCCGCCGCGGTCGGAAGGCGACCGCGGCGGAAAAGCACTAACATGTCTGGCGGTGTCTATCAGACACCGCCAGGCATATTAGGATGTCTGAAAATATATGCTTTTCCGCGGCGGCTTTACCGCCGTGGAAAAGCATACGGACCTTCACTTCGGGGGCCCGTTGCGGGCCCCCTGGGTGAAGGTGGGGTGGGGGGTGCACATGGGGGGTACCTATGGTACCCCCCTGCATTTGCGTGCACAATGCAGCAGGCACCGCGCGGTGCCTGCCGCTTTGTGCATGCAAATGCTGTGCATGGATTTTTTACATTGCGGCGGATGCAGCTTGAAGCTGCACCCGCCACAATGTTAGTGATAGAGGATGTGACCGCCACCCTGGCGGTCACATCCTAATTTGATCGGAGGGAACGCCGCAGCCCATGCGGACGTTCCCTCCTCCTCAGGGGTCGCGGACGGACTCAAGTCCGTCCGCGATCCTAATCGACCCCTATATTTTGAACTCGATATTATGTCCAGTCGATATTTTGGAATCGATATTATGTCTGTTTACCATTCATAACATCATTTATGATATAACTGATGACATCTCAAATGACATACACAAAATCACAAGAAGTATGCTTTCTGTACCAAGATCTAGCTGTCAGCCAAAATTGTAATTCCATTCAGCAGCTTTTGCAGTAACACTGCCTGGAAAAGTCTACAAAAAAGGTATGGGAATTTTAATTTTGGAACACCCCTTTTCTCTGCCCCGCATGACGTATCACCCCAAAACTTTCCCTTCACAAATTAGTCAAAAGTAGCATTTTTTCAAAGTTTCGTAAAGATTTATCAAATGGCGCCAAAGTTGTTAGCCAAAAAAAAGGCATATCCTCTGGAAACACTTGCCTAACTGCCAATGCCAATTTCCTAACTGCCAATGGGTAATGTATTTATAAAACATTGGTAAAAACATGTGTGGTAAAGGCCTTGTGTATTAATGGGTGCAGGGTAGAGGCATTGCATGGTATTGCTTGTGTTGTAAAGGTTGTTTCCCACAAGGCTAAATTATTTCATTTGATTCAGCTCCTTTTGTCACAGAGCAACCTCAGCTACCATATCAAATCTCCAAGGTCCTCCAATGGATCTTGTTCTTTGCTGAAAGGGACTGGAATATTTAGAGGATGAGTAATTATGATATCAGGAGGTGGAATAGATAATCACTAACATTCAAATTTAGACTCAATCTTTCATGAAAAACCCACTCTTAATCAGTTGATCATTAAATCACATTTGAATTTACCCACAACCAAATAAATGAAGCAGAATTAGAAGAATATTGTATCATAATATATTTCTGTTCAGGTTTCAAAGGATTAGCATACAGCCTTATTTTCAAATTAATTATGTTTTATAAGCATTTGCAAATTCTGCAAGATTCAGAATTCTGAGAGCTATCTTCTTCAGCAGAGGAAGATTTTATTGACTCTAGAATAACGATAGCAGGAAATCAGTGGAATCTTATACCAATGCTCCAGGAAAGTTCAGCAAATATTGAATGACTAGTTCCAGTTCATGGACAGAATCTCTGCCTCTGTCTGTACTGTGCGGTACAAAAGCGGGTGGTGATGGACGGAGCATCTGAACTAATCAAACACTCACACCCAGTCAACAGATCTGGGTTTAATCCATCACCGTTCTATAGCCCACTCTGCCACCCCAGTTCAGACATGGCCATATGCAAATCAGTCTGCCCTGTGCCTCATGGGAACAGTCCAGCCCGAACTGCGAAGCCATGCCCTCCCCGGACCGGAAACAAGCTTCCGAGGGCAGGTTTCTGGCTCCTCAGCCGTCCCCAGCCAGGCCCGCCCGAATCCAGTGGCAAAGTGAGCAAAGTGTCTGTACTGTGGCATCAAAGTCACAGCTGCTTTGTTATGAACGCCTTCAGCCAAAAAGGTTCCATAACAATGGCATGCCAGCTGCCTGCAAATGCAGTATTTCATCAGAGTTCACGTTGTTTCTGGAAGTCCCAATCATCAGTCTCTGTACTGCAAGATGGGTAAAGGAGTGACTCCCCTTAGTTCAAAATTTAGGCAATTGTACTCCATTGATTCCAAGTTTACAACCCTTGAAATCACCAAATTGTCAGACCACTCTGTCCAATTGGTTGCTCTTGATAGCATGAGATGATGTAGTAAGTAAAAAGCATACAAATCCAGAAGAATTAAGTAATCCATTACTCGCAATTTCCCTAGGGCCACTGTATTTTTGTCATATGATTGTTTGTTGCATTTAGAAAGTAGGCGAGTTCATGTTCTCATCTCTTGTCAGTCCATTTTCAAGCATTACTCTAGGAAGTAATCTTTTGTTACAAGTCTAGTCAAGTAAGTTACAAACGCGAAAGAAGACGATTGAGTGCAAGAGCACAAGTGGAAACTTCACAGAAAGCTGCTATAGACTTCAGACTATTCCGCTCATAAGTTCATACTAGGAAAGGAAGCAGAGTTTGAGGTCTTCATGAAACACAGCTCATGCACAAAGAATTTGTGCAAAAATATGAACCTCACATTAAATAGAACAGTCCAATAATTCTTCAATTAAGCATATTAATACCACTTCTTTATCAATTGTAATTAATTCATGAAAGTCTAGGGCACTCATAGAATGTCAACACTTCACTATCATTTCACATCTAATTTTGAAAGTCTGTTTTGCATGTTATATGTTAATACATCATACAGGATTGATTTAGTCACACCTGAAATAAACATTTGCGAAGTGCAAATCATTACATAACTGTGTGTAACACCTACTTCTCTTGTCAATGTCAGTACTCACATTACACATTTTAGCATTATCATGTGTTTTCCTAACACATAAAGCAGCTTTAATCTTATATAGAAATTGTCTGTGTTATTGTTTATTTGCCACTTTAATCTATGCATAAGAACACATGTCACTAATATGTTTAAAATTCACATCAGCTTATTGACTCATAGGCTTTATCTGAAATATACTTCTAACATTCTCTATGTTTTTACACTTCAGTATTGTTTATCAGAACTTCATTTGTGTGTTTCTTGGAATATGATAACCTAATACACACTTTGTCATCATCATGTAAAATAGTACACAAACCATTTCTATGCAAAATTGCCGACCATGATGCAGTGGAAATCTGGACAATTTTCACTCAAAGGAGTTTGCAGTATGAGCTGGAGCTGGCCTGGTTTTGCAAGTCTGGGCATTGTGGGAGCCCTGGAGGACAGGTGAGCAGTGTGTTTTATCCCGGGAGGAACTACCAGTTCAGTGTGCCGTCTTATAAAGGCATTGCAGTTGGGGAGCTATAATTGAAATGATGAAAGAAATGAAGGATTTCATTCAGCCACAGTCACAAATGTCAACGAATGGGAGTGGTGACACAAAGGAGAAGACAGCTTTGGCTGGGGACCTAAAACAGGTTTAGAGACAGATGTGAGAAACATTGAAGGCCATACTACAGAAGTTGAATCCAATGGAGAGGGCATCTACACCATCTGAGACCAACATGGCCAAGGTGCAGGCTTCAATAAAGGAATCTGTCCAATTGTGCAGCTACTGGAGGGAAGAGTGAGCTAGATGGAAGAAGACATGGGGCATATACTATTTTGGTTAGCAAAACTGTGACTTTTAGTTTCAGTTATTAGACTGGAGCATTGTTGTTTTCAGGAAAGGGAAAATGTGGTAAATGAATTGTTAGTATATTTCTCCCATGCTGTTCTCTTGCTTGGTTGTTTTCATAATGCGTAATGCATTACCATAATTTCCTTACCTTTCATCCTACATACTTTACTCATCCTCAATCCGCCTGTTCAGCATACCTTTCAATCTTTTGAGTGTCCAAGCAGGGTTAGATTGAGTGGTTATCACATTGAAATCACAAAGAGGACTGTTTGTATGGGGGGCAAGATGGCGGCCGCTTAGAGAGGCTGATGCTGAGCTGCAGTGGGGCTGCACAGAGGTATGAGCCCGATGGTGGTCTAGAGCGCAACTAGGAGTCCCTGAGCAGAGGGGAGGACAAGGGGTCTATCAGCGGAAGCAAAAAAGCGATGCTGACGGCACTTACGTGTCGAGGATCAGCAAGGCAGCTTCTCCGGGCGGTGTGTCAGGCGCTGGAGGCTTTCTCCCCCGGCCGAGGACGCTGCGCTGCTACAGGAGGGCGGAGCCAGCTATGCAGACGGCGAAGTGCAGCGAAGCCTGGAGCGGAGTTTCTCTGTGGAGACAACAGGCTCGGAGCCAGGCAGAGGAGGTGGTTACAGGGTGATATGGCACCTAAACTAAACCAGGGGTCAAAGACTGGCAACCTAAGGAAAAAATCCCCGAGGGAAGATGCCGAAAATGAAGTCACCAATGGCACATGGAGCGAAACACCACCTCCACCTCCGTTGGACCCACAAAGAAAGAGGCAGCACGGTGCCCCCAAGAGCCGACAGGCCACTGCCTCCATAATGGACATGCTTACTAAATCGGGTAAGGAGAAGGGGCCCAAGGACTTGGGAGGGAGCAATGTTTCTGTTGGAGCTCAAGATTCGGAAACAAACTTAACCCCTACAACGGATCAAGCGGTCGCAGAAGCTGGAACCCTGGACGAAGGTTCGGGTCTGGCAGAGGCTGTTAACCCTGCTGATGGAACGATAGATAACAAGGGAAACCCTGAGATGACTGTAAACCTCCAGGGGACAATACACCCAGTATGTATCTGGCAGTCCTTGGCTTTGGGCATTGAGGAGGCTAATGACATTATAACAACTGAACCCATAATTACATTGGAGTCTCCAACGGTAGAATAAATGAAAGACTCAGTAGCTGTGGGTCCCAGCGGAGCGGCTGTGGAAAAAGAGAATGCGCCGAGTGAAGCCTTTTATTCAATGTCAGAGGGGGCTGAGTGGTCCGAGGATGATGATGAGCACAGCACATGTTTGGAATCAGAAAGCGACCCTGACATTGATCAGCCGGCAACTGCCTTGAAATCCCAAACGACTGCTAGGGGTGAAGCGCACACGCAACGGGAATTGAGCTGGGACCATTCATCTACTCTGCCCCTTCAAGGTAGCCCACTGATGGAACAGACGCAAATGTCCCTGCTAGAGACGATACACCAAGAAATTTTAGCACATAGAGAGGAAACACGCCAAGATAATCGAAAATCACAGGCTGCCATGAGGAAGATGCAGGGAGTGGTGCGGAAACTCTCTAAGGTCTGTGCTAACACAGTGGAAGGAGTGTCAAACCAGGAAGAGCGGGTGGTGGCCACAGAAGCTGAGATGGCCGATGCTGTGACCAAGGTCAATGCCCATTGCTCCCAGGTAATAGACATTCAGTGGAAGCACGAGGAGATGGAAAATAGGCTTCAAAGAAACAATTTGCGAGTCCTGGGGATCCCGGAGGGGATCGAGGGTACGGTTATAAGAGCCTACATCATTAAGCTTTTCCAGCTAGCCTTCCCTGAGTTGTCTGGATGGGATTGGCAAAACGAGCTACAAAGAGTGTATCGTACCCCCTTTAACATACGAAGGAAAGCCAAAGATGGAGATAAACCTAGGGCGGTGTTGATATTCCTTGGCAATTTTATTTTGCGACAGGCAATCGCAGAAAGGGCGAGACCAGATGCCAGGAGAAGCAGTGATGGGGTGTCCTTTTTTGTCCGCCCAGACTTCTGCCACACGACTGTGGAAAGACGATGGCGCCTGAGGGGGCTGATCAAACCCTTCCAGGATAGAAAACTTCAAGCCTATTTGATAAACCCGGCGCAGTTAAAAATTGTAAACGAAGGGGAAACTCTGTACTTTTCCTCAGAAATCAAGGCCAAGGAGTATCTAGATAGCTTGGGCAAATAGGTTTTTTCTTATGCTACAATTCAGTGTTTCTTTAGGATTCTGTTTATTATGTAGCTCCTGGTTGCGCTTGTAATGGTTTTTGCTTAGTGTTTATAATGGGTATAATTGGACATTAAGAGGTTTATTTGTTGAGGGCTGTCCTCACCGCAAGCACTGCACGTCCGTCACATGCACAGACAAGATCTGTGCGCCTCACAGAGTGGGGGGGGGGCAGGAGGGGATGGGTTGCAGGGGGGTGGGGCGGGGGGTGGGGAGGAGAGGGAGGCGGGCGGTTGTGGTAGGGTGAAAGCAGAAAAAGGGAGGGTAAAGTGTAATACTGTTGTCTTTGTTGTTCAGTTCGGACATAAGTCGTGTTTAACGAAAATTAGAGGCTGTCAGGGTCAGATTAATGTGGATGGTCAAGCGAACAGACGGGATGGCAGATGTTAGAATTTGTACAGTAAATATCGGAGGACTAAACGACTGGAGGAAGAGACAAAGACTGGCCTATTTTGTTAAATTTAATAAAATCGACGTCCTGTGCCTCCAGGAGACCCATCTTCCATGGGCAAAGAGGAATCTTCTGTTTTTAAATGGGTTTGAGATGGCAGCCTGTTCGTCACAATCTTCAACAATCAGGGGGGTGGCAACTTTGGTTAGGAAGTCTCTGGGAGGTGTTAAAAGGGTGAAAGTGGATAGCGGTGGCAGATGGGCTATCGCAGAATTAGAAATGGGCTACACCATGTGTGTAGTCTATGGTTCTAATGAGGATGTCCCAGAGACTTTTGACTTTTTGGAAATTGAATTGTTTGTGGGGATTTAAATATTTCAGCCAATTGGGTAGATAGGGTAAACTACGCTGGGCGGAAACCGCGAGTTTTTAGAGCAATGAAGGCACTTATGGGCTCACTTGGAATAGTGGATGTCTGGGGGACAAAGGAGCCCCAAAAACCTGGATTTACATACTTTTCACACCCTGCTCAGAAGCACACAAAACTGGATTATGTGTTTATCTCCGCCTCAGAAATTAATAATGTAGATATCTCTATGTTACCGAGAGTACTCTCGGATCATAATCCTTTGGTAATTACTTATCAAGGGGATTCGTTTAAAAGGCAACGGTCCCCTTGGTCTTTCGAGAGGAGACTATTGGAAGACGTAAGATTTGTCGCCCATATTACGAAGTGGATCTCTGATTTTTTTGCTGCTAACAGGTATAGCTCATCCCGTAATAATGTATGGGAATCATTCAAAGCAGCCTTTAGAGGTGAAACAATCAGTTTTTCAGCCAGTATGAGAAAAGAGGATAGGATTGAGGTAACGCAACTATTGGAGAGACTAGCGTTTATGGAAGAGGAACATATGAAAGATATTGCCTCGGGCAGGGATGGTAGGGATAGCCACAATACGCTTCTGGTTATAAAGGCAGAATTACAGAAAGTGATCTCCAAGAAAGCGATTGGGGAATTTCAAGCTACTAGAGCTAAAAGATATGAAACGGGAGAACACGTAGGTAGAGCTCTGGCACTTCGCTTAAGGCAAGAGAAGTCTAAAAATGTAATCACAAAGATTGTAGAGAATGGTAAGGAGTATACAGAGGCTAAGGAGATTTTATATGTTTTCAGAGACTTCTACCAGAGATTGTATGATGACGGGGAGGTTAGGGTCAAAGGGCAGCTGGGAGACTATGTTGATACAGGACCGCATCTGGACGATTCACAACAAGAAGAATTAGTTAAGGATATTACAGTTGCGGAGATTAAGCTTGCCCTTCAGGAACTAGCCTCAGGGAAGGCAGCCAGACCTGACGGCATTCCTCTGGAGGTGTATAAGTGTATTGAACCAGAAATTATCATACTTCTCGCGGACCTTTTTAATGGAATTTTATGTACGGGGCTGATCCCTGCTTCATGGAGAGAATCAAATATTATAATATTCCATAAAAAAAAAAACAAGTGAGAACCCAGGATCGTACCGACCAATCTCTCTGATCAACGTAGACACCAAGCTGTATTCTAAGATCTGGGCTTTGAGGTTGGGCAGGGTCATTGGCGGTCTCGTATCCCCATGGCAGCATGGGTTTGTCCCAGGTCGAGGTACGACGGATCACACCAGTAGGGCTATAGCTCTGTTTGAGGACCATGCTGCCACGGGGGGGGGAGATGGCCATGATCCTGCTCGACGCGGAGAAAGCTTTCGACCGTGTGGTCTGGAGCTTTCTATGGGGTGTCTTGGCAGGTAGAGGGTTTCGGGAGAGGACTATTAGAGCACTTAAGGCAATGTATATAGATCCTATTGCCAGAGTTACGCTCATGGGTGAGAAATCTGAATTATTTTCTATAGGGAGAGAAACGTGTCAGGGGTGCACTTGCTCCCCGATTCTTTTCTCTCTCTAAATTGACCCTCTTATTCAGGCCATATTAGGTTGCCCTAGGTTAAGGCCCGTGGTTTTTAATGGGTATGAAAATAACATTTTAGCCTACGCAGATGTTCTTGCGGTTTTCTCATCTGATCCCCAGCGGGCTATGGCTGTTTTGTCTGAACTTACAAAAAAATTTGGTGCTCGCTCCGGCTATCTATTAAATGAAGCAAAGACGCAGATTATTTGTACCAAAAATATAGTTAAATCAGATACGAGATATGTGGACGCAGCTATCTACTTAGGTGTGAAAATTAATGCCTCTGTAGACAAAATAGTAGAAGAAAATTATATTCCACTTATCAGATCGGTAGAGATCGACCTAAGAAGAATAGATGTGCTGCATCTCTCTTTGATAGGGAGGGTGAATGCGGTTAAGATGACGATGTTCCCCAAACTGCTATATCTCTTTCGGGCTATTCCATTATTTCTGGAAGAGAGAATAATTAAAAATCTTGAATCTGTTTTTATCACATTTATTTGGCAATTTGGCAAGGTCAGGCGGTCCACGAACCTATTATCACTTCCAAGGGAAAGGGGGGGACTGGCCCTGCCCAGTCTTAGATTATACCATTGGACCTGTCTTCTGACCCAAATGTCGGTGCTCTCTCAGTCAGAGGGACGCCCCAGCGGACCAAGTCTCAAAGTTCAGAGACCTCCATCCATTTTTGAGCTGCTGCTAGGAAGAAAGGCCATGGGTGTAATGTTGTGTGAAGTGGACCGGAGATTTTATAAGAAGGCCAGATTCAAGATTGTGGATGGTGTATGGCGGGTGTGGAAGACTTGTGAAAAGCTATGTAACATCCCCAAGGTTAACCCATATCTACATATATATATTCTAGCCTCTTCTCACGGATGGGCGTAGATGGGACCCTTAAAGTGTGGAGGGGGATGGGTATTACGACACTCTGGGAAATAATGGAAGGAGAAGGGGTTATTGGCTTTGATGCCCTACAAAACAGATTTGGAATCCCAGCCAATCATTGGTTTGTATATGGTCAACTGATACGATCACTGAAGGCACTTAGACCAAAACTGCAGCCTCCTGTAAACAGCCCCCTGCTGGAGGCACTGACTAAGGGCTGTAAGAAGATTAAAATTATATATAATATCCTTCTAGTGGAATTCCAAGATGATCTGGATAAGACGGAGGCGACCTGGGCTAGGAAATTGGTAAATCCTGATGTAGATATTGATCTGGCTATACTTCTGAACAAAAGGATTTTCAGAGCCTCAAATCTGCACTATAAAATGGTGTTTAACGTGTACCACACCCCCGCAAAATTATTCGCTTGGGGGGTCAGGGAAGATGACTGCTGTCCAAGATGTGGGGTTGGGCATGCGGATCTGTTGCACATGTTTTTTAACTGTAGTCTCCTGACCCCAGTTAAGACCGAGATAGAGAAATTCTGGGAGGGGCTGCTAGGTCACAAGATCGATCTATCCCCTACCCTCATGATACTGGGTATAGACTCTAATCAAAACCTGGGAAAAGATGAAGAAGCCCTGGTCTTTATCTCTGTGGCTGTGCTTTGGATTCTAATTTCAGCGGGGTGAAAAGATGTGGTGGCTCCGTCTTTCCCAATGTGGCTCTCCAGACTACTTGGAATTCATAATATTGAGTCCTGTCTATATGAATATAAGGGGGAGAAAACACGGGACTTGGGTAGAAGGATATGGGCTCCCATCACAAAGTGGAGGCAAACCAGGTTGTTATGGCTATAGCTGTGATACTGTGTCCTATGGTTTTATCTATTTTCTCTTTTCTATATTTAACTACTGGTATTAAAATTATGCTTCTCTCGATGAAATGCTGATTAAGTTGAAATGCGTCCTTCCTACTTGGATTTTTGTATTTATGTATCTGCTATCGTTTGTATTCATGAAATGTGCCCACAGCCCTGGATCTGCTTTTATTGTCCGCTAAATTGAACTTAATGCTTTTTCCTATTTCTGTAATGCACTGATAATTCCCAATAAAAAAATATGAAAAAAAGAGGACTATTTGTGGAGGGCTGGGAAGGTTTTCTGGGCAACTAAACCCATTCAAGCCATTGGAGGAATACTGCTTCTTTGGAGGTTGAAGATAAATCCAAGATAGGTTTCAACCTTCAAAAGAGGGTAATTTGAGATACACCCTCTGTTCATCAGTGTGACCCTTGCTCTATCATCAATATATTTACAATTGCCTCTTCCTGCGCTGGGTCCAAACCTTTATATGCAATCATTTTACTTTTCCTTTCCTTCCCAACTGGACTATCAGGTTATCTACTTTCCCTGGTTTAATGTATACTGGGTGCTCTTCAGTACTTTATATCTGTAGATTTATGTCTCAATTTGCACATTTTGTGTTGTACTTGCAGTTCTGCCGATCGTTTAATTGCAGTCCCCTCCATTGCCTTTGTGCAATGTTCCCTAAAAAGAAAAACATAAATAAGTAAATAATTGGTGCAGTCAAAGGCTAATGAGGGAATTCGTGGCCTTTGGTTCTAGATAAAGCATGAACAGGGGTTTGCGAGAAAGTACTGTTGGTACTGATTCTTGTAATACAACCACCAAGGGTACAGAGGTAGATACATTACAAGTCAGTATTTCTTATTTGACATCTGTGCATTGCGTCCAGCTCAGGGAATTCCTTGGGCCATGACAAAATAAAATGCTTTAGCTCTGTGTCATGTAGACGTATTGATCTAATTCTTAATAGTATGTTACAACACATTTGGCATTGGTTAAATAAGGCTGTATACCCAAGCCCTAAGGGCTTTAGTAACCAAAGTCTAAGAAATAAAACCCGTTTCAGCTTGATATATACTGTTGTTCTGTGACAGTGTAACAACTTGGTTTCCAGAGTTTTCTTTTAAACTCCCTTGAGCTGAAATGTAGTTGCTTGGGAGCTACACAGCGCTGACTCACACCGCCTGAGCATTAAAAGACTTTTTTTTAGCTCAGCGAAAATAAAGGGGATTGTTAGCAATCAAACAATATCGACTTTGAGACACTTAAAGTTGCCCACAGAATGGTTGATGAAATCCAGGACGGTCTGTGCTTATCACCTGTCCATGCTACATTTAATAGAAACTCTACGGCATTAACCTTGCTATCATGTGCCTTTCAAACTGTTGCACCTAAGCAATTTGTGGAAGGTGATGTTTTCAGTAAAATAGATAAATAAAGCAAATTGTTTAGTATATAAACTAGTTGAAATGATTTAATCACCTAAGCACAAGCTAACTAGTTGTTGTTGTGGATTCACTTTTGCCACCAGAAGGTAGATGACGGTGAAAGGGAGTGTAAAATGAAGGAGTTACTTGTGCCTCACCTGTCGAGGCACAGCTAGGTGAATAATTATCCACATAAGTGAAGCCATCGTGTTCCAGGCAGTAGCTACGGGACCCAGGTTGTGGCGTGGTTGGGAGAGACGACTAAAAAAGAAACAGAGATGCCCACTTACCTGTAACGACCAGCCTCTGCCTCTCCTCCGTCCTCTGACACCTTTCTTCTTCCTGCAGTCCCAACTGGCAGCAGGAAGCACTCAGGCTCCCAAGCTCCCCGCTGTGGTTCAGTTGTCAGATTGGGAATGGGAGGCTTTGCTTGTTCCTCACCAGGATGTGTAAAGCCTGGTGATGCAAAGTGTGCCAAGAGGACTGGCCAAGCGTGCTTGCGCACTTAGAGAGTGTAAACCACTCCTCCCCCTGCTCTGGCCCGCCCCACCCAGGAGAGCTACTGACGGAAATAGGGAAACGAAAATTATAATAAAGATAGTTATTATCAGTTTATTTTTATTTTTATTCAGAGGGGCAATTCTCCTCTCCCTTAACGGAGGAGCCGCTAGAGCCCAGTCGTTTTTGTCATTAGGATCTCATACTTTCAAGAGCAGCCCCAAACTGTCAATGCAAATACCCAGCAACAGATAAGGCATGCCCGTGTACTAACATTAAATGCCAGGTGCTCCTGATTTAGCATAGGTTTTGATAACATATACCATAAACCTACAAATGCCCCGTTGCCTCATCATATAGCGAGTTGCAGTTTCATATGTCCTGTTCTCTTCTGACATTCCTAGTTAATAATAGCATTTGCCAATTACAGTCCCCTGTCCCCAGGTTCTTACTTGTTTTGCAGGTGAAGTTTCCTATTCCAATTTACAGCCACACCCAGGTACGCATCTTCTACTCAGGCTCAGGCCCGATAAGCAAAGGAAGTAAGAAGCAAATTCATATTCCCAAGCTAAAGCATATTATGCACAGTAGATAAGAAAATCAACTATAGAAATGCATGCAAAACTATATAGTTACGATAACCGCAATGCCACACAATATAGGGAAGTTTACTGCTTTCCCATTCACTCAACACTGTTAAGTTAGACTGGTTATTCGCCTGCATTTTGTATGCAAGTGCATACCTTCCTTAACTTTGCCTAATGACTTCTGAAATCTGTCTCTCCAAATATCTCATAAGCATTTCTTATGTGAAAACATAGGTGCATGTGTACAGGCCCCTATCCCCACCACAACGTCACTTATTAAGACTTTGTTGTGGCGGTAGAGGCTTAGCCTTATTTACAAGACAGCATGAAGCCATTTAATGTGGCTTAACGCAGCCTTGTAAATAAGGACCCTTTCATGCAATGCTTAGCAGGAAAGGGTTGGGCAGTGGGTGTTGCAATGGGCATTCCACAGCAGCATCCATTGATTTTGACACTGCCTTCTATGTACAAGGCATCAAATATCTCCAACAGGGGACCAAGTTGTAAAAATAATTAGCAGCTGAAGTGAATAGGTTATATTCAGTTGCTAAATAAAAAAAAAAAATCCCCGTTGGTGGGGGTGCCCTTAATTAGACATCATTTGGGTCTCCCTTGCTGTGTTCAGCTCATGACTGGTAGTTATGTCTAAATGTATATTTGTTAGTGTTTGAATTTGGTGTAGGTCTGTCAAATGTGTTTATGTAATACGGTAAATGTCGATTTGTGTGTAATTATTATATTTAATTATTATATTATTATATTTAAATTTATATGGTGCAACAGCTACCCGGAGGTTTCTCGGCACCTTTGGACACAGGCTAAGAGAAGGAGTAGCCAATGGAGCTTACTAATTAAATAACCATGTCTTGATGCCTTTCCGAAATTTAACATAGTTATGCTCAAGGTGGAGTGAAAGTGGTAATGAATTCCACAATGAAGGGGCCAGTTGGGCAAAAGATTGACCACCCATCCGAGCCAGTTTGAACCTACGGGTCACGAATTTGGCCTGCTTGGACGAGCAAAAAAGACAAGTGGGAATGTATTGTTTAACCAAAGCATTAAGATAGGTAGGCGCCATCCCGGCATTGATTCTGTGCATAAAGCAGAGTGCTTTGAATTTAGATCGATTTTCAATCTTTAGCCAGTGTAAGTCGCGAACGGACCTGGTGACGGGGGCCATTCTAGGAAGCTGATGTAAGAGTCTGTCTGCAGCGTTTTGAACCACTTGCAGCCTGCGGATGACATCCTTATTGGCTCCTCGATATAAGACATTCCCATAGTCCAATCTTGACACAATCAAGCTTGGACCACCGTCTGTTAAGCCCCAGACGGCAGCATCCATAGAATCTTTCTTAACCATTTCAAAATGGCAAAACATAATGAAGTGATCTTGACTGCTTGTTGTTGCACAGACAATTGGTCATCTATAATGATGCCCGAGTTGAGAACAGATTGCGACGGCTGGGGAAGGGGACCCATTTGGTGCGGCCAGAGCTGTGGGCCCCAAAGATCTTTACTGCCACCAAGAATGAGGAGCTCTGTTTTTCCTCCCTTTAATTTCAGCTTGTTTGAAAGCATCCATTCAGCAATGTGTTGTAGGCCTATTTGAAGAGAGGACACCTTAGACTTATCATCTGTGGATAGAGAAAAGATAAGCTGTGTGTCGTTTGCGTAAGAATATATTGTGAGGTCCAACTTCTTTTGCTATGGCTGTCAGGGGACTAATGTAGATGTTAAAAAGCAGTGGGCTGGGGGGCGTGGTCTGGACGCCGGCTAAGATGGCGGCATGACCCGGAGGCTCCGTCACCGACCTCCGCACTTCATTGCTTTCAGGCTTCTATCCCGCTTTTGCAGCGGACATGCACCAACGCTCCTGCATCGGAACATGAGGAGAGCCTAGCGCCCTCATTATTTCCCGGTTCTGGTCATTCCGGAGGTGTTTCCTGACGAAGTCCCGTTCCAGTGACATGCGGCTGCCATTTTAAATAGCAGCCGCGATTTCGAGCGTCGGCCACCTGGAGGCTTCTACAGGCTCCTGCTCTGCTCCTTCGCCCTCTGGTGGGCGCTTCTCACCCTTCTACCTACTGGTGAGCTTACAGGGTGACATTTCTCCTTTCCCTGCATGTTTTCATTTTCTGTGGCTTGCCATTCAGTTATGGGCGCCATTTTGAGGTTTTGAGGTTCTGGTGATTTCTTCACGACCTGATGCTCCTCGGACTTCTAATATGATCCGCGGTTGTTTCTTCAACAGCTCCCCCCTCAGGCGCTCTTTCTATATGTACTTTTGACATTGCTCATTTTACCCAGGATTCTTCTATTCACAGCGCCTCAGCAGTATATGACGCATTGCCTTTTGCGTCCCTCTTTGCCGCCTTTGTGTTCCTGTATGGATGTGCGTCATGCCTTCTCATGTTTCTTCCACTGTTTTCTACAATTAAATTCTTTTGGAGCAACATTTCTTCCCTCATGCTTGTCGCACACTGTATCCAGCGCTTCAATTCAACCATTGTCGCTATGCTAGTTTGAGGTAAAGTCCTCCCTTCTAACTGCATTGGTTGTATTTACTGCGCTATTTACTACTTCATAAGAGGTCCTATTGCTCTATTGACTTTTTCAATCTTATTATTTTTTCCACTAATATATATGGGGAAATTGCGCAATTTAAAGCTAGCCACGATATCGAAGTTACCTCTTAGTTCTGATTCTGATACTCCCATACAAAATATGGAAGAGAATATGCCGGCTAAATCTGATTCTCAGCAGGGCGCCATTCCTAAGAGTCAATCCGGAGGCAAATTGTCTACTTCCTCCATTTCAACATCTTCCAAACGCTTGAAGAAAGATCCACCATCTCCTGGGAGTGCCTCTTCTTCTGCCTCTGCTATGGAGCTCATCTTAGAGGAGTTACGGGCTTTCAAACCCTTTATGGAGGCCACTACAAGCAACATGCAAGCCATGCAGGAAAAATGGACATCACTGGACTCCCGAGTTTCTTCTTTGGAACTCTCTTCAGACTCCTTGCATTCCACCTGCTCACGCATCCCTTCAATAGAATCAGAGATCCTGCAACTTAAGCGTCTAACTGAGGATTTGGAAAATAGGAACCGCAGGAACAACCTTCGCTTATACGGACTTCCGGAGCTTACAGAGGGGACCAACCCCACTCTCTTCTTCCAGTCCTTCCTGGCCAAGATTCTGGATGCTCCGAACCTGTCTTCCATCAACATCCAACGCGTTCATCGCCTCGGTCCTAAGACTACCTCGAAACCAAGGGGCGTCATCATGCTGTTCCTGCAGTTCACTGACCTCTTGCAGGTCCTTTCAGCCGCCAAACTCAAAAAACAAATTATGTGGGAAGGACATCGTCTATACCTCTCTCAGGATGTCTCCAAGGCTACTGCAGATCGGAGAAAGAGATTTTTGGACATGAGGCCTCAACTCCGTGCTCTTGGCGCCAGATATGGTCTTTTGCATCCGTGTCTTTTCAAGGTTACTTACAAAGATAAGACGACAACATACGAAGATCCTGCAGCTCTGCGCACCTTTCTTCAACAGCACGTGACGGATGTTATGGACACTTCCAAACCAGGTTGATTGGCTTCTTCATCGCTTTGATTCTTCTATGATGACGCCTTGGCGTTCTCTAATTCAGCGTTGTTGCTGTATTGCGTCTCCCTTCCCTCATGGTTTCCGTTCTCCTGAGTATACCTCTCTGTGACAGTTGTGTTGCATTTTCTCCTACTGTTTTTATCCTTGGTTGTTATCCTCACCTGATGTTTACTATAATTGGATGTCATTTAATTTTTGGCCCTGCTATACTTTTCGTTACATATTTTATTTTCTTGATCCTTTCGGATTCCCTGGCCTCTCTTAACTTATTCTTTCTCATTTTTTCAGGTATGTCTCCTTCCTCTCCATCCTACCGTATCCTATAATCCATGTATGCTGCCCATTTTTGTCTCGTACCTTAGAGGGTTGGTGTCGACCCCGGTTGTCAATGTCGCCGTCTCCCGCTTCCGCCACCCCCATTCCTGTTCTGGTGTTTTCGTTTTCGTAAGTATGTTTCTCAGTCGTCCGTTTTGGACGTGTACTGTCTTCCTGCTCGTTCTTGTTTCTGTTCCCTCTCCTCCCTTTTTCTTTCTGACATTTCTTATCATTTCTGCTTTTTTATCTTCCCCTTCCCTTTTCCCCCTCCCTTCTGCACTCTTCTTTCCTTTCTTTTGTACCTCATTATTCTCTTCTTTCTTCTTCTCCTCTTTTCTCTTCAGTCTTCTTTTGCTTATTCTTTGCACTCGATTACCCTCGTTTTCTCTCTCTTTTCTAATTTTTACAAATTTTTCTTGTTCATTGCATTTGTTAAGCATGTTTTCTTATCAATTTATTTCTACCGTTTTATTCCGAGTTACAACTTGGAATGTTAAGGGATTAAACAATCCCATCAAAAGGCAAAGGGTTCTATCGCATTTTGCTAGATTGCATACTGATGTTGCCCTCCTCCAGGAATCTCATTTATCCGAGGAGGAGGCTCTCAAGTTGAAACGTTGTTGGGTGGGCCATGTTTTCTGCTCTCCTACTGTTGATAAAAAGAATGGTGTTGTGATTTTACTTCACAAAAAGTTGACTGTTACCTCTATTTCGCATGAATCTGATGTTAATGGTCGTTGGGTCATTGTTAACCTTTTAATTGATAACATTCCACTCACGTTATTCAATGTGTATGCTCCTACAGGAATTGATAAATCTTTTTGGCCCTCTATCTCGGACAAGCTTGTTTCCCTCTCTGGGGACTATATACTCTTTGGGGGTGATTGCAATCAAATTATGGACCCCTTCCTGGACCGAAACTCTAAGACTAGATTTATTCCCTCCAAAATGCACTCTCAATTTGTCAAGACCTCCCAACACAATGCCCTAGTGGATATATGGAGATTATGCAACCCAGATCTCAGGGAATACAGTTTCTTCTCCCCCCCGCACCAGTCCCAATCCCGCATTGATCTCATTTTCCTAAGCAAATCCCTAGCTCAACATGCCATTCGTTCTGAAATAGGCTCAATCCTTCTTTCTGATCATGCCCCTGTCTTTGTGGATTTAGATCTTCTCCCCTTTTCCTCACCCTCTGGCAAATGGAGATTTAATAACACCCTGCTTCAAGACCCCAAATTTTGCTCCGACTTCTCTACCTTTGCTAATGAGTTCTTCCTTCTTAATCATACTCCTGATTCATCTTTCGTCATGGTTTGGGACTCCTTTAAAGCAGCCTCTAGAGGTTTTATTATTAACTTCGTCGCGCAACGAAAGAAACTTCGGGAGGCTAAATCGGCTCAGATCCTGTCAGATATTAAACGCTTGGAGCTTGAATATTACTCCTCATCTTCCGATTCCTCCCTTAAGCGTCTTATCGAAGCGAAGATCTCCTTCAACAAATTCACCACCGAAGCAGCCTCTAACATATTATTAAAATGCAATTCCAGATATTACGGTGGTAAAAATAATATGGGAAAGCTCCTTGCCAACTATTTAAAAATCCGAAAGGAACGTACGAAAATTGAATCTATCCGTACTTCTTCAGGTGTCTCTTGTTTTAAAGATAAGGACATTCTCTCTGAATTTGTCAACTTTTATGATGTCTTATATACCCCTGAATCCGTTCCCTCACCCTCTGATCTTGACTCTTATTTCCAAGCATTGCCCTCCCCTCCTACTTCCCACGTTAATCTCGCTTCATTAGATCTTGATATTTCTCTAGCGGAGATTTCTCTGGCGGTTTCTAAACTGCGTCATGGTAAAGCTCCTGGGCCCGACGGTTTTACTGTCGAGTTCTACTCCCACTTTGCCTCTCTCCTCCTTCCTAAACTCCTCCTTCTCTTCCAAACCTTTATTTAAGCTTCTGCTTCGAGCGGTTCTTTTCAACAGGCTTTGATTTGCCTGATTCCTAAGGACGATAAGGATCACTCTCTTTGCAAAAATTACCGCCCGATTTCTCTCGTTAACACGGATTACAAAATATTAGCTAAGATTCTTGCTCTTCGAATGGATCCCCTTCTTCCTGACCTACTTGGCCCGGAACAATCTGGGTTCGTGAAAGGTCGCCTTTCTTCGGACAATGCGCGTGTCTTTCTTAACATTATCAGCAAATCTTCCCGTCTAAATCTTCCCTTTGCGGCTATATCCTTAGACGCAGAAAAAGCTTTTGATAGGATTGGTTGGGATTTTATGTTTCGAGCTCTTCACTGGTTTGGCATCTCTCCAAAATGTATTTCCCTCATTTCCTTGCTTTATTCCAATCCTCAAGCTTCCATTTTTGTTAATGGTATGACCTCCGACTATTTCTCCCTGCATAGGGGTGTACGTCAAGGCTGTCCTCTTTCTCCTCTTCTTTTCGTTATGGCTCTAGAACCTTTTCTTACTAAAATCCGTCAGGATGATACCATTTCTGGATTTCATTTTGGCTCCCAGCAGGTTAAATTATCGGTATATGCGGATGATATCCTCTTTTATTGCTATGACCCTTCATCCTCCCTACCTTCCTTTCTCCAACAAGTCTCCTCCTTCTCTGCGGTATCGGGTTATCGATTGAATGTTGACAAATGTGAGGTTCTTCCTCTAAATTCTCTCTGCCTCCATCATCACTTCGCCCAATCCGGTTTCTCGTGGCAACCCTCCAAAATTAAGTACTTAGGCGTCCTATTCGCTCCTACTCTCTCGGACACTCTTAAGCTTAATTTTACTTATCTTACTAAAAAGTTGGATACTAATATCACCCGTTGGCATCCTCTCTTTTTATCTTGGTGGGGGCGCCTTAATACTATCAAGATGATGCTTTCCCCCCTCCTTCTTTACACCCTTTCCATGCTCCCGATACGTATTCCACTTTCTTACTTTAAAAAAATTGATTCTCTGCTTTTGAAATTCCTTTGGCGCGGTCAACGCTCCAGGATCGCTCTTGCGACCCTTCGACACGATAAAACTCACTCCGGTGTCCGTTTTCCGGACTTTAGGCAGTATCATCAAGCTTTTTCTATGAAACAAACCGCTCGTTGGCTCTCGGATGTTCCCCCCTTTTATCCTCCAGTATGGCTGTCCATGGAATCTTCTTTCATCTCTCCCTTCACTTTCCGTGAAGTTTTATCCTTCACCTCTTGCCCGGCCCGCCTTCGCACTCCGATTATCTCCCATTGCCGCACTCTTTTCCTTCCCTTCCTGTCTTCATCTTTTCCTTCCTCCCAATCTTTTCATGATCAACCTATTTGGTTCAACTCTCGTCTTCAAATTCGTAATCGCACAATCTACTGGAAGGTCTGGCACTCACGTGGTTTATGTTGGATTTCTCAACTACTCTCTCATGGTGTTCCTTTATCTTTCTCCGTATTACAGTCCTCCTTTCACTTACCTTCCAACACCCGCTCTCAATATGATTCACTTTTACCTGTTCTCATCTCCTTTCTTCAGTCTCTACCTCCCGCATATGATCTACCTATTGACCGACAGGCCACCTCCTCCTTGCTAGAATCTTCCCCCTCCGCTTCTTCTCTTTACAATTCTTTTCGTTGTTCAGTAGATAGGGCAAAATCTAAGCTTGAAGTTACATGGGAATCTGATTTCTCTCAGGATTGGTCCATCCTTTTTTGGGATAAGATCTGGTGTAAACTTCATAAGACCTCTAGAGCTGCTAATACCACCCAAACTTTGTATTTTATTTATCATAGAACCTTATTTACTCCTCTCTCCCTCTCACGTTTTTCACCTGATACTCCTTCCATCTGCTGGTCGTGCCCTTTTCCCTCAGCTGATCTCAAACACATGCTTTTCGAATGTCCACACATCTCCCAGTTCTGGATTTCCGTTTGGGCCCAAATTCAGGAAATCTTCCACCTCCGAATCCCTTTTTCCCCCATTTTGATTTTTCTAGGTTCCCTGTCTCCTGACCTTCCTCCGTCCTCTGGTCATTATCAACTCCTAGACCTCTTAATTGCTATTGCTTTTCACACTATTACCTCTAATTGGAAATGTGCTGCCAATGTGTCCTATCGTTCTTGGTGGAATGCAGTATGTTTCCATCATCGATTGGATACAAACTATGTCACCCCCATCTCGCTAGCTATCAAGCGGGACCTTTTATGGCTCCCTTTGGTCTCTTATCTCTCTTCCACCGCTCCTGCTTGCCCCTCCTTAGCTCCTGATTCTGTTGAGGTTCGCAAACCTCCTTGAATTTACTTTGCCTTTTTATTTCATGTCATTTCATTATTTGTATGCAGAACGTTTTATTTCTCTTTTTTATATTGTACATGCTCATATTTCACATGCTCATTGTGATATTTGTTTATTATGCTTTGTAATTTTCCTTAAGTTGTAATTATTATTATACCCCTTTGCTGTTTCTTCTCCCCTTCCCTCCTTCCTTTTTCCCTTTTTTTTCTCTTATTTCAATAAAATCAAACTAAAAAAAAAAAAAAAAAAGCAGTGGGCTCAAAATAGAGCCTTGTGGGACTCCATGTAAGGAGACATGAGAACTGGAGTTAGTCTCCGTTAAAAATACCTGGAATGTACGATTGGATAGAAAACTCTCCAACCATTTCAGAGCAGCGCCACCGACACCCTTGGAATTTAAAATTTAACAAGGGTCTCATGAGATATGGTGTCAAAGCGGCACTCAAATCTAACAAGATTAGTGCCACTGTGTTACCCTTGTCCAAACGCTGACGGATGGTTTCCGTAACTCCCAGGAGTGTCGACTCGGTCGAGAAACCTGTTCTGAAACTGGGTTGGGACAGATGCAGAATATTTTGGGAGTTCGTGAATTGAGTCAGTTGGTTATTGACATGTTTTTCTAAAATTTGGGAAAATGCCGGAAGCAGGGAGACGGGACGGAAGTTGGAGAAGACCTCCGGGTCAGCATTAGCTTTCTTCAATAAAGGATGGATCATTGCATGTTTCCAAATAGCAGGCACTACTGCTTCCTCAATTGATGCATTGAGAAGTTCCATAATCCATTTCAGAATCAGAGGGTCCAATTTTTTTAGAACATGAACTGGGAAGGGGTCCTTTGGGGATCCTGACTTAATGCTATTTAATGTGTCCTTAAAAGACGTTGTGTCTAGGGGTCGGCATCTATTAAGTGTACTCTCCGAAGATTTTAATAACCCACTGGGGGGGGGGCGGAATTTGCTGGCATTTGATTAGGCTTAGAAAGCTGTTCTCCATTTGTACCGAGTTCGGAGTAGATTTTATCAATTTTATCATTGAAGTACACCGCTAGTTTTTCGCATTGCGTTTCTGTTAGCTTTGTGGGTTCTAATTGTTGTGAAGCCCACGACAGTTCTTGCACCACCTTACAAAGTAGATTCAGATTATTTTGGGACATGAGAATATTATTCTTAGTGTATTCAACTTGCGCCGCTTTGCATAGTGCCTGATAGCCTTTAATGGCCTGTTTTTAAGTCTGCCTTTTGGCCGATACATAGTGTTCCCTCCACTGCCTCTCTAGCACCTTACATTTTGTTTTTCTGAGAACCACGGGGCAGGGGGCGATGGGTCTTAGTTTTGTTTTGATGAATACCTTAAGTGATGCGTTTCATTTATGTGTCTTTGTACATAACATACATTTGGAAGTGTTGCGCTTTGTCTTTTCACTGTATTTTTTGTAAACTAAACAAGAAAACGTTTTTTCAAAAAATGAATGATTAAATATTTGGATCAAAGTATTAATTGATTTTGATTCCAGTCTGTCGGATTAGGGACAGCATTCAAATGGCCAGCTAGTTCTTCTGTGTATACATTAATCCTATGTACAAGGGCAGTGTACATAGGAGGCAGCGCCAAAATTAAGACCAGGTAAAACCTGATCATAAGTTGGCAAAATGAGGAGAAATGCATATTTTCTCCTCGTTTTTGCTTTTCCCATGTGTGCTGCCTTGTGCAGCACACATGGAAAAAGCAAAACACCTAGGATTGTGACTTTCATGTGGGCTGCAAGAAGCAGCACACATAAAAGTGGCAAAATGAAATTTTAGGATTGTTTATGTGCAGGAAAGGAACACGTTTCTACACATAAACAATCCTCCCCTGCACACAGACACCCTTGTACTATGATGCAAGGGTGCCTGCATTGGCGCTACACTGATAAATGTAGCGCCAGCACAGGCGGAAATGCAAAGCTGCACCATATCCTTGTAAATATGGTGCAGCCATGCGTTTTTGAAGTGGCGGAGTGAGGCGTTAAGCAATGACGGCTAAAGCCTCACTCCACCACTTCCTTGTACATATGCTCCATAGTTTGCTTAACTTTTTCTCATGAGAAAAACATTGCATGACCAGGGCTTAAAGGCATTTCCTTCTTGAGTAGTATATGTTTCTTATCATTTTATTGGGATTCAACAGAAGCTATGCTTGCATACAAATTGATTGCAAAAGTCTCAGATTTCAAGCATAAGTTATGCTGTGCAGAAACAGGGTACTCTGCATTGTATTCAGTTTTCAAAGGAAGGACATGTATTTCCATGAAAAAACACCTACATTACCTTGCACACATGTCCCTGTTTAAATTTAAGTGGTGCTGGTCCAATACAATGGGGATACCTCACAACCTGGGGTCATAAAAGTCTCTAGATCAGTGGCTTCTCACTCGGCTGGATAAGGGTTCAAAATCTACAAGTGTAAAGCAAGCAAAACAATAAAGTTCTGTCCAGGGAGGAATTGTGCTTATCTGGCAATCTCAATTCACTTGCAATTGTCTCCATAGTTTCTTCTGGCAGCCCTCCTCTTAATCATTTGAGATGAAAAGGGCGTCAGGGTACTGTTCCCTGATGCCTGGACTTCTCGGGCTGGCTGGTGGATTCAATGTAAGCAAGGTCAGCAGAACCAGAAGGGAAAGCCGGCTTCAGAAGTTCCGTCAGAGTGGTGCTAGCCAGGAGAGATCAGGGACTGGAAGAAGCAACAGTGGAAGTTTCAATGCAGTTGTAAAGCAGAGATAATGTTCAGAAATCTGGAAGCAAGCTAGATCTTAGACTTTTAAGTCCTGACATTTGTGCAGCAGCCCATTGTCAATCAGAGTCTAGAAAACAAACTCAGGGGCATATTTACATACCTCTATTGCCATGGGAACATCACTTTCTACAACGTTCCTGTAGCGATGGGGCTTCGCCTTATTTACAAGGGAGCGTTAAACTACGTTCAGTGGCTTAACTCTGCCTTGTAATAAGGCCCCCTTCCATGCTATGCTTAGCGTGAAAGGGGAGGGAAATGGTTGTTGCTGTGTGCGTTCCACAGCAACACCCATTGATTTTGACACTGCCCCATATTTACAAGGGCAGTGTAATTATGGGGCAGTGCAAAATTAAGACCAGGGAAAGCTATGTCTTACCCTGGGTCAACAAGGAGATATGTATGATTTCTCCTCTTTTTTGCTGTTTACACGTGTGCTGTGTTGTGCAGCAAACATGGAAACAGCAAAACACAGATGATTGTTTATGTACTAGAAGGTCCGCGTTCCTGCACTTAAGCAATCATTTTTTTTAAAATGCTGTTTTGCAACTTCTATGTGTGCTGCATTAGGCAGCACATATAGAAGTTACAAAACACAATTTTAAGATTGCTTATGTGCAGGAAGGGGGAAATTCCTGCACATAAACAATTCTCCACTCAATGCAGAGGGGAAAAATATTTTAGCCATACAGAAACAGAAAAAATAAAAATAGGCATTGTAAATGCATCTATGCATGACATTCCCGATATGTGTGGCCTAGGCGGCAAGGGCCGTGGTCGCTAACTGCTGAGTTACGCACCTGCAAGCCCCGCAGAATGATTAATTCTGACACCATCTGCTCGGCGAGGCATCTGTAGAACCCCTGAGAAATGGGGAAACTAAGGGCAACTGAGATTCTGCCTCTTTTATCCTTTCCCTGTGATCAAAGATAGCAGCCGTTCAATTAGCTGTGCTGAGCAGGTGGAGCAGTGTTCTGTGGCCAGCTGAAACACGGTGGGAGGCAAGGAGGCCCATTGGAGATAAGATTCAAAGACCCCGGACAGAGATTGCGAGAGACAGAGTTTCAACCAACTAGCAACCTGCAATGTCCAGAAGCAACTAATACAACATGGAACTCTGGCGAGGTAGTCAACAAAATCAAGATAGAAGACAATACGTTCAAACAATGGGGGATAAAACTGGAAGTCGAACGAAAACTTCCCTATCCGACATCTTTTCTACTCTAGAGTATGATTGCTCCACGTAAGAATACCACCTCAGTATGAAAAGGAGCTAGGAGCAGCACCCCCAGAGCACATGCCTCAGACATAAAGGCATCTGCCTCGAATTTAGAACCAAGGGTATCATGTTATGCTTCATCAGCTACATCACAAAACTGGAGGCAAAGACAGCATACAATCATCATGAAGCAAACAAAATGAGAAAGGGTGAGCAGCTCAGGCCTGCACCGGTTAAGACTAGGGGAATAAAGTATATGTATCTGGAATGTCAACGGTTTAGCCAGCAAAAGTGAGGACCCGGAGGATATATTGGCCTGCCATTGTGTAAAGGAAACCAGACAGATACAGACTAAATGATCCCCATCCAACCTCTGCTGCATTAACATAAAGAAAGCATTCAGTCCTGAGGAAGGTGGACTGAATTATATGTATCCACTGAAACGTGCATCAGCCTGATCTTTAGCCAGCTGGCGGCATAACCATGGATACTAATGAAGAACTTTCACCATGAGGTTTCTGTTGCAAGCCATTTTTAAGCTGGAAAATAACTTTTTAACGCACCTTATTTTTTCCAACCTATTAAGCCTCCTTCCTAATTCAATGTTAGCAAAACCTTCTTTGGTCTTAAATTTTTTTCCCAAATTTTGGGTATCCAATGCCATCCCTGACTTTCAGTTCCTTCAAACTGCCTCTGCCCTAAGACTCTCTGTGCTACTACTATTAGAATGTGTGTAGCTAAGCTTGCCCTGTTGGCCACTCTTTAGTTAAGGTATTCTTTTGAATAAAGCTGTGATACAATAGCTGTAGCCACTGGGTCCACTCCTGTCTTTTGCGTTGTCCTCTGTAATCTCCAGTCTTTGTCAATTCCCACCAACAAAATGCACAACCAGATGTTTGCCTACTTATTTTTGTTCAGTTAGTATACTACTACTACTGTTGTGGTTATTATTCTTCTCTGCACATACACATACAGAACTATGCACAAGAAAATAGGATGTTAATGTCGGTGATAGGGAGGTTGGACCTTACACCTTACACACTAGTCACAGAACTCAGTCAGAAGAACCCACAATCCAATGACCGTCTACCTACCTAAGTGTCTCTGTCATAGTCATTTGTCCCACTCCCGACCCCCGCACGAAGATAGTTAGATATATATATACCCAATGATTTTATTACACAACCCAGGCCAGAACAGAAGAACACCCTTTCGCTCACTCACTCGTTTCAGTCCACAACACCCCAGACACTCAAAAATATACCACAGAGTCTATGTGCAAGTTCAAAAACTTTATTTTTTTAATAACAAGCTTTGTATTGTTGTACCTTGTAAGTATTTCCATGAAAAACATCCTGCTCCACCATGCAAAATAAAGAAGATTGAATACTATACATTTTGTACATCTAGTGCACGATAGAGAAATGTGTGAATTGTGGGAGACCCCTCACCGTTGAACGTATACTGGTTACACATGCATCTTTCGAAAGCTCTGCAAATCCCTTGTTTCGTAGAAGGCAATCTTCTCATCTGCCTATGAGAAAAATGTTGCACGTTAGACAGTGAATACAACTATGCCAGTTTTTAGCAGTCATGGCAAAAAGTGCAACATTATGGATAAGCAAAAGGGACTAACAACAATACTGGTTTGTCAACCTCTTTAGTTGTATGCAACACTCATGTGGCCTCAAAGGTGTCTTTCTTACTGTGCAACAAGCTGCGAGGTAACATGGGCAAAGCAGTAGACCCGGATCTAAAAAGGTTATATGGCTCAGGCTAACTTTCCAAAGACTAGAGTAGGAGTAGAGATTAGATAACCCTAGGGACCATCTAATAAATTAAAACTAAACTCTGTCTAATGTGACTGTTGTACAGTAGGACGCAATTTGGACTAGTTACAATGATTTATGTTGTACGTAACTGTTTTTTCAATCTTCCTTCCTGGTGAAAAAAGTACAACTAGTAAAATAGGGGGAGATGTGCAGGCATCTAAAAAGGTGAACTTGCTTTTATAGGTGCACAATCGCTACCAACCACCAGTGCCGATGGGGCCAGCGGCGATGCGATTGCCATCCAGGAGGGGACAGGGGCTGCGGCACCTGCAGGTGCATCAGTGGGGCAGGAAAATTCAGCGGTGGGCGGTGGTAAGTTATATTCATTACTTATTTGCATTACTAGGTGGAAGGGGAACATTTCCCTCACTGTGCTATGAGACTTGTCAAGAAAGTATAAATTTGAAGTTGTACTCGACAATATACAATGGTTGAAGAAGACACTCTTTGTAGCATTACCAGTGTGAGTTGAGTAAACAAGGCCTCTTCCATCAGACACCAACTTAGCTGCGAAAGTTATGGAGAAGACTAAAAGTCATATCAGATGACCATGAGGGATGTGTTGAACAAAAAGGGAAAGAAGTGAACTAGGGTGGAAGGAGGAAGGACTAAAGAGATGTAATAATAAGACTAAGTACCATAGAAGGATACTTTGGAAGGTTCATGCACGTGGCTGATATGAATCCGATGCACGGGTTGTTGAAGGCTGGGTAGAACTGGAAGGTGAAAGAAAATGCAGGCCTGGTTGGGCAAAACAATATGGGTGCATGGATATAGTGGATAACAAGAATCATGAGCGGAGTTTGTGTCAATGAAACCCAAGGCAAGGAAGGAGTGGACGCATGGGTGGTTGCTGGTGAAATTGAAACCAGCTAAGCCGATAATAAAGAATGATAGACATTTACTTTTAATGGGTGGATGCTCCCTAAATGTATTGTATTCATCATAGGTGGAGACTGTCACTGGAAGCAGAGTCTTACTTTGAAAATATAAAAGGAGATACAAAAAAGACTGGTGTTCTTCTGTGTACTCAAGGCCACCCAGAAGTACTAGGGCAAGTATAATGCCGGAAAAAACTTCAACAAATGCTACAGGCAGGGGAAGCAGGAGGATAAATTAGATAGATACTAAAAGTTGACACCAATTTTATGTACTGCGCTTGGTAGTGCTACTGTGCCACAATGTACTGTTGAATTAATTTTGAAGAGTTTCAGTTACAATTCTGTTTCTTTTTTTTTAGATACTCATACTCCTTCCAAAAAACCATCACGGAAGGAGTTGGCAGCCAGGGCCCGGCAAAGGAAACTGCAGGCCATTACGGAGGAGGAGGAGGAAGAGGCGGCGGCAGCAGCTGCTGCCTCTTCCAATGAATCTGGCCCCAGCAAGGCCCCACCTGCAGGAGTACGGTGTCGCGGCCAGGCAGCCGCTCACCGCCGGCAATTAACATCTGCCACCCCCACACAGCATGGATGCAAATGCAAATGTAGATGCCGTGCATTTCGGCAACAACTTCTCCTCCGGGTGGCCAATCTGGAGGACCAATTAGAGGAGCGCGTAAAGATTATAGTGGACAAACACCTCAAAGCCCGCCAATTATAATGGACCCTGTTGATGTGCCCCTTTTTTAATACTTTTGTTGGTGGGTGGGAATTGGGTGTTGGGGTTATATTTGTGGGACATTCTTTGGACTTGGACATTGGTTGGGGTTAGGGTGGGGATAGGGGTGGGATAGGAGGATATTTTTTTACATGAATAAATGATATTTATTTTCAACTTACACATATGATGTTGTTTTGTGGTGGGGTTACTGTTGTACGTCACAAGGTTTACTCTAGATGCAGGGCAGCGGCCAGTGTTTGATTGAAATACTTTATTAATTGACCACATGTGTAACATGCAAACAGATAGATGCTGTACCCCTCACTCAGTTATATTTGTCCTATTAGTACTACCAGCCTCTCCTCCATTATACCTCCCAGCAAACTTCTCTTCTTACCTGTGATTGATGATGATTAAGTTTGGCACCGGAAGGGCTGCATGGTTTCCCAAGACAACGAAGAATATGCCGTGGTTGTGTGATGGTAGTAGTAGACAAGACACTGGCACTAGCATTGGCAAACAAAAACAAAGAGACAGTCATTTGCCTGAGAGAGAATGTGAGAGAAGTAGAAAATTACAGTACATAATACTGGCAAAAAAATACAAACAATATTGCAACTGCTAAACGAACTCAAAGAAATCAAAGGTGTCAGGGACTGTGCCAAGTACAAGAAGATAACTGTAGTTGCGTTGGAGTCATTAAAACACAATACAAATCGTAAACTTAAATGCTCTAAAATTAAATTCAAACAATGCCAGCGATGCTTTACATTTATTCGTTGGGTCACTTTGGGAAATTAATTGCCTTGTACACTAGTACATAAAGTGAGCTTGGGTGGGCAAGCAGAAGAAGATCCTCGCCCTGCCTCGTTGACATTTGATTTCATTAGTGTTGCTTTCACCACATCTGCCCCAGCAAGCGTGTGATCAATTGTTGGTGTAGATTTAATGTAGTAACATCACACCTCAATATAAAACCACACAGCCCGGGGGAAGAGGGTTAGGGTTTGATGAATGGATGGGAACGGGGGTTTGGGGAAAGGTTTCACAAAGAAAAACAGTACGCATGGAGACAACAAAAGCAAAACAATGAAGACGATGATTGCTGATCCACAACTACCCAATAAATGTAAAGTCAACAGTCAAGTAAGAAAAACGAAATGGATGCATGATGAAGGTTTATTATTAACTTGATGGTTAATAATAAGTGGTAATTACTACACAATTCAATTCAAAGGAAGTATTTCTTATACATGATATGAATATGACTTTTGCCTAGGCTGTATGCCCTCTGAGAAACCGTAATACCTGATGTAGCGGGCTGAAAGCTAGCAAAGAAAATTAAGAGATAGTTTAAGTGAACAATCAATTACCAAACACACGCGTAAAATAAATGAAGAGGAAAAAGGAATCACAGGGAAATATGAAAATGATACTAAAGTTAATGTATTATCCAGGGCCAAATGTGTAGTTCTAGCTCGTTATTCATCTTTGTCCTCCCTTCCATGGACACTGTGACTGATTATATCATTCTTGTGCGGCTCTGGCTGGATGATGATGAGGAGGATTGGTAAGGTAAGTGTGAGTTGTTGCTCCACGTATAATAGCGCTGGGTGAAAGGCCGGCCTGTAAGTGTTGATGAAAGAAGAAATGGGGTATTACAAAATAAGTTAACTGAATGAAAACATAAAAATCAATTACGGTGTAGTGCAAAAAAGACAAGACTCATGAGCAAGAAGATTTTCAGACTGAGGCTGCTTGGATACATTGATTAACTCTACTCTTCTAGTTGCACAGCAGTCATCGAAAAGAACAACAAGATAGGAGCCAGCACAGAACAGTTACAGTGCCACACCACAACACCGGGCCGTGAGTCTGTGGCCCAAACTCCATTTATCTACATTTTTCACAATTTCAGACAAAAGACATATACATCAACCTAGCATTTTCCAAAACACGTGATTAAATCAATGCGCCAATGTCACATGTCAGTCAATCATACCACTATTCTATTCCACCACTGCACACACATGTAGCCTAGGTCTGCTGTGGTTCTTGTTGATTGGTTGTGTGTTTACCTTGTATTCCACTTCCTGAACATATTCCATCAATCATCTCTGATCAAACTGACTGACAGCGTGCAACAATGGTATGGTGGTCATCATCATCATCATCCGGTGTGGCACGTCTACGTGTTCTCCAACAGACCACCAACAGCAACTCAGTCTGTAGTGAGTGACTACGATTAAGTCCAGACTGCACCTGCAGTAGTAGGAGTACAATTGGATACATATTATTAAACAACATGGAAACATTGACCATCACTTGAGACACAAGTACTTTGTTATTATATTAAACTACTAGTATATTTCTACTTCATGCACATTTTCTCTGAGTCAGTAAGCAGCCAATGCAATGTATGGCATCATTCATTTCATATACCTGTCTTTCTCTTCTTTGTGGCTATCAGATCACAGATGCAGCAGAGTCTTCTGAAAGTGATGACGAGTTTACTTTAATTTTGGAGCCCTGCTCAAGTTCTGACATTGAAGAGTTGTTTATGCCTGCAGACAGAGGTGTAGCCTTAAGACAGTGATGCATTTCAGATTGGAAACAAAACAGAAGATGGCTATAGTCACGTACGTTTCACTTGTTCTGGACGGACTGTTAGAAGCTACATTATTGCACTATTGTCCATCTCCATCCAATGTATGGCAAGATGGAAATGTATTTACGGTGAGTCAGGAAGATGGAGCAGGACTCTGATGAGTGGAGTGCACAGTAAATGCTCAGACGTGCAACTCCAATAGGTAATTAAAAGAGAAAGGAAGATGGTGTTGGTTTTGAAGTTTGAGTCAGAAAGACAGATACACACAAATAAGGAAGAGAGAAATAAAGGAAGGGAGAATGTAACAATTTCAAAGCCTAGTTGTCAGGGAAGAGGAGCTCATCCTCAAACCCTGGTGGTTCTTCTGACAGAAGTAGGTCCTGTAACCCACTAGTTTTGTCTTCCGACTCGCTCTCCTCTTCCAGCTCTGATTCACGTATTTGTAGTCTGGTGGTATGAAGTGTTGATTCATTTTGATCATGGTTAACCTATCCACGCTTTTGGGCGAGAGACTGGTCCTTTTCACAGTCACAATGGCACCAGCAGCACTGAAACACGCTCAGAAGAGACACTTGCAACAGGGCAAGCTAGATACTTTATCGCCAGCCTGCTGAGCAGTGGCCATTGATTTATTGTCCTATACCAATACACCAATGGGCTTTGCTCCATGAACACCTCTGTTGTGTCATCCAGACACAACAGAGCGGATGGCTCTGTTGAGCCATCCGCTCAATGTTCATTGGTGCTCGGGTTTGCTCGTCCTCTTTTTGCTTTGCGACAGCAACAGACTTACCCATCCCTTTCTGTAGAAACCAAGCAGCTATTTTTTTGCTTGTTTCTGATTAATCAGATCCTGTTGGTGCGGTTGTTGTTATTGTTTGTGTTGGTGACTGCTGGGAAGCAAACGCACTGCTCGCATGCTGTGAAGAAGAACTTGACTCTGTAGGATGCTCAGTAGTACTTGCACTGTCCTGGGCTGGCACTGGCAGGCCTCTAATTGAGAGCCGTTCGTTTTCTAAATCAGTGGCTTCCTCGGCTATTACAGTTTTGTACTTGGAAACATCCCCTTCTGAAAAAGGAATTACTGCATTACTGTTCACAAATAATTTGTACCGTGGACCCAAAATTGTGGCAGTAATGTAATGTTGATGTGACACAATCTTATTTTGAATCCTTGTATTCTCAGATAAGCGGCCGGCTAAGGACTTCGCCAAATTACATGCTTCAAGTTTTCCTTCAACACCTTCGTATGTTTCAGACACCTCCTTCAGCTCTTGCTCAAGCGTGTACAACAATGGGATAGCTTGGCCCATAGTACAGTCCTCCCTGCTGACTGCACGTGTGAAGACCTCAAAAGGAAGTAGCATCTCTGTCGGGCATTTAATGAGGTCCCATTGCGACATCTCAACTGTCATGGCTTTAATAACAGTTGGATCCCCTGATCTTCTTGACATTGTCATGACATAAGCATTAAGTGGTATATACTGCTCAAACAGCCGATCAAGCATGTAATAAGTAGAGTTCCAACGTGTTGGTACCTCCTGGATGAGTGCTTTGACTGGCATTTTATACTCACGTTGAATGACCCGTAGCCTCTTCCGGGCTTTAAAAGAATGATTGAAATGCGTGCAGATTCTTCTGCAAATGGTCAGTAAGTTGCTGACTTTGCTTTCATTTTTCAGAAAGTCTTAAACCACAATGTTAATGCAGTGTGCCAAACACGGGACCCTGAAATAGCGACCATCTTCCATGGCCTTAACTACATTACTGCCATTGTCGGTGGCAACAAAACCAATGTTGAGGCCTCTTGGTCGCAGCCATTCAAACACCTTGCTGTTGAACTCATCCAAAATGTTTGCATCAGTATGCGATTTCTCCATAGCAAACATGGCTATAGTAGCATGTCTGCGAGTATCATTAAATCTCAGTAGTGTCAATGCTTGTAGATATCTTGTCTCTAACACCTGAAAAAGAGATCCAGTGTGCAGTGATGCACAAGTAATCAGTGGCTTGGCAACTGGTCCAAATGTCTGTTGTCAGGTGGATACTATGCACAGCACTCTGCTGCAAGGCTTTTCCAAGCAATCCCAGCACATCGTGGTGTAGTGCTGGAACAGCAACTCTGGCAAAATAGTAGCGGCTGGGAACATTCCATTTTGGGCAGAGGGTTGTCACAAATTCCAGGAAACCCACCCCTTCAACAAAAGAAAAAGGGAGAAGGTCCAGAGCTAACATTTTAGCAAGCTTAGCATTGTACAAACGTGCTATTGGGTGGTTGCGCTCGTACTTTCCCTCCTGCCTAAACATGCTAACAATGGTACGCTGCTTGGAATTTCTTTCAGTTATGCCCGATGCAGTACTTCGCGTCACAGACTTCACACCCAAACTCCTTGGTGTCTCTGGGTTACTCTTACTCTGGTGCCACTGAGATGTTGCTGATGCGGAGGATGTGGGATCTACCACTGCAGTGCTGGGGAGTCGGACAGGGGTACTTAGTATACCACTACCAGATAGAATGTCTCCCTCTTCTTCCTGTTCGACCCGTGGACCTTCTACTGCTTCCCCACCAACATTAATGGTTCCTGCTTTTATGAGACGTAGGTGGTCCTCCCACTTGATTGCGTGGTGTTTTTTCATATGGGTCATTTGGCCTCCGGTACCATAGTTTCTACCAAGCTTACCACGACTAACAGAGGAATGACAAATGGAGCATATAGCAATGTTCTCCTCATTTGCGCTAACTGTAAAGAAGTCCCACAAAGGGGAGCTTAACTTTTGTCTCCTGCTAGAGGTGCCACTTCCAAATGAACTGGAGGTTGTGTGTTGAATTTCACTATGTGGCTGCGCAGTAGTACCACTACCTACTTCTGCTGAGGTGGAACTTGTGCTGGATGTAGGACGCTGCCGGCTCTGTGCAAATGTAAAAATGGAAGCTGGAGGTAGTTTTGGTGTGGCCTGTGTTGGTGGTATGCGTGCTACATCCCTAGTCGCAGCCATTCTCACTAGGGTTAAAATGTTGGTCTCCATGTCCTCAGGGCCAGGAGTAATGCTTGTGATGACTGGGTCTGACTCATCATCTCCATCATTATCCGGCTGTTCAACATCGCACTCCATAAGTGGTAGGCTTCCTGGAACCTTCCTTTTCCCTAGCCTGGTCTTCTTGGGATGTCTCTCCCTCTCATGCTCAGATTGTTGTGGCTCCCAATTGAGATCAAGATCATCAGAAGGGATGCTTGGCGAAGAACTCGACGGACTAACCCTCCTTTTCCTTGGTGGGGATTTGGAAAACAATAGATCTCCTGCATGAGGTGCTGCCTTTTCTTGCTCTGCATAAGCTTCAATTTCCTGAACTGCCCCGACTTTGGGAGGAACAACAACTACTATTGCCGGTGGTGGTTCTTGAACAACAACTATTGCAGGCGGTGGTTGTGGTTGTTGTTTTCGTTGAACGTCTACTATTGCGGGCGGTGGTTGTGGAACAACTACTATTGCAGGCGGTGGTTGTGGTTGTTCTTTTCGTTGAGCATCTATTATTGCGGGCGGTGGTTGTTGAACAACTACTATTGCGGGCGGTTGCTGAGGTTGAACATCTACTATTGCGGGCGGTGGTTCTTGTTCACCACTTTTCTGCTGTGTTCCCTCTTGCGTGGAATGTGTACTACTTTGAGATAGCGATAAGTTCAAGTCAGGCTCAGTAGCACTGCTTTCCACCATTAGGCTGGCTACCTCTTCCCCACTCATCTGCTTGGGCCTGGGTTGGTGGCTTGGGCCCACTGATGCAGAGGTGCTGGCACCAGCTTGGACCCCGGTCACTGCTGCTGCAGGCGTACTTTTTTTTTCCCAAAAAAGGTTTTCGGGTCAACACCATACTTAAGTGTCACTTTCTTCTTCTGTTCTTTCTTCTTCTTCTCAGCAACTTTCTTGGTCTTGGAGGACCTGGTACCTGCTTTCTTTGGGCCCATCTTCTTCAGATGTCAGCAGCAGCACTCAGTTGCACAAGTTGTTGAGAATGATGTCTGGTCAGGTTAGTCACACCACACGTGACGTAGTACAGAAGGACATCCGTCTGGCAGTAGAACAGGCGATGAATGATGACAGACACCTCCTCTTCAGTCTTTTGTGCACCTACATGCAAAGAAGGCAGAACAACATCAGTCAAATGTGGATTTTTGTTAGCTTTAATTTTAATTGCTACTAGAAGTATTAGTACACTCAGTATGAGTAAGACTATCAAAGAACTAAAATGCAAATGTAGAGGAAGTGGAACTTGTTTATCCTTAATTTGTGCATCATTTCGGATGGATGTAGCATCAGTGACCTGCAGCAGATAGCAATGGGGATGTGAACAGTAGTAAGCCAACAGGAACAATGGCTAGACACAGGCCAATTTGTCAAAAACAAAACAGCACACTACTACTACCACCACAGCTCCACATGGGCACTCTCATCACAGGTACATGGGTAAAGGCCAGAAAACAATAAACTCAAGCAGGCCTATATCCCTCCCTATATGGCCACAAAAAGGAGGATGCCTGTTACACATCACAGCTTAATGCAAAAAAGAAAATCCCCAAGGCTAAAAGGTTTGAAAGTTACACAACAACACAAACAACAAAGGCATTTACAGTTTACACCCAAACAGTTAACTACACCCCAAACACCATATTTGAAAATTCAATGCATTACCACCCATGCCCTAAATGATGTTAAATTCAACAGACAAAATGGAAACCGCTACATCAAGCATCCCCGCTGACTACCTCTGGGACTCTAGGCCTACTGGCAGAAAAAATCACAAGTTTGTAGGCCTGTGGCAAAAAAACTAAAGCACGATGGAAGGTCACACAAAATGGCCGCCTCCACATGGCCTGGCCACCCCCAAAAACATGAAAAGAAAGAGAAGACAGACAATACATTCCTATGGCAAAAGGACAATGGTTGGATTCACAAAAGGGCCGCCAAGACGCCCACATGGCCAGGCCACCCTCAAACAACAAAGTACAAAGAGGACAGAAACAGAAAGTGGTTCATGCTCCAAAAACTACAAGCAAATGACAACCTGAGGAGTTTATTTGGCAAAATGAACAGCATCTACATTTTCGGGAAGGTTTTAGGCAACTCGAGATATATTGCTCGCGAGAATGCAAATTCGACATGTTCGGCAGCGCGCACATTGAGCGCGCGAAGAAGACAAAAACTCTAAGGTCGCGTTGTAGCACTGTGCAAAGTTACCAAAACTACGCGAGCTGAATTCTAGGGTTACCTAGTGCACAGAAAAAGCCATATTATTCAACACCCACCCAAAACGTGCAATTCAACACCAAAAACACATTTTGCTAATCAATCCAAAGCCATCCATGACCTACATGATGTTACACCTAGAACTTAAACACCCCAATAACAGTTGAACAACTTTCATGCACCCATGATGAGGACTCTAGTAGTACCCTTGGGCCTACTGGCAGAGTAGGCCACAAGCTTGGAGGCCTATGGCAAAAACACAGTGGCTACAAACACAAAATGGCCACCACAACTTTCATGCACCCATGATGAGGACTCTAGTAGTACCCTTGGGCCTACTGGCAGAGTAGGCCACAAGCTTGGAGGCCTATGACAAAAACACAGACGCTACTACTAGTATCAGGAAATGGCCGCCACGACATGGGCAGGCGGTTACAATAAAAAAAAGAAAAGGAATAAAAAAAAATAAGAAAGGAATAAAAATAAAAAACAGACAAAGCAGGCCTATGGGAAAAGTAAAATGCATGGCTTCACCAAATGGGAATGGGCACCAGCCCCATGGTCAGCCCACCAACAAGAAAGTACATACAATTTAAATAAACTCAAGCAGGTCTAATAACCCTATATGGCCAGAAAAAGGAGGATGCCTGTTACACATCACAGCTTAATGCAAAAAAGAAAATCCCCATGGCTAAAAGGTTTGAAAGTTACACAACAACACAAACAACAAAGGCATTTACAGTTTACACCCAAACAGTTAACTACACCCCAAACACCACATTTGAAAATTCAATAATACATTGCCACCCATGCCCTAAATGATTTTAAATTCAACAGACAAAATGGAAACCGCTACATCAAGCATCCCCGCTGACTACCTCTGGGACTCTAGGCCTACTGGCAGAAAAAATCACAAGTTTGTAGGCCTGCGGCAAAAAAACTAAAGCATGATGGAAAGTCACACAAAATGGCCGCCCCCACATGGCCTGGCCACCCCCAAAAACATGAAAAGAAAGAGAAGACAGACAATACATTCCTATGGCAAAAGGACAATGCTTGGCTTCACAAAATGGCCGCCAAGCCGCCCACATGGTCAGGCCACCCTCAAACAACAAAGTACAAAGAGGACAGAAACAGTAAGAGGTCCATGCTCCAAAAACTACAAGCAAATGACAACCTGAGGAGTTTCTTTAGCAAAATGAACAGCATCTACATTTTCGGGAAGGTTTTAGGCAACTCGAGAGATATTGCTCGCGAGAATGCAAATTCGGCGTGTTCGGCAGCGCGAACTGTGCAAAACGTCGTTATCGCGTTCCCGAGCACGCACATTGAGCGCGCGAATGAGACAAAAACTCTAAGGTCGCGTTGTAGCACTGTGCAAAGTTACCAAAACTACGCGAGCTGAATTCTAGGGTTACCTAGTGCGCAGAAAAAGCCATATTATTCAACACCCACCCAAAACGTGCAATTCAACACCAAAAACACATTTTGCTAATCAATCCAAAGCCATCCATGACCTACATGATGTTACACTTAGAACTTAAACACCCCAATAACAGTTGAACAACTTTCATGCACCCATGATGAGGACTCTAGTAGTACCCTTGGGCCTACTGGCAGAGTAGGCCACAAGCTTGGAGGCCTATGGCAAAAACACAGTGGCTACAAACACAAAAAGGCCACCACCACCTGGCCAAGCCACCCACAGAAAGTAAATGAACTCAAGCAGGCCTACACTAACTACATGAACTACTAGGGTTACCTAATTTTACTAAAAAAAGTTAAATTCCACTACAACAGAGTATGCAATTAAATCCAATGCCATCCATGATGTTTTACAGACACCACAGAAACATGGGTGGACCCTTGGGTACCTCTAGGCCTACTGGATGAAATTTCAAGCACATACAACTTGGCCCCTCATGAAAGTACAGGCCTCCCTCAATAATAGTTTTTAAGAAAGATTGAGAAGCACAGAAAACTGCAGTTAAAAAAAACCAAACCAAACAAAGATTTACAGTACACAATTCTCAATTCTCAAACTTACTTGTAAAAGAAAAGTTCAAATCCAAAATTCCTCAATAAATCCAATTAAATGCTATGATGCAGCAGAGATACACAAAGAGTGATCCTTCCAGCTCCAAACCCAAATGAAAGTGGACACCACATGGACAAAGCACTGGGAGGAGCCTGGTGGACAGGAACAGGAAGTTGGAGACTCAGGGGCACTTCCTTTCTCTTGAAAAAATGAGTAGAAATAAAAAGAGGACTCCTAGCCCAAAAAAATACAGCCAAATTACAATCTGAGGGGTTAAATGAACATTTTTGAGAAGATGTTAACATGCTCGAGAGATATTCTGTGCCAGATTGCAGTTTCTGCGTGTTCGGAAACGCGATCTTACCACCATGGCGCTGCAAGGAGGATCGCGCGTCCTAATGACATGTTCGCGTGTCCGAATGATGTTATCGCGTTCTCACAGTCTCATGGGATTGTGCGGCCGGATTTCAAACATCGAAGCGAACGCGACCGGGAGAGAAAAGCGATAAAGCGAACGCAGAACCACGGTAAGTCATTACCGCGCACGCGAGAATGCTATTGAGCGCGCGAGGAAGAAAAACCACTACGCTACGCTGTAGATTGCGAAGTAGTCGACAACTTCACGCTCGCAGCGAAGTGCGAAGTTGCCGGAAATTCGCAAACTCCGCGAACGGAGCGTAGTTCTACGCAAGGGGTTAGTATGTTGCAGTTTAAGTTAAGTTGGTTTTTGCCAAGAATCTGAATCAAGAAATCTCTTAAGGTTTTAGTCAGCTCCGTACCTTGGTTTTAGAATGAAGGAGGTCTTGTATCTCGTGTCTCAGGACTCGATCTCCCAGCAACCTGCAAGGGTGACTGGAAACACCGGAGCTGGATTTCTCGGCAGGAGAAAAGACAGCATCTCTCTCAGTGCGTGAAATGGGAGGGTAGGCTTCCTTCAGCACTCGCATCAGCTGGGCGTCGGGCAAGTAGATAGCCGCTCTGCTCCAAACCACCATGTGTTTGCTTAAGGCAGCGTTGGTATATTTATACCTGAAAGGTGCCGTGTTTGACGTAAGGTTGGACATAAGACGTCACTAAGAACTAACAGTTCTTTCTGGACTCCAGGAGTTTTTGTGCAAATCAAAACAAAAGCAGGGGGAATTCCCGGGCTGCTGGGGGCTTGGTTTGTTTAAAGAACAGGTTGTGCTTTCTAGGAGTCTATGGGAGTAGCCTTGCCGTATTTGGACTGCATTGGCTATGCCTAAATATGGACATGATTCTTATGCCTTTATAAGTGTATGTTTTGTTATAACCACATAAGGGCATGAATCGGGGATATCTAATTAGGGTCCTAGTTAGATTCACAACAAATCATCCCAAGCGTATTCAGCACAGCTTAGGGTAAGGAACCACATAGGAGTTCCTAAGTTCCTTAGCATACATTTAAGTTCTCCATGATGACGTTACCAATACTCATTAGTGCCCCTCTGACATGCCATCAGATTAATCAGCTGAGATTCTAAATGATCATCTCTATGGTGCACTTTATCCATAAATTCCTTTGCAGAAACATTTTACAGATGTACTTCTGTTTTCAATATGTGGTTGACTGCATATGAAAGTCCCGACAAGTCACTCTCAAACAAAAGATGAAATATATATTGAATACATTGCCGAAATCTTGGATCTTCTGCATACAATCATGTTGTCCGATATTCAGATGCAGGAATCTTCACAGGTCCTTCATCATATCATCCTCGTTTTCCTGTTGGGAACAACTGCGGAAAACAATGAGCTTCCAAGCTTTCTTCCCATACACTCATGGGACTTCCCTTCGCTTTTTTCATTTGGAATAACTCAATAGTATTCTCCATCACTTCTTTTGAATGAATGTTCATAGATTTCTTCACTTCTGGACATGTCCACTTTTTTAATTTGTCTACTTGACATTTCAGTATCTTCTGCTAAAAGTATTTCTTCTTCTCCCATATATACATTTTTATAGTACTCATTGTTTTTTCTCAGATACAAAGTCGCCTTTTGCACTTTCCTTACATCCACTAATTCCTGCCAGATTGTCTTACTCTTAATAGGCACGCCATTAACTAGAATAACTAGTGGTTCATTTTCTACATACTCTACACCAATAGTTTCCACATTTTTCTTTAAATCTAGAGTTACATATACAACTCTTCCTTTTAATCCTCTCTGTAAATCTGAAGGAGGCAATTTACCTGTTTTAGGCTCCATACGAACAATAGCCTGAAATGGGAGCACATATTGAATGAGAATAGACTCATAGGTATTTAAATCTATCAGTTCTGGAGGAATAGTTACCAACTCTAGATTATTATGGACAACTCTAGCAGGCATTTTATTCTCATCTAATTTCTTATAACAATATTTACAAATACGCTGATCAGAACTCAAATCAAAATAATTCTGTACTAACAAATAAGTTGCAAATTCCTTCCACATATCATTATTTTCTCTTTCACATTTTAAATACAGATCAACAGTCCTAGTCTCATTTTTATAGTGAGTTCGCCGACAACAAATACAAGAATAATTTGGCCTTTCACCTGAAATCACCTTAAACTTTGTAGTTTGTTCATCAACAATTTTTGTAGTAGTATGTTGTACATTCTCTTTAACATTTTCTTCTATTAATGTCTCAGTTTCTGCACTCTCTTGTTCAGGACCAAAGTCACAAAACTCAATTTCATCACAAATCTTCTTCACATCTGATACTGACCCACTCAAAAGAGCACTGTTCAACTCATTTAATTTTAGTGCTGGACTTTTTGCATAATACAATCTTCTGACTAACTTCCGCATTTGACAATGATGTACTGCTAACATCCTGAAATGACATACTTTTCTAGAAAGACAAACCAGAGAAGGACCTTGTAAACCAGTATTTTTTCTCACTCTGCAAGGGTCTAGTCCTTGCAACATCTTAATCTTTTGTTTAACACTTTTTTTTACTGTATTCTCGTAAGAAATTGCGTAAAATATCAATAGATTCTTGTCGTACACTACAAATACTACTGCAATCCCATTTGTACCCTGGGGCTTTAGGACGTCTGCCTAAAACTTCATCAGCTAACACTTCTTCTGCATTTCTGGGAATCATTTTCTCTTTCTCAATTGGAAAACCATTTCTAACCTCATAAGCTCGAACCCTGGTATCAACAGCATGCAATAAACCATTGGTATGAAAATAACGCTCTTCATTAAAGAACGGCTCTGAACTTGAACTGTGTTTCTATTCACCCAAAAAGAAATCACAAAAATTAGTTCTGTTAAGTACTCTTTTCTTTCTACTTTTGGCCTTCATTAAATGGATTGGTTTATCTAGTGATCAAATTCTGTTTAAAACTAAAATGAAACGTTTCCTTTATACTTCAAAAGCCTTTTGAACAATAGATTCAATATGCTTCTTCTTTTTATAAAATAGTGCTCTTTTTCTATATTTTTTCATATCTTTGAGCAAAAAAAGATGCACTCTATTATACATTTTTTTTACAGATTTCTTTATACTGATTTTATCTGCTTTTACCATTCTTCGAATGTTTTGCATGTTACATTTCCTTTTTTTCCTTTCCTGTTATTGATTTTCTTTTGTCTTCTCGAATCATTGTCAGTAGTTTCCACATTCTGCACACTGTTTGTAGGCTTTGAAAGTTTTTCAATGAATTCTTTGGTTGTCTTACCGGAAGACTTCTTCTTTTTACCCACGTGATGTTGGTCACCCAATATTTGTTGTTGAATTTTCTTCAAATAATTGGCCTTTAGCTGTCCTTTTCTCTTTCTTGATTTTTCAGGCATGATAACTTTATTTTAATGATGATAAACAATATCTGTAAAAAATAAACATAAATAAATGTATTTTAATAAATATATAAATTATACTTTTCTATTACTATAAAAACACATTCTATATAAAAATCATTTAACCACTTTCTTTTCTCATCACTAACTAAAATTGTAATTCAAGGTGTATACATAACTGTATAGGGATACAGGGGGAGTGACAGGGTGTTTGCAGTAGTGTATGGATACTGACTGAGGAATTGTAGGCCTGAAACACAAGTGTATAGGTGGTTACAGCACTTCATGCATAGTGCATAGGAGGTGAAGCAGTCCATGTCCTAAAGCCTGACTCACTGCATGAGTACATGGATACTGATTGAATTATTAGAGTAGTACAAGAAGAGACACTGAGTGAATTTATAATTGGTTCAGTTTTACTTCAGTGAATGGATTAGTACATGGTGCTGAAAAGGTCATTATAGAATTGCAAGAGCAGTGACAGGGTGTTTTCTGGAGTGTATGGATACTGACTGTGGAATTGTAGGCCTGAAACACAAGTGTGAAGGTGGTTAGAGCACTACATGCATAGTGCATAGGAGTTTGAAGCAGTCCATGTCCTAAAGCCTGGCTCGCTGTATGACTACATGGATACTGACTGAATTATTAGAGTAGTACAAGGAGACACACTGGGTGAATTTATAATTGGTTGAGTTTTACTTCAGTGAATGGATTAGTACATGGTGGTGAAAGGGTCACTATAGGGTTGCAAGAGCAGTGACAGGGTGTTTGCTGGAGTGTATGGATAATAACTGGAGAATTGTAGGCTTGAAACACGACTTTAAAGGTGGTTAGAGCACTACATGCATACTGCATAGAAGTTTGAAGCAGTCCACATCCTAAAACTTGGCTCACTGCATTAATACATGGATACTGACTGAATGATTACAGTAGTATAAGGAGAGTCACTTCAGTGAATGGATTAGTACATGGAGCTGAAAGGGTCACTATATAATTGCAAGAGCAGTGACATGGTGTTTGCTGGAGTTTATGGATTTTGACTGGGGAATTGTAGGCCTGAAACACAAGTGTGTAGGACTACATGCATAGTGCATAGGAGTTTGAAGCAGTCCATGTCCTAAAGCCTGGCTCGCTGCATGATTATATGGATACTGACTGAATGATTAGAGTAGTACAAGGAGAGACACTGAGTGAATTTATAATTGGTTGAGTTTTACTTCAGTGAATGGATTAGTACATAGAGCTGAAAGGGTCACTATAGAACTGCAAGAGCAGTGACAGGTTGTTTGCTGTAGTGTATGGATTCTGACTGGGGAATGGTAGGCCTGAAAAACAAGTGTGTAAGTGGTTACAGGACTACATGCATAGTGCATAGGAATAATTTGAAGCAGTCCATGTCCTAAAGCCTGGCTCGCTGCATGAGTACATGGATACCGACTCAATGATTAGAGTAGTACAAGGAGAGACACTGGGTGAATTTATAATTGGTTGAGTTTTACTTCAGTGAATGTATTATTACATGGTGCTAAAAGGATCACTAAAGGAGTGCAAGAGCAGAAACAGTGTGTTAGCAGGAGTGTATGAATAATGACTGGGGAATTGTAGGCTTGAAACACAAGTGTGTAGGTGGTTAGAAGACAACATGCATAGTGCATAAGAGTTTGAAGGAGTCCATGTGCTAAGGCCCTGAATCACTGCATGAGTACTTGGATACTTACTGAATGATTAGAGTAGTACAAAGACACATGAAGTTACCAAATGCTTCTCTCACAATGGTTCCCAAATGCACACAGACTCATGGTGTGATTCTAGGCAAGCAACACTATTCACTAGTCTAGAAGAGGTAAGTTGACTGCACACATTCCACATATTTCAGTACTGCACTTTAGAGTAAAAGCCTGACACATTTTTAAATACATAAGCAATGCCTGGTTTTTAATTCTTGCAAAGCTTGAGAACAGCATAGGTTTTTAAGCAGGTATGTATCTGCAAGCACAAATGCTTCTCTCACAATGGTTCTCAAATGCACACAGACTCACAGTGCGATTCTAGACAAGCAAAACTATCCTTTCGACTTTACCAAAAAACATTTACTAGTCTGGAAGAGGTAAGATGACTGCACTTTATGCGGAAGCCTGACTCATTTTGCAAATACATAAGCAATGACTGGTTTCAAATTCTACCAAAGCTTGAGAACAGGATAGGTTTTTAAGCAGTTATATGTCTTCAGAATCATGAAGTACCAAAATGCTTCTGTCACGCTGGTTCCCAAATGCACACAGACTCGCAGTGTTATTCCAGACAAGCAACAGTATCCCTTGGACTTTACCCATAAATATTTACTAGTCTGGAAGAGGTAAGATGACTGCACACATTCCACATATTTTAGAACTGCACTTTAGTGTGGAAGCCTGACTCATTTCGCAAATACATAAACAATTAAAAAAGCAAGTGTGCTTGACTTTTCAAAATATCACCTTATCCTATGTAATGTTCCTTTCAAACAGTTTTTGTTAACCATTAAGAAACATGCTTTTAAAAAACAGAAACATACACCCTACTTTTCAGTCTAGAATGTTGTCAAACAGCTGATCATTTCTTTTCTTTTTAAAAACTGCATCTTATCCACCATTTTAGAAAAATCTTAGTTTTCAAACTGTCATTTCAATTACAGAGACCATCTGAGTGCATCCAGACCTCCTTTCAAGATGCTTAGAGTGTGGATTGTGGGACACAGCTATATTTTCTGGAGCCAAAGGTATGCAGAAAGCAGAGGCATTGACAAAGACCGAGCTTTGCCAAATGTAGACATTAAATTGATTGGACAGAGAGGATTAAAGTGGCACCAATTAATGCCATTGGTTAAATCCTTTTTGCATCTCCAACTCCCTGACTTCATAATTGTGCACTGTGGTGGCATTGACCTAGGCACTTTGACTGGGGTAGGTCTGGAAATGCTTATGAAGGACACCTTTGGAGAATTGATGTCACTTTCCCCCCAAACTGCCTTTGTCTATTCTAAGATATGCCAAAGGCAGAAATGGAACTGGTCCAATCAATTTTGTCCACAGATTGAGAAAGGTAGGAAACATGTCGATAAAGCTGTGTCTGCTTTTCTCCGAGATTATAGGATGGGGTACATTTACCACAACAATCTGCGTATTAATATAGATGGCATCTATAGGAGAGATGGTGTACATTTTACAGATGAGAGTAACAGGGTCTTCCTCATCAACTTTAGACTCTGCATAGGTACTTACTTGTAGGTACCAAAAACTCTCAATAAACACAACGGCTCTTTTTAGAGCCACCCAAGATCTAAACACATAAGCTTGATGTATATATATAAAAATGTACTTTTTTTTTTGTTTGGAGTCGCACACACAACGTGTTATGAAGTGTGCACCCAACACGAAAGGAATCATGCACCCAACGTGCTGGAGTTACACACCCTACACGTTAGGAGTCATGCACCCAACGCGTGCACACCAGGGGGCCGTGCTGAGCGCCACTCTGGGAGAGCGACTCTGAATTTGACTGTAAAAAAAATAGCAACTATCACTAATTTCTGTTCTCCCCGGGGACCCCATCCCCTGGGGCCTTTATGCAATGTTGGGGACCATGGGGGGAGCCCCAATGCCCTGACGGTCCCAGCCGGCTCCCTGCGTCATTCAGGGGCCGGCATTGCTTTTCCACATGGGAAGCAGAAAACATGCAGCTCCCCGTGTGGAAAAGGAATATGGTTTGCATTTTGAAAGAGAGAGCAGGTTTCCCTGCTCTCTCTTTCCAAATCCAAACCAAGTTGGCTACGGCAGGGTGGGTGCCTGGGCTCCTGCCCTGCCATAGCAAACAGCAGTGTCCCGGGAGAGGGCACCCGGAAACACTGCCCTGGGGGTGGCGGTCCCCAGGGCCCGCGACATCTCCAGGAGGGGTGCCACGTGGCCCCCTCCCACAACATACAAAGCCCCGTGGGTGGTGGTCCCCGGGGCTTGGAGGGGCCTTTTAGCCCCCCAACCACTTTTTAGAAAGCCCCGGGAGGTAGCGGTCCCTGAGACTGGGGGGCCTTTGAGCCCCCCACCCATGTATTTTGCTGGGAAGTGGCGGTTGAGCCCCCTAACCATTTACGTTGTAGCCCCGGGGGTGGCGGTCCCAGGGGCTGGGGGCCCCTGTGGGCTTCCCATAAAATTTAATATTTTTGTCCAGGGATTTGGCCCCCGGGGGCTATTTATTGAAGAAGAACGGGAGCCCGCGCTTCATTTTATTTTATGTTTTAAGGCAGGATCCTTGCACCTTGCACATATTTTGCCATTTGTGGGACCCCCTAAGCAGGTCTAGAGGGTCAGGGTATTTCTACCCTGCCCCCTTTATACGTTCTGCACACTTGTTCCACTGACTTCTTCAGCCTCGCTTCTACTGAGGCACAAAATGTATGCCAACACTTCGTGTTCTAAAGTGTTGCCAGACAAGTGACAGCCAATTAGCATGCAGCTCGTGATCGTAAGGGTGCGCTCAGGGCGCGCTCAGGATGCGCGGATCTACCGCAGCCATAGATACATTTGTGATTTTACTTTTGATTTTCTCAACAACTACTCTACGAATTTACACCATTTAGCCAAAAGGCACGACTCTGAACCAAGGGCTACCTCTTTACCAAATTTGGTGTAATTCCGTTCAGCAGTTTGGGCTATAGCTGCGATTAAAGGTTTCTATGGGAAATTGCATGGGGAAAACATGTTTTGGGACCCCATTTTTTCTCAACCCCTGCTTGACGAATCACCCAGAGACTTTCAAGATAGGAGCGAACAGGAGCGCCCCACCAGTTTTGAACATTTCGCGAAGATTCGTCAACCTGCGCCAAAGTTATTCTAAATAGAATGTTGCGGATTACCTATGGAAAATAGGTACTAATTATAACTACCTACTGGCGACCGCCTCTTCAGAGGAATAAAGGGCCTTGTAGAATTCCCGAAATACATCAAGGATTTTATCGGGTTGGTCTTGAATCCGGCCTGTACTGTCTTGAATACAACATATCCAATTCAGAACCCCTCTGTGCTGTAGTCTTTTTGCCAGCAGTCTGCCAAAATTTGCGCCAAACTCGTAGATATCAGTTTTATACTGAATAAAATTAGCGGCAGGCTCTTCCCCAAAGTGCTGGTAAATTCTATTCCTACAGATAGCTATCTGCCTAAGACATTCCTCTTTCTTTGACTGATCAGTGATTACTCTGATTAATGCTACCTCGGCATCTCGCAGCTGGATATTCCAACATTTAATCCTCCCTTTAATCACCTTTTGGCGGTGTAGCGAAAAACTAAACTGAGAGTCTCCCCCCTCACTGCTGCCTTAAAGGCATCCCAAACGATTACTGCAGGGGCTGAGCCGTCATTCAACTGAAAAAAATCTTTGATCCATTCGGACATAAGACTGCAATACTCCTGGTCAAGCAATAGCTTCCGCTCAAAAGTCCAAGCAGACCGCGGTGATTCTATCCCTGTAGACGGAAGTTACAAGATCCGTGGATTATGATCAGAGATTACTCTGGGATGTAATTCACACACACCTCCTTCGAGAATCAAATCTGACACCAAAAAATTATCTAAACGAGGGGGGGCTGGAAAAAAAGTGTAGCCGGGTCAGTCGAGTACCACTTCTGCCAGACATCAACCAAGGCATGTTCCAGGCAAACCCCCTGAAGTTCCTTAAATGTCTTGCTTTTTCTCCCGGAGTATAGGTCATTGCTGTATAAATCAAAGTCTGAATTCAGATGAATATTAAGGTGGCCAAACAAGATTTTTGGGGAGGGCCTTTGGGCAAGTTCGATACTCAGAAAATGCAGGGCAGAGGGGTCATCTAAATTAGAGCCATACAATGAGCAGACGGTATACGGATATCCCCTAATCATTATATCAGCAAGAGCCCATCATCCAAAAGTATCCCCCTTCACTTGTTTAATAACACTAATACCACGCCTGGCCATTATAGCTACACCCCTTGTAGTTGTAGTCTGCCGTGAGCAAGCAATCAGGTCAAGACCCACTTCCCTCAGCCAAGCATGGTTATTCCAAGGGATGTGTGTTTCCTGCAGACACAGTACATCTACATCCCAATGTGCAATAAGTTTAGCTAACACACCCCTCTTTCTCCTATCGTTTAGCCCGCAACAATTTAGAGAACAAATTCGAATAACGTTGTGCCTACCTGCCATCTCCAAAGACATTTTTGATCACCCCGGCATTCCCCGGACCCAGTAATCCTATGCCTCTGCTTGCAAAAACATCTACAAAAAGATTAGCAAAAAAAGACTTGAAAAATCCTTTATACACACTGCCATAACCTTCTTGAATACAAGTACGTTGAGCCCCCCTCCACCACACACCACAAACCCTAACACCCACCCCCAACCCCCTTGTTCCCCCCGTTGACCCTTCCCCACCCTTGGACTCCACCCTACCTCCCCCCACCTTCAAAGCCATGGGGACCTACTGTCCCTGGTGATGTAGAGCTGCAGCCCCCCGCACAAACCACAGCTGAACCCCAGATATACTCAAAAACAGTCTACAAAAACAATGAAGAGCCCATCTATGTAGAGAGAAAAAAACAAATCAAGTAAAGATCGGCCAAACGGAGGAAGCAGCCAAAATCTAACACAGACCCAATATGAGGGACAAGAAACTGGAAAGCAATTACAAATGCATGAAATAAAATCAGTCTGGTCCCACAAAGTATATGCAGTAGTCATCGGAAAAGGGAAACTGCTAGTACCAACTGTGGCCCTCTAGCCTGTCTTCAGAGTGAGTAGATAATCCTTGGCCTTGACCTCAGAATGGAAGAATTGAGTTTGCACCTTGCAGATCACCTTTAGCTTGGCCGGATCCAGGAGACAAACCTGGGCCCCCTTTGTCTGGAATTCCAGGAACAACTGCCTAAGGTGCCAACGCATTTCGACTGTCTTCTAATAAAAAAAAACTGCGACCTTTCCTGGATCTTTTGCGATCCGGCCTCGCCAGATCATACAAGGACTCACGGGCTAGAAAGTTATTCAAAGAAATCAAGATAGCATGAGGGCAGTTATCATACTGAGCACCCAAGTTCCGTTGGTTAAAAGGAAAACGATGGGCCCTCTGGATTTGTATCTTCCAGTCCCAATGGGGCAAATCCGGGAAGGCCTTCTCGAATAGTTCGATTACGAACTGGTGGACGTTGGCCCCTTCTTGACCCTCCGGGATACCTAAAATCCTCAGGTTATTGCACCTGGCCCTGTTCTCCAAATCAGTAAGTTTGAACACAGTGTCATCTCTAATGGCCTGTATGCTTTCCACCTTAGACTGCTGTACAGCGAAATCGTCTCGAGTTGGGAGATCTTTGTTTCTGCCTCTGTAATTCTAGAGGAACAGTCTGCGTACGGTATTTTGGAGCTTCCTACAGGCCCCTTGCGTCTGGGAACTTTCGACCCTCACCTCCTCTCTATGCGCCAACATGACCTGATAGATGGTAGAGAGCGTGATTTCCTCAGGGGGTAGGAAGAGCTGCTCCTCTGCTGCCAGACAACGCAAAGGTAGAAAATGTCACCTTTATTCACCAGGCCCGGTGAATATGAATAGTCTCACGACATAGCACCCGTGGTCACCCCATTCTGAATAGGGCACACAGAGTTTGCACTAGCTTTTTTAACCGTCTCTACCCTCACATGAGATTGATCACCTTCACCATCCCAATGAAAACACCGGCCCAGTCCTTGTCCTGGACATCTTCTTCAGAGGAGTTAGTCCCATCTGACAAAGAAAAAAAATGTATCTGCTGGGTCTTCGTCTTTGTTAAGCTCTAAGTCTCGCATTTGATCAATTTGGTCGGCTGAAAGTGCAGTATCGCTTAGCCCTGAGTCTCTAGAATCCTGTTTCTTTGCCAAAGGGACTCCATTTCCCAGCATGCAGCTGGGTTGCTGAGCCACGCCGGGGTCAGTTGCAGAACTCTCAGATAGCTCTTGACCAAGTTTCCCAGAAATGGGGGAAACAAACTCTGTGTCCCGAGGTGCTGGCACACCTACTGTTGAAGGCACAGAAGTAGAGGGAGCAGGAGAAACCCCCCCGATTTTACCGATTGCCAGTACCACCGTAGAAGGTGGAGATTTTGTGGAGCCAGTCCCCCTTGTCGTGGCAGGAGCGCTGACCGATGCCTGACCGATGCCTTAGTTTTTGAAGACTGCGCCTTAAACAATGCCGGTACAGTTTGTTTATTGTGGGCAACAGTGCGGCACTTGCCGGCCGAAGACGCACTTACCGGCTGAAGACTGTCTGCTTCCCGATTGTCTGAACTAGGAGCAATGACGGAGGTCTTCCCGATGGCCCCTGCAGACGGCATTGTTGTACCGCGTCCCCTGCTTGTGGAACCCTTTGGCAGCATAGCTGTATTGAGATGCCCTGCAGGCTGAGCCGATGCTGTAGTGATTACGGGATTCAGCCTGGACCAGGACACGAGATGACAGGGGGGCGGAGCACGCCACAGTGACAGCCACAGGAGCCAGCTCATCCGGGTCAGCTTCTTGTTTTTACTTTGTTTTTGCTTGTCTTTGCTTCTCTCAGTCAGACCGGTCATACGGCAGCCTCCTTCATTGTCCAGAGGTCTGAGGTAGTAAGCAGGGAGAGGAGCTCACTCGACCGTCCGTGCGGTCGCCATCTTGCCCTCAACTTGTTTTTTTGTAATGTTAATTGCGGCATGCCTCACCGCAGAGATGCCCCGCCACTGATGCTGTTGACCTGGAGTGCCTAGGATTTTGGCGCTTTAAGGAGCAGACAATGCCGATTTTTGTGAGATTTGGTATCAGCAGACAATGTGGTGTTTCCCTGCCATGCGAACCACTTGGGAATTAGTTCATGCACGATTCCATGTACAGCATCCTCTGTGATTTAGTATTGGACTACTTACCTCAGAATGCAACTCTGTGAATCCGCCTTTTCTGGTATCTCCAAGTTTAAGCATACAGCCGGTAATGTTACCCACTCCGGCTCTCGTACTCGTCCTCAATCCTCATTAGAACCACAGACTAAGCTTAAATGCATTTATTTTAATACGAGGTCGATGGTCAAACATCATATGGACATTTTCTTAATGTTGCGATCTGAGAGACCTGACATCTTGCTCCTTACGGAGACTTGGCTTAACTTGGACTCATTACCCGATATTTTGGCGGCTGTTCCCTCGGATTATTATATTTTAAATGCTGACAGATCCTCAGACAAAAGAGCTGGTGGAGTTGCTTCCATTATTCATAATACTCATAAGTTTTCCCTATTACCGCCCCTTGTTCTTATAGGTTCAGAGAACATTGTTTTTAAAACGGACACCGACAGTGGAACACTGTTAATGGTCCTAATATATCTATCCCCACAATCTATGTCCACTTTTGCTGCTATACTTGCAGAACAATTAGCTTCCCTTGTAACGAATCACGCCAAAATTGTTTTGCTGGGTGACTTTAATTTTTGGTTTGATGCTACTGACTTGGATGCTCAGGCAGCAGAACTTAAGGACTTACTTTTGGATCTGAATTTAATACAACAGATTCATCTGCCTACTCATGAAAAAGGGCACAGCCTAGACCAAATATGGCCTCAGAATATCCCCCTCTCCATCTCCTCTATAACTCCTTGTATCTGGTCAGACCATTTTCTTATACATTTTACACTTATCATTGAGAAGGGCAAAAAGCAGTTATTTCTAACAGGTGGGAAAATTCGAAAATGGAAGGACATAGACACATCAGCCTTTTTGGACACATTGGCTTCGTCCCTCCCTCCTATGACCAAAGACATCGATGCTACTGAAGAAGCCTTTTCAAATTGGTTACGTCAGGCAGCTGACGTCTACGCTCCTTGCATAAACTTTCCCCGCTCCCGCCCTAATGACGCACATAAGTGGTTTACTCCACATTTGAAGAATCTAAAACTGGAAGTGCGTCAAAAAGAGAGGAAGTGGAGAATTGGGTATTTAACACAAGATAAAGTTAACTACTGCAAGGCCCGTAAAGATTACCAAAAACTTGTCCTAAAACAAAAAACTGACTATTTTTCTGAAAAGATTCTGAACTCTCAAAATAAGATGAAAGATCTGTTCAATATTGTGAATGATCTTAGCAGTAGTGATAGAACTGCTCCACTGGTCACCCCCACCCAGGATCTCTGTAATTCAGTGAATGCTTTTTTCTTCAACAAAATTAGCACTATAAAACAGAGCATCTCAAATTCCCTATCTCGCCCTCCTTTGGATGATGTTTACTATAATCCTCTCACGTTAGAAACTTTTCCCCCTATTGATGAAAAGACTTTGTCTGACCTTTTTGCAAGGGTTAAATCTGGCTCACCTGATGATACCTGTCCTCCGCACATCCTGAGAGAGGTGGGGGCAGCTATTCCAGAGGGCGTGCTCCCTTTGTTAAATGGTTCACTTTCACAGGGTAAAGTCCCTAGCTGCCTTAAGAAGGCCTTGCTTATTCCTCTGATCAAGAAAGTAGGAGCAGATCCGCTTGATCCGTTAAACTACAGACCCATATCATTGTTACCTTATACATCTAAATTATTGGAAGCCTACGTCTCTGCAAACGTGTCTAATTTCATAGAACAAACGGAATACCTTGAACCCAATCAGGCAGGCTTCCGTTCGTGTCATTCAACGGAAGCTGTAATATTGGCGGTACAAAATACTTTAAGGCGGAATGCTGATAAAGGCATCCACCAGGCCCTGGTACTCCTTGACCTTTCTGCAGCGTTTGACACGGTTGACTATTCCATTCTGGTCAACCGTGTCGAACAAGCCGGCCTTAGGGGGCCCGCTTTGAGCTGGATTAGTTCCTTTATCACAGGCCGCACGCAATCAGTAAGACTGGGCCCGTTTACAGCCCCCACTATTTCCACCACATGTGGAGTACCCCAAGGCTCATCTTTATCACCTTTACTTTTTAATTTGTACCTTCGCCCACTACTGTACTCCCTAAGAAATGCTAAAGTTACCATCTATAACTACGCGGACGACCTACAACTCATCTTTCCTCTGAATACCAAGGACTCTGTGGTAGAATTTCATAACACCATGACACACATTCAGGGATGGATGAGTCTTAATCATCTGAAACTTAACCCAGGCAAGACTGGTCTTGCCTGGGCAGAGTGAATTAAGTTGGAGTCCATGCTTCTGGCCATCTAGCATGGGGGCCCCACCTATGAGATCGTCCTCGGTTAAAAGCTTAGGAGTAACATTAAGTGAGAATCTTTCTTTGAAAAGACAAGTAGGTACTGTAGTGTCTGCTAGCTTTTTTCAACTTAAGAAAATAAGGAAAATAGCTCACTTTCTTACGCAGGCTGCTCTCACTCAGGTCATCATTGCCCTCGTCCTGTCTCGACTGGATTTCTCAAATAGTCTCTATTTGGGACTTCCAGCGGGCGTTCAAAAAAGACTTCAGCTGGTCCAGAATCAAGCCGCTAGACTTATTCTCGGACTTACAAAGTGGCAATCTATTAGACCTGGTTTGAGACAATTGCATTGGTTACCTGTTGCGCAGCGAATTGCATTTAAAACTGGGTGTATTATTTTTAAATCCTTACAAAATACAGGCCCGAAGTTCATAAAAGATCTTGTTTCTAGATACAACCCATCATTAAATCTTCGTTCTGCTCTAAAATCTTTATTGAGTGTTCCATCTTTTAAAAAGAAACGTCTGGGTGGCTGCTGCTTTGACCATCTTGCAGCCACCTTCTGGAATTCACTTCCTTTGCATTTGAAATTAAACGGAGACCTTCTTAGCTTCAGACACTCTCTTAAAACCTGGTTGTTTATGCAGGCCTACTGCTGAGTTGCATTTCACTTTATATCTGTGTTGTGTTCCTTTCGATAGCGCCATGAAGCCCCTGGGCGTACGAGCGCTTAACAAATATATATTAACATAACATAACATAACATAACAAGTCTCACTTGGCCGAGATATGCATTAAAAGTCCACACAGTTGCCGGGATTCTGGGTATGCAGCCATTGATAAAGGTCAGGAGCCCGAAACATGTTTGGCACTTGCTGGTGGGGCTCAAACACAACGTGCCTGCTGCTTAATAAGGAAGGCAATATTATCTGTTGTGTATGCGTCTCATTGCAAGGCAACTTCGTTTATGAAATGTTAATTTCTGCGTGCCTCGCCACTGAGGTGCCTCACCACTGATGCTGTAGACCTGGAGTGCCTAGGATTTTGGCGCTTTAAGGAGCAGATGATGCCGATTTTTGTGGGATTTGGTATTAGCAGGCAATGTGGGGTTTCCCTGCCATGCGACCCACTTGGGAATTACTTAATGCACAATTCCATGTACAACACCCACTGTGATTTAGTATTGGACTACTTACCCCAGAATGCAACTCTGCGAATCAATGTCTCACTTGGGCGGGGTATACGTTAAAAGTCCACACAGCTGCCAGGATTCTGTGTATGCATTCATTGATAAAGGGCAGTAGCCCGAAACATGTTTGACACTTGCTGGTGGGGCTCAAACACAACGTGCCTGCTGCTCATTAAAGGAAGGGGATTTTTTTTCTGTTGTGCAGGCGTCTCATTGCAAGGCAAGTTGTTTTTTTGGAATATATATGTATATATATATATATCTATATAAAATAATAGAAAATACAAAAATAAACAAGCAATAGTAATGGATACATTAAAACAGTATTAAGAAAAGTATTAAAATCGGAGAATAAGAGATATACTATTCCCACTACAGATTTTTCAACAGTAAGTAAAGTGTAGGCATTTGGAAGGGTTGCACTTATTATTCCCACTCCAAACAGATCAACAGTAAGGAAAGTATTGGACATAACAGGGGTACGATTTGCTATTCCTCCTCCAGTCTGTGCAACTGTAGGGAAAGCATTGGGCTTTGGGGTGTAAGATTTACTATGCTCACTCCAGTTTGTACAATAGTAGAGAAACCATTGGACTTTGGAAGGATTACATTTTCTATTCCCACTGCAGTCTGTGCATCAGTGAGAAAAGCGTTGACTTTGGAGGAGTTGAATGTACTATTTCCATTCCAGTCTGTGCAAGAGCAGGGAAAATGCTGGACTTCAAATGGGTGATATTTACTATTCCCACTGCAATCTGTGCAAGAGTAAGGAAAATGTTGGACTTCGGAGGGATTACATTTACTATTCCAAGTCCAGTCTGTGTAACAGTAGGGAAAGCCTTGAACTTCGGAGGGGTAAGATTTACAATTCCCACTTGTCCATGCAACCATAGGGAAAGTACTTCAATTCAAGCACATTACATATTTAAGTAACCTTACCAAATTAGCAAAATATAAAACTCTTAATATGAACAGTATTAATTTACCCCCACAAAATTCTATATATATATGCTAGCAGCCCGTCCCGACGTTATCCGGGAGCAATTAGGCTTCAGGGCTCCCGCCCGGCCCGACGTTGTCCGTGGGTCCCCCGGAGCCTTCCTCCATATATTGCAGTATTATACCTCTATGTTTACTTTGTACGCTTTTGTAACCTGCACACATTACTTTTTCCTCCTGTAATGCAGTAATATACCTCTGTTTACTTTGTACGCTTTTGTAACATGCACACGTCACTTTTTCCTCCTGTAATGCACCGTTTGGCTCACTTTTGTAATGCACTGTTTGCTTCCTCTTGTATTTTGTTGGCTCACGATTGTTATTTTTGCTTCATTTAAAGGAACGTTTGCTTTTGTATTTTGCCGCCGCTCACCGCTCCTAAATAAATAAACAAATAACCTACCTCATCCACCGCTCACCGCTTCTCCCCACCTGTCCGCCGCTCCTCACTGCCTGGCCGCCGCTCCTCACCGCCTGTCCGCCGCTCCTCACCGCCTGTCCACCGCTCCTCACCACCTGTCCGCCGCTCCTCACCGCCTGTCCACCGCTCCTCACCGCCTGTCCACCGCTCCTCAACGCTCCTCCCCACCTGTGCGCCGCTCCTCCCCGCGCTCATGTCCACCGGTCCTCTTCGCGCTCCTGTACGCCGCTCCTCCCAGCGCTCCTAACGTCAGCACGCACGTCGCGGCCGGCGCTTCTTCCAAGGGACTACTTTTTTTGGGGGTACATTTTTGAAATTACGTATATTTATTAAGTTTATATAGCCTATGTCCATCTGCACACCCTGACGATTACAAGGATGTATCGGGTGTGTGGATTGGCGCTGTGGTTCCCGAGTTTACCCGCCTCAAAGGTTCAAAGTTCTTCCAGTAGGTATATATAGTTAGGATTTTTTCTCTATGGGATTTTTGAAAATTCTATGTCGAATAACTTTGGCGTTTGAGGACGGAATTGGCTGAAATTTTCAGGAAAATTGAACATTTTGTTTCTGAGCAGCCCCTGAAAATGTGGGGGGGTTTTGTCAAGGGGGGGCCGAGAAAAAAGGGGGGGTCCCAAAACGTGTTTTTCCCATGCAATTTTCCATAGGGCGGTTGGCCTCACTTTTAGCTCGAACGGCTGAATGGATTTCCACGAAACTTGGCAAAATTGTAGGGACTGGTAGCCCGATGTGCCTTTGCTAGGTCTCAATATATGTGTTCCAGTGGATTTTGAGAAATGAACGTTAAAAAAAATATATATATCTGTAAGCACGCTCCGGGCAGTGCCCCGGTTCGCGTACCTGACGCGTAACGGAACTTCGCGAAGCGAAGCTGATTGGCTCTCCGGTGTCTGTCAACATTCTAAACAGTCCGGAGCGGCCGCCATCTTGTCTCTCGGTAGGATCGAGAGACAAGAGGAGGCCAAAACAAAGGGGTAAATGACCATAAGGGGGCATAGCAGATCCTCCCTGACCCCCTAGGTTTGATGTGGAGGCTTTAAAAGGGCCCCGTGGGGGAAAAGACATTTTTTTTTTTCGTTTTTTTTGCGTGGGGAGTGCCCGGTACGCGCACCGGGAAGCGGTCCGGGGAGCGTAATATAAGGAAAAAAGAATGATAGACTTTTTAAATATTGTATGTTTATTGATTGTTAGTTTTGTTGTTTTTTTTCCGTTTTTTTTATTTAAGTAGCAATATGTAGGTACCAATGCAGAGTCAAAAAATCAATATACACCGTCTCCTTTGTAGATATCTTGCATGTTGTTTCAGAAGTTATTGTGGAATATGGAATTCATACCATAGTGTGTCAGGAAAGCAGAAACAATATGGAGGCAGGAGATGATAAAGAGATGTTAAATACACATTGGAGATAATATAAAGTTCCACAGTATACTATAAGTCTGACTTTACATTATAATCAATGTGGTACTAGTTTATGAATTAGATATAAAAATGATTAAAGACTCGAACAATTTTTGATTATTAAATATAAATTTATTTTTCTGATTCTTTTTCAAAATTTAATAGAACGTCTAACATTTGACTGTCCGATATGTCTTCTTTTTGACTGAACATAACTTCCCACATTTGACCGTCCTCATATTGAAGTAAGAAATCCACAGATTCTACACATTGTAGAAGTTCATGGTCTTGTGATTCATCCATGAATTCCAAGTCAATGGGTTCAATGATTTCCTCAACAATTTCAAAGAAAACGTTCTGTTCTCCTTCCATTTTTGTGCTGAAATTTGCATAAAAAATAAATATATCAGTAGAGATAGGGCACTGTTGGGTTTAAGTTCAGACAGGTACTTTTCAGGCGTGAAGTAGTACTATTAAAAAGTGCCTGTGGAAAAGCCTAAGTAAATTCATAATTATACCACAGAAACCTAAATCAATCCATAATTATAATAAACAAGCCTTTCTCAATGTCTAACTCTTACAGAGGGATAGTATATAACTATCTGAAAATTTTTTTAAATTTATAAAATAACATCTTACCTTTTAAAAACAAGTTTAAGTTGTCAGTGAAAATGATCTTGCAATGTAGTTCAGGAAGTAGTAGTCAAAATGGCTGTGTTTCTCTCTCTTTCTTTATATATATTCAGGTACATAACCAATCAAATGTCAGGTAAAAAAAGTAGAAAATGAAAGTAACATTTTAATTGGTTGTCAATTCCAACACTTCAGATGTGTTTTGTGAAGTAATTTACCTCAGGGTATTTAGAGAGGTCTACAGGCTAAATGGGTAAATGGAATTCCAACCAAATTTGTGAAAATGGTAGGGATTGGCATGTAGTATGAGCTAATCTATATTTGGTGAAAGTGTCTCCAGTGGTTTTTCTGTATATTACTTTCCCACTTTTTTTGAGCGAGCGCTTCCCGGTGCGCGCCCCAGAACGCGAACTGGCAGCGTTACGGGAGTCCTCCATTTTGTGTTTCGGTAGATTTGAGATACAAGATGGAGGGCAAATAATGTTGAGAATGGGTAGAAGGGGGCACGGTAGACGTATCCTGACCCCCTAGGTTTTCTGAGGGTGGCTGAGGAGGCCCATATGTGCAAAAAAACCCATTTTTTTTCAAATTTTCGCGCGGTTAGCGTCCGGTGCGCGTACCGGGTAGCGCTCCGGGGAGCGTACCTTGGTGAAAATTAGTGAAAAAAGTTAGAGTAAAATAATAATTGTGAGTGATCAGATGTAGGGTAGCTCTGAAAAGAGCTTTTGGGTCCTGTGGCTGATGTAGGTACCTACAAGTAGGTACCAATGCACAGTCTTAAATTGAGGATGAAAATTCTGTTCCCCTCATCTGAGAAGTGAACTCCATCTGCTCTGTAGATATCTTGCATGTAGTAACACAAGTTATTGTTGTAGATGGAGCCCATTCCATGGTCTCTCATGTAAGCTGAAACAGATTTATTTACATGCTTCCTCGATTTCTCAATTTGTGGACAAAATTGGTTTGACCACCTCCATTTCTGTCTTTGGGATATATTTGAAAATACCAAGGCAGTTTGAGGAAATAGTGCCATCAATTGCTCAAAGGTGTCCTTTAAAAGCATTTCCAGACCTACCCCAGTCAAAGTGCCCAAGTCATTTCCTCCACAGTGCACAATTAACAGGTCAAGTTTTGGCAAATGCAAAAAGGTTTTCACCAATGGTATCAATTGGTGACATCTTAATCCTCTGTGGCCAATCCAGTTGATTTCCACATTTTGTAAATTGAGGTTGTGTAAATTTCTGTTATCAGCATACCTTTGAGCCCAGTGGATATAACTATGTCCAACAATCCAGACAGAAAACATGGTGAGAGGAGGTTCTGCTGCAGTCAGATGAAGTGTGGTAATGAAATGGCAGTTGAAACAGTAGGAGTATGTAATGAAAAGAACTGTGGAGTTTCTGTGGTAATTAATCAGTAGCAGTGATTGGTGGATTTTGATTGCTGAAAACAGAAAGTTAGAGTGCATGGATGAGTTCTTTGAAAGATGTAATTTGAATGGTCAATAAAAAATCATTTTATGAAAGATTGCACTGGATACGCAGGTGTACTGAGAGTTCAGAGTTCAATTGAAACATTGTTGTGTGAACTTGCAAACATGAGAGGTCTTTCAGGAGGTGGTTGTGATGGAAAAAAGGCAGAAAGGGCAGAGGGGGGCAGGGTGTTGATTTGAAAAAAGTGAGGGAAGAGTTTTGATTGGGTGACATGAGAGATATGTGTGATGAATTACAGCATTTCTGTGCCATTGTTGGTTGCAGCCTCTGGAGTGCATACCTTTTGCTCTGCTGAAAACAAATTGGTGTGTGTCTGAGACTGTTTTGAAACTCAAAAAGTATTTGCTAAGGTGAGAAAAAATTAATTTAATTTAGATAGAGAATAGTATGCTTTAAGGAGAAAATTATGAAGAAATTTGTGTATTTAAAATGTTGCTAGAGTTTCATAGGTTGCTTGGGGCATATTTACAAGGTCTTTGAGTCCCTTTGATGTTATTTTCCCCATTTTAATTTAAGTCATTTCCCCGTGGTGCAAGGTCCTTGTAAATACGCCCCCATGTGTGCTTGGCAAATTTAGATTTTGTTTCTTTGAGTTACATAGCCATGTTAAAAGTGATGGAAAAATGATGCAAGGGCCTTCAAAATACGCTTTCATGTGTGTTAGGGCATTTTAAGTCACTTCCCCTTGAATGTAGTTGAATAACTGCTTTAGTTGATGTGTTTAAAAACGTTTATTGAAGTCATTTAAGTTTCTTGATATGTACTGCTAAAGTTTCATAGGCTGCTTGGGGCATATTTACAAGGCCTTTGAGTCCCTTTGATGTTATTTTCCCCATTTTAATTTAAGTCATTTCCCCGTGGTGCAAGGTCCTTGTAAATACGCCCCCATGTGTGCTTGGCAAATTTAGATTTTGTTTCTTTGAGTTACATAGCCATGTTAAAAGTGATGGAAAAATGGTTTAAGGGCCTTCAAAATATGCTTTCATGTGTGTTAGGGCATTTTAAGTCACTTCCCCATGAATGTAGTTGAATAACTGCTTTACTTGATGTGTTTAAAAACATTTATTGAAGTTATTTAAGTTTCTTGATATGTACTGCTAGAGTTTCATAGGTTGCTTGGGGCATATTTACAAGGTCTTTGAGTCCCTTTGATTTTATTTTTCCCATTTTAATTTAAGACATTTCCCCGTGGTGCAAGGTCCTTGTAAATACGCCCCCATGTGTGCTTGGCAAATTTAGATTTTGTTTCTTTGAGTTACATAGCCATGTTAAAAGTGATGCAAAAATGGTTTAAGGGCCTTCAAAATACGCTTTCATGTGTGTTAGGGCATTTTAAGTCACTTCCCCATGAATGTAGTTGAATAACTGCTTTACTTGATGTGTTTAAAAACGTTTATTGAAGTCATTTAAGTTTCTTGATATGTACTGCTAGAGTTTCATAGGCTGCTTGGGGCATATTTAAAAGGCCTTTGAGTCCCTTTGATGTTATTTTCCCCATTTTAATTTAAGTTATTTCCCTGTGGTGTAAGGTCCTTGTAAATACGCCCCCATGTGTGCTTGGCTAATTTAAGTACTGATAGGATGTGCTTCTACATAGGACCTGTGTTGTGTTTTCAAATTATGACCAGAAAATCGTTTTGTTTTTTTTTTAAAAAAAGCTTTTCACATTTATGAGAAGGTCATATTTTGTGTGCTTCTTTAAATAAATATTGAACTGAGAAATATTAAACTGAGGCTTCTGTAAGTGTCAAAGGAGGTGAGTAATGTACATTGCTCTGTTGGAAACAGTCCTCATCCTCTGCGTACTCTTGGATATGCTAGACTAAATCTGCTCAATGAGATAACTAAGCTGAGGAAACACAGGTTATGTGATTCTGAAAAGAGGAAAAGAAATTCCACATTTTTCAATTACATCACCTGTGTTTCCTAACTTTATGAATCACATTGTGCAGATGAGGTTTAGGCCTGTCCACGGACACAGAAGAGGTCTGGCCTTTGTTCAAGAGTGAAGTGGACATGACTCACTTCATTGGTAGGCCTGCACATGTATTATCTCCTCTGTACTCTTCAACAATCCTAAATTTCATCTGCAACCCTGAGTAGGCCTCACCTCAAACAAACCTCTGGATAGGCCACACCTTATCGTCATCCTGAATCAATCATTTAAAATGTTAGGGGCAGATTTATGATGGCCGTGTGCCTCTTTTGCGCCACTGTGCGTCACTTTTGTGACGCAGCGGCGGTGCAAAAGATTTGCTATGTTGCGACATATTTACAACTTGATGCATCTAGGCAGATGTGTCATGCTGTAAAGTCCTGTGCCACATGAAACCGATGCAGCAGTGATGCAAAAGATGCACCATGTTGCAAGACAGGCCTCACTTCATCTCTAACAAGATACCGTCAGTTTAAACTGTAAACATTTAGGACTGTGTAGGGGGCATGGAGAAGCTGAATCTTCTGTAAATGTCAAAATTGTTGTATACAGTGCTCAACTTCTGTGTACTCTTTGATATGCTAGACTCCATCTGCACTATGAGATACCTGTAGATATCTTGCATGTAGTAACACAAGTTATTGTTGAAGATGGAGCCCATTCCATGGTCTCTCATGTAAGCTGAAACAGATTTATTTACATGCTTCCTCGATTTCTCAATTTGTGGACAAAATTGGTTTGACCACCTCCATTTCTGTCTTTGGCATATATTTAAAAATACCAAGGCAGTTTGAGGAAATAGTGCCATCAATTGCTCAAAGGTGTCCTTTAAAAGCATTTCCAGACCTACCCCAGTCAAAGTGCCCAAGTCATTTCCTCCACAGTGCACAATTAACAGGTCAAGTTTTGCCAAATGCAAAAAGGTTTTCACCAATGGTATCAATTGGTGACATCTTAATCCTCTGTGGCCAATCCAGTTGATTTCCACATTTTGTAAATTGAGGTTGTGTAAATTTCTGTTATCAGCATACCTTTGAGCCCAGTGGATATAACTATGTCCAACACTCCAGACAGAAAACATGGTGAGAGGAGGTTCTGCTGCAGTCAGATAAAGTGTGGTAATGAAATGGCAGTTGAAACAGTAGGAGTATGTAATGAAAAGAACTGTGGAGTTTCTGTGGTAATTAATCAGTAGCAGTGATTGGTGGATTTTGATTGCTGAAAACAGAAAGTTAGAGTGCATGGATGAGTTCTTTGAAAGATGTAATTTGAATGGTCAATAAAAAATCATTTTATGAAAGATTGCACTGGATACGCAGGTGTACTGAGAGTTCAGAGTTCAATTGAAACATTGTTGTGTGAACTTGCAAACATGAGAGGTCTTTCAGGAGGTGGTTGCGATGGAAAAAAGGCAGAAAGGGCAGAGGGGGGCAGGGTGTTGATTTGAAAAAAGTGAGGGAAGAGTTTTGATTGGGTGACATGAGAGATATGTGTGATGAATTACAGCATTTCTGTGCCATTGTTGGTTGCAGCCTCTGGAGTGCATACCTTTTGCTCTGCTGAAGACAAATTGGTGTGTGTCTGAGACTGTTTTGAAACTCAAAAAGTATTTGCTAAGGTGAGAAAAAATTCATTTAATTTAGATAGAGAATAGTATGCTTTAAGGAGAAAATTATGAAGAAATTTGTGTATTTAAAATGTTGCTAGAGTTTCATAGGTTGCTTGAGGCATATTTACAAGGTCTTTGAGTCCCTTTGATGTTATTTTCCCCATTTTAATTTAAGTCATTTCCCCGTGGTGCAAGGTCCTTGTAAATACGCCCCCATGTGTGCTTGGCAAATTTAGATTTTGTTTCTTTGAGTTACATAGCCATGTTAAAAGTGATGGAAAAATGGTGCAAGGGCCTTCAAAATACGCTTTCATGTGTGTTAGGGCATTTTAAGTCACTTCCCCTTGAATGTAGTTGAATAACTGCTTTAGTTGATGTGTTTAAAAACGTTTATTGAAGTCATTTAAGTTTCTTGATATGTACTGCTAAAGTGTCATAGGCTGCTTGGGGCATATTTACAAGGCCTTTGAGTCCCTTTGATGTTATTTTCCCCATTTTAATTTAAGTCATTTCCCCGTGGTGCAAGGTCCTTGTAAATACGCCCCCATGTGTGCTTGGCAAATTTAGATTTTGTTTCTTTGAGTTACATAGCCATGTTAAAAGTGATGGAAAAATGGTTTAAGGGCCTTCAAAATATGCTTTCATGTGTGTTAGGGCATTTTAAGTCACTTCCCCATGAATGTAGTTGAATAACTGCTTTACTTGATGTGTTTAAAAACGTTTATTGAAGTCATTTAAGTTTCTTGATATGTACTGCTAGAGTTTCATAGGTTGCTTGGGGCATATTTACAAGGTCTTTGAGTCCCTTTGATTTGATTTTTCCCATTTTAATTTAAGACATTTCCCCGTGGTGCAAGGTCCTTGTAAATACGCCCCCATGTGTGCTTGGCAAATTTAGATTTTGTTTCTTTGAGTTACATAGCCATGTTAAAAGTGATGCAAAAATGGTTTAAGGGCCTTCAAAATACGCTTTCATGTGTGTTAGGGCATTTTAAGTCACTTCCCCATGAATGTAGTTGAATAACTGCTTTACTTGATGTGTTTAAAAACGTTTATTGAAGTCATTTAAGTTTCTTGATATGTACTGCTAGAGTTTCATAGGCTGCTTGGGGCATATTTAAAAGGCCTTTGAGTCCCTTTGATGTTATTTTCCCCATTTTAATTTAAGTTATTTCCCTGTGGTGTAAGGTCCTTGTAAATACGCCCCCATGTGTGCTTGGCTAATTTAAGTACTGATAGGATGTGCTTCTACATAGGACCTGTGTTGTGTTTTCAAATTATGACCAGAAAATCGTTTTTTTTTTTTTTTTAAAAAGCTTTTCACATTTATGAGAAGGTCATATTTTGTGTGCTTCTTTAAATAAATATTGAACTGAGAAATATTAAACTGAGGCTTCTGTAAGTGTCAAAGGAGGTGAGTAATGTACATTGCTCTGTTGGAAACAGTCCTCATCCTCTGCGTACTCTTGGATATGCTAGACTAAATCTGCTCAATGAGATAACTAAGCTGAGGAAACACAGGTTATGTGATTCTGAAAAGAGGAAAAGAAATTCCACATTTTTCAATTACATCACCTGTGTTTCCTAACTTTATGAATCACATTGTGCAGATGAGGTTTAGGCCTGTCCACGGACACAGAAGAGGTCTGGCCTTTGTTCAAGAGTGAAGTGGACATGACTCACTTCATTGGTAGGCCTGCACATGTATTATCTCCTCTGTACTCTTCAACAATCCTAAATTTCATCTGCAACCCTGAGTAGGCCTCACCTCAAACAAACCTCTGGATAGGCCACACCTTATCGTCATCCTGAATCAATCATTTAAAATGTTAGGGGCAGATTTATGATGGCCGTGTGCCTCTTTTGCGCCACTGTGCGTCACTTTTGTGACGCAGCGGCGGTGCAAAAGATTTGCTATGTTGCGACATATTTACAACTTGATGCATCTAGGCAGATGTGTCATGCTGTAAAGTCCTGTGCCACATGAAACCGATGCAGCAGTGATGCAAAAGATGCACCATGTTGCAAGACAGGCCTCACTTCATCTCTAACAAGATACCGTCAGTTTAAACTGTAAACATTTAGGACTGTGTAGGGGGCATGGAGAAGCTGAATCTTCTGTAAATGTCAAAATTGTTGTATACAGTGCTCAACTTCTGTGTACTCTTTGATATGCTAGACTCCATCTGCACTATGAGATACCTGTAGATATCTTGCATGTAGTAACACAAGTTATTGTTGAAGATGGAGCCCATTCCATGGTCTCTCATGTAAGCTGAAACAGATTTATTTACATGCTTCCTCGATTTCTCAATTTGTGGACAAAATTGGTTTGACCACCTCCATTTCTGTCTTTGGCATATATTTAAAAATACCAAGGCAGTTTGAGGAAATAGTGCCATCAATTGCTCAAAGGTGTCCTTTAAAAGCATTTCCAGACCTACCCCAGTCAAAGTGCCCAAGTCATTTCCTCCACAGTGCACAATTAACAGGTCAAGTTTTGCCAAATGCAAAAAGGTTTTCACCAATGGTATCAATTGGTGACATCTTAATCCTCTGTGGCCAATCCAGTTGATTTCCACATTTTGTAAATTGAGGTTGTGTAAATTTCTGTTATCAGCATACCTTTGAGCCCAGTGGATATAACTATGTCCAACACTCCAGACAGAAAACATGGTGAGAGGAGGTTCTGCTGCAGTCAGATAAAGTGTGGTAATGAAATGGCAGTTGAAACAGTAGGAGTATGTAATGAAAAGAACTGTGGAGTTTCTGTGGTAATTAATCAGTAGCAGTGATTGGTGGATTTTGATTGCTGAAAACAGAAAGTTAGAGTGCATGGATGAGTTCTTTGAAAGATGTAATTTGAATGGTCAATAAAAAATCATTTTATGAAAGATTGCACTGGATACGCAGGTGTACTGAGAGTTCAGAGTTCAATTGAAACATTGTTGTGTGAACTTGCAAACATGAGAGGTCTTTCAGGAGGTGGTTGCGATGGAAAAAAGGCAGAAAGGGCAGAGGGGGGCAGGGTGTTGATTTGAAAAAAGTGAGGGAAGAGTTTTGATTGGGTGACATGAGAGATATGTGTGATGAATTACAGCATTTCTGTGCCATTGTTGGTTGCAGCCTCTGGAGTGCATACCTTTTGCTCTGCTGAAGACAAATTGGTGTGTGTCTGAGACTGTTTTGAAACTCAAAAAGTATTTGCTAAGGTGAGAAAAAATTCATTTAATTTAGATAGAGAATAGTATGCTTTAAGGAGAAAATTATGAAGAAATTTGTGTATTTAAAATGTTGCTAGAGTTTCATAGGTTGCTTGAGGCATATTTACAAGGTCTTTGAGTCCCTTTGATGTTATTTTCCCCATTTTAATTTAAGTCATTTCCCCGTGGTGCAAGGTCCTTGTAAATACGCCCCCATGTGTGCTTGGCAAATTTAGATTTTGTTTCTTTGAGTTACATAGCCATGTTAAAAGTGATGGAAAAATGGTGCAAGGGCCTTCAAAATACGCTTTCATGTGTGTTAGGGCATTTTAAGTCACTTCCCCTTGAATGTAGTTGAATAACTGCTTTAGTTGATGTGTTTAAAAACGTTTATTGAAGTCATTTAAGTTTCTTGATATGTACTGCTAAAGTGTCATAGGCTGCTTGGGGCATATTTACAAGGCCTTTGAGTCCCTTTGATGTTATTTTCCCCATTTTAATTTAAGTCATTTCCCCGTGGTGCAAGGTCCTTGTAAATACGCCCCCATGTGTGCTTGGCAAATTTAGATTTTGTTTCTTTGAGTTACATAGCCATGTTAAAAGTGATGGAAAAATGGTTTAAGGGCCTTCAAAATATGCTTTCATGTGTGTTAGGGCATTTTAAGTCACTTCCCCATGAATGTAGTTGAATAACTGCTTTACTTGATGTGTTTAAAAACGTTTATTGAAGTCATTTAAGTTTCTTGATATGTACTGCTAGAGTTTCATAGGTTGCTTGGGGCATATTTACAAGGTCTTTGAGTCCCTTTGATTTGATTTTTCCCATTTTAATTTAAGACATTTCCCCGTGGTGCAAGGTCCTTGTAAATACGCCCCCATGTGTGCTTGGCAAATTTAGATTTTGTTTCTTTGAGTTACATAGCCATGTTAAAAGTGATGCAAAAATGGTTTAAGGGCCTTCAAAATACGCTTTCATGTGTGTTAGGGCATTTTAAGTCACTTCCCCATGAATGTAGTTGAATAACTGCTTTACTTGATGTGTTTAAAAACGTTTATTGAAGTCATTTAAGTTTCTTGATATGTACTGCTAGAGTTTCATAGGCTGCTTGGTGCATATTTAAAAGGCCTTTGAGTCCCTTTGATGTTATTTTCCCCATTTTAATTTAAGTTATTTCCCTGTGGTGTAAGGTCCTTGTAAATACGCCCCCATGTGTGCTTGGCTAATTTAAGTACTGATAGGATGTGCTTCTACATAGGACCTGTGTTGTGTTTTCAAATTATGACCAGAAAATCGTTTTTTTTTTTTTTTTTAAAAGCTTTTCACATTTATGAGAAGGTCATATTTTGTGTGCTTCTTTAAATAAATATTGAACTGAGAAATATTAAACTGAGGCTTCTGTAAGTGTCAAAGGAGGTGAGTAATGTACATTGCTCTGTTGGAAACAGTCCTCATCCTCTGCGTACTCTTGGATATGCTAGACTAAATCTGCTCAATGAGATAACTAAGCTGAGGAAACACAGGTTATGTGATTCTGAAAAGAGGAAAAGAAATTCCACATTTTTCAATTACATCACCTGTGTTTCCTAACTTTATGAATCACATTGTGCAGATGAGGTTTAGGCCTGTCCACGGACACAGAAGAGGTCTGGCCTTTGTTCAAGAGTGAAGTGGACATGACTCACTTCATTGGTAGGCCTGCACATGTATTATCTCCTCTGTACTCTTCAACAATCCTAAATTTCATCTGCAACCCTGAGTAGGCCTCACCTCAAACAAACCTCTGGATAGGCCACACCTTATCGTCATCCTGAATCAATCATTTAAAATGTTAGGGGCAGATTTATGATGGCCGTGTGCCTCTTTTGCGCCACTGTGCGTCACTTTTGTGACGCAGCGGCGGTGCAAAAGATTTGCTATGTTGCGACATATTTACAACTTGATGCATCTAGGCAGATGTGTCATGCTGTAAAGTCCTGTGCCACATGAAACCGATGCAGCAGTGATGCAAAAGATGCACCATGTTGCAAGACAGGCCTCACTTCATCTCTAACAAGATACCGTCAGTTTAAACTGTAAACATTTAGGACTGTGTAGGGGGCATGGAGAAGCTGAATCTTCTGTAAATGTCAAAATTGTTGTATACAGTGCTCAACTTCTGTGTACTCTTTGATATGCTAGACTCCATCTGCACTATGAGATACCTGTAGATATCTTGCATGTAGTAACACAAGTTATTGTTGAAGATGGAGCCCATTCCATGGTCTCTCATGTAAGCTGAAACAGATTTATTTACATGCTTCCTCGATTTCTCAATTTGTGGACAAAATTGGTTTGACCACCTCCATTTCTGTCTTTGGCATATATTTAAAAATACCAAGGCAGTTTGAGGAAATAGTGCCATCAATTGCTCAAAGGTGTCCTTTAAAAGCATTTCCAGACCTACCCCAGTCAAAGTGCCCAAGTCATTTCCTCCACAGTGCACAATTAACAGGTCAAGTTTTGCCAAATGCAAAAAGGTTTTCACCAATGGTATCAATTGGTGACATCTTAATCCTCTGTGGCCAATCCAGTTGATTTCCACATTTTGTAAATTGAGGTTGTGTAAATTTCTGTTATCAGCATACCTTTGAGCCCAGTGGATATAACTATGTCCAACACTCCAGACAGAAAACATGGTGAGAGGAGGTTCTGCTGCAGTCAGATGAAGTGTGGTAATGAAATGGCAGTTGAAACAGTAGGAGTATGTAATGAAAAGAACTGTGGAGTTTCTGTGGTAATTAATCAGTAGCAGTGATTGGTGGATTTTGATTGCTGAAAACAGAAAGTTAGAGTGCATGGATGAGTTCTTTGAAAGATGTAATTTGAATGGTCAATAAAAAATCATTTTATGAAAGATTGCACTGGATACGCAGGTGTACTGAGAGTTCAGAGTTCAATTGAAACATTGTTGTGTGAACTTGCAAACATGAGAGGTCTTTCAGGAGGTGGTTGCGATGGAAAAAAGGCAGAAAGGGCAGAGGGGGGCAGGGTGTTGATTTGAAAAAAGTGAGGGAAGAGTTTTGATTGGGTGACATGAGAGATATGTGTGATGAATTACAGCATTTCTGTGCCATTGTTGGTTGCAGCCTCTGGAGTGCATACCTTTTGCTCTGCTGAAGACAAATTGGTGTGTGTCTGAGACTGTTTTGAAACTCAAAAAGTATTTGCTAAGGTGAGAAAAAATTCATTTAATTTAGATAGAGAATAGTATGCTTTAAGGAGAAAATTATGAAGAAATTTGTGTATTTAAAATGTTGCTAGAGTTTCATAGGTTGCTTGAGGCATATTTACAAGGTCTTTGAGTCCCTTTGATGTTATTTTCCCCATTTTAATTTAAGTCATTTCCCCGTGGTGCAAGGTCCTTGTAAATACGCCCCCATGTGTGCTTGGCAAATTTAGATTTTGTTTCTTTGAGTTACATAGCCATGTTAAAAGTGATGGAAAAATGGTGCAAGGGCCTTCAAAATACGCTTTCATGTGTGTTAGGGCATTTTAAGTCACTTCCCCTTGAATGTAGTTGAATAACTGCTTTAGTTGATGTGTTTAAAAACGTTTATTGAAGTCATTTAAGTTTCTTGATATGTACTGCTAAAGTTTCATAGGCTGCTTGGGGCATATTTACAAGGCCTTTGAGTCCCTTTGATGTTATTTTCCCCATTTTAATTTAAGTCATTTCCCCGTGGTGCAAGGTCCTTGTAAATACGCCCCCATGTGTGCTTGGCAAATTTAGATTTTGTTTCTTTGAGTTACATAGCCATGTTAAAAGTGATGGAAAAATGGTTTAAGGGCCTTCAAAATATGCTTTCATGTGTGTTAGGGCATTTTAAGTCACTTCCCCATGAATGTAGTTGAATAACTGCTTTACTTGATGTGTTTAAAAACATTTATTGAAGTCATTTAAGTTTCTTGATATGTACTGCTAGAGTTTCATAGGTTGCTTGGGGCATATTTACAAGGTCTTTGAGTCCCTTTGATTTGATTTTTCCCATTTTAATTTAAGACATTTCCCCGTGGTGCAAGGTCCTTGTAAATACGCCCCCATGTGTGCTTGGCAAATTTAGATTTTGTTTCTTTGAGTTACATAGCCATGTTAAAAGTGATGCAAAAATGGTTTAAGGGCCTTCAAAATACGCTTTCATGTGTGTTAGGGCATTTTAAGTCACTTCCCCATGAATGTAGTTGAATAACTGCTTTACTTGATGTGTTTAAAAACGTTTATTGAAGTCATTTAAGTTTCTTGATATGTACTGCTAGAGTTTCATAGGCTGCTTGGGGCATATTTAAAAGGCCTTTGAGTCCCTTTGATGTTATTTTCCCCATTTTAATTTAAGTTATTTCCCTGTGGTGTAAGGTCCTTGTAAATACGCCCCCATGTGTGCTTGGCTAATTTAAGTACTGATAGGATGTGCTTCTACATAGGACCTGTGTTGTGTTTTCAAATTATGACCAGAAAATCGTTTTTTTTTTTTTTTAAAAAGCTTTTCACATTTATGAGAAGGTCATATTTTGTGTGCTTCTTTAAATAAATATTGAACTGAGAAATATTAAACTGAGGCTTCTGTAAGTGTCAAAGGAGGTGAGTAATGTACATTGCTCTGTTGGAAACAGTCCTCATCCTCTGCGTACTCTTGGATATGCTAGACTAAATCTGCTCAATGAGATAACTAAGCTGAGGAAACACAGGTTATAAGATTCTGAAAAGAGGAAAAGAAATTCCACATTTTTCAATTACATCACCTGTGTTTCCTAACTTTATGAATCACATTGTGCAGATGAGGTTTAGGCCTGTCCACGGACACAGAAGAGGTCTGGCCTTTGTTCAAGAGTGAAGTGGACATGACTCACTTCATTGGTAGGCCTGCACATGTATTATCTCCTCTGTACTCTTCAACAATCCTAAATTTCATCTGCAACCCTGAGTAGGCCTCACCTCAAACAAACCTCTGGATAGGCCACACCTTATCGTCATCCTGAATCAATCATTTAAAATGTTAGGGGCAGATTTATGATGGCCGTGTGCCTCTTTTGCGCCACTGTGCGTCACTTTTGTGACGCAGCGGCGGTGCAAAAGATTTGCTATGTTGCGACATATTTACAACTTGATGCATCTAGGCAGATGTGTCATGCTGTAAAGTCCTGTGCCACATGAAACCGATGCAGCAGTGATGCAAAAGATGCACCATGTTGCAAGACAGGCCTCACTTCATCTCTAACAAGATACCGTCAGTTTAAACTGTAAACATTTAGGACTGTGTAGGGGGCATGGAGAAGCTGAATCTTCTGTAAATGTCAAAATTGTTGTATACAGTGCTCAACTTCTGTGTACTCTTTGATATGCTAGACTCCATCTGCACTATGAGATACCTAAGCAAAGGAAACACAGGTGATGTGATTGTGAAATGAGGAAAAGAAATTCCACATTTTTCAATTACATCACCTGTGTTTCCTAACTTTACGAATCACATTGTGCAGATGAGGTTTAGGCCTGTCCACGGACACAGAAGAGGTCTGGCCTTTGTTCAAGAGTGAAGTGGACATGACTCACTTCATTGGTAGGCCTGCACATGTATTATCTCCTCTGTACTCTTCAACAAGCCTAAATTTCATCTGCAACCCTGAGTACGCCTCACCTCAAACAAACCTCTGGATAGGCCACACCTTATTGTCATCCTGAATCAATCATTTAAAATGTTAGGGACAGATTTATGATAGCCGTGTGCCTCTTTTGCGCCGCTGTGCGTCGCTTTTGTGATGCAGCGGCGGTGCAAAAGATTTGCTATGTTGCGACATATTTACAACTTGATGCCTCTAGGCAGATGTGTCATGCTGTAAAGTCCTGTGCCACATGAAACCTGCGTCAGATTTCATGTGAGCGTTTTGTTGTAGGGTGGCCAGTCATTTGCATGAAAGCCCTGTAAAACTAACACAGTAAAATTAAGAAGATTTCACTGAGTCACATTTATGGCATTGCTGAATCAAATCCTTACGCCTGTTTGAAAGAGGCATAAGGAGTGATGCACCATGCAATGTGTGGCTTGCCCCTGTGCATTGCAGTAGACATGTCGCGCTTACGACGTGATTCGTGTAATGCGCCGTTTTTGTGGAACAGATGCGTGACGCATCTGTGCTGTTTTTGCTCAATGGTGCTCTGCATTGTAAATGTGGCACATCATGGGTGGCAGAGCAGTGGCGCACGTTAACTGGTGCATCCCTGGGGATGCGCCAGTTAACATAAATCTGCTCCTTTAAATTTAAGTATTAGCAGGGGACACAGTGTTGGTGAGGCTTATCCAAGGTTAAGAAGAGATGAGTCCTGTTCACTGAAAAATTGGACATAGGCCTCACCTCCTCAGCATCGCTGGACATGGTTAAATAATATCTGCAAAATGTTACTCTTGTTAAACAATTTTACAATTATAGTCTCTGAGATTTGTCTCTTACTCTGCAACATCTCATTGTTGTTCTCTTTCTTTAAAGATAACGACAACATCAAGCATGAGTGATAATGAGCAATCTGTTGATCTCTATATTATCATTGAAATTGTGATTGAAACATCAGTGGAAGTAGATCCCTTGGATGATTTAAATCCTGAGGATGATGAAGAACATGATGAGGATGCCGATTTGTCAGAATTGTATGACATAGGGTGGGAAGCTGACCTGCTTGAGCCTATGGAACTATAAACATTTATTTTTAAAAGTTACTGGAAATGAAAAGTAAACATGTAAACGGTTTCATTTAAAATTAAACACAACTTCAAAAACAGCTTGTGTGTAGTGTCTTTAATAAAATAGTCAAATATGCTCATAAAATTAGTTCAGATTCACATATAAAAGAGCAGAGGTCAAATGTAGAAGCATTCCATTTCTTTGCTACTATTTGTGACTACTAAATTTGCCAATGCACTAAAAATTATTGTATGTAAAATTGACAAGTAGTGTGTTAAATTTTTGACGACTGTTATTGATTTACTGTTTGGTAATAGTGGTTAATAACATTTTTTATTATATTTTACCACAGATTCAACTGCAGATCATTTCAAAAGTACATAATGCCATCTAAAGAACGAAACCGAAAGGCTACAAAACGTCAAATACAGCAGATTACTAAATGCTTGCAGCAGTCCTCTACAATAAAAACTCGTCAAGTCACCAAGAAAGCTCCAGGTAAGACAACGAAATCATTCCTAAGAAACATTTGTAGAAAAAAAAGTAGTACTACAGAAAATGTTTTAGTCCAGAAAAAGAGAACCAATTTAAACGGAAAGGAAAGGCCAATCAAAAATGTTACTGCTAGAGCAGGAGATAACTCTGTGCATGGTAGTAGAAGAAAAAATCAGTTTAGGGACATTCGTAGACGAATGTTCCGCAACAGGATAATTGGCAATTTGTTAAAAAATATTAAGAAAGGTCAACAGAAAGTGGTTTTTTATAAGAGAAAAAAAAAAGTTGAGAAAATTATTGATCAGGCATTTGAAATTAAGCGAAAGTTATTTATTTTGATAATCAATAGAATTAGGAAGCTAAACAAGGCAATTTATGATTTCAAAAGAAATAGTAGATGGAAGAGAACAGTTAATCGTAGTATTTTTTGTGAAGTTTTTTCAGGAGAATGGATGCATAGTTCAAGTTGTGAGACATTTTTTAATGAGGAGAGTTATTTCCAGGATTATGATTTGGTGCATGCAGTTGACACCAGTGGTCAAGCTTATGAGGTGAAAGATGGTTGTCCAGTTGAAAAAGAAAAACTTGTGACAACAGAGGCAGAAGAGGTGTTAGGTAATAAGGTTTTAGGAAGACGTCCTAAGGGACCAGTGTATACCTGGAAGTGTATTAGTATTTGCAGTGTGCGACAGGATTCCATCAATTTGCTTTGTGATTTTGTACGGACATTTAATAAGAAAACTTTAAAACAGAAAATGAAGTTGTTGCAAGAATTAGATCCTTGCAGAGTGAGAGAAGTGACTGGTTTGCATGGTCATTCACTGGCTTGTCTTTCCAGGAGAGTATGCCAGAGTGTTTTTCATCATTTCAGGATGCTAGCAGTGCATCATAATAAAGTGAGGAAATTAGTTAGAATGTTGTATTATGCTAAGAGTCCAGCAATTATGCTTAAACAATTATGCACTGCTCTTTTGCATGGTTCTGAAGTAGATGTGAAGAATATTTGTGAAGAAATTGAGTTTTGTTACTTTGCAAGTAAAGAGGAGAATGTTGAAATTGACCCAGAAGAAGAAGGTAATGTGGAAGATAGTGTACAGGTTTCCAGTACAGATAATTTTCAGAAAGAAATTGCCACGTTTCAGGTGAAATCAAGTGAGAGGCCTAATTTTACTTGTGTGTGTTGTCGACGCACTTATTATAAGAATCAGACTAAGTTAGTGGATTTATATGCGAAAAGTGAAAGTGAAAATAATAGTGAATGGAAGGATTTTGCGACATACTTGATGGTAGAAAATTGTTTTGATTTGGGATTGGATCAACGTGTGTGTACTTATTGTTGTAACAAATTAAATCAAAACCGGATGCCTGCTAGAGCGGTTCATAATAATCTGGAATTGGTTGAGATTCCTTCTGAATTGAAGGATTTAAATACTTATGAATCTATTTTGATTCAAAGTATCCATCCCTTTCAGGCTATTGTACGAATGGAGCCAAAGACAGGGAAATTGCCTCCATCAGATTTACAGAGAGGATTAAAGGAAAGAGTTGTTTATTTGCCTCTAGATTTGAAGAAAAACATTAATACAATTGGAGTAGAGAAAGTGGAAGAGGAACCTCTGGTTATCTTAGTTAATGGGGTTCCGACAAAGAGTAAGAAAATCTGGCAAAATTTAGTGGATGTTAGGAAAGTCAAAAAGGCAACATTGTATTTGAAGAAAAACAATAAGTACTACAAGAATGTATATGTTGCAGAAGAGGAAGTAAGTGAAGAAGAGGATAGCGATTTGTGTGCTGGTCAAATTGAGAAAGTAGAAGCCTCTAAAAATGAAGAAATATATGAACATTATAGTGTTCATCCTTTGCATTCCAAGGAAGTCATGGGGAATGCTATTGAGTTGTTTCAAATGAAACAAGCCAAAGGAAGTCCCATTAGTGTTTGGGAGGAAAGTTTGGAAGCTCTGTGTTTCCCACAGCTATTTCCAACAGGTCAAGGAGGAAGATATGATGAGCGACCTGATCAAATTCCTGCTTCTGAATACCGGACTTTACGATTGTATGCAGAAGATCCTAGGTTTCGTCAATGCATTCCCTATTTGTTTCATCTACTGTTTGAAAGCGATCTGTCTGGACTGTCATATGCAGTGAACCACATCTTGAAAAGTGGTGTACAGATGCAAAATATCTCGACAAGTGACTTTATGGATAAAGTCAATGTGCAAGACAGTATTTTGGATTCTCACCTGATTAATCTCATGGCGTGTCAGCGTGGTACTAATGAGTACTGGTACCGTCGTCATGGTGATTTAAAATGTATGCTCCCACATGGTTCCTCACTCTCAGCTGTGCCGAGTATGGCTGGGAAGATTTACTTGAATTTCTACGAGAGGCAAATGGAAACATTGAAAATATCGAATTCAAGACACCCGGAGAACTGTGCTCCTTGGATCCAGTGAATGTATGCAGGTACTTCAATCATAGATTTGAAGCTATGATGTCTTTCATCATGAACAAGAAAAATCCACCTCTTGGAGAGGTGTTGGATTTCTTCTGGAGAAAGGAGTACCAAGCAAGAGGTGCTCCTCATATACATATGCTGCTGTGGATCAAAGATGCACCCAATTTTGGAACAGATCCGGATGACTTAGTGATGAGTTTCATAGAACAGTATTCTACATGTGCTGTTCCAAAGGCAAAGGAAGACAAAAGCCTAAGAGAACAAGTTTTACGCTTCCAAAGCCATCGTTGTGGAAAGTACTGTCGTCGTAAATTCAGAAACAAGGACAAGTTCTACACAAAATGTCGTTTCGCCTTTCCACGACCAGTGATTTCTAAAGGAAGAGTGAACAGTTTGATGTCTTCACTGCGACATAATGTGATGAAGAAATCATCCAAAAATACGTACAATTTGAAAAGGAACGAAGAGTCCAAGTACATCAACGACTACAACCCAGTGATTTTGTCCATGTGGAATGCTAACATGCATATACAGTTTGTGGCTGATAACTGTATGGCTGTGGCTCGGTATGTGACATCTTACATCACCAAAAAAGAAAAGACAGAATTGAAGGATATGTGGGAGGACATTTCCCATGAAAAGAGCCTCAGTAAGAAGTTGTACAGTTTCAGTCTGAAGATGTTGTCGCATCGAGAAATCGGAGCTTAGGAATATTCTGACCGGTTGTCTTCAGCAAGTCTCTATGCCAAATCCAGGAGTATCATTTGGGCGAGTCTTGGTCTTGCTGCAACGCGTAATCGAGTTCTGAAACCTGTACGGGAAATTGAGTATTTGGCGGAAAAGGAGCCAAACAGTACAGATATTTTGAAGACCAACATGTTGGATACATATTATCCAAATAGAAGCAGTCACCTCGAGAATGTTTGTCTGTATGAGGTTTTACAAAATTACATATTCAAGAGGAACATCAAAGAATATATTGATAAAGGAGTGTATGCTGTAATTGGAAGTGAGGGATGTCTGGTCAAGCAAAGAAAATGCCACTTGGTAAACCATCGAAAATTGAGTGGCGAATCTCCTGAAAGAAAAGAGTTTTTCTATTTAGCACTTTTGCAACTTTTCAAGCCTTGGCATGCAGAAGAGGAACTGCTTGGAGATATCCTCTGTTACGAAGACTCTTTCAATGCCGCCAAGGAGACCATAGAATGTCCTGTTTTTCCCAAATATCTAGAAATGTTGAATGCGGAAATCGAGCAGGAAGCAACGATTGCAGCCGAGATTGCTAGAGACAGTTCTCAGGACAGTCAGAGTTCTGTTTCATTGAGTCAGGATCCACTAGGAGGACCAGTTATCGAAAATGAAGCTGCCACTGCCATGATTGAAGTGGAAAGAGCCATGGCACACGCTCAGGAGGATGCGGTTAACTTAGAAGACTTGGAAAGACAACTCAACGTTGAGCAGAGGAAAATATATGACGAAGTTACCAACCAAATAGATCATGGATTAAGTCATGAGAAGAAAGAGTGCTCATGTACGTCGTTGAAGCCTGTCCGTCTGTACGTGAGTGGAGAAGCGGGAACTGGAAAAAGTTTCCTCATTAAAGCAATTTCATGTTATTTGCAGAAAAGGACTGAGTCATCGCTGTCTTGTGTAGTCACCGCTCCAACTGGACTGGCAGCACATAACATTAAAGGTATTACTTTGCATCGTCTACTGATGCTGCCAGTGGAGCATGATAACAAATTACAATACCACAAGTTATCTGGAGATGCTTGTTGTGAAGTTTCAAGAATCTTGAGGAAAATGAAACTTCTTATCATTGACGAAGTAAGCATGGTTTCCAATGTCATGCTTGCCTTTGTGCATTTGAGAATGCAAGAAGTTCTCAAAACAGAGTATGATGTGTTATTTGGTGGCAAACACATCATTGTTTTCTGTGATCTTCTGCAGCTGACACCAGTGAAAGGACAACCTGTGTTCAAAATGCTTACGCATGAAGATACCAGGAAGTGCCTAGGGAGTATTGGCAACGTCAATATATGGTTAAACTTCAATTATGCTGAACTGCGTGAAAATATGTGTCAAGCGAAGGATGAAGATTATAAGAATATTCTACAAGATGTTAGAATCGGAAAAGTGACCGAGCATGGGAAAGAAGCTTTACATGCACGATTACTGTCAAATTTGTATCCAGAAGAAGACGTTGTGCCTGAGAATATTTTTCAGAAAATTACTGAGAAGAAATCTGGAATATGTTTGATGCCAACTCTTGCAGAATGTGCCACCTTCAACAACAAAATGTTGCATTTAGAAAACCAAGAGATTGTGAAACTGGAAGCTATTGACAGAGTAGAGCATATGGGAGCAACAATTATTTTGTGTGAGAATTTGAAATCAAAATTGGATTCATTAGAGAAGACTATGGGGTCGATTCCGATCCGGTAAAATAAAACCCCATAAGAATCGTATTCGTAGCCAAATCCGTACGATTGGGAAACTACCGTCCGACCTCCGAATTCCGATCCGTTTGTGTTGATTTCCGTACGATTTTCTACGACCCGTACGAATGACATTCGTTTACCCGTACGAATAAGCCTCGTGCAGACCACCGTACGATTCGTAATCAGGCCGTACAAACTCACTATTCCGATTCGGAACGAAAGGCCTGAGCGAGATACGTACGGGCCAAAGTATTCACGCTTCAACATTGATTCGTACGGAACATTCGCCTCACTGCAAGCTCCACCAATACATACTACACGCACACCCCTCAGCCAAGCCTACGCAAACCCCCCCACCCGCCAACGGCCCGTACTACTCAAACGCACGCCCCAGTACCGCACGCACACCCCCCCAACAAGCCTACGCGAACACCCCCACCCGCCAATGGCCCGTACCACTCACACGCACGCACAAGTACGACAGGCACCCCCCCAACAAGCCTACGCGAACACCCCCACCCGCCAACGGCCCGTACCACTCACTCACACGCACAAGTACGACACGCACACCCCCCCCAACAAGCCTACGCGAACACCCCCACCCACCAACGGCCTGTACCACTCACTCGCACGCACAAGTACGACACGCACACCCCCCCTACAAGCCTACGCGAACACCCCCACCCGCCAACGGCCCGTACCACTCACACACACGCACAAGTACCACACGCACACCCCTCGGCCAAGCCTACGCGAACCCCCCCACCCGCCAACGGACCGTACTACTCACTCGCACGCACAAGTACGACACGCACCCCCCCCAACAAGCCTACGCGAACACCCCCACCCGCCAACGGCCCGTACCACTCACTCGCATGCACAAGTACGACACGCACACCCCCCAACAGGCCTACGCGAACACCCCCACCCGCCAACGGCCCGTACCACTCACACGCACGCACAAGTACCACACGCACACCCCTCGGCCAAGCCTACGCGAACCCCCCCACCCGCCAACGGCCCGTACTACTAACTTGCACGCACAAGTACGACACGCACCCCCCCCAACAAGCCTACGCGAACACCCCCACCCGCCAACGGCCCGTACCACTCACTCGCATGCACAAGTACGACACGCACACCCCCCCAACAGGCCTACGCGAACACCCCCACCCGCCAACGGCCCGTACCACTCACACGCACGCACAAGTACCACACGCACACCCCTCGGCCAAGTCTACGCGAACCCCCCCACCCGCCAACGGACCGTACTACTCACTCGCACGCACAAGAATGGCACGCACCCCCCCCAACAAGCCTACGTGAACACCCCCACCCGCCAACGGCCCGTACCACTCACTCGCATGCACAAGTACGACACGCACACCCCCCCAACAAGCCTACGCGAACACCCCCACCCGCCAACAGCCCGTACCACTCACACGCACGCACAAGTACCACACGCACACCCCTCGGCCAAGCCTACGCGAACCCCCCCACCCGCCAACGGCCCGTACTACTCACTCGCACGCACAAGTACGACACGCACCCCCCCCCCAACAAGCCTACGCGAACACCCCCACCCACCAACGGCCTGTACCACTCACTCGCACGCACAAGTACGACACGCACACCCCCCCTACAAGCCTACGCGAACACCCCCACCCGCCAACGGCCCGTACCACTCACACACACGCACAAGTACCACACGCACACCCCTCGGCCAAGCCTACGCGAACCCCCCCACCCGCCAACGGACCGTACTACTCACTCGCACGCACAAGTACGACACGCACCCCCCCCAACAAGCCTACGCGAACACCCCCACCCGCCAACGGCCCGTACCACTCACTCGCATGCACAAGTACGACACGCACACCCCCCAACAGGCCTACGCGAACACCCCCACCCGCCAACGGCCCGTACCACTCACACGCACGCACAAGTACCACACGCACACCCCTCGGCCAAGCCTACGCGAACCCCCCCACCCGCCAACGGCCCGTACTACTAACTTGCACGCACAAGTACGACACGCACCTCCCCCAACAAGCCTACGCGAACACCCCCACCCGCCAACGGCCCGTACCACTCACTCGCATGCACAAGTACGACACGCACACCCCCCCAACAGGCCTACGCGAACACCCCCACCCGCCAACGGCCCGTACCACTCACACGCACGCACAAGTACCACACGCACACCCCTCGGCCAAGTCTACGCGAACCCCCCCACCCGCCAACGGACCGTACTACTCACTCGCACGCACAAGAATGGCACGCACCCCCCCCAACAAGCCTACGTGAACACCCCCACCCGCCAACGGCCCGTACCACTCACTCGCATGCACAAGTACGACACGCACACCCCCCAACAAGCCTACGCGAACACCCCCACCCGCCAACAGCCCGTACCACTCACACGCACGCACAAGTACCACACGCACACCCCTCGGCCAAGCCTACGCGAACCCCCCCACCCGCCAACGGCCCGTACTACTCACTCGCACGCACAAGTACGACACGCACCCCCCCAACAAGCCTACGCAAACACCCCCACCCGCCAACGGCCCGTACCACTCACTCGCACGCACAAGTACGACACGCACACCCCCCCAACAAGCCTACGCGAATCCCCCCACCCTCCAACGGCCCGTACTACTCAAACGCACGCACAAGTACCACACGCACACCCCTCGGCCAAGCCTACGCGAACCCCCCCACCCGCCAACGGCCCGTACTACTCACTCGCACGCACAAGTAAGACACGCACCCCCCCAACAAGCCTACGCGAACACCCCCACCCGCCAACGGCACGTACCACTCACTCGCACGCACAAGTACCACACGCACACCCCTCGGCCAAGCCTACGCGAACCCCCCACCCGCCAACGGCCCGTACTACTCACTCGCACGCACAAGTACGACACGCACCCCCCCAACAAGCCTACGCGAACACCCCCCCCCGCCAACGGCCCGTACCACTCACTCGCACGCACAAGTATGACACGCACACACCCCCAACAAGCCTACGCGAACACCCCCACCCGCCAACGGCCCGTACCACTCACACGCACGCACAAGTACCACACGCACACCCCTCGGCCAAGCCTACGCGAACCCCCCCACCCGCCAACGGACCGTACTACTCACTCGCACGCACAAGTACAACACGCACACCCCCCAACAAGCCTACGCGAACACCCCCACCCGCCAACGGCCCGTACTACTCAAACGCACGCACAAGTACCGCACGCACACATAACGCCAACACCAAAACGACCGCAAGGACCTTGCTAACGAGTCGCACTACCACACTGAACATGTCTCCTGTGTACACACCTTTGACAATCAATGTCCTGGTCACAGCCAAACAGCCAAACAGAGGACAACACCAACACCCACCACATATAACACCCACCCCAACAATTCAAATTAAGCCACACCCACCATTTGACCAATAAAAGGGACCACACATACAACCCATCATCCTTTGCAACATACCCATTCTTGCGAGGAAACTGAGAGCACACAAACTATTGCAGACACATACCTTCACACATACACCCTATCTCATCTACACCCACACCACCCCTTCACATTCTGACCCAAACACCCTCATTCATACACACCATCAACCCCTCAATCACATACACTACACACCATGACCACACACAAGAATCCAAAATTCACTAACCCGGAGATGGAGATACTTACAGATGAAGTCATCAGAGTCGAGCCGCAGCTGTTTGGCGCATTGGTCAGACAGACCAGCCTGGCAGAAAGAACACGCCTGTGGGAGAGGATCGTAGACCGGGTCAATGCTGTTGCACCCATCAGGCGCACCAGGGATGAATGCCAGGCCAGGTGGTACGATCTGCGGAGGATGGTCAAGAAGAAGATGGCACAGGATTACGCCAATGCACACCACACTGGAGGCGGTGGTCCCCGCAGACCTCCTGTATACCAGCCCTGGGAGGAGAAGGTCATGGTCCTACTGCCAGCGGTGGGAGTATATGGAATAGAAGGAGCCGTTGAGTCTGGTGAGTGTACAAAAACCACAAGTTACATGGGTAGACTAACAACAGTGCCCAGCAGCATGGGGTGGGTGGCCATGAGTCCAAGCAGTACACTACCAAATGGTGGTAGTTGCAAGGGGGAGGCACATAGGGTGCAATGTGTAGGGTAAGAGGCTGCTCTCATGCCATACGTCCCAGGGACACACACAAGCATAATGACCAATGCACAGGGATAGGTAAAGATCACACAAGATACTAGACCACAGCTTCTAAATATTTACTATTTGCTGACACACCTTACAGAGATGCATCATTTTGTGACAAAGTAAGGCAGTGTAGCAAGAGAGCAAGCACAATCTACCTGTCTCCATCCCTGTCTCGCCCTCTCCCTCTGTCTCCCTCTCCCTCTGTCTCCCTCTCCCTCTGTCTCCCTCTCCCTCTGTCTCCCTCTGTCTCCCTCTCCCTTTCCCTTGGTTGCCCTCTCCCTCGGTTGCCCCTCCCTCTGTCTCCCGCTGTCTCCCTCTCCCTCGGTTGCCCTCTCCGTCTGACTCTGTCTCCCTCTCCCTCGGTTGCCCTCTCCCTCTGTCTCCCTCTGTCTCTGTCTCCCTCTCCCTCGGTTGCCCTCTCCCTCTGTCTCCCTCTGTCTCTGTCTCCCTCTCCCTCGGTCGCCCTCTCCCTCTGTCGGCCTCTGTCTCTGTCTCCCTCTCCCTCAGTCACCCTCTCCCTCTGTCGCCCTCTCCCTCTGTCTCCCTCTGTCTCCCTCTCCCTCTGTCTCCCTCTCCCTCTGTCTCCCTCTCCCTCTGTCTACCTCGGTTGCCCTCTCCCTCTGTCTCCCTCTGTCTCTGTCTCCCTCTCCCTCGGTTGCCCTCTCCCTCTGTCTCCCTCTGTCTCTGTCTCCCTCTCCCTCGGTTGCCCTCTCTCTCTGTCTCCCTCTGTCTCTGTCTCCCTCTCCTTCGGTTGCCCTCTCCCTCTGTCTCCCTCTGTCTCTGTCTCCCTCTCCCTCGGTCGCCCTCTCCCTCTGTCGGCCTCTGTCTCTGTCTCCCTCTCCCTCAGTCGCCCTCTCCCTCTGTCGCCCTCTGTCTCTGTCTCCCTCTGTCTCCCTCTCCCTCTCCCTCTGTCTCCATCAGTCAGTGTTCGTCCCTCTGTCACCTCAACGCACCTCCCTGGGGCACACACACAGTTGCACACAAGCACTGCACAGGCCTCACAAACTCCATAGAGCAGAATGTTAAGGGATGTCTCACAAGTACCAGCAAACATCTGCTATGTGCCTGGAAGACACCCACCATTTGCTGTCAACACTGTACTGTGTCAGGACACACATCTCAGAAAGCTCTGTAGTACACAATGGGCACAGGTGTAGGCAGCACAAGTCCCTCCTGTGCTCATTGCAAACACAAACACCAGGACAAGGTCACACATCCTGTGCACCAACACAAATCCACGATTATGGCAGCATGCCACATGAGGGGATAGCCAAATCATGAACAATGGACGCTTGCAATTCACAAACAAAGTAATAGCATGGCCTGTTGTACACACCCCTTACAGAAACTCATTCCCTGGGGACAGGCGTTGGATTGCAACACTGTCCCAATTGCCATGTACCACAACAAAACACGCACTCATATGAATATGCATACAACTCATACATGCACATAACAGAAGCTCCAGTCCATTGTGCCTCTCTAAAAAAGCACGTGCCCCATCTCATTACCTTTGTGGATGCACATAATTACCAACATGGACATGGGTATTGACAAGGTGATGCGTCTTAGAGAAGTGCCAAGTTCTAAAGCCATGATCTAGAAGTGGGTGTACAGGTCCAGGGGTGTTGGCATTGTTTGGCCAGCATGGAACAGCAAAAGACATCCAAAGTAGTAGCTGACATGCTAAATAATGATGCTCTGTCTCGTACATCAACATGCTGCATCTAAACTCTGTGCATGCTTGACGCACACATAAGAATTTTCACCGTATCCAGGATGTTGCGTGAAACTTACCAATGCTTTACACGTGTGGTGCCGGCAACACAAGACACAGCAATGGCTGTGTCAGTCATTGTCAAGAGATTGGAAGAATGTAAATACCCCATCGTACAATTGTTTTTTCTACCACTAAATACACAACTGTACAATGTCAACAATGTATAGCTTGTGGAACAGTGATGCTGATAATGGATAACCAAACCACATGTCACTTGATATTGCCTTAACAGTGTCTGTCTCTCCCACACACATGGCAACGTGCGGATCTCCCCCCCCAGCCAGGGGGGCCAAGGATCCCAGTCCCAGGCTCAGCAGGACCCAGACCCCACCGGCAGCGCCGTCCCTCAACGCACTGTGGATGACCCCAACCATCCTGGCTCCTCTGGATCCCAAACCCCTGCAGCAACTGTACCAGCTACATCTCTGCCAACCACCGGACCTATTCCCACCACATCCCAGCAGACAGGTCAGAGCCCTGCCCATGATTCACAAGAGAGCCAGTCTGAAAATGAGGGACACCCTTTGTCGGGCGCCCCTGAGGTTGGTGACAACCTCCACCCTCCCAGCACTCGGGGGGCCCGTCGATCGGATGTGCCCACAAGCGCAGGCCGTGCTCGTGTGGGTCAGGCTGGTGGGAGTGGCGCAAGGCGGAGGCGAGAATCTGGCCAGCCAGCTGCAGGGCCCTGTATGCCTGAACTCACAAACATCCTTGAGGCATACCAGCGGGACACCAGGGAGGTAAGCCAGCTTGCGGAGGCCCTCAACCAGGTCAGAGAACAGCAGGCAGAGCAAATAGCCAGGCAAGACCTGCATTATGGACGGGTGGAGGCACACCAGGCTCAGCTCTTGATGGTGCATAGGGACATTTTCCATGTGCTACGTCAGATGGCTGCCAACATGCAGCCCCCTCCCTGTGTCACAAGGCCAGCAACATCACGGCAAAGTGCAACACCGGCCACAGGGAGGGAGGAGAGGGAGGAGGAGGAGGAACCCTCTGACGTAGCGTCCCATGCACCGTCCATGCCTGCACATGAGGGTCCCCCAAGGAAGGTGGGTCGTCCACGGCGAAGACGTTGAGGGCCTGTGGCCCATGGACTTCTCCCAGGACACTGGACCTGGCATATGGCCCCTGGGTGCAACAGCATCCCCTATGAGACTCTCCCACATGGACTTGCTGGTCACAGTCTGCCCAATGATGTCAGGCACTGTGGCCTAGACTCTGTTGACTGAAACTGTAAGGCATCTCATCTCCAGCTGTGAATTTTGGATTCCACCCCTTTCTGTACAGCACCTATTCACGTTTCATGCACAAGATCACCCAATAAATAATCTAAACATCATACGCATTTGGTGAGTAATCTTTGAAACAGCATACATGTATATGTGTCTGCAAATGTCAAAAATGCAAGGTATACAACAACAGCAGTCATCCACACACTTGGATCAGAATCTGAGTGAGGACACACATTGGTCAGAAATTTCCACAAACTACATACATGGATGGTAAGACACACCTGTGTGGGACAGTCAATGCTGGAGGGGGGATTGAATCCCAATACTGCTAGCACAGGCAGGCCCAGGAGAGTCACTTTGAGGAGTACATGTCAGTGTCACAAAAGTAGTAGTCCATGTAGGGAGTACCTACAACTGTGTCCTCAGGTATGTGAGCTACCATCAGCATGATGCATTACTGTGTATGTGATTAATGCCGCACAGGATAACGGTGGCAGGACAGACTGTGGGCAATGGGCTGGAGCACTCTAGACAAGCACACCTGATTAGGTGACCTACCCCTATGGAGCTACAAGTACTATACTACTGTAATGGGAGCAACGCATACAGAACAACGACACACATCAGACAAATACCTACCCCAGAACGGCCAAATCACACCACACCCAAGAGACAGGGTCATGGTGTGTGTCCCATGTGCCAACTTGACTGACTGTGACAGCAATGTTGAAGTGGTGTGAGCATGTTGTGTTCTGGCACGTGACTGTAAGCTAACAGTTTTCTGATCTAGTGGTGTTGACAAGCTAACACTGTACAATATTGTGCCTATGTAAGGTGTGTGTGTGTGTTGGACACGGCACATGACCTGGTGGTACGTAGACCCAATGTCATGTGAATCTGCATAGTCGTGCCAGTATGTGTTGCACACACACGCTTAGCAGCAGCTATGGCTGAGTACAAAGCATTTTTATAGCACGAGGGTGAATGTCTGGTGTTGTCTGTGTGTAGGGTGGCAGGAGCATGCTCTATTAATGGATGGAAGGAGGTTCATCCTGTAGGTGTCTGTGTTCCTGGATAGTGTGCGCTGCATGGTGGCTGTGTATGCAGCTGCAGCAATGAGTGAAGACATGACGGCAGGAGGGGTGTGACTAATTGCTAAACAAACACATAACACAAGTGCACCTGCAATGCACAAAGTGACATGTGGATGTGAAGGCAGGAGTGTCTGCCTCACTCAGGATCAATGACAACAAAATGGCACAGTAATCACCACAGATCACAGTCACTGGATCAGGGCCCTTACGGTCAAGTGGGGCACAAGACACACAGCGTCAGCAGGTGTATACAAGAGCTAGTGTGTTCAAATCCAAACTGCACCAACAAAGACATCTACCTCACACACAACATAGTATTCTAGCCTTCACCCACCCCATGCGTGTGGTCAATATACAGTTACACACATAACAAGCATGAGGTAACTACGTTCAAAATAGTATATGTGCACATTAGAAAGACATGTGTGTTGAGCCCCAAGCAGGCACAATATTCTGTAGGAGTCAGACGTCATGCACAACATGATAATTTACATTGTGAGCCCATGGAGCTTTCACAAACATACATGTGCATTGTCAATAAGTCCAATTTACACTAATCATGATGTCACCTGTAATGCCGCTTAACGAATACCTACAAGGCTGTCAACGACTGGCCGTACCTTTCTTCATCAGAGTGGTGTGATGCTCTAAGGGTTCCACCTCCAAATAGCCCATTGGTCTGAGTACAAACTACAGACACAAAAGGGTGATCAGGCGAGGGAAGGAGAGGATGGGAACTGCTGGGAGGGAGACCTGAAACAGAGGCAAATAAGCATTAGGACAACATTCTCATGTCACAGACACTTCAAAAACCTCATTAGCTACACTGTACCAGTCACACCTGTGAAGTGTACTGACTGGTGAAAAATAATGATGATTAATCATGCCATCACAGATACGATGCTGTGACACAGACACATAAAAACTGGGACAGTCTGTCATCCATTAGAGTCATGTGTAATGCTCACAAGTGAGCACCCATGCAAAAAGATCTATGTAGTATAAACACATTCCCAGGCACAGATGAGGTGGACCTCAGTAACAAATGGAAACATATGGAAATCCAACTGCCGCTAACTCTAAAGTCTGTATCTGATATTGGTTAGCCATAAGGGCCATGTAGGCTAACTTGAGCAAATCCACAACAGCTGTTAGTATCACATATGATGAGGAAGCTAATGATCAACATGCAATGAAGGCACTCTGTAGCCAGTCTTTTGGTGTGTCAAGTATGCATCACAATGCTAAACATGATATGCAGGTACAATAAATATTAAGTGCAAGTGATGCCATCAAAGCTACATAATCAGACCCTACCATAGCACAGTAATGGTGCCGGCGACCAGAGATTCATGTGAATGACCGCACTCCACTGGTGCAACACAAAAATTCACATATGCATCTTTCACACTTTTTACTTAGTCATGCTAAACATACATGGCATCATGTGCATCAAAACATCACTGCTACTCACTGTGAAGGCTGGCGTAGCAGTATTCTCAACCTGCACTGAGGTAACGACATGACAGTGACATGATATACTGCTGCAAGGGGCAATGCATCCATGTTAACTGATTCACAGGACAGTTGTCTTAAGATGTGGAACATACACTGGGCAACACCGACACCACATGGTTTCATGGTAATCACACTGGACTGGCCCACAAGCTGGAGGTGAGGATCCAGTCACATTCTAATGCACACAGTGAGGCTGCAATCCCCCACAGAGTCCGTGGTTGTGACCTCTGACACAATGTCATGCCATGGTATGTGCAATGTTGCTGTGGCAATGTCACGACAAGAAGCTTTAACCAAACAACCCACGGAAGATCACAAACGTATCGTCCTAGTATCCAAATACTCAACTGTCAGCCACATCTACAAAAGGATCATCCTCAAACATTGGCCCATCCTTCAAGTTGAACCAGATTTTGGTGACATATTTCAGCCCTTACCACTGTTTGCTCACACGAGAAGCAAAAATATCAAAGAAATTTTATCTAAAACAACCACTACAGTGCAAAACTATAAAGGTACTCAACCCTGTTTGAATTGTAGCCATTGCAATTGTGTTATTAAGGGAAATATCATTCGACATCCTATGAAAGGCACCGTCATCAAATTACAAGTAAATGGAACATGCGACTCCAGCAACTTAATTTATGCACTAAAGTGCCCATGTGGCAAACTATATGTTGGTAAAACAGAAAGAAAAATCAAAATACGTTTAAACGAACACAAATCAAACATTCGACTTAAAAACGTTAAATCCAACATTGCCATACACTTTCTGGAAGCAAGACACACCATTGCACAATTGCAATTCATCATTTTGGAAATCGTGAAGAAAAAAGAAGGGATTGATAACAATAAATTCCTACTGAAAAGAGAATTAGAATGGATTTACCGTCTACAGACCCTTAAACCATTTGGACACAACGATCGTTGTGAATACAGCTGTTATTTGTGATTTATTACAAATGTGTTACATTGTATCTTTATTGCGTCTGCATAATCTTAATTTGTGTAGTTTCTCAGATTTTGATTCACCTATTTTCCACCCCATATTCCTTCTTTGCTGCACCTTTTCGTTCAACACACCCCGTTCCAATATGGCGGCACTTCTTTTGCATGAGGTTAACCCACTTTTCAGTCCCCTGTTTATTTCGCGTCCTCACCACCTGCTTATACCCGTCACATTCAGCGCGTTCACCGTTACACTGATCGCCACGCGTCGCACTGAATTCCAAGTAAGTTTGCCTCACCCAGTGTAACTCAGCCTCCTTAAGCATGTTGTTATTTTGCACATTTACCGAGCACGCCCTGATACCGATTAACTCCACCTTTCATTTTTCAACCACTCGGTAGGAACACGTCCCGGTGATTGTTGTGATGCCTTTTCGGTTGCACATATTGATATACACGTAACGCATTAATTTATACTGCGCGCCGCTTTTCCTCATTTTTACACGCCCTCATCTTTACATGCTCTTGTCTTCTTTATAGAATCCCTTGAGAAAGGGCTTTCAGCCCGAAATGCATTGGGAATGAATTCATGCATTTGGAATGTTCCTCGTTTGGATTAACCAGTTACAACACTGAATTGATATGAATTAAATATCGACCAACACTTGAAACATATGTTACCACAATAAAAGTATTTTGCAATTTGGAACTCAAAAAGCATTTCTGCTTCACTGGTGTGCCTAAATGGGGATGTAGCTGCATAGTCTTATGCACACACAACTTCGTTTTTGTCATATAGTGTTCTAGTCGGAGACACTACCCACCAGAGCACCCATCAACTTATCTACCTTTAATTGAACCTATCCAATAATCGCTGTGCACCACCAACCACTTTTTTCGCTGTGGCAATGTCTACACACATTGATGCATTCACCAGAGTATCAAAGTACAACAGATGACAGAAGGGGTGACTATCCTGTCATGGGAGTGGCCATACATGTCATAAGGTACATAATGGAGTAGCATGTATGCAAGGTGACACTACATGCACATGAACATGTACCACACGTTTCTACACATACCAACGCTAAACAGCCTCATATGAGTCCTTACCCAAATTGACTTCTCCACATGTCCAAGCATGCTACGTTGATGTGGCTGACGTTGCAATCATAATGAGCAGTAGCAGGATGACCACGATGTACCCCAACGGACAACAGGCAGGGCGAGCTGTGGATGAGAGTGGCACACAAGGGGTCAAGTTCTGTATAATGTCATTTTGTCAATGTCTGTTGAATAGCCAGATGTAGTATGACACCTGTACATTCCAAGTGCACACATAGCACGTATGTGTGTAGCATTACAACTGAACGTGTGACACAGCACAACACACATCCAAGTGATCTTGCTTACAGTCTGTTGCATACACAGCATGCTACCCATGCAACTCTATAGTCCATCTTTTACATAAAAGATTAAATGACTCACCATCATGAAAAGAAGTTGCGGATGAGGTGACCGCGGATATCATCTTCACCCTCCTCGTCACTGGCATCCTGGCCAAGGCCTTCATCCTCAACGGGCGGATGTTCCAGCTCATCAGGATCCAGGTAGAGTGGCACAGCCTTCTCCACTGCCATGTTGTGTAGCATGCAGCACACAGTGAAGATGTCACACACCTTGCGTGGGCTGTATTGGAGGGCTCCGCCTGTCTTGTCCAGGCACCTGAACCGGCTCTTCAGGAGTCCAAAGGTCCGTTCGATCACCTGCCTGGTCTTCACATGAGCATTGTTGTAACGCTGGTCTGCAGCTGTCCTGGGGTTGCGTAGCGGAGTCATTAGCCACGGCAGGTTTGGATATCCAGCGTCTCCTGCAAATTGACATCATGTACAAGAGTGAATCATATGATGCAGATCATGAAGTTGTGACATACTGACATACAGAGCTCACAGTGTATACTCACCAACTAGACATGCCCGGTGGTTGTGCAGCTGCAGCATCATCTGTGGTACCCTGCTACGCCTCATGATGAAAGCATCGTGGCACGATCCTGGATAACGTGCACAAACATGTGAGATAATCATGTTGGCAAGACACACCACCAGGGCATTTATCGAGTGGTAGTGTTTCCTGTTGCGATACGCTTGCTCCTGAGCCTGTGGTGGGACAAGAGTAACATGTGTACCATCAATTGCACCAATTACATGTGGCATGCGGCCCAGGGCATAGAATTCCCCCTTGACATCTGTCAACTCTTCTGGAGTAGGGAATGTAATGAATTCATCAAGGTGGAGCAACATTGCTCCCAAAACATCACCCAATACCCGGCTAAACATGGTCTGAGACATCCCTCCCACATCAGCTATGGTAAATTGGAACATACCTGTGGCAAAGAAATGGAGGGCTGCCATCACCTTTACCTTGGGTGTCAGTGCAGTTGGATACCTGTGGCGTGGTTGTAGGTGAGCCTCAAGCTTGTCCGTCAGGTCCTTGATTAACTGTCTGCCGAACCGATATCGACGGATGCAATTGCGCTCCCTCATGGCTTCCAAGTCAGGTAACGGCCTTTCCAGAGGGGGTGCCCTGCAAGACACAATTGTAAGGAAATGTCTTCGACTGTCTGACTAAGACTATAACAATGTACATGGCACAAGCAACACTGCTTCAAATAGGTATACAACCTTTACAACGCAACTTTTACCACGACCTACCATTACCACGCATTTTTTACAACGCAGGATCCATTACAACGCATACCATTACCACGCATGTATTTACAACGCAGGTACTTTTACAACGCATACCATTACAACGTAAGTATTGGTAAGTATATTATTTTATTAAAAATATTATTTGGGTTTTTGGGTAAAGGGGTATTTTTAAGGTTCAGGGGCAGTTTTCAGTTTTTTGGGTAAAGGGGTATTTTTAGGGTTCAGGGTCAGTTTTCAGTTTATGGGTAAAGGGGTATTTTTAGGGTTCAGGGTCAGTTTTCAGTTTTTGGGTAAAAGGGTATTTTTAGGGTTCAGGGTCAGTTTTCAGTTTTTGGGTAAAGGGGTATTTTTAGGGTTCAGGGTCAGTTTTCAGTTTTTGGGTAAAGGGGTATTTTTAGGGTTCAGGGTCAGTTTTCAGTTTTTGGGTAAAGGGGTATTTTTAGGGTTCAGGGTCAGTTTTCAGTTTTTGGGTAAAGGGGTATTTTTAGGGTTCAGGGTTAGTTTTGGGTTTTTGGGGTACAGGGGTATTTTTAGGGTTCAGGGTCAGTTTTGGGTTTTTGGGTAAAGGGGTATTTTTAGGGTTTAGGGTCAGTTTTGGGTTTTTTGGGTAAAGGGGTATTTTTAGGGTTCAGGGTCAGTTTGGGGTTTTTGGGTAAAGGGGTACAGGGTAAAAAGTAATTATAATTAAATTTAAATTACATTAAATTAAATTGATTAAGTTAAATTAAATTACATTAATTAAATGAAATTAAATTAATTAAATTAAATTAAATTACATTATATTAATTTTAATTAAATTACATTTTAAAAAATATTATATACTTACCAATACTTACGTTGTAATGGTATGCGTTGTAAAGGTACCTGCGTTGTAAATACATGCGTTGTAATGGTATGCGTTGTAATGGATCCTGCGTTGTAAAAAATGCGTGGTAATGGTAGACGTGGTAAAAGTATGCGTTGTAACGTCATACATCCGAAGGAAAATACCTGTAGTGTGTGGAATGGATGTGACATGCATACAAACGATCAGATGGAAAGGTCTTAGTGAGCATGACAACGTATCACGTCAGTGAGACACGTCATGTCAATGTCAGTAGGAGGTTGTCTGCACATCCAGACGGCTGACTGCAATACACACACACACCACATGTGCCATCATTTGCACTGTTCAGCCTTAGTCATGTTGCAGTGTGTACTTTCAGTTACAATTACATGACCATCATCATACAGCATGATAATTACATTTGTCACTGATGGTCTGTGATGCCATCACACATGTGAACGGGTCATTAACACACGTGGCATGGTGTGTGTACATTAGTCACCCTGCCATCACAGCAAGGACACAACATAGATGCTCCTACAGCAGATGCACAGAACTTTCAAGGACTAGTTACTTACCTTTTGCAAACCAATATCTGTAAGGAACAGTAGGCAGTAGCAAAGTGTCACATTTCAATACATACATAGCTTAGGACTAATTAGCCTCCCTGGGTGCCATTGATCTGACCAGTGAGTGGTGGCTATCCAGGCCACACCGGAACAAAACCAGTGTTGTAGATTGGCTTCCGACAAGGGCGTGGCCACGTTTTGCCCGTACCTACAACGCATACACTGGCAGCTGTTACACAAACATATCCCACAGAGAGTGTGGGTAGCAGGCAAAGATGGATGTCAAGTAGCTAAACATCACTCCCAGAGTCAGGGAGGATGATGACATCTTTGCGTAGTGCCTGTACCTCTTGGATACCCTCTACAGCGTAGCTAACGGGAATGTGTTCTGTGGATTTGAGGCCTGGATGCAGATGCTTTCTGGGATGGGGTGGTAGGACAGGGAACATGGTCAGTCCGGGTAGGGCAGTGGGGGTCTGACAACGTGCCTATCTAAAGACAAACATGCTGCGTGGCTGTACATGCTTGCCAATATACATACAGTACTTTCATCAAGATAGGCCTGCAGAGGCTCAGCGTAGCGTTAGTGTAGTTGAAGGACCTCAGTGACAAGTTGGTCCTCACCGCAGCAACAGGGAGATGAAGGGCCATGGTTCCAACCCCCCACATAAACACAACACTGTACGTTGCCCACTCATCCAAATATATCTTTTGAGTTGAGACATCACCAGTGTCTGGCTAGGTGTCCACAACACTCGCATCCCCCAGTCCACCTGTACTGTGGTCTTGGGACTGACACTCACGTGCCAGTGGGTCTTCATGACCCTCCCAATACTCATTAGCGCCAATTGTAATGAGGTGTGGCCAGCTCATTGATGTTTACATTCCCATGCAGCATTAAGAGCGGTGTTCTGCCACACAGTTACCACAGCGGAGCCGTACAGTGTGTGGAATCGGGGCCGGCACCACCCCAGAATGGCGCCACGGCTGACACCTGGGGGAGATCTGGCAGTGAGGTTGTGAGTTGAACCAGCGGGGACCAGGATGAACATTCCGATCATGTCTGTCACAGCGGTTCTGGGACGTATGCACCGCCTGCGTCCGTCACTCAGCGAGTGATGGCGTCAGGGGCATATCGACAGAGGCGCTACTGCCCCCAGACGGGTACGGTGGGCCAGTAGCTGACGCTGAGTCAGTGGGCGGAGTGAGGGACATCATGGACATGAGGAAGTGCACTTACTCCTCCTGTGTCACATGCAGGGCTGGGACCGTAGGTCGTGGTGCTGGCTACGACGGCTGCAATTCTGATGGAGCCGTGTGGTCGCTGTCACCCTAATCCCATGCAGCATTGCACTTGCATCGTGGTTATTTGTTAATGCAATTACACATCTCTGACTTCTTTTGTTTACCTGACGAGTTTGGCCTGGGGAATGATGTACTATTAAGGGGCTCACATGTCTCCACACCCACACACATGCACTCGTCCTACATCCCAACCATGAGCTATTGTGGTGCTGTGCCAACTGCTGGAGTCTGAGTGGCTTGTGGGACAAATCACACCTGGATTCATATGTCTGGTCCCCGCAATTGGAGCAGCTCTTGTTGTTGTGCCTGACGTGAAAACCGTGGAGACACAGACGGTGAGGGTCACTCACCAACATGAGGCATTTTCATTCCTCACAGGCTTTGTAAGTGACATCCCTATTGGCACGGTCTTGAGTATGACAATAAAAGGTAAATGGTCAGAAGTGTTTGTACAATGATTTAGGGTACAAAATGTGTAAGCTTTAACTTAGACCGGACCTGCGCTGGTGTTGAGAAACAAACAGAGGACCTGACGTGTGCACGCAGAGGTGACATATGACTACTCAGATAACGTCATCAGGGCACACACAACGCCAAGGACACTTGCAGAGCCAGAGGATTTACACACCAACACACAAGTGTACGGTATTACGGAAATTGCCATGTCCAGGATGACATGTGGGGATATTCTGAGGTGAGTAATACGTTACTGACCTGTTCATCGCATATGCTAACAGCATGCACAATGTCACACATGGCACACACATGACGTGGTCACACAGGGGCATGCTGTGCGGCTATGACACCTCTGTGACAGTGGGCATGTTCCTGTCATCATGTGCCAGTTCCCTGTACTGAATTGTGGGCCATTCGAGTGTTCATGTGCCTCGCAACATGTTGCTGACGTTAATCGGGTGGAAATTGTTGAATGCATGTGATGCACATGTGCATCATGATTGATGACATGTTGTGCAAGCTATTCACACATCAACTGAGGCACAGGGTCACAATCCCTGTGCTTCTTCAATGTCTGCCACACCTGGCACATCCTGATGTATGTGTGCCATGCTGATGTATGCATCCACATCGTTGACATGAGTGTAGACTACATCTCTGCTGTGTGATTTCCTGGTGTAACTCTCCCAATGGTGACATGAAGGTGGACAGGGACGCAGCCTACACAATCGTTCACTTGACCAGGTCTGACGCAATGTACCCCAATGGTACGTGCGTGTGTACGCACGTTTCCCTATCGCATTTCGGCTCTACGCGACCTAAGCGTACCCCAATGGTACGTGTGTGTGTCGGCCTCGTTTCCCTATCGCATTTCGGCTCTACGCGAGCTAAGCGTACCCCAATGGTACGTGCGTGTGTCGGCCTCGTTTCCCTATCGCATTTCGGCTCTACGCGACCTAAGCGTACCCCAATGGTACGTGCGTGTGTCGGCCTCGTTTCCCTATCGCATTTCGGCTCTACGCGAGCTAAGCGTACCCCAATGGTACGTGCGTGTGTACGCATCGTTTCCCTATCGCATTTCGGCTCTACGCGAGCTAAGCGTACCCCAATGGTACGTGCGTGTGTCGGCCTCGTTTCCCTATCGCATTTCGGCTCTACGCGACCTAAGCGTACCCCAATGGTACGTGCGTGTGTACGCATCGTTTCCCTATCGCATTTCGGCTCTACGCGAGCTAAGCGTACCCCAATGGTACGTGCGTGTGTCGGCCTCGTTTCCCTATCGCATTTCGGCTCTACGCGACCTAAGCGTACCCCAATGGTACGTGCGTGTGTACGCATCGTTTCCCTATCGCATTTCGGCTCTACGCGAGCTAAGCGTACCCCAATGGTACGTGCGTGTGTACGCATCGTTACACCATTCAATGTGTAGCATTGGCAATGGCAATGTCACCGTACTTGGGTGTGAATTTTAAAAAATGCATAGGGAACAACTAGGGGAACAATGTACTGTTCAAAATGCAACCAGGTTGTCATGGATACGGAGTTTTTTTAAACTCCTACAGGTGTCCTGGAAGAATCAGTTTGGAAAAAGTATACAATGTTGCGAAAGTTGTTGTTCAGCTCTGGCTCTATTTTCAAACCATGCATATGTGTGTCATGGGCTTAGGTGTGATGTGATTGGAGGGAACATAGGATGCAAATTATGTTGGCCTATCACACACTACTCCTTGGACTCACAGACCCTCTGCAGCACAGATATAAGGCAGCATGTGGCTGTGGGAGGGCACTTGCCTGCACAATATTGGTGTGGTAACCACAGCTGCTGTCTCTGAATCCTCTGGACCCTGATTAGCTGAACATGGAGAGGGCACCTGCATTCACTGATGGTGAGAACAAGGCCCTGCTGGATGCCCTCCTGACAAACTTCAGCAAGCTGTATGGGAGACCAGAGGATCAGGTGAGTGATGTGTGCAATACCTTGGAGTGTGCACCTGTTGTGTGTGTGACATCATAGCCACTGTGTAGTAATAGTGGATAGATGCAATGTTGTTGTGAGTGAGTGCCAGGGTGCACAGTGTTGTTACAAGAGAGTTATTTGTTGTAGTGTGGTGTGTGACAGCATGTCACGTGCTGCATTGCACCCAGATATAGCATATATTGTTCAGTGAGTGCCATGCTCAAAGAGTGTTTTGCAGCCCTCATGTCATCTGTAGAATTTCAATGTCATGCAAAGCAGTTGTGTTTGCACACAGGCCACATACTCCTGGACAATGATGCAAATGTGTGTGGCATACGATGCCCTGTTGTCCTCATGTATTTTGTGCACATATGGGTGTCTTGGGAACATGGACCAGGTATACTGATCTTCTGTAACTTTACATTTGTGACAGGTATCTGCCTATGAGAAGGGTGAAATCTGGGTGGACATCGCCAGGGCTGTCCGGAGAGAGGGGGGGCCTCGCAGGAGGCTTCGAAACATAAAGAAGAGGTGGCAGGACATCCGGTGCTGGAGCCGCCGCATCGCCCGAGTCCAGCTGAAGCTGGAAGCTCCACGCCGGCATGGCGGCAGCCGCCACCTCACCCCCAACATGCTCCGGGTCCTGGAAGTGGTGTTCCCAGACCTCCATAGGCAGTTGCAGGAGGGACAGCAGCATGAAGGGGGTAGGTACATGTCTGTTTGTAGTCATGTGTGTGTGAAATGGTACCTGAAGAGCTCCAAGGCATGGTCACACTCCCATAGTTTGAGTGGTGTGGTCAGACAGGCAGTTCATGCATTGGCATTTGATTGTCCCTCTGTCAGCAGCTGCTTCTTTACATGCCTTGCCCTACTCCACATAAGAGGTTTGCTTTGGCTAATGCTTGTTTTTAACATGTACTCCTATGGTGCAGTGTCTCAGTATGCATCTTCCTTTGCACATCATCATGTTGTAGGGGGGTATGTGACACCTGTTGGTACCTTAAATGTAGCACCACATGTGCACTGTGTCTGCCCTTCTTCATATTGTGGCACTGTTCTTGAGTCTCAACAAGTGTTTTATGCACAAGTCAGCCTCAGTGGCCTTTGTCCATGGTACACTTTCTAATTATCTTGTGTTAGCTACAGGTGCACAATGTACATGTGCTATATTTTGGGCTTCTGCATACTCACACTGGGCAGTGCGTGTGTGCATATTCTCAACATCTGTTGCATGTTCTTTGTACATAGTATTGATGGTCTGCCACACAATATGACTTTGGATGTACAAAGCTGTGATGGCAGTGTGAGGTGATGGAACACTTGTTTCAGGTCCCAGATTGGCATCACATGGCAGTTCGCCCAGGACTTTTCTAATGTGGCACAGAGTCAAAGCGAATCAAACATGACCAGGTCTTGATTTGGGTGGCAGGGTTGGCTAATGAACTGTGATGCATCATCAGCTATCCTGTTGTCAGGCAGTGGATCATGATTGTGTCTCTCATACAAGTATTTTCCTTGCCTATACCTTGTCTCCTACCTTACATTGAGCGTTGTGTCTCTGACATTTGTCCACAAGTAGACTTGTCATTATGCAGAGTTCTGTGTCATGTGACTCATGATGCATGCCATGTTGAGAAATGAGGCCAAATGATTTGCAGCTGATATGTCTGATGTGTACAGGTGACTGATATGTTTTCATTCTTCTCCTTGCTCACAGCATCATCATCTGAATCTGGAGGAGACACAGGCGCGGATCAGGCAGAGGGACACACCGACAGTGCCACCTGCTTTGAGGTGTCAGAGGGAGGCAGTGGCACAGAGTGTGAGGAGAGTCTGCAGGCCGGACGACATGTGACTGACACATCTTACCATGCCGACGACTCCGAGTCAGACTCTCAGGAGGGGGTGGAATATGCAGCAATGGTCACTCATTCATCTTTGGCTGCCCTCCCCTCCTCCAGTCCCATCTCCAACCTCCCAGTCCTTGGTGTGCCTAGGGTCCGTGCTAGCCCCCGTGTCTCCTTTGTTCCCGGCACCGCAGCCCCTGCCCCTGTGTCCCCTGCTGCCCTCAGTGCTGAGACTGTGGACCTACTCCGGCAGATTGCAGTAGGTCAGACATCCATGCTGTCTGTCCTTCATGGACATACACAACTGATGACACAGGTGGTGTCGTTCATGGAGGGCATGTCATCAGCCATGTCTGATCTGCGTCGGAGTGTGGCTGCCATTGAATCAACACTGACGGCACCTCTCTACACCCAGCAGCATCTGTCCCCCCCCTCCTTCAGAGCCATCCACCTCTGCCTCTCACATACCTACACAGCATACACGCACACGCCACAGGTCAGACACACCCAGCGCACACACACAGCATAAGAAGCTCAAAGCTCCACGCACACAGTCTCAAGGGCAAGTAGGCACACCCACTGGGAGAGGGGAGACACCTCACACACGCATCCACACACCCAGTAGGACAGACTCACAGCCCTGTACCTCCACCCCCAATGTGTCCCCGGGTTCAGGTGGTAGTTTTTCCGCCCTGGCTGAGGTGTGCAGCCAGGTTTTTGAATCTACCTTCGGCGATGCCCCAACCAGTGTGGATGAATCCACTTCACCTGCACCCACTCCACCTGTCCTTCCCTCTCCTGTCCATGCGGTGTCGGAGGATTACACAGATGGTGCCCCCATAGTCAGCACAGCTGATTAAACGCCATGTGCAGGCAGGTTTGGGTGAGATGACACCCATGGAGGCACAAACTGTTGCAGAGACTTTATTGGACTGGCCATTGGCCTTTAATGAGCGAGGACTCTCATTTGCTTTTCTTTTGTGATTCCGCTGAATAAAGCTAATCTGTTCCTTTTCAGATTTGTAGTTTGTGTGATGATGTCTGTGACTGCTGGGTGCCTGGGAGCTGGTGTGATGTTCACATTTAGGTCTGCTAAAATGTGTCTATCTCCTGAGGGTAATGAGGTTGACAATGGTATGTTTTTGATGTACGAGCTGGGCAGTGGTGGGCACTCTGATGCTGGGCAGTGGTGGGCACTCTGATGCTGGGAAGTGGTGGGCACTCTGATGCTGGGCAGTGGTGGGCACTCTGATGCTGGGAAGTGGTGGGCACTCTGATGCTGGGCAGTGGTGGGAAGTGGTGGGCACTCTGATGCTGGGCAGTGGTGGGCACTCTGATGCTGGAAAGTGGTGGGCACTCTGATGCTGAGAAGTGGTGGGCACTATGATGCTGGGCAGTGGTGGGAAGTGGTGGGCACTCTGATGCTGGGCAGTGGTGGGCACTCTGATGCTGGGCAGTGGCGGGCACTCTGATGCTGGGAAGTGGTGGGCACTCTGATGCTGGGCAGTGGTGGGCACTCTGATGCTGGGCAGTGGTGGGAAGTGGTGGGCACTCTGATGCTGGGCAGTGGTGGGAAGTGGTGGGCACTCTGATGCTGGGCAGTGGTGGGCACTCTGATGCTGGGCAGTGGTGAGCACTCTGATGCTGGGCAGTGGTGGGCACTCTGATGCTGGGCAGTGGTGGGCACTCTGATGCTGGGAAGTGGTGGGCACTCTGATGCTGGGCAGTGGTGGGCACTCTGATGCTGGGAAGTGGTGGGCACTCTGATGCTGGGCAGTGGTGGGAAGTGGTGGGCACTCTGATGCTGGGCAGTGGTGGGCACTCTGATGCTGGGAAGTGGTGGGCACTCTGATGCTGGGCAGTGGTGGGAAGTGGTGGGCACTCTGATGCTGGGCAGTGGTGGGCACTCTGATGCTGGGCAGTGGTGGGAAGTGGTGGGCACTCTGATGCTGGGCAGTGATGGGCACTCTGATGCTGGGCAGTGGTGGGCACTCTGATGCTGGGCAGTGGTGGGCACTCTGATGCTGGGCAGTGGTGGGCACTCTGATGCTGGGAAGTGGTGGGCACTCTGATGCTGGGCAGTGGTGGGCACTCTGATGCTGGGCAGTGGTGGGCACTCTGATGCTGGGCAGTGGTGGGAAGTGGTGGATGTGTTTACTATACACCAGTTAGACTAACGTTGATATAGCAGTCGTATGTCCCATACGTCTATTGCACTGGTGATGTGCGGTGACTTACCATACCCCGTGGTCGATGACGTAGGTTCGCCATGTCACCGTATTGCTCTACTGATGTGCGATGACGTTCCGTACCCCGTGGTCGATGACGTAGGTTCGCCATGTCACCGTATTGCTCTACTGATGTGCGATGACGTTCCGTACCCCGTGGTCGATGACGTAGGTGCGGCCTGTCACCGTATTACACTAGTGATGTGCGGTGACGTTCCGTACCCCGTGGTCGATGACGTAGGTTCGCCATGTCACCGTATTGCTCTACTGATGTGCGGTGATGTTCCGTACCCCGTGGTCGATGACGTAGGTGCGGCCTGTCACCGTATTACACTAGTGATGTGCAGTGACGTTCCGTACCCCGTGGTCGATGACGTAGGTGCGGCCTGTCACCGTATTACACTAGTGATGTGCGGTGACGTTCCGTACCCCGTGGTCGATGACGTAGGTTCGCCATGTCACCGTATTACACTAGTGATGTGCGGTGACGTTTCGTACCCCGTGGTCGATGACGTAGGTTCGCCATGTCACCGTATTGCTCTACTGATGTGCGATGACGTTCCGTACCCCGTGGTCGATGACGTAGGTTCGCCATGTCACCGTATTGCTCTACTGATGTGCGATGACGTTCCGTACCCCGTGGTCGATGACGTAGGTGCGGCCTGTCACAGTATTACACTAGTGATGTGCGGTGACGTTCCGTACCCCGTGGTCGATGACGTAGGTTCGCCATGTCACCGTATTACACTAGTGATGTGCGGTGACGTTTCGTACCCCGTGGTCGATGACGTAGGTTCGCCATGTCACCGTATTGCTCTACTGATGTGCGGTGACGTTCGGTACCCCGTGGTCGATGACGTAGGTTCGCCATGTCACCGTATTGCTCTACTGATGTGCGGTGACGTTCCGTACCCCGTGGTCGATGACGTAGGTTCGCCATGTCACCGTATTGCTCTACTGATGTGCGATGATGTTCCGTACCCCGTGGTCGATGACGTAGGTTCGCCATGTCACCGTATTGCTCTACTGATGTGCGATGACGTTCCGTACCCCGTGGTCGATGACGTAGGTGGGGCCTGTCACCGTATTACACTAGTGATGTGCGGTGACGTTACGTACCCCGTGGTCGATGACGTAGGTTCGCCATGTCACCGTATTACACTAGTGATGTGTGGTGACATTTCGTACCCCGTGGTCGATGACGTAGGTTCGCCATGTCACCGTATTGCTCTACTGATGTGCGGTGACGTTCGGTACCCCGTGGTCGATGACGTAGGTTCGCCATGTCACCGTATTGCTCTACTGATGTGCGATGACGTTCCGTACCCCGTGGTCGATGACGTAGGTTCGCCATGTCACCGTATTGCTCTACTGATGTGCGGTGACGTTCCGTACCCCGTGGTCGATGACGTAGGTTCGCCATGTCACCGTATTGCTCTACTGATGTGCGATGACGTTCCGTACCCCGTGGTCGATGATGTAGGTTCGCCATGTCACCGTATTGCTCTACTGATGTGCGATGACGTTCCGTACCCCGTAGTCGATGACGTAGGTGCGGCCTGTCACCGTATTACACTAGTGATGTGCGGTGACGTTCCGTGATCGATGACGCACATACGGCCTCCCTCCGTATTACACTAGTGATGTGCGGGAGTGTGTGGCGCAACATACCCAGACATTACAATCGTGCATTCGCGATGTGGCCGTCTGGCTACACGTACAGCTATGTTGGACTTCGTTGTGCTCACCTTCTGCGCCGTCGTCGGTTTCTAAGTACGAGGTGGTGGCCGTACAGGATAGGGATGAGACGGACGATGGCGTTCATGTCCTGCTTGTCGTGTACCGGGTGCCGGTTTTGCCGGAGTGTGGGTTTACGGTAGTTTAGAGCTCTCGTAGCAAAAGAGCCATACGGAGTGTGTTCAACACGGATCGTACTTCCTGGTTCGGAAGGCGCGGTCTATTTACGTACGGACGCTGCGTGGTGCGTCAGCCGACTGCAATTCGTATGGATTTTTGATTTGTACGGTCTTTTTTACGAGTCGGACGGAGTGACGCTTTCATTTGTGATCGTACTTGCTGATTCGTACGGGGACGCCTACAGGTGCGATTCGTACGGGGAAAAACGCTCCGAACAGCAATTCGGAGCGCTTTTTACCGGATCGGAATCAACGCCTATATCTAAAACTGCAGGTTTTGAAAAGACTCTGAATGTGTGCTTAAATTGCCGTATCATTTTAAGAAGGAATTTACATGTTGAAAGAGGTCTGGTAAGTCGATCAATGGGTAATGTTGTTGATTTTGAGAAATACAGAAATAGAGATGGAATTGAATTTTTAAAAATAAAATTTGATGGCATTGAGGAAGTACAGCTAATTGGTCGTTGCTCTGCTAGGTTTTTGCTTGTAAAAGACTTATTTGTTCGCTGTAAGCAGTTTCCTGTTTGCTTGGCATATGCGGTGACAATCCATAAATCGCAAGGTTTAAGTGTAGACAGTGCATTGGTGAATATTGGCAGTTCTGTGTTCAAGGAGGGTATGGCATATGTGGCATTGTCACGAGTCAGAACTTTATCGGGATTGTACTTGATTGAGTGTGATGTCACAAACATTTGTGCGGATCTAGATTGTGTTAAGGAATACAATAGGTTAAGAAGAGAGTATGTGCCACATTTGCCTCAATATCCTTTGTTTGAGAAACGTGTGGTAGGCCGGAAACGAAGAAATGTGACCAATAGTAGAGAGGTTGTAGCAAAAAGACGAAAAGTCGATGAACCAGAAATTATAAGCAGAAAGAAAAAGGATTTTGTTGAAGATGTTGTTGGTTTTCAATTTGAAAACAGTTCTGGTGTCAACTGCTATGCTAATGTAGTGGTTAATGTTTTGTTTTCTCTAGAAAATTTAAAAGAAGAGATTGTGGTCAATTCGGATCAAAGATTTTGCAGTTTGTTGAATTATGTGTTAGAGAAATGTAGCACTGATAGAACAAAAAGAAAGTGTGTCTGAAATTCGAAATCTGTTAGACAAATGTTCAGGTCAAACGCAATTCTCTCAAAATATTCAGCAAGATTGTCAGGAGTTTTTAATGTATATGCTTGATGTATTGCAAGATGAAGGTGTAGATGTAGATCACCTGTTTGGCCTTTCTTATCAATGGCAGCATGACTGCGAGAACTGTAGGGTATCAAGTACTACTAGTGTAGACTCAGAAAAATGTATATATTTAACTTTGCCAGACAGTAAATCAGTGTCCTTTAATAAGCTAGTAAAAACAGCGGATCACAACATGGAGTATAGCCAATGTAAGTCTGAAATGTTGTCCACATTATTTATACGAACATATGGCCAGTATGTCATTTTAATGTTCCAACGATGTAGGCCTGATGGAACAAAATTGACAACTTTAATTAAAAATGTTGTGGCTTCGCAGTTGTCAATATCAGGAAGGACTTTTGTAACTGCAGCAATTATATATCATGACGGTCCTTCAACAACATCAGGACATTACACAGCTTATTTGAAGTCTAGAAACGGCTGGTCATTCTGCAATGATTCTGTTTTAACTTTAAAAAAAATTGCCTTTTGACCTTAAAAATTCTTACCTGGTGTTTTTACAACCAAAATTTTAGGGAAAGAATCTCAGGATTTGCTCTGAGGAATTTCAAGAGGTTCTAATGGCTCCGACACTATTTGGCCTTGAGGATAAGTGTAGTACAGAGTCAAAAGTTATTTTTCAGTTTTAAGTAGTTCCTGAAAAAAAAAGAAGGTTTTCTTACAGAAAGTGGTGGGCACGGATTAGTTAAAGGACAACAGAGTATTTCCCAAAGCAAACGGTGTTCTTACCATAACACTTGACGTCATGGAAAAATAACTGCACTTTGAATGAGTTCAGAAAAACTGTTTCTTTTAATAAGCTAATTCAAGCAGCCAATCAAAACATGGAGTAGAGGTAATGTAAGTCTGCAATGCTGTCGACATATTTTAAACAAACTTTTGGTTATAATGTCATTTGAAAATTTCAACTATATAAACCTGATGAAAATAAGTTTTCAACTTTAATTTCAAATGTTGTGGCTACACAGTCGTTGATTTTAGAAAATTCTAACTGCAGCTATTATATGACATGATGGTCCTTTGACAACATCCACTTATTACACATCTTATTAAAAATATTCTTACTTTCTGTTTTCAGAAGAAAGAATTTAGGGTAGGTAACTGGCCTATAATGATTCTAGGGGTTGATTTAATTTTATGTACTGTTTTAAATTGCTTTGTGATTAAAAGTGATGTAGGGAAATAAATAATTGTAGTAGTCATAGAGGTAGTGTAAGTCTGCTTCATAGTAAGCAGTATCAGTGTCATAGGAAATGTGGTACATGAGTGAGCAAGAAGGGTGAGATATTACTAGTACAGGATTGTGAAAGTGATTTTGAACGTTTTCTTTCTGAAAGTTGCGGAAAAAGAAAATGACGGGATTTGCTTAGAAGAATTCCAAGAGTTATAAATGGCTCTTACACGATTTGGCCTTGTGGAAAAGTGTGGTAGAGAGCGAGAAGTCATTTATTGTATGTAACATATTTGTCAAAACGATGGAGCTTTTCTTTCAGAAAGTGGCGGGCTGAAAATAATAACAGCACAACAGAGTGTAAGCTGTTCATAGGATATCCTTCGACGTCATGGAAAGTAAGTTAATTTTAAGGAGTTCTGATTTTGGATTGGTTATGTTATATGGGTTTTTTAAACACAATCATTTTGATTGTGTTTTTTTTTCCCCGCTGTTATATGATGAATACCTTCAAGTCACTGTTTTTAGTGAAATTTGATATATTCTGAGAACAGCAAAAATAAACCATTTAACATGTATAATTAATTCTGTACTTTTTGTATTTATGATATACATTTAGAACTGTGTAGGAGGCATGGAGAAGCTGAGGCTTCTGTAAGTGTCAAAGTTGTTGCATGCAGTGCTCACCTTCTGCGTAGTCTTTCATATGATAGACTACATCTGCACAATGAGATACCTAAGCAAAGGAAACACAGGTGATGTGATTGTGGAATGAACAAAAAAAATTGCACGTTTTTCAATTACATTACCTGTGTTTCCTAACATTACGCATCAAATTGTGTAGATGAGGTTTAGGCCTGTTCCAGGAGACAGAGGAGGTCTGACGTTTGTTCAAGAGTGCAGTGGACATGACTCACTTCGTTGGTAGGCCTGCACATGTATTATGTCCTCTGTACTCTTCAACAAGCCTAAATTTCATCTGCAACCCTGAGTAGGACTCACCTGAGACAAATCTGTGGATAGGCCACACCTTATCAGCATCTAGAAACAATCATTTAAAATGTTAAGGGCAGATTTATGATGGCCGTGCGCCTCTTTTGCGCCGCTGTTCCATCACTTTTGTGACGCAGCAGCAGTGTAAAAGATGCACCATGTTGCAAGATAGGCCTCACTTCATCTCCAACAAGATACCGTCAGTTTAAAATGTATATAATTAGGACTGTGTAGGGGGCATGGAGAAGCTGAGGTTTCAGTAGGTGTCAAAGTTGTTGCATGCAGTGCTGAACTTCTGCGTACTCTTTCATATGCTGGACTATATCTGCACAATGAGATACCTAAGCAAAGGAAACACAAGTGATGTGATTGTGAAATGAGCAAAAGAAATTGCACGTTTTTCAATTACATCACCTGTGTTTCCTAACATTACGAATCACAATGTGCAGATCAGGTTTAGGCCTGTCCAGGGAGACAGAGGAGGTCTGGCCTTTTTTAAAGAGTGCAGTGGACATGACTCACTTCATTGGTAGGCATGCACATGTATTATCTCCTCTGTACTCTTCAACAAGTCTAAATTTCATCTGTAACCCTGAGTAGGCCTTACCTCAAACAAACCCCTGGATAGGCCACACCTTATCGGCATCCTGAATCAATCATTTAAAATGTTAGGGGCAGATTTATGATGGCCGTGCGCCTCTTTTGTGCCGCTGTTGCATCACTTATGTGATGCAGCAGTGATGCAAAAGATGCACTATGTTGCAAGGTAGGCCTCACTTCATCTGCAACAAGATACTGTTAGTTTAAAATGTATATATTTAGGACTGTGTAGGGGGCATGGAGAAGCAGATGCTTCTGTAAGTATCAAAGTTGTTGAAAAACTGTTTGTCCTTCAATCTTTTCCCTTGTCTTTTCTAATTTTTAAATACATGTTTTAATATTTTTCAAATTTTTGTTCTTTCTTTCACAGATTGAAAGTATAAAAATAACAAGTGACTAAGTTAACGACAATTATAAGGTAAATGTTTTGTATTCTTTATATTACATTTCTATCACATTTAACTTCTATTAGTTCCACTGCTTCATTTCTTTAACCCTCAGTTTCCTGCCTTTGCTACTTCCCTCATTCCTTTCTCTATTACTTACTTACTCTACTCCTTCCACTCCTTTTCTCAGTCCCTCTGTTCTCATAGTTCCTCACTCCTGTTCACTCACTCCATCTCTATTACTCTCACTGTCTCCGACTGATCACTCTTTCACTACTAGTTCATTATGCTTTCTCCCTGTAGTTCAAGCACACTAAGGGGCATATTATCAACACAGGCAATAAAATTATCGCTGCTTTTATCGGCAGAAAACTGCTGCAAAAGCGGCTATAGCGGCAGTTTTCTGCCGCAAAAGCGGCTTTAGCGGCAGATTTCTGCCGATAAAAGCAGTGATTATCGGCAGAAAACTGTTGCAAAAGCGGCTTTAGCGGCAGTTTTCTGCCGCAAAAGCGGCTTTAGCAGCAGATTTCTGCCGATAAAAGCAGTGATTATCGGCAGAAAACTGTTGCAAAAGCGGCTTTAGCGGCAGTTTTCTGCCGATAAAAGCAGCGATCATTTTATCACCTATGTTGATAATATGCCCCTATGTTATTTACATTTCTTTGCTGTTTCAATCATTCCTTTTCTGTTACTTCTTCTTTTCTGCTTTCTGTTTTTTCTCTCTGTTATTCCACATGTTTTAATCTTATTTTGAACATTCACTCACATTCTCCAAGAAACTCTTGTTTATTATTCTTCTACTCTCCTTTTTTTTTTCACTTCCTTATCTATTTTGTTTTTCACAATTATACCCTCTTCCATCTTTTCTTCGGTAAATAGATCTATTAAACAGTATCTCTGTGTTACTCCCTATAGCTGTCTTTCTTTTAACATTACTCTCTGTTTCCTTCCCTTATACTTACTCTTGTTTTAAAAAAAAAAAAAAATTGTTTCGCTTCCGGTTCGTGTACCGGCGAGCGAACCGGGAAGCGAACCAAAAGAAATAGAGGTTGCCAGAGTGCTAAACATTTTAGCAATTTTTTTATAAAGGGGAGGTAGTTCTGAAAAGAACTTTTTTTTAAATTATTTTTGTTGTTTTATATTTTTTTATTATTTTTCTGAACATTTTTTTACTTTTTTTGTATTTTTTAAACAATTTTAAATTTTTTTAATTTTTTTTGAGGGGGAACAACGAAAAACAGGCATTAGAAAGGGCTCAACAGGAGCAAAAAAAAATTTTTTTTTTGGTTCGTTTTGAGCACTTGTGGTTTTCAAATGCTCTGTTTATCAAATTGATACTCATATTTGCACATGAGAGTAGGTCACCACAATAAAGGCACACTATCTTCATGTGCACAAAATTCTGTTGGATGTTTGGGACCTTTTCCCTCGCCTCTGGTCCCGACAGAGTTACCTGTGCCGATGTACTGGCCACAGGAGTTGGTGGGTTGTCTTGGAGGTGACGCATCTCTGCAACGCTGTAATTCAGTGGATGCCACCTCTGCATATGACGGTGCATAGTATAGTTACCATAACTATACTTTTTGTCTGTACCTCTAGATAAAACATCTTTACAAATGAGCCATGTCACATGTCGGGCATTCACTTTTTTTTGGCCTCGAGGAAAAGAATAAAACTGCCAAATAAAACTGTCTTTGTGGTGGGATTTCCGGGGCTCTTCACGTAAGAACTGCCTCCTCTCTACTTCCTCTTCCTCTTCTTCTTCCTCTTCCTCCTCTGGGTTGGGAAGGAACTGTGGAGGTGGTCCTTCCTTCCTAGGTGGTTGTGGTGGTGGTGGGGGTCCACCAGCTGCAGCTACTACAGATGCCATTATTTTAATAAGCAAAAACAGGTCTTCCTCTCACAAAGATGAAATTCAGAGTGAGGAAAGAAGGTGGGGGCTTTCATCATTTGGGAAAAAAAAAATTCTAAACCAATGAAAAGTGTTATTTTTAGGTCACATAACCTAGCCTTACATCATTAGGAAACCAAAAGTGAAATGAACCAATAGAAAGTTTTATTAACAAGTCACATGACCTGTTACGCTTACGTTACACGCTCCGCGCCGCGCCCGGATCGCTTCCGGGGCGCTGCGCTTCGCGCCTCGGTTTGCGCTCCGTAGCACTTCCGGGTGCGCTAACGCGGCGCGTCATAAGACGCATTACGCGAGAACGCCATACGTCGCGCTTACGCGACGCGTCACGATGTTGTTTTCTAACGCGGCAGTTGCGCAAACGGAACGTTTGCCGGTTCGCGGACCGGGTCGCGGCACCAAATTAAGCTAACAGGAAGCTACCCGGTGCGCGGACCGGTAGCGAAACAAAAAAAAAATAAACAAAAAAATATATAAATAAAAAAATTGTATTAAAAACATACAAAATATATTTTTCGATTTAAAGAAGAATACATTTTAAAGCTTTTGATATTTGCTATTAAAAAACCATTGAAATTCACTGAAAAAACCATAGGTTATAGACCATATATAGTTAGGAATTAGCATTTACAAAACCTTGAAAATTCACTGAAAAAACCATAGGATATAGACCATATATAGTTAGGAATTAGCATTTACAAAACCTTATTTTACTCACACAAAACCATTGAAATTCCATATATAGTTAGTTGCACTAACTATATATCGCGCACCCGCAATCCACTGCTGATGATGTCACATATTACATCATTCATGACATGGTCAATGACATCACTGATGACATCACTGATGACATCTCAAATGACATCACTGATGACATCACTGATGACATCACTGATGACAACATCCAGTGACTGTATGTTTCTGTAAAGTTAAAATATATCTTTCATATTGAAGAATGAGTGGATTTATAAGTGTCTGGATGAAGGATTTAGTAGGTGCATGACTGACTGTATGAGTGAGTGATTAAATGTGTCTCACTGAGTGCATGGGTTAGTGACTAAACTGTCTTAATTTGTGCATCATTATATCTGTTGTTCTGTAAACTGCTGCATGTGTTGATCAGTAGCTATATGAGTAACTATATGGGTTATTGATTGGTTGCCCATGTATTTGTATGGGAGACTGAGTGTGTGTGTGGGTGTCTGGGAGGTGTATGACTCTGTGCATAGATGTGTGAGCAGTTGATTCACTTGATGTATGGGTTCAAAAGTGCATGTGGAAACAGCTGTATGGGCGGTTGACTGTGTGCATGAGTGTATTCGTGAGTGAATGGATATCTCAGTGCTACATGTCAAAGTAAGTACATATGTAAAACACAGTACATGTGAGAGTTGACATATATAAATAACTGTGCATAAGAGCCAGTGAATGTGTGAGTGGCTCTATGGATCATTGTGAACTTGTATCCGGGATTGTATAAGAGAGTAAATATGTGTTAGTATGTGTTTGAATAAGTAAGGTGTGTATAACTGTATAGTTGAGAAAATGGAGGTGTGATTGATTCTTTGCATGACTGACTAGGTGTGTGTGTGTAACTTCATGGATGAGTGACAGTCTGTGAGTGTCTGTTTACACTGAGTGTATCTAAGGTTATATTAGAGTCTGAAGAGGTTCATCGTATTATCACATGAATGATGTCATCAGTGATGTGATCAGTAATGTCAAATGAGATGTCATCAGTGATGTCATCAGTGATGTCATTTGAGATGTCATCAGTGATGTCATCAGTGATGTCATTTGAGATGTCATCAGTGATGTCATCAGTGATGTCATCAGTGATGTCATTTGAGATGTCATCAGTGACGTCATCAGTGATGTCACTGACCATGTCATGAATGATGTAATATGTGACATCATCAGCAGTGGATTGCGGGTGCGCGATATATAGTTAGTGCAACTAACTGTATATGGAATTTCAATGGTTTTGTGTGAGTAAAATAAGGTTTTGTAAATGCTAATTCCTAACTATATATGGTCTATAACCTATGGTTTTTTCAGTGAATATATATATATCACTGACCATGTCATGAATGATGTAATATGTGACATCATCAGCAGTGGATTGCGGGTGCGCGATATATAGTTAGTGCAACTAACTGTATATGGAATTTCAATGGTTTTGTGTGAGTAAAATAAGGTTTTGTAAATGCTAATTCCTAACTATATATGGTCTATAACCTATGGTTTTTTCAGTGAATATATATATATATATTCACTGAAAAAAACATAGGTTATAGACCATATATAGTTAGGAATTAGCATTTACAAAACCTTATTTTACTCACACAAAACCATTGAAATTCCATATACAGTTAGTTGCACTAACTATATATCGCGCACCCGCAATCCACTGCTGATGATGTCACATATTACATCATTCATGACATGGTCAGTGACATCACTGATGACATCACTGATGACATCTCAAATGACATCACTGATGACATGACTGATAACAACATCCAGTGATTTTTTGTTTCTGTAAAGTTTAAATATGTCTTACATATTGAAGATTGAGTGGACGTGTAAGTGTCTGGACGAAGGATTTAGTAGGTGCATGACTAACTGTATGAGTGAGTGATTAAATGTGTCTCACTGAGTGCATGGGTTAGTGACTAAACTGTCTTAATTTGTGCATCATTATGTCTGTTGTTCTATAAACTGCTGCATGTGTTGATCAGTAGCTGTATGAGTAACTATATGGGTTATTGATTGATTGCCCAAGTATTTGTATGGGAGACTGAGTGTGTGTGTGGCTGGCTGGGAGGTGTGTGACTCTGTGCAGATCAATGTGTACTTGTATCAATGATTGTATAAGAAGGTAAGTATGTGTTAGTATATGTTTGAAAATGTAAGGTGCTCTATGTTTAACTGTATAGACAAGAAAATGGAAGTGTCATTGATTCTTTACATGACTGACTAGGTGAGTGAGTAACTCCATGGATGAGTGGCAGACTGTGACTGTCTGTATAGGTGTATGAGTGCATATGATAGTGTTGTAAAGATGAGTGATTGTATGTATGAATGATTGTATGGGTGAATGAGTGAAGGTGTGTGTAGACGTAGGAATCAGTGAGTGCGTATGTAGTAACTAGTATTGGTGTGTCAATGGTTTCAAAAATTATACTCTGTATTTAACACTGGGTGAAACAGAGGTTATATTAAAATGTGAGGAGATGCATTGTATTGTCACATGAATGATATCATCAGTGATGTGGTCATTGATGTCAAATGAGATGTCATCAGTGATGTCATCAGTGATGTCATTTGAGATGTCATCAGTGATGTCATCAGTGATGTCACTGACCATGTCATGAATGATGTAATATGTGACATCATCAGCAGTGGATTGCGGGTGCGCGATATATAGTTAGTGCAACTAACTATATATGGAATTTCAATGGTTTTGTGTGAGTAAAATAAGGTTTTGTAAATGCTAATTCCTAACTATATATGGTCTATAACCTATGGTTTTTTCAGTGAATTTTCAAGGTTTTGTAAATGCTAATTCCTAACTATATATGGTCTATAACCTATGGTTTTTTAAGTGAATTTCATTGGTTTTTTAACAGCTAATATCTGTAGCTGTAAAATGTATTCTTCTTTAAATCCAAAAATATATTTTATATGTTTATGAATAATTTTTTTTTAAAATATTTTTTTTTCTTCGTTCCCGCTTCGCGAATCGGGAAGCTTCCCGTTAGCTGACCTTGATGCCGCGAAATAGACCGCGAGCCGGTAAACGTTTCTTTACCGCAACTGCCGCGTTAGAAAACAACATCGTGACGCCTCCCGTCTGCATGACGTTTCGCGTTGTCGCGTGATACGTCATATGACGTGCTACGTTAGCGAACTGGTACGCGAAGCGAGTCGCAAAGCGCAGGTTTCTGGAAGCAAACCGGGAGGCCCTGCAAAGCGCTTAACGTAAACACAGCAGGTCATGTGACTTGGTAATAACACTTTTCATTGGTTCATTTCACTTTTGGTTTCCTAATGATGTAAGACTAGGTCATATAATCTAAAATGAACACTTTTCATTGGTTGAGAACTCTTGTTTTTCCCAAATGATGAAAATCCCTCCTTCTTTCCTCACTCTGACTTTCATCATTGTGAGAGAAAGACCCTTTGTGATCACTGAGCAATGGCTTCTTTAGTAGCTTCAGCTGGTGCTTCCCCACCACCTCCACCACATCCAAGGAAGAGTGGACCACCTGCTCAAGTTATAATTCAACAAGAAGAGGAAGAAGAGGAACAGGACGACGAGCACGAAGAGAGGCAGTTTTTGCCTGAGCAGCCCAGGACGTCTCACCGGAAAGAAAACTTCATTTGGCAATTTTTTTAAATTCCCAAAGGTCAGAAAAAAGTAAATGCAAGATACGTAACTTGCCTTATATGTCAAGATAGACTGTCCAGAGGAACCGAGAAAAAATACAGTTTCGGAAACTACACAATGCATCGCCATATGACTAGGTGGCATCCTAACAACTACAGTGCTGCACAGTTTCGGAACGACCTAGATAATCTCCCTATTATGGCCAGAAGATCTGTTGTACCGGAAGTAACGGGACCAGAGGGCAGGGAGATGGTGCCAAATATACAAATGAAATTTGGTGAAGTAAAACAAATCTGCGTATTTTGCGATGGATTCATTTCCTACGGAGAAAGAAGCATCACTCTGATCAACAGAGCTATTGACTATCATATGCAAGTTTGTACGAAACGCCCAAAATAATAAATACTTCTTTTTTTGTTTTGTTGCTCCTGTTGAGCCCTTTACAATGAATCGTTTTCATTGCCCCCTCCAAGAAAAACCCAAAAAAATATAAAACTGTTCAGAAAAATTCAAAAAAAGTAAAAAAATGTTCCGAAAAATAATAAAAAAAATATAAAACAACAAAAACAATAAAAAAAAAAGTTCTTTTCAGAACTACATCCCCGTTATTAAAAAATTGGTACAATATTTGGAACTGTGCCAACCTCTATTTCTCTTAGTTCGCTTCCCAGTTCGCTCGCCGGTACGCGAACCGGAAGCGAACCAAAAACAGTAAGTATAAGGGAAGGAAACAGACACTTATGTTAAAAGAAAGACAGCTATAGGGGAGTAAACTAGAGATACTATTACCCGTAATCCACTGCTGATGATGTCACATATTACATCATTCATGACATGCTCAGTGACATCATCAGCAGAGGATTGCGGGTTTTTTGGCAACGTGCCTTATCCACGGTTTAATAACGCTGCCTTTTGCTTTATATAAGTTTTCAAATTGTATGAAATATATACCAATAGGTCGTTATGAACCTTTAGGTAGTGCTTTTCTTCATGAGGTCTGGTCGCTTCCATACACATACAGATGTTTCAAAGATGATCAAGAAGTTTATCTGAATGGAGAGGAATGCACTGAGACGCCAGATCATTCACTAATGTGTAGGCACATACAGTTACACGGTTCATGCAACAAACACCGACCAAATATGGCTTGCGTGTTGCAAGGCACGCCAGTTCCTGCTATCATCCCCACGTTCAAGTTGTTGGAAAATGGTAGTTATTTGATGCTCAATAATGAAGATTGTTCTGGGTTAATTAAAAGTATTCCTTTTATCGTAACAGTAAGTGAACGGGTTATTTGCTGCAGAAATGTTCTATTTCCTCCCACACATGAACATAGGGAGTTTTCAATCTCGCCACAAATACCAACCTTGGGAGCAGATTTCAACGGCATGGCAAGAATAAGAGCTCTTTTGTCTCAGAGAGAGGTGGCCTTGAGTTCGGCCCGTGAAACTTTCATGCTTCACATAGCGAACACCCGTACAGAGGTGCAGACCCTTTTCAATTCAGATTTGCCTTTCCATTTCAGCAAGATGGTTCGGACTATCTCTAACGCATCCTCCACAAAGGCCCTGGCGCACTTTTTTAAAGTTGTTACCAGTGGTCTCGTGACTTCATTTGAGAAAATCTTTGGAGTCATCCCTGCTTTCTTTCATTGTATTTTTTCCACTCTGCTTCGTGGATTGCCATTTTTACTTGCATTACCAGCGGACGCTCTTGTGCTTTTTTACATTTTTAAATATGGATGTCCCTCCTATGCAACCTCCCGCCCTGCAGCTGCTGACACTGTTCCGCAATCGCATGCTAGAATATTATGGCACAATGCCGTTGGCGATATTAAGCACGGCATATGGATTATCTTTTCGATTCTCCTACTTCACCTGTGTCCAGCCTGTATTTCACTGCCTGACCTGTGATTTCGATTGGGCCATTGATTTGTGTCTCTGCGGACCGGTTTCTCCTGACGTCGACTTTAATCAGCTGATGACTCCTATCATTACTCACGAGTTGGTTTGTCCTGGCGAAAGGATTATGGCTGTGGCATTGATGCATGGACTAATTGGTCCCTGGAATTTACTGGCGGCAACACAGTCTTTCTTGGAACAGAGCTTTCTTGAAAACCCACCGAGCTGTCCTCTGATGGTGATAGAGGATCCGGTGCTGGGAAAGCACGTATGTTCTTTTCCGCTTTTAAATTGGATGGCTGAACTGTTTTCGGATGAAGACGGTGACTTCCTATTGGAGGCTGTTGCAGCTTATTTTGCATACACAGTTATGTCATAGACCTTTTTCATGTTTGATATGCTGAGTACTAGCATTTCATTGACAATTCATTGACTTATTTGTCAAGTTTTTAATATTTACCTTGCCTATTGGCTTAAGACTCGATAAAGTACTTGGCTGTTTTATTTTTCTTTAGCATTAAATTTTCCTAGTTTTTAATGCTTTACCTTGCGGACCGTCCACATATAAACTTGCAATCTGCTCTCATGAGATGGCACTTCTATTATCTTATTCAGTTCGTTTCCGGATCATGGGGAGGTGTCATCTACGTCCTGGATATCTTTACACCGTGTTAAGTTAGCATGGGCTCATTACCGGTTTAAACGCCATTTTTCCTTTTTTGCAACTTCTGCACACGACACTTAGTTGTTGCTTTAGCTTTCAACCTAGTAGTTCATCGTGGTTTACATGAGAATAATATGTTATTGCTCTACTATCTGCTTTGCTTGTTAAACTATATCTGTACAGCGAGTGCTAAAGTTTCAAGAACAACACGATACAAAATTGTTATGAGGTCTGATCTCCACGACTTCATACTCATAACATAAGTGCAACTTCTGCCAATTCTGGGCATGAGGCGGGTTTTATATTGCTTTGCCGAACACACATACACAACACTTGATGCGGTTCACATGAAGAGAGAGCTGGTGTATGCTGATGTGATTCCTTCAAATCTAAGACACTAAAGTATGGGCACGCCCTAAACCAACACAAAGAGACCTTCTTAGCAAATAATATAATATGTGTATTAGGGAGGTTGAGATATAAGCAGCCGCGGGCCGTGGAGGGAGTTACGGTGAGGTAGGGAGGCGGGGAGGGGAGAAGCAGGGTGGAGCCCTCTCCACCCTGCCCCTCCCCCTCCCCGCCTCCCTGCCCCACCGTAACTCCCTCCACGGCCCGCGGCTGCTTATAAGTGTTGCTAACTCTTATTCATTTACAGCATGTTAACATACTGTCACCATTCGCTTTTTATGTACTAGTAACTATGCTGGTAATTTTGCTACTGATAATATGTGTACTTGTATTATCTAAGATACTACGCCTGAGAAGACGGCATTAGTAAATAAACATTTCAAATACACATGTGTTCTTCTTAACTCCATGTTCTGGTTTCTAAGAAATATATAACGACCGACTGTTCATGAGTTCCACGTATCCTGAGGTACTATAAGTTCATATTCTGGATTGTCTAAACATTGAGAGTTTGTTATATCCAATGTGACACTGTACCTAGCTTGCTAAGGGGTTTTTGATTACTAAGGTGAGTTTTGGGACACCCTAATTCGCCGAGGTTCCAATCCTCTGTCCACAGTTCTGTGTGAGAACAGAAACCCTGCGACAGGGGCACCCCCGACCCTTGCTGGAGCTTCATCACACTTGCGATACAACTCCAGCAATGCGCCACCTTTACGGCACAGATACATCACGCATCTGTGCTGTTTTTGCCCCATGATGCGCCGCATTGTAAATGCAGCACACCATAGGTGACGGAACAGCGGCACAGAATGACTAACACATCCCTGGTGATGCGCCAGTCATCATAAATCTATCCCTATGCTTCTTATCTTGTTAGAGATGAACCGCCATATGTATCATCAAAGTTTTTTGCATTTCCTAAATAGCGAACTTTAAGGAATAAATAGCGAATCTTTACCATTCCTAGTTTGCGATGAGCTATTTGCTAATTACAAATTACCCATTCATTTCCTTCATTTCCATAGGGCGGTTGGACTCACTTTTAGCTCGAACGGCTGAATGGATTTGCACGAAACTTGGCAAAATTGTAGGGACTGGTAGCCCGATGTGCCTTTGCTATGTCTCAAGATATATGCTCCAGTGGTTTTTACGAAAATTAACTTTGAAAAATATATATTGGGCTACATTGGCCTATATATATGTTGGAACCCAAATGTAGCCCAATGTAGCCCAATGAAGCCCAATGAAGCCCAATGTAGCCCAATGTAGCCCAAAGATGGCCGCCAGAGACGAAAAAAAACAAATGTAGCCCAAATATCAGCCAGATGTAGCCCAACTATAGCCCAGTGACAGAATGACCAATCAGCGTCGCAAACCTCCGTTACGCGAAGCGGAGCGCTGTTACAGATATATATCTTTTTTTGAACGTTAATTTCTCAAAATCCACTGGAGCACATATATTGAGACCTAGCAAAGGCACATCGGGCTACCAGTCCCTAATATTTTACCAAGTTTCGTGCAAATCCATTCAGCCGTTCGATTAATATTATATATATTTTTTTTTTGCCCCGCGGGGCCCTTTTAAAACCTCCACATCAAACCTAGGGGGTCAGCGAGGATCTACTATTCCCCCTTATGGTCATTTGCCCCTTCGCTTTCGCCTCCTCTTGTCTCTCGATCCTACCGAGAGACAAGATGGCGGCCGCTACGGACTGTTTGGAATGTTGACAGACGCCGGAGAACCAATCAGCTTTGCTTCACAAAGCTCCGTTGCGCGAAAAGTACGCGTCCTGGAGCGCTGCCCGGTCCGCTGTTACAGATATATATCTTTTTTTAAACGTTAATTTCTCAATATCCACTGTAGCACATATATTGAGACCTACAAAAGGCACATCGGGCTACCAGTCCCTACAATTTTGCCAAGTTTCATGCATATCCATTCAGCCGTTCGGGCTAAAAGTGAGGCCAACCGCCCTATGGAAAACTCAATGTTAAAAACACGTTTTGGGACCCCCCTTTTTTCTCGGCCCCCCCTTGACGAACCCCCCCCAAATTTTCAAGGGCTGCTCAGAAACAAAATGTGCCATTTTCCTGAAAATTTCAGCCAATTCCGTCCACAAACGCCAAAGTTATTAGACATAGAATTTTCAAAAATCCCATAGAGAAAAAATCCTAACTATATATACCTACTGGCGACCGCCAGTAGGTAATATATATATATATATATATATGTATATATAAAAATTATACACAATGAAACAATGCACATGATTAATAAACTATCACTGATTAATTATCAATTAAACAATGTTTTTATTTTTTTATTACTTAATCAACTTTCCACAATATAAAACCTCACACCTAGCAGCCCACACTTATAATATAATGTAAATGAATATGTATGACACAATTCAAATAATTGATAATCAAATAACGAATTCATTAACAATTATTTGTTAATAACTTTTTACTTAATGTCCCACCCTATTTCCCTTAAAACCTAGTGACCGGCAACAATTTATTTATTTATTTATTTGTTTATTTATTTATTTTAAAGGTTTTGTATAGCTCTGGCTAGAACAGGAGGTATCAGAGTGCTTTCAATATGCAAGGAAAAGGCAATAACATTGGTACAGTAGTTCACTGTAAATACAATCACTTACAAAGGAATTACACAATCAAAGATTAGGAGAGAGGAACCGATACTGCTTATTCAAGCACTATAAAAAGTTAAATGAAATAGGGGAAGATGAGCATAGGAGCACACATTTAACTATAACAAAAGAAATCAATTATAGGGTAATAGGGGAGGGATTAACATAAGAGAGGACAAAACAGCTAAGCAAGTCCAGGGATAGTGCAAGAACAAAGCACACCAACCAGAAGTTAGAGTAGATATAAAGTGGCATACAGAGAAGAAGAAAATTGTCTAAAGGGAGAAGAGAAGATAGCCTGTTCAGGTGTGCAAAGGATAGAAAGAACAGAAAGAAATCTATTGACTCAAAAATGTGTTGAGGAGAAGTCTTTTAAGGACTCTTTTGAAGCAGAGGTAGGACAGATTGCTTCGAAGGTCCATTGGAAGGGCATTCCAGATGCTATGTGCATTTCCTGAGAAGGAACAAGACTGGGTAGCTTTCATTTTTAGTAGTGGCAGAACGAGGAGAAGAGCATTTGAGCTTCTCATCATTCTGGAGGTTCCGGCTCTTTATTGGTTAAATAAACTGGTGATTGTGAGTGAAGAGCTTTGTGGGTGACGCAGGCAGTCCTGTAGATGAATCTTCCTTTAATGGGGAGCCATTTAAGGGATTTGAGGGCAGGTGTGATATGGTCAAAGCGTTTGCAGTTAGTAATCAGTCTCGCAGCCAAGTTGAGCAATGCTCTGAGGGGGGCCAGATGAGATTTAGGGGTACCAGTTGAATAGCGTTGTCATAATCCAGTTTTGAGAGAACTAGTGATTGGATGACCCACTTAAAGTCATCTTGCGGGATGAAGGGTTTGATTTTTTTTGAGGTGTTTACGAGTAAGAAGAGCTATTTTGGCTGAATTTTTGATATGGTCCTTCAGAGTCAGATTTTTGTCTAGGATGAAGCAGAGTGATTTAGAGGAGTTTGAAAGATTGAGAGGACAGTTCAAGGCGTTGAGGTCAGAGATCCAGCCTTGGATAGGAAGATGGTTGCTTTTAGGAGAGAATAGAATCATTTCAGTTTTATTCGGGTTCAGTTTTAGATGGTTAGAGAAAAACCAAGATTGAATCTTGCTTAGTGTATTGTTTATATGAAGGACATCGCTGTGAGATTTGATTTTATTGTATAGTTGTGTGTCATCATCATAAAGGTGATAATTTATCCCTGTTCGATTCAAATTATGGTAATGGGCTTCATGAAGAGGTTGAAGAGAGAGGGGAGAGAATTGAGCCCTGGGGGACAACCAGAGAGACCTGGGTGGGCTTGGAGAAGTAGGAGTTAATCTTAATTTGTTGAGTACGGTGTTTGAGGTAGGAGGAGAACCATTTAAGGACAGTGCCATGGAGTCCTGAGCGGAACTTGAGATATTCAAGTAAGGAGGAGTGATTACCTGTATCAAATGCAGCATTGAGGTCAAGGAGGGTACGAAGGCAAGCCTCTCCCTTATCTAGCGAATGATGAATGATACCGGCAATGTTTAGTATGGCAGTTTTAGTACTGCAGCCTTTCCTGAAACCAAATGGAAAGGATTCAAGTAAGTTGTATTGTTCTATGTGGCTGTCAAGTTGAAGTAAGACACATTTCTCCAAAGTTTTGGCCAGAAGAGGGAGGTTAGAGATGGGACAAAGGTTACTCAGATCATTAAGGTCTACCTTGTAATTTTTAAGGATGGGAGACATTTTTCCAAGTTGAAGGGTGTTTAGGACACACCCAGAGGCAAAGGAGGTGTTAATAATTGTTGTCCATAAAGGGGCAATGATGTGGTTTAGGGTATGCATTAGTTTAGCCGGGAGAGAATCTTTGGTATGAGAGGTCAGCTTTAATTTCTCAATGATATTGAAGACATCAAACTCAGTCATAGTTATAAAATTTGACCAGGAGGCGTAATTTTTCAATTGTGTGGTGGAAGTATTGTCTTCAGAGCCAGTTAAGGTAGATTGGTGAAGGAAAGGATTTGAAGGGGGTTAGCCGAGGGGGGGGGGGAGTTGAGGGAAGAGAGGAGGTTGGGAAAGGTCAAGATTTGAGGGAAGGATTGGTCAATTTTAGCAATATTGTTTGTGAAGAAGTTTGCAATTTCCTCACATCTTTCATTAGAGGCAATCAGTTCAGGTGGTGCAGCAGAAGTTTGTCTTCAAATAATGTTAAAAAGTTCTCTGGCTCTCTTTTTAGCACAATCTAGTTGGGAACAAAAGAAGGATGCTTTTTCCTTGAAAATGTGTTTCTTGTAAGTTGACATTGAAGATCTGAGAAGAGCTAAGTGGGATGGTGAGGGGGTTGTGTCCAAGATCTTTCTGCCAGTCTAAGTTGTCATCTTTCCTTATTAAGTTTTGGATTGAACCAAGACTTAGATTGGATTGCTCTTTGTTGTTTAAGTTGAAGCGGTGTCAGATATAGCCTTGTTGACAAGGTCAGTAAGTTCATTAGCATTTTGGGAGTGTGGGAGAAGTTGCAGATGGGCTTGAATTTTAGACTCGAGTTCGATAGGGGGGACTTTGTTGAGGTTTCTAGTCCAAATCTTGGGTTTGTTATTTAATGCTGGTTGAGGAGAAATGGAGATCATGATATTGAAAAGAATGAGGTGGTGCATGACCAATCAATGTGGAAGATATCAGTGAGGGAGACCAAGTCAGTGTTAGAGATGATTGCATCCAGAGTGGCACCTTTAATATGGGTAGGTTTCTTGCAGAGTTGCTTGAGGTCGTTCATCTCCAGAAGGTTAGCGAGTCGCTTCACAGTGGGGTCATCTGCGTTACTCCAGTGAATGTTGTAGTCTCCTAGAAAGACATTCTTTGAACACAAAAGGGTGTGAATAGTAAGAAGGTCATATAGCTCCTCAGCAAAGAGTAGAGGCTCACCTGCAGGGTGGTAGATAATGTGCTGTCTGAGAGGAGGGGAGCCTTTGGTATTAAGTTCAACGCCAAGGTATTCAAAGGTCCAGTATTCAGCTTTTTTCAGAGGGGAGATTTGAACTTCAGCTTTATAGATTATGGCTAGGCCCCCACCAGTTCTCTCAAGTCTATCCTGTCTAATGATAGAATAGCCCGGGGGAGTGAGAAGGTCCGAGATGGCCATAGCATGGTCATTGAGCCAGGTTTCAATTAGGAAAGCGATGTCAATAGCCTCACTGAGGATGGTTTCAGAGGTCTCTGTAGCATGATGTGCTGCAGATCTGCAGTTTACAAGCATACATGAAAGAGGATAAGAGTTAACATTGGCTGATTTGAGGGGGGATGGTGGTGAGTTGAGTAGGAGGTCTAGGCGAGATGAAAGTAGAAGGGAAACGGTTGACACCAACTATAACTGGGATGCTGGAGTAGGGGAGAGAATCTAAAATAGCAAAAATAAATCAACATTACACAATTCGCATAATTCATTATCAATTAAATAATTAATAATAAATAAGTAATTGATAATGAATTTTTACTTAACTACCCACCCATTATCCCTACAAACCTAAATTCCACACCTAAAATATAACTAATATACCAAATTATTACACAATTGACATAATTAATCATAAATTAAATAAGTAATAATAAATTAATAAATAATGTTAATTATCTATTACTTAATTAGCTTCCCACCCTATACCCCTTCAAACCCAGCATCCCACACATAATAAATAACTAAAAAAAATAGAACTATTACATAATTTATATTATCATTAGTCAATTAAATAATTAATAATACATCCATATTTTTTTGTTAATTATTACTTAATAAACTTCCCACCCTAGATTGGCTGATTTGAGGGGGGATGGTGATGAGTTGAGTAGGAGGTCTAGGCGAGATGAAAGTAGAAGGGAAACGGTTGACACCAACTATAACTGGGATGCTGGAGTAGGGAAGAGAATCTAAAATAGCAAAAATAAATCAACATTGCACAATTCACATAATTTGTTATCAATTAAATAATTAATAATAACTAAGTAATTGATAATGAATTATTACTTAACTACCCACTCAGTATCCGTACAAACCTAAATTCCACAACTAAAATATAACTAATATACCAAATTATTACACAATTTACATAATTAATGATCAATTAAATAAGTAATAATAAATTAATAAATAATGTTAATTATCTATTACTTAATTAGCTTCCCACCCTATACCCCTTCAAACCCAGCATCCCACACCTAATAAATAACAAACAAAAAAATAGAACTATTACATAATTTATATTATTAATAGTCAATTAAATAATTAATAATACATCCATATTGTATTGTTAATTATTACTTAATAAACTTGCCACCCAAGATCCCTACACAACTAGCAACCCACTACATCACTATAAATTAGTATTAACAATTAAATTAAAAATTAAAAATCACTTAAAATGTCAAATTAGATTTAAAAATATGAACAATTATGCAAACAATAATAACACATACATTCAAGAAATAAACTGAAACACATTAAGATGATTAAAAAATATTTTCTTTACAACTATATTATTTTAAATGGATTAACAACAACGATATTCTTAACTGCAATATTTTTTACCAGAAAAAAATGTATATTCTTGACAATGATATTACTGCATCATGATATTTGTATATCACAATATGTTTTTCCGATATTTTTCTATTCTGATATTTAAAACTTCATATATTTGTGACTTCACCAGAGAAGAACTGTGGTTGGTGCTTGAAAAGGGTCTTAACATCCCAGCTAGTAACCCAATTTTTTACATAGTCTATTCTCCCATGTTACCTTATTTTTAGTATGAATTCTTAGCCAATTCAATACACTGCCAACACACTTGTTTAAAGCTCCTTATTAATAAAGGAACACTTGGAGATGCAGTTGGCGCACTCTAAACTAAAGTCTACTGCAAATCTCCTTTCAGGATTAGCAGAGAGGATCTCTTCACCCACAACAAATAAGTCAGATTTGCAGAGACCCGTCCCCCCACTGATAGATTGTTTCATCTATGCGCACTCATGTTACATTATAGCACTCTTCTGCTTGCATTTACCACATCATTGTGACAAACAAGTGTGTTGAAATAATTTGCAGGGGTGGTAGAAACAGTAGTCTTGGGGCATAATATTAAAACATTTCTGGTTGGACAAAATATAATGACAGAATCAAAACTGTATGATGAAGTCTAGTGCATGTTTACATTATGGAAGAAAGTTTTACTGTAATACTATTTTGGAAATTGAAATGTTCAGCGCTCCATGAAGACAACAGGGTGGCTCAGGGCCAATATTGACTGGCAAAACATTCCAAACTTTGCCTCTCTGTTTCTCCCTTTTTTTAAATATAACATTCTGCCCTCAGTCAGTGGAATGTTTTAACACCTTGTGTGCTGGTGACGGAACCACTCCGTCACCAGCCACAGGCGCTCTGTGCTAGTGACGGAGTGGTTCCGTCACGGGGCGGCCGCAATTCTGCGCCTGCGCGGCATGTTCTATTGAGCGGGCGGGGCCGTGACAGAACCAGTCCATCACAAGCACAGCACGGAGTCGTTCCGTCACGAGCATGGCAGCGCCGCGCGGCCCCGCTCCCCCTAGCGCCGCGGCGGAATTACTGCCGCGGCCAAAGGGTTAATAATATTGTCAAACTTCAGCTTCAGACTATATTAGCACTTTAAGCCCTTCACCCTTGTTAAAGCTCTTGCATTGCAGCTTGGGTCTATAACTTATGTTCGGGGATTTTTACCACTGTTATTGGTCACACAAAGGAGTTGGTCAGGTCTACCACCACCACAACATCTATTAAAGAGTGGTGTTGCGATATGCAGACCCCTGCTCACAAGCAGAGTCAGGCTACAAACACAGACTCTTTGATCAGCAGGTAACACAGACACTTTGGGAGGGTGCACTGGGATAACTTCAGTGTAGATGCACAGTATACTAGTGTATACTTGCAGAGCCATTGCTGTCTCTGCTTTATAATTGAGCACATTGCCAGTCTGCAAATACCACCCATATCTTTCACTTGCCTTTTTCTATGCAGAACAGCGCTGTATGTTCATTTACCTGATATGGGCCTTGTCAGTTAACTCTATCAAGAACTCCTAGATTCTGATGCTATATGCCATTTTGCATTCATTTCTCCTTAGGGCTACTGATCTCATTAACTAAAAAATATATGTCTTTGAACTTCTACATGTAATATGCTATCATTGATTACAATAACAACACTCCACCTTGAAAAGCCAGTCCAAGAAATCTGAATTTGTCATCTACATGCCATTAGCCTGCTTTGTTTTTCTAGTAGTTACATCAACGTTCTCGAAAAAGGACAAGAAAGACATCACCAACACCATGACACCATGCTAGGCCCACAGAGACTTGATAAGAAAATTATGTTTCTAATTTCAACATTAAATTATGAGTTCATAACCTTATGGGGTGAGTAAACTGAAATTGGTTTAATTATAAAAGAACAAGAGATGCCCTGTAAGCATAATGAGAGGCACATGCTAAGCTTGTAAAATGGAAGAGCTAATCACAAATCCTGCCGAGGGTATACCAGAAATCTGCTGGAACACAATGAAACCATTTCCAGTAAACAGATAAATACGTGCTTTTTTTAATAGATGTTTAGTCATTTAAATTGAACGGTTATATTAATTTGCACTACACTAAGATCATATTGTATCTGTGGCACTGCATTCTACCCATAGTTTTGCTCCTATGCAGCTGTGACAGCTACACGCATGCTTGTGCCCTGGCGATGGAAAGTCAGCTCCCTCTGCAGTGATATGTGGTACTCATCTCAATAACATGATCTTACAATCCTCCTGTTCATTAATTTTATCACTAACATAAACTTTTAATAATGTGCATATGATCAGTATATGGGACTTGCAGGGCAGCTTAAAATGACTGTAACCTGTAATTACTGTTCCAGCACTTGATTATAATAATCTGATTGCAATTATTCAGTGATTTTAATACAAGCCCCGAGCTACATAACAATAATTCAAGTGCAGTGATTGGGAACATGTTTCTGTTTGGCTGTGAAATGATGTTTTAATCCGTACTGATTCAGGGAGCGGGGCTGTGGTTTTGCTCCTGTAATTAGGACACATTTTTGCAGTCAAGTAGAATGCTGTAACTTTACTTTCAAATGAATTCAATACATGCACGCAGAGAGCCAGCATCAGTCCCAGTGAATCATATTAGCAATTAGGTTGCAAAGGCGATACTGCACAACCAAAATAGGCGAAAAGCTGCATCCGGAATTCACGCTAAGTGATGTTTTATAAATGAACATTTTGAAGTGTAAGTTAATTGACATATTTAAACACATAAATTGGAATACTTTAAAAAAAAAAAGTATAGAAATTGAAGGTCCTCCAGTGCACTTATTCTTTCTAATACTTTTCTTCGTAATTAAAGGTTTGAACGATTAAAAAAAAACATACTGATGTTGCCCACAGTATTTTATGGAATGGTTTTGTTGTTCTGCTTTCAGACTGACACCTGATAAACGTCACCTGAATTATCTCGTGTATATCGAGGTAGGAAAACACAAAATCTAATTAAACAAATCATTTAGGAGGGAACACACATGAGGAGGTAGGGGTTAAAGGTGTGAGACAGACCCTATTACACGACCCCGTCTGGATGAGGGAAGTTACCCGAGACAGGCTGTCTCTTTTGCTCCTACCATACACTAAACACTTTTGTTTTAAAGGCACCCTTTCCCCCGCACCCTTTATTTCAATGGCCCGTTATAATGTTTACGTATTATGAAGCCTTCCTACTCATCTCATAATGCACCCATCGGAACTCGTCCCTGCCTCTCTTTCCCAGCCTTTCTTCTGTGGAGACCGTCAACCCGTACCAGGAATGATTCGCCAAAAGTATGGACTAGTGGGTAAATGCCTTTTAGTCATGTTGTACAACTTCCCCCAACAGCTTGTTGTGTTCTGCGCTGCCCCTGTGGCATCCAGGCCGTGGTAGCCCTCGTGGAGGATGGGCTTGTGAATGGTGAATGCCGAGGAGGGCTGTACTCAGCTGTTTGTCCGCCTCCATTGTGATGCAGGCTTCAGTGGGATTATATCCTAGAGTTCAGGCGCACAGACTAGTAAGTAAGTAAAAAGACACTTCTATAGCGCAGCTTTCACTCCAAGGAGTATCTTGGCGCTCGCCCAACCCAGATGGACTGGGTGGAGGAAAAAGAATAGCCTGTACACCACACAACAGATTACACTAACGCCCTACAGTTCTTTCTGATGGAAAGCAGCTGTGTACTGTACACAATCTGTGAAGGACGCTCTGTATAGGAAGACCAAGCTTTATTTTTATTGTCTTTATTGAACTTTAGAATGTCAACAGTAAAACAGTTGACATTTGCATAGGATCAGCATAGGATCACAACATTGATTTGCATAAAAAACAAATTGTTGAAATATACTATGTTAGCCAACTCTGTAAAATGTACAGTTAGACGGGTTTATGAGATAGCGTGATATCTCACTGAGGGACCATTAAGGGATATGGGGCAGTTCGCCTTGCGTGGTAAGTCGGGGGTAGTGGACTGATTAGAGGCATCTAGTGTTGAGTTTTGGAGATATGCGCAAAAGGGTGTCCAGAAAGGCCTAGGACGGGATGTAGGAGATTATAGATTTGCGTAGTCCTATCCCATGCATCGGCTCATACTCTCTAGCCAGTCCAGTGCATTGGGTGGCCTGGTGCTATCCCAATGTAAGGAAATCCACCTTTTGCCAGGCTGTAGCGCCAAAGAAACTAGACGACGTATTGTGTGCGTGATGTTCTGGTTGTACCCCAGTATGGCAGTATGAGGATCTGGGGTCATGGGATGGGCGGACATAGCCAAAATGCAATTTTTACATCAATCAGATCTGGAGGGGTCACATTTAGCTGGGGGGGATGTAATACCTGTGTAAGTATTTAAAGTATGTAAGTAAGTATTTAAAGTGCAGCAGTTTGTGCCTCTGATAATGGAAATAGTCTTGGTGTGTGTGCAGCAGCAGTTCCATATTTGGTCCGTGAGGTGCATCCCTAGTTCTTTTTCCCACTTTCCCCGCACTCATGTAGTGGTGTCCTGTCTTGATGTCATGCATGGAAAATGGAGTCTAGAGGTAACGTGGCTTCCGTCTGTAGCCGTGATCAGCATATCCAGGGCTGGGAAGACGTCCGTTGGTAGTGGGTAAGTGGGTATAAGAGAACGTAAAGTGTTTTGTAGTCTTCTAAATATAAACAGGTCCATAAAAAGAATAACTTGCGCTGGTATGGTGTTGGTCAAGTGTAGGACATGGCATTTTGAAAACAGGTCACCTATTGTATAAAATGAGGCTATACACTCAAAATATCGAGTAAAAAATATAGAATTACATTAATATCGAGTTAAAAATATAGAATGGACAGAATATCGAATGAACAGAATATAGACAACAAAAATATCGAATGTAATGGACAAAATATCGAATGGACAGAATATAGACAACAAAAATTTCGAATTTGAGGTAAATAAGTTATTATCGATTTACATAAATATAGAAAGTCAAAATATCGAAGTATATAATATAGATGTTAAATATATCGATTTTTTATAATATCGAATTTGTTAAAGTGTTTTTTATGTTAGTATATGTGTGAAAAGTGTATATTTATTTTATAATTTATTATAAGTAATGAGTTTTATGGTATTTAATTTGTGCGTAATTTAATTCTGTAGCAGGTTGTGGGTTTATAGGGGAATAGGGTGGGAAGTAATTTAATTATAATTGATTTAAATGTTTTAAATTATTTATTGGTATTTATCTTGAATTAATTGTTAATTTATTTTTAATTGGTAAATAATTAAATTATAATTGTAATTAATTTTTATTAATTGATTAATTGATAATTATGTTAATTTTATTAATTTATTTTCTGTAGCGGGTTGTGGGTTTATAGGGGAATTGGGTGGGAAGTAATTTAATTATAATTGATTACATGTTTTAATGTATTTATTGGTATTATTTTTTAATTAATTGTTAATTATTTTTCATTTGCTAATTAATTAATTGTAAATTGGTCATTAATTTGTATTATTAGATAATGATTTTTAATAAAAAAGTTTTATTTGCATTTTTATTTGATTAATTATTATATCATATAAAATTTGTACTCATTTTTAATTAATTTGTAATTGGTATCAATATTTTTTTCTATTAATATATGAAGTATTTACTTTCACTACTGTTGCACTCACTGGAGGGGGAATAGTATTTTTTACCCCTACGCTATCCTACGCTTTCTCTACTGTTGCACTCTCTGGAGTGGGAATAGTAATTTTTACCCCTACGCTATCCAATGCTTTGCCAACTGTTGCACTCTCTGGAGTTGGAATAGTAATTTGTCCCACTACGCTATCCAACGCTTTCTCTACTGTTGCACTCTCTGCAGTGGGAATAGTAATTTTTACCCCTACGCTATCCAACGCTTTCCCTACTGTTGCACTCTGTGGAATGGGAATAGTAATTTTGACCCCTACGCTATCCAATGCTTTCCCTACTGTTGCACTCACTGGAGTGGGGAAAGTAATTTTTACCCCTACGCTATACAATGCTTTCCATACTGTTGCACTTTCTGGAGTGGGAATAGTAAATTTTACCCCTACGCTATCCAACGCTTTCCCTACTGTTGCACTCACTGGAGTGGGATTAGTAATTTTTACCCTCCCGCTATCCAATGCTTTCCCTACTGTTGCACTCCCTGGAGTGGGAATAGTAATTTTTACCCCTACGCTATCTAACGCTTTTCCTACTGTTGCACTCTCTGGAGTGGGAATAGTAATTTTTACTCTCCCGCTATCCAATGCTTTCCCTACTGTTGCACTCTCTGGAGTGGGAATAGTAATTTTTACCCCTACGCTATCCAACGCTTTCCCTACTGTTGCACTCACTGGAGTGGGAACAGTAATTTTTACCCTCTCGCTATCCAACGCTTTCCCTACTGTTGCACTCTCTGGAGTGGGAATAGTAATTTGTACCCCTACGCTATTCAACGCTTTCCCTACTGTTGCACTCTTTGGAGTGGGAATAGTAATTTTTACCCTCCCGCTAGCCAACGCTTTCCCTACTGTTGCACTCTCTGGAGTGGGAATAGTAATTTTTACCCCTACGCTATCCAACGATTTCCCTACTGTTGCACTCTCTGGAGTGGGAATAGTAATTTTTACCCCTACGCTATCCAACGCTTTCCCTACTGTTGCACTCTCTGGAGTGGGAATAGTAATTTTTACCCCCCCCCCCCCACTATCCACCGCTTTCCCTACTGTTGCACTCACTGGAGTGGGAATAATAATTTTTACCCCTACGCTACCCAACGCTTTCTCTACTGTTGCACTCACTGGAGTGGTAATAGTAAATGTTACCCTTTCCGCTCTCCTACGTTAAAAATATTTAATATTTTTTATTAATATTACGTTCATATATATATGTATATATATATATGTATGTATTAATAAATTCATTTGTATGTTTTTTTAACTTACATTAATTATGTATTAATTTTAAGGTTATTTAAGTATTTTAAGTATGTTTAAGTTAATTATAGTTATTATTTCATTAATTTTTAATTACGTTAAAGCATTTTAAAAAATCGATATTTTGACTATCTACTTTTTTACAACGATATTTTTGATTCGATATTTTTGTACTTGCCTGTTTGGAGATAGGAAGTCGGTATTTTTTCATTCTATAATTTTTTACTCGATATTTAGGTAGTTCTATATTTGTGTCATCGATATTGTTTCAGTGATCCAAAATGAGTGGCAGTCTAGGGTGCGTTTGGCCAGTGCCTCTCTAGTGAGGAAGAGACATGGATTGTTGGAGAGAGAAAGACCGCCAGAACATAAAAGGCCCCCACCCAGTAATCATCACATTCCTGCATGTCGTGGAGACGGTCTGGATATCTCGGGTGTCCAGTGGTATGCCCTTGGGTAATATCTGTGAATGGAGTAGTCCTTCTAGTTGCGCGCCCAGAGCGAATATTTAGAATGCGTTCACTGGGGTGGTACCACCAATAAATCTAATGGCTTTGGGCGGCAGGGTCGTAGAAACAGAAATCAGGGACCCTGAATCCCCCTCGGTCTTAAGGGAGCTTGAGGGTGTCCCAACAAATTTGTGGGTGACCTCCTGCCCCTACCTAGCATTGCAGAATGCTGCATAGTGTATGGAAGAATGTTTGCAGCAGTGGGATGGGAATAGTCATGAATAAGTATAGGAACTTGGGGAGTACCACCCATTTTGATTATAGCTATGTGTTACGCCATGGAAGGGGTAATTCAATCCATCGATGCACTTGTGACGCGAGAGAAGCTATGGCCAGGCCGTAATTTCATTGCAGGATCAGGTCCCTATCTGTGTGTATACATACACTGAGGTATTTGGCGCCGCCCTCAGCCAACCAGAGGGGGGGGTCTGCAGGTGGTGCTTGGGCGGCATCTGCCAATGGAAAGAATTCTGACTTATTCCAATTGATATGGAGTCCTGCCATGTCTCTGAATCGTGCTATTTCTCGCATTAATGTGGGGAGGTTTTCCTGAGGGTGTCTAACGAAAAGTAGTATATCATCTGCGTATAGGGAAAGTAACAGAGGACCATATGTTAGTTGTAGCCCACAATGCACATGATTGTCCTGTAAGATGTCGACCAATGGATCCATCGTGGCTATAAAAAGGAGAGGGGATAGAGGGCATCCTTGTCTGCTTCCTCGAAAGATAGGGAAAGTGCCTGTGAGTGCGCCGTTTACCCGCAGGCGAGTATTAGGCCCGGTGTATAGAAGCTTAACCAAGGCCAGAAATGGGGGGTATGCCTAGTTTACATAAGACTGCATTTAGAAAGGGCCACTCGAGAGAGTTGAATGCCTTTTCAGTTTGTAATAGGGCAACCGCTGCATTTGTGCGGGGCAAGACTTTATTTAATACCGAGAAAGTAGTGCGGAGAATCAGAGAAGTTGACTGATGTGGCACGAATCCGGACTGATCGGAAGAGATGATCTGTTCTATCAATAAAGAAAGTCTAGTAGCAAGTATTTTTGCTAGAATTTTATTATCGAGGTTTAACAGCGAGAGGGGCAGTATGAAGTGCAGTGGCTGGGGTCCTTGCCTGGTTTTAGTAATACTGTCAGCACCGCGGTAATTCAGCTGTGCTCAGTGCTTCATTGTATACTGTTAAGAGTTGCGGATCCAGCTGTTATTTGAAGCTTTGTAAAAGGGTCCTGTCTGTAAGCCCATCTAATTCCCGGGGCCCTTGGTTCCGTCTAAGGCTGCAGTGGCTTAAGTAACCTCTTCCAGCGAAATGGGTTCGCTTAAGCACTCCTGATGAGCATTCGATAGCCACACCATTGTGGTCCCCTCAAGGTATGAGGTAATCCAAGAGGGGTCGCTGGTGGTACGGGCAGTATATAAGTTCTGATAATACCGTTTGAACTCATGGTGGATATTTTCCCTTCTGCAGGTGACTATTCCTTCATTAGAGCAAAGCGCCGATATGTTGACCTGTTGTCGGTCAGGACATAGCAGATGCACCAGTGTTCATCCAGGCCTCTCTCCCTCCCCATAACAGCAGGCATTGTTGTATTTACCCATGTACAGAATCTCCCTGATGGCTTGATCCCTGAACTCTGCTAGGAGGTCTGCACATCGCTTTAGCCGAGTAGCCAATGTGTCTGCGACAAAACATTCTAGATCCCGCAGCGTGTTCACGACACGCTGCCGTTGAGTACAGATGTCCCGCAAGACACCGGTGTATTTCGAGATGCATACCTCTCAAATATATGCCTTAAAGGCTTCCCAGAGGGTGGATTAGGTGGATACCATGCCAGTGTTTTGCTTTTTTTTTGTTGCAGGGGGTAATGGAAACTTTTTTTTTAAATATATTTTTTCAATTAAAAAAAAACATACAATCAAATAATCAGTAGCAGTTGATTGGGCACACACAGTTTTTACAATTTAGATGGCAGGATACAACGACTGTAAAATAAATGACTTTACATATAGACATTCACTTGACAGTAATCAGACAGTAATCAATTGGATCACTGAAGCAACACATTATATCAATGACTTAGGCAATCAGATATCATTTACAGTCTGCAGATATGCAGTAAGTGGACCCCAAATATCATAGGGTTTTGAGGAACTAAGCAATTCTTCAGTGTAGCACGTGAATTGATCCCAGCAAAATACCAGGTCTTGTAACCCTAGCATATCGAAAGTCTATGTCTGGCCATCAGCAGCACCACTGCTACCTATGCTACCTTCCTATGAGAGACTTTAATGTCAGTAACCTTGCCCAGTAAACATAATTGGAGGGTACATGATATAGGTAGACCCACCATCAATTGTATGGTGCTTGTGATTGATTTTTAAAATGGAAAAAAAACCCTGGACAGGCCCAGGCTAAATGGTGAAAGTCAGCGCCGGGTGAACCGCCTCTTTTGCAATTGCCATAGTCTCGTAAACCATAGTTATAGAGTTGGGTTGGAGTATAGTACATTTGTTGTAGATATTTAAAATGCACTAGACTTAAGTTACCATTCGCTGTTAGCTGCCCCATCATTTGGCAGCAGATAAACCAGTCCTTTTCGAGAGAGGGTCAGATAGGACTGTGTTCCATTTGTCTCTTGCTGTTGTCCCCACAGTAGACTCTTGTTTTTGTAAAGCATGATAGAGTTGCGTGACCAGTCTGGCTCTCGAAGGAGTAGTGTATAGGAGTTGCAGCACTTCTAATGTTGGTGGTTCTGCTGGGAATTGAGGATATAGCGCACATATAGCAGATAGCAGCCGCGTATATACAAACGTTCGAATTGCAATATTAGTTCCTTCAGTGAGCTTAGTCGTTGCTACCACAAATGTACTCCCGGTGGATATGTCCATCTCCTTAAGAGTTTTCAATGCACCTGTTTCCCCGGTAACAGAGAGATCATTGTGGTGTAGCAGTGGCATATTTGGTGCATAGAGAGGCAGCTTTTGAACACGTCTCCCAAGTTCTTGCCATGCCCTAGTAGTAGTTTGCACAGTGTCTATCTCCCCTTTTTCAAAAACGGGATGCTTGTTTACTATCATGGCCTTTAGTAGTATCAGATGTACGGACCCTGCTTCTACTGCTACATGGGGAATATGGGCTGGCTCTTGTAGCCAATAATAAGGATAATGTGCCTTGGTGCAAAGATAATATAAATGGAAGTCAGGTGCCATGAAGCCCCCCTGTTCGTAAGGCAGCGTTAGAATTTCCCATTTGAGTCGTGGCTTTTTACCGATCCATGCAAGTGTGATTAATAGAGACCCAAGTGTGTCAAAGAAGTGTTGCATCAACTGTACAGGGATGTTCAGGAATAAATATAGAAACATCGGAAGGACCGCCATCTTCATTAGTGCTATCCTATCTGCGAACGATAATGGTAGTTTTATCCAGCAATTTATCTGTTCTTCGAGGAACGTGATGGCTTTACCATAATTGGATTGGACCACAACCTTTGAATCTCGATGGAGCCACACTCCCAGGTATTTTTTACGGAGTCTGTTCACCATGCAAGTGGGTAATCCAGGTCCACCTTGGATGTGCTGTCCATGAGGGCCAAGATGATTGGCTTCAACCAGTTTATCCCAAGTCCTGAGAATCATCCAAACCTGATATAGTCCCTATTGAGCTGTGCTAAATGTGCATTGGAATCACGCGCATACAACACCATGTCATTAGCATACATGGAGACTGCCAGGGGTCGCTGGTAAAATCTTATTGCCGCTTGCACATGTTGCTGTCCCAGAATGCATGCTAATGGTTTGAGCACCAATGCAAACAACAAGGGCGAAAGCGGACACCCTTGCCGCGTTCCCCGCTGTATCTGAAAAACATCCGACAGTTGACCATTGACTCTCATTCGTGGCACAGTGTCTGTATAAAGCATTTTAATCCAATTTGTAAAAATGAAAGGCACAGCCATGCGATGCAAAATAGTGATCATATATGTCCAGGAGATAGAGTCGAAAACCTTGGCGGCGTCAAGGAGGACTGCCACTGCCGGGAGGGTGGGTTCAAGGACGTGTAACACTGCAAATAGCATGCATAGATTATGGGACGTGGAACAGGTGGGGCTGAACCCTGATTGATCAGGGAGTACAATAACTGGAAGAAGTAGTTTCAGCCTATTCACCAGTACTTTCGCCAATATTTTTACGTCAGTATTTATCAAAGACAAGGGTCTATATGAATCGCACTGGTCTGGTGCTTTATCTGGTTTTAACAGGGCTATTACAAGTGCTTCCTGCAGAGTGGGAGGCACGCTCTGGGCCTCGTATGCTTCCATGTAAATCTCAATAAGGAAGGGGGCAAAATGTCTATATACTCTTTCTAAAACTCAGCCGGTAGGCCATCGGTACCTATTGCCTTCCTGCTTGGCAATGCCGCAATGGCCTCGCGAATTTCATTTAGCGTTAATTTGTCGCATTAAAAAGTCTTGCAGATGGCGCGAGAGCCACACTAGGGCCATGTCGTCTAGGTATTGTGCTATTTCTGCCTCGTCTGCCGACTGCCGATTTGCATAGATCATGCTGTAATATTGCGCAAAAGTTTTAAGTATGTTAGGTGTGTCACAGTGTGTGGTGTCCTCATCTGTGATGGCTTTAACCATATAGTTCTTCCCCCAAGGGTCTGCTATTTTGTAGCCAGTCCTCTTCCCGACCTGCCTCCCTCCTATTTTTTTACTTCTGCGCAACATGTGGAATATTTCTTGGTCAGCCACGCCATTATACTCGGTAATTTTTATTTTAATAGTTGCTCGCATGGCAGGGTTAGCGGTGGCGCTATATTTACGCTCAAGATCGCCCAACTCCTGTTCCAACCAAGTCATAGTGCCTCGTAAGGATTTTAAAACTCCTGACTGTAAATCCATACATGCACCCAGATAGTCACTTAAAGGCCTCCCAGAGCGTCCCTATAGTTTGCACTGAACCGGTATTATGCAGGAAGTAATCAGATATGGCCTTGCGAATCCCATCGCAGAATACCTGATCAAGTAGGGAAGGAGATTGCTGGCGCCATTGAAATTGGGAGGAAGTATGCGTTGGTAGTGTTATGCTTAAAAGTACTGGGGAGTGATCAGATAGGGTCCTGGGTAGGTGTTTTATTTGTACAGTCCACGTACTGACATCCGTCGTGACCAGCCAAAAGTCAATGCGGGACCAGGATTGACGTGCATAAGAGTGGCATGTACCCTCATGTGTGTCCGGGAGTCGCAGTCGCCAAATATCAAGCAGCCCCAAGTTTAGCAGACCGTGATGTATTGAGGCTGTTGCTTTTTTCAGTGTGGGTTCAGCCAATGAAAATCTATCTATTGCTGGGTCTAACACAGATTATAGTCCCCTCCACACATAATGGCAGAAGGGGGCAGCTGGCATATTTTTCCCCATAGCGTTTTATAAATAGCGGGGTCGTCAATGTTGTGTCCATATATATTTACTATAAGTATCGTCTTGCCATACAGCGTACCTTGTACCAGTATATACCTACCACATAAATTGGTTTGAAGGGGATACCTTTCTTTATTTTCTTTATTAACATGATAACCCCCCGTGCATAACAGAAATACGCAGATGCTAGGCGCACTCCCGCCCATATGGTAGCCACTGTGGAGGCTGCCCGTTCAGTAAGGTGGGTTTCCTGCAACAGGGCTATCTGGATTTTATGACTGTCCAAGTAGGTAAGCACTTGTCTCACCTTCTTGGGATTGTTTAGGCCCCTAATGTTCCAAGTCACCCGTGAGATTGTAAGGTGTTTAGCCCTTGTCATGTTTTGTTATGACAAGGAATATGGTGTGCCATCGTGTAAAATCTGCAGCTAACTTTGACATGGTCTGCTGCTGTTGTGTCCCCAAACACTATATTAATGATGCATACTTCTCCAACATTTCCCCCCACCCACCTCAGCATCTGAAACATGCCGAAGGTCCCAACCCGCATAACAAAATTACTACCATGCAACCGCATGTTGTAGTTTGAAACTAATAAAGGCACCTGTTAGGTGCTGGAGCATAATAGAAAACTGTTGTGGGTATTCCCTTTCTGAGGGTCACTAGTAGCCGTTGCCCCCCGGTTGATGCAGGGGAGTCGAGGTGGAAATTATCAGGTGTGTCACCCGCTGGCATAAAGGACTGGCATTAAACATCAAATCTCAAGAACACACATTCTCCAACATTATATAAATACTACCAAAAGAGGATTAGAAATTGTCCATAGTGCACATTATTCATTACAACGTGTAAAACATACATGGGAATGCAGCCATTACTGTGTAATGGCTGGATTCTGTACAATACAAGCGATGTACAAATAATGTGCAGTGTTTATACCAGCAGTCTGCGAACGAAATCCAATCTTATGCGCGCCAGTCAATACAAGCCTTACGTGTTCAGCACTCTTTATCAGCATCTGCTTCTTCCTCCGCCTCCGCCTCCGCCTCGCATGTTGATTCCGTCCACTCGATCTGTCGCACATATTGCAGGGCTTCTTTAGGTGTCAAGAAGATGCGGACTTTCCCTGCATGCTGTATTCTCAATTGTGCAGCTTATAACATTGCATACTGAATGTGCAGTGTTTGTAGCTTTTTCTTTATGAAGTGAAATTCCCACTGTGCTTGCTGCACAGAAATTGCGAATCAGGGAAAAGCTCTATTCTCATGCCTTGATAGGTTGTGGTCCGTTTCTCCCAACCCAGACGGAGCTCCGTGTCTCGATCTCTATAGTTCAGAAGTCGAGCTGTAATGGGGCGTGGAGGTGCCCCTGGTATAGACCTGGCTGCTAAGGATCAATGAGCTCTCTCCACGATCAGTACATTAGTGAAGTGTTTAGCTCCCAGCATGTCTTTGAGCAGAGTTTCAATGTACGTTTCCATGACTCCTGTGTGGGTCGATGCGGGGATACCCGTAATTTGTAAATTGTTCCTGCATTTTTGGCTTCAATCACCTCTAGTATTTTTATTTTTCCCATGCTGGAGCATGATGCGCTAACAACCTCTATTTTGTCTTCTGTTGTGGAGATACGTTGTTCAGCTTCAGCTATTTTTGTGCCTTGTTTGTCGATTTTCGCTGCCATGTTGTCCATGCGCAAGTTAAGATGGTCGATTTTTGCATCAATTGTGTGCAGACTTTGTTGCATACTGAGCATCAGGCATTCCAGCTTGGTATTTGTGGCTGCTTCCAGTTCTGGCTCAGTGTCCGAAGCAGCTGGGGCATGAAACTTTGTGAGTCGTCATGCTTCAAAGTTTAATTTGGCCTGCTGCTTATCTGTTTTACCCATGATTGTGCTTAATATGAATAGGACGGTGTGCAAATCGTTTTGATGGCAGATTTCCTTGCATAAGCAATATGTTGTGGAGCCAATGTTGAATCGTGTCACTTGGTGCAGTAAAAATTTGACCGTGTTGCTCACAGTGATATTGTCGTCCTCCTCGCTATTCAGAGGTGTCAGGGCAGCAACCATTCATTGATTACATCTAGCCAGTAGTACAAAGTTATGCTGATCAGATAATCCGTGCCTTCTGCCGTTTTAGCTCAACTTGGTCTGTGCATGTTAGTGTCCTCCGCACTGAGCCAGATTGGTCTTTCTCAGCAGTGTGCGCGTTGTAACCTCAACACCCATGATCGGTGATGGTCAGATGCAGAGGCTTGTGTGATTTGTTTGGCATGGTGGAGTGTTAACTACGGATGCTGGAATTTTTTCGCCATCGCTATCTCCCACAAATGACCACCAGGTGGTGTTTCCACGCTGACTAGGATAATATATCCCCTATCCAATGTTCAAACAGTGCACAAATCTCTCATCACCCTAAACTAACTCTGTTGGTACTATAGCAAAGTACACCCTAACTTACACAGTTCATCCCTAACTAATCTGACTTCTCCTTTGGTGCACTGTTTTCCAGCCGAGGGTGCAAATTTTACCTAGAAACTCCGGCACAGAAGGATCAGTAAAAAGGGGCTCCTGGATAGCTCGTATTTCCGGAGGTACTGCCGCATTCAGCACTTCATAATTTTCCTCCTCTGTTCGCGTCCAGGTCAGCTGAAGGGGAGAAACCGAGGCACCGTCTCACATTCGGAGTCTCCTACGCCATCTTTCAACCATTGATCTTAGGGCAAAGGTAAAGGTATCCTGCTACAGTGAGTCGCATGAATCCAGTTCTTAAGGCCTGCAACCTTGACTGCTGTTCCTGCTCTGGTCCGTTCCACTGCGGCTCCAAACTCTTCTTCCGCTGGAAATTCCTTATGAGTATGTTGTCACCAGGCTGGATATCGAGTCTGGGCCCCTCTGGTGTCGCTGGCAGGGATTCCCAGACCTGTTGGTGAATAGAACACTCATTTTCAGTTAACTGATCAAGATAGTCAACCAGCAATGGGTACTCAATATCAGAAAACTTCAGAGGGCGCAGGACACCCCAGACATTTGCCAGGTGCCAAAACACAACCTCGTACGGTGACAAATTTGTCCTAGAATGTGCTGTTGTTTTTGTTGACAAAAGAGCTAATGGCCACTGTAACCCTGTGGACTCCTGAATTTTTGACAGTTGATTTTGTCAAAAATTGCTGACTGTGGATGATTGGCAGCATGGAACTTCTGCTTGATACTCAAACAATCACAAATCAATTGAATCACTTTGGCATTAAAATGACTTCCATTATCACTCCAGATCAGAAGGGGCAAGCCGAAATGAGGAAAGAACTCCTTCAGGAGTACCTTTGCAGTCGTAATGGCTGTATTATCTTTAGTAGGATAAGCATTAACTCATTGACTGAATGCGCAACCACCAAAACATACTTCAAAGTATTGCATCTGTGTAGCTCTATATAATCCACCCGAAAAACATCAAAAGGGAAAGTGGCTGGTGCACAATTACCTGGTGGTATAGAGGTACCTTTTCCAGGATTGTGCATCATGCACACCATGCAGTACTTCACTAAATGTGGAGCTGTCTTAGAAATGTTGTCATTCTGCCATACAAGGTCTAACAACTTGCAAATACCCTTAGCACTGGGCTGTGGGCCATCATGACTACAGGAAGAACATAAGCATTGGTCATCATACATCTCTGCTTCCCTGACTTGTCAATCCAACATCCCTCATCATTCCGTTGTGCTGTACATTCTTGCCATGTTGTCAACTCCTCTATTGTGGCCTCACTTTGTATCTCTTTCACACTCCCAAGTGTATCCTCAAACATGGTTACTTCAGGCACCCACCTAGCGGGACCTGCCACAAACATTCTTTTTATTTTAGTCCGAGCTGTTTCCTGTCGAAATTCGTAATTGGGCCCTCGGTGTCCTTGGTCAACACGTCACTCACTCATTGCTATTAATGATGACTCCATTCTCCGGTTATTTATGTGCATTTCCACTAATTAGAAGTACTTCTACTTTTGTATATAGCAATGCTAACACATTTTAAGTTAAAGTTAGAGGTACACAAGGATTTTCCTTGATTGCTATGAACCCCAGGAATTGACTGGGACTTCAATATACAGGCTTTTAATCATCCCTCAGCAAGCCTGGATTCAGTTTTTGTAAATTTTTCTCACCCTAACCTCCTGTTTTTTGTTGTTGTGCTTCTTACTGCCGTGGCCTATCTCAGGAAGCTGCGAAAGTCTTTACTTTCTGGTTATCCCTTATACTTTTTCTGCTGTAAAGCTTTCCCTTTCATTATCATCAATGGAGTCTATATCACCTCTGCATTACTCAACTCTCTCCACATCTGTTTTGATGTAATCACCCAGGCTTTTTCCAGTCCTACCGGTCAAGCTTATTTCTAATTGTTCAACCCTTCTAATTGCGCTATTAATACCAAATCTCCAAATGCCCTTCCTTGAGCTGGTCATAACAATGAAAATCTTTCATAGGTGAAGGTGCATTCCCGACAAGCTGCAATATCATCCATGCTGTCACTGGTTCCACATATAGCACTCATCATGAACATCTCTATAAGTTTTGCATTATGTTCTACAATTGTATCCCAAGGACCCTAGTTTTCATCAATATCCATTGCAGTTGAAAACATTTGAGTTAAACTAATCCATATCCATTCCAATTAATTATGACTCATTCCTCTCATTGGCACACCCCACAGTAGCTGTCTCTTTCCATGACTCATAACCAATCCCAGCTTCATTTCTCTGCAGGTGATAAATGTGACCCATCTGCAACATAGACACACCAGCTACTCAGTCTCTCCTAGCTTTCATATGAACATTTTCTCAATCTCAATTATTTAACTGTGAGCGTATCACTCACAATACATGTATTTTGCAATGACTGCCCTTGTTGTTAGCTTATCTTAATTGAACCAAGGTCCGTATTTTCACTCTCGAGCCCACCAGCATCTTATTTTATTTATTTTTTATTTTAAAGGTTTTATATAGCGCTGGCTAGACCCGGAGCCATCAAAGCGCTTTACATGAGCATCAGATCATAGTTACATGTTACATCGTTACAAAGGTTACACAGTTATTAGAGCATGGCAACATAGTTACTTGTAAGGTCAAGATAAACAATAAGCACAAATACATAAGGGGAAAAGCAGGCAAGGGGAAAGATTCAGGGGAGGGGGAAGGAGCTGGGGAAGTAGACAGGTAATGAAGGCGGGAAAGAGGAGGGGAGGGTGAAGGACATTGCATGGAAACCTTAACTTCATCATCTCTGTTCCAGTGTTCCTTACCATCAGTGGCTATCTGCTTCACGTTGAATGATCCCATCCATCTTGTTCTTTAAAGCTCTAACTTGCACCTTGGACGGTGTCCTGAAGGTGGATATATGACGTTACAATGCAAACTATTACAACGCATACATTTACAATGCATTTTTTCCAACCCAACTTCCATTACAATGCATGCCATTACAGCTCAAGCCATTTCAACGCATGTTCCGTTAGAAAAATTACTATTCTAATACCGATGGGTACTTACTTCAGGGAAGGTGCTGGTCAGTGAGGGATATGCATTGTAATGGCTGCATTGTAATGGAACGTGCGTTGTATTGACCATGTTGCAAAGGCATTGCGTTGTAATGCCTGTGTTGTAATGGATGTTTCCCCCTGAAGGTACACTTGCTTTTATGTTTTACTAGCCTCATTGTCAAAGCAGCAATTTTATCTTCCATTTGATAACCTTATGTTACCCCACTCTTCACAGTTTCATGCATGACCAGCTGGTTTTCGTGTAAAGCAGCAAGTGTGAGCTCACTGGCCTTCTAATTCATTAAAAACTTTCCATATTGTTGTCAGTAAAAGCAAATTGTATATCACAACAAGTAGGGTGCCTTTGTAAAAAATGCACAGATATACAAAGGCGACCACCTCCTACATTTCCAGAGGGGTCATCGTCATCACTATATTCACTGGGGGTCAGATTAAAAGGGGTAAGGCCTTCCTTAGTGGAAGAGGATGTGTCACACACATAATAGTATCATGCGTCATCATCAGCATCCTCTCCCCACCCTGGTAAGATGATACTACCAAGGCAGACTCAACCTCGTCAACGATTTGGCAGTAGGCGGGAGTTCTTACATACAGGTTACTGGACGGAGCATGATCCAGAAAATCTAAAAATATGTCAACGTTCCTCGGTTATCACCTTTATTAGTGAGGGCTTTGGGATTAACTAAAAACACTTTGCTCGATGCGTAAGGAGAGCACAATGGCTCAAATTTGTCTGCAGTCACCAACATGTTTCTGCCCTAGAAAATTAGCCTATCTGGTATGGGGCATTCGTCAGGGTAAAGGATCCCTATCAAAGGAGCCGCTGGGCTTAATCTATCATTCCTGGTAATCCAGAGCATCACCACACAACACAATCAACCAGGTGAGTCCTACATGGATTTTTTCAAAATAATCTCATAGAAAACCTATTTTGACATAATAATTAGGGAGAACAATATAAAGGAGTGAGTAAGAGGGATGAATTTTGTTGTGGGATATGTAAGCAACACACATTGTATTCCCTCATACAAACTAATTACACTACTAAAAATAATATCTTAGGAGCTTTCCCAAAGCTCACCTACGGTGAGCAACATGCACCACACACATGCGTGTAGAGAACAGCAAAGATTAAGTGACTTTCTCCATTGCCTCATGTCACTATATCTGCAGGGTGACAGGAGACCGTGTTTCCACATGCAAATTGTAAGTCTCAGGATAGTTAGTTCATTGGTTACTTTAACCAACTTACTAAATAGTGTCTGTTAATCACTTATAAGTATTGTGTATAGCAAATTTTGAAAAACCTAAGCCTTTCCCTAGACTCTAGGGAGAACTGGTAGGCTGGTAAGGGAGTGGTGGTATCCTTTGAAGTCACACTCTGATTTTCATAAACATACAAGAGAAAAAAGAATGTTTTTAGAACCAAAGTAAGGGAGGGTCTACATTGTGCCGTTGTGGTCAACCAAGAATTAAGTTTCTCTGTCTCAAGTACACCTGGGTGTTTTAGACTGTTTTCTAAAAAGGTATCTTATAATCTACAGTTGTAAAAATCGTAACAGAGAAAATGTCCAACACCCGCATGTGTGACATATTAGATACACAGTGTCACCCAAAAGTCATTTTCACCGGGGAGCCTCCTGAGGGTGTGAACGCATGTATACGTTCTGTTGGTATGAAGTGCTGTGTAATTGAATATGTATATCAATCATATACATTTTTATTTAAGTTAACAAAGCATTAATATGTTTTTTGTTATCCAACGAGGGAATAGGGTGGTTATCTCTCTCTGTAATCCTGAGGTCTGCCCTCTATATTTACTAAGTGAATTGGTTTTCCGACAGTTGCCAACTCTGCAAAGTATTCAGGAAGTACACAACATTCACGCAGCCACTTATTGCAGCCCGACCAACATACAAACCCATCACTTAGGGGTGCCACATGCAAGTAAACATAGCTTCACCGGAGGCTCAGTGAAATGTGCTTCACCACCTGGGTCCCACCCATTCCTCTTTATTGCATCAAAAGGTTTACTATTCTAGTGAACCCAGATGCTCCCTCTCCATGCTGCTGGTATAGTGAGCTGAGAACGCGAGGTCTTATTTAATACTCCACATTACAGCAGGAAGTTTCTGAAAGTATGAATGATGTCAGGTACTGGGAATGTGTTAGTTCTACTGGTTTTTAGTGTGGGGATGGGAAATATAGTTACCGCCAGCACAAATGTGTATGTGAGGGGAATTTACCGACTGAGGAGTGATGTGATCAGCTGTACCTGTGCTGAGTACAGTGTAGAGATATTACTATTTATTGCTGGACACTTAGGGCGTGAGCATATTGAGGGGAAAGGATAGTAATTGGGTCTTCACTGGCATCTTTTTTTCACTTCCCTATTCATGTTGATGAACTTCCCCATGGTATATTGTCATTAGGTCCCCAGCGATCTGTTTGTACTCTTGATACCCATCTTTGTTCAAAGATTAATAGAGCTTTTGTCAAGTCTTGGTGGTAAGGTTAAATTTTTTCCAAGACAAACCACTCCAAATCGTCTGCATTGTGGCCTTTCTCAATGAAATGGGCAATTTGTTTTTTAGCATCTCTATTGCATCTGACGGTACTGCAGCTCTCTGAGATCCTAACACACATTTATTTCTGGATGTCATGCCAATGTGCAACAACCCATATGGGCACGTAATTAGTTACACCATAAATGCAGTGTTGCAAATGGTATCTGCTTGTAATCCCAATGGTGTTTGTAGACCCCAGTTGAGTTCTTAAACTCTTCTGGTGTAGGGGTATATGCTACAGTTCCCACACAGAGCATCTCTCATTGGGGGGGAGATTCCACAATGTGGATTGGTTGTCTACATTAACCCTCTGCTTAACCACCAAGTCTTTAGTGTTTCATGATCTCCTGAAGAAGTGCATGGGCTTGGCCATAGTTAGACCTCCAGATAGGAAAATACCCGAGTTCTTATCGATAATTTTTTGCAACTTGTTAGACAAAGTACCATAGGTAGAGACGCAAATCAATTTGTCGCTGGTGTTTTTCACTTTAGGCATTAGAAATTGACCTCTGTTCTTATTTAGTGCTCGTTTACTCTCTTTTCTAATGAGCTCAGGGGGATAATGTGTTGCAGATAGTTTTTGTGTACATTCTTGGCATGTAGGAGGTAATCATTTGTGTCTGATGAATTGCGTCTAATCGCAAAAATGTACCTACTGGTAAGTTTTCTCAAGGGCTCCATGGGTGGTAGCTTTTGAACCACAGATGATTATTGCAATCAGTAGGTCTATAAAATACTTCACTGGTCAGTTCACCATTTTTTTCTTTATCAGGTCTAGGAATGGCAGTTCATTGCCTCCCACCATGAGAGTAAATTGTAGGAAAGGATTTTGTGCATTAAGCCACTCTCCAAACTGCTTGGGCGACATTGTTTGTCTCAGTCCACATAAGTAGGACATTGTCGATGTATCATTTCCATAGTCTTATCTTTTCTTGGTAGGGTTTATCCTCATTACGAATAACCTCTGATTCAAAGGCGTGCACACACAGGCAGGCTAGGGTTGGAGAAAAAGTACTTCCCATCGAAGTACTTTGCACTTGGAGGCAATACTCCCCTTTGATCTTAAAAAAGTTATGAGTAAGTGCTAGATGGGCAAAGTCCAGTACAAACTGCTTGGATGTGATACAGTCCCATTCAGTATCCTCTAAGACCTTGCTTACTACCTCTAGAGTAGCCTCTTTTGGGATGTTGTTGTCAACATCAAGGGAGATCAGTAGCTCCTCAGTTTTGTCAAAGGGAAGGCCTTTTATCAAGCTCAGTACATTTTTTGTGTCCTGAAGAAAGGTGAGCATCTTACTCACAAGGGTCCGAAAGAATATATCACTAAATTGCAACAGGGGTTTAAGGCATGACCCAATCCCTGACATAATCAGTCAGGTTGAGGGATTGTGTTCTTGTGAATCTTTGGCAGGGTATACAAATAAGGGACCCTGGGTTGCCTTTGGTTCAGGAAATCATGCTCATGCTTGGTGATCCAGCCATTTTCTAATCCTTTGCTCACAATAAAGGAGATCTCATCCTGTACATCGCTAGTGGGATTTCTTGTTAATAGTTTATAGTGATATTTGTCACTCAAGTCAATGAATCTTCATTCAGTCAACAAGGACCATAAAAGCACATAAAAACAATGAATACTACAACCACAATCAGTGCATGACAACTCAACAGGTGTTCACATTCCTGTCTGTACATTTAGTTGGGGAGAATTACAGTTGTTCCCCTTTTGTCTGTAGGTTTTATCACAATTGAATAGTCATCAGCCAGTGTTTTTAGGGCTTCCATCTCTTTGTTGCTGGTGCTGTGGAACCATTTGATGTTCCTTGCCTGTCTCATCCAGTCCTAAATAAACTACTTTTTCAAATGCCAACACTTCTGGTGGCATCGCAAAGGTAGATTTCCATTGTAAGCCTGTATTTTCCTCTTGAAAGGCAGGAGGCTGTCCTGAAAGAAAACCCTGAGCCTCACCTTCCACATAAAGTCTGCTACTTCCTGTTTAAATCTGTACATGTTCATCTTAGGAGTGTGTATGAGTCCAAGTCCTTTATTAGGGTCATTTCTCTCTGCCTCACTAAGTATCCCCTTGCTAAGATTTATGATTATGTCTTTGTTGGGTTCTATGATTTGCTTGTTCTCTGCATCTCTTCTCAAAATGTGTTCCCTTCTTGAGTGGTGTCTCTGTTTTTCCAGAAAACCTATTTCCTTTTCTCCCGTCGTCTCACACGGCCTCTCTTTAAAAAAGAGGGAGGGTGTTATTAGGGTAGTACAACTGCATCGTTTGAGGTTGTAGAAAAGGTGCTGGTCCATAACCCAGAGGAATCTCATAGTTGGCACCTCAACTCCATGGGCTCTCATGGGGAATCGGGGGTGACCTAAGGGAGTATTAGAAAAGGGAAACCCTCTAAGTCTATTGAACCCTCTCTGGTTCCACCTTTTCCCTTTCCTTAGGGAATTCTCCCCTCGTTCATCCCTATCTGAATCAGATGAGGTGCTGTTTCGTGATGGCGATTCGGAATCCAACAGGGTTCTAGGGACAAAGTCTGCCTTTGAGTAAGGGTAAATGCTTTTGTGAGAAAATTTCTTCAGGTCTTTTTGGAATTTTGACATTTTTTGTTGAGTTAGATATTCTCTGAATTCAGATATGACCTTATTGATTTCCTCTAATTTCTTTTTGAAGACCATCAGGCTACTTCCTGATTCTAAGGTGGCCTCACATGCCATGATCTGGATTAAGAGGGCTTCAGAGAACCTCCTTTCTGTCCTTCTGATTAGTACCAACCAGTCTCTGGTGCATCACCATGCTACCAGAGACCAGTCTTTTCCAAATTATTTCTTATCATCCAGGAAGATCCTGGGCTCTTTAGTTACTATCAATCCATTGACAGCAGAATTGGAGCCTACATATTCGGTGAGGACTGCCCCATGGAGCAGTGTCTTGATCTGGGACCTCTTGATCTTTACTAGGGTATCCCAGTCCCCCAACTGGGTAACAGTTTATGCTAACGTTGTGTTGCCCAATATTGAAGGTGCTGATAAGATTGCAGATACCTCATGTGAAAAGCTATTTCTTCCTTTCTGAGTGTGAGTTAAGGTATCACCCCCGGAAGTAAGTATAATAGTATCTTTTCCCTGAATGATCCTCTCGGAACCTGCTAGTTGTACTAAGTGCTGATATTGCAAAATAGGGAGGAGGACAATACAGTTTACCTATCCAGGTAGAGCATACAGGATTAAGTCTCACTGTCTCAAGATACCCTGGCCTTGTTAGAACATTTTATAAAAAGGTATCCTATTATCTACAGTTGTAAAAACCTTAAAAGAGCCACTCCTAACGGTCTATTTTCATTTCTGCAGAATTTTCGGTTGAATACAACAGCACAATGTAGGCCCTCTTTTACTTTTGTTCTAAAAAAAAGCCTTTTTTCTCAATTTTTTTAATGATAATCAGAGTGTGACTACAAAGGACACCACCCCCTTCATGCCCAGCCTATCGGTATCCCCTAAAGTCTAGGGTAAGGCTTAAGTTTTACTTTCAAAATTTGCTATACACAATACTGTTAAGTGATTAACAGACACTACTTAGTAAATTGGTTAAAGTAACTAATGGTTAAATTATCTTGAGACTTGAGATTTAGAACTCGCAAGTGGAGACAGGGTCTACTGTCACTCACACACATAGTGACATCAGGCAATGTAGAAAGTTACTAATTCTTTGCTGTTCCCTACATGTGTGTGGTGGATGTTGCGCACCGTAGGTAAACTTTGGGAAAGCTGTTAAGATATTTATGTTTCAACACAGACTACAATGCACATGGTATTCTTTTGTAAATGTTATAAAAAGTGAAGGAAATTTTATATATTAAGCTTTTTAAAAGATTGTTGATTTACTCAATGTTTCCCGGCATACCTTTTCCTGCAGTCTCTGCCCACAGTAGATATCTGTGCAAGAATATCATCTTTTTTATGGAGTGTTTATTTTGCAAGGAAGACCATATTGATAGAGGTTTTAGATACTCAGGGAAACAGCTGGTAAAGAACCTTGCGAGTATTTTGATCTGTTATGTGTCACTTTTATTACTGTTTTATATATAATTTTAGCAATATATACTATGGTAAACTAACAAAAATAGGATTGTATGGTGGACCCAGTTATGAAGTTTTTTCTTTCCCGAATTTTCTAATATGTTTACAATGTTAGAATCTTTCTTATAAAGGACATAGGTCAACACAGGGTACATATGAATACTTGGAAGGACACTTTATGAACTGGTTCTATATATGATATTATTTTTTTTTACTTTTTTAGCATTCCTTTAAATATTATATGTGTAAATTGTAGTGATAATTAAATATTAACAAAATAGGACTGACAATGAACTGTTTTACTACTATATGTGCTTGTCATTGCCAAATGTGCTTTTATGGTCAAATATATTTTTGTCCAAATAAAGATGAATAATTGAATTGAAGATGTGTATTATTTTTTGTCGTATAATCAGTTTGTAGGAGGAATTGCAATGCGATCCTCTTACTCACTCCTTTCTATTTGTTCTTCCTAATTATGTTCTCTAAATAAGTTTCCTTTGAGATTATTTTGTACAAATTCCATGTAGGACTCACCTTGTTGATTGTGTTGTGTGGTAATGCTTATGCATTACCAGGAATGATAGATTGAGCCTAATGGCTCCTTTGATAGGGATCTTTTAGCCCTGATGAATGCCCCAGACCAGATCGACTAATTTTTTAGGGCAGAAATATGTTGGCGGCTAGCAGACAGGTTTGAGCCATTGTGCTCTCCTTACACGCCGAGCAAAGTTTTTTTTAGGTATATCCAAAGTCCTCATGAACAAATGTGATAAACGAGGAACTTTGAGGTATTTTTAGATTTTCTGGATCCCGCCCTGTCCAGTAAGCTTTATATAAGAACTCCCTCCTACAACCTAGTCTTCGCAGAGGTTGAGTCTGTCTTGGTAGTACCATCTTACCAGGGTGGGGGGAGGATGCCGATGATGAAGCATGACACTATTATGTGTGCAAGACAACCTCTTCCATTAAGGATTGCCTTTCCCATTTTAATCTGACCCCCACTGGATATAGTGATGAGGGATGACCCCTCTGGAAATGTAGGACATGGTCGTCTTTCTATATCTGTGAATATTTTGCAAAGGGACCCTACTTGTTGTGGTATATGATTTATGCCTGGGAGGATCATATGGGTGTATTGTCCTCATCCTTTGTATGTTGTGATAGCAGTAGGAGCAAATTGACCTATGGCTCTTTAATGAACGTAATACTCTTCAATGCGTCTTCAATAAGAGTGCAGGAAACTTGTCTTCTAAGTCAGTCCGGGAGATCAGTGGTGTACAATGATCAAGCTCATCAGCTATTGGGCACTAAGCTGCGTAGATTGGCCACCCACAAATGTGAATGCAATGTGTCCCATTCACACTAGCTCTCTTTATCTTTGCTTTATAATTTTTCTCATTCGCAAAGAGCGGCATTACTGCATTGTATCCTGCTGACTATGTCAAATGTCTCAAATAGATCAGTTTCGGTATCATCACCATTTGTTGTTGTTTACAGCTGGGAGACCTGCATCAGGTTAATCCTGGAGCAGCCACAGGATTCTGATAACGGATAGGCAACACAAAGTGGTAGGTATTTACTTGTGTTAAGTCTCCCACAAAAGTTCATGAAAGCCGTATTTCATAGAAACAAGCTGACAAATGGCCATGCAAGCGCTTTTCAGTTTGAGAACCTTCTCATCTTTTACTAGAATGAGTCAGGTACGAACGTCAATAAACTTTCACCTAAGTCTGCTAACAGCATCTTCCCAGGACCACTCCAATACCAACAAAACACAGACCTGTTTTGGTTTGGTGCTCTCTGAAAAATATCAACATCAGTCCAGTATGTTACCAAAAGGCAACTCACAGCAACTGATAAACACGTTATCTCTGTTTCAGCTAAACATTCACATACCCAGTGAAGTTGTCCTTTTCACAATTATGGACTCCAAGAATAATTCCTTCAAGAACTGTTAACCATTTATGATCTAAATATTGAACATTTCATAGAGATGTGTCTTGGGAAATTAGCTAACGTAAGCAAAAGTCTAGAGTAAATCACTCATCCTACTGCAGCTTTGTGGTCTCAATTCCACCATAATACATAGATAGGAGACTTGGTAGTAGCCGAGTATAGGTGGCGCCCCCCTCCCATCCTCCTCGTTTGAGGTCTTTTTTGCATATTTTCCAACTGATACAGGGCCTTCGCCCTGTCCATATAAACATTTTGCAGACATTTTGTAGCCAATATAAATTGTTTAACAAGCATGAGAGTGGAAGTGCCTTTGATGCATATAGTGTCTTTGGAATCAGTATCATCTATTATCCCTGCAATCTTTCCGACCCGTAACAATGCATTATTTCACCAGGAAGTAAGCACTGCTTTAGCAACTTTCAAGAGGGTCATTCCCTTCCCCTTCCTCAAAAAACATTTGAAGAGGGTTGGGGAATGTAGTTGAGAGGCAGATATCGGGTAACCCTCCTGGATCAGACATTCTGACTTGATAACGTTTTTTTGGAGACCTTGTAGGGCTCTGTATTCTTCCAATACTGTGCTGTGATCCATTGCCTTAAAGATTGCTTAGGTTCTGTCACATCAGTCTGTAGGGTGTCACCTACAAAGGCTGACAGTTTTTAGATGCCTTGATGTTCCATCAAGACAACCAAAGCACATCCAATCTTGCATTTGTATGGATTCATGAAGGTCCTAGGAAAGTATCTCTGAAAACATTTGTAAGTGACTTAATCAAGAGTACTCTTCTTGTAGTGCTAGTAGAGGATCAAGGGGGCATAGGACCATATGTAAAAAGCATTTTTGCAATCAGACACAGTCAGATTGGGCCGTTTTTGACTGAACAATTGCTTTTAAATATTTTCAAAGCACAAATTGTGATTCAGTAACACGTTACTGAATCACCATTTGTGTTTGCTTTTAGGTATTTAGAAGGGGGGTGTTTCGGGGGAACCCATCCAAATACCGAATCTGAATGTTTCGCAACCACATTCTGGTCACAAGTAATTAATTATTTTCTTGACTCCTTGAAAAAGGTGGTAACCCATTCACAAATGAGAAGTGGTCCCAATAGGACCCCTTCTCCTTTGAGAATGGATTTTTCTTTAAGATCAGGCTGTGGTCTCACTATCATTTCTAATGGGTTGCAAACTACCTCATTAATATTCATGAAGTAGGTTGATTTTTGACTCACTAGCAATAGCTATTTGAAAGATGTACGCTTTCATACATTGGAATTGCGCTTTCCTGATTGCAATTCGATTAGAAAATCAAAATTCAGGATTTTTGTACATGTGGACCTTATTTATCACGCGGGCATACAGGATCCCATTCCAGAAACAAAGCAGAGCAGTCTCACTTACACCATCACAGCTTTCTTCTGTGACTAGTTAAAGAGCAGGACAAGAACGAAGCGCAGTCTGCAAGACCTGTAATTTGTTCAGACTGGAAAGGGAGTGTAGAAAAATGGTGCAGAAGGGACAGAGGTTGCAAGTGAACTTTGAATATGGTCTGTAATAATAAACATTTTGTGATAATATCAAGCAATATTTTGTCATTTTTACACATGCTAACATTATCTAAGAAAATATTTCACCCTGTTATTTAGGGGCCTGGGGGCTGTTTTCGGCACGCCTCGGAAGCGGAAGGTGCAGGGCACCTGCGGGGCTGCTCCAATCGCGGATCGAGGAGAGGACGGCCGCGGGCAAAATGGCGGCCGGAGCCCTGATGAGAGCGCCGATGACTTCAACCCTCAGTGGGAGGTACGCTTGACGGGCGAAATTTGAGGGACGCAGGGGCTGCCTCTAGTTGAGGATAGTCTCGGGGGGCCTCTGTAGCGGCAAGACACCGGGGGCGGCCCCCGTCACAATCTGCCTTCCCACGCCTGCTTGACCTTAAAATGGCGGCCGGGTGTGACACGGAACTATCGGTCGGCGCCTCTACTTGACCATCTGGCCCCAGCGCTTACTGCCTCTCCCATAGACGACCCCGCAAGCTCTCTCTGTGTCTCATACCTGAGGGGGTGAGCCCTCCTCAAGGATCCTTGGCGGTGACCCTTGCCTGCATCTACCTCTGCATCTACGATCTACCGGACATTTGCAGTGCCTTATTGTGAGATGCCTACCCGACGACAACAACCCAGGAGGTAGGGTCGCTGGCTACTCGCTGATTCCTAGCGGAGCCTCCCGCTAACAAATCGCACCATCAGCGTCAACATGGCCTTCACCACCTGGCGCAAGCTCACCCCCACCGAGCGGGCTGACCGCAAGCTCTCCAAGATGGCGACGCGCCTGCAGCTGGCCTCCAGCTTCATCTTCCACCTGGACTCCCACCTTCTCTCCTGGACTTCTTGACTTCTTGTTCTGTCCTGGCCGACACTTTGCTACTGTTTTCGGACAGTTTTCTCTGGACTCAAACCCTCCTTCCATTCCGTCGCCCTTTAACCCCTTATCCCCGTGGATAATCCTCAAATGTTTTCTCCCTTTTCTGCTTTCCCTTCTCTCCTTACCCTTGCATCCCTCCCACCCTCCCTTTGTGCTGTGACTGCATCCACACTTTTGGAACTCTGCTCTGTGATTCATTGAAATAACTCTAATCACAGGTAAATGCAGTAGACTCTTAGAGTATATCCATTCATTTCCCCTCCCTATGTATATAGAGATAACTCCAATCACTAGTATATGCAGTAGACCTTTGTACTCTCTACCATTCCTATGTGACCCTTAGAGTATATCCAGTCATATCTCTCCCTATGTATATAGAGATTACTCTAATGACTAGTCTGCTATGTGACTTTTAGAGTATATCCATGTGTATCCCTCCCTATGTATATAGAGATAACTCTAACGACTTGTCGCCTATATTTCTGTTAGAATATATCCTTGTGTATCCCTTCCCTATGTATATAGAGATAGCTCTAATCACTAGAATATGTAGTAGTCCGCGTTGCTCTCTACCCTTCCTATGTGACTTTTAGAGTATATCCAGTCTTACCCCTTCCCTATGTATATAGAGATAACTCTAATCACTAGTTTATGCAGGAGTCCGCTGTGCTTTCTACCATTCCTATGTGACTCTTAGAGTATATCCATGTGTATCCCCTCCCTAAGTAGATAGAGATATCACTAGTATAGGCCTAGATGTTATCCATTTGTATCTCCTCCTTGTGTGACTTTATCTCTTGTACATTTGCAATTGTTTCTGTTTGTAACTTTTTATAACGCATGTAATCCTCAATCAGTATGTTTTCAACTGGTTCTTATGTAAGTCAACAATTTGCAAATTCTTTTTGTACCGTCAGTACTTATGTTTGAAACTGGGTCCTATGTAAAGCGCTCTGACACCTTCGGGTAAAGTTTGCGCTATATAAAATCGCATAAATAAATAATAAATAAAATAAATAAATTTACAATATGAGACACAAATGCAGCAACAAACAATTGCAAGATGCCCAGTTAGCTTTTGCAAAGGGGCATCAAGAGTGCAGGAACGCATTGATATATTTTTAAACATTTGTTTTGTGTTTGGGCTAGAAACAGAGTTTAGGTTAAAAGGCACAGGTGGGGGTGTTGGTTGATTTACAGCGTGGCTTATGGCAGCACATTCGAAAACTGAGCAAACTATTTTCATAAGGTAATTACTCCCACAATCACCTGTTTTCGTTGCCTTTAATGTCTGAGTGTTCAATCCTCTGATTACCTTTTGACGTTCTCTTTCTAGTAAGTAGATTCGTTGAGTACGGTTTTGAAAGAGGTCCGAGTGTCACGACAGACTTAATTTTTGCCATACTGTTGGATATTGATTCAAGTGCGAGTGAAATTGTGTTAATTTTCGCATTGAACCTCTAAGATATTATGCTGCTCAATTAAATGAACCTCAATAATAATCCATTTGCATTGTATATTGTATATATCTGCATTATCTTTGAAAAGCTCCCTGTCCCTCTTGCTTGTGGGTCTACTTAATGCTTGACAAAAGATCAATAAATAAAAAATAGTGGAGGGGGAATGATAGGCAGGGGAGTGTATGTTTTCAAGGGGAGAATTGGGTATTCGGACGAAGTGAGTTCTACGGAACATGTGAGACTGGGGGAGGATTGAAGAGAAGGGTGCTCGATATGGGTTATTCCATGAGTGTGTCAAAACAGAGAGAGGTTGTATCATATTTCTCATGAGTCTTTATTGAGGAAAAAAAGATAGACATGGAACTAAAGATACAATGTACTAAAAGTAAATGCACAAAACAGAAAGTGCAATATGCGAACTTACTGGCATGCAGAAGGGTACAAAATTAGTGATGGAATCTACATACTAATAAATTAGATTGCAAATTGCATATTTACAGGGGATTGCAAAGCAAAACTTACCTGTAGATGTTAGTCGAGCAGCATAGGTGTCTAAACCACTGACTGAAGTGAGTGCTTTGGCATTTGCCTAAGAGTCAGGATTTCATATTGGCACAGTCTGGGAAAGAGACACAAGTACAAGGCTTCTAATATCTGTGCTAGAAAGTCACAAAATGCACGGAAGGGATGGAGACCAAGGACTACCAGCTTTTGGAGAGTGCCTTACACATAGAAGGCCAAAAACAGGCAGTTACAGGTCAGAGCCACAGCACCTCCTGCTACTATAAAGGGGCTACAAACTAGCAAGAGAGTGTCTAGCTACTTTCCACATGTAGTATGGGTCCCATTTCCACATGTTGTATGGCTCCCATTCGGACTTAGTTCATCACTGTATTGTGTTTTCTTGACGGTTGTTGTATATTTCCTTTCCCTGGTTCATGTTCCAGTTTTCTTAGTCGTCTTACCTCCTTTTATGGTATATTCCTGTACTCCGTGATCCTTGGTTGACCTGGTCCCATTACTGCTGCTGCTTTCCCTATTGGGAGATTCTGGACAACTGGGTTATCTTGGTGTTTTTGGGCTTCCTTAATGTTCGTTCCCAGTGAGTTCCACTGCCTGTCCGTCATGTGTGAGTCCTGCATATATATTAATTCGTACCCCTGGTTCTTTCAGTGCTTTCAGCCTTGGCTCTGAGTTTGTCTAATACAAAGCTACTCAATCAATCATCTTTATTTCGCATTGAGAAGAAAATGCATAAAAGTACATAGAATAAAATTAATTTCATACAAATAAAACATTAGGGAATATTAAAAAATGTTACTATGTAGACCAGGTACGATTGAACATGACAGGTTCTTGCTGGTGTGGTGTTTTTCTCTCTCACCTTTCATTGCCTCTATTGTGGGTTTATATAGCGCTAGGAATCGACTCCCGGAGGAGTATCTCCACGCTTCGACCGCTGGGGAACCCGTCCTGGCTCACCCTGAGAGATGGTCCCAGATAGGTATCTCTAAGGTGCGACCAAGCATCCCCGGCGATCTGGGGGGGCCGTTGTGAAGATGAGGCAAGCTGATGCCCAGAGTTGCCGCGTGTGGTCTCTGACTAGAGTAGGCACCGAGGCGAGAATTATCGAGTCCGCTGACCCTGGTCCACGACCCTGCCGCGTCGGGAATCGAACCCTGGTCCCGGGCCGTTCTCTGCTTACGGGTCTGCTGCCTCTAACCAGTGAGCCACACTTCTCCACTATCATCTATATCATGCTTTACCTGTTCCGGACTGATCAAGGAGGTTGGGTTAGATTTCTACCTCTTGGGAAGTCCTATTGTGCATATTTCTCTGCATTGTATTCTGCGCCACAGTATATTGAATGACAGAATTACTTTGCAATTGATTGTTTGTGTTATCCTTTCCCTCTACTTGTTTTCTACGAATTGCTCTTTTTGCGCCCTTTACATTAAGAATCTTTCCAGTTCTCAAACAGCTTGGTTTTTCTTTTGTTTCCACCTTAATCATCAGCTCTTGCTCCAAATCTTAATACGTCCCCCTGCTCTATCTAATGACCACTTTTCTGGTTATTCTTGTCGCTCAATTATAAATAGTGTCTAGCTTCTTCGGCATGACTAAATTCTGGTACTTTAGGGCCATCTTGCTGTTTTTACTATGACTGTGGCCTCAGTGCACTCAACGCTTCTGGTTGTTTCTTCTTCCTCTTATGCTTGCCCCAACGCTTGCTTCCTTTATTCAGACTTAATTATTTAACACTTGCAAAGATGGGTGCTGCTTCCTTTTTTGTTAGTAGGTGTGCTGGGTTGGCCCATCCTTATCTCGCAGCTCAGTCAATCTTGGGGTTCACCGTGCTTCAGCAGTTCTACCAAGCCAAGGAATTCCCACTACCACATTGTGTTTTATTTTCTGCCAGGACAGTTTTTCATCTTCCTGTCACTGACCCTGGACAGGTCCTAGTGCTCTATAGCCTGTTTTTGATTCACACACCTCGCTCGCTCTAAGACGACAGGGTGGGTTGCTTTGGGCACCACAGCTTACCAGTCCCCTACAGCTCTGCCCCAGACCCGGTGCCTCCCAGGTGCTGCCATGCTCAATGTCTCTCACTTCTGTGTCATTCCCTCATTCCTATGCACTTGGAAGACAGGGCCCAGGTTCCGTCACCTCAATGTCTTTGATTGGGCCCGCTGCCAGCCACGCTGCAGTACCTGACGAAACACTCAGACCTCTCTGCAAATGAGGGGTGCGTACTTTGGCAACAGTTTCAGTTGCTTTCCAGTCGATGCTAGCAAGGAGTTTAGTTATCCTGCAAGCTATACAATACGGTAGTATATTATAAGTACTTATCTTTGTTTTTGTGTCCAAATGCTTCAGGATTGCGAAGGATTGTAAAGAGAGAGTCTGGACCTTCTCAGTGAAGTGCCTTGCAGGCCATCTTACTCTTCAAAATAATGTATTAGATTTTATAATAAACAACAACAATACAAAAAAGAGCACTATAAAAAGTACCAAAGGAGGTCACAAGAAAAACAGTTATGTATAAAACAGGTACAATGTAATATAGAATTACTAGTAATAAATAAACAAAAAGGGAGGGAGCATAAATATGTTGGTAATAAAAATTTGAGTAGAGCTACTATCAAACAGAGACATAAACAATTTATAATTTAGGTAAATATATAGAGAACTATATATCCAAGAAGATAAATAATGATCAATAGGTTTCCAAAATAAATGATAAGGGTTACAGTTATGAGCAATACCATTCAAAGATAAATGAATACCTCTTCTAGTAAAAATAACCCTTGACCATGTTGTAATGGATTTTAAAGCAGCTGATAACAGAAAATTAAAAAGCTTAAATTCTAAGTCAGATAATTTTTGGGAAAGAACAACAAACTTACAAATCAACAATTTAAAAGAGAGATCCTCATGGATATTAAGTATTTTTTTATAACATCCCAAACGTCATGCCAGAATGTAGAAACAGATTCTCAATCAAAAATCATATGTTTTATTGAACCAGTATGTAAGTTACAATGCCAGCAATTTGAAGCTTGAAGAAGTTTAGCTTGAAATATTCTTAAGGGAGACCATAAGCAATTAAAGAGAATATAAGAATGTGTTTGATTAGGTGCTACAGGTAACCATCCTGAAATATTATTCAGCCAATTTTTTCTTCCATGTATCATATGAAAATAAGGTTGAAAGTTAATTATTTTAAAATGTAGAAATTGCATCAATATTGTTACCATGAAATGCATCCATCTTTGTATATATTAATGAAACAGCATGAGACGAAGAGGATACGGTTTGAATATGAATTAATAAATCTGATTTAGTATTTGAAGGAATATTATGAGGAAACAAATCTAATATAGACTTACACAAAAGTTCATATTTGGGGAGATCAGAAGAAGGTAAATGGAATATTGTCTGTAAAACATTGAATGATATAAAAGTATTATTATTGTGCACATCTTTGAGGTAAAAAAGACCAGCCTTAATCCATAAATGCCAAAACTCTAACAATTCGAGAAAGTTTTAGACGTGGATTATACCATAATGACATATCTACAGTGTTGGAAATGGGCGATTGAAAAACGGAGTCAACATCGTTTAAAAGAATTTTTTTATGGATTTTAAAATAATGGTTTTACGAAAACATATTGACTCATAAGACATGGATAAGAAGGTAGACAATGGAAACAAAAGTCTGGTAAACCAAATCCTCTATGACATTTAGCTATTTTTACTTTTTTATACCCAATACGAGGTGCTTTATTGTTCCAAAGAAACTTAGAACGATCAATAACTTTAGAAAACTTCATAGGAAATTGACTAGGGGTCATGGCTAAGTAATAAAATAATTTCAGTGCTATAATAATTTTTAATGTGTCCATTTTTCCCCACCATGAAAGATGAAGCGAAGACCATTTACATATTTTATCCTTAATGTAACTTAAAATTGATTCACAATTTAATTATATTGTTGTTTTCATAGACGAAGAGAAAAAAATGCCAAGGTATTTGAATTTATGTCTTTGCCAAATTATTTCCTTTATTGGTAATATATCTGGGGTATAATTAATATTTAAAGGAAAAAATTCAGGTGTATTGGTGTTTAACGTGTAACCAGAAATTTCAGTATATGATGAAATAATCTCAAATAAAGAAGGGAGTGAGGGTTCAGGTTTGCTAATAAATAAATGTATATCATCTGCATATTCAAAGTTTTAATAAGAACCTCATTAATATTAAAAACTAGCAATATCATTACATTTCCTAATGGAGACAAGTAGAGGTTCAATAGCAAGAAGAAATAATAATGGGGAGAGTGGACAACCCTGTCTTGTACCTCTAAAAAGAAAAAAATGATTCACAATTTGACCATTAATAAATAAACAAGCAGTAGGAGTAGAGTAAAGAGCAGATATCATACGGGTAAATAAATCTCCAAAATTAAATGCTGTTAAAGTACAAAATAAAAATTGCCAATTAACAATAGCTTTTTCAGCGTCCAATGCAAGTAGTCCAGACGATAAGAAAAAAGTGGATCCCTGTTCAATAGCATTTAATAAAGTTCCTGTGTGATTGACATAGTATCTATTTTTCATGAACCCAGACTTATCTGGATGGATAAGAGCATCTAAAATAGAGGATAGTCTAGTTGCAAGTATTTTGGCATACATTTTACAATCCTGATTTCTTGTGGAAATATGGCGATAATTTGATAAAAGTACAGCGTCTTTGTTAGGTTTAGGTAACACAACAATCAGAGCTTCAGTAAAAGAACCTGAAGTTGATCCTGCTGAACTAAAAAGGTAAATAATTTAAACACATAAGGAATAAGTTGTAAATGAAATTCCTTATAAACTTCTGCTGGAATGCCATCAGGGCCTGGGGATTTATTTTGCTTAAGAGACTTAATGGCTAACAGAATTTCTTCTTCAGTAATGGGTAAATCTTATTTGTTTTTGGTTAATTGAGGCACTTTAGTTAAACCACATTTAGATAAAAAAGAATCAATTAAAGAAGGGTCATCACATTTAGGTTTATTATATAGGGTAGCATAATAATTTAGGAACTCAGTAACAATATCTTTTTGTGATAATGCAATTTTCCCATTGGGGCTATGAAATGAATTGATTTGAGTTTTATATTTTTTGTCTGTGCTAGTGTTGGGGAGATTTTGTTTTGTGTGGGGGACGACCAGAGAAGTTGTTATTCTTTATCGCTAAGATTGGCCCCCAGTTCTTTCTCCCAGTATGCGGTTACTTTTTTGTTTAGCTTTGTGGATCCGGGTCATAGTAGGTAGTATAGTTGTGACACCTGGTGTCCTGTTCTGTTAATGTCAGTCATGTATTGCATGATGGAGGGTTTATGCTTGCTGAGTTTCGCTTTAGACAGGGCAGTTCTAATCTTAAGGAAGTTATAAAATTCTCGTTCAGGGAGGTTCAGCTTCGCTCTTAGTATGTTAAAGGTGGCTGGGTTATCTTCCACATATAGTTGGCTCGAGTAGGAGATGCCCATTCTCTTCCATGACTCTATAGATAGAGGGTTTTCCCCTGTACTTTATTTTCCTGTTCCCCATAATGATTCCCATCTCGTGTTTTTTATGCTGGTGTCCATTTTTTGGTCTACTTTGAGCAGGGCATTACGTGTGTTTTTGAGTATTGGGTTTGTGGGGTGTGTGCATTTATTGGCTGTGGGGAGGGTTATGGGCTCAAGGTTATCTAGTAGGCTCCTCTCAATGTTGGGCCAGGCTGGCGTGTATTCTTGTTTAGGGAGAACCCATTATGCCCCTTGTTTTGCCAGGAAGGCAGTTTGGAACGTTTTGAAGTCTGCCAGGTTCTTATGTAGCCTTAGCTTCTTCAGGCTCATCCTCGCTCTCCTATCCCTCCACAAACATTTGTTGATCAGCTTGTCTATTTTGGGTGGAAATCGTCTGTTAGTGTTAGGGGAAGCATGTTGTCTAAGTAATTCAACATTGGTGTGACCATCATTTTGATTATCTCTATCTTCCCCAACCATGTTATGTATCTGGGTGACCATGCTTCCAGGAGCCCCCCTATTTGTGCAACTAACTGGCTTTCATTCTGATCTAGTGTGCTCTTGAGGTCCCTGCCAAATTGTATTCCCATGTAATTAATGAACTCGGTCTGCCAGGCAAGCCCCGAATCCCCTAGTGTGTCTTTGGTGGTGTGGATGTTAAGGGGTTTACATTCCAATTTGTCTTTGTTAAGCTTATATCCAGAGTGGATGGAATACTTCCCAAGGTCAGAAAATTCTGTCATAAAATCTTCAACTTCATAAACAGTACATTAGGATGCACACTCAAACCAGAATTTGCCTCCCTCACAACTGCATTCCTAACTACAGAGCTAGAATCACAACAAGATGGAGACCTATTGGACCTGCTTATGACAGCAGCGGTAAAAATAGTCCTCATCAACTAGAAGGACACCTCCAAGGCAAACTTCAAGGTATGGCTCAACTGGGTGACATACTTGAGGGGGCGGACACACTTGCTCTCCAACAATCACCTTAGAAACAGCAACACAGAGGCATGTGGGAGGCCATAGATAAATATTTGGACGCATAAGACCCGGCATGAACTACGCAAAAACAAGACACTCAGCCTGACTTGCATAGCCCCCTTTTAACACATGAATAGTTGGCCAAAATCCGTCCAGATCTATTAGCATTAAAACGGAATTTGGCTTTAGAGTTAGAGAGTTACCTTGCTTCAGATTGAATTAAATTCATATCAAATTTTTTGTAATTTCATTCTGTACTGGGGGTCATTGGAGGTGATAAAAAGTCTCTCAAATGTTGTAATTTGTTTGTCTAATTTTTTAATTTTGTCATTGAAAGTTTTGTATTCATGTGCAATAAGAGAAATGGAGACTCCCCTGATAAAGGGCTTGAGAGCATCCCATCGATTCATCATAGATGTAGAGCATTCTGGATTGAGTTGGAAGTAGTCTTGAAGTGCATTTAAAATTTCCGGTTTATTTTGTTCATTGAGGACAATGCAAGTATTCATACGCCATCTGGATTGAGCAGCGAGATTGGCACCCTTGCTGTGTGTTTAACCTGCGTTGTACGCTGAGAGGGTTTTGGGATACCAATTCGTTCTGAATAAGCAATTCCACCTTGAGGGCCATACGATGTTTTAATTTGCATTCACTATCACTTCTGTGTTTTTTAAAAGTGTGTTTTTTTGCGGTGCCTACGACCGCTACATTTCTTACCTGTTTGTTTCTCCTGTGCTGGTCCCCGTTCCGCCGCGGCTTGTGCCGATTGAGCGGAGGGACAGGAAGCACCGGCACACCCAGCAGCGTCATCAGACCTGCCCCGCACTCTTCCTTATTTCCCTTCCCAGCGTGGACGCGCGCAGCGAGATTGGCACCATTGCTGTGTGTTTAACCTGCGTTGTACGCTAAGAGGGTTTTGGGATACCAATTCGTTCTGAATAAGCAATTCCACCTTGAGGGCCATAAGTTGTTTTAATTTGCATTCACTATCACTTCTGTGTTTTTTAAAAGTGTGTTTGCAGTGACTACGACCGCCACATTTCTTACCTGTTTGTTTCTCCTGTGCTGGTCCCCGTTCCGCCACGTCTTGTGCCGATTGAGCGGAGGGACAGGAAGCACCGGTACACCCAGCAGCGTCATCAGACCTGCCCCGCTCTCTTCCTTACTTATTTCCCTTCCCAGCGTAGACGCGCGCAGCGAGATTGGCACCCTTGCTGTGTGTTTAACCTGCGTTGTACGCTGAGAGGGTTTTGGGATACCAATTCTTTCCGAATAAGCAATTCCACCTTGAGGGCCATAAGTTGTTTTAATTTGCATTCACTATCACTTCTGTGTTTTTTTAAAATGTGTTAGCAGGGACTACGACCGCTACATTTCTTACCTGTTTGTTTCTCCTGTGCTGGTCCCCGTTCCGCCACGGCTTGTGCCGATTTAGAGGAGGGACAGGAAGTACCGGCACACCCAGCAGCGTCATCAGACCTGCTCCGCCCTCCTCCTTACTTATTTTCCCTTCCCAGCGCAGACGCGAGCAGCGAGATTGGCACCCTTGCTGTGTGTTTAACCTGCGTTGTAAACTGAGAGGGTTTTGGGATACCAATTCGTTCTGAATAAGCAATTCCACCTTGAGGGCCATAAGTTGTTTTAATTTGCATTCACTATCACTTCTGTGTTTTTTAAAAGTGTGTTTGCGGTGACTACGACCGCTACATTTCTTACCTGTTTGTTTCTCCTGTGCTGGTCCCCGTTCCGCCACGGCTTGTGCCGATTGAGCGGAGGGACTGGAAGCACCGGCACACCCAGCAGCGTCATCAGACCTGCCCCGCCCTCTTCCTTTCTTATTTCCCTTCCCTCCCTTCCCAGAGCGGACGCGCACAGCGGCGCGCCAAAGGCAAGCCCGTCTGCGCCCGTCCGCGCCAAGACGCCGCCCGCCGCCCTAAACCCTTGGTAAGATCCTTGAACCATCTAAAAGCTTAAGGGGCTCGTGTATATCAATCATGATATGTTTCAACCGGCAGGAATTGCTCTCTTTAAACTCGTTTAATTTATCAGAAACCCGGCCAGTCTGCTCTACTGCTATCCCCTTTAGGAATGAATCTGCCAAGATGGCTGTTTCCACCTTATTCAGTGAGGGTTCAGAGGAACATGTGTTAGAAAGCCCTCTGGAATTGAGCAATACCAGTACGACCACGGATACCAAATCTTTCACTGCTCTTTATCTCAATACTAGATCTATCCCTAAACATGCTGTTGAGCTTTGGTGCTTACTGGATAATCAGAAACCTGATATTTATTTCTTTACAGAAAAGTGGCTCCAGAGCCAGGCTTCCCCAGATATTGCCACGGCATTTCCCAAAGAATATCATCTTATCAGGCAAGATAGAGTAGGAAAGCGAGGGGGAGGCATTGCAGTGGCGGCAAAGGCCCCCATAGAGATTACCTGGCTTGACTCGTTTTCTAACCAAATGCTTGAAATTTTGATAATTAATATGAAATATAACACTGCATCCTTCAGTAGAGCAGCCCTGGTATATAGACCTCCGGGAGAAAAATCTAATTTCGCCAATAATCTGTTAGACATTTTAGCATCTCATGTGTTGGCCACAGATAATTTTATTTTATATGGGGATTTTAATCATCATGCAGAGTTACTATATGTCACCGATTCCTGTCATTTAATTACAACCCTGGAAACCCTGGGCCTAACCCAACGGGTACAAGGCCCCACCCACCAAGCGGGTCACTCATTGGACTTAATATTTTCCAACATAACTGATTAAATTGTGACTCTCCCATGCAGATGATTTGGACTGATCACTTTTTAATACACTTTACATTTCCTAAACCTTCTAGGTCAAGGACTATTACTCACAAAGAATCCACTTCTATATGACCTTCGCATAAATTGACTCCCGAGGCCTTTTTGACGCATTTTAAGCCTCCTGATAATAGATTTAACAATACTGAAATAATGGCTACTCAATTAGAAGTGTCCATTCGTAACACTCTTGACATAATTATCCCGGAAACGAAAGTTAATGTAAAAAGAGTTGCCTCACCTTGGTTTTACCGAGACCTTGAAAAGAGAGAAAATGGTCAGTAGGTCAGCTGAGAGGTTATGGCGGAAAATTAGAACGCCGGAAAATCGTAAGAAATACAAATTATCCCATTCCAACTATTTAAAACATATAAGAGCAGCAAAATCGCTTTATATCACACAAAGAATAAATTAGGCATCCCAATCCAGTAAAGAATTGTATAAAATACTCAAGGAGTTTACCACTCCTCAGGTGGAGCAATCAGCATTTACTCCCAACTTGGAGTGGGTGAACTCGTTGTCCATACATTTTTATAATAAAATTCAGCTAATCTATTCTTCGTTTCCATCCTCCCATCAAAATGTGGCCTCAACTGGGGTGGCATCATCTTATCACGTGTCCACTTTTGAAACCACTGAATCCCCATCTCTGACAGAACTTGAGCCCACTTCCTCAGTAGAAGTGCTATTGGCACTTAAAAAAATTAAATCATTTTTCCCTATTGATTCACTGTTTCCACGTAAGTGCAGCGAGATACTCCCGTTGCTAGTTGATAGTTTGACCAACATATTCAATACTTACTTCGAGAGTGCTTCCTTTCCCAGCAGTTTGAAGCTGGCTCAGGTTAAGCCCATCCTCAAAAAGCCTAAGAGTGATCCTTCCATCCTGTCTAATTATAGACCCATATCACTATTGCCTTACTTCGGGAAGGTCCTTGAATACCTAGTCAATAAACGTGTCTCCTCCTATATTGAAACCCATGCACTCTTTGATCCCTCGCAGTCAGGGTATCGCGCTGCCCACGGCACGGAAACTGCAGTTATTGAGATAGTGGATAACATCCGTCTCACCCTGGACAGAGGTGAATCAGCCTTTTTGGTCTTATTAGACCTTTCGGGGGCCTTTGACACCCTCTCTCACAGCATTTTGAAACATCGGCTGTGGGAGATTGGTGTCAGAGGCAATGCCCTGGTTCGTGAATTATCTCAAGGACCGCCATTCCTACATCAAGTTGAACACCCAAGCATCCGCTAACACCCCTCTTTCCGTGGGGGTTCCACAGGGGTCTATTCTTAGTCCTCTATTGTTTAATTTGTATCTCTCTCCCTTGGCTAACATCATAAAATCCAATGGCTTTACCACAGTGTCTTACACTGACGATACGCAGGTGCTTATCACCTGCAGTCCCGAATTCCTGGAAACCTGCACTAGATTTAAACAATGCTTGGTTCATATCAATAATTGGATGAGTGAAAACAGACTTCAACTCAACTGTAGTAAGACTGAAATTCTGTTATTTGGTAAGGCCAAGACCATTTGATCTCAGGATTGGTGGCCTCATGATCTAGGACCTTGCCCTGAACCTAAAGAAGTCGTACGAGATTTAGGCTTCATGCTTGATAGTGCCCTCTCTATGAAAGCACATGTTAATCAAGTATCCGGAACTTGTTTCGGAATACTACGGCAACTGCGAATAATCTTTAAATGGCTTCCTCCTGAAGCCAGAAAGCCCCTGGTTCAGGGACTGATAGTTAGCAGGCTTGATTGTGGAATTTTAGTTTCGTGTGCTGAACATCATCTACGCCATCTTGCAGACTCACATATGAGCATACACGACAGCCATTTTAGGTACCATGGTCTCCCTGTTCACGATCGCCCGTCAGCACACTTCCCTGAACCTTGCAAGCCTTCCCCGCGCACCCTGGCTACCCCCGCACTCACATGCACAAGTCATGAACCCTCCCCTCCCATGACTCTGTCTCAGGGAATCACACCCCGCGCCTGACCAACACCTCCTTTCCGTCCATGAATACCCCTCCTTTGATGACCCCTTCCTCTGAGCCCGACTGCCTGTACGAACCGCTGGTCAGCCTTTAGCCCGAGGATATAGTTTATTGCCCACTACTGTATGCACTCGCTTTTCCTGAAAGGAGCCACTATTGATCATGACCTCCCCACCCCCTGAGATTCGATCAGGCGCACACATTCCAAAGGAATCGGCAGAACACTCAGCTGCGTGATAGCCCCCTCCCAATCATATGAGGGGAAAGGGCCTCTACTGTTGTCATGTGTTGGAAGGGGCCGGAACTGGGGGGTGCCGGGGATGTCGTTCTCATACTTCACAATGTCCTTGTTGTAATAAAGAACGTTCACATGTCTTAAACCAGTGTATAAAAGACCAGGTCTCAAAGAGGCTGGGAGAGCACCTCGAGACGATACCTTGTTGTCCGATCTGATGTGTTCTACTTCGTCGGAATAAAACTTGTTTCCTGTCTTCCTGTCTCCAGCGCCTGCCTCTTTATTGAATAACTTCGTATGGTATTAGAGGCGTTTTTACGCCGGGCAAATTTAACTTAGGAAACATCTACTGAAATCGCCTGACCATTTTGAATTGATCTTTATCATGATTACGGAAATGCGATGTTTGCTTCCATCAATGAAAGTCTGCTGACTAAGCTGCAAACCCTCCAGAATACGGCTGCGAGATTAGTGTTGGGATTGCCTCCTAGGTCTGCCTTTAAACCTAACCTCAAGAAGCTGCACTAGCTGCCTGTGCGCCAGAGAGGCCAATTTAAGATTCTGAGTTTAACTCATAAACTCCTTCATGGCATTGGACCTTCATATTTAGCCAAAAAACTAGTCTGGTATACACCGTCCAGAGCACTTCGCTCTAGTTTGTAGTTCTTGTTATCCCAGCCTCGGGTCCGGACAGCTAGGAATGGATGTCGGTCCTTTTCATATGTGGCCCCTCAACTCTGGAACAAGTTGCCAGTCCATCTCCTGTCCCTTTCCAATCATCTGGAGTTCCGGAAAAGCCTGAAAACGTGGCTCTTTCCCAAATAATGCCTTTCCTCTGACGTTCTCCGCTTAGGAAGGATGTTGCCTTTCTTCTGCAAAGCGCCTTGGGACCTCTTTTGGTGATAAGTGCGCTATATAAAAGCATTTGACATTTGACATTTGACATTTTAAAATTTGAGTTAAGTTGTAGTACCATGGAAATTAAGGCATGATCTTAAATCTCAATATTGCAAATAGTAGGAGTTACAACGGATTTCAATAATTACCTTGAAATTAATAAATAATCTAGTCTTGAGTATGAGTTATGTGGGTTAGAGAAAAAGGTAAAAAACATTTCTGAAGGAAAATGTTATTGCCACATATCCACCAATTTTGTAGTTTTAAAACCAAAAAATGCTTTAGGTGGTCAAAGTTTTGCGAGAGAATGTCCGTCTAATAAAGGATCAAATATGAGGTTGAAATCCCCTCCAACTAGAAGTGGGACATTGCCCAACTTAAGAACTTCAGTAGTTAAAATGGACCAGAAATTTGGATCATCAACTGTTGGACCATACACATTTAAGTAAATATATTACTGTATCATGAACTTTAACTTTTGCAATGACATATCTCCCTTCTGAATCCAAGGATTTACTTAAAATTTAACAATGCAACCTTTTTGCAAAAAGAATAGCACACCAATTTTTTTTACCCACAGCAGGAAAAGATATAATAGAATCAACCCATTTTTTTCATAAAAACTAAAACCTTGTAATCAATATGCATTTCCTGTATGAAGCAAATATCGCCTAAATAATCTCAAATTTGTGTACGTTTTACAGGATGTCGTAACCTTTGACATTCAAGGAGACTATTTTAACATTGTGGACATTAGCCATAGTAAAGTAGAAAAGATACAACTAAGAAGAAGAGAAAAAGTCAAAGAAGAAAAAGAAGAAAAATAGCAGATCTAGAAAAGGGTAGTAGGGAAAAAAGGGAAAAAGAAGAGACAAACAAACATAGAAAAAACGACAGCAAGTAAACATTAATAATAAATTTGAAACTTACACATGCTTTGTAAACATGTTCGAACCATTGGAGGCCTGTGAGGACATAAACAGTTAAATTAGCCGAATCATGCTTATCCATAGAATGCTGTGAGTGTTGAACCAGGAATATATTAGTAAATCTTCAGGTTGCTGTAAGGACTTTGAAAAATTATCTTTCCGAGGGGCGTGACCAAGCCGTCAACCAGCATGGCCGCACGGCTCTGAACCTCGGCCGCCGATGATCGCACCCGTTGCTTAATGGTGTGGTAAGCCCACCGAAAATCACCCAGAGTGCGTCTACCGATGCTCTAAAGCTGAGGGCATAAGATCGGTGCCGAAACTCGGGTTGCTGCGGCAGCAGATTTCTGGATCGCCGGAGGGATTCCTTGCTAACTTAGGAGGAGCATCCCGCTCTATGCCGGAGGCCTCATTGGGGAGAATGCTGGGAGAGCCTGTGGTCTGCCTGCGTACTGGGCCCAGCTACATAGCCTCGGCGCTGGGCTCCCCAAGCTCACTGCTTTGGAACTGGTGACTGCCGCCCTGTGGAGTCTGCGGCAACTGCCGCAGAGATCATCCGGTGAGTGGAGATTGGGGGGCCGATGATCGGCCTTTCCCAGCCGATTTCATCCTGGCCCTGTTCCTCGGTGATCAAGATACACTCTTATTTGGCACCTCCTGGTGTCTCCCCACCCCCTCTCCGTCCTGGTATTACCTCTGCGCTGCCTGACGACAAACCCTGGCGTGGCACCTACACTTTCCTCGCCGCTGCTTTGGACACTGGGCACAATGGGCCGGGGGGATCCCAAGCAAAGATGGCTTATTTTGACAGGCCGGCTGCAGGGGACCGCTCTTCTCACTCACTGGGCTAAGACAGTGCCTCCAGCCAGGCGGATCGATAGCCGGCAGGGGAGGGTATGTCGGCCATTTTGGCAGAGCTCCGTGCGGTTTCATCGGCTTGACACCCTCACCTCCTGGCTGGACAGAATAGGAGAGCAGTTTGATGGTCAGAACACTCGGCTTGGAGAGGCAGAACAATGCTCATCCAATCAGGAGAACCGGCACCGAGACAAGGCGCGCAGGCTGGAACGAACGGAACGTGTGCGGAAAGCTGTCACAATTAAAAACACTCATATTGACTATGTCTATGCCACTGCTTCGGGTGTCGCTGGGTGGAGGGGGTGGAAGTATAGCCCCACACGTTATTGGACCATTCCCTTGTACTTTTGCACATGTACATTCCGCATTTGGCCGGGTGGGAACAGAGATAGTCTTTTCCAGCCTCGGCCTTGCTGGACGAGGTGTTCCACTCAGAGGTTCAGGAAGCCATCACAGAATACTTCTCTCTCAACACTGGCAAGGTTGCCAATTACTCCACTCGGTGGGACGCCTTTAAGGTGTTCATTTGGGGAGTTATCATTTCCAAGCAGGCCGGGGTTTTGGGGGCCATGCGTGGCAGCCTGGGTAAAATAGAAGCTGATTTGGCATTGCTAGATGAATGATGCCTTGATCCGCAAGTGCAGGCTAGACGCAATTCCCTCTTGCTGGACATCAATGATCATTCTGATAGAGAAGCCTCCCTGATTGGTAAATACCAAGTGGCTCGGCGCTATGGCAAGGGCGAAAGCCTTGGCAGGATCCTAGCTCACCTGGTGAGCCCCCCGAAGGGGACTGGACCTATCACGTCCCTTGAGCACACGAACGGTACAACTGCCACTTCTGGATCCCTGTTCGCCGATGGGCGGGCTAAAAAATTATCTGACTTGACACAACTCCCCGACTGACTGGCATAGACTCCCTAAACGTTTCCTGGCTTCAGGGGACCCTTCTGGCCACCTTCACCGCCTTCCCCACACCGTATGAAGATTTTGCCCCGCTTACCCTACTCAATGCTGATGACACTGGACCACATTTGGTCACAAAACTGTATAAGGGATGTTTGAATCTTCGGGTAGAACGGGACGAGATGACTAGACATAGATGGGAGAGCGATCTTGGACATTCGCTGACTGACAAGGAGTGGGCCTTTTGTCTTGAGCAGACCCATAGAGTATCTCCTAACCATAGGCATAAATTGCTTGACTTTAAGTTTGTCCACAGAATTTATGTAACCCCTAGCCAATGGGCAATGTTTGACCCTACTCAACCCAAAAATTGCCCTAAGTGTTATATTTTAGATGCCGATTTTGCGCACATGACCTGTGCTTGCCCTCCAATTTTGGCTTATTGGCAGAAAGTCTTTGCAACACTGGCGCAAATTATAGATATTCCTCTTGCACATTCCCCGGGACTGGGTCTGTTAGGACTGGTTAACGGTATTAAACTTTGCTATAGGCACTTTGCAACAATAGCGTTACTTTTGGCCAAATGGGAGATTGCTGCCTTATGGGGCGCAAGGGCTAGACCGACCAAATCCGCCTGGCTTTGTAGCCTGGCATATTGTAGCATCCAATCTGAAACATACGCTATACTTCAGCCCCCAACCTCCAGACCCCGAGACATTTGGTGTGTTTATCGCACGCATTTGCAGGGAACATTACTTGGTTCTCAGGCTGATACTGCTTTGACGACATCCCAAGCCGACGAATGACCAGCACACTGGCTGCCTAAGTCACTCACCTGCTCCTGTATTCCCCCCTACCCATGTTTCTACACACAGGATTGATGCACCACAGACACCAGATGTATCGTATTATGTCATAGTCCGGTGTAACCCACACTTCAAATAATGGAACTCACTTACCCTCTATTCTTCATCTGGCTATATTGTGGTAAATGCTGTATGTGATATATAATTTTTGTGCTTTCCTGTAGTATTTCAGTTGATTCGACATGATTTACCATTTTCGTTTTATTTTTGTGCTGTATATTGATATTTTTTTAATTATATATTTTGAAGTTGGATTTCATTTATGTCTTTGTTATGTTTGTTCTGTGCCTATATTTTCAATTAAAAAAAAAAATTATCTTTTCAAATTCGCACAGTTGAAGGATCAAAAAGACCATACTTAAATCCAAGACTTCTTAACCGTGGACAAATGTCAGTGAATTCCTTGCAAGTCTTAACAGTATCTTTAGCAAAGCCTTGGTGGATAAAAAGGTTATTACCATTGACCATAAAATAAGGAATTTCACATGCTGCTTTCCTTATCAAGACCAAATGCTGGTGACGTAAAGCCTTGAAAATCATTTGTCTTGGTTTTGTGTGATGAGAATTACGATGAAAAGGAATCCTATAAGCTTTATCTTTTTCAAATCTTTCAGGAAATTTGATGCGCAAAAGACCAAGTATCAAATTCTCCAAATATAATCTACAATCAGAACCTTCTACGTCTTCTGGTAAATTAAAAATGCTTGTTGTACTGTCTGTTATGATTTTACCAAATCCAGAAGAAGAGCAGACATAGGAGATACTTTGCCACAAGCGGTGAAAAGGCATCAAGTTTAACTTTATTATCTTGGATTTTGATTGCATTGTCAGAAACCTTCATTGACATGCTTGCCATATCTCTGTGCAGATTTGTAATCTCTGACGCTATTGTATCAGTGCTAGAACACATTGCCTGTATCTCATCAAGTATTAAAGTTAAGGAATGTTCACTAGATTCCAACACTTTAGTCTTAACAGGAGGAGGAGAAATATTTTGTTTCCTCCTATTATGTGGAGGTTGTACATTTTTGTTCTCCATTTTCCTGAAAATAAAAAATTAAGCAGGCAAATATATTCAGTATGAAGGAAAAAGATACACCTGAATAAAAAAATGCTTCAATAGAGGTTGGTGCAGCAGCTAAAACTTACTGTGGGAGTGGCTAGGCCGAAGCCAGGCCCTTTTCCTGAATGATACTCTGCCCCACTGACAGGAATTCTGGGCAGTACCTTGGTGGAGAAGTCGAAGCAGAACCAGGAGGGAAGATGAAAATCCTTTGATGCTGCGCAGAGCTGGAAAATCACCACAGAGATAAGTCTAGTTTCAAAAGACTGCTACCAACATTTGTAAGAAGATTCTTACTGTATTACGTTATAAAATCTGCAATTATGGGCTACCGCAAAGAGGAGCTCACCGGGGGGTGGCCATCTTTGTTTGCGAGCTCACGCTTCTCCTGCAGGCCATCTTACTAAACCCCACTGCCAGCTGATAATGATTTTTCAAAGTTTACCAACCATGCAAACATTTGTATGGTAAAATCTAATTAATGAAAAAATGGCAAGAAGGAAATCTGTAAAAAAAAGTTATGCACCCAAGATTAGGAGTTTAGGAATATTGATTATTTGTACAACTCTGAATTTGGGGTTAACATCTACCAACCTACCAGCCTACCAAGTCCAGACATTTCTGAAAACTAGACACACAGAGGAGTCCATGGAGGTGGTACTTGTGTGGATCCCACTATGTTTTCTTTCTTTAATGCCCTGCAAATGTCGATCTTTGGCTAAAATCAATGGTTTTTGTTAGGGAAATGGCTGGAATCTACAGGGAACAACAAAAGTCGTAGCACCCAGAATTTCCACAATTATGCCCCAAATGCATGGGTTGGTAGGGATTCATAGTTGCGAGCTGACTAAGAGCCCAAATACTGCTGCCATTTCCCAATTGCAAGTGAGAGTAAATTGAGATTTCTTTTGGGCCTAGTGTTGACATATGATCAGGCAAAGAAGGGCTAAAGCCCACTTTCACCCTTCCTCCGGGGGACAGAAATACTGTGTTGTGCCCCGGTGTGGAGCCTAATGCCAAGATGATTCAATGCCCTATCCCATTTTTAAAGAAAGAAAAACATTCAGGGCCTGATTAAGATATTGGACACATAGTCATTGTCCACCCTTTATTGGGTGCACTTAGCACTGATCAGAATAGTGCACCCAATTACTAAACAAAATGTTGTCCTCAACAAAGGAGCACACTTTGTGAACTTTGATAGTTCACACCTACGAGGAGAAAACTGCATTAGTGAAAAAGACTGCCATAGGTTGAAACTATATAAATATACAAAGAGGCAACTCGGATAACCCTAAAGCATCTGGGTAAATAACATATTATACAAAAAAGTGATGCCTAGGAATCAATAACCATCAATCTATTTTGAAGAAAAGAGAAAAAAATGTATTATCCCTTCCTACGTGAATTATATCACAACCGACCAAAAATCTCTATATTTTATTAATCATCCGAATCCAAACCAAAAAGCACAGAAGAACTTGCTAAATAAGTCTTTTACATATATTTATTATTTTTTGATTACCTTTCTATTTTCTCATAGAAAGCAGAATATACTTTTTTTGTTTTTCAAAAAGACATATATATACAAAAAACACACATATATATTTACAGCACATTTATATACACACAAATATATTCACAATATATACATTGACACACTAACATGGATACAGGGGGCCTAATCTATACATAAATATATATAATTATTTACACAACTTCCTCGGAGCGGTGCGCCACCAAACCGTGAAAAAATCATAACAAAAAACACCCAAGTGTAGTATAGTACCAACTTAGAAGAAACCATATACTTATATAGTAATAGCCAACACCAAACATGTGTTTTAACAGACCAAAGGAAATAGTAGACAATAGACCAGTACCAACAGGTAAAGTTTTAGATAGTAAAGGGAGGTCATAGTACCGTGGTTGAAACTGTGACACCATCTTCCACTGGAAGTGGAACATCTTCTGTAGGTAAGTAGGATCTGCTTTTATGGTTAACCCCACTTTTTGCCTGGTACTATGCTGTTTCTGACTAGTCTGACAGGGATCCTGCTAATCAGGACCCTGGTCTCTGTGCTTTCTCCCCTAAATTGGTATGGTAAGTACTTAGGTACATCCCAGATTGGACACTGGTGGACCCTTATCAGTCCTTAGTATATGGTACTGAGGTACCCAGGACATAGATACACCAGGGGTCCCCCATGGGTTGAAGCATGTATTATGCCACCCATGAGGGACCATTCAAACTGTAACTACAGACCTGCCATTTCAGCCTGTGTAGGCTGGTGCTAGCACCCCTTACAAAAGATATAGGTTCTCTATATCTAAGGTCACTGCACTTAAAATCTGTAAGTCACCCCTTAAGCAGGCCTTTCAATCCTGACGACAGGGTGCTCAGTTCTGTGAGGGTGCCCCTGCATGAGCAGGACACCCATAAAACCTTCGGAGTCCATTCTCCCAGGTTGTAAGTGTATCAGCCATTAAGATACATAGAGTGGCCATATGTCATTAAGGAATGACCATCTCAACTGGCTGTAACAAACCCTATCATGTTTGGTATCAAAGATAATAGAATCATACCCCCACAATTTAAAAAGTGTAGGGGTATGATTCCACGCACTGTAAAGCTCCTCTGGGAGGCCCTCCGCAGTGCTCCCAGTACCAGTCTTCTAGACCCAGACAGCACAACCTGGTTGCTGACAACAAGAGACACGATTCTGCCCTTCTGCTGCTGAGCCAAGCTTTAGTAGGGGAAGGCAGAACAATAGGTATCCTGTCACAGGGTGGTGTAACCATCTCCCAGACTGGGTTTAGTGTATTGGAGCCAGGCGGGAGCACTTGGCAGGGCCACTCAGTCTGCTTGGTGCCCTCCTTGCATAGTCCAGTTTAAACTAGCTCAGGGAGCTCTGGCACGAAAGAGGACAAAGGGCATGGGAGTGTCCTCCCCACTGTCCGATCCCTCCCCTGGGAGGGAACCCTAAATCATCCCAACCCTTTCCTTAGAGTACTTAAGGGCTTAACTGAGGGTGGGTTCCTAGATTTGTCGTAGGACAAGATTAATTTCAAGACACCTCTTCTTCTTCAACCGTCTGGGCACTCTGGACTTCGACTGGGCATCAAGGCTGCAACCGCGAAGGCTCCTGCTGCTTCTGATCTCGTCGTTCTGCTTGTCTGATGCAACTTCTATGCCTGTGCCCTATACTGGAGCCTTCCAAGGCCTGTGGGCATCCAAGACCCGTGAAAAAATCTCCTTTGAAGTGAAGGAGTCACTTCCCTGCATCTAGAGGCACTGCAAGTAAGCTGACCAGTCTGCTGATCCTGGGTTCCAACGGACTCTGAAAGGAGTAGAAACACAGGTGATGGTTCTTCACATCCCTTGAGGCCTCCCCTTTCTTCTCACCAAGATTGAAGCCAGTATCCCTCAACAGAGCTGCAGGAAGCAAGCCCTTGTGCACCACATTGACTTGCTGTTGCAAAAATGTGTTGGCTTCCTTCCATCAAGATTGTCGGGCTCCAAGTAGCCCCTGCAAGCATTTCCTGTGACCAAGATCTTTGTCCTCACAACATCACTTGCACCATAGACTTGCATTTTTGGGTGAGCTGCTCGAGGTCGTCTTGCGACTTCAGTGCCTCCAGCCTGTAGGTCCTCTTGAGGATCTTCTTTGATTTCTGCAGGCTACACTGATTGCTTGGGGCCTACCCTGACTACCCTGCTTGTGGTGAGTCACCTGGACCTTGCCGCTCCTAACACTGCACCTTCTTCACTTTCCACTGTGTTTGCAGTTGCCAAGGCTTGTTGGAGTTCTTGACGAACACCAACCCCATCACTCTAGACATCTGACATGGGACAGCTCTTGAATGGCTCCTTGTATTCCACATCATTGCCTGGTCCTCACAGCTGCAGCTCCAATGTCGCTGTCATCTCTCCTGCAGCACTCGACATCGGCGGGCATTCGTCTTCTGTGCCTCCTGTTCACTCCTGAGTGGCATAGACTCTGTTCTCTCTGCTTGCAGTTACTTGTCACTCTGAATCCACCTTTTGGTTCCAGAGGACACTTTCAACTTCTCGAGCAGCTGCATTTTCATGAAGTCCTCCATTGATTTTGACAGTGTTTTTTGATGCCACTTCACACCTATGCACCCTGCTTCCCTGGTGTAGTTATCCTGGTTCCTAGGGTTGCCACAGCTGGGATGGCTCTCCAACCTTCTGTCTTCCAAAGGGTTTCTTCAGGGTACACTGGGAAGGGTCCTTCTTCTTTAAAATTGCAACCACAACTTACCTATTGACTTGTATTAAGCCCGCAGTTGTGTTCCCACTCTGCACACGGCCTCCGTGGGGTTCCTAGTTACTTACCTCGGGTGGTTCCTTGGATCCCCAGCACTTCTACGTCTTCTGGGTATAGTCTTGACTCTAGTCGTGGTTCACATACCTCTACCTCTATTTTAGTATATGGTTTGGTCTCTCCCTGGTGAACACTGTGTATTTTGTGCTACTTACATGTTTCGATTGAAAAGTATTGTGTGCATTGTGTATATCTCCAGCTAGAAGATATCTGTATGTGTTAGTGAATGTCATATAATAAATACATATTTTTATAAATACACTGTGTGGTTCTTTTTCACTTAATCTATACCTATAAGATTATGTTCTGGTAAAACAAGCTGCTTTACACTCATTCTGGACTAAGCCTGATGGCTGCTCTCCAGAGCTACCACTTAGAGAGCTTTCCAAGGTTGTCTTGTAGTAAGGCTTATAGGTCCATTGTTGACATTTGTTAAGTTAGCATGAGCTTCTCTGCCATGAGGCTGCTTTTGCACACTGCACTGCATGCTTATACTTCACAAGACTCTGTTTGTGCTCCTTTCGCATGAAAACTGTCTACTTTGTAAGTTCTTTGCTGTGCTCTGAGATTTAGTCTGCACACGATGTTCAAGGTTAAACAATAATACCCTTTGTTATTCTGTTCTGATCAGTCCCTTGCACCTGCTACACACAGATGCATTCCTGTCAATCATGTACTTTAATATTGCAATTGCAACCTGTTTTTGACACTCTTGGATACACCTTTCCGGCGAAGAGAGCTATGCTTTTCCTGCGATGTGAACATTGCATCTAGGCCTTGAGGTATGGGGTCTGCTGCTGACAATGCCCAGAGGTTTTCCTTTTTTATAATAATCTATCTTTTGTCATGGGGAGGGTGGTCAGGTCAGTCATCCTTTTCCAGTGTTTTACAACATGCTATCCTTGTTTGAATTCTATGTTATTGTAACAATGCTGACTATATTGTCCTTATACATTTTGCTGCTATTATTGGCTCATGTACTACACCATAGAGTGCGTTAATTGAAATAAACATCTTAAACTATACTGCGTCTCTGATTACTCGCATTGTGGACAGGTATGAGTGAGTAAGCGAAAGAGTGTCTGGCTCCCGCGATTCCCAAGATAGAGTGACCTGTTCTGGGTTGTCTAATCATTGGTAGCTCCGCTATAGATGGAGAACAAATGAGACACTATAGCTAGTCGGTTTGTGATTTTGGGTACGGATGTGGTAGGTTGGTACACCACCTATTCACTGAGGTACTGTTTCCTGTGCATAGTTCTGTATGTGTGCAGTATCCCTACAACATGGCGCAAACAATGTTTGGTCTGGTTCTTATCTGCTAGATGCTTGAGTAGGGATTGTGCTTGTCCACAATACCCTCACTTCTGCCTCCGGACGCGGCTGTGACAGGACAACCTCCTATATGAGGTTTTTATAGGTTTGTTCAAGCTTGAAGTTATATAAAAAAGGTTATTTTCTCTTATTTGCCCTTGTGCTGCCTGTTATTAAGTTGTACTTCCTACTTTGGTAATGTGAAATAACATTACTGCACACAATTGTGCCCCACTCAGAGATTTCTTAAGGAATTATGGTGTCCCTGATACAGGGGTGTCTTTGATTTTTGTTGTAGAAGCTGATCCTGCAGATCCGTTTGAAGTCTTTAACTCTTGGGTTACCTTTCTGGCAGTGGAAGCAGATGGCAATGTGTTTCATGAATTCACTGCCGCTGCTGTTCCGGTAGAGTATCATCCCTATCGGACCCTTGAGATTCCGCTAACAGCTTGGCAACATCATATTTGGTTTATTGGCGCCCTTCCTCACACATTTACACTGGTCCGTTTAGGTCCTTTACAATAGAAGGGGCCACATGGCCGGTGTGAGCTGGGTATGTACCACACCTGTGTGTGTTGACAACAGCTAAACAGCTACGCTTGAGGAGTTGCGGGTGTTGCATACTTCCTTCATTCGTGAACACAGCTGGTATACAGTTAGTGTCACATGTTTTCGAGGAGGCTCCAACTGGCGTTATCAAACAACCTACAGGGGCTGGTGGGGTGACTATCAGTCCCGTTAGGGTCAATTCAGTGATGGGCAAGTGTCCGACAAATAAGGATGAATTACCTTATTGGCTTGCCAAGAAATTTGGACAGCTCAAAGCTGTTTTTCCTAACACCTCTCCTGTAGAAAACACCAAATCTTAACTATTAGTTTGCCTAAGGATTTTATTCCCAAGTTAGCTGATCGTAACACCTTGGGAAAGGTGTTTGCAGCCGTATATTCGAAGTGATTCGGCACACCATCAATGCCTGCCCTCCCCTCCGTGATAAACCGTGTTCAAGATGAACATGGTGCTGAAGCGGCTGTGGAACTGGGGATGTGTCTGGTGGGAGTGTTCGACGTGGTGGCTGTTATGATCGTTGCCAATGTCAAGGGCAATGCTGAAAGCTTTCAAGTCGCTAAAGGCTTAGCAGCAGTCCCATAGATGGACAAACTATGTGAATTACCAAGAATTATTGCTAAAGCTTATAAAACCATTGGCCGCAATAGTTTGGGGAAGAAACCCTTTAATCAATCGCAAACACAGGCTCAATCACAGCCTAAAGTGCCCTCTGACACAGATGATGTTCAGTGTTTTCTAAAAAGAACTGGAGAAACAAAAAGCAAGGTCAACAACAACAACAGAAACAGGGGTCTTGTGCCAGTTCGCCGACACATGAATCTTCTGAGCATGCTTATGACTTCCGCGACCGAGCAAAAATTAAGACTCCTGATAGATTTCAGGTACCTGGTCAGCGTTCTCCTCGTTTTTCACAGGACACATCTGGCTCACAGGCTGGTGGTGGGGATCGCCAGGATCGCAGCAAGAGTCAGCCAGCTCCAAGGATACGTGATCAGCATCGTCAGTTTGATGGCAAGGGGAAGCAGTACAAACAACCACGCTTCCCTGTCCCTTTTCAAAAGAAAAAAGTTGCCTCTTTGACAGTGAGATATGCCTCAGACAGTGAGGACACGACTACTGGATTGGACTTGGGAGGTTATCCTGCTAGACAGTGCAGCGGAAGTTACAATAATGTGGGAGGCACTGTGTCCTTGTCTGGCAGTGACAGCAACTGATACTTTCATTACAGTGGAGACAGCTGATACCGGGTAGCCCCCCCCGGATCGACTGTATGACATAATCTTTCATAGAGAGGGTTACATTGAGCTTGTGATCACTGGGATTTTTGGGGAGAATCTGACCGCCTCCTATGACATTTTGCTAGCGGGGGCAGATTGACCTCACCTTTTGTTCTGGCTGTGGCTCACGGGGAAGACGTGATACTACTAAGTTTTTCACGTTATGTTCCCAAAGAGCATGCAGAGGCTTTTGCAGCTGAGTGGGCTTTGGCCCCGGCGCAGGCTCTGACCCATAATCAGGTTGGCTGGGATAAAGACTCACCGCCACATGATATTCTATTGCGGTCGATGCCTCAACCACAACCCTAATATCCCATTTGAAGGGGAAGAAAAAGGTCCTGTCGCTGATATTCTCACTCCATTGGAATATCAAGGAGTAAAAGAAAAATGTATATCGCCAATGAGTAATCTGCTCTTTACTGTTTCCAAACCCGATGGTTCCCACCGCATAGTTTTTGATTACGGGCATTTGAACTCCTTTTGTTGGACTTTTGCAGTGGAGAATACCAATAGTTCTGCCTTAGTAGACAGCATAGTTCGTAAAAAATATAAAACAACACTTGATATCTCAAATGGTTTTTACAGCCACAACCTGTCTCTGGAAACAGGTAAAATACCGCGTTTGCCATTGGGGTACAAAAACATCCCCGGCGACTTCGCAGCACGTGTCATCTCTCTGTTGGACAGCATAGACCCTGATGCGTATTCATATGTGGATGATATTTCTCTCACAGATGACGAATAGTGGCCACATCTGTGCTGTGTTGACTGTATAATTTTGCAATTTGCAGACTACGGTTTCAAATTTAATGTTGCCAAGTCTCACATCGCTTGTTATGCGGTGCTCCTCTTGGGTTATGAGCTCAATACTGAAGGTTGAGGCTTGGCTTCCCACTAACTGGAGAAATACGTGCAGTTGCAATCTCCAACCACACTGAAAAAACTTTAGTCCTTGCTGGGATTTTTTAATTTTGGGCGCTCTTATATTCCTGAATTTGCCCAGCATATCAAGTCACTTTATGCCTTGATACAAGCTACATTTTCAAAAGCCAGCTGGTTACTGGAACATTCAGCAATTTTACTTTATTTGCAATCTGACTTGCTTGGATCTAAATACTTGGTGACACGTGATAACCACACCAACCTGGCGATTCGAATCATTCCAGGCGCAGTGGGTTACACTCACTTGACATTCAATGAAGACACAGTAACTATCGCATACAAATCACATTTGTACACTTTAGCCGAAAGTAGGTTTTCGACAGTTGAGAAAGTTTTGATAGCTGTGCAAAAGGCAGTTCTGAAGGAACGTGCCTTGGCACAAGGAAAACGCATTTTGGTGGTTACACCTTATCCTGCTTTAGAACCAGTAATGAAGGCAAGTGTGCCAAACTCAAAAGCTTTGCATTCCCATTGGATTCAATGGGCTACTTCTTTGACGTCCCCCGATGTCACCTTTATCTTTGACCCCGCTCTTCATGCACAGGACTTCTTGCAGTATGAACACGTTCATCCACCTCCTTCGTCTTTACTTCCTCTGTAAGACTATGCATGTATTATTTACACCAATGGTTCGGCGCAACTGCACACAGGTTCTAAACATGCTTACTCTGCAGCATGTGCTATTGTAGCCGGTACTAGGGTGAATGCAGAATTCAAATCTTCCATAGTGCATACTCAGGCATTGAAAGACTGTACTGCACAATTGGCTGAGCTGCATGCTTTGATGCTTGCTCTTGAGTTTGCTGATCCAAAAGTTTCAACACATATTGTCTGTGACTCTTCTTACTGAGTTCAGTCTTTCAATGACAACTTATTCTTTTGGTCTCAAAATGATTATAGAGATTCTAAAGGCAGCACAATTAAGCATAAAACGCTTTGGGCTCAAGTAGCAGATCATAAACAACGTTTACCACTCACACATGTTATAAATACTCTTGGCCACCAGCGTGTGGGGGCAAACGCTGTTGGGAATTGTTTGGCTGATGAAGCCGCCAAATCTGCAGTAGCCACGTGCTCTGTAGCAGCCGTTACTAGACCCATGACAAAGATTGATAATGACATTTTGGCAGCAATAGCTGCTACAAAGGAGCAGGGTTCCCTTCAAAATATTCTTAGCAGTTAACTCCTGAACAAGTTCCATTTCCTAAAATACCAGACGATGGAGATCAGCAGATTCCCAAAGTGAACCGCACACACACCATAATCAAGACCGCACACCAAGGCATGGCTTTGGCTCATGCCGGAGTTTCGGTGGCATGGCTTATATAAACAAACCCGCAATTATGTACTTTTTTGTTACATCTGTCAACATAATATTCCTTCTGCGGAAACACATCCTCCACAAAAACCTCTTAGAATTACTAATCGGCCCTTTGCTTGTGTGTATCTTGATCACTGCGGTCCTTTTTCTTCAGATACTGCAAATAAATATATTTTAGTTGCAGTGGATTCGTGCACTGGCTTTCTTTCGGTATGGCCGCAACGCAGTGCTGGCGCTTGAAATGTCATCAGAAATCTGCGTGTCTTTGTGAGGATTCCTGCCTGTGGCTCCTTTCATTCTGACCAAGGTCCAGCGTTCGCCTCTAAGGCGTACAAGGATGCTATGATGTCTTTGGGGCTGCTGGTGCAATTTACGTCTCCATACAGGCCTTAGGGCAATTCAATTGTGGAGTGAATGAACCGTGTCTTAAAGCAATCCTAGAGTATTAGGTACTGGCAGGAACTGGTTAGCCCATTTGTATGGAGTCCAATGTGCATAAAATAATCATTTGTATGGAGTCCAATGTGCATTAAATAATCTCCCTAAGAGACCTCAGGGTGAGCGGATCCCATACGAAATGCTCTTTGGCATCAAAATGTTTGCGCCAAACCTTGATGATCTAGACGTTGCGGCGGCTGCCTCAACCTTTGATGTAGATAATCATTCACTATGTTACAGAACCTACAAGAGACCCGTGCCAGCCTTGCTACGGAAAATTTGTCCTTAGCATCTGCTGCAGCACTCCAGAATCCGGTGGTCGGCTGGCTTCTCAAAGTTGGAGATCTGGTCAGAGAAAAGGTAGAGAACTAAAAATAATTTGGTCCCTCTTATCGTGCACCGGTTCCAGTGCTTGGTCTGAAGGGTACTCAAACAGTCATTTTACCTCCTCTTCCAGGTCACAGAGACAACAGATACATCTCTGTGAATAATGTCAAGGTACAACATCTGGCTGATTCTAAATAGTGTACCCAAGCTGTTTCGTGCCTGACAATTTCGAGGGCACGAAATGATATAACATCTTCTATTTTGTCACACAACACTGTGATCGAGATGGACACTGTTGCTGACCAACCTTCCGTTCCCCCTGCTTCCACCTGCAATGCAGATGCCAAATACACATATCCCACAAGTGATTATTTGCATGATTTACCGGATAGTCCTTTGCACCATGGCAGTTTTTCTCGTGACTCATCCTCCACCTCCTCAAGAGACCCAACCAAATTGTCCATTTTTTTAATCTGGTTTAAAGAGACTTATTTGGTTCCTCCATGGACATTCATCTGGTTGATATTATTTTTGATTTTTCTTTTCATGTCAATTAGATTTGTGGCTGTATTTTTCCAACTCATCAATGGTCACTACTTACCGGAACGCTCTGCTGTGAACCCTGTTGATTGAATTCTGGCGTCCCATTCTTCTTCCCACATCATGAAGCGCGACTAGACTCTTGTTAACTTTTCAGCGTTATCAGTTTCGGATGGCATCGTTTGGGATAAAGTAGAGTTTCAAGTTCATGGTCCGACAGAGCTGATTGACGTACCATACATTTTTAGAGTCTCTATGGATGAAATGGTCACACATGACATTTGTTCAGATGAAGGCATGTGCAAGCTATTTAGGCTTTGTTTTCAGATTTAAAATATTATTCTGCATTTGATGCTGAAAACTTGTACATGAATTCTGCTAATTATGACGACTTGTTTTTTATCAACACTATGGGCATCATTTCATACACAAGAACAGTACATTACATCCTGTCGTAAATTACATGCAATGGGAACATTGCCCTACACCCCTAAAAGGCAGCACCAAAACACTTAAGAAAACATTTACTTACTTCTCAGACTTTGATCAAAACAAATCCTGAGTCATATTACTTCAAGTTAGGTGGGCTTTCAACTCATAAGGTCATGTTGACCCATAGTAAATTAGTTTACTTCAATTCCTTCTGCAATGCTCTATCCTTGAAAGGCTGTGATCATTGGAAGGACACCATTGATTTAAAATTAATTTGGGGGTTTAAGGACTGGCAAGCGCTCAGCACTGAGGCCCTACATCATGCATGCCTCATTCTGACACACATTTTGTTTTTAAACAATACAGTGTACCAGACAACATGTTTTGGCTTGGTGACTGCTAAAAACATGAAATGCCCCTGCCATCCCGACTTTAGCAGAATTGAATAATTGGTGCACACATACAAATTATACCATTGAGGTTTTACAAAGTTTGTTCCAAAATAATTAATTTATTGAATCTGCCATGGATCCCCTAGGTAGGTTAATTTGGCCAACTAGTTCGAATGCCTGCCAACTTCGTTTCCATAACTCAAGTTTAAGTTACACACAAGACAGACCCGACCCTAGATTTTCTGCTTCGCATACTGTCACAACCTATTCTTTTGCTAAATTGTGTCAACAATGATTATGGCACTCTACACTTTTGTCCATTGAACAACATATATCTTTGTTGTCCAACAATACTGACAAGGCCAATTATGTCTTAGGACCTAGAGTTCCTAGAACAAAACGATGGATATATGCAGCTTACAACAAAATGTTGAAACTTTCTCAAATTGAGGCAGCATCTCGTTTGCGGGAAATAGACCAGGCTAATATAGAAAAAGTTTTGGCTGTTGTCGACAACAGTATAAATATACTGTCTTCCCGCATTTATACATTCGATAATATTGTTTCCTCAGTTATTGACATTGTGCAGGAAGATGTGGTTCTGTTATATCATGGTCAGAATCAATTGCAATCTGTGACGCAATTTGCATGGACTTTACAAACACTTAAGATGGGGAAAAGTGCCATGGGACTATTTGAATGCAACTGCCTTGTTTTCTCTGTTTAATTTGACAGACAAACAGCAAGTAATGTTGATGAAAGATGCAACCCACACTCTTTTGCACATTGAAAAAATAGAACCTTTGCCTTTTTCTGTGGCCGAGTCTAACTCTGCTGTATGGCTAATCCATGGGGTTATATTTTTACCATTTTCTCTGTATGAAACATTACCCTGTAGGCCGCTTTGAACCCCTCGATAATGCTTTTTCACATGAACTGTGGTTCTTACCTTTCACTTATCTATGTTTAAGGTAAGACACTAAGGTTTATCTTACCGGGGAGGATTGTGATTCCATAGTAGGACATTCCTTGATATGCAAAAACATATAATTGCACGGAGCATGTAATCTTTCGGCTCCGATCCTCGCTTGTGTTTTGAAAGGTAAACCAGTGCCCAACATGATTCCCACGTTCACACTGCTAACTAACAGTAGCTATCTTATTTTAAATAACCAGGAATGCCGTGGCTTGCTTGCTGGCATTCCTTACACTGTAACCGTTTCCCAGCGCGTAATTTGTTGCAATAGTGTGCTCTTTCCACCCCTGCGTGGGCCGCTGGATAGTTCAGTTTGGCCTTCAATACCAACTTTGAAAGCAGATTTCACCAAGCTGAGCAGATTAAAGGCGCTTTTAATGCACCAAGAAGTTGCATTGACTTCTGCACGTGAAACCTTCACACTCCAGGTGGCAAGTGCGGCCACTGAAATTCAAATATTTGAAATATTAACCTCCCACTACATTTTGGGGGTTGATTCATCGCATCTTCAATGCGTCAATTACTCAAGGCCTGGCACATTTTTTAAAACATGTGTGTTCCGGCATTGTCTCTTCTTTTGAGACTATATTTGGTGTAATACCTTCATTCATTCATTCTGTTTTTTCCAGCGTCTTTGATGGTTTTCTGTTACTATTGGCATTGGCAGGGAGAATCTTGCTTCTGCTGTGCCTCCTCTGCAATGGCTGCTCCTCTTGTGGTACTGCGCAGGCCAGGCCGGCTGCAACTGCTTCGTGACTGGCCGCATGAATGCTTCGGTACACTGCCTCTTGCGACACTCAGTGTGTCTTATGGATTATCCTTCCGTTTTGCATATTTGACTTGCAGGCAACCCGTGTTTTCTTGCCTCTGCTGTGACTTTACGTGGGGATTGGAATTATGTCTCACCAACACGTCATGTCCAGTCCCGAATTTCGATCGGCTGATGGGCCCCTTAGTTGCTCATGAGCAGGATTGTACTGGGATGGGTTTAATGCCGTGTGCTGCTGCACTTGCAATTTTGGCACAATGGGATATCTGAGGCTTCACAGAATCTCCTACTTTAGAGCTACATTGAATATCACGCAAGTTATGCTAATAGAAGCACCCAATTGTGAGGATCGCTCTTGCTCCTTCACCTTGCTAAATTGGATGGCATTTTTCCAACTACTAAAATGATGTCCTTCTGGAGAGTGTTGCATTATTTTGCACTTACACCTTGATGGATTTATCAGGTACTTTGGCAGCAGCCATCAGCGGTATTTTCGATGCCTTACTCTTCAACAGAAGGAGTAGCAGCACAGGTGGTGGTGCTCCACATCCCTTGAGGCCTCCCCTTTCTTCTCACGAAGTTTGAGGCCAGTATCCCCCAACGGAGCTGCAGGAAGCAAGCCCCTGTGCACCACATTGACTTGCTGTTGCAAAGGCTTGTTGGCTTCCTTCCATCAATATTTTTGGGCTCCAAGTAGCCCGCCCTCAAGCATTTCCTGTTACCAAGATCTTTGTCCTCACAACATCACTCGCACCGTGGGCCTGCATTTTTGGTGAGCCGCTCAAGGTCCTCCTGTGACTCCAGTGCCTCCAGCCTGTAGGTCCTCTTGAGGGTCTTTTATGATTTCTGCAGGCTCCACTGATTTCTAGGGGTATGCCCTGACTACCCTGCTTGTGGTGAGTCACCTGGACCTTGCCGCTCCTGACACTGCACCTTCTTCACTTTCCACTGTGTTTGCAGTTGCCAAGGCTTGTTGGAGTTCTCGACGAACACCAACCCCATAACTCTTGACATATGACGTGGGACAGCTCGTGAATGGCTCCTGGTCTTCCACATCGTTGCCTGGTCCTCACAGCTGCAGCTCCAATATCACTGTCATCTCTGCTGCAACACTCGACATCGGTGGAGATTCGTTTTCCGTGCCTCCTGTTCACTCTTGAGTGGAATAGACTCTGTTCCCTTTGCTTGCAGGTACTTGTCACCCTGAATCCACCTTTGGGTTCCAGAGGACACTTTCACCTTCTCCAGCAGTGGCATTGTCCTGAAGTCTTCCACTGATTTTGACAGCGGTTTCTGAGGCCACTTCACACCTATGCACCCTGCTTTCCTGGTGTAGGTATCCTGGTTCCTTGGGGATCCACAGCTGGGGTGGCTCTCCAACCTTCTGTCTTCCATGGAGTTTCTTCAGGGTACACTGGGATGGGTCTGTCTTCTTTAAAATTGCAACCACAACGTACCCATTGACTTGTATTGAGCCCACAGTTGTGTTCCCACTCTGCATACGGCCTCCGTGGGGTTCCTAGTTACTTACCTCGAGTGGTTCCTTGGATCCCCGTCACTTCTACATCTTCTGGGTATAGCCTTGACTTTAGTAGTGGTTCGCATACCACTATTTTAGTATATGGTTTGGTCTCTCCCTGGTGAACACTGTGTAATTCGTGCTACTCACATGTTTCTATTGAAAAGTATTGTGTGCATTGTGGTTTTCTCCGGCTAGAAGATATCTGTATGTGTTAGTGAGTGCTGTATAATAAATAGATATTTTTATAAATACACTGTACGGTTCTTTTTCACTGAATCTATCCTATAAGATTATGTTTTGGTAAAACAAGCTGCTTTACACTCCTTCTGGACTAAGCCTGATGGCTGCGCTCCAGAGCTAACACTGAGAGAGCTTTTTAAGGTTGTCTTGTAGTAAGGGTTTTAGGTCCATTGCCGACATGTGTAAGTTAGCAAGCATGAGCTTCTCTGCCTTGAGGCTGCTTTTCCAAACGACACTGCATGCTTATACTTCACAATACTCTGTTTGTGCTCCTTTCGCATGAAAACTGTCTACCTTGTAAGTTCGTTGTGTGGAAAGGTAGGGCCGAATTCGACCAAGAACCCTTCAGTATTCGCCCGGCGTTAGCCGCCTCTCATACCATTCGAGATTACCAAACAAAGAGGCAGGCGCTGGGGACTGGAAGGCAGGAAACAGGTGTTTATTCCGACGGAGCAGAACACGTCAAATCAGACAACAGAGTATCTTCTCGAGGTGCTCTAACCGCATCTCTGAGGCCTGGCCTTTTATACACAGGTTTATGGCTTTATTACATACACTGCATCCGTAATGTTTCTTTGAAGGACAGAAAAGACATCCTCGGAATCCCCGGTCCAGGCCCGTTCCCACACACATCTACAGTAGAGTTCCCACCCCGATCTCAGCATGTGGTGGTTATCGCGCAGCTGGACATTCCGCTGGGAACGGGGATGTGTGTGATCAGTCGGATCTTCGGGCTGCGAAAGCATTGATTAATCCCCGCTCCTTTGATGTGAGGCGAGGTCCTACTGTAGGGGGCAATAAACTGCATCTGTTGGGCTAGGTGATGGCCTGGGATCAGGCCGGACAATCGAGCAAGGAGGAAGAGGTTATCAAAAGGGCCTGTTCTTTGAATGAGATGAAAGAGCGAGGGGGTTCAGCACGGGATGTGGCTCGGAGACAGGGTCGCGTTAGAGGTGTGTTTATGGCCCAAGCGGGAGAGACCGGGGGCTGTCGGGCGCGGGGGAATGCTTGCGAGGCCGGGGAGTGAGGGGGAGAGACGCGCAGGCTATTGGCAGTGGGCAGAGAGGCCACGACACACAAAATGGCTGCCACTTACGTACATGATGGGGCCTAAAAGGGACAAGATGGCGTGGCCACTGTTTCACGATTTTCACTTTACTTTCAACAGTGGCTGTGGTGAACATAAATGAACGCCACTTATATATACCTAATTTTAGTCATTTTCCACAGTCCTCAGTTTTTATCATAAGTTAGTTCATTCCTGTTCATGTCACAGGTGAGGATGTACAAGCTGACATTAGTTATACAATTCGCTTTGGTAGCCCATATGCATTACAGGCAGATGGAAATAATTCTGCTATCAATGCAGACAGAATCGTACATAACCATATGTAGTCAATGTGGTGGGCGGGGAGACAGTGCATACAAAATTACATTAGCTGCGTCATACGTTAGACCTTGGAGGCGGGGACATTACATCGGACGATGTAGGAGATTCGTTCGAATATAAACATGATGTCATACAAAAATGTTCTGGCAGGATAAGGGCTATTATCACTTGAGGTCTGGACTCCATGGGGGGCAAAACTAGACAGCATGTTCATGTTCATAACTGGTGTTCTACAATCATCAAGATACAGAGTTAACGCCTTCTTAGTTATCCAAGTACAGTTGAAAGTGACCGATGTAAGGTTTCGAAAGCTCAATTGGGTGATAATCAATACAAAGCGGTTGGGAGAGGAATTCAACTTAATACAAGGGACAGTCAAGGGGTGGCAATGTTTATAAAAAAAGGGTTCGTCTTTCCAGTGTCTTATTACAGCGAGCCATCACTGGTAGGCTCTCATTGTTCTTCTTTCGTTGGCACTGTTGAGCACCGGCGGTGGAGCTATGAGTCCAGCTCGGATTCAGATTTCGCGTGGCAGGGTGTGGCCACTCTTTGCTCTCGGACCACAGTCCTGTTTGTCCTGTTACCTAACTAATCTACCATAGGTACTTTAGTCGGGGTACCCGTATTCCGTTCTTCTTTCGGGACAAACCCTTATTCTATCTTTTGTGCTGTGTTTCTTCTTTAAATCAAGTTCAAAAACTCCATATGGAAAAAGGGGTGATGGGGGCGTGCTTTGGGAGGCCGAGGGAAAAGAGGGTGGAGTGGGATCAGGTCTGAAACGGACCAAGGAGGGCAGAAATTTCAAGCAAGTGGGCCCATCACTCGGGCACAATGGGCTGGGACTTTCGGCACGAGCTCATCAACATGCAGGGGCTTCTGGACAGCCCTTCTTTCCTTCACCTTCCACGTTGAGAATGGTGCCTTGTCCCGCAACTCTTTGCTCTGTGGCTCCACCTTGGTCGAGGTCATAGATATTCCCCGATCTGCAGCCAGGCTTTGCGTCACGTCCGGCCCCTCTCCTCCGACGACCGCACGTTATCTTTAAATGAGTACAAAAAACAAGTTTTAGAGAACTGGCAGGGTAAGATGTTTACACACTTTAATTTCTCTCCCAACCCGAAGTAGTTGGGGAAAAGTTTATTGGTCACGATAGGTTGGATGCTTAGTAATCCTTACATCGGTGTATGCTGTTAACTCATGCATCATGGCTGTGGTGCAGGTCTGCAAGTATCTTTCTATTTTCAAACATCATGTCTGTCTGGTGTTTATTCCTGTTATATTCGCGAGCGTGGCAAGAAGTCTGATATCCAACAATTACATGGTTTATCGAATTCAAACCGGCTCCTCCAGTAGAGACTTGTGTTTTTCTAAAACAAATCCTGTTGCGCTATATTTTTCTTCAAGGTCTGCTAATTCATAAAAAGTGTGAAGTGCTTATTATCATGGGCTTACAGCTACTTTTTCCAGGGAAGGACATACGTTAAGCATTTATTTATTTTTTTCTTTTCTGACAGCAACGGCTAACTTTTATCAGTTTTTGGACGATTTATCTTTAAAAACAAGGTCATCAGCTACAGTCTTTAAGATTTTCTGGGATGGCTGGTTACAGAACTGGGACCATTCTGGAAAAAGGGGGACGTTTCGGACATTCTACTTTAGTGCAATGGGCGGTGGTAATCCGAATGATGAGGGTGGTGTTACTAAAGCACTAAAACAAAAGCCACTGACATATAGTTCCCTTTTAAGGGTCAGATTAGGGGACATTAGTCGTCTTACCTGTCCTTTCTTTCTCAGCCAATTAAGTTCCATCATTTTACAGAAAGGAGAGGTAGTAATATGGCAAAATACGATCGTTTTGTTTCTGTCAATTTTTTCAAACACTGTCGTGTCTAAAGCCAATTATACCTGTGCCGGCGAGGTACAGTGTCGTCATTTATTCAAAAGGGAGCAAGGGAGCCCTCAGAGGGAGAGACCGTCGTGTGCACCAAATAGGCTATTAGTACACGTACAACATAAAGAGAGAGAGAGAGAGACGTGTATAATAATAGGTTATTCAGTGCACACACATATAGAACAGTACGGGTCGGTTTCACGTATAAAACACAAGCTGAGGGAAAACATAAATTCATAGTTTACGTTCACACAAATACCAGATAGGGTGCGACAGCACATACATCAAGTACGGAACCCTAAGACAGAACACAGAGCTATTTTGGGCAAAAGGACTTTGTCATGCATGTTGCGTATTCTCAGTATTCCCTTTAATTCATTTTGGGGGTCGAGCTCTTTGTTCTCCTTCCTTCCTAATAGTAGACAATTTTTGTTGGTAACCTCGCTTCAAAAATACTTACTCCTTTTTAATTGGTCGGACACTAGTCCAGTCGCGCTTATACTCACGGTGGGGTCTTCCAACATCTAGCAAATGATGATCCAAGCTGAGGTAAAGGAGGGGTATCAGTCGGACGTGCGATGGTACAATTCTGACTTTTCTATGAGGGTGGAAGAAGAAGGGGTAAATCTAAAAAATAACAATATCCCTAATATCTGGGCTGAGGGGGATTCTGGATGAACCCCAACCCGGGGTACTCTTAACTTTTCTTATTTAGTCAGCACATAAATTGACTCACTGGTGCGCATTATTTTGGGTGTACATTTGGGATATCGGTTGGGGTTGGGTTCGTCGTACTGAAATAAGCCTTCAAGTTTCTGGTGTAGGCCACTCTCCCATTCGCTAGCTCCAGAGAGAGTCGTTCCTAAGTAAGGAAAGTGCTATATTTTTATTCGTCTTTCACATGCAGGTACCATGTTCGGGCTTAATTTTCCTATCCCATTAACCGTTCGATCAACGCCTCAATCATACAAAAAGCATTATTTTATTGACCCAGACGTGCGCCACACATACGCATTCATACCGTACAAATCAGGGCCCATGCGCACATTCATACCATACAATTTTTCACGCTCCCAGAGATAGCTCCTACATATAATGTACCGTCTCACAGAGCTAGCCTATTTTCCTCGCGTGGAACACGGTGCGGTTTTAGGTCTTCTCCATACTTCAGCTGAAATTCCGATGTAACCTGCAAAAAGAAAAAGAGGGGGGGCAGCGTTCAAAGCACATCAGCGCGCATAAACACGAAAATATTTTTACCTACCACGTACTTGACTTATCTCTCTGGGATGCAGTCCCTTATGTCTCGGCATTGAAGCCCAGAGGAACTGGTAGTGCGGCAAAGATAACCAATGGTAGTCTGTTCATTACATAGATCGCCCGAGGGCGGTAGTACACACCGCGTGTAGGAGAGGGTCAAAGGCCAGGGGTACTCAGTATAAGGTGGGGGGGTGACGGATTCATGTTTTCATTCGAGGAAAAGAAATGGTTTACGGTGGTATAGGGTCGTTCCTGTTCGCAGAGCATGGTATTTAAAAAAAAAACCCTATCAATCTAAATGACTGTTATGATGCTAGTTCCATATATATTTTTCTTTTAAAACCTTGATTGTAAAAATGTCAGCATTCAAATACGGACCTCCAACCATACAGGCCGGCCACGGGGCAGATGGGAAACGCATGAGATAAGGAGAGATTACACTGTAGTATAGGAGTACGTAACGAGCGAGCCATTTAATTGGAAAAAACTAAACGTGACAAACGGTTGCAGGATCAGTGAAGGTTGATTTTATAATTGAAAGTATAACAGGATCAGTTACAATAAAATCGTTCATACGCATACCATGGGCGAGTATCATGACTATCATTACTTCGAAGCTATAATAATACAATAATCAATAATGAATAAACCCGACATCAATAGGGTTGTCCGCATGCCCGGTCAGTACCCTTCCCCGCCCGTCATGTGCACAAAGACCGCATACATCCCCCATACATCAAGGCTTGAGCAACTAGAACGTCATAAGGAGTTGCAAGTCCCGCCTATACTGGCTCCATTTTGGTCGAGGCCGGGTGGGTCCAGAGTATAGTCCAAATGCCTCCAATAACTAGCGGCCGGACCAGAATCCCTTTCGGCAGTTCAAAAAAAATTCCGTTAACGCCAGCAGAAAGGACAGGCGGCATGAACCGCGACTTAAAGGCGAGGAAGGCAAAATCATCCCTACCGGGTCACGCTGAGGTCCCACCGGAGCTGATCGAGTTGGCAGTCTACAGTGTCTCTTAGTAATTCGGACAAAGGCTGGTGTCAGCATGAGAGCACCACCATCTTGTGACAACGTTGTGGCCACTCCGGAGAGCGGGACAGCAGGCGTATCCCTCCACAGATGCGCTGAATCAGTCTTTCCTATGGTACCAGATGTGGATAAGGCGGCGGTCACCCGGGGCAGCGGCATATCCATGGGGGATAGTCGAGCAACAGTGGCGGTTGCCCCCACCGGAAGCCCGCGGGAGTCGAGGGCCAACGACTCTCGTAGAATCTTTAAAACTGAGAGGACGTCTTCAAGAGTGGGGCTCATGCCCGAGCAGGCAAGCATCCGAGTTCCATGGTAGCCCAGAGCCATCCTAGTGGACCAGGCCCAAATCCGGGGAGCCGGCCGCCATCTTGAGAGTCCCCCCCTCCCGCAGCTGTCCTTCATCACAGCCTCCGGAGCGGGTCCCCCGGCCAGTCAACCGCGGGGGCTCGTTGAGTGGAACGCTAATGGCAGTCTTAGTGCGGGAGAGGAACCTCCACCTGGGGGGGGGAGAGAGAGGGGGCCGTCCGCGCCGCCTCTCCGCGGGCGCCCAATGCCATCTCCTGGCGTAGATATACAAGATGGCTGAACCAGGCAAAAAAGGGGGGAGCCATCAGCAAGGCATCCCCCGCACACAACTTGCTGGACACCACCTCTGGATGATCCGGGGACGGGTCTCGACGCGTTGTGTTGCCTCCGGCCTATTCGCGCAACGGTCCTCCACCCCAGGCCGCCACCGACGCTACCTCGCCGGCTGGTGGCTTTTGTAGACTTTCTATAGCCCAAAGCCAACTAAAAAGTAGCCCAAAGTAGCCCAACATTGCTACTTTAAGGAAGGAGGGACAGGAACAGCGTCAAGCAGACGGCGAATGCATTGGGATTGATGTTGCAGCCGGCTGCCATGTAAATATTTGTATAATAAAACGTTTTAACATATTACTTTGCTGGAGTGTTGTATATATTTATAATATTTGCATAGGGTTTGTCGTTATTTGGGCGGGGTGGGCGGCGGAGTCGAGCTGTCTTGCGGCCATCATGGCGTCGAGCTCGGCTCTTCTCACTAGTTTCATATTTCTCATGAGGGGTTGTTCCTAATGTTTCTATTTTAGCGGGGTCAAAAAGATCCCATCAGTGGCCTACTGATTTTGCTCGATTCCTTTTGTTTTCCCTAACGATTTTTATGTTATAGCTTGCTAGCACGATACAGCGGCTAATCCGTATATATGTCCTTTTTATTAGGGGTGTCCTCCGGTGGAGCCAGATGATCTACCTCTAATAACGGTCCGGGCTGAACCAACTACTGAACAATGGGGAGAAGATAGGCATGACGGGTTACAATGGGGACAAAAGTCTGCACTACCTATCCTTCGCTACTTTGCGGAGGCTAAGCAGAATATTTCTATTCTACAGTATTCGCAAATAGGGAATACCCAAAGAGAGAACTAATTCCAAACAGTCAATGTTCGGACAAACAATCAATCAAATGAGGGATAAAAATAGGCACGACGGAATACAACGGGGGCAAAAGCCTGCGTTACCTATCCTTCACTATCTGCAAAGACTAAACAGAGTATTGCGACTCTGTGCTTGTTTGCAAATAGAGAATGATCCAAAGAGAACCAATTCCAAAACAGTAAATGCTTGGATAACAATCAATCAAATGTAGAGGGAAGCAGGCACGACGGATTACAACGGGGGCAAAGGCCTGCGTTACCTACCCTTCACTATCTGCAAAGAGAGAATACTCATATTCTTCCCTGTTTGCAGACAGAGAATCTCTCAGAAACAATCAAATGAGTAATACTAGTATTTTCAAACAATCAAACAATCAATTCGCAATTTGTCGTGTTACACGACCTTACCCGGACCGCATGGACAGTTTCTCGTCTTCCGCTTCCAGCACCTGATCATCCTCTATTCTCCGTAATTGCTGTGGCACTCCTGATGGTTCCCAGTCAGGACCGTAGATCACTCGAGAGAGGTCTGCTCGGAACCAGTGAAGTTCGGATGATCGGCTGCCAGACGAGGGTCTATCGGGCAGGTGCACTTCCCGATCGTTGCAGTCGTTCACTCTGTCGTTGGGACCTCTCCCACTCGATCCACGTGTTGCTGATGGGCCCCACGTTTGGGACGCCAATTGTGAAAAGGTAGGGCCGAATTCGACCAAGAACCCTTCAGTATTTGCCCGGCGTTAGCCGCCTCTCATACCATTCGAGATTACCAAACAAAGAGGCAGGCGCTGGAGACTGGAAGGCAGGAAACAGGAGTTTATTTCGACGGAGCAGAACACGTCAAATCAGACAACAGAGTATCTTCTCGAGGTGCTCTAACCGCATCTCTGAGGCCTGGCCTTTTATACACAGGTTTATGGCTTTATTACATACACTGCATCCGTAATGTTTCTTTGAAGGACAGAAAAGACATCCTCGGAATCACCGGTCTAGGCCCGTTCCCACACACATCTACAGTAGAGTTCCCACCCCGATCTCAGCATGTGGTGGTTATCGCGCAGCTGGACATTCCGCTGGGAACGGGGATGTGTGTGATCAGTCGGATCTTCGGGGTGCGAAAGCATTGATTAATCCCCGCTCCTTTGATGTGAGGCGAGGTCCTACTGTAGGGGGCAATAAACTGCATCTGTTGGGCTAGGTGATGGCCTGGGATCAGGCTGGACAATCGGGCAGGGAGGAAGAGGTTATCAAAAGGGCCTGTTCTTTGAATGAGATGAAAGAGCGAGGGGGTTCAGCACGGGATGTGGCTCGGAGACAGGGTCGCGTTAGAGGTGTGTTTATGGCCCAAGCGGGAGAGACCGGGGGCTGTCGGGGCGCGGGGGAATGCTTGCGAGGCCAGGGAGTGAGGGGGAGAGACACGCAGGCTATTGGCAGTGGGCAGAGAGGCCACGACACACAAAATGGCTGCCACTTACGTGCATGATGGGGCCTAAAAGGGACAAGATGGCGTGGCCACTGTTTCACGATTTTCACTTTACTTTCAACAGTGGCTGTGGTGAACATAAATGAACGCCGCTTATATATACCTAATTTTAGTCATTTTCCACAGTTGCTGTGTTCTGAGGTTTAGTCTGCACATGATGTTCAAAGTTACACAACAATGCCCCTTGTTATTCTGCTCTGATCAGTCCCTCGCACCTGTTACACACAGATGTACTCCTGGAAATCGTGTACTTTAATATTGCAACTGCAACCTGTTTTTTACACTCTTGGAAACAGCTTTCTGGCGAGAAGAGCTGTGCTTGTCCTGCGATGTGAACATTGCATCTAGGACTTGAGGTATGGGGTCTGCTGCTGACAAAGTCCAGAGGTCTTCCTTTTTATAATAAACTATATCTTGTCACGCGGAGGATGGTCAGGCCATGGTCCTTTTCCACCGTTTTACAACATGCTATTCCCGTTTGTATTCTATGGTATTGTAACAATGCTGACTATATCGTGTTTGCGCATTTTGCTGCTAGTATTGGCTCATGCACTGCACCATAGAGCGCGTAGTTGAAAAAAACATTTTAAACTATACCGCGTCTCTGATTACTCGCATTTTGGACAGGTATGAGTGAGTAAGCGAAAGAGTGTCTGGCTCCCACAATTCCCAAGATAGAGTGAAGTGTTCTGGGATGTCTAATCATTGGTAGCTCCGCTATAGACTGAGAACAAATGAGACACTATAACTAGTCGGTTTGGGATGTTGGGTACCTATGTGGTAGGTTGGTACACCGCCTATTTACTGAGGTCCTGTATTCCTGTGCATAGTTCTGTATGTGTACAGAATCCCTACAACAGTCTAAGACCACTGAAATCACCATAAGAGTCTTCTGCATTGGTGCAGGGTGCCCACTTACATAAGTGGACATCATATACCAAGCAAGCTCCTCACAGCTTCTATCTAAAGAGGAAGATGCCTGGGTGTCCATGGACCCAAATGCATCCCCTTCCAAGGGGCCGTGGCTGGGCATCACCTCAATATCGTTTAGGGTTACTAAAAACTGTGCTGCATTTTGCTGAAGTTGCAAAAAAAAGTTATCACGTCAGGCTCTCAGCCCCAGACGACTCTATATATACCTATTACACAGTTGTTTTTTTTACCTGTCCCCAGACTTTCCCTACCACTACACCTCAAATGTCAACCGTCGAAGCATCCATGCTAAATTGCTTTTAAGTAAGTTTTGGTTCCCTCTTGGGCCCAGATATGACTGTGCTCCCTATTGGCTGCTGCTGATCCGCTGCTGCTGTGTAGTCAAGTCTAAACTCTAAAACAAGCACAACTGCTTGTGAAGAGAAGCCAAAAATAAGCACACCTTCTACCATAAGGTGACATTTGGTATTATTTGACCGGCGGTAGGAAACAATAGTTACTTCCTAATGGAAATGCAGAGCACAACTTACATTTTATGGTCCTTGTGCACACAACCTATGACGGGGGGTGCTGCGTCCACCAGTATAAACTGTTAGAGTCCTCAATGTGATACCTTTACAAGTGTGTAGGTTTTGGTTTACAGCTAAAATATATTTTAAGTATAGTGTTTTCAGGAAATTCTTTTAGTATGCACAATGTCACATGTTTATGTATAAGACAGATTGAGAAGGTATTTTAGTAGCACAGTACTTTATGAATAAAAGTCGATCCTCTTTATTCATATAGGTCTCCACAGTTATTTACGCAGGTAATGGAAGTAAAGCTGAGTTCGGTAGACACTTTAGTCTTTTGTGTATAGCACCGGCTGGCATATGCAATGTGGCCTAATGATGAAGTTGTTTCCTTTCCTTTTTTCTCAACCATGTGTCATGGGAATAAGGTGCTGGCTGTGAATGAAATATTGCATCAATTTTGTTGGTTCTCAATGTAATCTAAGAAGATTGATGACACAATGCAAATTCTGAGTCAGCCAGGGCCAGAGATCTAAGTTGCCTATGTAGAGCTAATTCTAATTTCAGAACATATCCTACATAAAGGTTTAACCTGTCCTTTTTAAAACGTAAGACATTGCTGATTAAATCCACTGGTGATTTTAGCAGATTTTTTAATACATTACAGCATTAGGTTTTGAGTAATTGCTTCATTTCTTACAGCCTCTGAAAGAGAGCTTATATCTTCATGAAATAATTATTTTTCAAGAATCTGAATACTAATGTGCATTAACATTTCTATCTGTTACTATCTCTTAGTTTCATTATCTGTTTTAAGCAGCAGCGTTCTTATCTGACAGTATTATAATTATGGAAGTTGCCGTATATCAATGATTTAATGCATACATAAACAACTGCCCTTAGAGAATCCGATGAACTAACTTGAATAAAATTACATTCCGCCTAATTAAATGTAAATAATGCTAAATGCTGAATATGAAACATTTTCTAGCATAACAGGGAAGCTCGTTTTATCAACATAAAATACAATTATAACTGCTGCTAATATACAATTATAAACACTCTTCGCTTGCATTAATAGTGCACTATGATGAACAAAGTGAGAACTAACACAAAAATCCAGAATATAGTTTTTTCCATAAAAATACAAATTACTTATTTCTGCCTATTTAAAAAAAAAAACATCCATGGCACTTGGAAAACAACCTCCTAGATATTCCATAATCCATGCTGTTTGCTTGTTGAAGTAGACTGAAAAGAACATGAAAAAGCCTGCATACTAAGAAATATCAAAAACCCAGAAAATACTATAGTTTAGGATTCCCATTCTGCCTAGTTTATTATTGACAGGTAAGGGTTTCGGGGTAGGACGCTGGACTGGTGATTAATAGTTTCAGCGTCCAGACCCGACTCCCATGAAATTCTAGTAACTCCAGGAATCTAAGCTTGCCCAAAGTGAACCACTGGGGATCCTGATTAGCCAACTCATGCGTCAGATCACCAGTACATTGATGAAACCTTCTTATATGAGAGCCTTATTCTTTGAGCACTACTGCTTCCTGGGATTTATTAGAGGATGGATAGCCACTCTTTCTAGGGATGAGCTCCACAAAGCCTGAGTGTCCAATCCTTTTAGGCAAAAATCAAAAATATTATTTAATGCTTGGAGGAAGGAGCTCTCATGTATCAACCGCAGTAAGTTGTTGGGTTTTACCTTCGCCTGGGAAAGATTCGTCTACACATTAGTTAATTAATCGGAGAAAATATTTTTGGCCCATCTGACTTCAGGACTTTGAATCAAAGCTTTTTCTTGTGCAGGGTAGCCTTTTTGAAAGACACAATTCTCAGAGTTCTCCGGTCCTAATTTCTCCCATCAGTGTAGATTGCTATGCTGCCCCATCTCTCAAACCAATTGCTAGCAGTCTGCTATTCTAATGTCAGTATTGAGAAATCCCCAATACTTTCACCTCTAGGCAAAAGTTTGCTTACAATGGCATACAGAGTAGAATCTCTCAATACATCTTGCTTCGTAGCAGGGAAATATTATGCTTTGGTGGGATCTACATCATATAAGGAGAGTTCATTCTTGTGATTAGAGAATTCAAGGTTGTAGAAGGTTATGCCAGGGCATGAGTTACATAAGTATCCTGGCAGTGTAGAAGCACTAGCACCCTCTTTTGGCACCTGGGACGCTTCTGTAGTACAGAAGAAGACATAAAAGCATGCATGAACCCTTCTGTAATATACACATTTCAAGCCATTTAATGTTGCAGGGTCATCTATGTAATTGCACAAGGGTATAGACCCAGGTAAATGAGAGCATGCCTTTACCTGAACACCCATGCCATAATACCAAGGTGCTCACAAGGGAAAAGTGGCTTTGGAAGACACAATAAATACCACACAGGAAGTGGCACACAGTTAGTGTACCTACTGAGGGCTCCTTTTAGGAGGGGGTACAGAGGGCTTGGGCGTTCCTCCTGGAACTTTCCCCATAAGGTGATTCTTCAGTGGAAGAGATGTGGCGCAGCGGCCAGAGTGCCTGACTCCGGACCACAAGCGTTCAGGGTTCGTAACCCCGGCTCCCGCGGCAGTTTAGCCCAGCACCATGTGACTCTGGGCAATAGCTTGTTTAATCTTACCGACGATCCCCAGCGCCGAGACACCTCTCCGGAGGTACCTGTGCGATTTACAAATGCTGGTATTTCATTTTCAGTGTGCACTCCACAGCAAAGCATTCCTGCTTATGATATCTACCTTGAGTGAAAGACAGAGGGCATGACAGGAGTACAATCTGTGAACGTTGAAGAGGACATTACATCCACCACCCTGATGGATTACTGTTTGCAAAATTTAGAGGTCGCTGATGGTCGGAGGAGAGCTCTGTACCTTGATAAGAATCCCCATCATGACAATTCCTTTAGAACAATTAATGGTGTTTTCAAAGGATTGTTTCTACCACAAATATTTAAAAAATCGACAAGCATTAATGAAATAGAATACAGAGGACAGCATCAAAGAAAATAAAGGAAAGCTTGAAAGCTCAGAATATTAACAAAGTTGTATATATATTTTAATTAATGTATAGCAACAAAAATCAATTGTTTATGTAATTATTTGTAAAAAGAAAAAAGCCAAAGCAACACACAAAACTAGACACACCATACCTTAATAGACAAGACAAGGAAACTAAAAAGCATACATCAATATGCTCCTACTCCAACATCATATCAATGTTATCTGCAATGACACTTGTCAATCTGGTTAAGTTCTTCTGGGGTTATTGTACTGCCTATTGCGTGACTGTCAGTCATGGTGGTTCCCATCAGCTTACAAAATGTTTGGTGGATGGCAACGTATACGCCAACGTTTTAGTTTTTTCAAAAACAAACTCACAAAATAATGACTCTCACACATATGTTGAATTAAAAAGAGAGAGACCCCCTCAACCAGGGGAATAGGGTACTTATCAACAGTAGAGTAGAAGTTTCCCTTGGCAGGATTATTAGCTAATCAAGCCCAAATGTTAATATTGGACAAATATGAAATATGACAAAAACATATGTATATACAAATTTTGATTCAGTACAATTGTTTTTATTGTGTGAATTTTTCATGTTTTTAACAAAATAATAAATTTGATATAAGTTTTTTATATACATATGTTTTTGTCATATTTGTCCAATGTAAGTGTCCAATATTAACATTTGGGCTTGATTAGCTAATAATCCTGCCAAGGGAAACTTCTGCTCTACTCTCACACATAGGGCCATATTTATGACTTCAGTGGTGCAGGGCAACACAGTGTCACCTTGGCGCACTGCCATGCATCACAGAGAAGGGGCAAGAATGCACTGTTTTTAAGGTGTATGGTGCATTCCTGTCCTTTCCCCCTGCACTGGCACCTTTTTGCCTGGCACCAATGCAGGCACCGTGGCACCGTGGTGCAAAGGTGCCTGTGTTGCATGCAGAATTGATTTTATTCAGGAAGGGGCACCTTCCTGCACAGAAATAATCCTTAGAGGTATACATAGAATGCAGCACACATAGAAAGAGGAAGTAACAAGGAGAAATAAAGATATTTCTTCTTATTACGCCACTTCTGAGGAGGCACTTCTTGTTGGTGCACACTCAGTTTTACCACATTTTTGGTAAATCTGGAAATGCATCAAAAACCATGGGAATTGCGGGGGAACAACCATGCAATGCCCATGACACACCTCCATTGTGCAGAGTAATGCAACACAGCAATTACCACTGCCTCGCATTACTTGAGATTTATGAAGCCATTCAAATCACACCCAGTGGCTTTGTGTGGCTTCATAAATCTGACTTGGAGTCTTGCTTCACAAAAATACCACATTGCGTGGTGCAAGAATGATGCCAATCCATTATAAATATGCCCTTTACAGAGATGTTTTCCTGGGTGTGGTGGTCAGTCTTTGCTTTGAATCTGTCTCTCCCATCCATGTGTGACCTAGAAGTGATTGACAGAAAAAAGGACATCACACTGTCCACCCTAAATAGGGTGGGGGTGTAATCTTTTCCTCTGACAGACCCTACACCTTCGAGCCATTGGAGGATTGGTTCCATTGATAGAGTGTACAGGGGCTCCTTTGATGGAAAGCTGGCGGTCCTCCCAACCTAAAATTAGGTGAGCAGATCAGTTTGGCGGACAGGATTCTATGTCACGTTATTGATGGAGTAGCCTATCCGCCAAATTCTAAATCAATCCCAGTGCTGATTTGAAATGCAGATGAATCTTCAACTGTTTTGCTTTCTACAGCATGGACACAGAATCATAGAGATTGTGCATACACAAAAAAGAACATATGTTTTTTATTGAACGCTCGGTCCCATAATGCAAGGTGCACCAAATGACAGTGCAGACCCGTTCAAATCAAGACCATGGGTACCATTTTGTAAAACATTACATCTTTATTTCAAGAAAAACAGAAAGTGAGTCATTTTTGCTGACCCTTTAAGGTACTGACTTGTAATATGAAAGATTCAGACAAGTATTTTAAATGTTTATTATATAGTACAATGTTATGAATTTTTTGCTATTACAATGCTTGAGGGGCCATAGGTCACGCTGGTGCTCTAAAAAGGGTAAATACATATTAGCTGGGTAGAAATTAAAGCAAATGATACACAGATGATGGACAGAATGCAAGGCAAATCAAACATTCACCCCCAGTAAGGAGATCTGGGTTAAATCCATTGTTCTTTTGCTCACCATGCCACCCCAGTTTGGACCCAGGCATATGCAAATCAGTCTTGACCCTGTGCCACATGAGATCAGTCCAGCCCAAACTGCCAAGCCAGGTCCTCCCTGGAATGGAAACAAGCATCCTGGGACTGGTTTCAGGGCATCACCCATCATCAGCCAGGCTAGCTTGAATCCAGTGGCACAGTAAGCCCAGGACCCATGTCTGGGCATACCCAGTGCACTTAGGGAGAGAAAGCAAAAGGTACACAGCTGATTGATAGAATGCAGAGCAAATCAAAGATTCACCCCTAGTCAAGAGATCTGGGCTAAATCCATTGCTCTTTTGCCCCCATGCCACCCCAGTTTGGACCCAGCCATATGCAAATTAGTCTTAACCCTGTGCCTCATGGGAACAGTCCAGCCCGAACTGCAAAGCCAGGTCCTCTCTGAAACTGAAACAAACATCCAAGGACCGGTTTCAGGGCATCACCCCAGATCACCGAAGCTAGCTTGAATCCCCTGGCACAGTGAGCCCGGGACCCACATCTGGGCATACCCGGTGCACTTAGGGCGAGAAAGCAAAAGAAACACTGGTGATGGATAGAATGCAGAGCAAATCAAACATTCACCCCCAGTCAAGAGATCTTGGTTAAATCCATTGTTAGATCTGGGGGTCTCTAGTTGGCGACGGTATTCTCCTTTGTCCAAATAGGGACCCTTACTTCTAAGTCAGGATAAGGGGATTACACTCCTTAATAACACCTGCTCATCCCCTTGGTAGCTTGGCACGAGCAGACAGGCTTATCTCAGAGGCAGTGTGTTAAGCATTTGTGAATATACACAGTAATACAGTGAAAACACTGCAGATGGACACAACACAGGTTTTATAAAAATAAGTATTATTTATAAAGACTAAAACACAAGACCACAAACGACAAAAATGCACAATACTATACTTAAGATTGCTTTAAAGATGATCAAAGTTACTTAGTTCAAGTTGATGATAAATGCGACAAAGTTCTCAACAAAGTACCTGGATAAGTAACGCAAGGTGAACAAAAGGCTCGCAAAAGGGGAGACACGTCCTTTCAGTGATCTGGGGGAGATGATGCGTCGGGCCTAAATGCTTGCGCAGAGTAGGGGATGCGTCGTTATCCTTACCGGTGCAGAGGTGGTGCGTAGATTCTCGGCCTGTGGGCCCGTTGCGGTGCACAAGATGGCCCCTTGATGCGATGCGAGAAGATGGCTCCCGTGATGTGACGATGGGATGGCGCTGCGATGATGATGCGTAGGTGCCCTGGCAGCCTTGTGACAACTCTGTACTTTGGAGCCGTGACAGGCACTGCGACACGTTTTTCCGGTGCTGTGATGGTGACTCTCTTGATGGCGTCACACTTCTCTGGTGATGCAACAGCAGGCAGCTTCGATAAACACACGCTTCCAGGGAGATGCGGCGAAGGCTCGCTTCTCCAGCGATGCGATGATTTCAGCTGCCGCGATGACACGCTTTCTCTCGATGCGTCGCGCTTACAGCTCCCAGCGACACGTAAATGTCTGGAGTTGAGAATTCCCAACAAGGAAATTCAGAGGGGAGCTGGAGATGAAGTCTTTTGTCCCTGAGACTTCAGCAGGAGGCAAGCACAGTTCAAGCCCTTGGAGAATATTCTGAAGATGATGAAAGTCCTTAAAAAGTTCCTTCTCCTTTCCTTGACAATGAAGCATCCACTGCAGGCCAACCCAGCAGCACACTGGCAGAGGGGCAGTAAAACTCCTGTAGCTTCCTTAGTTCTTCTCCTTGGCAAAAGGTTTCTTGTTCCAGAAGTGAACTTATTTCTTGGGATCAGGGTTCCAATATTTATACCCCAAAATCCTTTGTTCTCTGAAGGCAGAGAGGCCCCTGCCTAGTCAAAACCAGTTCCTGAGCACTTTGTTTACATGACTCTCTTCTTCCTTTCTCTGTGCAGGGCAGAGACATAAGCCGCCCCACAGGAGGTGGAGCCAGCACAGGGGAGGGAAGATACAGCTCTGGAGCACTTTGTTCACAAGATTCACTCTCTCCTTTCACAGTGCAGGGCAGAGACATCAGACAAGCCACAGGGGGTGGAGCCAGCATTGTAGAGGGAAGGCCTAGCCCTATTTAGGTCCCAGGTGCAACTCCTCCCTTCCATCGAGATGCAGATCTTTCTGTTCACCACTGGGCTGCCCCAGCCTGTCTCCTGGAATCCCCCAGCCCTGTCACTCACAAACCCAGACAAGGAATACACAACCTAGCAGAGGCAGGCCTGGACAGTTAGGCAAGAAAATACCTACTTTCTAAAAGTGGCATTTTGAAACAAAGAATATTAAAACCAACTTTACTAACAGATGTATTTTATTATTCTGAGTTCAGGCATACTAAATTCAATTTTCAACCATGTTCCCCAAGTCAGTTAGGATTATAAGAATGTAATAACTTAACTGCCCATTCTAGCCTATGGAGAACAGTTAGCCTTCAATAGTGAAAAACGAAAATGGTTATAATTCACTAGTAGGACATGCTACACACATCAGAGCATGTCCTACCTTATACTTACAATGCACCCTGCCCTTGGGCCTACCATAGGGGTGTCTAACATAAAGCAAAGGGAAGGTTTAGGGACTGGCAAGTGGGTGCACTTTGCCAAGTCGACATGGCAGTGCTAGACTGCACACAGGCCTTGCAATGGCAGGCCTGAGACACACTTTACAAGCTGCTCCTGTGGGTGGCACAACCAGTGCTGCAAGCCCACCAGCAGCATTTGATTTACAAGCCCTGGGCACACATGGTGCACTGTACTAGGGGCTGACAGGTAAATCAAATAACTCAATCATGGAGTCACTAATTAGTACATCAATTTAACATAGGGAGCACTTGCACTCTGGCACTGAATAGCAGTGGCACAGTGCCCAAAGCATAAAACCAGCAAACATATATAAAACAGAGGAGGCAATCCATCAAAATGGAAGGGAGACTCATGACAATGATGCCAGGTCTAACATTCACTATTCTTTTTCTCACCATGCCACCCCAGCATGAACCTAGCCATATGCAAATCAGTCTTGACCCTGTGACTCATGGGAACAGTCCAGCCCGAACTGCCAAGCCTAGTCCTCCCTGGAACAAAAACAAGCACCCTGGGACGGGGTTCGGTGTATCACCCCTCATCAGCCTGGTTAGCTTGAATCCAGTGGCACAATGAGCCCTGGAGCCATGTCCATGCATACCCGGCGCACTTAGGGAAAGAAAGTAAAAGATAAACAAATGTTGGATGGAATACAGAGCAAATCAAACATTCACCCCCAGTTAATAGATCTGGGTTAAACCCATCATTTGTTTGCTCACCATGCCACCCCAGTTCTTTTTGCATTTGGGTAGAAATTAAAAGCAGGGATAGACTTCATAAATGATAGAGGCCATCATGTATGTTTTTATTGATTGTAAGAGTGGTCCATATGAGGTTGTTAGTTTCAGGGGCGCCTCCTCCATTTGAGTGGAGGATAGTTGCTCCACAAGCCCCAGAGCTTAATTGGTAAGAAAGTTTATGTATTACCATTTTATTTTTCAGCAACCCGTCCTGAAGTAAGGGCCTGATTAGGATGTCAGTAGGACTGCCACTGACAGGAAGCCACTGGCAGTCCGCCTGACCACCAGGATAGTGGTCTGACTGCCGCATTACGATGCAGTCAGTGGGACGGCAGCGGTTGGAGGGACAGCCCAATGCCTCTGACAGGCTCAAGGTGCCCCTAGCGATATCAGTCAGACCGTAATCCCTACAGTGGGGGTGGTGCCTGCACAGGCACCACCATGGTGCCTGGAACATGGACACATGTGGTGCCCCCCTAAACATCCATGCACCCTGTGCCAGGCACCACATGGTGCCTGGCACACGGTACATGGGTATTCGACAACATCGCTTTTTCAAATGCAGCTTGTGCAGAAGCCCTTTTCCGGGCCGCAGCACAAGCTGCAATGGAAAAATGGATGTTTACAACCGCCTGTCAGGACTGCTGACTCTTTGTCAGATGGTCTTGAGCCCGAAATGAGCATCTGAGTCATGGACAGGACAGGGTGGGGTCAGTGCTGTCGAGTGGCAGCAGCATGGGGCTGTACGCTTTAAAATGCCCGTGTCTCTTGGGCCAGTTGTCTTGGGACAGGCAGCCAGACATGCAATTGTTAAAGTTCTCTAACCCAGCTGTCCTAGACAGCTGGGTTAGAGAAAATGCAGGCCTCCAGGGCTTTTAGGAGCAATTAGAGAGCCTGCTCTATCCAACCCTGGTGCTTCTCTCATGCTGGGGGAGTAGCACCAGTATCCTGGTCCGGAACTTCCAGAAGACAGGAGGACGTCAAGCTGCAAGGAAGGAAGGTACGTTTATTTCTTCTTTTATTTTTTGACACCCGCCGTCCCCCACCCGGTAGATGCCAGCCAACACTGGTTAGTTTGCTTGAAATGTCTGGCATGAAAAGATTGTGTGTAAGTGAGGTTGTAGGTCTGATTTTATGGATTAGTATGTCTTTATTACCAGGTCCTACAATGAGTATTCAAAATAAAGAAATGCGTTTCTATAAAAATGTACTAATGTATACAAAAAGTTGTCACTGAATATGAAAATGTATGAAGAGAATATATAAAGAAAGACAAATAATTTGTATTACAAATTATGTATAAATGATTGAACCTGTTCAGCGTAATATGTGTGCATTGATTGGTAAAATTTAAATTAATATTAAGATTAGATGTGTTTTTGTTTCTTGATAGGAATTACTTATTCAGAGCTTTTCCTCTGTTTTGTGCAGCAAGCGTGAATCCTTGCATAGCGACTACTATATGCACTTACAAATACACACTCACACTAGCAAACACAAGCAGGCATCAAAAGTGTAATATGTTGTTATGTATTGGTTTATTTATATATATATATATATATATATATATATATGAAAAACACCTCCTTTGCTTAAAACTGACAAAGATCTGACTGATTGTATAGGACAGAACCCACAGATGACGTACAAGAGAGCTAAATCTTTAAGAGACTCTCTCTGCAGAGCTGTAGAAACCACTAAAAAACCAGGGATAGGAGTTCAAGGTTTCTACACTTGCAGAAATTGCAAAGCCTGCAAAAACAGTAAGAACAAGAAGGAATGTGTCCTCTCATCAGTGAGTAGTCCTTACATTATCAAGAAATATACCACATGCAACACAGAGTATGCGGTATACGCGTTGTTCTGTCCCTGTGGTCTAGCCTACATAGGCAGTACAATTCACAAGGCCAAAATACGGATCCTCGAGCACTTACGTGCAATCAAGAACTTAGACAAAACATAGTCAAGTCAAGTCAAGTCAGAGAATTTATATAGCGCACTACATACCCAGAGGGTTCCAAGGCGCTTAGGGAGGGGTGGGGGATTACTTGTCAAATATCCACGTTTTAAGTTGCTTTCTGAATGCTAGGTGGTTCTGGGTAAGGCGAAGGTAAGTGGGAAGTGAGTTCCATGTTTTAGCTGCCAGGTAGGAGAAGGATCTACCTCCCATGGTGGTTTTGTTGATGCGAGATACAGTGGCGAGGGCTTGGTTGGAAGATCGTAGTTGGCGGGAAGGGGTGTAGAAGGACAGTCGTGTGTTGAGGCATTCTGGTCCGATTTCGTAGAGTGCTTTGTGTGCGTGGGTTAGGAGCCGGAAAGTGATCCTCTTATTGACGGGAAGCCAGTGGAGGTTTTTCAGGTGGCCAGATATGTGTTCTTTACGCGGGATGTCTAATATGATCCTGGCTGAGGCGTTTTGGATTCGTTGGAGTTTTTTCTGGAGTTTAGCGGTAGTACCTGCGTAGAGGGTGTTTCCGTAGTCCAGTCGGCTCGTGACCAGAGCGTGGGTGACGTTTTCCTAGTTTCGGTGGGGATCCAGCGAAATGTTTTTTTGAGCATGCGCAGAATGTTGAAGCAGGATGAGGAGACGGCGTTGACTTGTCTGTTCATTGAAAGTGAGGAATCCAGGATGACGCCTAGGTTCCGTGCGTGGTCTGTCGGGATGGGTGCTTTTCCAAGGGCTTCTGGCCACCAAGAGTCGTCCCATGCGGAGGGGGATGTACCTAAGATGAGGACTTCTGTTTTATCTGAGTTCCGTTTCAGACGGCTGTGTTTCATCCATTCGGCAACTTCTTTCATTCCTTCGTGTAGGTTATTTTTGGCGGTGCTAGGGTCATTGGTGAGTGATAGGATCAGTTGAGTGTCGTCCGCGTAGGAGATGATGTTGAGGTTGTGTTGGCGGGCGATGGCCGCGAGGGGGCTCATGTATACGTTGAAGAGGGTGGGGCTGAGTGAAGATCCTTGTGGTACACTGCAGATGACTTCATTGGCCTCTGACTTGAATGGTGGAAGGCGGACTCTCTGGGTTCTACCGGTGAGGAACGAGGTGATCCATTCAAGTGCTTTTCCTTGGATTCCGATGTTTCTGAGGCGCTGTAGAAGGGTGCTATGGCAGACTGTGTCGAAGGCTTCGGAGAGGTCGAGGAGGATGAGGGCGACTGTGTCTCCATTGTCCAGTAGCGTTCGAATGTCGTCTGTTGCTGCGATGAGGGCGGTCTCAGTGCTGTGTTTTGCTCGGAAGCCGGACTGTGAGGAGTCGAGGGATTTTTGGCTTCGAGGAAGGCGGCGAGCTGGTTGTTGACAGCTTTCTCGATGACTTTGGCTGGGAATGGAAGGAGCGAGATGGGGCAGTAATTTTTGAGTTCGGTGGGGTCCGCTGTGGGTTTTTTCAGAAGGGCGCTGAGTTCAGCGTGTTTCCAGCTTTCCGGGAAGGTGGCGGAGTTGAAGGAGCAGTTGATGACGTCTCGGAGGTGCGGTGCTATGATGGAGTCTGCTTTGTTGAAGATGTGGTGAGGGCATGGGTCTGTGGGGGATCTTGAGTGGATGGAGTTCATCAGGCGGATGGTGTCTTCCGTGGAGATTGGGCTCCAGTCGTTAAGGATGTTCAAGGGGGGTGAATGTTCAGCAAATGGTTGGGTGGGTTGGTCTCCGGGTTGGTTGTCGAAGCTGTTGTGGATGTCTGCAATTTTGTTGTGGAAGAATGAAGCTAGGGAGTCGCAGAGGGCTTGAGAGGGGGTGATGTCGTTGGAGTTGGCCGAGGGATTGGTAAATTCCTTGACGATGTTGAAAAGTACCTTGCTGTTGTGGGCGTTGTTATCTAGTCGATCCTTGAAGGCGGTTTTCTTGGCCTTTCGGATTAGTTGGTGGTGTATGCGAGTGGCGTTTATGAAGGCGTTCTTGGTGTTGGTGGTTGGGTCTTTTTTCCAGGCCTTCTCAAGGGAGCGGCAGAGTTTCTTGGACTTCTTAAGATCATCGTTGAACCATGAGGCCTTCTTGCTGCCAGGTTTGTTTTGTCGTTTTTTCAGTGGTGCTAGGATGTCGGCGCTGTTGGATAACCATAGGGTGAGGTTGGTGGCGGCTTGGTCGGGGTTTGAAAAGTGGGCTGGGGGGTTTAGAAGGAGTGATGAGGAGATCTGGTCGATGGTGATTTTGTTCCAGTTTCTTTGCAGAGTTGGTTGGGGGTGGTTGATGGGTTTGGGCTTGTTGTAGGTAAAGTGAACGCAGCTGTGGTCAGTCCAGAGGAGAGCCGTAGTGTGGCTGAAGGAGACGTGATTGCTGGAGGTGAAGATAGGGTCGAGAGTGTGACCTGCGATGTGGGTGGGGGAGGTGACCAGTTGTTTAAGTCCAAGGTTGGCGAGGTTGTCCAAGAGGGTGGTGGTGTTGCGGTCGTTGTTCTTTTCAAGGTGAAAATTGAGGTCTCCCAGAAGGATGTAATCTTTGGAGGGGAGCGCGTGTGGAGTGATGAAGTCCGTGATGTCTTCACTGAATTGTGCGCGGGGTCCTGGTGGTCTGTAAAGGAGGGTGCCTCTGAGTGTGGTCTTGGGGTCGATGTGGATCTGGAAGTGAAGGTGTTCAGAGTTGGCGAGATTGACGTCAGAGCTGGTTCAGATGTGGATGGATTTTTTATGGACGATAGCGATTCCTCCTCCTGTGTGGCCGGTACGGTCCTTGCGTAAGATCTTATAGTCTTCTGGGATGGCAATGGTGATGTCTGGGGTGGAGGAAGCGTTCATCCATGTTTCTGTTAGGAAGGCGACGTCTGGAGAGATGGTGTCTAGTAGATTCCATAGGTCAATGGCGTGCCTGTGGACCGAGCGGGTGTTGAGAAGGATGCATTGTAGGTGGTTGGGGTCGGGAATCTGAGGTGTGAGCGTAGCGGAGTTGGTGACGGTACCGATGAATTTGCAGGAGTAGCATGAGAAAGGTCCATGGGTGTGTCCAGGAGCGGCTTGGACGCAGTTGGGGGAGCGGCCGGGGTTAAGGGCTAGGAGGGTGGAGGCATCGTAAGTAATGCGGGAGGGCTGGGCAATGCGAGGGCCAGGGGGTATGGCGCTGGGCGCGGTCCAGGCGCGGACGGGCGTAGACGGGCTTACCTTTGGCGCACCTTCGGCGCGGATTGTGCGCGGTCGCTGCGCGGGAACGCTGCGCGCGGGAACAACTGTCATATATGGATAGTGGAGGGGGAGGGGCGAGGGCGGTTCAGCTGGGAGGCGGGGCGGGCTCACGAGGATGACAATAATAAACAAAATGGAGGCAGAGGGGGGAGCACAGCGGAGCGCTAGAGGCAAACGCGCTAACAAAGTGAAAACAGCACAAATTAAGTATTCAAAGTGCAAATGAAGCCAAGCGGCAAACAGGCAGACAGCAGGCAATACGATTTAGCAGTTTTAAAAGCAATGCAGCAGAACGATACCAAATGTCTCCAAGGGACACTGGGAGCGACCACCCTGCTCGAGAGAGAGGAGCGAGTCACGGCGCCTACAGGTAGGGGAGCGCTGTTTCTGGTCAGTGGGAGGGCGGTTCAGCTGGGAGGCGGGGCGGGCTCACGAGGACGACAATAATAAACAAAATGGAGGCGGAGGGGGGAGCACAGCGGAGCGCTAGAGGCAAACGCGCTAACAAAGTGAAAACAGCACAAATTAAGTATTCAAAGTGCAAATGAAGCCAAGCGGCAAACAGGCAGACAGCAGGCAATACGATTTAGCAGTTTTAAAAGCAATGCAGCAGAACGATACCAAATGTCTCCAAGGGACACTGGGAGCGACCACCCTGCTCGAGAGAAACATACCCCATAGCTCGCCATTTTCACAGTCACCATGAACAGAACACCAACCTTCTTAGCTTTGCTGTCTTAGATACAGTCAAGGCAGACGTGAGAGGAGGAAACAGATTAAGGGAACTTCGTAGGCTGGAGTCCAAGCTGATTATACAATATAGGACGCTCACCCCGCTTGGTCATAACCATGATGAGGAACTAGCAGTACATTTGGGGTAGCATCCTTACATTTTGTGTTTGAAATTTACTTCCCTTCCGTAGTTGCACCAGAACAGCAATTAGAGCCGCAGAGTAAATGTTTTTATATTTATGTGTTTAGCTGTATTTATTTCATTTTATTTTTTGATGATTCTTGTATTGAGAGATGACACGTTGTTATTATTTTTGTTCTAGATGTGAACCGCTCTATGCTGAAGACATGTACAGAACGTATCATAATCTACACCTACTTTAGTCCCACTGTGGCCTTAGAGGAATTTTCGTGCATAAGCCCACTTGGGCTATATTTATGAACTGCCATTCAATTGATGTATTGAGAGAGGCATTGGACTGTGCTATTTGCCCACTTGGGCTATGATCTATGTTTCAGTGATTTTTTTCACACAAGTGACATGAAGTAATTGGGCATTTTTCAATGCAATGGTATTCCATAGCTTTAACCACAGTCTAGCCTTTGACAATTCAGCACGAAATTTTTTGATTTTCATTTGATTGTTAATTTGACTTATGATCTTTCGTCATAATTGTTAATATTAGTAAGCATAATGACAACACGGTTCTTGTATGTTCACACATTTTCACTTTTTGCGTGTTCTACTATTTCAATTGATTTTAGTTTCACGTAGATACTTTGTATCAGCAAGTTGCTGAGTCTTTCTTCACTTTTACTATCTGTCACGTGTCATTTAAAAAGCCTATGCAGCATTGAATTCTACACTCATGACTAAGGTGCTTTGGCACTGAAACGCGTCGGGTGAATGTTTTGCTTGTAAGACCATGATCTAATAAATCTTCGTCTGCTGCAGTAACAAGTCGGGTCTGTGTCCGTTTCTGCCGCGCAAGTTGGAAAAGCACGGCTCTGGAGTGATATATATATATATACATATATATATATATTGTCGCTCGAAGGTTGTCCACCTTCGAGTAGCACACGAGCAGCAGCTTGATTTATGTGTAGGTGAGGACGGGGATCCGCTTGTAGATGCCGCTCCGTAATAGATCTGCCCGACGTGTTTCGAAGCTCCATATGCTTCTCTTCAGGGGCTTTAACGGAAGCGGTGTGAGCAACCTCTAACCCACTTCTCCATTTTCCATATGACACACCCACCAATGGGAGGCTCAAATGAGACTCTGTATTATGGGAAGTGTGTTGCGGAAAGCATATAATCAAGTCCTGTATGGACCCCGCAAGTGGGCGCGTCCTCGATCCCGTGTACGGCTGCTGTTTCACTTCCGTGACCCCAAGGATGACGGGGGGGTGCATACTCCGAGGCTGGACGGCCGCGTATAAATTGTTGCTCCAAGGTTGTCCACCTTTGAGTAGCACACGCGCAGCAGCTTGATTTATGTGTAGGTGAGGACGGGGATCCGCTTGCAGATGCCGCTCCGTAATGGATCTGCCCGATTCGTTTCGAAGCTCCATATGCTTCTCTTCAGGGGCTTTAACGGAAGCGGTGTGCGCAACCGCTAACCCACTTCTCCATTTTCCATATGACACACCCACCAATGGGAGGCTCAAATGAGACTGTGTATTATGGGAAGTGTGGTACGGAAAGCACATAATCAAGTCCTGTATGGACCCCACAAGTGGGCCCGTCCTCGATCCCGTGTACGGCTGCTGTTTCACTTACGTGACCCCCAAGGATGAGGGGGTGGTGCATACTCTGCGGCTGGACGGCCACGTATAAATTGTCGCTCCAAGGTTGTCCACCTTTGAGTAGCACATGAGCAGCAGCTTGATTTATGTGTAGGTGAGAACGGGGATCCGCTTGTAGATGCCGTTTGGAAGCTCCATATGCTTCTCTTCAGGGGCTTTAACGGAAGCGGTGTGCACAACCGCTAACCCACTTCTCCATTTTCCATATGACACACCCGCCAATGGGAGGCTCAAATGAGACTTTGTATTATGGGAAGTGTGGTGCGGAAAGCACATAATCAAGTCCTGTATGGATCCCGCAAGTGGGCCCGTCCTCAATCCCGTGTATGGCTGCTGTTTAACTTCCGTGACCCCCCAAGGATGACGGGGTGGTGCATACTCCGTGACTGGACGGCCGCGTATCAATTGTCGCTCCAAGGTTGTCCACCTTTGAGTAGCAGACGAGCAGCAGCTTGATTTATGTGTAGGTGAGGACGGGGATCCGCTTGTAGATGCCGCTCCGTAATGGATCTGCCCGACGCGTTTCGAAGCTCCATATGCTTCTCTTCAGGGGCTTTAACGGAAGTGGTGTGCGCAGCCGCTAACCCAATGAGTGAAATGTCTAGCTAACTATAACATGTTTGAAACCTATAGTTTTTTCAGTGAATTTCTAAGGTTTTTTAAATGCTAATTTTTAACTATAACGTGTGTGAAACCTATGGTTTTTTCAGTGAATTTCTAAGGTTTTTTAAATGCTAATTCCTAACTATAACGTGTGTGAAACCTATTGTTTTTTCAGTGAATTTGTAATGTTTTTCAAATGCTAATTTTTAACTATAACATGGCTGAAACCTATGGTTTTTTCAGTGAATTTCAAAGGTTTTGTAAATGATAATTTTTAAATGTATTAATTGTTATAGTTTTTTATACTAATTTACTACATTGTTTTAAAGTTTTTATTTTTAGATATTTTATTTTTAGATTACATTACATATTTTTAATATAAATTGAATAAAAATGTTTTTAAAAATATTGAAATTGTAATATTTTTTTTATTTAATATATTTTTCATTTATATATATTTTATATAGCAGGCAATGATATCCTGTGGAAGGAAATTTAAGTTACTGGTAAGTACAGTTAAATTTACTTTTCAGGAATAGTAGTGAGCTGAAAGATGCGGCACTGAGGTATCTGCAGATAACAGGTGAGTAAATTGGAATTCGTAGTTCAACTGATTTTTGAGGAATTTTTTTATGTTCCAAAACTCCACACTTAGAAGAATTTCCAAGTGAACCCAGTCAATGTTAGCCTAAGGAAGGAAATTCAAGTTACTGTAACTACGATTAGAATTACTTTTCATGATCAGTAGTGGGCTGAAAGGTGCAGCACTGAGGTCTCTCCTGATAACAGGTGAGTACATCGGAATTCGTAGTTTGGCTGATTTTTGAGGAATTTTTAAAGTTCCAAAACTCCACACTTTGAAAAATTTCCAAGGGAAATCAGTCAATGTTAGCCTATGAAAGGAAATTCAAGTTACTGTACCTACGATTAGAATTACTTTTCAGGATCAGTAGTGGGCTGAAGATGCAGCACTGAGGTCTCTCCTGATAACAGGTGAGTAAATCAAAATTCGTAGTTCGGCTGATTTTTTAGGAATATTTGTACGTTTCAAAAATAGACACACAGAAACTTTTCTGGTGAAAACCACACAATAGATTCCTATGGAAGGAAATACAAGTTACTGGTAAGTACGCTTAGATTTACTTTTCAGGGTTCGTACTGGGCTCAAAGATGCAGCACTAACGTCTCTTGTGATAACAGGTGAGTACATCGGAATTCGTAGTTCCGCTGATTTTAGAGGAATATTGTGCTCAATAGTGAAGGAAGGGGGTGGGACCTGAGGTGACATGTGTGCAAACACGCCATGTGGCGCGTTTTAGATTGGGGAATTAATTCCTCTTCAATCCTGAGGTCTCCTGTGAGCCAACTAGCCCACCAGGTACCTCCAGTGTGCGCAAGGGAGCTGTGTTGCAGAGTGGTGTTCAGAGGGCACGCCCCCTTTTTACAACACGCCGCAAAGCAGCTCAGTGGCGTTTAATGGAGGTACCTGTTCGACTAGTTGGCCCCTAGGGAACCTCTGAATTGAAGAGGAATGAATTCCCCAACTTAAAACGCGCCACAGGGCATGTTTGCACACATATAACCTCAAGCCTCGCCCCCTACCTTCACCACTGTGCAAACGCGCCCTGTAGCGCGTTCTAAGTTGGGAGATTAAGTCTCCTAGCATACTGGGGGTCCCTGGCGGCCAACTAGCCCACCAGGAACCTCCAGTATGTGCCAGGAGGATGCATTGCGCAGAGGTGTAAAAAGGGGTGTGGCCTCATTACACCTCTCTGCAATGCAGCCCCCTGGTGCGTTTGCAGAGGGAGAACTAATTCCCCTTGCATACTGGCGGTCCCTGGGGGCCAACTAGCCCACCAGGAACCTCCAGTATGCGCAAGGAAGCTGCATTGCAGAGAGGTGTAATGAGGCAATGCCCCTTTTTACACCTCTCTGCAACGCATCCCTCTAGCGCGTTTACAGAGGGGGAACTAATTCCCCTTGCATATTGGGGGTCCCTGGGGGCCAGCTAGCCCACCAGGAACCTCCAGTATGCGCAAGGAAGCTGCATTGCAGAGAGGTGTAATGAGGCCACGCCTCTTTTTACAACACTCTGCAAAGCAGCTCCATGGCACTTACTGGAGGTACCTGGTGAGCTAGTTGGCCCCCAGGGACCCCCAGTATTCAAGGAAAATTACTTCCCCCTCTGCAAACACGCCAGGGGGCACATTTGCAGAGTGGTGCAGGGAGGGGGCAGGGCTTGAGGTGACGGATTGCACCACTCTGCAAACGCGCCCCCTGGTGCGTTTGCAGAGGGGGAACTAATTCCCCTTGAATTCTTGGGGTCCCTGGAGGCCAACTAGCCCACCAGGAACCTTCAGTATTCTCCAGGGGGCTGCGTTGCAGAGAGGTGTGAAAAGGGCCTTGGCCTCTTTACACGTCTCTGCAAGGCAGCCCCCTAGTGCATACTGGAGGCTCCTGTTGGGCTACATGGCCCCAGGGACCCCCAGTATTCAAGAGGAATTATTTCCCCCTCTGCAAACGTGCCAGGGTACTCATTTGCAGAGTGGTGCCTTTATGTTTTTTTTTGGGATCGGCAGGGTACGCGTACCCTGCTTGAATCCGGGATTTTTTTTTTTTAATTAAAACAAATTTGGGCCTTGGGGGTCCTTGCGGGACCCCCTGAGCAGGCCTAGGGGGTCAGGAACCTCCAGTATGCGCCAGGGGGCTGCCTTGCAGAGAGGTGTAAAAAGGGGCGTGGCCTCTTTACAGGTCTCTGCAAGGCAGCCCTCTGGTGCGTTTGCTGGGGGGGAACTAATTCCCCTTGAATACTGAGGGTCCCTTGGGGCCAACTAGCCCACCAGTAACCTCCAGTAGGCGCCAGAGGGCTGCATTGCAGAGAGGTGTAAAAAGGGACGTGGCCTCTTTACACGTCCCTGCAAGGCAGCCCCCTGGCACATTTGCAGAGGGGGAACTAATTCCCCTTGCATACTGGGGGTTCCTGGGGGCCAACTAGCCCACCAGGAACCTCCATTATGCGCCAGGGGGCTGCGTTGCACAGAGGTAGAGGTGTAATGAGGCCTGCCCCTTTTTACACCTCCCTGCAACGAAGCCCCCTGGCGCGTTTACAGAGGGGGAACTAATTCCCCTTGCATATTGGGGGTCCCTTGGGGCCAACTAGCCCACCAGGAACCTCCAGTATGCGTCAGGTAACTGCATTGCAGAGAGGTGTAATGAGGCCACACAACTTTTTACACCTCTCTGCAGCACAGCCCCCTGGCGCGTTTACAGAGGGGGAACTACTTCCCTTTGCATATTGGGGTTCCCTGGGGGCCAACTAGCCCACCAGGAACCTCCAGTATGCGCCAGGGAGCTGCATTGCAGAGAGGTGTAATGAGGCCACGCCCCTTTTTACAACACTCTGCAAAGCAGCTCTGTGGTGCCTACTGGAGGTACCTGGTGAGCTAGTTGGCCACCAGGTACCCCCAGTATTCAAGGAAAATTACTTCCCCCTCAGCAAACGCGCCAGGGGGCGCGTTTAGAGAGTGGTGGAGGGAGGGGGCAGGGCTTCAGGTGACAGATTACAACACTCTGCAAACGCGCACCCTGGCACGTTTGCAGAGGGAGAACTAATTCCCCTTGAATACTGGGAGTCCTTGGGGGCCAACTAGACCACCAGGTACCTCCAGTATGCGACAGGGGGCTGCGTTGCACAGAGGTGTAATGAGGACCCGCCCCTTTTTACACCTCTCTGCAACACAGCCCCCTGGCACGTTGACAGAGGGGGAACTAATTACCACTGCATATTGGGGGTCTCTGGGAGCCAACTTGCCCATCAGGAACCTCCAGTATGTGCCAGGGAGCTGCATTGCAGAGAGGTGTTATGAGGCCATGCTCCTTTTTATACCTTTCTGCAAGGCAGTCCCCTGACGTGTTCACAGAGGGGGAACTAATTCCCCTTGCATATTGGGGGTCCCTGGGGGCCAACTAGCCCACCAGGAACCTCCAGTATGCGCCAGGGGGCTGCGTTGCAGAGAGGTGTAAAAAGGGGCGTGGCCTCTTTACACGTCTCTGCAAGGCAGCCCCCTAGCGCACTCTGGAGGTTCCTGGTGGGCTACTTGGCCACCAGGGACCCCCAGTATTCAATGGTAATTATTTCCCCCACTGTAAATGTGCCAGGGGGCGCATTTGCAGAGTGGTGCCTATATGTTTTCTTTGGGATCAGCAGTGTACACGTACCCCGCGATTTAAAAAAACAAAAACATTTTTTGGGGGGGGCCTTTGTGTTCCTTGTGGGACCCCCTGAGCAGGCCTAGGGGGTCAGGGTATTTCTACCCTGCCCCCTTTTCTTTGTTTTTACCTTTGTTTCCCTGTTTTCTTGTGCCTCGGTTCTACCGAGGCACAAGGTGGCTGCCAACACTTCCTGGTTTCGAGTGTTGACAGACAGTTGACTGCCAATCAGCATTCAGCTCGTGCTCGGGAAGGTACGCGTACTGTACTCCGTCTCTAGATATCGCTATAATTTTACTTTTGATTTTCTCAGTAACTACTGAACGGATTTACACCATTTACCGAAAAGCACAACCTCGAAACAAAATCTACCTCTCTGCCAAATTTGGTGTAATTCCGTTCAGCCGTTCGGGCTGTAGCCCTGGCTAAAGGTCCCAATGAAAAATTGCATGGGGAAAACACATTTTGGGACCCCAATTTTTTCTCGGCGCCCACTTGACGACTTTCAGGGAAGGAGCGGAGCAGGCCATTTTCTTGGAGAAATTCGCAAAGATTCGTCCACCGGCGCCAAAGTTATTCCAAATAGAATGTTTCGGATTTCCTATGGAAACTAGGTTTTAACTATAACTACCTACTACCTACTGGCGACCGCCAGTAGGTAATATATATATTACCTACTGGCGGTCGCCAGTAGGTATATATAGTTAGGATTTTTTCTCTATGGGTTTTTTGAAAATTCTATGTCTAATAACTTTGCCGTTTGTGGACGGAATTGGCTGAAATTTTCAGGAAAATGGCACATTTTGTTTCTGAGCAGCCTTTGAAAATTTGGGGGGGGTTCGTCAAGGGGGGGCCGAGAAAAAAGGGGGGTCCCAAAACGCGTTTTTCCCATGTTAATTTCCATAGGGCGGTTGGCCTCACTTTTAGCCCGAACGGCTGAATGGATTTGCACGAAACTTGGCAAAATTGTAGGGACTGGTAGCCCGATGTGCCTTTTGTAGGTCTCAATATATGTGCTCCAGTGGATTTTGAGAAATTAACGTTTAAAAAAAGATATATATCTGTAAGCGCGGACCAGGCAGCGGTCTGGTTCGCGGACTTTTCGCGCAACGGAGCTTTGTGAAGCGAAGCTGATTGGTTCTCCGGCGTCTGTCAACATTCCAAACAGTCCGTAGCGGCCGCCATCTTGTCTCTCGGTAGGATCGAGAGACAAGAGGAGGCGAAAGCGAAGGGGCAAATGACCATAAGGGGGAATAGTAGATCCTCGCTGACCCCCTAGGTTTGATGTGGAGGTTTTAAAAGGGCCCCGCGGGGCAAAAAAAAAAATAATAATAATAATCGAACGGCTGAATGGATTTGCACGAAACTTGGCAAAATTGTAGGGACTGGTAGCCCGATGTGCCTTTGCTAGGTCTCAATATATGTGCTCCAGTGGATTTTGAGAAATTAACGTTCAAAAAAAGATATATATCTGTAACAGCGCTCCGCTTCGCGTACTTTTCGCGTTACGGAGGTTTGCGAAGCTGATTGGTTTTTCGGCGTCTGTAAACATTCCAAACAGTCCGTAGCGGCCGCCATCTTGTCTCTCGGTAGGATCGAGAGACAAGAGGAGGCCAAAGCGAAGGGGCAAATGACCATAAGGGGGCATAGTAGATCGTCCCTGACCCCCTAGGTTTGATGTGGAGGCTTTGAAAGGTTCTCGCAGGGCAAAAAAATATATACCGTTTTTTTTGTTTTTTTGCGTGGAGTGCGCTCGGTTCGCGAACCGGGAAGCGTTCTGGGGAGCGTACTTTCTTGAAAATTAGTGAAAAAAGTTAGAGTACAATAATAATTGTGAGTGATCAGATGTAGGGTAGCTCTGAGAAGAGCTTTTGGGTTTATGGTACATTTAGGTACTTATAAGTAGGTACCAATGCACATTCTTAAATTCAGAGTGAAAACTCTGTTGCCCTCATCTGAGAAGTGAACTCCATCTCCTCTGTAGATATCTTGCATGTAGTAACGCAAGTTATTGTTGTACAGGGAGCCCATTCCATGGTCTCTCATGTAAGCTGAAACAGATTTGTTTACATGCTTCCTCGATTTCTCAATTTGTGGACAAAATTGGTTCGACCACCTCCATTTCTGTCTTTGGCATATATTTGAATATACCAAGGCAGTCTGAGGAAAAAGTGCCATCAATTGCTCAAAGGTGTCCTTTAAAAGCATTTCCAGACCTACCCCAGTCAAAGTGCCCAAATCATTACCTCCACAGTGCACAATTAACAGGTCAGGTTTTGGCAAATGCATAAAGGTTTTCACCAATGGTATCAATTGGTGACATTTTAATCCTCTGTGGCCAAACCACTTAATTTCCACATCTTGTAAATTGAGGTTAGGTAAATTCCTGTTTTCAGCGTACCTTTGAGCCCAATAGATGTAGCTATGTCCAACAATCCAGACAGAAAACATGGCGAGAGAAGGTTCTCCTGCAGTCAGATGAAGTGTGGCAATGAAATGGCAGTTGAAAAAATGAGAGTGTAAAATGAAAAAAACTGAGGAGTTTCTGTGTTAATGAAGCAGTAAGAGTGATTGGTGGATTTTGATTGCTGAAAACAGAAAGTTAGTGTGCATGGATGAGTTCGTTGAAAGATGTATTTTGAGTGGCGAAGAAAAAATCATTAAATGAAAGAATGCTTTGGATATGCAGGTGCACTGAGAGTTCAGAGTTCAATTGCAACATTGTTGTGTGAGAGGTCTTGCAAGAGGTGGTTGCTATGCAGAAAAAGCAGAGAGGGGGCAGAGGGGGGAAGGGTTTTGCTTTGAAAAAAAGTGAGGGAAGAGTTTTGATTGGGTGACATGAGAGATCTGTGTGAGGAATTACAGCATTTCTGTGCTTTTGATAGCTGCAGACTCTGGAGTGCATACCTTTTGCTCTGCTGAAGACAAATTGGTGTGTTTCTGAGACTGTTTTGAAACTCAAAGTACTTGCTAAGGTGAGAAAAAATTTCTTTAATTTAGATAGAAAATAGTGTGCTTTAAGGAGAAAATTATGAAGAAAGTTGTGTTTTTCAAATGTTGCTTTGTCTCAAGTGTTTCACAAATAGATTTTGTTTGTTTGAGAAATTGTAATTGGAGAAAATGTGAAGTATTAGTACTGACAGGGCTTTTATGTGCATAGGAGCTGTGGAGTGTTTTCAAATTATGACTTGTAAATCGTTTTTGAGAAAAAGCAATGGTTTTAATATTGATGAGAAGGACATAATGGTGTCTGCTTCTTTATAAGGTAATTGAGAGTCTTTCCCATTTCAATGTAAGAAGTTTGTCTGTGGAGCAAATTGCTTGTAAATATGCTCCCACCTGTGCATGGCAAATTTAGATTTTGAATGTTTCCGTTACATAGGCATGTTAAAGGTGACTGAAACATGCTGCAAAGGCAATCAAAAAATGCTTTTATGTGTCTTAAGGACATTTTAAGTCATTTCCCCATGTGCAGTGTTTTCAAATTATGAGTTGAAAATCGTTTTTGAGGTAAAGGAATGTTTTCAAAATTTATGTGCGCCATATGACCCCAAATTTTTTTTTCAGGGGTGCAGCAGGGTGTTCTTGAGATACCCCTGCACCGTCGGAAAAATTCGTAATTTGCGATGAGGTAATTGCTAATCGCAAATTGCACCTTCATTCCTATGGGCCTCCTGCTGCATGGAAATGAATGGGTAATCTTGCTGAAATGCAAAGTCGAATCTGTATTTAAAAGGGTCTGCACCTCTGTACGGGTGTTCGCTATGTGAAGCACGAAAGTTTCACGGGCCGAACTCAAGGCCACCTCTCTCTGAGACAAAAGAGCTCTTATTCTTGCCATGCTGTTGAAATGTGCTCCCAAGGTTGGTATTTGTGGCCAGATTGAAAACTCCCTATGTTCATGTGTGGGAGGAAATAGAACATTTCTGCAGCAAATAACCCGTTCATTTACTGTTACGATAAAATGAATACTTTTAATTAACCCAGAACAATCTTCATTATTGAGCATCAAATAACTACCATTTTCCAAGAACTTGAACGTGGGGATGATAGCAGGAACTGGCGTGCCTTGCAACACGCAAGCCATATTTGGTCGGTGTTTGTTGCATGAACCGTGTAACTGTCTGTGCCTACACATTAGTGAATGATCTGGCGTCTCAGTGCATTCCTCTCCATTCAGATAAAGTTCTTGATCATCTTTGAAAATCTGTATGTGTATGGAAGCGACCAGACTTGATGAAGAAAACCACTACCTAAAGGTTAATAACGACCTATTGGTATATATTTCATACAATTTGAAAACTTATATAAAGCAAAAGGCAGCGTTATTAAACCGTGGATAAGGCACGTTGCCAAAGCAGTCAACCTTTTGGATTTATACTGGAAATGTTAAAGGAAGAATTACGGAGTAGGGCCTGTAAATCTTTAATAGACAACGAGTAAAATTACTCCAACCATCGTATTCCTCTAACTCCGGGATAGTAGGGGTGTTTAATTTTTTAGAAGTAGCCAATCCAAAGCATTTGGTCTGGGAAATTGTTTCATTCACAAACAACATATGTTTTGGGATGAGACATGCACGGTGGAAAGCCTCAGTGCCTTGTACCTGCCAGGTTCGTGAACCCCAAACTGATGTAGATCCTGGATATTTTTACTCTGTATTACGTTAGCATGGTCTCATTACTGGTTTAAACGCCATTTTTCCTTTTTTGTAACTTCTGCACACGACACTTAGTTGTTGCTTTAGCTTTCAGCCTACCTGCGTCAAGATCTATGCCTGCTTCAAGCAGGCGCAGGGTTTTGATGTAGCTTTGTCCTATCTGATTGTAAATGCGGCACACCGTGGGTGGCAGAGCAGCGGTGCACGTTAACTGGTGCATCCCTGGGGATGTGCTAGTTAATATAAATCTGCCCCTTTACATTTAATTATGTGCAGGGGACACAGAGTAGGTGAGGTTTATCCAAGGTTAAGAAGAGATGAGTCCTGTTCAGTGAAAAATTGAAGATAGGCTTCAGTATATTATATACTTAAGTAGTGTGTTAAGTTTTTGATGACTGTTATTAATTTACTGTTGGGTAATAGTGGTTAATAACATTTTTTATTATATTTTACCACAGATTCAACTGCACATTATTTCAAGATTTTAGGATGCCTAGCAAAGAAAGAGTAAGAAAGGCTGGAAAACGTCAAAGACAGCAGGAGCATGGAATATTGCAGCAGTCCTCTAACAAAAAGATTTGTCAAGTCACCAAGAAAGCACCGGGTAAGAGTCGAAAAACAGTCATAAGAAATATGTGTAGTAAAAAAAATATTACTACAGAAAATGTTTCACTCCAGAAAAGGAGACCGAATTCAAATGGTAAGGAAAGGCCAATGAGAAATGTTACTGCTAGAGTAAGAGATAACTCTATGCATGAAAGTAGAAGGAAACAACAGTTTAGGGATATTCGTAAACGAATGTTCCGCAACAGGATAATTGGGAATTTGTTAAAAAATATTAAGAAAGGTCAGCAGAAAGTGGTTTTTTATAAGAGAAAAAAAATAGTTGAGAAAGTTATTGATCAGGCCTTTGAAATTAAACGTAAGTTATTTATTTTGACAATCAATAGAATTAGGAAGCTAAACAAGGTAATTTATGATTTCAAAAGAAATAGTAGATGGAAGAGAATAGTTAATCGTAGTAATTTTTGTGAAGTTTTTTCTGGAGAATGGATGCATAGTTCAAGCTCTGAGGCATTTTTTAATGAGGAGAGTTATTTCCAGGATAATGATTTGGTGCATGCAGTTGACACCAGTGGTCGAGCTTATGAAGTGAAAGATGGTTGTCCAGTTGAAAAAGAAAAACTTGTGAGAACAGAGATAGAAGAGGTGTTAGGTAATGAGGTTTTAGGGAGACGTCCTAAGGGTCCTGTGTACACCTGGAAGTGTAGTAGTATTTGCAGTGTACGACAGGATTCCATCAATTTGCTTTGTGATTTTATACGGTCATTTAGTAAGAAAAGTTTGAAGCAGAAAATGAAGTTGTTGCAAGAATTAGATCCTTGCAGAGTGAGAGAAGTGATAGGTTTGCATGGTCATTCACTGGCTTGTCTTTCCAGGAGAGTATGCCAGAGTGTTTTTCATCATTTCAGGATGCTAGCAGTGCATCATAATAAAGTGAGGAAATTAGTTAGAATGTTGTATTATGCTAAGAGTCCAGCAATTATGCTAAAACAATTATGCGCTGCTCTTTTGCATGGTTCTGAAATAGATGTGAAAAATATATGTGAAGAAATTGAGTTTTGTTACTTTGGAAGTAAAGAGGAGAATGTTGAAATTGACCAAGAAGAAGAGAGTAATGTGGAAGATAGTGTACAGGTTTCCAGTACAGATAATTTCCAGAGGGAAATTGCGACGTTTGAGGTGAAATCAAGTGAGAGGCCAAATTTCACTTGTGTGTGTTGTCGACGCACTTATTATAAGAATCAGACTAAGTTAGTGGATTTATATGGAAAAAGTGAAAGGGAAAATAATAGTGAATGGAAGGATTTTACAACATACTTGATGGTAGAAAATTGTTTTGATTTGGGATTGGATCAACGTGTGTGTACTTATTGTTGTAACAAATTAAATCAAAACCAGATGCCTGCTAGAGCAGTTCATAATAATCTGGAATTGGTTGAAATTCCTTCTGAATTGAAGGATTTAAATACTTATGAATCTATTTTGATTCAAAGTATCCATCCCTTTCAGGCTATTGTAAGAATGGAGCCAAAGACAGGGAAATTGCCTCCATCAGATTTACAGAGAGGATTAAAGGGAAGAGTTGTTTATTTGCCTCTAGATTTGAAGAAAAACATTAACACAATTGGAGTAGAAAAAGTGGAAGAGGAACCTCTGGTTATCTTAGTTAATGGGGTTCCGACAAAGAATAAGAAAATATGGCAAGATTTAGTAGATGTTAGGAAAGTCAAAAGGGCAACATTGTATTTGAAAAAATATAATAAATACTATAAAAATGTATATGTTGCAGAAGAGGAAGTAAGTGAGGAAGAGGATAGCGATTTGTGTGCTGGTCAAATTGAGAAAGTAGAACCCTGTACTAGTGAAGAAATATATGAACATTATAGTGTTCATCCTTTGCATTCCAAGGAAGTCATGGGGAATGCTATTGAGTTGTTTCAAATGAAACAAGCGAAAGGGAGTCCCATTAGTGTTTGGGAGGAAAGTTTGGAAGCTCGGTGTTTCCCACAGCTTTTTCCAACAGGTCAGGGAGGAAGATATGATGAGCGACCTCATCAAATTCCTGCTTCTGAATACCGGACTTTGCGATTGTATGCAGGAGATCCTAGGTTTCGACAATGCATTCCTTATTTGTTTCATCTCCTGTTTGAAAGCGATCTGTCTGGACTGTCATATGCAGTGAACCACATCTTGAAAAGTGGTATACACATGCAAAACATCTCGGCAAGTGACTTTATGGATAAAGTCAATGTCCAAGACAGTATTTTGGATTCTCACCTGATTAATCTCATGGCGTGTCAGCGTGGTACTAATGAGTACTGGTACCGTCGTCATGGTGATTTAAAATGTATGCTGAGGAACTTAGGAACTCCCACATGGTTCCTCACTTTGAGCTGTGCTGAGTATGGCTGGGAAGACTTACTTGAATTTCTACGAGAGGCAAATGCTAACGTAGAAAACATCGAATTCAAGACACCCGGAGAACTGTGCTCTTTGGATCCAGTCAATGTATGTAGGTACTTCAATCATAGATTTGAAGGTATGATGTCTTTCATCATGAATAAGAAGAATCCACCTCTTGGAGAGGTGTTGGATTTCTTCTGGAGGAAGGAGTACCAAGCAAGAGGTGCTCCTCATATACATATGTTGCTGTGGATCAAGGATGCACCTAAATTTGGAACGGATGCAGACGACTCAGTGATGAGTTTCATAGAACAGTATTCTACGTGTGCTGTTCCAAACGCAAAGGAGAAAAAAAGCCTAAGAGAAAAAGTTCTACGTTTCCAAAGCCATCGATGTGGAAAGTACTGTCGTCGTAAATTCCGGAACAAAGACAAGTTCTACACCAAATGTCGTTTCGGCTTTCCACGATCGGTGATTTCTAAAGGAAGAGTGAACAGTTTGATGTCTTCGCTGCGACATAATGTGATGAAGAAATCACCTAAAAACACATACAATTTGAAGAGGAACGAAGAGTCTAAGTACATCAACGACTACAACCCGGTGATTTTGTCCATGTGGAATGCTAACATGGATATACAGTTTGTGGCTGATAACTGTATGGCTGTGGCTAGGTATGTGACATCTTACATCACCAAAAAAGAGAAGACAGAATTGAAGGATATGTGGGAGGACATTTCCCATGAAAAGAGCCTCAGCAAGAAGTTGTACAGTTTCAGTCTGAAGATGTTGTCGCATCGAGAAATCGGAGCTTACGAATGTTCTGACCGGTTGTCTTCAGCAAGTCTCTATGCCAAGTCCAGGAGTATCGTTTGGGCGAGTGTTGGTCTTGCTGCAACGCGTAATCGAGTTCTGAAACCTGTGCGGGAAATTGAGTATTTGGCGGAAAAGGAGCCAAACAGTACCGACATTTTGAAGAGCAACATGTTGGATACATATTATCCAAATCGAAGCAGTCACCTCGAGAATGTTTGTCTGTATGAGGTTCTGCAAAATTACATATTCAAGAGGAACATCAAAGAAGATACTGAGAAAGGAGTGTATGCTGTAATAGGAAGTGAGGGATGTCTGGTCAAGCAAAGAAAATGCCACTTGATAAACCATCGAAAATTGAGTGGCGAATCTCCTGAAAAAAAGGAGTTTTTCTATTTAGCACTTTTGCAACTTTTTAAGCCTTGGCGTGCAGAAGAGGAACTGCTTGGAGATTTCCTCTGTTACGAAGACTCTTTCAATGCTGCCAAGGAGACCATAGAATGTCCTGCTTTTCCCAAATATGTAGAAATGTTGAATGTGGAAATTGAGCAGGAAGCAACGATTGCAGCCGAGATTGCCAGAGACAGTTCTCAGGACAGTCAGAGTTCTGCTTCATTGAGTCAGGATCCACTAGGAGGACCTCTTATCGAAAATGAAGCTGCCACTGCTATGAATGAAGTGGAAAGAGCCATGGCACATGCTCAGGAGGATGCGGTTAACTTAGAAGAGTTGGAAAGACAACTCAACGTTGAGCAGAGGAAAATATATGACGAACTTACCATGCAAATTGATCATGGATTAAGTCATGATAAGAAAGAGTGCTCATGTACGTCGTTGAAGCCTGTCCGACTGTACGTGAGTGGAGAAGCGGGAACTGGAAAAAGTTTCCTTATTAAAGCAATTTCATGTTATTTGCAGGAAAGGACAGAGTCATCGCTGTCTTGTGTTGTCACCGCTCCAACTGGACTGGCAGCACATAACATTAAAGGGATTACTTTACATCGTTTACTGATGCTGCCAGTGGAGCATGACAACAAATTAGAATATCACAAGCTATCTGGAGATGCTTGTTTTGAAGTTTCAAGAGTCTTGAGGAAAATGAAACTTCTTATCATTGACGAAGTAAGCATGGTTTCCAATGTTATGCTTGCCTTTGTGCATTTGAGAATGCAAGAAGTTCTCAAAACAGAGTATGATGTGTTATTTGGTGGCAAACACATCATTGTTTTTGGAGATCTTCTGCAGCTGACACCAGTGAAAGGGCAACCTGTGTTCAAAATGCTCACGCATGAAGATACCAGGAAGTGCTTAGGGAGTATTGGCAACGTCAATATATGGTTAAACTTCAATTATGCTGAACTGCATGAAAATATGCGTCAGGCAAAGGATGAAGTTTACAAGACTATTCTACAAGATGTTAGAATTGGAAAAGTGACCGAGCATGGGAAAGAAGCTTTACATGCACGATTACTGACAAATTTATATCCAGACGAAGATGTTGTGCCTGAGAATATTTTTCAGAAAGTTACTGAGAAAAAATCTGGAATATGTTTGATGCCAACTCTTGCAGAATGTGCCAAATTCAACAACAAAATGTTGCATTTAGAAAAGCAAGAGATTGTGAAATTGGAAGCTATTGACAGAGTAGAGCATATGGGATCAACAATTATTTTGTCTGAGAATCTGAAAACAAAATTGGATTCATTAGAGAAGAGTATATCTAAAACTGCGGGTTTTGAAAAGACTCTGAATGTGTGCTTGAACTGCCGTATAATTTTAAGAAGGAATTTACATGTTGAAAGAGGTCTGGTAAATGGATCAATGGGTAATGTTGTTGATTTTGTGAAATACAGAAATAGAGATGGAATTGAATTTTTAAAAATTAAATTTGATGGCATTGAGGAAGTACAGCTAATTGCTCGTTGTTCTGCTAGATTTTTGCTTGTAAAAGACTTATATGTTCGTCGTAAGCAGTTTCCTGTTTGCTTGGCATATGCGGTGACAATCCATAAATCGCAAGGTTTAAGTGTAGACTGTGCATTGGTGAATATTGGCAGTTCTGTGTTCAAGGAGGGTATGGCATATGTGGCATTGTCACGAGTTAGGACTTTATCGGGATTGTACTTGATTGAGTGTGATGTCACAAACATTTGTGCGGATCTAGATTGTGTTAAGGAATACAATAGGTTGAGAAGAGAGTATGCGCCACATTTGCCTCAGTATCCTTTGTTTGAGAAACGTGTGGTAGGCCGGAAACGAAGAAATGTGACCAATACTGGGGAGGTTGTAGCAAAAAGACGAAAAGTTGATGAACCTGAAATTATAAGCAGAAACAAAAAGGATTCTGTTGAAGATGTTGTTGGTTTTCAATTTGAAAACAGTTCTGGTGTCAACTGCTATGCTAATGTAGTGGTTAATGTTGTCTTTTCTCTAGAAACTTTAAAAGAACAGATTGTGGTCAATTCGGATCAAAGATTTTGCAGTTTGTTAAATTCTGTGTTAGAGAAATGTAGCACTGATAGAACAAACATAGAAAGTGTGTCTGAAATTCGAAATCTGTTAGACAGATGTTCAGGCCAAACACAATTCTCTCAAAATAGTCAGCAAGATTGTCAGGAGTTTTTAATGTATATGCTTGATGTATTGCATGATGAAGGTGTAGATGTAGATCACCTGTTTGGGCTTTCTTATCAATGGCAGCATGACTGCGAGAACTGTAGGGTATCAGCTACTACTAGTGTAGACTCAGAAAGATTTATATATTTAACTTTGCCAGACAGTAAATCAGTCTCTTTTAATAAGCTAGTAAAAGCAGCTGATCACAACATGGAGTGTAGCCAATGTAAATCTGAAATGATGTCCACTTTATTTATACGAACATATGGCCAGTATGTCATTTTAATGTTCCAACGATGTAGGCCTGATGGAACAAAATTGACAACTTTAATTAAAAATTTTGTGGCTTCACAGTTGTCAATATCAGGAAGGACTTTTGTAACTGTAGCAATTATATATCATGATGGTCCTTCAATAACATCAGGACATTATACAGCTTATTTAAAGTGTAGAAATGGCTGGTCATTCTGCAATGATTCTGTTTTAATTTTCAAAAAAAAATTGCCATATGACCTTAAAAACTCTTACCTGGTGTTTTTAAAACCAAAATTTTAGGGAAAGAATCTCGGGATGTGCTCTGAGGAATTTCAAGAAGTTCTTATGGCTCCTACACTATTTGGCCTTGAGGATAAGTGTAGTACAGAGACATAACTTTTTACCATAACACTGGACGTTATTGAGAAATACGTGCACTTTGAATGAGTTCAGAAAAACTATTTCTTTTTATAAGCTAATTGAAGCAGCGAATCAAAACATGGAGTAGAGGGAATGTAAGTCTGCAATGCTGTCTACTGTTTTACATTGCTTTGTGATTAAAAGTGATGTAGAGAATTAAATAATTGTACTAGTCATAAAGGTAGTGTAAGTCTGCTTCATAGTAAGCAGTATCAGTGTGATAGGAAATGTAGAACATGATTGAGCAAGAAGGGGAAGATATTACTAGTCCAGGATTGTGTAAATGATCTTCAACATTTTAATTCTGAAAGTTGCGGAAATGCGAAAAGACGGGATTGGCTTACAAGAAATCCAAGAGTTATACATGGCTCTGACACGATTTGGCCTTGTGGAATCGTGTGGTAGAGAGCGAGAAGTCATTTATTGTATGTAACATGTTTTTGAAAACGATGGAGGTTTTCTTTCAGAAAGTGGCGGGTTGAAAGTAATAACAGCACAACAGAGTGTAAGCTGTTCATAGGACATCCTTGGCCGTCATGGAAAGTAAGTTAACTTTAAGGAGTTCTGAATTCTGATTTGTAATGTATGGGTTTTTTAAACACAATCATTTTGATTGTGTTTTTTTTTCCCCGCTGTTATATGATGAATACCTTCAAGTCACTGTTTTAGTGAAATTTGATACATTCTGAGAACAGCAAAAATAAACCATTTAACATGTATAATTAATTCTGTTCTGTTTGCATTTATGATGTACATGTAGAACTGTGTAGGAGGCATGGAGAAGGTGAGGCTTCTGTCAGTGTCAAAGTTGTTGCATACAGTGCTCATATTCTACGTAGTCTTTTATATTTCATTACTTTCACTGTTTCTGACAGATCTAAAAAAAAATTTTTTAAAAGAACAGTAAGTATAAGGGAAGGAAACAGACAGTTATGTTAAAAGAAACACAGCTATAGGGAATAAACTAGGGATACTGTTACCCGCAATCCTCTGCTGATGATGTCACTGAGCATGTCATGAATGATGTAATATGTGACATCATCAGCAGTGGATTACGGGTAATAGTATCTCTAGTTTACTCCCCTATAGCTGTCTTTCTTTTAACATAACTGTCTGTTTCCTTCCCTTATACTTACTGTTCTTTTTTATAAAAAAAAAATTTTGGTTCGCTTCCGGTTCGCGTACCGGGGAGCGAACTGGGAAGCGAACTAAGAGAAATAGAGGTTGGCACAGTTGCAAATATTGTACCAATTTTTTTATAACGGGGAGGTAGTTCTGAAAAGAACTTTTTTTTAAATTGTTTTTGTTGTTTTATATTTTTTTTATTATTTTTCTGAACATTTTTTTTACTTTTTTTGAATTTTTCTGAACAGTTTTATATTTTTTTTGTTTTTTTTCCGGAGGGGGCAACGAAAACGATTCATTGTAAAGGGCTCAACAGGAGGAAGAAAACAAAAAAAAGAATTTATTGTTTGGGGAGTTTCGGACAAACATGAGCATGATTGTTAATAGCTCTGTTGATCAGAGTGATGCTACTTTCTGCGTAGCAAATGATTCCACTGCAATGTACGCAGACTTGTTTTACTTCACGAAATCTCGTTTGTATATTTGGCACCATCTCCCTGCCCTCTGGTCCCGTTACTTCCGGTACAACAGATCTTCTGGCCATAATAGGGAGATTATCTAGGTCGTCCTGTTCCTCTTCTTCCTCTTCTTGCTGAATTATAACTTTAGCAGGTGGTCCACTCTTCCTTGGATGTGGTGGAGGTGGTGGGGAAGCACCAGCTGAAGCTAGTAAAGAAGCCATTGCTCACTGGTAACAAAGGGTCTTTCTCTCACAATGATGAAAGTCAGAGTGAGGAAAGAAGGAGGGATTTTCACCATTTGGGAAAAAAAATAGTTCTCAACCAATGAAAAGTGTTCATTTTAGATCATATGACCTAGTCTTACATCATTAGGAAACCGAAAGTGAAATGAACCAATGAAAAGTGTTATTACCAAGTCACATGACCTGCTGTGTTTACGTTACGCGCTTTGCAGGGCCTCCCGGTTTGCTTCCAGAAACCTGTGCTTTGCGACTCGGTAAGCGTACGAGTTCGCTAACGTAGCACGTCATATGACGTATCACGCGACAACGCGAAACGTCATGCGGACGGGAGGCGTCACGATGTTGTTTTCTAACGCGGCAGTTGCGGTAAAGAAACGTTTACCGGCTCGCGGTCTATTTCGCGGCATCAAGGTCACCTAACGGGAAGCTTCCCGATTCGCGAAGCGGGAACGAAGAAAAAAAAATATTTAAAAAAAAAAATTATTCATAAACATATAAAATATATTTTTGGATTTAAAGAAGAATACATTTTACAGCTACAGATATTAGCTGTTAAAAAACCAATGAAATTCACAGAAAAAACCATAGGTTATAGACCATATATAGTTAGGAATTAGCATTTACAAAACCTTGAAAATTCACTGAAAAAACCATAGGTTATAGACCATATATAGTTAGGAATTAGCATTTAAAAAACCTTATTTTACTCACACAAAACCATTGAAATTCCATATATAGTTAGTTGCACTAACTATATATCGCGCACCCGTAATCCACTGCTGATGATGTCACATATTACATCATTCATGACATGGTCAGTGACATCACTGATGACATCACTGATGACATCTCAAATGACATCACTGATGATATCTCATTTGACATCAATGGTCACATCAATGATGATATCATTAATGTGACAATACAATGCATCTCCTCACACTTTAATATAACCTCTGTTACACCCAGTGTTAAATACAGAGTATAATTTTTGAAACCATTGACACACCAATACTAGTTACTACATACCCACTCACTGATTCCTACGTCTACACACACATTCACTCATTCACCCATACAATCATTCATACATACAATCACTCATCTTTACAACACTATCATATGCACTCATACACCTATACAGACACTCACACTCTGCCACTCATCCATGGAGTTACTCACACACCTAGTCAGTCCTGTAAAGAATCAATCACAGTTCCATTTTCTAATCTACACAGTTAAACATAGAGTACCTTACATTTTAAAACATATACTAACACATACTTACTCTCTTATAGAATCACTGATACAAGTACACATTGATCTGCACAGAGTCACACACCTCCCAGCCAGTCATACACACACTCAGTCTCCCATACAAATACTTGTGCAACCAATCAATAACCCATATAGCTACTTATATAGCTACTGATCAACACATGCAGCAGCTTGCACAACAACAGACATGCTGATGCACACTTTCAGACAGTTTAGTCACTAACCCGTGCATTTAGTAAGACGCATTTAATCACTCACTCATACAGTCAATCACGCACCTACTAAAACCTTCATTGAGACACTTATACATCCACTCATTCTTCAATATGTAAAACATATTTAAACTTTACAGAAACACATAATCACTGGATGTTGTCATCAGTGATGTCATTTGAGATGTCATCAGTGATGTCATCAGTGATGTCACTGACCATGTCATGAATGATGTAATATGTGACATCATCAGCAGTGGATTACGGGTGCGCGATATATAGTTAGTGCAACTAACTATATATGGAATTTCAATGGTTTTGTGTGAGTAAAATAAGGTTTTTTAAATGCTAATTCCTAACTATATATGGTCTATAACCTATGGTTTTTTCAGTGAATATATATATATATATGCGTGCCTGTATTTTTCATTCACTTATAGATCATTTTTCTTCATACATATTCTAATACTGCTATTCATCCATTGACCTATACATTTATTCATTCAACCATTAAGTTAATCTCTTTTTCAAAGAACCGTAAACCCAGCAATCATTAAGGAGACAATAATAGATGCACCAGACATATTGGCTTAATTAATGCATGTTTATTCTGTGTCTTCCCATAGATCTATGCCTTTCTCTACACCATACAGATTTAGTTGGTACATCCTCATCCTTTGCACCAAAAAATGAATTTATTTCTGCTCTTGACCGAGAGAGAAAACATACTGAAATGGGTTTGTGAATAATCACAAACTTGTCAGTGCTCACCCCTCCGGTGTTCTCTGCTCTTGAACACCCACAAACTACCAATGTAAGCTAAATCCCACACATTTAAAATGCTGATATGCTGGCAGAATGTGAAGTATGAATACATTCATTGGTGTGGACAAAATCCCATCTTTACTGATTCGTTTAATCCGGAATGGGATTTTGCCTATAGATACGCTGCAGTTCATTCATACCTCAAGAATGCACATAGGTGAACAGATGGTCCTGTAGAATTCAGCTTCAGCAAGAGTGCACTAAAACGATTCATAGCTTAGTATCGAAACGGCACGACGACCCCTCACTATAAAAATATTTTGTGGGTAAATACAAATCAACTATAAAATTCGAACGTATTGATCTGAGAAGCTAAAGAACTGCGAACTAACCGCAATTAAATGAGAAAGGCCAACATGTTTTAAACGACCCACCTTTATATGGAAGGCAGAATCTTCATTCCCCTCCACCTCAGACTTGTAGAATATTGTGTTCTGCTTCATGAAAGGCTTGAAACTCGATTTGCTAGAGGACTCTGCTCCAGTTCCCTCTGCATTCATGATGTGCCACTTGTCACTACACCTTCACACTCAGGTTGTGCTTGGGCCTCGGCCACAAAACTGCTGATATTGATGTTACTAATGCTTTGAAACTACTGCAAAGTGCTTGCCCCAAATCAAGTGGAAAACAACGGGAGCAATTTGCACGTGCACTTTAGAGCCAAATAAACAGATAGGGAAGTGTAGAGGTATTGGTGATAGAATCACCCTCCTGAAATATGTGTACAAACAATGGGATTCTATCAATGCGTGCAGAAAATTATACTTTTTAATGAATTTTATTTTTACAAAACAAATGGGGAGTGGAGGGCTAATCTTTGCTGATGGCAAAGGTAAGCACTATGGGGTCCATTACGATGTCGGGCGCATTGCCTCCGCCAGGCGAAGGCAATCCGCCCGACATCGCTAGCCCAAATCCCCCCGCCATATTAGGATGGCGTGGGGGATGGCAGCGGTGAAAAACACCCCCCGCCTGTTTTCCGCCCCGGTCGCCTTGCGGCCCGGGCGGAAATCGAGTAATATGGTGGTGGTGTCTGTTAGACACCGCCCGCCATATTACTATGTGCATTTTTCTATGCCTCATTGCCGCCACGGAAAGGCATGCGGTGTTCACTCTGGGGGCCCCCTGTGAGCCCCCAGAGTGAAGACCAAAGGGGGGTGGCACACGGGGAGGGGTACCTGTGGTACCCCCCTGCATTTACATGATCGAAGCAGCAGGCACCGTGCGGTGCCTGCCGCTTCGATCATTTAAATGCGTGCACTTTTTTTAACATTGTGGCGGGCGGTGCAGTGAGCACCGCCCGCCACAATGTTAAATTCAGGAATGCGCCCGCCACTGTCGCGTCCTAATACCAATATTGGGACCCCTGCCCTTTAGGCGGGCGGTCCCGATAGCCGATAGGGTGCCGCCATCCTAATAACCCCCTATGTGTTTTTAAAATACCCCTTACACACTAAGAATCCCTTAGTGTCATGCTTCATCATGGGGTCTTCCGGTCCCTCTACGGGCGGGGCGTGCTGCGACCTACGAACTACGCAGGAGCACTAGGTTTTAGTGAGAATAGGCTATGTGTGATGTGATGGTTGTGTAAGTGATTAGGAATGTGTAGGGACTTAAGTGTGTGAATATAAAAAAACTTTAAACATTTCCTGGCTAGTAGAAAAAATTATTTATTAGCTTCTCTTGCTGGAAATGTTAAAAAGGGGGTGTGGTAGGGCTGTAATGCGCCCTACTTGGTCGACATGTTTCATAAGCAGTCACCTACTGTTTACTCATCAGGACCTCTGTTAGTCCCTACTAGAAAAACTCAGGTAACTCACTAAATGTGGTATGCCACACACCCTTTTTAACATTTCCAGCAAGAGAAGCTAATAAATCATTTTTTCTACTAGCTAGGAAATTTTTAAAGTTTTTTTATATTTCAATATCTGTAAGGCCTCATTGAATTTGAGGGCTGTAGTATTTTTCACAAAGAGAACCCAGGGACCTAAGTACATCTTAAAGTCTAAAAAAAAAGCCAGAAGTGGCAGTCCAGAAACTGAGGGCCATAATGCAAGATAGGAGAAATATTTTGATTTTGAATAATATAAAGGCTCTGGCCTTGAATGATGGGAGGCTCCCCGAAACAATGTACTTTCTTTGATAACCGATAAGGCTGGCGGCGGCATAGTGAAGTGACATGACCTGATAATCTTGCAAAAAATACATAAGAAGAATACCGAATGAAAAATATGAGAGAGAGAAGTTTTAGACACGCACTGAAATATTAGTAACATGTCTGCTTCCTATCTAGGCTGATATTTTTATTGTTTTTTTTATGGCACTACCATGACATCAATGGTAGTTACAGTAGAATCAGACATGTTTTTATTGTTTAATTATAGAAGAGTATTATCTATATGTAAATAGATAGGACAAACTTATCGCCATATTTGTTTAGCCTTGTGGATGCCTTAGTGTCTGCAAGTAATGTTTTATTTGTATAAATATGAGATAAAATTCGTAATCAGATAGTATAACAACCCAGGTATCTGAACATTATTTGAAGGGGTTTTATACTAGAACTATTCAGTTCGGTTTGCAGCCATGACCAGCCTCAGTCCTGGACTCTTGAAGAGGTGCAGAAAAGTGGCCTTCAGCCTTGCATTGCTAATCATTTCCGGGCAACAGCTGTGATGGAGAATAGCTGATGCGCTATTTTTACGAAAAGAAGGTGTGTTGTGGGATCCAGACCATTGATAGGCTTGCTTTTTTCTACGTCTGTCATGATTTCACATAGCGCTTACAAGTAGCCATCTGGTACGAGGGTGCTAGGAACTTGCAAACCATACAAAGAATGTTCACATTTTTTTGATGGCTAGGTCATGCACTACTACGTTTATTTTCTAATTCTGTCTTGTTAGCATTCATATTTTAGACCTGGGTTTTAGAAATAAACTATTTAAGTTCATCATTGATTCTATTTGGAGTGTGTTATCGATTTACGAAAGTGTGGAGTTTCTCTGTGTCCCTTAAGCCATATAGAGGGGCTGATCATTATCAGAAAACACTTCTTTCACAGTACTGCACAGTGGGTTTACATGAGCCCCCTTGCAGCCATCGCACGCCAACACAATCTGAACATCATCTCCTACGCCGATGACACCCAGCTGATCCTCTCCCTGACCAACGACCCCGCCACCGCCAGAGCCAACCTGCACGAAGGGATGAAAGACGTGGCCGAGTGGATGACGACCAGCCGCCTGAAACTGAACACAGACAAGACGGAAGTCCTCATCCTGGGCTCCTCACCCTCCGCCTGGGACGACTCCTGGTGGCCCCCCGCCCTGGGCAACACACCCAAACTGACAGACCACGCACGCAACCTGGGCTTCATCCTGGACTCCTCCCTCTCCATGACCAGACAAGTCAACGCCACCTCCTCGTCCTGTTTCAACATCCTGCGCATGCTACGTAAGATCTTCCGGTGGATCCCCACCGAGACCAGGAAGACGGTCACCCAGGCCCTCGTCACCAGCCGACTGGACTACGGCAACGCCCTCTATGCCGGAACCACCGCCAAGCTCCAGAAGAGACTCCAGCGGATCCAGAACGCCTCGGCGAGACTCATCCTCGACGTCCCCAGACGAAGCCACATCTCCAGACACCTGAGAGACCTGCACTGGCTCCCGATCAACAAAAGAATCACCTTCCGGCTCCTCACCCACGCACACAAAGCCCTACACAACCAAGGCCCGACCTACCTCAACAGCCGCCTCAACTTCTACGCTCCCAAACGCCATCTCCGCTCGACCAATCATGCCCTCGCAGCCGTCCCCCGCATCCGCAGAGCGACAACAGGAGGAAGGTCCTTCTCCCACCTGGCCGCCAAGACTTGGAACTCCCTCCCGACCGACCTACGCCTGACCCAAGACCACCTCTCCTTCAGGAAGAAGCTCAAGACCTGGCTGTTCGAGCAGTAGCGGACCCCCCCCCCCCCCAAAGCGCCTTGAGACCCTCCGGGTGAGTAGTGCACGGTATAAATGCCTATGATTGATTGATTGATTGGGTTGTGTATGGGTCAGTGGGCTAGAAATCCGACCCCTGTGGCCTGGACGCCAATTATGACAGGGTCATACTATTCCCAAAACAATATTTCTCTGGGGTCTAGTGGCTTGCTTGGGGGGAGCATGCGCAGTGCGATCTTTAAGCAGGGTTCTGCTAGGGAGAAACAGTGCTGGACTTTTTCCACTTTCCAGTGCTGCCTGTCCAGTATTCATCTGCTTGGGGGGCCAAGTTATGCCCCTGGCACCAATCACAAGTGAAACAGACGTTCCCCATTACCACGGTATGCGTTCACTTTCTTTTGCTATGACGTCAGTGCACACTGCAGATTACACATACGCAAAAATTTGGGGCGTGTGAAGGATGCTTTACACTCGTGTGAATTTAATTTTAGAAAATAAAATGTTTCTTGTACAAATAATCAGTAAGGGGAAGGACTCTGAAACACAAAGTGTGGGGTCAGCATGTAAGCAGGAAGAGGCAGGGGCCAGCAGGAGCAAATCTGGGGTAGCCCGCACACACACACTTCCCCTATTTCTGCCCAGCTTCCTCCTACCAGATCCATCACTTACACAAACCCACAGAACAGGCCGTAAATGACTGTGTGCGCATCACTAGCCCTGTGATAGGAGCAGTGGTCGAAGTGGGAAAGAAAAAGTAGGGGAACTGTGGGTGGAGAATCAGGGGGCGGGAATAACCGAAGATTGAATCAGTGGGCGGAGTCAGGGGTGTGGCTAGCAATAGCAAAACATAACAATTTTTAGTACACTTAGCATTTCACTGACCAGTTACAGCTTATAACGTTATTTAATTAAAACAATGGATACACATGTTTATTTGAGGTTTAATTCAGGAAAAAGCAAACACTCATAGGGAATACAGGTTTATGTAAAGCGTGTGAAATGTAAGCAGGAACAACATGTTACCTTAATGCTTTTACTCTCATTGTTCAGAAATCCATGATTATTTTTTGTCTTGTAGGGACTCTTCAGGAGAATCTAGACTCACAGAAACCCACAAAGGCTCCTTCATATTCATGTCAGCCAGCTAGCTGCTCAATCATAATATAGCAAAAAGAACAACTGGTGGACAGAATGCAGAACAATGTCATACATTCACCCCAGTACAGAGATCTGGGCATAAATCCATTGTTTCTTTGCTCACCATGCCATTCCAGTTTGGAGCCAGCCATATGCAAATCAGTCTTGATCCTGCACCCAATAGGAACAGTCCAGCTCGAACTGCCAGGCCAGGTCCTCCCTGGACTGGAAACAAGCATCCTAGACCGGTTTCGGGCTTTCAGCCCTCATCAGCCAGGATAGCTTGATTCCAGTGGCATGGAGACCACGGGACTCATGTCTGAGCATACCTGTCCCACACGCGGTGACTAATGCAAAAAGAACAATTGATGGACAGAATGCAGAACAATGTCATACATTCACCCCAGTACAGAGATCTAGGCCTAAATCCATTGTTGTTTTGCTCACCATGCCATTCCAGTTTGGACCCAGCCATATGCAAATCAGTCGTGATCCTGCGCCCAATGGGAACAGTCCATCCCGAACTGCCAGGCCATATATATTCAAGTGTCCTTTCATTCGGGAAGTGAACACAAAGCATTACCCACAGAACTATGCACATAACATATTGCTCTTTGATATGCATGGTACATGTTCTTTGCAGCAGGCATATTACCCCACTGCGCTACCTTAGATGAGTAAAACTGCCACTAGACCAATCCTGCCCTTTCACTGCTCCTGTCCAATCATTACTCCTGCTCGATCAACACTCCTGCTTCGTCAATTCCCCCTGTCCCCTCCCTTCTTCTGGCCAGTCACTTCTCCTGGCCCGTCACTTCTCCTGCCCATCACTTCTCCTGCCCTGTTCACTGCTCCTGCCCCATTCACTGCTCCTGCCCCATTCACTACTCCTGCCCCATTCACTTCTCCTGCCCCGTTCACTGCTCCTGCCCCGTTCACTGCTCCTGTCCGTTCACCGCTCCTGCATGGTTACCACTCCTGCTCATGCCTAATCACCACTCCTGCCCCATTACTTCTACTGCTTCGTCACTTCTTCTGCCCCGTCACCTCTCCTGCCCCGTCACCTCTCCTGCCCATCACCTCTCCTGCCCATCACATCACCTGCCTGTCATGTCACCTGCCCGTCACTTCTTGTGCCCGGTCACCTCTCCTGTCCTGCCGCCTCTCCTCCCAAGTCACCTCTCCTGCCCTGTCACCTCTCCTGCCCCATCACTTCTCCTGCCCCGTTCACTGTTCCTGCCCCGTTCACTGCTCCTGCCCTGTTCACTGCTCCTGCCCCGTTCACCGCTCCTGCCCCGTTCACCTCTTCTGTCCTTTAACTGCTCCTGTCCTTTCACCGCTCCTGCCTGGTTACTGCTCTATCTCATGCCCCGTCACCTCTCCTGCCCCATCACCACTCCTGCCCGTCACCTCCCCTGTCCCATCACCTCTCCTGCCCTGTCATCTCTCCTGCCCGGTCACTTCTCCTGCCCCGCCATTTTTCCTGCCCGTGACTTCTCCTGCCCGGTCACCTCTCCTGCCCCGTTAACTCTCCTGCCCAGTCATCTCTTCTTTCATGTTGCCTCTCCTGCTCCGTCACTGCTCCTGACCCGTCACTTTTCCTGCCTTGTCACATTTCCTACCCCGTCCCTTTTCCTGCCCCGTCACAGCTCCTGCCCCGTCACAGCTCCTGCCCGTTCACTGCTCCTGTCCGGTCAGCACTCCTGCCCGATCACCGCTACAGCCACATCACTTCTCCTGTCCCAACACTTCTCCTGCCCCGATCACTGCTCTCATCCATTCTCCACCCCTATCCGTTCACTGCTCCTGCCGGTTACCGCTCCTGCCCATTCCTTATCACTGCTCCTGCCCCTTCACTTCTCCTGCCCCATCACTTCTCCGGTCCCATCACCTCTCCTTTCCTGTCACCTCTCCTGTCCCGTCACTGCTCTTGACACGTCAACGCTCCTGCCCCGTCACTTCTCCTATCAGTTACTTCTCCTGCCCGTCACTTCTCCTGCCTGTCACTTCTCCTGCCCTGTCACTTCTCCTGTCCGGTCACCTCTCATGCCCTAGTACCTCTCCTTTCCTGTCGTCTCTTCTGTCCAGTCACTGCTCCTGCCCAGTTCACTCTGTGTACAACATTGACAAATTACACAAGGTGTCAAATTTCCCCACAGTACTCTGTTTGGGGAAAGCTCCTCTGTAATCACCAACTCCGATCTCACTGGCACTTGATATGCTAAAGGCAGAGGGCGGTCGCATTGTCATTCGAAAGGAGATAATCGACCTCAATCGGTATGACAATGGGCCTGCCCTCCGTCTGTGCGAGCTCAGGGAGGGCCTGCTGCAGCCTCTGGAGTTCAACAGAGAAGTGCGAACAGCCCCTGGAAGCTGAATTAAAAAGTTATTGTTTGCCGTCCCGGGACGATATTTTGAAAGAAAGAAGTAGGGGAAAGGACTGAAATAATTTTTAGAAGTAGGGGCATGCCGTGCCCTTCCGTCCCCGCCCACTTTTACTACTGCCTATATATCGAAAGGTCTTTTTAGGGTTCGCCAGATGTGATACTCCATCACAAACATGGCGGATGCCCCATCTGCAGTATTATAAGTGGATTTCAGCCTATGTAATATGTTGCACAGGATATCTATCACATTTGTGTGTCCATGTCACCTTGCATGTTTGTGTGTCAGTGCATTTACATTCCAACGTTCTATACAGTCATGTGTTTTTACATACTCATTATAGCTATAGCTATATACCCTTGCATCTATGCTTTCATTCGGCATTCCCCATATAATTGCTAAACTTATTGGCTTTACCAATGCTTGCTTTCTGTTGATTGAGGTGCTTTATGTTATGTTATATTACATGCGCTATTTATAGAGTGCACGTACATAGGAGTTTCCTGTGCTTTAGAGACAACCAGGCCAGAGAAGAGGACAAGTAGACAACCAGACTCAAGAAGAAGGAGGGAAATCCAAGAGAGCCTAGGAGCTACAAACTAAAGAGAAAGGTTGTCAGCGTCTTGTTGGCACATTTAGAAAACAGAGGTACTTGCACTTCTAACTTTATAATAGGATTAACAGGGCTACAAGCACCAGCTCTGCTGTCATTGCCCAGCCTGGCTTGGACACAGTTGTATCCATTGCCAGGCCTGGCTCTGTAGCACTGGGATAGCATTATGGCGACCTCTGAAAGAGACAGGGCTGGCCAGCTCTGATAGCACTTTGACAGATGCATATCTCTGGTCAGGCTTGGTTCTGGAAGTGGGCTGTCCAAAGCCAGGCCTTCCTTGGACTGCTGCCCTTCAGACAGGCCTGCATCTGAAGCACATGTTCCCAAGTGCTGTGCAGACTGCCTAAAAGCCGTCTGTTCCCATTCACAATATTTATTGTGCCTCACTGTAGCGAGGATGTTATATCTGGGGATTTTTGGAAGATTAGGATTTCGGGCCTGCATACTGTGTGTCTGACATAATTGCACGTAAACAAGAGAATAGCGCGCAGCCCTACTGAGCTGCCCATAGGCTCCTGGAAGTACAACCTTGTTTACTTATGTTTGACTCAATTTAGTTGGCAGTCAGCAGATCAGTGACTCAATGCATTCATCGCAAATGTGCCTCGTCAGGGCGGCAGCATTCTGGGAGCCAGCTGTTCTTGAACAGGTAACTTTGGATATTGTGCCAGAGTAGTTTCATTTTACAAGGAAACCCCCAGGGCTCTGCTAATGGCGGAAAAGCTGACTGTGCCATTTCACTGTAAACACCCAATGATGTGTAAAGTCCCTGCTGATGTGTAAACTCTCCACTGATGTGTAAACTCTCCGTGCACTAAAGATATCTCTTTATCTGTCACTGCTTTAGAAGCACAGAACAAAGCACAGTGTAGCTTCAGGGCTCTGCCAACCTTTAACCACACACCCCCCTGGCCCAAGGGCTTCCTAGAAAGGCATCTCCCAGGCGCATTGTCATTCGAAAGGAGATAATCGACCTCAATCGAAATGACAATGGGCCTGTCATCTGTGTGTTTGAGCTCAGGGAGCAGCTGCTGCAGCCTCTGGAGTTCAACAGAGAAGTGCGAGCAGCCCCTGGAAGCTGAGTGAAAAAGTTATCGTTTGCCGTCCCGGGACGATATTTTGAAAGAAAGTAGTAGGGGAACGGACTGAAATAATTTTTAGAAGTAGGGACACGCCGTGCCCTTCCGTCCCCGCCCACTTCTAACACTGGATAGGAGACCACAGTACACTTTGTGGCGTGTGAAGCCCTGGCCATGATGACGTTGATGTGCGGATTGATTGCGAGCAGACGAAAGTGAAAGCACAAGCAGGCTGCTTATTTCCAAGTGACGGCGGCAAGTTACTTTTAGAATTATCCACAAGACCTTGACAATACTTTTTCAACGCTAAATACATTTTGGGGGTGTTAAATTGAAAATGAATTGCACCACTAACCTCGATTATTGTTGATTTTAAAAAGCCAATCAGATTTGCTTTGCGAAGTGAAAAAAATGGCAAGCTTCACCAACAACAAAGTACAGTACGGCCAGCGTGGCAGGGGGGAGAGGTTGGGGGTGGGTGCGATTCACTTGCGGGAGCGATATTTGCAACCAGATGGGCTGCGCGCTCCCGAGACTGAATCTCCTGATGTGCACGCATTTCCGTTGAAGGCAATTGAACGCGTGCACGTGTTTGTCTGAAAAGCCAGACCGATCGCAAGAGGTTTTTTTGACTTTGCAACGCATGCGCGTTGCGAAGGCCGAGATCTAAAAAAGGAAACATTCTGAAAAGTACACTCATTTGAATCCGTTCTGCATACCTCTTTAGTTCAATTTGCAGCACACTTTGATCAGGGTACATTCTTTAATTAATTTGATTGTGGTGTTCTCTCTGTTCCTGTAAACTATTGAGGTTTGTGTGCCTAATGTTCTTTAAAATAGTAATTTCTGAGAACTGTTCAGAAGAGGTTTTGCCTACCGGAAGGCCTTTCTCTATTTAATTGAATAGCTTCGTTCAGTGGCCTAAAGCAACATTTGCCTCCCATGCAAAATTTGATGAGGGCCCCCAGAGTCTACTATATCTCACACTTATCCATTGGCCTTGGGGTAAATGTCCCCCCTGAAGGCTTTGGGCCCCCTGAATGGTTAGGGCCCCCGATTCTCCACAGGGACTGAATGGGTATGCGTTAGGCCCCTGACCTATTTGTATTTGACATTCGTCTCTCAGTCACATTTACCCATTTAATTAGACCACAATTTTAGTTTATTTTATTGCATCTGTCCTTGTTATAGTGGAGTAGTGTGGCTCACTGGTTAGAGGCGGCAGGCCTGAGAGCAGAAGTCAGCCTGGGACCAGGGTTCAATTCCCGACGCGGCAGGGTCGTGGACTTTGGTCAGCGGACTCGATAATTCTCGCTTCGGTGCTTACTCTAATCAGGGGTTCCACTCGGCAACTCTGGGCATTAGCTTGCCTAATCTCCACAACGGCCCCACCAATTCCGGGGATGCCTGGCTCCACCTTGGGGACTCCCAGCAAGGGACCATCCCACAGGGAAAGCCAGGACGGGTTCCCCAGAGTTATACAGCGCCGGGACGCCCCGTTGCTGGGGCAGCTGTGCGCTTTACAAGTATACTACATTTACATTTACATTTACATATAGCTAGTCACCTGATTTTTAGTTTCGAGTTCAAAAGAGTTCATTTCCTCTCGAAACTCCAGTGTGATTTGCTTGAAATCCTCCCTTCCATAGGCAAGAACACCCAATGACGAAGGTGATGCATTGAAGGCAGAGAGTGTTGACAGATGTCCTGTGGCGTGGCGCTTTATAGGAAGAGACAGAGCGAAAGGCGGGTAAGAGAGAACACATGAGCAGGAGCAACAGTCTAGCTGGAGTTAACGAAGAGAAAGGTTCGGTTAATGATTCAGTGAACAGTGTGTGGGAGAGGTTGAAGGGGTGCCAAGGGGAAGGTGAAAGAGAGGACAGTGAAAATGAGGTTGCAGTCTTTGAGGTTAGAGCGTGAATGCGCAGAGATGAGACGTCCACAGTGGGAGTGAAGGCGGATGGTTTTGAAGTTGTCAGGTTGTGCGCTCCACTGCACATGCTGAGGTTAACACATATCAAGAACAGGTTCAAGCTCCAGTCAAGAGTCTGATTAGGAGGAATATAGTTAGACGTGTCGTTTTAAGTAGAATGAACCTAACATTGAAAAAAGTCTGATCATTAAAAGTACAAAATCCTTGACACAGGCCAGAGTCAGAGGCAATTGCTGATCGTTTTCAGAATTCCTTACAATGTCCGTGTCCTTATTTGATCAAAAACATTTTCAGGATGTTTTAATCAAACTAAGAATCCCGGTCACTCTTTGTGCCTTATACACAACAAGTGGAATAATGGGTCCGGCTCAAAAAGGCATTTATGAACACGTGCTGTAGTACTCCTGGGCCATATTACATGAAGTGCCCAGGGAGGATAGTACACTTGTGTGCCCACATCTTGCACTTATAGCATTTGATATAATAGACGCAGCCATGTATGCTTGTGCTGCTCCTTCTGTAGTACAAATCGCATCTCTGCACATTTTTTTACTAGGGCATTCCCTCATTTGCATGGGGCCATAGCCATAGAAATGAGGAAACACTTTACCTCTGTGCCTGTGCCGTATTACAGATGCAGGCGCTGAAGCAAAGTAACTGCTGGGAGGTAAACTAAATGTGCTGTATACAGGTGGCACACAGTCAGCCTCCCTTCGAGGGTGTCTCTTGAAATGTGCAATAAGGGATCCAAACGGAATCCCAGGGACCACCCCTGCATCCCCTAGCAGCTGGTCTGCCTTTTTCTATAGTGCTGCTCCCAGGGCTGACGTACGTTTGTGGCTGCAATGGGGAATGAGCATTTACTCTCATATATGTTAACTCTATTGGTCTGCTCCGGTGCACTCAGTTATAGGGGCACTCAGGTGTAAACAGGGACAGTGCACCCTGCATGTAATTTACCCTGAAACGTACAACTCCCAATTACTAAAAAAAACACTGGCAAAGCCTTGGGAAGATCTATTGGCTTTGTCAATGTTTTTGTAGTTGTGTTGCGCAGAACCAAGGCTGCTGTGCAGTCTGGCTGAACGTTTAAAGAAAGCAATATGATTGGGTCGATGGTGGCTGCGCCATAGTGCTTAAAAACTAAATAGTAGAGCTACTTTGCAATTGTTAATTTTTCTGCAGTGTTATACAGTAACATGACTACTGTGCCACCTGGTTGAAAATTAAAAACACGATTACATGCAATCATATTCTTGAGGTCATTGTTAATTTAAGGAGCAATAGATGCCCACTGAGGGTAGTAATTGTTTTTTAAGGGATGACTTAATTGGTAAATGCCAGAAGTCATGGCCTGACACTTTGATGAACCAGCTCTTTCCTTTCTACCTATCTATAGTCTTCTTCTCTTCTGACACTACCTACATGATTGTGGCATCCATCAAGGCATTGCCCTAAGCCTCACTCTATCCAACATCTACATGCCCCCCAACATCATTAACTCCCATGAATTTAATATAATATGCAGACAACACTTAGCTCATCCTCTCCCTATCAGAAACTACTGATGCCACCCAAGCCGACTTTGTCAGCTGCATGTCCATGGTAGCAGACTGGATGAAAAGGAACTCCCTCAAGCACAACAGTGGCAACAAAGAAATTAATCTCTTCTTTGAAGACACAGTTGCCTGGTCTCCAGGCTGGTGGCTCACTGAGCTAGAACTGAATACCCACCCATTCAATGCTACCAGGAACCTGGTTATCGTGACAGCCAAATCCAACTGACCAATCCAGTCAACTCAGTTGCCTCCCCCAGCTTCTTCACCCTCAACATGCTCAGGCAAGTCTTAGTCATCAAATAGTTCCCCCAAGACACACTCAGATGATTCATACAAGCCCACATCACCAGCAAGCTCAACTACAGCAATACCCAATTCACCAACAGGCTTGAAGCAATAGAGACTGCAGCTGCTAGACTCACTCTCAAAGTCCCACATCACAGTTGCACATCTAAACAGTTGACAGATATTCAACAGCTCCCAATCTGCAAATCAATCCATTTTAAATGCCTAATTCACCTGCCAGGCACTTCACAGCCAAGCTTACCTCAACAGCCACATCCAACTTAAATTTCTGGCCTGATATCTCTGCTCTGCCAGCTTTCACCTCATTCACGTCCTCCTCATCTGTTGAGCCAAAGCCAGAGGTCGAGCCTTCTCCTACTTCGCCCCCCAAAGCCTGGAATGAACAAAGTCTGGAACAAACTCCGCCACCACATCAGAGTTTCAAGCTCCATCCTTGAATTCATGAATAAACTGATGATCTGCTTCTTCCACTATGCAACAGTATGTACTCCATCCTTCACAGATGTCAGTATACCCTTCCAGGTGATATGTGCACCTACAAATAACAATATCATAACATATCATAAGGTTGCTGAACATCACCCTGCAGGACTTGCCCAATGGTTCTGGTTGCAGAGCTTTAAGCCTCACATTGAGCATGGAGCATAGAATTCTATCTGTACTACCTACAGTTAATGGAGTTAGATTTGTGCCAAATCAACACACCCCCTGCAGAAACCTGGATTGAGTGATACAGCAGTTCTCCATGTAGTCGCCATGATAGAAATAACTATTTCCTCATAATGGAAATTAGCTATTCAATTTATAAGACTTCACATGCATCTAACATTTTTTTGATGTTTTACTGACATGAAATGCATGCTTGGTGAAAATTATTAAACAATTGGAACATGTAAGGTTTGTCCTTTGCGTATAATTTGCATTACTAGTAATGCAATCATCATAGCTATGCACAGTCATGGTTTATGCCTTTAGTCAACATCATTACACCTACAATTTCAAGTGTACACTTGACACTCTTACCACTGTGTTGCTGTCAGAGTCACAAATTGCAATGAGACCGTTTTAAAGACATTGTTTTTGCTGTTTCTGTACTTCTTCCAATGTTTGTTCCATTTTTAGGTCTCGCTATAGACAATTTTAGCTGTCTCTTCATTAGACCAATTAACGTGGGCTTTGGATCTGTCCCTTTCTCTTGACTGGATTGCTGTATTTTCTATCACAAATGTCTCCTCTTGATCGAGGAGATTTCCACCCAGTTTTTGTGTTTGTCATTCCCAAGGAGCATTCTGACCTCATTGTGTTCTGATCAGCTGACATTTATCCTTCTACTGTTGATGTGGTTTCATTCAGGAAACAACGTTTTCTTTTCCTTTAAGCACTCAATGGGACTGCATGTGTTCCTTTACTCTCTCTCCATGTGCTGCTTTTGCCTTTACTCTTCACCTTCCTCTCTCATCCCAGCTTCTCTGTTGCTTCTTTGCCCCTTCCCATCCTGTAAATTGTTTAAAAAATATACCCCTCACCTGAGCTTCTTTCTGCCCCTACCCCCTTTTCGCTTCCTTCCCCTATCCTCTCCCAATTTATTTTTATTTGTTGACCCGTTCCCCGTTTTCACTTCCTTCCCCTACCCTCTTCCAATTTATTTTTATTTTATGTACTTTTTTGCACCCAATGTGCTATTGATGGGTGTCAATATTTAAATGTTTTATCTAATTTCAGTAAGGCCGCCTGCATATGTGCATGTACACACATGCCTGGAGGACACTTTTAAATGGGTTTGTAGTATAACACAAGCATCCAAAGATGGCCACCACAGATGTGAGTGCCTCCACCACTGCCATTTTTGAGTGGGTTTGTTAAAATATTATGAATAGAGTCTTGCATTTATGGGGGCTACCTTGGAAAGCACTTATTTTTTTTACAACCTCATTCAAAGGTGGCTGCTACGTATGTGCGTGCATTACCCCCAGGTCCCTTATGTCCAAAAACAAGGATCAGAAGAATGCTGGGACACTTTGTTTTTGGGACACTAACCCCGCCCCTCCCACTGGGAGTACATAAGGGGTACTTACCCAGCTTTCCGCCTGTTCTTTTTTTCTGTCTGTCGACAGAATGGTCTTGGATGCTGATGCTGCTCCTGCAGGGCTGGGGTGGCGTGCGCTTCTTCTCTTCTCCCCCCAGCCAGGCGGCCTGGCTTTGCGGGGGGGGGGGGGGGGTTCTGTTGGTCTTCCTCCCGGCCGGCCGGGCTTGCTGGGAGGCAAGGTTGTTCCTTGCAGGAAATCCTGGTTACCGGACCTTTGCGGCTGGTGCGCTGCCTCCCGGTTACTTCTGGGTCGCTGAGCGTGTCTTTCTGTGGCCTGGCCGGGTGGATGATGCGCTGTGCTTGATGTCCCTGTGGGTTTCCGGGGCTGGGTGTTGGAGTGGGGGCCTTGTTCCTGTTCCGGCACCCCCTCCGGGTAAGTCCCGTGTAGCGGTGTTTTGTTTCCGATGTTCGCACTGCTTGTTCCCCTTGTACGGGTACTAGCCTTGCTTTCTGCCTCCGTATGGATACCCGGGGCCTCGTTGTGCATGGCAAAGAGTCTGGAGGTGCCGGGGATTGCTCCTGAAATGTTGCCGTGGATTGTACCTTCTTCATTATGATGATTCCATTGTGAGACAAGCTTGTGCAGACTTTGAGAGCTCGTGATCATGGACATGTGTAGTGGAGCTCGTGCACTTGTGTGCTGTTTATTTCAGCTCCTCATTCAATGTTTCTTCTGTACGGCATTTTCAGTTTTCTCTCCCACACGATGGCAGGTTGGGCTTCTGGATTAAGCCACGTTGAGCAATGGTGTCTCCTGGAGATATCAGGGTTTGGGTCCGGGGCCTCATACATGGATGAAATGCGCTCTACAACTGAGCTAGTTCCCCACTTCTGCCCTTAGAATGGCAGCCTGGAGCCGTGATTATGGGAGTCATTGCTATGCACAGAGCATTAAGAACATTCATTTAATAATATGTTCCCTTTATCGTATTGTTGTTTTCTCATTGTTACTCTGAGGGGCTGTGTCCCTTATGATGCGCCATGTTCTTGTTGGTGAGGGACTGCAACATGGCTGGTCTGATTACTGCCTCCTGGACTGCTTGAGGGACGCAGTGTTTCCGGCAGCTCCTTTGGTGTTGGGCTTCATGGTGCTGCCGGTCTTGGGGCCTGGTGTCCTGGTGTCCCTTATTGGTGCACCGGACGGTGCTCTTGCTTCGGGATCATGTGTTTATGGGCTTGTCACTTGATCTCCCATATTTATGTGATGCATTTGCTGTGTGGGGTGAAGTGTATTTGTGTGCTCCCTGGTGTGTGTGCATGCTTTTTGTATCACACGTGGATATGGCCTTGAGTCATGCACTCGCGCCTTGGCACCATGTAACTCGGATGTGTGTTTCATATCTGCCATGGGTTCTGGCCTGGTGGGATGCGCTTTCGGCGAAATCTCACACGGTTCTCCCGGGTGGCGTGATGCTCTCCGTTTCTTTCTGTGTGGCTTGCTTTGCTTCTCCTGCACTTTTGCTGACGGGGTGTCTGTCGATGTTGCCGTGGATGGGCAGTGTTTTTTGCTTCCTGTTCCTTGGGCTGCTGCCTTTTCCTCATGTTTTGCCGGCTCTTCCGGGGCTGGGGCCTGTTGTTGGCTCTCCTCAGGTCCTGTATTGTGCCTATGGCACAGGCGCTGTTGCAGTTGTGTTTCTCGTTAGGTCGATTTGCACTGCGTTCTTCTTCTTGGTCTTCGGGACTGTGCTCTTTCTTCTCGGCTCTGGTGTTGCCTTCGTGGCTGCCTTGGGCTGTCTGTCGGGGTGGGGGCCTTGTTCCTTGGTTTCCCAACCTCCCCTCCGGGTTTGTGGGGGCTGTGGCCTTCGTATTCCGGTGGGTGCTCTAGTTTCCCCATTCTGGGTTTGGAGGGAGGTACGTGTTTGTAGCTGCCTCTCCTTCTGTATGTTGCAGTCCTTGTCTGGTGTTTTTTTTTTGGGATCCTTTCTTTGGGGATTTCTCCACCCTGGCATGGACGTGGCCTTCCCTGTGTCTCTGGAATGGTGCTCAGGGCTCCTGTGTCTCTGTGTCTCTACCCATGGCTTATCCTGGATGATGTGCCTGTGGCTGAGGTGCCGGTTGTTGTCTCGGTCATCCTGCTCCGGTTCTGCCTCTCATGGTCCCTTTCCATTTTGCCTTTGCCTGCGCTTCTGCATTGTTCTTCATGTTTTTTGCCTGTGGCCTTTCCTCCCTGGGGATAGCTTCTCTCTTGGGTGGGGGCACCCGCTTGGGTTTCTGGATGAGGTTGTTTCCTTTTTTTTGCTTTCCCGGGCTGCTGGTTCTTGGTGGGTGCTGTGGTGACGGTCTAGCCTCCTTTCGGGGTCTGTCTCCCTTGCCGGTGTGCTTGGCTTGCCATGGTCGGTGCTCTCTGACCCTCAATGCTGCATGGTGTTCTGGGCCCCTCGTCTGCTCTGGTGCCTTGGGGGATTTTGGCTTCCCCTGGGGTGTCTTGTGTTTGGCCTCTTGGCTGTTGGCTGTGCTTCTTCCTTCGGCCTTTCCTTCCTGCTTCTTCTGGTCTTGTCTGGTATCAGTGGTGCTGCTGGGTGGACGTTCTTTGGTGCCTGGTTGATTCCTCGGGTGCTGTTGGCCTCCGTTGGGTCTCTTCTGGCCTGCGGTGTTCTTCTCCGGCTTATTTATTCATTTTATTTGAAAGTTTTATATATGTTTCAATGCTGGTCAAAGATAATATAAACATCCTAACATAGATACATGGGTATAAGGTACATAACAAAACATTCAATGTATATCAAGCGAAATATAGATACAATATCTAGGAAACCTGGCTGGACAGTAGACAATAAAAGGTTCTATGTAGAAGTTACGTTGTGTAGCATAATAACAGTAGTCCATGCTCAAGTGAATTTAGCCTCGAGAAGCGATTTCACTTCTTTTTTGAAAGACGCCGTAGAGAAATTAAGTCTAGTTTCTGGGGGTAGAGCATTCCGTATTCTGGGCGCCATCCCTGAAAAAGTTTGGGTATATGTTTTCTTCTTGTTGAATGTTTACGGTTTCAATAAAAGGTATTTAGCACTTCTTGAAGATCTGACCCCACATGAGGATGCCAGTTTCTGTGCCGAATAGCTAGGTGCATTGTGGTGAATGGCTTTATGTGTCATACATGCTATTTTCAGATGTATTCTGGCTTCAAAAGGTAGCAAATTAAGGGATTTTAGGTCAGGAGATATGTGTGGGTCCCCCCCATTTGGAGCCAGTGATAAGTTGTGCTGCGGCATTGATTGAGGCTCTTAGAGGGGCCGTTGCAACTCAGGGCAAGCCACTGATAGAGACACTCTTGGGATGAATAGAGCTTGTACTGCCAGTTTGAAGTCTTTATCCGGCAAGAAAGGTTTCAGTTTTCTCAGAGTATGTATCTGAAAGTTTGCTCCTTTTGTTGCGTTGCTGATGTGTTTTTGCATATTGAGGGTTCTGTCCAGTGTAATTCCCAGCGATTTCGCTGAGTCAACGATGAAAGGTTAGCAGTTGAGTGCAGTAAGGTGTTTGATCCAGTCTTGCATTATGGGTACTTGGGAGGGAGGAGCGATTAGGAGGAATTCGTTTTTTAGGGCATTCAGTTTTAGATGGTTTTCTGCCAGCCTGGTCTAAGTTTTTCCGAGAGTTGTGTTGAGCGTTTTGATGTCTTCTAGGGTATGGATCTTAAGGTATAATTGTGTGTCGTCAGCGTGATATTGCACGTTAGACAAGTTGAGAATTTCAGTGAATGGTTTCATGAATAAATTGAACAGTATCGGAGAAGAACAATAGTTACTTACCTTTAATCTATGGTTCTCCAGTATTGGGGTCCTCCACAGATTCACATGCCCGAATCACTCCCCGTCGGAGCAGGAACCTCACGGCACACAAAAAAGCAACAACCATGCACACAATTACCAAAGAGCCTTGGCAACCCAAACCAGGAAGCAAAGTAGCCCAAAGCCACAAGGAAAGAAGTTCCACATCTTTGACCATCGTAGTCACCACACATAGCCCAAACTGCAGCCAGCCAGGCAACAGCACCCACCAGAATGTTCTCCCCAGAGGCCCAGGTTCCCAGACCTCCCCGCACAGAGTGTAACCAAGAGATAAGAGCATAAACCAGCCTATGAGGGGAGGTGGGCGGGTTGTATGTGAATCTATGAAAGACACCTATACTGGAGAACCACAGATTACAGGAAAGTAACTATTGTTCTTCTCCAGTATTGGGGTGTCTTTCATAAATTCACATGCCTGAATCAGAGTAGATTGCAGTACCCAACTAATGCTTGGAAGACGCTCCTTGCTACATAAACATGTGCATAGAAAGCATATGAATAATATCCCAAGAATTCTGTAAATATGCATCAAGAAATGCAAACGTGCAACCATAGGCCAATGCTATTATTTATACACATATGTATATCTATATCTATCTGATATATTTAATGATAATAAGTGTCGGATAAGCAGTACAGAGGAGGAGGGAAGAACAGAGGCTCACCTTATTTGAAAAGATTGCGGAGAACCGCTTGACCCACTGATGTATCAGCATTTCTGGTAGCTTCCAAACAATAGTGCTTTGTAAAAGTGTGTCTGCTGGACCAAGTCGCTGCTCTGCAGATTTGTCGAAGAGGAACTCCAGTAAAGAGAGCAGTCGAGGAAGAGACCACCCTAGTAGAGTGCCCTCTTGGAGTTGTCTGCAAAGGTCTTCCAGCTTGTTGATGGCAAACGTCAATAGCGGCAGAAATCCAATGAACTATGGTCTGTTTAGACACTGCAGGTCCTTGCCGCATTCTTCCGTAGGCAACAAACAATTGATCTGTTTTACGAATGGTAGAGGTCCTTTGCAAATTGAACTTGAGACATCTTCTGATGTCAAGGGTATGCAACGCCCTTTCCACAGGGGATTGCGGATTAGGAAAGAATGTCTTTAAGATGACTGGTTCGTTGAGGTGAAAGCCCAGAGGCACCTTCGGCATAAAACTGGGATTCGTGCGTAGCACCACAGAATTGGAAGTGAACTACTGAAAATGTGAATTCATGGTGAAAGCTTGAATGTTACTGACTCTTCTAGTTGATGTCAAGGCCAGTAGTAGAGACACCTTCCAGGATAGAAATTTGAAATTCACTCTATGAATAGGCTTAAAGGGGTGCCGCATGAGCTGCGCTAGTACCACATTGAGATGCCAGGATGGAGGCGGTTGACGGAAAGGAGGAAACATTCAAAATAGCCATTTAAAGAATTGTTGTATTATCCTTGCAGAGTAGAGAGAATTGAAACCATCTTGTCCGAACCTTGAAATGGCCACCAAAAACACCTTTAAAGTTGAATGAGAAAGGCCTGATCTTGCTAAATATAAGAAGAACGGTGTGAGAAGTTGGCCTGATATATGATGCTCACTAATTCTAGTGGTCACCTTGTATCAGTCCAAACAACCCCTTATGGTGATTGGTTGTAAGTCAACCTTATAGACCAGCTATCCTAGTAGCGTGGACAAAAGCAGTCTTTAGGCTAAACTCTTTTGGCATGTGAAGCCAGCTGTTTTACCACAATATAACCCCTTAAATACCAGATGAAAGGACACCACACAGGTTGTTATGAAAATAAAAGGATATTTATTAACTAACATACACCTCTGAACTCTTTATGAGGTCAGAGGGCTAAGCACATGACAATACTACAAAAGGAATACGAGTTCGCACAATATTTACACGAGTGCCCTAGGGGCACGACAAACCATATACTCAAAACAATGGAATGCGAGGAAGGAAAGTACTGTAAGGAGATCCAGAGGCTGGAGGATCGGTGGGACTACACTACGAACTAGGTAAGTACGCAGTAGGAGGCCCACGGGACTCACGTGCAGAGTGGGAACTCTCACGCGGGATGCGTACCAACGTCTATGGATCTTACAGTTTAGAAAGTTACGGATTCCGGACGAACCCGGCTGGATGGAGGGAAAACAACAGTGGACCTGGACACTAGGATAGTGGACCCAGACTTCAGCACCTAGAAGCTTTAGTTACCTAACCCACAGGCTGTGGGTGCATAGGGCTGAAGTTGCGTTGATCCCGGTGATGCCTGAAACAAGGAGTTGCTGGCAGGCAGCCAGATGGAGGAGTCCGGTGGTTCCAAGGATGGATCTGGAAGGAAGAAGTCCTGAAAGGGAAGGGGACAGAGTCTTGGTCACTAGCCAGTGACGGTGCTGGAACCAGGAGGGAACCAGATGCTGTCGCCGCAATCAGGTGAAGGAAGGGTCGCTTCTCTCTGTAGCTGCGCGGACCAGGAGCTGCTCTTCACGACCAGGCTGGAGGCACGAGCTGTCCCGCGTAGTCTGCTGCTGTTGGCGGTGTAGGATCGTCGTTCTGGACAACAGGCCTTGGCTAATGTAAGCCACGTGGTGGAACAAAGATGGCGTCTGGAGTGGACCAGGAGGGTCCGGGGTGCTTCTCTTTCACAAGGAAACAAGGGCCAGTCTGGCGGACCAGACTAGCAGTGTCGAAATCAGAGTCTCAGAGGTCACAAGCCAGCCGGCAAGTGACCAGACAACAGGAAGGGCAGCAACCAGGCAAAAGGGCCCCACACAGATCACAGGGATGCTGGGGGGCTGGTCTTTGGAGCAGGAGCTGCGTCGGTGTGGGGCTTCTCAGTCCCCAATGCACTCACTCGAGGAACCCTCGGGGGTCGTGCTGGAAGCGCTGTGCAGGTTTCTTCAAGATGGCCGTCTCCACGTTACTCGTCGCACCCACGGGTCCCAGCTGTGCTGTGGATGTGGGTAGAGGTCAGAGGGGTCTGGAGGTCCGGGTCTTGTCGAGCTGGGTTGTCGGATTCCGGGATGGAAGGACTTTGCAGCAAACCGCACAGGAGCTTGATGGTGCCTGCGAAGCAGGATGGTCACTCCCTGACCATAGGGGAGATTCTTCAGTCTTCTGGTGTCCAGGAGGTCGAAGGTCAAGAGTACTTCGTGGAAGTTGTCAAGATTAATCCAACTGGGAATGGGACCAGCTCCTACCTTTATTCAGCTAAAGGGGGCTGCACTACGACTAGGTCCCTCCTCTGGGTGGGACCAGGAAGGGGGGTGGTTACACCCCCTATCCTTTGTCCAGTTTCCCGCCAGAGCTGGGGCTGGAGTGCCCCAGCAACTGGTTGGAACCGGTGTATGCACAGGGCACCTTGTGTGCCCCAGGCATGTCTCATTCCTTTCAGCCTTGGCCTACCTAATACACAAAATCCTGTCTGGGGTGGTGCTAGCACCTCCCAAGGCAGGAAACCCTTTTTCTGAGCCTCCCTTGCTGGAAGGACTCCCAGCAGCAGGAGGTCAGACTTGTGTCTGTGGTGGCAGCATCCATTTTGTGATGCTGAGGCTCGAGTTAACTTTAACTGGGGTTCACAGTTACATACATGTTGTGTCCCTCTAGAAGGGTGGAATGCTAACCCCGTCGCCAGAATTGGCGAGGGGTTAGTATTCCAATTCGTATGACACCTTACTCGACATGTTTTGATAATGCTATGCCAAAGTTAGCATTTGACCGCGAGGTTCATAATGCACTTAAGAGTATATGGTATAGCGTTATCATGGAACAGCTATGAGGACTTGGTTCCGCAAGCTGCAAACGGGCTCAGCTCATGCCAGAGCACCATCTCACATAATTCCAAGCACTCTGCCTTCAGGATTGATAAGGCCTGTCATAGGAGTGACTGATAGGAATATATGTGTCCATTTTAGGGTTAGATATAGGAATACTATATCTAAAGCAAAGGGTGATTACACCACCTTGCCCCAGCTGTCGTGCAGCCAGTTGTGTCAGATTTGGGTGGCCAGCCAGGGGTGGCATAATACATGCTGCAGCCCCTGGTAGGCCCTGAGTGCACCTATGCCCTGGATACCTAAGGTACACTTTACAGGGACTGATAAGGTGACCCAGTCTCCAATTGGATATGTACCTAAGGTACATGGAGTCCATTTTAACAGAGAGAGCAGGAAGCCTGGGGTCCTGAATAGCAGGATCCCAGGCCAACTAAGTCAAAAACCAGCAAAACACCAGGAAAAAAGTTGGGGTAGCCATAGTCAGATATCCACCTTCCTACATAACCCCCCCCAAACGAAAGGAGATAAGGCTATCCTTGACCAGGTAAGCCTATATTGCCTGAGTGGCCATATGAAGAGGTGCATGCACTGGTATGGTTACTCCCTATCTCATGGTCCACTAAGCAATCCCTCACCCTAAGGGTATGTGAGGGTCTCCACCATAGGGAATCTCTACCTGTGGTGTGTTTTGGTAAAGAAAAAGGCTGGTGCTGATATGGAGTACTGAAGTGAGGCTCCACTAATTTTGGGCTCAGCTTCCTCCAATCACTACCCACCATGCATGCCTTTCTTTCCAGGACTGAGTTGCTGTATGCTCTCAGGGTCAACCTCTGGCTACCTAAAGCTGGAGGCTGGGTCCCTCTGTTTGGCTTACTGGAGGGACAGGTCAGGTTTGGGGCACTTAGGTCCCAGATTTGGCTGTCCCCAACAGTGTCCATCCGTGGGAGGTCCCTAACTAATTTTAAGGGGGATCCCTCAGGAGTTTGTTTTATTTTCACTTGGCTAGGACTACTAGCTTCAGTGCCCTTAATCTGCTGATTGGGGAGTTCTTTTGGACAGGGGGCCCTTCGGGGTCCACCACTGGCCTCCCTGACCTCTACAGCCCTGGGCTGACTGAGGCAGGGTAGAGAGGGGCAGGTTACCTGCTCCAGACTGGGTCCCACCTTGGAAGGGTCCACTGACATCAGGGGCTCTGCCAGGCTAGGCCTGACTACCTCTGGGGCAGTTTCTTCACAAGGGGTAAGATCAGTTCCCTGAGGAGGCTGATCCTCTCCTAAAGTCTGGTAGGAGGGAGATTTCTCTTCCTCCTCAATGCTCTCTGTTTGAGTGGAGTGATCCATAGTTTCAGGCTTCACAACACTATTATCAGTCTGAGTTTGGGCTGTGGCCATCACAACCCCACCAACCTTTTCAGGAAGGGACTCAGTTTGGGTATGGGCTGTTACCATCACAGCCCTGCTAACCTTTTCAGGGAAGGAATCTATTTGGGTATGGGCTGAGCCTGGCACAGCCCTCCTAACCTGTTCAGGATAATTTACCATTTTAGAATGGGTTTCTTGTTCTACCTCAGCCCAGTCTGAGATCTCTAAATCATTCCCCAGTAGGCAATCTACAGGCAAGTTTGATGACACTGCCACTCTCTTGGGGCCAGTGACACCTCCCCAGCTGAGACTTGCCCCTGCCATGGTATGATTTTTCTGCACTCCATCAATGTTTGTCACCTGGTATGTGGCACCAGGTATAAGTTGCCTTGAGGGGACTAGGCTCTCAGTCACCATGGTGATGCTAGCCCCTGTGTCTCTATAGGCTTCAACTTTTAATCCATTGATGAGGGGCTCCTGTCTGTATTTGCCCAAAGTGTTGGGCCAATCAGTGAAGTTGGCAACCCCCATGCCATTCTCACAGACAAGAGTATCTGAGTTGGGGGACCTGGTTAGGCCAGAGTCCCCAGGAACTCCCAAAGTAAATCCACCCAAATTCTTGGGGGCACTCCCACCACCTGGGGGATTACTACTAGTAGTAACAGGAGGTTTGGAAGTGTTACTTGGGGGTATGTTCTCCTTATTGTTGTTGGCCCTTGGGCAACTGCTGTCAGTTTTCAAATGGCCTACCTGTTTGCAGGTATAGCAATAAGGTTTCTTCTGGGTATTGGAAGGATTCTGGGACCCACCCCCCTCAGAGGATTTTTGGGGCCCTGATGTGGTTTGATCTGTAGATTTATTCCCACCCTTCTCTTGAGGCTTGGTTGATTCCTTCTTTTGGTCACCACCTTGGTTCTTAGGCCTAATCCTGGTTCTCACCCATTTGTCTGCCCTCTTACCCAATTCTTGTGGAGAGGTCAGATCAGAGTCTACCAGGTGCTGGTGTAATGACTGGTTCTGACAATTATTTAAGACTTGCTCTCTCATAATTAGATTATACAATCCTTTGTGATCAGTAACCTTACTTCCCAGTAACCAGCCTTCAAAAGCCTTAGTGGCACAATCAACAAAGTCAGCCCAATCCTGAGACTGAATTTTCTGGGTGTCTCTGAACAGCAACCTGTACTGTTCAGTTGTTAAGCCAAACCCATCAATCAGTGTATTCTTCAGGACTTGGTAATTGTTAGCATCCTCAGCTCTAGTAGTGAGGAGCTTATCTTTACCTTTACCTTCAAAGGAGAGCCACAATATAGCTGCCCACTGACTCTGGGGGATGCACTGGACAGTGCAGGCCCTCTCCAAAGCAGTCATCCATTTGTGGATGTCATCCCCTTGTTTAAAGGGGGGCACTATTTTACTCAGGTGTCTAGTATCAAAACTCCTGTCTTTATCCTTAGGGATATTGCTGCCACCAGTGGGGACTACCCCACTCAACTGTTGCTCTCTAGCAAAGGCAAGCTTCTCCTTGGCAAGGGCAAGTTCTTCCCTCTGAATCCTCAGATTAACCTGTTTCATCCTTGCTTCATGTTCTCTCCTCTGAGGGGAAGTCATTCTCCTCTGGGGAGAAGTCATTCTCCTCTGAGAAGAGGCATGAGAGTGCACAGATCTATTGGAGTCCCTAGAATGAGACCTATCTCTTCTAACTCCAAAGTTAGGCCTGCTTAGGGTCAGTACTGGGGGTCCCCCAGATCCTTCCCTATGTAGGTCTAAGTTGGCCCTAGTAAGTCTGCTGACTAGCTCAGGACCATTGTCTGCCTCATCCTCAAAAAAAACCTCTTCATCCTCCTCCTCCTCTACTTCCTCAGTTTCAGGGAGGTCAGGATCACCACGGGTACCTTCTAAGACTGGCATGCTCCCATCTGTATGAGTAGCTTTTCTAGCATCATATGTCTCTAAGAGACCTAACAGAAAAGGAGTGGTAGGGTTAGAACCCTGTTTCAATTTCCTGGAGGTACACAATTGTCTCATCTCCTGGAAACTGAGAGCTGCATATCTGGAAAGGACCTGTGGAGGGTCATTAGCCACTAGGGGAGTCTCTGCAGACTCTCCATGGGTAGACATGCTTCTAGTGTGGTGTAAGTGATGCACCTACCTACACTATGGGTTTACCTACTGATCCCTTGCTAGAGTTGTAGTCAGGGTGTGCTAAGCCCTGTTACACTATAACAGCTGGTTCAGTAGAACTCAGAGTATTTCTAAGCTTGTTATATGTACCTAGGTACCTTATGTGATCTTTCAAATGATATTACAAGATTATATTTGGTAAAACAACAGCAAGCTCAAATCCCAACCGCTGCACACCTATGTGAGAAGTTGGCCTGATATATGATGCTCACTAATTCTAGTGATCACCTTGTATCAGTCCAAACAACCCCTTATGGTGATTGGTTGTAAGTCAACCTTATAGACCAGCTATCCTAGTAGCGTGGACAAAAGCAGTCTTTAGGCTAAACTCTTTTGGCATGTGAAGCCAGCTGTTTTACCACAATATAACCCCTTGAATACCAGATGAAAGGACACCACACAGGTTGTTATGAAAATAAAAGGATATTTATTAACTAACATACACCTCTGAACTCTTTATGAGGTCAGAGGGCTAAGCACATGACAATACTACAAAAGGAATACGAGTTCGCACAATATTTACACGAGTGCCCTAGGGGCACGACAAACCATATACTCAAAACAATGGAATGCGAGGAAGGAAAGTACTGTAAGGAGATCCAGAGGCTGGAGGATCGGTGGGACTACACTACGAACTAGGTAAGTACGCAGTAGGAGGCCCATGGGACTCACGTGCAGAGTGGGAACTCTCACGCGGGATGCGTACCAACGTCTATGGATCTTACAGTTTAGAAAGTTACGGATTCCGGACGAACCCGGCTGGATGGAGGGAAAACAACAGTGGACCTGGACACTAGGATAGTGGACCCAGACTTCAGCACCTAGAAGCTTTAGTTACCTAACCCACAGGCTGTGGGTGCATAGGGCTGAAGTTGCGTTGATCCCGGTGATGCCTGAAACAAGGAGTTGCTGGCAGGCAGCCAGATGGAGGAGTCCGGTGGTTCCAAGGATGGAACTGGAAGGAAGAAGTCCTGAAAGGGAAGGGGACAGAGTCTTGGTCACTAGCCAGTGACGGTGCTGGAACCAGGAGGGAACCAGATGCTGTTGCCGCGTTCAGGTGAAGGAAGGGTCGCTTCTCTCTGTAGCTGCGCGGACCAGGAGCTGCTCTTCACAACCAGGCTGGAGGCACGAGCTGTCCCACGTAGTCTGCTGCTGTTGGCGGTGTCGGATCGTCGATCTGGACAACAGGCCTTGGCTAATGCAAGCCACGCGGTGGAACAAAGATGGCGTCTGGAGTGGACCAGGAGGGTCCGGGGTGCTTCTCTTTCAGAAGGAAGCAAGGGCCAGTCTGGGGGACCAGACTAGCAGTGTCGAAATCTTCGGGTCGTCGTCTCAGAGGTCACAAGCCAGCCGGCAAGTGACCAGACAACAGGAAGGGCAGCAACCAGGCAAAAGGGCCCCACGCAGATCACGGGGATGCTGGGGGGCTGGTCTTTGGTGCAGGAGCTGCGTCGGTGTGGGGCTTCTCAGTCCCCAATGCACTCACTCGAGGAACCCTCGGGGGTTGTGCTGGAAGCGCTGTGCAGGTTTCTTCAAGATGGCCGTCTCCACGTTACTCGTCGCACCCACGGGTCCCAGCTGTGCTGTGGATGTGGGTAGAGGTCAGAGGGGTCTGGAGGTCCGGGTCTTGTTGAGCTGGGTCATCGGATTCTGGGATGGGAGGACTTTGCAGCAAACCGCACAGGAGCTTGATGGTGCCTGCGAAGCAGGATGGTCACTCCCTGACCATAGGGGAGATTCTTCAGTCTTCTGGTGTCCAGGAGGTCGAAGGTCAAGAGTTCTTCGTGGAAGTTGTCAAGATTAATCCAACTGGGAATGGGATCAGCTCCTACCTTTATTCAGCTAAAGGGGGCTGCACTACGACTAGGTCCCTCCTCTGGGTGGGACCAGGAAGGGGGGTGCTTACACCCCCTATCCTTTGTCCAGTTTCCCGCCAGAGCTGGGGCTGGAGTGCCCCAGCAACTGGTTGGAACCGGTGTATGCTCAGGGCACCTTGTGTGCCCCAGGCATGTCTCATTCCTTTCAGCCTTGGCCTACCTAATACACAAAATCCTGTCTGGGGTGGTGCTAGCACCTCCCAAGGCAGGAAACCCTTTGTCTGAGCCTCCCTTGCTGGAAGGACTCCCAGCAGCAGGAGGTCAGACTTGTGTCTGTGGTGGCAGCATCCATTTTGTGATGCTGAGGCTCGAGTTAACTTTAACCGGGGTTCACAGTTACATACATGTCGTGTCCCTCTAGAAGGGTGGAATGCTAACCCCGTCGCCAGAATTGGCAAGGGGTTAGTATTCCAATTCGTATGACACCTTACTCGACATGTTTTGATAATGCTATGCCAAAGTTAGCATTTGACCGCGAGGTTCATAATGCACTTAAGAGTATATGGTATAGCGTTATCATGGAACAGCTATGAGGACTTGGTTCCACAAGCTGCAAACGGGCTCAGCTCATGCCAGAGCACCATCTCACATAATTCCAAGCACTCTGCCTTCAGGATTGATAAGGCCTGCCATAGGAGTGACTGATAGGAATATATGTGTCCATTTTAGGGTTAGATATAGGAATACTATATCTAAAGCAAAGGGTGATTACACCACCTTGCCCCAGCTGTCGTGCAGCCAGTTGTGTCAGATTTGGGTGGCCAGCCAGGGGTGGCATAATACATAATGCAGCCCCTGGTAGGCCCTGAGTGCACCTATGCCCTGGGTACCTAAGGTACACTGTACAGGGACTGATAAGGTGACCCAGTCTCCAATTGGATATGTACCTAAGGTACATGGAGTCCATTTTAACAGAGAGAGCAGGAAGCCTGGGGTCCTGAATAGCAGGATCCCAGGCCAACTAAGTCACAAACCAGCAAAACACCAGGAAAAAAGTCGGGGTAACCATAGTCAGATATCCACCTTCCTACAAACGGTAATATCTGCTCAGGTTTTGGTTGAATCAGGTGAATATTGGCAGATTGACACCATATGCAGAATCTTTTCCATTTAAGCCTGTATGTCTTTAACATGGCAGGCGCTCTAGCATTATCCAGAACTTCTTTGCAATCCGCAGGGATATTTTGATGAGCGAATTCAAGGGGCTCAGGCACCAGGCTGCTAATTTCAGCGATGCAGGGTCCGGGTGGCAAATTTGACTGTTCTGAATGGACAGGAGGTTCGGTATTGGTCAAAACTGAATGGGATCGCATTCTGATAGGAGGAGAAGTTCGGTGAACCAGAACTGGCAGGCCACCTGGGAGCAATGAGAATTTGGTGACAAGGTTCTCTCTTCATTTTCCGGAGAACTCTGGGAACCAATGGTATCGGAGGAAAAGCGCAAGCATATATTTGCGACCAATTCATCAAAAATGCATTCCCCTGAGATTCCTTGTAGGGAAGCCAGCTTGCAAAGAATAGGCATTTGCTGTTCTGATTGGTCGAAAAGAGGTCTAGATCAGGATGACCCCACTCCTGAAAAACTCGATCCACCGTCGGCTGATGTAGTTCCCATTTGTAAGTGGATACTGTGGACCTGCTGAGAGAATCCACCAGGGCATTGGAAACTCCTGGTACGTGAACTGCCGAAAGATTGATCCTGCGCCGTATCGCCCAGTCCCAGATTTCTTGGGCTTGTTGAGAGAGAAGAGCAGATCTTGTTCCTCCCTGTTTGTTCAAGTAATGCATACTTGTAGTATTGTCTGTCTGAATCAGTACTGTGGCTCCTAGAATGACTGTTCAAAATAATTTCAGGGCCAAGAAGATGGCTCGTGGTTCCAGTAGGTTGATCTGCCACTTCCGTTGTTGAGGGCTCCCTTTTTCGATGACCGTCAGCCCTTGAAGATGTGATCCCTAACCCTCAAGGGATGCATCTGTGGCGATTGTAAAATTTGGCACATCCCTTCTCCACATTCCTTTTCTGAGTCCACCAGAGGAAGGCTTCTCGCATCCGAGGAGTGACATGAACGTGATTGTCGAACGATCCTGAAACTTTTAATCATTGGTGGTTGAGTTCTTCTTTAGGGGCCTCATCCTGAGGCGGCAGTTGGGTATTAAGGGGATGCAAGAAGAGATCATTCCTAAAAAGGACTTGAACTGCCGGACTGAACCAGACTTTTTTGATTTTAACTTGTGAGCTAGTTTGCAGATTTTTTGCTGCCTTTCGTTTGAGACAAAGGCCTGGGTTAGTTGTGTGTCCAACGTTGCCCCTAAAAATGTTTGTTTTTGCGATGGAACAAGTTGGGACTTGTCGAGGTTGATAGAGAGACCCAGCAACTGAAATAGGGACAGACATCTCTAGACATGGGCGTCTGCGTCTAAAAAAGAATTCGCCGTGATAAGGCAGTCATCTAAATAAGGAAATATTTGAATCCCTTCCAGACGAAGGTGCGCACCACTGGTGCTAGAACCTTCGTAAACACCCGGGGTGCCAACCGTAGTCAGAAGGGAACGACTTTGAACTGGAAGTCCCTGCCAGCCACTCTGAACTGCAAGAACTTTCTGTGTTTGGGAAGAATTAGAATATGGAAGTACGCACCTTTAAGGTCCAGGGTGGCCATGTGATCCCCTGCCGACAGAAGTTAAAGGAGTTCTTGAAGCGTTAACATCCGAAAGGACAATTTCTTTAGATATTTGTTGAGGGAGCGAAGATCGAGAATGGGACGCCATTCTCCCGATTTTTTCATTTTAAGAAAAAATCTTGAATAAAATCCTGTTCCTCTCTGTAACTGAGGGACTTTCTCGATAGCTCCTTTTTGTATCATCAGATTTATCTGGGAAAACAGCTCCTTGAGATGAGCTGGAGGTGGGCCTCTTGGGTTAAAATGTGGAGGAAACTTTTCGAATTCTAGAGCATGGCCTCTGGCCACAATGTCTAAGACCCACTTGTCCGATGTTATTGAGGACCAGTTCGAGTAAAATTAGTAGATTCTTCCTCCAACCTTTACATGGGATTGCAGTAGAAGCGGTGGCAGGTGGCTATTTTCATTGTTTCTTATTTGAATCCCTTCCGCGGTAGGAAGGTTTCCTTTTATTTTGTGAATAGGCACTGTTACGTTGTCCATACGACTGCTGTCTCTGTGACTGGTATTGTTGATTTCCTTGATATGATTGATAAGATTTCTGTTGGCTGTAGCTCTCTCGATTGGAGAACATTCCACGTCCTTTCGCACCTCGAAAGGGCGGCTTACGAAATTGTAAAGTACCAAGAGATCTGACCGTCTCGGTCTCCTTCTTGATGGTTTGTAGGTCTTCTTCTACGTGTCGGCATGTCAATTATATTTGCCTGAACCTCCTGGCAAAAAGATGTAGCCTTCAACCAGCCTTGCCTACGCAGAATGGCAGCACCCACTAGCTGTCTGAAACCTGTGGATGAGACATCCATTGCCGAATCTATAATCTCCGCAGAGATACATTCCGCTTCCTGTAAAATCTTTAGAGCTTCAGCTTTTGAAGTTTCTGGTGACATGTTGATATATGGTGAGATGTCCGACCACATTTGCCGGTCATACCAACCCAAGATGGCTAGTGAATTAGCCGCACGGACTGTTGTCACTGCCACGGTGAAGACTCTTTTTCCAATTGAGTCTAACCGTCTGCCATCCCTGTCAGGTGGGGCTGTGATCGGAGAAGAAGGATTCCTAGCCTGTCTTTGAGCAGCTTGTGCAATTACGGAGTCAGCCTTTGGGTGACCCACGAGGCATGCAGGTGAATGGTCTGGCGCTTTATACTTCTTGTCCAGCCGGGGCAAAACTGGAGGGATAGACGCAGGAGTTGTCATTACCTTCAATCCCTCCTTCCAGATAAAATCTATAATGGGGGATCGTCCATATCTGCCTCCTTGGCTGATCCTTAAAATTGTACAGGAAGCATTCATCCTTCTTTGTTTCCATGGGATGAAGGAATATTTGAGTTGCCCTTTCCATGAGGAGGTGGAAGCCTCCGATATCCACCGGAGGAGAATCAGTGGGAACTGGAGTTAAAGGAGATGGAGTTTGGATTTGGTACTCATCCCACTCCGACATAAGAGATCTTTCATCTACTTCACCTTCCACCCTATCATCATCTGATGAATTCGCATCTGGAGAATGATGCGATGGTACCGGCGAAGGCGGTCTTGCAGACCTGAATGCTGAGGTGGAAGCTTGAGGAACAGGTGTCGTTGGAATGGACTTTGCCGATTCAGATAGAGGGAACCGGTGGTAATAGTCATCTAGCATATGTGGAGATTGTTTCGGTAAAGCTAGAGGCATCTAAGCTGAAGGTATAGTATCCGGATGCGGGGCCACAGGCTTCGGGGAAGGCTGTTCATCGTGATCATCCTCCTGATACTTGATGAGCAATTCTGAAGGGCTTCTAGCTGTTCGAAACCTGTCCTCCTCACTTTCCTCTGAATCCAGTAATTGTTCAGGAACCTGAAGAGGTACTTTATTTGGTGAAATATGCAATGGAGACAGGGGCTCCAGTGTAGAACAACGTCTCTGCAACAAAGAAGGTGTTGTCGTAGACGGCGTAGATGTCATAGCCGTAGACGCTGACCAGACCTGCAGCTCCGTACAAGAGGACAATTTCTGCGTCGAAGCGAGGGCCATCGACGGGATCGTCATCGATGGAACTGTAACCAAAGGAGAAACCGTTGACGAGGAAGTTTCTGTTGATGAAGTTGTCTTCGACGACGATGAGGTCTTCGTCGACGAAGTAGTCTTCGTCGACGGTACGGCCGTCGACGATGATGTAGTTCTCGACAACGAGCCCGCCGTAAACGAGGAAGCCGTCGACGAGGTAACCTTCGAGTATGAGGTGGTCGTCGACGAGGCAGTCGTCGGCGAGTTTCTTGTAGTCTTCCAGTGTCGAAGAGGATGAAGCCGAAGACATAATCATTTGAGGCCTCGGTGACGAGAAGGTCACTGTCGATGTAGACGTTGCGTCGACGGTAATCTTTGATGGGGTCTTTTTCTGAGAGAAAATCTTCTCAGAAGTCAGCTTTGAAGGTAGAGATTTCACTGACTTTCTCGGGGGCATGGAAGGCAGAGGCTTGCCTTTAGAAGGTGGAAGGCACTTCAGAACCCTTAGGGTTGTTGTTTCCTCAACACCTTAGCCCCAGGAGAAGATAAAACCTCCTCAGCAGCCCTCTTCCTAGAGGACACAGATGACCCAGAGGCAATACTTCCCACCTCAGAAACTCGATTGTCCTGATCTTTAATCTTCTGTAGCCACAGAAGTAGATGCCCCTTTCTGTTTCTGAGCATTTTCTGAGGGAAGGTCCTGCATATCTTGCAGTCTCTCACCTGGTGATCCGGGTACAGGCAGTAAATGCATTTCTTGTGGGGATCTTCAGAGAAAAGGTTCGCTGTGGAGAGGGGGTGTTGTCCTTGCCCTTTCTGGTGGTTCTTTTTGCCGATGTTGTGCCTCAGCTTTTCCCTGTACTCCTGTCCTTCCGAGGGCCGTGTTTGGGTCGCTCCTGGTCTGGAGGCTTGCGGTAGCTTCTGCTTGTCCTTCAGAAGTAGCTTCTTGCGGTTGTCTGTTGCCTTCAGCCTTCCTCCCGATTGGCTCCTGTTCTTGGCTGGTCTGCTGGTTTCTGTTTGGTATGTCCCGCTCAGGGTTGCCTGGTTGTGCTCTTTCTACAGTCCTGGCCTGCCTGATGGGGCTGTGTTGGGAGCTTGTTGGGTGGCCTGGCACTTCTTTATGGGTGTCTTTTCTTCCTGTGGGGTGGCTGGTCCCTCTGCTGTCGGGTTCCGGTCCTTGCGGGTGTGGTGTGTTCCTGTCATTGTGGCCTCTTGGTTCTGGCTGCGCCTGTTTGGGTCTATCACCCTCTCCTGTTTTCCCTGCTTGCCTCCTCTTGGGTTTCGTTTCGGCGGCGCCTGGGCTGTTTGTTTTCTGGCCTGTGCTTTGCTGGGGCCTCCCCTTCTTTGGCCTTTCCCCGGTTTTGGGTTGGGCCTTAGGGTCCTTCTGGTCATGCGGGTTGCTTGGCTTTGGCTTTGGCTTCCCAGCTGGGTCCTCGGTTGACGTTTTGTGCCCTGGGGTTTATCCCCTACGCGTGCCCTGCCTTGGGTCTTCCGGGCTGTGGGGTTTGGTTTCCTTGTGCTTTCCTCCCTGGCTGCTGTTGCTTCTGTGGTCGGGGTGATCTTGTGTTTCCTCTCTCCTGGTGGATTGGGGTTCCTTGCTGTGTTGTTCGGGCCTGTCCCGCTCCTTTGGGGCCTCTAGGGGTTGTTGGCCCTCGGTCTCGCTGGCCTCTGTGTTTCTGACCCGGCCTTCTGCTTGGGCTGTTTGGGGTCATCTTTGTCTGGCCTGTCTCTGGTTGGGCTTGGCTGTGGTTGTGTTTGCTCCCTTTGGGTTCCCTTGCTGTGGTCTTTGGTCGTTTGTCCTTCCGGTTGCTCTCCTCTGGTGTTCGGGGTGTGCCTTCTTCAGGCTGTTGCTTCCTGCTCTGATTTCCTCCAGTTTGGGGTTGGGGTGTTTTGGTGGAGCTGTGTTCTGGGGTTCCTGTGGTTCCTCCTGTTCCCTTTTCCTCCTTGTTTTTCCAGGTCTCTTTGTCCTGGTTGGTTGCCCTTGTTGGTTCTTGCTGCTCGGGTTTTCTGGAGGTGCTGGTTCCCTTCGTGCCTTGTTTCCTCATCTCTCGGGGCATGGTGGGTTGGCTTCCGGTATTTGTTCTTCCTTCCCCGGTGTCTTGGTTTTCCCTCTTTCCCTGTCCATGGGCTCTGTCTCGCCTTCCGATCTGGGTGCTGGTGGACTATCGGCTGCTGCTGGCCCTTTTCTCTTGAGGCCTGTTGCTCTATTGTGAGATTCCAGGGTTTTGTTCTCTGGTCTTTCTGGGGTTGGGTCATTTGCTTCCCTTCTTTTCTGGTTTGGTCCTGCCCTTGGTGGTCTTCTCGGGCCTTTTTTTCCCGGGGACGACTTTGGTTCTTGTTGGTTGGGGCTTCGCGTTTCTCTGGCCCTCTTGTCCCCTGGGTGATTCTTTCATTCCAGGGCCTGGGTTTGGCTGGCGTTGGTTCTCTGTGCCTGGGTTTGGCTCCTGTTGCCTGGTTCTGGCTTGCTGGCCTGGTGGCTCTTGGCCTTTCTCTTTGGGTCGCCTCAGGGCTGTTGTTTTCTTCTTGTCTTCCGTGCTCTCCCCTTCTCTGGTTGGCTGTGGGGTGTTCCTGCTGTGGGCTGGTTGACCTCTGTGGTTGTCGGTCTGGTCATCTGGATGTTCTCATTTTGTTTTGTTGGGTGCCTCCTGGATTGGTGGGGTTCCCTCTTGTCAGGGGCTCTTCCTGGGGTTTCACCGGTTCTGCCTTTTGCTTCCTGCCTTGGTGTGTTTTCCTAGGTTAGCTTCTGTTTTGTTTGGGAAGCCCGGATTTTTCTGGTTTGGTATTCTCCACTTAGTATTGAATGGGATGAGAACATAAGGGACCTGGGGGCAATGCTCTATTACTTACCGTAATCTTCATTACCCCGGGTCCCGTTGTCCTCGTCCCATTCATACACCCGCCCTCCCTCCCGGACGGCCAGCCTTCCTGTTGTGGGCTTGGTTGTTCAGGCAGAATGCTGGGTTAGTAACCCTTATGTACTCCCGGTGGGAGGGGAGGGGCGGGGTTAGTGTCCCGGCATTCTTATGATCCTTTTTTTCTGTCGGGAGATGGTTATCTCCACATAGTATTGAATGGGACGAGGATAACAGGACCCGGAGATTACCGGTAAGTAATAGAGCATTCAGACTGGATACCTAAACACAAAAAATCATTGACAATTCAATATGTTTCACTGCCATAGACATTGCTTGTTCACTGTGTTATGGCAAATTGCACATTTATGATATTGCCTCACTTACATCACTTATGTAGCATTTCAACAGTGCTAATTGTAAATTTGGTGTTGATAAGCTTTAAATTGCCTCATATAGGTTTACACCTATCGTTTAAGATTCCACACCTTTTATATTTCTCAACTGTTCTCTCATGAAATTTATAAAGCATTCCTAGAGTTATATGCATCATCATTTTGAAGGTATTTATAATGTGTTAGGTATAACATTTGCCAAATGCAAGATCAGTCAACTTTCAGTGTTTGCTACATTGGCCATCTGTTAAATCATATCATATATCAGTTTCTAATTTCAAGCCCTTTTTATCAACTTTCCAGAGTTTCCTCCTAAGTGCAGGAGAAATCTGTAATTTGTTTTTGTCCATTTTTTTCAATTATAAAATGTTTTCTTTTTTGTATATTTCCAATGATTTAGACAACATTTGCCTTGTCCGCTGATCTTTTCATTAACAAAACTTCTCTATGATTGTAGTGACAATATACTGTTTGCAGTTCATTATGTTTATGACAACCAATCCTGCCTTTTTACGTCTCGACCACAGAGAGCTTGGGTCCTATCAGCTTCACACCACTATTGGGCCACTCACCTATGGTAACAATGCACCACTCGTGTCCACCCACTCCTTGGTATTTTTTACAGTTATATTATTATTTTCAGGAGGGCCTGCCAGCAGCACATTGCTAAAGGATAATTAGCTAACCCAATTTGGAAAGTATCTAATGTATACATTATTTATTTTTATGTACCATTCTAAAATAGCAGTCTGTGAACTAGGAGCTGTAAAGTTAAAATAAAGTATAGACATGGGCCCCACGTATGTATGTGCACACTTACAGTTGGACATCTTTGGATGATTTTTCTTTCACTTTAATAAAATCCTTCAAAATGACTACTGTGCATGACTGTGCATGGCAGTCATTTGGTTATGATTTTTATTACATAAAAAGAAAACACATTTAAAGTTGGCTGCCATGCACACACGCACATGCTGCATTCAACTCTGTATGTTTTTCTTTTGCTTTAAGAAAAATAAGTAGAAGATAACTGCCACACTAGCACGTGAATGCAGTCGGGCCATCTAGGGAAAAAGTCTGGCAAAACTAAGTAATTCAAGTGTGAGTCCTATTGGCTATGCCAATGCTTCCTATTTCTCTGTGCCACATTCTTGGTAAATTGCCACACCTCATAAAAATACTTTTCAGTTCCTGCATCTTGAAATAACACGCTATGATGATGATGAGGGGTTTTATTGTTATTATTTATTTTTTAAAGCACTTTAAACCACTGCCCAGAGACAGTTTCATTAGCAGTGTGGGCATAACAAATAATGGCAGGTAGTAGGAAAGTGATTTGTGGTGATGAAGAACCCGGTAGAGCATTAGGTAAGCATCTACCTAAGGAGAAAACCCACTACCAAATGTGTCCAGAAATATGAAAAAGCCTTAAAGTACTGAAAGCCATTGGTGAACAATGCATGCTGTTCCCAGGCATATGGGGTATTAAGAATGAGAACATTGGAATATTGAGAGATCAACTGGCTACAATGAAGTGGCTTGTGGGTAATAATGGCTGGTATAGGCATTCTGCTCTAACATTCCAACATTGGTCTTTCTGTTTATCACTTTTTTAATTTAGAACATTCTACCCTCAGTGGGTGGAATGTTCTCAAAGCCCTTCTACTTTGGGTCATAATGGTAGTTTAAGCTCTTCTACCTTGTTGTAGTCCTTTGCCTGCGGCTCAGGCTTATAACTCAAGTTCAGGGCCCTTGACAACTGGTATTACCATCTGCAGCGGACTATAATAAAGAAGGTTAACTTAGCATCAACACTTTTAAATCAGTGATTCCTTGCCGAATTCAATGCAAGTATTTTCCTCACTGAAGCAAGGGGTCCAGCATGAGGCGCAAATGTTCTCATGAACCACCTGTTCTTAAACGTCTTATAAATATTGTCACTATCACAAACCTCATGTTTTTGTGGTCATGGCCGCTCAATGGGGGGCAACGATGAATGCTAAATAGTTTGTGATGGCGAACAGTCTGAGGATGGACTCTCAATATTTGGTGAAGGAGGCGAGCACTCCACAGTGTAAGGAGACTATTGAACTGGAATATTGAATTGGATAATTAGACCACAAGTAACAACACGCTAAACAAGCCCTTCTCACAGCCAAAACAAACGATGTAGTTCTTGCAAACTATTCTGTTTTCATCGAATCATAAAATAACAGCAGCCATGTTTTTGAATCTCAGTACAGGAACTATACCCTGACAGTCAGGCTTTGAATTTAATAAAGGTTCTATTGAGGCCTTCTCTGACAAAAAATGCTCCGACAAGTGTGGGTTTCAGAAAGATCTATTTGCAAGGGAATAGCAGTGCTACCAAGGAATTGCACATAGGAGAATCAGCACACTTCAATTGTGGATAGCTTCCAAATATCTATCTGATGAGAATTCCTGCAGTGGGAAAAAAAACTGTGAGATTCAATCTCAGCCACAGTGATGCAGCATAAGCCATATAGAGATCTGTTTTATTGTATGAGATGCTAGATTTAGTACAGTCACTTGTTACGGAGTAGTCAGTGGTGAGTGGCTTGGAGTTCCTGTAGATGGTACTCTGCAAGCACTGTGAGAAAGTGGGCACTTTTTATCATTCATACGAGGTGAAGGTGGGTACTTACATGTAACAATGCATGTTTTAATAGATGAAACTCTAATGTGAGGACCATAAGGGTGTGCCTGTCTCTTTCCCCTCTATTATATGAGGAACTATTGTAGGCAACAGTATCAAAATATAAAAATACCGTCTAAAATATTGAGGACAATTTTGAGGTCCTTTGTATGTGAACAGGCAAAATTACGACTTCAAAAATATAAAATAAAGATATATATACAGTCACAAAATAAATTAGTATATGAAACTTTTAATATTATACAGCATATTCATTCTAAAAGTGCTCTTCCTTACAAAACGTAAAATAATTATATATATATAGTTAAAAAAAATGTTAAAAATTATAACCATAATATATAAATAAAGGAAATCATGACATAAAAATGAATAATGTAGTAAAACATTGCTCATAATGATTGAAAAATCTATCCATGAAAGCAGTTTGTGGTGTTTATTCCCAGCCTACTAAATGGAATATAATTAATGTTGCAACCATGATGATGCATTGAAATTACTAAAAGGAAAAGGTTTAATCTCATTGCCTTGTACATTGTATTTTTCAGAACAACATGTCCCATCAGGCAATTCAGAGGTAAAATAGAGCCGCGCCCACTATGAACGATGATGTAACCTAATAAAATGAATAAATCAAGGGAAATGAGCCATCCTTGCCTCTTTAGCAACAGCCCAAGAAGAAGCGGCAGAGCGCCGTGAAACGCGTTGGCAGGAGAAGTAGTGGGGAAGCAAAAGACGAGCTGATATGCAAATACATATCGGATGGTCGGAGTTCCGTCGTGTGCCCTCTAATTGCTTCAGGGCATTTGTTGAATCATATATATATATATATATATATTTTCACTGAAAAATACCATAGGTTTTCAGTGATGTCATCAGTGATGTCACTGACCATGTCATGAGTGATGTAATATGTGACGTCATCCCCAGTGCATTGCGGGCTCAACTAACTATAAAAGGCGAATTTCTCTGGTTTTATATGAGTCAAATGTTCAACTAACTATAACGTCCCTGAAACCTGTGTTTTTTTATTGAATTTCTAAGGTTTTTTAAATGCTAATTCCTAACTATACACGTGTAAAACCTATGGTTTTATCAGTGAATTTCAAAGGTTTTTTAAATGTTAATTTGATATTTTAATATTTAAAAAACCTATATTTTTTCTATTATTTTTTTTATATTTTGGAACTCTATTATACTTCTTTTTTTTACTTTAAAAATTATGTAATGTTTTATATCTTCCCACAAAAATATGTATCTCTCTTTTTTTTTTACAAAACTGCACTCCCATACCGGTAGCATACCAAGCTCCATCACCACGCGAATCCGATCAACCATATTGCTCAGCTCGTAAATATTGCGCATTTCGTATCCGAAGGGTTCGTGGCACCGCGTTCCGTGTAACATCATATACACATGAAGTCGCCCCAGCTGCTACTTTTTGTATCCGATGGGTACGCAGTACCAAGCCACGCGTTACGCCATGTACGTATGGGGTTGCGCCCGCTGCACGTTGCGATGGATGAGTGGAAGCCGCCAGGCCCTGTGTTACGTCACAGACGTTTGGTGTCGCGCCGGGTACACCATTCCCTCTTTTTTTTGTCTAAAAAGTATATCTGAATAACTTTAAACACTATATGAGAGCAAGTGATAATCTAAAATATTTTAAACAGTTATATATTTCTAACTATAATAAACTTATAACACATATATGTTTTCTCAAATTCGCGTCGGGTGCGGCCTCCTTGCACGCTTGGTGCACGGTTGCCATGTGACCTTAAAAAAAGCATTTTGATTGCTTTATAACATTTCCCATTGTAACAGTTGGACGACCCCACCCATTTTAGTCATTCTCTCTACAGCATTTGAGGAGAGACACCTCTTCTGCTTAGAGAGCTATTTTGAAACGTTTTTTGCTGTATACACATATCTTATACTACACACAGCATGCAACTAACATCTTGATCAATATTCATGGTCTGTACATAAGCCTTCCAAGTGTGATGGCCATGCATCTCAAACGTTACATCAAAAATCAAATGTGTGTTACACGATGCCCCTGGTGTGTGTGTGTGCACATTATTGTGCTGCCTTTCGGCCTAGGAATTGGTGGCTCTAAGAAGTATCATCAGCCACGGGCAGAGGGCACATCCTAGATCACATTTGACAAACAATAAACAGTAATGTGTAGATTTGTATTGCTGTACGCTCTGTATTCAGGCTTTACCAATATAGTAGTGTGTTATATGTGAGACTTTCAGATTCACGTTTGACATACATTGCTTGACTGTAATGAGCATTATCACTGTGTATGACATTGCCTCACTGCTGATCCTCCCTCCATCCAAGCACATTCACATGTGTACGCTTCGCGATAGCAACACTTTCAATAATACCGCACACCAATGACATGCGTGTCTGCGCATATCCACAACCTTGACAACGACATGTGATGTTCGCCAATCAATCTTTTCGAACAGCATCTCATTAGCGATAGTGGCCGCCGTCCCTATACATGCTACATTAATGTAAATTGCACATTCTGCAACATCAAAACTGTAAAAGAAACACACATAAGTATACTTCCTGGCCAGGCAGGAATTGAACAATGCCCAGATCCTCGGAACCATTATTCACACGCCTACGCAGGCCTCGCGTACGCAAGCCCTGCCCACTTTGCGTATGTATAACTAGGATAAAGATGACGCCACATGTCCCAGTTCTTCCACACTGCCTCAGGTGATATGGCCTCATCCACCTCGCATATCAATATGCGCAATAAAAAAAAGGGATCCATGAGGTGTACACCATCCTGGCAATCAACACTGGCTCTAAATTATGAACCCTACTGCCCATCGTGTTTCGAAAGGGATCATGAGGTGTACGACATCCTGCAATCAACACTGCACCTGAATTGTGAACACTGCTGCCTGCAGTGTTTGCACACACAACAATGACAGTAGGTGAGCAGTGGGGCTTGAGTGCACAGCGGCTCCAATTGAGCGCGGTGCTGCGGGAGGGGTGTGGTGCATCAGCCTGAGTGCGCAGGTGCGAAGAAGCGAAGTTGCCCTGCATAATGATGTGATCTCTGACCTCATTCAGTCACATGTCTTTTTTTTATTTATTTTTTTATTATCAGCACATAATGAAAAGTTGAACACAAACAATACATATATACCATTATAATCTATACATAGAGCTATACAGAAAGGCATAAAATAAAAGCTAAGAAAGAAGTAAATTAAAAGGTATACAAGAAAATTCATACAATAGGATAAAGAGAAGATAAAGATTTTAAATTAAGTTGCCCCAAGTTTTTTCAAATTTAAGGAAAGATCTAGTACCCCTTATTCGAGCTAACCCAGCTTCCATGTTGTGGATTTCATTAACCAGAAACCACCACTGCATAAGCTGTGGTGGCTGTGGCGAGATTCAAGCCCGAGCTATAATGAGTTTAGCACAAGATAACAAAATAGTAATTAAAGCTTTTTGGGGTAAGGTTGTACTGTGTATATCTAAAGGTCTGGCAGAAGCTGACAGTTCTGGTGGTCTTACCATTTTAAATTTCAGAACTTTATCCAGATTAAACCAAAAGTCCTTCAGATGAGGGCAAGAAAATAACATATGTTCTATATTTGCACCCACAGTATCGCATTTAGGGCATTTGGTACGATCAGTATATAATGGGTTTGAAGACCATTTAAGAATCACTTCCAGGGTATGATATAGTAAACAAGAGGTTTTGAACTGTTGCAAACGAAGGCTAGCTGAATGAGCCAAACTGTTTATTTTGGAGAGAGAGTGTGAGATCTGATCTGGATAGATCGTAATTCCAAGTTTAGAACTCCATTTCTCCGCTAGTTTGGAGCAATCTTGTTTTACATAAGAAGTTAGACAGTTATAGCCAGTGCTTATTACTGATTTAGTTTTAGATGAATAGAGGCAATCCAAAATATCAGATTCTGACAGTTAAGATTTTCATCCGGCGTATCAAAAAGTCATGAATCTGAATATATTTAAACCTCATAGACACTGTCAGATGGTACAGGTGTTTTAATGTCTCAAAATCTACAAAAGCCATTCGTACCATACATATCCCCTAAGGTTGAGATACCATGGGTTGCCCAAACACTAGCCCTGCTGTCATTAAATATCCCTGGAAGTCCTGGGTTGTCCCAAAGCCTCAGTTTAGAGTGATAAAAGGAGGTTTTACAAAAAAGCATGATACCAAACCAGATCTTAGCAATGTCTCGAGCTGTCTTAAATGTAACTCTTTTGTAGAAATGTGGGTCGTTCAGTCTAAGCAGAAACATTCTTGCATCTCAATTCAGCATTATAGTATGAAAGAAAAAATTATTAAGCTCAGGATTAAGTAAGGAACGACGGCGCCCTATAAAAGTCTGGGAAGCAAAGACCTCCCATATCAATAGATCCTTTTAGTGAGGATAAACTTTTTTGAGCTTTTCTATAACCCCAAACAAAGCTACTAAATATTCCGTCTAGCTTTTAAAAAAATATATTGTTCAATGCCAAAGGAATGGAACGGAAGAGATAAAGGAATTTCGGCAGGATTTTCATCTTAATTAAGTTTATTCTACTTATTATATTTAGTGGTAGTTTATGCCATTTTTTAAGAAGCTGCTTTGTTGATTTAACCAGCACATCATAGTTAATGGGAATTAAATCACTAATCTTGGATGTAATTTTAACCCCCAAATAATTAGCTGCCCTACAGACCCACATAGTTCCCACCAATAGTTTATAGTTACACCACTATCTGAGTTTTATTCGCATTTAATTTGTAGCCAGAGACGTTGCCAAATTTTTCCGCTTCAACCATGATACCCTCTAGTGCTGTTGTAATATTTGATGAATATACCGCTATATCGTCCGCGTATGCGGTAATTTTCAAACAATGGGGTCCGGAGCTAAATGGGATTATCTTGGGCTGAGCCAGGAGCGCTGATAGAAATGGCTCCATAGAGATTGAGAAAAGCAAAGGAGATAACGGGCACCCCTGGCGGGTGCCACGTGCGATGGGAAAAGCAGAGGATAGCAGACCTGAGTAACTGATTTTAGCCATAGGTTGGTCATATAAGGCCCGGATCCAGCTAACTATGTTAAAGACAGCACAGTCCGCAGATAATCCCACCAGGTCAAAAGCCTTTTCGGCGTCTAGTAAGATCATGCCGAGTGGGGAGTCTTCAGTTTCTGCAATATCAAAGGCTGTGATAGCTGTATTGGTATGAGTTGTTGTGTCTCTGCCCAATACGAAACCGTGCTGTTGTTCGCAAACAATCCCAGGGATAATCAGGGCCAGTCCATTTGCCAGCACTTTGGCAAAAACCTTCGCGTCAGAGTTGATCAGAGATATTGGCCTGTACGACCCACATTCCTCTGCCGGCTTATCTTTTTTTAAAAAGAAAACGATTTTCGTTATATTCCAAGAGTTTGGGGCTTTCCCAGTTAACCCAATGTGCTGTGTTACAAGGAGAAAAAGAGAAATGATTTCCTCAATACAGATTTTATATACTTCCAGAGGAATTGAGTCCTCCCCTGAAGCTTTCCCTATTGGCAGAGATATAATAGCGTGTCTCAATTCCAGCTCGGTGATATTATCGGAGAGATCTTCCAAGCCTGGTAAATTAGATTTTCCCTTAATATTACTTTCTAGGTATTTAAGTGTATCCGATGTAAGGGGTTGATTCTCTGGAGTATAGAGAGTATTATAGTAATCTCTAAATTGAGTCAAAATCTGTACCGGTTGATTATATATAATTTGATTAGGACCTTTAATACATTTGATACGAGTCTGGGCTCTGTCATCCGCTACTTTATAGGCCAGTAGCTTGCCGATCTTATCCTCTCCTTCATAGCACTGAATTTTGGTCTTAAGCATTTTGGCACCGTTTTTTTCCATTAAAGTAGTTTTAAGATTAGATTTTAGTGATCCTAGTTTTAATTCTATTTCTAGAATATTAGTAGATCGTAAACAAAGTGCCCTAACCAATAAAATTTCATATTCCCTAATATCTGCTATTAATTTGTTATTATCTTTTCGGCGTTCAGAATTCTGTTTAAGAATATATTGTTGCGCATGGCCTCTAATACTGGCCTTACATGTATCCCAAACACAAATATGGGAGGCAGTATGAAGATTTATTTTGATGAACTCAGACATATGGAGTTTAAGTTGGGAGATGTAAACTGTGTCTGTCAATAGGTAGCGGGGGAAAGAAAACAATCTGGTGTTATTTTGGCCCTCATCATAGCTATAGGTTAGAAAGATGGGGTTGTGATCCGAGGACACCCGGGGGTAAACTTCCATAGAACTATTCTGAATAATTTGATCTGTTGCCCAAGCCATATCTATACCGCGTACAGAGTTTATGGGGAGCAGAGTAAAACGTGTGACCAGGGATATCAGGATAAAGAGAGCGCCATACATCCTTAACATTGTTTACCCTGCTTAAATCTAAAATAGCAGCCCGAACTTTGTGCATGCGTTGAACAGTCCCCGGTCTAGTAGTATCCTGCTTATAATCAATAATACCATTAAAATCCCCCATCATGATTAGTTCGCCCTCCCAACCCAATAATTCCACATTTAATTTATCAAAAACAAAAGCTTCATCACTGTTGGAGCCATAAATTCCACATAATACATATTTACAATTGCCAATACATACTTGTGCAATCACCCATCGGCCCAATTTATCAGTGCCAGATCTCATTGTTTCGATTCTGGATCTTTTATCCTTTAATATGGCAACCCCCCTTAGAGAAACCATTTGGGAAGAGCAGACTATGACCTCATAGCCCAACTGATTAAGTAATTTTCTATCTTTATACGATATATGGGTCTCAGATAGAAAAATTAGCTGAGTATTATAAATTCTTCAGATATAAGTCTTCTTTTATTCTTATTGTTTAGGCCGGCTACGTTCCACGCTAGACATTTTAATGTATTCATTTTTGTAAATAATCTAAATCAATTTTGCCATACTGTATGTTATAAAGCAATAAAAATAGACAAGAAAAACAACAATGCAGCTCTTTCAAGTTTAAACTTTTATCATAATGTGCTGAATTTTTAGGTATTTTAACCCTTCCCATGCCACCCACCCCTCGGAGAACCTTGGCCCGCCCCCCACCCCCCTTCTCCCTCAGCCCAGAACCAGAGGGTGCCCCTTCCTTATCTGCCGCCGTTCAAAGGGCGGCACAGAGCACAGTAGCACCGGGGCTATCGGGCCACCCATTCTCTCTCTTTTTTTTAATCTTTTTTTTCTTCCTTCTTTTTCTTTCCCCCTTTCCTTTTTTTCCCTTTTCTTCACTTCACCTGTTTCTTTAGGTTCTTCTTTTTTTATCCTCTCTCCCCCTTTAAGTGCCAGTGAGCAAAAAAAATAAAATATATATTTGATAGATATTATGATCACTCATCTCTAGCCCAGAAGTTAGATCAAATTTAATAGCATACTCTGCGCTTCTTTTTCTTCCGAAAAATAGTAAGTGTGAGCACCTTTAATGACCTTGAGGCGGGCAGGCTCCTGAAAAAACGCTTGCCCCCCAATAGCTTTGAAGGAGTCTATAAGCTTTTTTAGTCTCCATCTCCTATCCATCGTATGTTTGCTCAAATCTGAGCGAACAAATATAGATATATTCTCATATTTTATAGGAGAATTGGGGCGTGCTTTAAGGGCTACTGCCTCCCTCAAAAGAAAATTCCCAAAGTAGATTATAAAGGGCCTAGGGTATTTACTATCTCTCTTCTTCTGAAATGGGGGGAGATGGTGGGCTCTCTGGACCTGAGAGTCCCAATCCCAGTCAGCTAGATCAGGTAAAGTTTTGTTTGGTAATGCCACCACATATCCCCTATCATCTGACCCCTCCACACCCTCCGGTACACCAAAGAGTCTCAGATTTGATCGACGTTGGCGGTTTTCTAAGGCCTCGACTTTCAGCTGTAATGCCAGAATCTGGCTCTCATGATCTTTTAGTGAAGTCTCAGTGTGGGCCGAGCACTCTTCAATGCCAACTACTCTCTGTTAAAGGTCTTCTATTTCCTGAGATATCCCGACTAACTTAGAAGTCATTTCAGTCAGTGATTTCTGAAGTTTGGTATTGTCCCCGCGTAGTTGCAAAAAATGTTCTTGCGCCTCAGCACGGTGACTAGTTAATGTATGTAAGATAACATCAAAAGGGGACATCTCAGGGCAATTTTCCTCAGAGCCATCTAGAATGATATTGCAGGGAGAGTCGGAAGGCAAACATGTAGATGTGTCAGGACCATGGCACGATGGTTCATGGCTTACAGGGGAGATTGCCATTGTAGAACTACTGGTTGAACAGGTCGGGTTCGGGAGCAGGATAGGATCTGCGTCCAGAGCTAATACTGGCTCCGGCCCAGAATGAGCTTGGGGTGAAGAGTGAGTGTCCATCTGTTTTTCCTGAGCTTCATCAGCAGAAAGGGCCGAGCCTGAGAGTCGAGTAATACTCTTCACTAGTCCCTTAGCCTGCATCCATTTTCTGAGGGTGCTATTATCCAAATTACGATTTTTTTTCGTAGTTGAAGCAAGATTAATTAAGGATAAACCTTCTGCTGGTGTTCTTTTCCGTTTCTTGTTCTTATTCTTTGACTTCTTTTTTTTTTGTTTAGCTTTGCCCCTTCGATCCGCCATAAATTTGGCTATTTCTGCAGCAGTTCCGCCCCTTATCTCATGCTCTTCTCCCTCTTCATAGTTCCTCAGCAGAGCAGTCTTCGTCAACCTCGCCTTCAACCTCATCCTCCCGAACCACAGCCCCCACAGAGGGTAACACAGTCTCGATTGTTGAGCTGACAATACTTTTCCCCATAGTAGTTGTTGGAAGATTGATTGAGTCCAGTTCCGAGTCCTTGGACCCCCCACAGGCAGCTACCTCCTTAACGTTAGCTATTAGCATATTCAGCTCCTGAGGAAAAGATTCTACAACATCTCCTAGTATTGAAGCGCCTTGTTGAGCAAATATGCTAGATGGATCATTTTTGGTAAACAACCTTTACAACGAAACTTTTACAACGCACTACCATTACAACGCGGTCATTACAACGCAAACCATTACAACGCATTGCGCTGGGGGGCGCTCTAGGATAGGGAATACGTTTAATTTACTATCCAACACCTTCCCTAGTGTCCACGGGGACTGGAGTTGGAATAGTAAATTAAACTATTCACTATCCAACACCCAAAAGCACTATGCGTTGTAATGGATTGCGATGTAAAAACCGCGTTGTAAAGGCAGGCGTTGTAATAGCCTGCGTTGTAACGTCATACAGCCATCATTGTTGTCTAGAGAGATAATTTCCTTAGACCTCTCATACTCCTTTTCATTGTCATTTTTCTCTCCCGAGTCTAAGGGCCCCACCTGGCTCTTATCTGAAATGGGATCCTAGTTGGTAGTTACTTCCTTAATAGATTTAGTTGAAGTTATTTTAGAAGGAATAGTATTGTCAACAATCAGCACAGGAGGATGTAGTACCTGTTTACTTGTCGCTGCGCCCCTCACTGGTGAATTTACTGCTTCCACCGGCAAAGGTCGTGGTACCGCCAGCGTAGTTGTCCCAGCTGTCCCAGCTGTTGTTGCAGTCATAACGGTAGCTCGCCCTGGCGATGTTGTAGCTTGATCATTTACTACCGTTTTAGTTGCTCGCGTAGACCTGGGCACATTTTTTGGAGCCATCCTCTCCGCCTCAGCAGTCCGAGGCACGCGTCCGCTCTGCAGTCGCCACCAGCCGGATGTATAGCTCTGGGCTAAATGAATCAGGCGGGAAGTGGAGAACAGCCCCAAACTGCAATTTACCCTGAGCCAAAGCATTCGGTACTCGTGCAATACAGCAAAGAAACAATGACGCTGAAAGCAGTCCGTCTGGTGCAACAATGTAGCGGGCCGTCAGCTCGCAAAGAAGCACCGGCCGCACCCCGCATGTCGTACGCAGCCCTCCGCAGATCTCTGCAGCCAGCGCCGGCGGCAGCGCCAACAGCGCGCCGGCGTCTGTGAGCGCTCTCTCCCCTCGGAAAGGCTTTCTGCTGAAAAGAGGCAAGGGTAGCTGAAGAAAGGCAGAATCAACACCTGACGAAGCTCCTCGCAGGGTCGAAAAGCCCAGAGAACATCACGAGAACGGGTAAGTCCATGAGCCCCGGCAACCAGCTGTGCTCTAGGGCGTCCTCACTCCGCCATCTTGGGCCGCCCACTCCATTCAGTCACATGTCTGTCTCATTTTAAGGACCTGCCTTACCATACTGTAGGCCTCAACCAGCGGGCAGCGCTGCCCTACACACACGTGTTGAGTGCAGTGCTGCGGGAGGGGTGGGGTGCATCAGCCTGGGTGCGCAGGTCTGAACAAGCGATGTTGCCGTGCGTAATGATGTGATCTTTGACCTCATTCAGTCACATGTCTGTCTAATTTTAAGGACATGCTGGACCATACTGTAGGCCTGAGCCTGCGGGCAGCGCTGCCCTACAGACACGTGGTGTTGGCTTTTGGGGCACTGTAGTGAGCTGATTACTAAGTGTACATGCACACAGGCTTCCGCCACTGCATTACTTGCGCACATTATTCTTCTAGCATGTGCTCTGTTCCTTTGTATGTGAACGTTGGTATAACATATTATTATTTAACCTTGTGTATTTTCCTGCACTCCAACTCCTCTTTGAACCACGATTATCACTAACAGTTGGTAGATCGTACTTCAAAAACAAAGGATGCACTCAACTGGTGTTTTCTATTAAGCTTGAAATAAACCGTCATTTACCTCCAGACGTTTCCACCATTAAATTATTTCTCCCTTTTCAGACACTGAATTGATTGAGCCAAAATGGAATGAGCGGAACTGGTGCTCACCCCGTGATGATGCCCTCGGCATCCTGAAGCCTTCCATCATGGTATCGAGACACCGTCCCTGACCGGAGACCTGCTCTCCCACCCTACAAAAGTACCCCAGACTCGGTGGTTGCACCAACACGTCGCTGGACACACCGATGGTGGCAGGTGAGCAGTGAAGCCTCAGTGCGCAGGACCTTCAATTGAGCACAGTGCGGGGGAATGTGCTGGGGTGCAGCATCCTGGGTGCACAGGTGCAGGCAAGTGATGTTCCCATAGCCAATAATGTAATCTCTGGCCTCATTTATATGTTTCATTTTAAGGACTTGCTGGACAATACTCTTTCTCGCAGACCCCAGCGTCCTAGACAAACGGGTGTCGGTAGGTAAACACTGAGGGCTGGGTGCAGTTGCTCTGTCTCCTCCTCCCTCTGTTCTTTTGACTCTAAATCCCCTTCTCCCTTCCACCCACTCCCTCTCCCTCCCATTCTCACTATCTTCCTTTCATTCGGACTACATTTCTTTTCCTCTTCCACATGGCACACATACTTATGTTTCATTTTTGTCCTACAGTTTTGTACGCTGCTTCCGGAGGAGTCCCACCCAGGTATTTCATGTTATACTGTTCTTTGTTTTAATAAACTTGCCTTTCCATTTATTTGTGTTGTTTTAATAAAGGTTATTTTGTTTTCCAATAAATAAGTTAGCTAATAGGTCTTCTTTTTCTGACAACACTTGTCTGTAGTTTATTGTGAAAATTGTCTGTTTATAGGAGGTTATGAGGGAAAACATTTGTAATTTTGTGGTGCACCTACCAAATATCAACCAACAGACTATTACACAAATGAAGCCTGGGTAATTCTACAACTGCAAGGATTCTATACATGTGTCACTTTATAACACCATGAGTACTGCCCGTGTGATTACAGAACAAATAAGGCACTGCCTAGGGCCATTGAGGCTTCAGGGACTGCTGAGGCCCACCCTGCATATTTAAGTAAAGCCCCGGAGGGTGGCGATCCCCGGACTTCAGTTGGCCTCGAAGCCCCCCGAACAAATAGTAAACAATACCCGGGAAGGCGGCGATCCCCTAGGCTGCGAAACGTCTCTGTGCCCTCCCGTGCCTAATTTACATGTGACATTAAAATACCCAGTCCTACGGAGACCCGGCAATATAATAATAGGATTGGCCACTGAACATTACCCACCAATGAACGGGTGAGACCCAGCTTCTTTTTTTTTCTCCATTTTTACCATTCGGATCCGGGCTATTAAAGCGATACGTGGTTTTCCTCCTCTCGCTTCAACTAGTCAAACAAGGATTTGTTATCACAGGGTGGAAGCCATGCACCTGCCCTCTAGTAGCAAACATAAATGTCCTGCGGATGCACACCTCAGGACATTGTATGAGCTGCGCCTGGGAGGTTGCGCTCTCTAGGGTCATGATGCATTGGTTAGTATAAGCGCATACTAACATTACTTTCACATGTGTAGAACAGCAACCAGAGTGTAGTGAAGAGGCAGAAGAAGCGCAAAATCTAAAAATATGAATCCTACCAGAGGTCGGATGACATAGTTCAATGAGCCGACGACCCTGGGATGATATGAAACAGCTACACGAAGAAAACGGGTCTTCAGCAAAATGCAAGCAACTTTGAAATATTGGTGAGAGCTGCCTTCTTTTTACCTTCTCCCGCTCGTCGCCAAATTTATGTAGTGAAGAGGCAGACAGCAGTGGATCTGATAAGTGGATTTATTGCAGGAAAACAAGACACCTTAAACACCCACCAACAGAGGCAGACAGCAAGGCAACCGTCTTCTCCAGCATTGTGCACAAACTCCCCAAGGTTCCCCTCCTGACAGCCCTACATGCCAACATTACATACTTACATTCTAGTAGAATTACATACTAACATTCTACTATGACTTACATTGGAATACTACACAGAGCACATGATTTTACAGCAATGAGCTCATGGTTTCATCCAGGAGTCTTGAGACCGGTAGGGTGAGTAGTTCGCTTCCCACTCCCTGTATTATATAAACGCAAAAAAAACTCCTTACACAGGTATACTACAGCGCCCAGAGCACATCACTTTACAGCAATGAGCTCACAATTTAGGCTCACGTTTTAATCTCTGAGTCTTCAGACTAGTAGGAGAAAGTAGTTCGCTACCTACTCCCTATATACTATAAATGCTACTTACACAGTTATACTACAGCGGCTTGTATCCTATAGTGCCCAGAGCCCATCACTTTACAGCAATCAGCTCTGTTTCAATCCCTGAGTCGTCACACCGGTAGGCGTGAGTACTTCGCTTCCGGTATAGTATAAATACATGGTAGCGGTCAGTAGTTCGCTTCCCACTCCCTGTATGGTATAAACACCTACTAACACTACTTGCACACGTGTGCTACAAAGACCAGAGCACATCACTTTACAGCAATGAGCTCACGGTTTAGGCTCTCGGTTTCATACCCGAGAGTAGCAGCATATCATCTCAGCACCATGTCACTCTGAGCAACACCGCACTTTCAGACCAGTAGGAGTGACTACTGCGCTTCACACTCCCCAACAGAGGTTACAGTGCTCCTACCCTCCTTTCCTACTTTTTCACCCTTTTTTCCACTTACTCGCTTCAACAGAATGACAAAATGGCAGCCAACACTTCCTAGTTGCAACCGCTCGCAACCAATAAGCAGCAAGCTTGTGCTGATAACGCCTCAGCCAATCAGATGGCAGAATTCCCAAATATCGATATCTGTAAATTTTGATATTTCTCCAAAACTACTGAATGGATTTACTCCAAATGAATAAAAGCATGCTTTCTAGACCAAGACCCTTTTCCCTGCCAAATTTGGGGTAAATCCGTTCACCCGTTCGACCTCTAGCCTTGTCTAAAGTTTCCTATGGAAATTAACATGGAGAAAACACGTTTTGGGACTCCTTTTTATCTCGGCCCCCCCTTGACCAATCACCTCCAAACTCAACATAGGAGCTGCTATGAACAAAGAATTCGTTTTGAAATTGTCATGAAGGGTCCGTGATAACAAAGTGTTATTATTGGCTATGTATACAACAAAGACCCCTTTGTGAATATATATACATATATATATACATGGTGTTCCTCCTCCAGAACACCTGATCCAGCGGCACCCGTCCAACAAACACCAACTCCGACTCCACTTTTCAGGTCAGTTTAAAAATGTATATTTATTTGCCTTTAACAATTGCCATTACACAGTCCTTCCGTTTACAATGCCGGACCAACGCTTTTCAGCTGATTGCCTTCCACTGGGTCACTGTGGGTTTGACATTGCATTCCTTATATTGCATGTCTCTCTTCCATGTCATTAACCCCTTGGAGACCACTAGAGCAATACATTTCTTTGTTTTCATTTGGCCATAATTCCCCGTCATTAGTGATTTACTTCACCACATTGAAAAGAAATCTTACTGCATTTATATTTGTATATATATATATATATATATATATATATATATATATATATATATATATATATATTTCAAACACGTTGGCATCCATTTCGATGTTCAAAAAGGAAAGCAAGCAGGTCTCCGATTTCAAAGTGTTTAATTACAGACCCCTCGAACAGACACATTTCGCCTCACGGCTTCGTCAGTTATATATATATATAATTTAACACAACAGTATTCATAAAAATTATTACAAAGTTAAATAATACATTAACAATAGAGGTAGATTTTTTTATATATTTGCTCATTAAAAACATTACAATATATATATATGCAGGATAGCATTCTGTATTTATATACTCACCCCCTTTTTGTTAAGAAAAACTTATTCCTGTTACTGTCTGCAAGAATGAATTGAAATGTCATACATTACCTTTACTTGTCACTGTTGATGAAAGGAATTCGATGTTGAGTTATTTAATGAATTGTTTTTTATCCTTTGATTGCCTATCCAGGGCTTAATAACGTCTGTTAGTTAAAAAAGGCCATACAATTCATGTATTATCACAACTCACTACAAGATGACCGCCATGTATACACATTGCTCAGTCCTTCTTTTGTGTAATTAACAAGAGATCAACGTCAACGCATGACTTTATTTAAATTGCCAATAAATTTGGCGCCAGTCACAGCAGACGACGGCGTGATGCCGAAACGCGTCCTGTTTTGTTTTCTTGAATAAAACACAGAGTCTTGAAAAACGAGAGTTGTGGAGTGCCGCCCATTCTTTTGCCGAAGTGAAAGAAATTTGGAGCGCCAATATATCCACGGACTGCTTCACAATTAAAGACACTCCAGTCAAAGATCTCATAGTCTCTACGCCAGGTTTATTTTTCCCGCGTGCACACTTATTACATACACACACAAAACATAAAAGCAGGGCACTTCAATTCATTTCATTGGCCGCCAAAAAATCAATGAAATGAATTGAAGTGCCCTTCTTTTATGTTTTGTTTTTAATCATGTGACAATGTTTTGAAGAAAACTTTATTTAAATGTGAAAACGAGTCTCAATCAGACAACACTGACGAAGGCGGTAACGCAGAAACGCGTTTGTTGACTGAATAAGTGTGCATGCGGGAAAAATAAACCTGGCGTAGAGACTACGAGATCTTTGACTGGAGTGTCCTTAATTGTGAAGCAGTCCGTGGATATGGAACTGTGTGTTTTTATATATTGACGCACTCCGCCGTGCGGTAAGGAGGCATCCGAGGTGAAGAGGAGCGACAGTTGGTGGCAAAGCATTCTGGATATATATATATATATATATATATATATTCACTGAAAAAAACATAGGTTTTACACCAGTTATAGTTAGCTGGGAATTTTACTCGCATAAAACCATTGAAATTCCCACGTTATAGTTAGTTGGACTCACTATAACTTGCGCGTGCAATGCACTGCTGATGAGGTCACATATTACATCACTCATGACATGGTCAGTGACATCACTCATGACATCACTGATGACACCATCCAGTGAATGTGTGTCTTTCTGAAAAATAAATAATAGTGAGTAATGTTTAAATATTTAAATATATGTATTAATGTAACACTTTGTGTATAAGTGGCTGCATGGGTTGGTGTGTAGCTACATGTGTAGGTATATGGGTTATTAGATGTTTTTCTTAGTATCAGTATAAGTGTTTGTATGGTTTGGTGGAAGTATTACTTAGCACATAGATGCATGAATGACTGACTATCTGTTTGTATGTGTTTTCAATACAGCACATGTGCAGGACTGTATGGGTGGATGAGTGTGTATATGTGTATGTTAGTGAGTGAATGACTGTCTCACTAGTGTCTTTATCAGTAACTACATATGTTTTAATGTAGTATATGTGAATATTGATGTATATAAGTGAGTATATGTGAGAGTGAGGGATTGTAAGAGTTCATTTTTAAATTAGTGTGTGTTTCTATAAGTGATTGTTTAAGAGAGTAAGTATGTGTAAATTTCCTTAAAAGTAAAGTGGTAGTGTGTGTATAACTGTATATGCAAATAAATGGATGTTTAATAGTTTATTTGCATGTGTGAGTATGTGTGACAGTATCTTTTGGATGACTGTCGGTGTGTTACAGGATGTATAGGTGTATCACTACATATGATGAGTGAGTATATGTATGACTGACTACATAGAACTGTTGGTGAATGAGTGGATGTGTATATAGATGGTGGAATTACTGAATTGGTTGTTGTAACTGGTATGGATATCTCCATTTTTTTGAAAATGTTAGTTTCTATTTTTGAATATGTGTTTCGAGGGTTACAGTACAGTGAAAGGAGGTCTGTCACTCTGTCACAAGGATGGTGTCATCAGTGATGTCATGAGTGATGTCACTGACCATGTCATGAGTGATGTAATATGTGACGTCATCAGCAGTGCATTGCACGCGCAAGTTATAGTGAGTCCAACTAACTATAACGTGGGAATTTCAATGGTTTTATGCGAGTAAAATTCCCAGCAAACTATAACTGGTGTAAAACCTATGGTTTTTTCAGTGAATTTAATAGGTTTTTTAAATGCTAATTCCTAACTATAACTGGTGTGAAACCTATGGTTTTTTCAGTGAATTTCATCGGTTTTTTAATAGCAAATCTCTAGAGGTATGAAATAATATTTTTTATAATGAATTTTATATTGTATAAATATGTAATTTAAAAAAAAAAATTTTTTATATTTTTTGCCCGGAGCGCTCCCGGGGCGCGTACCGGTGAACGCACGGGTAAGCGCAATGTTACGGCGCGCCCCGGGGCGCGTACCGGTGAGCGTCCCGTTAGCGCTATTCCCGCGAACGAAAACAACATCGTGACGTATCGCGTAGCCGCGTGATGCGTCATATGACGCACTGCGTAAGCGCACCCGGAAGCACGAGATCGCATACGATCGCGCAGCGTAAGTGCCCCGATGCGCTTATGCTACGCGCCCCGGGACGCGCCCCAGGGCGCGTAGCGTAAGCGCGTCAAGCCATGTGACTTTAAAATAGCACTTTTCATTGGTTCAGAACATTTTTTTTCCAAATATTGAGAAACCCACCCATTTCTCTCACTATTGCTTTGTACTTGGAGAGAGCAAGAGGTGTTCTTTGCATTATCTGCTTCTCAAAGTTTCCAGATCTACAGCAATGGCTGCAAGGGAGTCATCCAGCAGTGATTCTGATGGTTTTTTGCCTGAGGACCCTCCTCACCACAAAACAAAGGACCACTTCATTTGGAAATTTTTTGACATCCCTGAAGGAAAAAAAAAGGTTAATGCTGCTAAGGTAACCTGCAAGATATGTGGCAGTATTTTATACAGAGGCAATCCTAATTGAAAATATAGCTTTGGAAATGCCAATTTAATTAGGCATGTCCAGAGAAAACACCCAAAAAACTATGCCAGGGAGAGTATGAGGGACCTGGCACGGAATTTACCAAGAGATGGCAGCAGCACCTCCACTGGTGGAGCAACACCTTCAGAAACACCATGTGGAAGAATGGTCCCTAACGTGCAGCCGGTGTTTGCAGGCATAAAATTTCTATGCATGGACTGTGATGAACTGCTCTGTTATGGGGAGCAGAGCGTTGAACTCATTGCTATAAAGAGACAGGAACACCGCTGCCCTCCCCATCCCTAATTTTTCACAATTATTTGCTCCCGATGAGCAGTTTTGGAATGCCTGTTTTTGTTTTTCCCCTGAAAAAAATCCCAAAAATATATAAAATCGTTTTAAAAAAGTATAAAAAAATATAAAAAAACAAAAAGAAAAAAAAGTTCTTTTCAGAACTACCTCCAATTTTTAAAAAAAATGCTACATTTTTAAAAAACTCTGTCATCCTTTTTTCTCAATGGTACGCTCCCCGGTACGCTCCGCGGTGCGCGTACCGGGCGCTCCCCCCGTGAAAATTGAAAAAAAAGTTAATTTTTTTTTTGTCCCGCTGGACCCTTTTATGGCCCCCACATCAAACCTAGGGGCTCAGGGGGGGTGTACCCTGCCCCCTTTTGGTCATTTCCCCCTTTTGTTTTTAGCCACCTCTTGTGTCTCGGTCCTACCGAGACACAAGATGGCGGCCGCTCCGGACTGTTTCGAATGTTTACAGACACCCGAGAGCCAATCAGCTTCCCGTGCGCAAGTCCGTGGCGCGCCCGGAGCGCTCCCCGGTGCGCGTACCGGGGCGCGGCTATAGATATATAAATTTTTTTGAACCTAAATTACTCAAAATCCTCTGGAGCACATATCTTGAGACATAGCAAAGGCACATTGGGCTACCAGTCCCTACAATTTTGCCAAGTTTGGTGAAAATGCATTTAGCCGTTCGAGCTAAAAGTGCGACCGACCGCCCTATGGAAATTAACATGGGGAAAACACGTTTTGGGACCCCCCTTTTATCTCGGCCCCCACTTGACGAATCCCCCCCAGAGAAGGAGCGGAGCGCCGCGAGGCAAAGTTGCTGAAAAATTCAGACCGATTCCTCAACCGGCGCCAAAGTTATTCCAAATAGAATGTTGCGATTTCCCTATGGAAATCAATCCGCAGGTAGGTAGGATATATTTATATATATATATATATGTCCACCAAGGTGCCTGAAAGCTTGTGAAAGTGCACACTCGGCAAGGTGAACCTTTCGGTTATTATTTCGAGGCAGAAGCTGGCGCTGATGTGCCTTGGATTATTTTTCTTAGACCTGACTAGTTTCATGGCTGCTGCCATTCATCAGAGGTCGCTTAGTAAAAGACTTGTGCAGGCAGTTCAGGTTACCTTTATTTGGTTGCATTCATGCCACGCCCTCAGTGGGCTGCTCGATGTTTACAATGCATGCTGGTTTTAGTAGTCCCATCCAGAACCAGAGTCACACCTGAAGTAGGTCCTGCTATCGTGTCATGATTTTAAGCATTATTCACCCATAGTTGGTCCAGGAAATCAGAGCAAGCTATTTTCGCCGCAGATCCCGTCATGCAATAAGAGACATTGACATTTGTTTACACCCACTGGGGGCGATCGCATCAATAAATTAATCAAATATGCAAAGGTGAGCCATCAATGTCTGTTTCATCAAGCCCATGAAGAAGAGGCGGAGCAGCCTTGAAATGCGTCGGCACGGAAAGAAATTAATGGGGACTGTGGTGCGAGCTGAGGTTGAGAATCAGAGGAGCGTGGTCGAGTGCCCTTCCAAAGCTTTCGAGCCATTGTTGGAAAAAAAAAAATATATATATATATATATATATATATATATATATTCACTGAAAAAACCATAGGTTATAGACCATATATAGTTAGGGCTTAGCATTTAAAAAACCTTATTTTACTCACACAAAACCATTGAAATTCCATATATAGTTAGTTGCACTAACTATATATCGCGCTCCCGCAATCCACTGCTGATGATGTCACATATTTCATCATTCATGACATGGTCAGTGACATCACTGATGACATCACTGATGACATCTCAAATGACATCACTGATGACATCACTGATGACATCTCAAATGACATCACTGATGACATCATGACACACCAATACCAGTTACTACATACGCACTCACTGATTCCTACGTCTACACACACATTCACTCATTCACCCATACAATCACTCATACATACAGTCACTCATTATTACAACACTATCATATGCACTCATACACCTATGCAGACACTCACACACTGCCACTCATCCATGGAGTTACTCACACACCTAGTCAGTCCTGTAAAGAATCAATCACACTTCCATTTCCTCATCTATACAGTTAAACACAGAACACCATACTTCAGTGACATCACTGATGACATCTCAAATGACATCACTGATGACATCTCAAATGACATCACTGATGACATCATGACACACCAATACCAGTTACTACATACGCACTCACTGATTCCTACGTCTACACACACATTCACTCATTCACCCATACAATCACTCATACATACAGTCACTCATTATTACAACACTATCATATGCACTCATACACCTAGTCAGTCCTGTGAAGAATCAATCACACTTCGATTTCCTCATCTATACAGTTAAACACAGAACACCATACTTTTCACACATATACTAACACATACTTACTCTCTTATACAATCACTGATACAAGTACACATTGATATGCACAGAGTCACACACCTCCCAGCCAGCCACACACACACTCAGTCTTCCATACATCCACTCATTCTTCAATATGTAAAACATATTTAAACTTTACAAAAACACACAGACACTAGATGATGTCATCAGTGATGTCATTTGAGATGTCATCAGTGATGTCATCAGTGATGTCATTTGAGATGTCATCAGTGATGTCATCAGTGATGTCACTGACCATGTCATGAATGATGTAATATGTGACATCATCAGCAGTGGATTGCGGGTGCGCGATATATAGTTAGTGCAACTAACTATATATGGAATTTCAATGGTTTTGTGTGAGTAAAATAAGGTTTTTTAAATGCTAAGCCCTAACTATATATGGTCTATAACCTATGGTTTTTTCAGTGAATTTTCAAGGTTTTTTAAATGCTAATTCCTAACTATATATGGTCTCTAACCTATGGTTTTTTCAGTGAATTTCAATGGTTTTTTAATAGCAAATATCATAAGCTGTCGAATGTCAAGTACGTGGTAAGTAAAAACATTTTCGTGTTTATGCACACTGATCTGCTTTGAATGCTGCCCCCCCCTCCCCCTCATTTCTATTAGGAGTACTCTCTCTTTGCAGATAGTGAAGGGTAGTTAACGCAGGCCTTTGCCCCCGTTGTAATCCGTCGTGCCTGCTTCTCTCTCCATTTGATTGATTGTTATCCAAGCATTTACTGTTTTAGAATTGGTTCTCTTTGGTTCATTCTCTATTTACAAACAAGCACAGAGTCGCAATACTCTGTTTAGTCTTTGCAGATAGCGAAAAATCGTGTAAAAAAACAAAAGGAATCGAGCAAAATCAGTAGGCCACTAATGGGATCTCTTTTTGACCTCGCTAAAATAGAAACATTAGGAACAACCCCTCATGACAAACACGAAACTATTGAGATGAACTGAACTCCACACCATGATGGCTGCAATACAGCTCGGCTCCGCCACCCACCCCGCCCAAAATAACGATAAACTCTATGCAAATATTACAAATATATACAACACACCAGGAAAGTAACAGGGTAAAACATTTTATTAAACAACTATTTACATAACTATTTTATACTTTTTGTTGCCCGATCCGGCTAGCTCAATCGATCGAGCATGAAACTCATGCACTCTGATGGTTCAAAGTTTTGAGGAGTGCTTGTAACACTGTCTGAAGCCTATTTGCACTTGCTTCAGCTTCACTATTGTCAAAGTAAAGTGGGGACTGTTTGAGGACGTGACTGCATTTGTGAACAATGTAATGCGGTGCCACCCTGAACCGCTTGACGGAGGCCCCCGAGGGACGGTGTGATGGCGCGGACTCGGAGGGGGCGCTTGGCTCCGGCTCCCTCCCCAAGTCGTGTTCTCCTGGTGTAGCCTGAGATCGCCCCCGACATAGGTGGCCGGCTCCCGGGATCAAGCGGAACTTTTTGCCTTTTGGTAACTCTTCCATTCTTGACCTTGTCCCACAATCCGTTTCACCTAAAGACACGCTGTAGTGGGGCGCCCCTTTACCATTTCAGTTGCCATTCCGCCCGCTTTTGCTACACTGTGCCTCTTCCGCTATTCAGCTGTTTACCGCCCGCTCTTTCGACTACAGCGTCTCGCTCACCATGTAGTTGAGTTGCTCCCGCTCTTGCGGTGCAGCGATAGCCGGCTGCCACAGTACTCTCAAAATGGCGGCCGGCTCTTCAGATTTGGGCGTGGTCCACTAAAATTGCCCTGCGACACCTTGGAACTCGGACGCTTGTCTGCTAGAGATTGGGCTCCATTCTCGAAAGCGTCCCCTCAGCCTTGAAGATTCTACAAAAGTCTTGGGGGCCCCCGACTCCCGCAGGCTTCTGGTGGAGAGCGGCTAGCATTATTGCTCGTCGAATGGGCACGACGGAGCTACGAAATGGTGGTGCTCTCATGCTAACGCCAGCTTCAGTCTGAAACATCCAGAAACACTGTAGACTACCAATTCGATCAGTTCCGGTAGCGCCCCAACGTGACCCGGTAGAGAAGAACTAGCCCTCCCCTCTTTCACTGATGGTTCTTGTTGCCTGTCCCTTCTGTTGTCATTTAACAGAACTATTTAGCCTGCTGAAAGGGGTTGTGTTCCGACCGCTGGTTGGTGGAGACATTTTGACTATATTCTAGACCTGCGTTGTCGCGTAATGCGTCATATGACGCGCCGCGTTAGCGCATCCGGAAGTGATCCGGGGCGCGACGCGCAGCGCGTAACGTAAGCATAACAGGTCATATGACTTGTTAATAAAACTTTTCATTGGTTCATTTTACTTTTCTTATTCTAATGATGCTTTCGAACATTATTTTTTCTTAAATATATGTTATAATGTTCCAGGCTAATGTACTTTCCCGGAAAATTTACAACTGTCCTGCAAGTAAAATATATTCCTTTTTCGAGAAAAAGGGCGTTTCTTCGTCCCATGACGGAGCCGTTGAGCAAAAGAGGGTCGGCCTGCTGTCTTAGTCGCCGATACGCCTGAATATCAGATTCTTATCGATCACTTTATGTTGCAGGAGTAGAAAACACAACAGCCCTTGACCATTTATCTATACTGCGTTCCTGCGTATTATACCTTTTACCCTTCATGTAATTGGACTGCTTTATTTCACTTGCCTTTTACTGATTCGAAAACAGTGACTATTATTAAAAACTTTACCAATGTATATACTACTACCATGTTTTCTTTTAAAAACCTTTATTGTGAAAATGTCATTATACAAATACGGGCCTATAACCACGTGGGCCGGCCACGGAGCAAACTGTAATCGTATATGATGAGTAGACATTTACACTGTAGAGGAACGTAACGGGCGGGCCATTAGGTTGCAAGAACTAAAGTGTCTAACAGTTGCGGAATCGGTGGACGTACATTTTATAATTAAAATACGACAGGGCCACTTACAATAAAATTATCTAGATATACATTTGCGGGCAAGTACCATGGGTGACGTTAATTCGAACTTTCAATAGTACAGTAATCAATAACACATCAGAACTTAATATCAATAGGGATATCGAAATATTCAATCTATTCTCGTCCCCGCCCGCCATGTGCTTCAAAACTGCATACGTATCTCGTGATATCAAGGTTGTGCAACCAGTACACAACAAGGAGTTACGAGTCCCATTTATTCCGGCGCCATTTTGGGCGAGGACGGGCAGGTCCAGGATATAGTCAAAATGTCTCTACCAACCATCGACTATGATGATGTTCATATGCTGTATTTATTAGAGTAACACTCATCTGTCCACATGAAATTAATTTGCCACAATCTAAACATGTCATTTTAATCTTTCCAAAGTTCTTCTAAATATTTGGGACCGTTTCCCTTGCCTCTGATGCTGTCAGTGCCACTTCTTTGATGAATGTACTGGCAGGTCGGGGGTTCTCCTCCAAATCTCTCTTTTATGCAGCACTATAATTAATCGGTGCCACCTCTCCATATGACGATGCATGGTATAGTTACCATAACTATATTTTTTTTCGGTTCCTCTGGAGAGTACATCGTGGCAGACGAAGCGTGTAACGTACCGGGCATTTACCTTTTTTTGCATGTAGAGGAAAGGGAAAAAAATTCGAGCGTCCGAGTTCTAAGGTGTCCCAGGGCCATTTTAGTGGACCAGGCCCACATCCAAAGAACAGGCCGCCATTTTGAGAGTCCTCTTGCAGCCGCCTGTCGCTGTAGCATCAAGAGCGGCCGAAACTCAGCTGAATGGCAACTGAAACGGTAAAGGGGCGACCCACTACAGCAGACGAGCCTCCACCTAGGAAGGCCCGTTCACGCCGCCTCCCCCCCCCCCTTCGGGCACCCCACGCCGTTATTCGGAGCAGGATTGTAGGATGGCCACACCAGTACGGCAACTTGCTAGACACCACCTCGGTGCCTACCGAATCTCAGCGCCTTGTGGTGTCATCTATTCCGAAAATATTGTTGCGCTGCCTTTGGCCTCATTCGCACATCGGTCCGCTACTGACGCCATCTCACAGGCCAACGGGGCGCCCCACGCCGACTTTCAGCATTGTAGGATGGCCACACCAGTGCGACAACTTACTAGACACCACCTCGGTGCCATCCGGATCTTGGCATCTCAGCGCCTTGTGGTGTCTTCTATTCAGAAAATATTGTTGCGCTGCCTTTGGCCCCATTCGCACATCGGTCCGCTACTGACGCCATCTCACAGGCCAAGGGGGCGCCCCACGCCGACTTTCAGCATTGTAGGATGGCCACACCAGTGCAACTTACTAGACACCACCTCGGTGCCATCCGGATCTTGGCATCTCAGCGCCTTGTGGTGTCTTCTATTCAGAAAATATTGTTGCGCTGCCTTTGGCCCCATTCGCACATTGGTCCGCTACTGCCGCCATCTCACAGGCCAACGGGGCGCCCCACGCCGACTTTCAGCATTGTAGGATGGCCACACCAGTGCGACAACTTGCTGGACACCACCTCGGTGCCATCCGGATCTTGGCATCTCAGCGCCTTGTGGTGTCTTCTATTCAGAAAATATTGTTGCGCTGCCTTTGGCCCCATTCGCACATCGGTCCGCTACTGCCGCCATCTCACAGGCCAACGGGGCGCCCCACGCCGACTTTCAGCATTTTAGGATGGCCACACCAGTGCGACAACTTGCTGGACACCACCTCGGTGCCATCCGGATCTTGGCGCGTTGTGCTGCCTTCGGCCTATTCGCACATCGGTCCGCTACTGACGCCGCCTCACGTGCCAACGGATTTTCTACGCTTTTTATACCCTATGCCGCATAACAGGTCATGTGACTTGTTTATAAAACTTTTCATTGGTTCATTTTACTTTTGGTTTCCTAATGATGGAAGGCTTGATCATATGACCTAAAAATAACACTTTTCATTGGATGAACACTATTTTTTTTTCCCAAACGATGAAAGCCCCACCTTGTTTCTGGATGTTTCAGACTGAAGCTGGCGTCAGCATGAAAGCACCACCATCTCGTGGCTCCGTCGTGGTCATTCCGCGAGCAATCATGGCAGCCGCTCCCCACCGGAAGCCTACAGGAGTCGGGGGCCCCCAAGACTTTTGTAGAATCCTCAAGGCGGAGGGGACGCTTTCGAGAATGGGGTCCAAGACCTAGCAGACAAGCGTCCGATTTCCAAGGTGTCCCAGGGCCATTTCAGTGGACCAGGCCCAAAAAGGAAAGAGCCTGCCGCCATTTTGAGAGTCCTGTGACAGCCGCCTATCGCTGCACCGCAAGAGTGGGCGCAACTCAGCTGAATTGCGGATTTTGACACAGTGGACCAAAAGCGGACGGAATGGCAACTGAAACGGTAAAGGGGCGCCCCACTACAGCAGACGAGGCTCCACCTGGGGAGGCCCGTTCACGCCGCCTCCCCCCCCCCCCCGGGGCGCCCCACGCCGTTATTCGGAGGGCGGCAACTCAGCTGAATTGCGGATTTTGACACAGTGGACCAAAAGCGGACGGAATGGCAACTGAAACGGTAAAGGGGCGCCCCACTACAGCAGACGAGGCTCCACCTGGGGAGGCCCGTTCACGCCGCCTCCCCCCCACCCCCCGGGGCGCCCAACGCCGTTATTCGGAGGGCGGCAACTTACTGGACATCACCTTGGTGCCATCGTTCTGCTGCCTTGGAACTATTCGCACAACAGACCGCTACTGATGACCCACCCCCCGCGACGCCCCACGCCGGATACCGAAATCAGTGCGGCACCCAGGCAACATCACCTGGGTGCCGTCCAGAAATCTGGACGTTGTGCTGCCTTGGGACTATTCGCACAACCGACCGCTACTTCCTTCTTTTTCCCTAAAAATGTTTAAATGTTTTTACTGTTTTTGTTTTGTTGTATATATTTATAAGTTATTAAAGTTTTATAATCCTACTACTTTGTTGGAGTGCTATATATTTTTAATGTGACACATAATTGTAAAAACTTTGATGTACAAAGAGTCATCCCTGGAATCTTCCGCTTCAGGCTCGGTCCCCTCCCCAATCACAATACAGGATGGTTTTCAGATAGTAGGAACGCGTGTGGTGTGACGGATCTCATCGGGTGTGGGCCTTGATCTACTATAACTCCTTTGAAGAGGGGTAATTCTTTACAGCTGGGGCCATAAACTACATCTGCAGGGCTAGCTGATAGCCTGGGACCGGCCTGGACAATCGGACACAGAGGAAGAGGAGTGCCAGAGGGTGCGGTAGTGAATAGGGCGAAAGGGAGGTGTCGGGCGGGCACAGGGTGTGATTCTCAGGGAAGAGCAGCGCAGATGGGCGAGGTTTATTGCCCATGCATAAGACAGAGAGCGGGGGTGACCAGTGCCTGGGGGAGATGCTTGCGAGGGTGGGGAGCCATGCTAAGGATCGACAGCGTGCAGAGAGTGGGTCTGGTCAAGTCATCTAAAATGGCTGCCGTGCACGACAAAAGTGTGGCATTTGAAAAAAGGCAAGATGGCGAAGACAATGTTTTTCAACACTTGCTGATTTCCTTCGAATCGAACGTTAACAGACGTTGGGGCATATTACCAAAGTTAAGCGATATTTATCCCTAACGATGCTTAGCAACGAATTTTATCAAGGTTTATCGCAAATGCGATAAAAAACGGCCGCAATGCATTAATATCGCTGAAAAGTCAGCGATATTCATGCATTACCGAGCTAATGCTCTTAGCCATGTTATCCACCTCCCATTGGATAACATGGCTAAGAACTGCTCAGGGCAGGTGTTACTTTTTGGAGATATTCGCGCTTAGCGCGAATATCTCCAAAAGTTGGTAATAGGAGATAGCGATGTTAGCGACTGTTTCCAGTCGCTAACATCTTGGCATGCCCACTTTGCATGTCATTAGTGATAAATATCACTGACATGCAAAGTGGGGCCCAAGATGGTCGCTATCTCCTACTAGCGGTCGCTAACTGGTGTTAGCGACAGCTAGGTAATACGGAGATAATTTTATCTCCGCTTTCTTGGCTTTTAAAGCCAAAAAAGCGGAGATAAACCCCCTTGATAATATGCCCCGTTATCTCTCCCACACTACCGGTCCCCCTGGGCTTAAACGCCGAGATGGTAGGGACTGCATCCCGTGAAGATAGGCCGAGACGTCACTCAGCAGAAAAAAAAGTTAAAAAAAAGTCTATAAACATACAATAAGTTAAAAGTCAATCATTCTTCATTCCTTGTAGTACGCTCCCCAGTCCGCTTCCCGTTACGCTAACCGGGCGCACCCCACCAAAAAAACAATATTTTTTTGCCCCGCGGAGCCCTTTTAAAGCCTCCACATCAAACCTATGGGGTCAGGGAGGATCTACTATGCCCCCTTATGGTCATTTGCCCCTTCGCTTTGGCCTCCTCTTGTCTCTCGATCCTACCGAGAGACAAGATGGCGGCCGCTACGGACTGTTTGGAATGTTTACAGACGCCGGAGAACCAATCAGCTTCGCTTCACAAAGCTCCGTAACGCGAAAAGTACGCGAACTGGAGCGCTGCCCGTTCCGCTGTTACAGATATATATCTTTTTTTGAACATTAATTTCTCAAAATCCACTGGAGCACATATATTGAGACCTAGCAAAGGCACATCGGGCTACCAGTCCCTACAATTTTGCCAAGTTTCGTGCAAATCCATTCAGCCGTTCGATTATTATTATTTTTTTTTTTTTTTGCCCCGCGGGGCCCTTTTAAAACCTCCACATCAAACCTAGGGGGTCAGGGAGGATCTACTATGCCCCCTTATGGTCATTTTCCCCTTCGCTTTGGCCTCCTCTTGTCTCTCGATCCTACCGAGAGACAAGATGGCGGCCGCTACGGACTGTTTGGAATGTTTACAGACGCCGGAGAACCAATCAGCTTCGCTTCACAAAGCTCCATAACGCGAAAAGTACGCGAACTGGAGCGCTGCCCGGTCCGCTGTTACAGATATATATCTTTTTTTGAACGTTAATTTCTCAAAATCCACTGGAGCACATATATTGAGACCTAGCAAAGGCACATCGGGCTACCAGTCCCTACAATTTTGCCAAGTTTCGTGCAAATCCATTCAGCCGTTCGGGCTAAAAGTGAGGCCAACCGCCCTATGGAAAACTCAATGTTAAAAACACGTTTTGGGACCCCCCTTTTTTCTCGGCCCCCCCTTGACGAAACCCCCCCAAATTTTCAGGGGCTACTCAGAAACAAAATGTTCCATTTTCCTGAAACTTTCAGCCAATTCCGTCCACAAACGCCAAAGTTATTAGACATAGAATTTTCAAAAATCCCATAGAGAAAAAATCCTAACTATATATACCTACTGGCGACCGCCAGTAGGTAATATATATATATATATATATATATATATATATATATATATATATATATATACAGGTATTCCGCTCGTCTAATGCAGTTTTGCAAAGTCCAATAACGGATACTGACCACACTTTGGTTCTTCAAAGAGTTTATTCGGTACTCATGGACGCCATGACGCATTTCAGCCCCTCCCTCGGGCCTTGCTCACATGACACAGTGTAGAGATTCACATTGGTTGAAATACATTCAGTGTGTTTCTGACGTTTGGATTCGAGGCATCTACATTCATAGACATAGAAAAGTAATTTGTTCACATTTCGAGATGTTAAATGTCAATGCAAGAAATTCAGTGCTTGTTTTCAATATATATATATCTTGCTTGGTGGGATCTGTCCAACAAATTGAGCTGCACTCGAACTCCGCTCAGCTTTTCCCCATAGAAAGCTTTTATTTCAGGTACGAGCTGCCACACAGTCCAGACATTAAAAGCATGCTGACCACTGCCGATGCATTTCGAGTAGTTCTCGTTAATCAAGGGCTCACCCGATCAACGAGCGCATGTGCCGGTTTCACCTACCTTTTATTCGATATCGTATGTCATGAATTGACGACTCTATATGAGAATATGTTGCAGTCTGTGAGGTGAAGACCTGAATTTCCTCACAGATGGATGTACCTTTAAAACACTTTACAACTTACTGTCCCAAATAGCCAACACCCACACAAACAACTAAAAATAATACTTGAATATAATTTTCACTAAATGTTAATTTAACAAATCATACTAACATAAATTAAACAATTGCAATCAATTAAACTAAAATGAATTACATAATTTTCAGTATTAATAATCCAAATATCCAATTAATAATTAAAACAATTATTTGCATTTTATTTCAAATTAACTATTAAATTATGTAAAAATAAAATAATTTTCATAATTAATAATCATACTAAGACATTTACAATTACAATTAAACGTTTAAATGCAATTAAAAACAAATATTTATAAAAATGAATCTGTATCAATTCTCCTACAACATCCTGGCATTAAATAAATTGTAATTTAATAAGCAAATGTTATTTTAAAATACTACTAAAAATAAACTATGATAAAAATTATACACAGAATTAAAATATTAAAACACAAGTAAATATTTTAAAAATGATATTTTATGCAACTATACCACATAAATGCTGTAAAGTAGGCAAAAATGATTGTGTTGCCTTCGGTATTATTTTCATGTAATCACAATATTTTTTACACAATATTTGTGCCAAATCCATGAACTACGACAGTTTGGGAAGCCCACATTAGCTTCTCTGCCCAGGTACAATGATTATTTCCACTATTTCTCAAAATTATATTGGAAAGGCCATTCTAGGATTAAAAAAAGAAATAGAAGAAGCCAGAAGTGAGAATGAGTTGCCTAAATAACAAGTATCAAGTATGTCACATCAGATAGGTCTCAGCTTCAGATCAACATTTAGAAAATTTAATTAATTCTGGAAGTACTTTTAATCTGGCATCTCACAGAGTAGTTACAACATCCACACCACTAGCTCCCCTAGAAAGGTATAGTGGTGACTCACAAAAGCTAGAAATCAATGTGGGTTACTTTTTTTTGTTAAACCAGTCTTTTTCTGATCCATAGTCTAAAGTTGTTCTCTCCTACATATTAGGGGTCATGGCTGCTTTGTCAATTACATTGATAGAAAGGGACTGTCTGATAATATAAGATCTTGAAGCATTTATGAAATAATTAATTAGAAGTTTTGACTGAATTGCACTGTTCTGAGAGGCTGACGAGGAATTATTAGATCTAAGGCAATGTAAAAACAGATGTGTCTCAATTCCAGAAACTGCTAGTTGAAGCCAATACTGGAGTCTGTATGATGAATTAAAAAACATCCTGTCTTAGAGCCCAAACCTTTCAAAAAAACATAGAGGATCAAATTGACTTAAGCACAGAATTGATTAAAAAAAATAGCAGATAGACGATTCAAAAAGAAAAGATAAGAATTTAGAACAATAGTTTTTAAGATAAGTTCTGAGGTATTAAAAACACCCTCTCCTTCCAGAGCACGTTCAGTTACCTACAATACAGCCACCCTTAAACAAGCAGGAAAATAAAAAAAAGAAGCAAGGGTTGTGCTTCCACTGTGGTCCTGATCTATATTACATTAACCTATGTAGTAAGAAGCCTGTGAAAAGGCATCAGGACAACTGGAATACTCATCTGAAGGGAGGAGGGATCTGTTGAGCAATGTTTTAACAGGCTCCTCTCAAACAAATGGGAGCACTTTACAGTCAGGTACAGCACAGGTCTGAAAATTTAAAATATTGCAGAATTCACATGTACCCCTTGTATAATCTACTCTAATGTATATGAGTTACAGTGTCACTAATCTCCTATAGCTCTGATATACTTGCCTGCTTTACCACAAAATCCATGGTGATCACCTGCACATTAAACTTTATGATGTTGGGGCCGATTATGACGCCTCCAACTAACATCATCTCGCAATCAGGCCCGACCGACCTCCGGTCAGCTGTCCTGACTGCCTAATTATGATGCGACTGCACATGCTCACATTTCCCTATGAGAGGCTGTGCTACAGCCGTAAACTGGCTCTAGCATAATCTCCCAAAGGGAAATGGGAGGTTGTGTTCATCCCTGCACAACGTGGCAGACACCTCAGAGTGCCTACCACATGGTGCAGGGGTGAACGGGCCCCACTGGAGGTCCTTTCTAAGTCCTCCCATACTCACTTTCCGACAGACTTTCCATGTCAGAAAGACTGGAATGGAAAGCCTGTGGGAAACCGAGCATCATAATCCCAGGGTTGGAAAAGCCATCCATTGGGATTATGGGCCAATCTCCGACAGGCTAATGGGCTCCTTGAGCCCATCGGAATCCATCCAGAATGACCAGCTGGTTTCAATTCTGACCGTTGACATTGTAATTAGACGGTCAGCAATGAAACCGACGATCTCGCTTGGAAAGCCTCCACAATTAGGTCAGAGGCTTTCCGACCAAGATCGTAATAGGCCCCTTTGTCTATACATGCAATCATCCTCTCCCTGGTACATTTCTGTTCATGGACCCTTCACCTGCAAAATCTGCAAATTCACTTGCCTCCGAACCTGCACCACACCCGCCAAGCCGAGCACCAGCAGAAACCACCTCAAGTGCATCCTGCTCAACACCCGCTCCGTCCACAGACACGCCGTGGAACTCTGGGACCTCCTCGACACAACATCACCAGACATCGCCTTCCTCATGGAAACCTGGATGAACGCCTCCTCAGCCCCTGACATCGCCATCGCCATCCCGAACGGGTACAAGATTATCAGGAGGGACTGCGTCAACCAGACCGGAGGAGGCATCGCCATCGTCCACAAGAACACCATCCGCATCACGACCGACTCCCACGACACCTTCTCCGACGCCGAGCACCTCCACTTCCAGATACACACCGACCCAAAGACGACGCTCAGAGGCACCCTCGTCTACAGACCCCCGGGACCACGCACACAATTCAGCGAAGACATCGCCGACTTCATCAGCCCGCACGCCCTCCCCTCCGCCGACTACATCCTCCTAGGGGACCTGAACTTCCACCTGGAGAACAACAAGGACCGCAACACCGCCGCCCTGCTGGACAACCTCGCCAACCTCGGACTCAAGCAACTAGTCAACACCCCCACCCACCACGCCGGCCACACGCTTGATCCCGTCTTCTCATCCAGCAAGCACATCACCTTCAGCCACTCCACCGGACTCCACTGGACCGACCACAGCTGCGTCCACTTCAGCTTCAGAAGAACCAAGACCCACCACCACCCGCAACAGGTTCCTCACAGGAGCTGGAGCAAGATCACCGACGACCAGCTCACCACCTCCCTCAGCCAGAACCCACCTGCCAGCACAACGGACCCCAACGAAGCAGCCCGCAACTTCACGCAGTGGTTGACCGCCTGCGCCGACGACCTCGCACCACTGAAGAACCCTCCCAGCAGACCCCGAAGCAAGAAGGCCTCCTGGTTCACCGACGAACTCAAGGACTCCAAGAAGACCTGCCGCACGCTCGAGAAAGCCTGGCTCCTCGACCAGACCACTGACAACATGACGGCCCTCGAACACGCCACCCGCAAGCACCACCAGCTTATCCGCACCACCAAGAAGAAATCACTGAAGGAACGACTGGACAACAACACCCACGACAGCAAGGAACTCTTCAGCATCGTCAGGGAGTTCTCCAACCCCAGCACCGGCAACAACGACATCTCTCCAACTCAAGATCTCTGCAACTCTCTCGCCTCGTTCTTCCACCGCAAGATCGCCAACATCCACAACAGCTTTGGCGCACCATCCACGCACCCAACCGGAGAACCAACGCCCCCCACCGCCAACCTCCGCACCTGGACCACGGTGACCACCGAAGACACAACCTGCACGATGAACACCATCCACTCCGGATCTCCAACCGACCCCTGCCCCCACCACGTCTTCAACAAGGCCGACTCCACCATCGCACCCCAACTCCGGAACATCATCAACACCTCCTTCGACACCGCCACCTTCCCAGAGAGCTGGAAGCAGGCCGAGATCAGCGCCCTACTGAAGAAACCAACAGCGGACCCCACCGACCTCAAGAACTTCCGCCCCATCTCCCTCCTCCCCTTTCCTGCCAAAGTCATCTAGAAGATCGTCAACAGACAGCTTGCCACCTTCCTCGAGACGAACGGATCCCTCGATCCCTCGCAGTCCGGTTTCAGAGCCAACCACAGCACCGAGACCGCCCTCATCGCAGCCACCGATGACATGCGAGCCCTGATCGACATCGGGGAAACAGCGGCACTCATCCTCCTGGACCTCTCTGCAGCGTTCGACACAGTCTGACACCGCACCCTAGTTCAACGCCTCAACAACATCGGCATCCAAGAGAAGGCACTGGAGTGGATCATCTCTTTCCTCGCCGGAAGAACCCAGAGAGTCCGCCTCCCCCCGTTCAGATCCGAGGCCACCGAAGTCATCTGCTGCATTCCGCAAGGATCATCACTCAGCCCCACCCTCTTCAACGTCTACATGAGACCTCTTGAAACCATCGCATGCCAACACAACCTCAACATCATCACCTACGCCGACGACACCCAGCTGATCTTCTCCCTCACCAGAGACCCCAACACCGCCAGAACCACCCTACACGAAGGGATGAAAGACGTCACCGAGTGGATGAAGAACAGCCGCCTGAAACTGAACTCGGACAAGACGGAAGTCCTCATCCTGGGACCATCACCCTCCACCTGGGATGACTCCTGGTGGCCCCCCACCCTGGGCAGCGACCCAAACCTATGGACCACGCACGCAACCTTGGCTTCATCCTGGACTCCTCCCTCTCGATGACCAGACAAGTCAACGCCGTCTCCTCATCATGCTTCCACACCCTTCGCATGCTCCGCAAGATCTTTCGATGGATTCCGACCGAAACCAGGAAGACGGTCACCCAGGACTACGGAAACACCCTCTATGCCGGAACCACAGCCAAGCTACAGAAAAGACTCCAACGCATCCAGAACGCCTCCGCCCGACTCATCCTGGACATCCCCCGATGCAGCCACATCTCCGGCCACCTGAGGGACCTGCACTGGCTCCCCGTCAACAAGAGGATCACATTCAGGCTCCTCACCCACGCACACAAGTCTCTCCACGACCTGGGCCCCAGGTACCTCAACGACCGCCTGACATTCTACACGCCCACCCGCCAGCTACGGTCTACCAGCCTCGCCGCCTTACCACGCATCCGAAGAGCCACTGCCGGAGGCAGATCCTTCTCCTACCTGGCGGCCAAGACCTGGAACTCCCTCCCCACCCACCTTCGGCTGACCCAGGACCATCTCGCCTTCAGGAGACAACTCAAGACCTGGCTGTTCGAGCAGTAACGGACCCCCCCCAAGCGCCTTGAGACCCTTCCGGGTGAGTAGTGCGCTATACAAGTGTTGTGATTGATTGATTGATTGATGTGGTGGCGGCCACATACACAAAGTGGAGGGGCAGTGGAGGGAGTGGAGCATGGGATGAAGCGCAGGATGAAGCTCGTGGAATATAATAAGAATATTGTTTTTAAATGTAAGTTAAAAAAATGTTATACTAACCTGCTGACGGACGCCTCCCGCGTCGCTTATTGGTGCTGGGACTTCCTTGTACCAGCAGACACAGCAGGCTATTCACAGACTCCCTATCCAATCCCCGCGCTGCTGAGAAGAGTGGGGATAGGTCTGAGCGGGTTAGAAAGATGCCCTGCTCAGACCATGGAGTCTATGTTTTTTTTCTAACTCTGCTGTTCAATACAGCTGGGTTAGAGAAACCTAAGTGCACATGTGAGTTTTGGTCGACCTGAGATAACGGGCCAAACACACATGAGCACTTAGGGAGTGCACTAGTACTCCTCCTCCTCCCTACCATGCCTCAGCCCCACCCCCTGCACACACTGGCTCAGCCAGAAACTTAAAAATTAAATGATACTGAAATAACGTTTTCTTTTTCTGCTGCTGGCTTTGAGCCAGTAGGGTGACGCTCCTTTGCCATTGCTGAGGAGCCGACCCTGAATTCATCTCATGTTGAGTCATGAAGACCATGTAGGAAACATTGTATTCTTCTAACTGGAATCAGTAACCTCTCTTTTAGAGACAATGTCATCAACCTATGCCTGGCCTAACCCACACCTACCATGGCCACATACATTTTATCAGAGTTGTTGTTCTCATCCAAGTTTGCCTCTTTCCTGACATGCCTTTGAAAAGTTTATTTTCTAGACTCTCCTGCAGACTATTACTGGTCTATTTGTCATGGCAATCAGAAACGTATTCCAAAAGCCACCACTGTGCCCAGTAATTAAATCAACCCCAAATCCTTGCTCCAGGTAACATCGACCTCATTTGTAGTTGCCTTAAATGGCTTTCTTCCTGAGGAGCTTATCTTGCACAACTAATGGAGTAGCATAAGAAAAACCTAAATCAATGACAATAGGAGATGTAGTTTCATCTAATGCAATTGTTTGATCAGCTGTCATTATTTCCTTAGTCAATCCAGCATGGGGTCAGTTATGAACCAGGTCGTGTGACTCCCTTTGAATGAATGCAAATGAAGTGATAGACACCTGGGTGAGTAATTACCCCTATACCAACACTGCAATTGGAGTCTCAATCCGCAGGTAATTTCTATTGTGACTCATTAGGTGGAGGGGCATTTCCCTTTCACGCTACTCCACCTACCATATCTGAAAACATCCTAAGCACTCTCTGTGAGTCCATCTTTTGTGGTCACAAAGCCTGTGCTATTGTGAATTAGAGGTTTTGCAACCACAAAACATTTTTATACATCGGGCCCCCTTGCTTGTGTCAGATCCATCAGACTGGTGATGTTGTGTATCTGAAGATTTCTTTGCTATGTACTTGATTACATCACATGAAATGATATCTTGCTCAATCTGATCCGAAATATATATTTAGCACACCAATGAACCAGCTAGAGTTACTCATTCTAGTCAGATGCATCTACACTTTGAATATTGAATTATATTGAGTAACTACTCTCCCAGTCACTTTAGTCCCATTAGAGGAACAATGCTAACACATTTAGGACCATGACACTATATTACATACACTGTATGCCACAGTCACATAGTAAAGTTGTAAGTCTAATAAAGGAGTTATATAACTTACCTCAATGTTTTATGGTATTCACAGAGGTTTTTCAGTCATCCTAAAATTCAATGCCAGGTATAGACTGCCAGAAGCGTGTCTGAAATTATTGTTCTTACATCAGGCGAACTCTCTATCAAGGAAAACACAACTATTTTAGGTTACTATGAAAGTCAAATTGACACTTTATAGTTACATTTTTCCCGGTTTTGGTGAATGTGACTCTTACCATATATATTTTTCTGTGGGATTAAAAGTGTAGAAGAAAACAACAACGCTTTACTCAGGTAATACCAGAATACACATTTATTTAAATGTATCGAGTAAGTGTTTTGACCGATGGAGAACATCAGCCACCAGACTCCTCTCGAGATGGAAAACACAGTTTGTATATATGTACAAATCTCCACGGTCAGAGGTCGCGTAGGAGGGGGGCTGTTCAAACACAATGTTTTACAGATTAACAGGTGTGAGACTTAAATTAAGCAGGCCTTCCTGCAATTAGAAACTGTTCCAGCTTCCCAAAGCACAATAGTAAGTAAAATGTAAGAGTGTATCCTTGTGCAGTGACATATGGTAAGCAATGTAGAGGGAGGGGAGCGGGTAGGGACTGCAAATGTCTCATGGTGCTATCTTGCGTTCTTCCAGGGACAAAAAGTGACCTACACAGATATTCTTGGTATTGAATTGAAAAGCTTTATTATTTTTGTTTTATAAACAAACGTCGATGTGCATTTTTTCCTGCGAAACCATTTCAACAGATTTTGGTAGTACAAAGAATGCTTGCTTCTACACCCTTCCCTAGCAAAGTCTTTTCTCTATTTATCTCTCTGCCTAACACCACTGACATGTCTGATTCAGTAAATGTATTTTTAGCGGGAAATCATGATTAAGTTAATGTAAATTTCCTATTTAGAGGCTGAATTCTTAGGTTTTAGGCTTGAAGTGAATGCATATGTGTAGCAACAATTTTGCAGATAAGACGTATGCCTATGTTTTGTGGACGCGCATCAGACCTCTAAGCTTAATATTTGTAAATATTTAGCCATGTTTGCTTCACTTTGATTTACAGTTCCAACATCATAACTCTAAGCATAGAACTAGCAAAAGGCCCCTTGGAGAGCGGGGCCTAAATATAATGGCAATGTATAACTTTGAGATTATTTTAATGTTGTTGTTGTTGATAAGCAAGTATTTTAAAGATTTACCTTAATCAAGATGAATGAAGGATTAATTACACTGCTGGAAGTTTTAATAAAAGACTACGCGGTGAACAACAACAACCTGCTTCATGTCTTTTATGGGGGGGAGGGCGACTCGCACCCGGTAGGCACACTATGAACGGCGCCACCCGCTCCTAGGGGTGTGGCGCCCTTAGTGGCATCCGGGGCGGGAGCCAGCAGAGACGTCCTCGAGGCAGAAACAGGACAGGGAAGAACGAACCAGCAAGATAGAAGGGAGGCATGACCACGTGAGCCTACCACATGAGCCTAACGTCATCAGGAAGGCAGGGTCGACCTTCCCTCCCCCGAGGGTACAAAACCCTCGGGGGAGGCTGAACTAATCCTCTTTGTCCTCTCTCAACAGCTCCTGCGGCAGCAGACCAGGAAAGAATTACGGTGGAAGCGGGGTTGCTGCACATGGAGGAAAGGAGAGGGCCTCACAGCGTAGTCTTTAGGTGAGTGTTAGTATATGTCTGTGTGTTTGATTACGAATTACCGCTGCTTGATTGAGTTTGATTACGATTACCGCTGCTGGCGCTCACCGAGCACCAGCAGCGGTACATGTTCAGTAGTGCGAGATTCTTTAGCCCTAATCGATTCTTCTGTTTTCCTTCACTTCGAGGACATGCTTCGCAGAAAGGAATGCAGTCATGGAGGGTTCCCAGTCTGCCAACATGCCCGGAGAGCAGCAGCCTAGCCTGGTAATTTGGCCAGCGAACTTCGGAAGATGTCCACAGCGTGGACAGCAATGGCGGAAGCCTCATGGCTCGTGCACAAAGGGTATGAAAACTGCAAGCGGGCACTTCTTGCCCTGGTTTAAACACATGGATCGTTACAGTTAAATTTAAGGGGGGTTTTACAAGCAGACTATAAGAAGGCAGTTCTCATTTTGGCTAGGAACCGCACATAAATTTAAACTTAGTAGGTGCTTAGCTTTCCTGGTTAAACCTGTTTCCTGAGCACGAAACGGAGAGCACGCGAAGGCGCAGGCCGGAGGCGCTTTAGGATTGCAAAATAGTGGTGTCGCTTGTGGCTGGTTTGAGCATGGGTTCGTCGTAGTGAATTGGCCCCTGATGCTTTGCTACCATAACTCTACGGCCAGGCAGAGGGGGCGAGTCACGAATTCCGGATAGCTTGGATATCCTTTCTACCACGGCTCATAAGGGTGTCAAACATTAAGGTGGCAGTAGGCAGCAGTTTTTATGGTACGACCACAAGGGGGCTCCATAATTTAACCAAATGACTCCACTGTGTTGCGGGAGCGCTAAAACGACAAAATGTATGTTTGCTTGAGGTTGCACACATTCTTGCGTCAGCGGTGACAGCCGGTCACGGGAGCCCCTTGATGCTCTGTTTTGATGCCTTTTTCCAGCCATTTTAGGAACTCCGCACGAAAACTGTTTACACTGCCTTCCCTAATATTTATAGGGGGGATGATGTATGAGCACAAATAAATATTATAAATAGACGTATGCTTAAACAAAGAGCGCAGCTGTGTGTCGCACTTCAGAAGACGCCCTCACTGGCTGCCGTGCAAGCACAGGGCGATGTTAAGCAGAACACCAGTGAGTGTGTTTTCCTTGAGAGAGTTATCTACCGTAAGTAAGAATAGAAAATTTACCCTTTCTCATAGGTTATCAACTCAGAAATCAGACTGAAGGCACGTGTGGGAGCTGTTAGTGTGCGCATATTCACCGAGGAGTACCCACTTCTAAGGCCTCATTCCGAGCACCCATTGTTGGATGCCATAATTAACGCACATTGTAAAACCCAACAGGTGATGTCCATATATGGGGTGCCATAGTTACCACACATTTTGCAGATAACATATGTATTTTGATGCTCACTGCACCAAAATCTTCATGTCCCGGTAAATATATTTTCCCATGTTACTTATATTCCTACATTACTGCACGCATCACAATTGTGAGCTTGCGGGAATTATAGTTCGCAATGTTTACCACTCCCAAACTCTAATCCCCGTGCTGTTGGCTGCTTCTGCTGCCCTTTTCTTGCCTCGTTAGTAAGGGCCTTCTCTATGCTGCACAGTTTCGCGTTAATGGCAATTATGCAAGTAAAAAAGTTTTCTCTGGGATTCTTTTCCCTCAATGCCTTTTTATGCTGGAATAACTGTTGAACATAGATTCAATGGCGTCACTAGGGTTGGTCTCGCCCAGTGCAGGTAACTCATGGGGTCAGCCCCTCACGACCATATGTGCAGCGTAGTGAGCAGAACTGAAATAAAGAGTGAAAGGTGAAATAAAAAGTGAATGTTAAATTACAATAATAATGTATATCCGTGTGTTAGTGTATTCCACGTGGCAACTTATAATGGATGTATGATCACAGGCAAAAACCTTTAAGATCTGTGGATCTTCAAATCATCACAAAAGAGTGTTTGACACGTTTTAGGGTATGGAAGATAGGCTTTAACAGAAATTGGGATATAAAAGAGGTTTTTAAAGAGCAGGATATAAGTCTCAGAGTTTAAAGGGTTTACTGTTGGTTGGCTGGAGTATTTTGGGTCTGTTATGTACTTTAAGGGTAGGTGTGAAGGTTTATGCTGCCAGTAAAACCATGCATGTTTTGAAGTGAGCTGCCAAAGACAATTTATAGTACATACAAATGTAAATACTCTGCATTTGCGGAATAGGTGTTCTATTTTGCAGGGAAAAAAGAATTGATTAAAAATACAAATGGATAAATATATATAAACAAGCTTAGGCAAATTTAAGGATGGTGAAGATGTCTCTTTCCACCTGTGGAGTTGTGCAACATTTCTGAAATTGATTATCACTAAAATATTTCACAGAAATCCTGTTTTATTTCGCCCGAGACCTACAATGGTAAAAGTAAGGGTCAACTCCAGATGAAATCACTCAAAACACTGGAATCAGAATAGGGGCATACACACGGCCGTCAATCCCTTGAGTTGGGGGAGGGGTACAGGCTTCTCAGTGCATTGTATGTATTTGATTTAAAATGGCCGACAGCCACTTCCATTCATTCATGAAAGCTTGCGTGGATGTAGGGACCCGTAGGTGTACTTCGGATGCCCTGCCCTCAGATTTCATTATGCCCCTGACGGCTCAATGAAGGCTATACTAGCTGGCATGGGGGGCACTTCACCACACAGTCTGCAGTTGGCAGATAAAGCAGGGGGTTTGGTGTACTGTGGCTGCTGATGTGGTGAAGCCGTGTAGGCCTCAAACCTCGATAGAGATGCCCACTTGATTTTTTGTTTGAATCTGTTTATTGAGTTTTATATTTTACAATCATTATATGTGGTGCACATTTGTTATAACCATTTTTCTAGTAAGCATTAGTGTAGGATTACAAGACTTAAACTGTGTGAATATCGCAACCCAATATTGACAAATTCTAATGAAGGGGAAGGTAAATTCAAATAGGAACAACACAATTAAAAAGACTCTGATTCATTTAATAAAAATCATGTTAAAAAGCAGCCATAACATGTACTGCTAACATATACATTTAAATAATCAATAAAGAAACAAAATAAGCAATTTCAATGCAATACATTCACATCAAATGACAAAAGGCAAAATATAAGTGGCAATGATTATATTTCGACGCGCGTTTCGGCGTTACAAGTAACGCCTTCTTCAGGAGCCACAATTTCCGTCTAAAAAAATAGAAAGTGTACATAAAATCAACATTACATATACAAAAGAAGTATTATACTCACAATATCACATTAATAACGAACCAAGGTAAAAACAATTCGTTCATAACACAAGTTCCCAAAAGAAAAATTCCTTCCCTATGTCACTGAGGTAGTCTGGTTATTGCCTGACATGATACAGACTAATATTTATATATTTGAGCAGTTGTAAATCGATTGCACCAAACCCATCAGGCCAAGAGGTTAGATGGGCCAAGACCAATCGATAAATTTCTATATTTCACTGGTGATGCAATAGTCAATAATTTCTTATGACCATGCATTACAAGCAGAGTGTCTACTTAAAAATACTTTTATTTAGTGTTCTAAGTAAACTACTTTCCCCTAAAATAGCGTGATCTGTCCTGATCATTAGATTTATCAAAAATCTCTCCAAAAAAGTAAAATATTTGTTATATACAGGTCTAGATCTGCACTGGGGACATCAATAAGTATCCTCTAAATATCATGTATGCTTTCATCTTAAACCTGTCAACTTTAAGTAAGGGAATATCCATTAATAGATATGTAGATGGAACTTACATACTAATTGTAGTCGTTACGTTCTTATCTGACGACCTGGTTTACCTCTTTACTTTAAAATGTTCTTGCTAGGATTCTGAATAGAAAGACATAAATTACAATATTTTTAGAAAGGAGAAACTTACCTATTGTAATGTGTTTAAATCTCAGCGTGTCAATACATATAAAAATCTATAGGGTCGCCCTTACCCAATAAATCTTTGTAGGCTGCCTATGACAGCTTGGCGGCGTTTCAATGGCCGATTGCCGTACACCCTTCGTAGTTGGCAATTCACTCGATAAAATTCTACTTCTAAGGCAAGAGATACGTGAAATGTGTGTTTCATTTAAGGATTACAAAGATTCTAAATTGATCTAAACATTCTAAGGGCACCACCACACTGTTCTTACCGATAAAATGTAACAGGTACTACGTCTGTAGTCAACAGAGCGCTGCAAAAGATAGCTGCTGGCGTCCTGCAGCCGTTAAACTGGTATCACCTGCTTCTAATACGAGCTTGTTTTTATACGCAGGACTGGAGCGTTACCTGTCGTAAGCATGGAGAATGTGTATTTTAGTTTCTAACAATCACCACTTCAGAACATTCAGTAGTTCGATAATCCACGTGTATTCTAATTAAACACATCACTTCATTACCCTGTAACACATATCGAACTGTTTCGAGATAAAGGTGGAACAGTTTGCTTGATTTTTAATCGAGGGCCCCTCTTGGTGAATTACAAAAAAAGGGGGGGGGGTATCGAATTATTAATGAGTAATGGAAATAGTGTGGGTGTCCTTACCCGTTATGATCGTTGGCGTTGCCTGCTACAATGGTATAACGGTTCCATCTACATATCTATTAATGGATATTCCCTTACTTAAAGTTGACAGGTTTAAGATGAAAGCATACATGATATTTAGAGGATACTTATTGATGTCCCCAGTGCAGATCTAGACCTGTATATAACAAATATTTTACTTTTTTGGAGAGATTTTTGATAAATCTAATGATCAGGACTGATCACGCTATTTTAGGGGAAAGTAGTTTACTTAGAACACTAAATAAAAGTATTTTTAAGTAGACACTCTGCTTGTAATGCATGGTCATAAGAAATTATTGACTATTGCATCACCAGTGAAATATAGAAATTTATCGATTGGTCTTGGCCCATCTAACCTCTTGGCCTGATGGGTTTGGTGCAATCGATTTACAACTGCTCAAATATATAAATATTAGTCTGTATCATGTCAGGCAATAACCAGACTACCTCAGTGACATAGGGAAGGAATTTTTCTTTTGGGAACTTGTGTTATGAACGAATTGTTTTTACCTTGGTTCGTTATTAATGTGATATTGTGAGTATAATACTTCTTTTGTATATGTAATGTTGATTTTATGTACACTTTCTATTTTTTTAGACGGAAATTGTGGCTCCTGAAGAAGGCGTTTCTTGTAACGCCGAAACGCGCGTCGAAATATAATCATTGCCACTTATATTTTGCCTTTTGTCATTTGATGTGAATGTATTGTATTGAAATTGCTTATTTTGTTTCTTTATGGATTATTTCAATGTATATGTGAGCAGTACTAGTTATGGCTGCTTTTTAACATGATTTTTATTAAATGAATCAGAGTCTTTTTAATTGTGTTGTTCCTATTTGAATTTACCTTCCCCTTCATTAGAATTTGTCAATATTGGGTTGCGATATTCACACAGTTTATGTCCCTGTCCTGAGAACTACCTATTCAAAAACAGGGGGTCCTTGATGTTTACGTTGGATTACAAGACTTAGACATGCAACGTGTAGTGTGCTACACTGACCAGTTGTTAGTTGTATCAAAGGAGGTGTACAAATCATAGCGTTTGTAAGAATGTCATGGTACAGTGCACTATTCCGGATAATCTGTGTTCTTCAACAAATATTACACAGTGATTTAATAGCCATTTCTGTATCCAGCAATAAACAGGTGAATTGAGCAAAAAGAAAGAACTATAACCTCCTCCCTACCATGCCTCAGCCCCATCCCCCTGCACACGCTGGCTGAGCCAGAAACTTAAAAATTAAATGATACTGAAATAACGTTTTCTTTTTCTGCTGCTGGCGTTGAGCAAGTAGGGTGACGCTCCTTTGCCATTGCTGAGGAGCCGACCCTGAATTCATCTCATGTTGAGTCATGAAGACCATGTAGGAAACATTGTATTCTTCTAACTGGAATCAGTAACCTCTCTTTTAGAGACAATGTCATCAACCTATGTCTGGCCTAACCCACACCTACCATGGCCACATACATTTTATCAGAGTTGTTGTTCTCATCCAAGTTTGCCTCTTTCCTGACATGCCTTTGAAAAGTTTATTTTCTAGACTCTCCTGCAGACTATTACTGGTCTATTTGTCATGGCAATCAGAAACGTATTCCAAAAGCCACCACTGTGTCCAGTAATTAAATCAACCCCAAATCCTTGCTCCAGGTAACATCGACCTCATTTGTGGTTGCCTTAAATGGCTTTCTTCCTGAGGAGCTTATCTTGCACAACTAATGGAGTAGCATAAGAAAAACGTAAATCAATGACAATAGGAGATGTAGTTTCATCTAATGCAATTGTTTGATCAGCTGTCATTATTTCCTTAGTCAATCCAGCATGGGGTCAGTTATGAACCAGGTCGTGTGACTCCCTTTGAATGAATGCAAATGAAGTGATAGACACCTGGGTGAGTAATTACCCCTATACCAACACTGCAATTGGAGTCTCAATCCGCAGGTAATTTCTATTGTGACTCATTAGGTGGAGGGGCATTTCCCTTTCACGCTACTCCACCTACCATATCTGAAAACATCCTAAGCACTCTCTGTGAGTCCATCTTTTGTGGTCACAAAGCCTGTGCTATTGTGAATTAGAGGTTTTCCAACCACAAAACATTTTTATACATCGGGCCCCCTTGCTTGTGTCAGATTCATCAGACTGGTGATGTTGTGTATCTGAAGATTTCTTTGCTATGTACTTGATTACATCACATGAAATGATATATTGCTCAATCTGATCCGAAATATATATTTGGCACACCAATGAACAAGCTAGAGTTACTCATTCTAGTCAGATGCATCTACACTTTGAATATTGAATTATATTGAGTAACTACTCTCCCAGTCACTTTAGTCCCATTAGAGGAACAATGCTAACACATTTAGGACCATGACACTATCTTACATACACTGTATGCCACAGTCACATAGTAAAGTTGTAAGTCTAATAAAGGAGTTATATAACTTACCTCAATGTTTTATGGTATTCACAGAGGTTTTTCAGTCATCCTAAAATTCAATGCCAGGTATAGACTGCCAGAAGCGTGTCTGAAATTATTGTTCTTACATCAAGCGAACTCTCTATCAAGGAAAACACAACTATTTTAGGTTACTATGAAAGTCAAATTGACACTTTATATTTACATTTTTCCCGGTTTTGGTGAATGTGACTCTTACCATATATACTTTTCTGTGGGATTAAAAGTGTAGAAGAAAACAACAACGCTTTACTCAGGTAATACCAGAATACACATTTATTTAATGTATCGAGTAAGTGTGTTGACCGATGGAGAACATCAGCCACCAGACTCCTCTCGAGATGGAAAACACAGTTTGTATATAAGTACAAATCTCCACGGTCAGAGGTCACGTAGGAGGGGGGCTGTTCAAACACAATGTTTTACAGATTAACAGGTGTGAGACATAAATTAAGCAGGCCTTCCTGCAAATAGAAACTGTTCCAGCTTCCCAAAGCACAATAGTAAGTAAAATGTAAGAGTGTATCCTTGTGCAGTGACATATGGTAAGCAATGTAGAGGGAGGGGGGCGGGTAGGGACTGCAAATGTCTCATGGTTGAAACTGCTATTTTGCGTTATTCCAGGGACAAAAAGTGACCTATACAGATATTCTTGGTATTGAATTGAGAAGCTTTATTATTTTTGTTTTCTAAACAAACGTCGATGTGCATTTTTTCCTGCGAAACCATTTCAACAGATTTTGATAGTACAAAGAATGCTTGCTTCTTCTACACCCTTCCCTAGCAAAGTCTTTTCTCTATTTATCTCTCTGCCTAACACCACTGACATTTCTGATTCAGTAAATGTATTTTTAGCGGGAAATCATGATTAAGTTAATGAGAATTTCCTATTTAGTGGCTGAATTCTTAGATTTTAGGCTTGAAGTGAATGCATATGTGTAGCAACAATTTTGCAGATAAGACGTATGCCTATGTTTTGTGGACGCGCATCAGACCTCTAAGCTTAATATTTGTTAATATTTAGCCAAGTTTGCTTCACTTTGATTTACAGTTGCAACATCATAACTCTAAGCATAGAACTATAATCTCTGGTATTGTAACTCGCAACTGACTACTTGCTGCCTAGATCAATTCTTTGAGGATGTTGGGTGGCAGCCAAGTCAGTGGAAAGGGAAAAATTGTTCACAAATCCAACAATTTTATTTACCTGAAATCCCGAACCTCTTTTAATCATTTGTTCTGTTGGTAATTTCCTTTCAAGTTACATATAATCTGGCTGCTTCATCTCATGTTGTTTGCATGTAAATTGCTGTTGCTGTTTAACGAAAGTAACTGGTGCACTCATTGCTCCCCACTCCATCACATGTTACATGGCGCTATTATGGCCTTATTCAGGTACGGCCCTGATTACAACAAACTCTATAAGGGATAATTCTCAAAATCCTGCATTGTGGAATCATATGTGAATTTTTCCTTCTCTTTTTGTGTGCTGCCCATATCATTACTTCCCCTGCAGCAGAGGCATGGGCAAGATATATGTTTGACATACATGCCTCTGTTTTTGGTTGTAGTGTGGAACATACCGGAAAAAATATCGACTGACTACAATTTCGTGACTAGGATATCAAAAAACAAACTACCAAGTAGGTAAGTGCAGAGATGGAGGTATAGATGTACTATGCTTAACTGCACATCTACGTGCCTTGAAGATATATATACACCAGGAATGTATGTGGAGTTGGGTATAGAAAATCTACACATACTTATCTGTCAATACTTTGGTTTTTGGTATTCTGATCACAATATCATGACCACTCAATATTAGTTTTGCAATATTTCAGACCCCCACTCTGTTTTCTATGTTCAATCTCATGTACTATACCATAATGTAATGGGTGCCGCTCGGTGAAGTCTGTTGCCGCATTGGTGGGTGTGCTTTGGTGAAGGACTGCGAGGACCAGCAGCCCATTTCCAGCCCAGCTGCGGCCTCTTCCCCCATGTTCCCGCCCACTGCCTGGACACTTGAAAACTTCTTGTGGCCCCCGCTCCCTGGGAGCCACTCGGTGAAGTCTGTTGCCGCATTGGTGGGTGTGCTTTGGTAAAGGACTGCGAGGACCAGCAGCCCATTTCCAGCCCAGCTGCGGCCTCTTCCCTCACGTTCCCGCCCCCTTCCTGGACACTTGAAAACTTCTTGCGGCCCCCGCTCCGCGAGGGCCGTTCGGTGAAGTCTGTTGCCACATTGGTGGGTGTGCTTTGGTGAAGGACTGCGAGGACCAGCAGCCCATTCCCAGCCCAGCTGCGGCCTCTTCCCTCACATTCCCGCCCCCTGCCTGGACACTTGAAAACTTCTCGTGGCCCCCGCTCCGCGTTGGCTGCTCGGTGAAGTCTGTTGCCGCATTGGTGGGTGTGCTTTGGTGAAGGACTGCGAGGACCAGCAGCCCATTTCCAGCCCAGCTGCGGCCTCTTCCCTCATGTTCCCGCCCCCTGCCTGGACACTTGAAAACTTCTCGCGGCCCCCGCTCCGCGGGAGACGCTCGGTGAAGTCTGTTGCCGTATTGGTGGGTGTGCTTTGGTGAAGACTGCGAGGACCAGCAGCCCATTTCCAGCCCAGCTGCGGCCTCTTCCCTCACGTTCCCGCCCCCTGCCTGGACGGATATCATTGACTCCATTGACCCGCATCGCGGGACGCGCGCGGGCGAGCGCCGGGCAAAGCCCGGGCCAAGGGCGGGCCCGTTTTAGCCCGTTCAAGACTGGGAGAGACCGGACCGGGCCACCCCTCTTTCATGTGCTGCATTGATACACAGACAGGTACTTATACGTTAAGGTTTCACCTGGGATTATTCTCAGAAGCATGGCGGGTCAGGAAACAAGGAGCAAATCAACTCTGTCGGCTGGCTCTACAGTAGGTACAATGGAAACATTTATTGTTAGAGCCAATTCCCTTTTATCCCATGAAATTACCATATTGGAACTGCGGCTATCTCAGGAATTAACAACTGTTAAGAGATCATCACTTGGCGGTTTCGCGAATGCTAAAACACCCGAGATGCGTGTGGACACAACCATAAACGAACTCCCGGGGCCTGGTGAGAGCTTAATAGTAAATGAGCCTCCTACAGGGGCTAATATTATACTGTGAATGATATTACTCCATCGGATCTGCCGGACAGTAACTTGCTACTTAATGTTCCTGTTAATCGACCAAATGGTAGTCAAGGAAGCTTAAATAACACGCTGCCATGTGGGAACCGGGAGGGGGTGGTACCAAAAAGGAAACGGGTGGCACAAAAACCTGACGGGAGACAGGCAAAACTAGCTAAGCAATCGAGTTGCCTGATTCCCAAAGGTAGGGCCGCTGTGGACAAAGGTGAGGACATCGCTCCCTTAATGGAGGGGTCGCCCTCTTCCATCCAAGGGGACCGAAACATTAACAACTTGGCACCGTCGGGCACTGATCTGACAATTGAAAACCTGAGTGCTCTATTTAAGATCCTTCTCAAACCCCTAGAAGCTAGACTCCTTAAGATTGAAGTAAGATTATCTAGCATTGAGAAGGCTACAGCCGGGGCTCCTGATAGCCTGGCAATGGTTAAAAAGAGGCTGGAAGGGGAAGGAAAGGATACAAGTCTGGGGGGGGTGCAGTTAGCCAGCACCAACCCTATAGTTAGTTCACTGCAGGTTCAACCGTGCCTTCCTGCTGGGATTCCCTGCTCCCTGCCACTAGTTAGTCCCCCATTGGTAGCTAAGAAGTCTGCTTTATTAGCAGAATATAAAGAGCAAGAGGGTAACATCAATGGGAACAAATTAAGACCTGACTTGCGCCCTGAAGCTAGCCCCCTTGTAGTTGTTCCGGCGGGAGTTCCTGTACTAGAGGCAGGGGTTAGAGAACCTTTTATATCACTCAAATATAAGGTTGTCAGTTGGTTGAATAAGAATAGGCTACTCCCCCCCAAATCTCGAGTGAGATTTTGATGGTAAGAAGGCTCCTTTGGGTAGGCAACACTACCAAAACGGTGAAGGGTGATTGCGTGCTAGTGAATTTTAGGGATCCTAGAATTGTCTCGCATATTTGTGCATGGCGGAACCGTGAATCAGATACTACCATCCAGTCCCTCCCATTGTCCTTTTGATATCCACCATCCCTATTAGGTGAAAATTGGGGGATAGACGAGGGATGGGTAAGAGTGGAACCTAGGGAGGGGAACAGGGGGAACCTGGCCGGGGCGGGCTCTACGCATGTGCCCGACACCTTCTGCAATTACAACCGCTATAGCTGCATTGGCGGGGTGGATTGACTCCATTCTAAGCATGTGGGGGCTGGTGAATGCGTGGAAATGGAGGGTGGTAGTGGCATGCTCCCAAAGTCTAGCGGGGAGCTAGTCCTCTTTCAAGTGGAAAAATTACTAGGTAGTGGCCTGGTAGTGAGCAATAATCCGGGGCAACCGGCATTGGCCATCCCCTGTTTCTAATGACCAGCTTAGTATGGGTGATGACATAAACTGTGTATCCTTTAAGCAGGGTACGCAGGATCTGCTGAAGTCTAACATTACGGGTCCCATAGTCCCCAGGGGGGGAGCCGATAATGACATAAATGCAGGATCCCTACTTATACTGTCCTGGAACTTGGCAGGGTTGGTTAACAAGTTGGATTGTTATGTTATGTTATGTACTGTCTCTTCTATAGCGCGCGGCTACCCCAAAGGGTGTCCCGGCGCTTTGGCAAAGAGACCTGAAACTAAAACACACAACACGGCAGCACGCAGTGGTCCAAGGAATTATGCAGAAAAGAGCCAAGTCTTCAGCTCCCGTCTAAAAGACAGGAGACTGTTGGCTTTCCGGAGGGTGATAGGGAGCTCATTCCAGCGGCATGCCGCCAGGTACCGGAAAGACCGACCACCCATCCGGGCACGTCTGATAGACGGTACATCGGCCTTAGCCAACCCAGCCAACCGCAGCATCCTCCGCGGCGCATAAAAAACCATGCGCTTCCTGATGTAGTTTGGGCCAACAGAATGAAGGGCCTTAAACGTCAGGGTAAGAATCTTAAATACGATTCTTTTGGAGATGGGCAGCCAATGCAGCTTTTTCAGCAGATCCGAGGCTCTTGCTTTCCGTGAAAGGCCGAAAATAGCTCTTGCTGCTGAATTCTGCACTATTTGCAGCCTGGTCAACAAATATTTAGGCAATCCCAAATATAGGGCATTGGCGTAGTCGAGTCGCGACCCAATTAACGCCTGAACAATAATTTTTTTATACTGCAAGGAGAGCAGCGGAAGAAATGTTCTAAGCATCTTCAAGATGCCGAAGCATTTCCCGGCCAGCCCAATAATTTGGGGTCTGAAAGAAAGGCCGTCATCGCACACCACCCCAAGGTTTTTAGCTTGGGTCGACGCCTTCTCAGGGGGAAACATGTCCTGGGGCCACCAAGATTTCCAGCAGGGGTCAGGAGCGCAGCCAAAGAAAAGCAAGAGTGGGGATCGATTATTGATAGAAACAACGTTTGTTTTTTCCAGGAAACCTGGGCTAGAGAGGAGTAAACACGTGCCGGTTATGCTTCTTTTTTTGTTCCAACAGTTGATGGACAGAATGCAGAACAATGTCATACATTCATCCCAGTACAGAGATCTGGGCCTAAATCCATTGTTTTTTTGCACTCCACACCACCCCAGTTCAGACATGGCCATATGCAAATCAGCCTTGACCCTGTGCCTCATGGGAACAGTCCAGCCCGAACTGCCAAGCCATGTCTTTCCTGGACTGGAATCAAGCATCCGAGGACCGGTTTTTGGCTATCAGCCGTCTTCAGCCAGGATAAGTTGACTCCAGTGGTGTGGAGAGCATGGGACTCACGTCTGAGCATACCCATCCCACTCGGGGTGACAAATGCAAAACCCACAGTTGATGGACAGAATACAGAACAATGTCATACATTCACCCCAGTACAGAGATCTGGGCCTAAATGGCTAAATGACTGGGAGTGAGTGTTTGTATTGTCAACGCTCCGTCCATCACCACCTTTGGTTTTTCTTTGTTCGCCCTAAGTTGGCAGGGTATGCTCAGACGTGAGTCCCTTGCTCACTTTGCCACTGGAGTCAAGCAAGCCCGGCTGAAAACGGCTGTAATGCCAGAAACCGGTCCTCGGAAGCTTGAATCCGGTCCAGGGAAGACATGGCTTGGCAGTTCGGGCTGGACTGTTCCCATGAGGCACAGGGTCAGACTGATTTGCATATGGCCATGTCTGAACTGGGGGGGCGGAGTGAGCTAAAGAACGGTGATGGATTAAACCCAGATCAGTTGACTGGGGGTGAGTGTTTGTATTGTCAACGCTCCGTCCATCACCACCTTTGGTTTTTCTTTGTTCACCCTAAGTTGGCAGGGTATGCTCAGACGTGAGACCCTGGCTCACTTTTCCACTGGAGTCAAGCAAGCCCGCGTGAAGACGGCTGTAATGGCAGAAACCGGTCCTGGGAAGCTTGATTCCGGTCCAGGGAAGACATGGCTTGGCAGTTCGGGCTGGACTGTTCCCATGAGGCACAGGGTCAGACTGATTTGCATATGGCCATGTCTGAACTGGGGTGGCGGAGTGAGCTAAAGAACAGTGATGGATTAAACCCAGATAAGTTGACTGGGGGTGAGTGTTTGTATTGTCAACGCTCCTTCCATCACCACCTTTGGTTTTTCTTTGTTCACCCTAAGTTGGCAGGGTATGCTCAGACGTGAGTCCCTTGCTCACTTTGCCACTGGAGTCAAGCAAACCCGGCTGAAGACGGCTGTAATGTCAGAAACCGGTCCTGGGAAGCTTGATTCCGGTCCAGGGAAGACATGGCTTGGCAGTTCGGGCTGGACTGTTCCCATGAGGCACAGGGTCAGACTGATTTGCATATGGCCATGTCTGAACAGGGGTGGCGAAGTGAGCTAAAGAACGGTGATGGATTAAACCCAGATCAGTTGACTGGGGGTGAGTGTTTGTATTGTCAACGCTCCTTCTATCACCACCTTTGGTTTTTCATTTTTTGTTCCGGCACGTTGGGGGGGTAAGGGACGCCCGTCAGGGGGCCTTGTAGTCTGGGTGGGTGTACACCTGGGCTGCAAGGCCAAACACCTGAACACACTATCAGAGGATGTGCAGTGTGTTCTTCTGGAGTGGCTCAATGCATCCAGGCTTGCACTGGTTAATATGTATTCTAGACCAGTGAACATCTCCGGTGAATCAAGAATCATCGAGGAATTGACTCTATTTTTGAGTTCATTGCCTAGTGGTACCCATTTTGTGGTCGGAGGTGATTTAAATTGTCACTACGAGCCTTTACCGGGTTTGACCCAGGGGTTAGACACGGATGAAGACGATCAATGGGCAATACCACCAACGGCTGCTCCATCTCCCAGGGCATGGATGCCACTGGTCATTCAAATCACGGCGTTAACTCTCAAACACTCAATTAGAGCCTGTAATGGATGCGTTCAATCAGATATTCCCCCAAAATGTACATTTAATAAGAAAGGGCAGGAGTCGCGCCTGGACTATATACTGATTGAAACTCGGTCCTGGCCAAAGGTGATTGATTTCAAGGTCATAGAAAGAAGCGACAGTGACCATAACGCATTAATCTTGGAAATATCTTCACCTGATATTGTTATAGAGAAGACTAGTGGTAACGACCTGCCAGACCCAAGATTGGTTTTATCCAACTATAGACGTAGAGTTAAGTGGGCTTACTTATTGTCACATCCGAAGAAGGTCTCCGAGCTTTGTGCCCGAATTATTCCCACTTTTGAAGAAGTTAGTGAATTAATATTTGATTCACATTCTCCTGATACGCATGATAGGCTTGGGATTTTACATGGTCAACTAACTAATGAGTTGGAAGATGTGTTCAATCCTAGGATCACGAAGAAACTGTCCAAGGGAAAAGGAGCTTCATGGTATAATGCCGCTTGTAGAAAGGCGAAGGCCGATCTAGTATCCGCCCTAAAAAAGAATAAAGATAGAGCGGTGATACAGGCCATGAGAACTGACTACAAGAGCCAAGTCCAACTCGCGAAGGAGGAGTGGGAACACGATAATTGGACACACTTAACTGATGCTCTTGCAGTAAGAGACTCACATAGATTTTGGTCTATTGTAAAAACTGGGTCTGATGAGCCGCTGACGGCCGTTGAGGCTAACATAGCAGCTAGTGTCTGGGAGGAATACTTCCGGACTTTGTATGCTGGTGATAATGCCGATTCGGAAGGTGAATCGGGGGGGGGAGCTGTTGTTGAATTCTATCTCACAAACTAATGGCGACGATTTTACCATGAAGGAGGTCTCTGCTGCAATTCACAAACTGGCAGCAGGGAAAGCACCGGGTTAGACAAACTCCCGGGCGACCTCTTTAAGCACGAACCCACAATATGGGCTCCGTATTTGTTGGTTATTTTCAACGCGATCCAGAGGGGCATGTCGGTACCAGGTACTTGGCTGGGCGCAGAGATTGTCCCTATTTTTAAGAAGGGTTCACCTCTGTTCCCAGCCAACTACAGGCCTATTAGCCTGATCGACGTGCCCCAAAAGATCTTTGGGAGGCTGATCCTTGATCGCCTCCAAGAGTGGATGGAGGAGAATTCCATATTGAGTGATTACCAGGCGGGGTTCAGAAAGAACATATCTATAGTTGATCAAATCTTTTGCCTGTCCCTGCTGTTTTGGAAAACGGTCAGAATCGAAGGGGGGAGTCTATATACGGTTTTTGTGGACCTACGTGCGTCCTTCGACTTGGTGCCAAGGGGCAAGCTATGGTCCGTGCTTGCGGAGATGGGGATTCCATCCCATCTCTTGAAATTTCTAATACGGCTTCACCAGGAGAACTACGCACGAGTAAGGTGTGGGAGGAACGGATTATTGTCTGCCAAGTTCCCCGTTGGCAGGGGGGTAAGACAGGGGTGCATTTTAGCACCTACCCTGTTTTGCCTCTACGTCAACTGGGTAATTGATCACTTAAACGGGATAACCAACATCGATGCCCCTAAGCTTGCTGGCAGCAGGGTGCCTGCAATCATGTTTGCAGATGACACCCTGCTGCTGTCGAAATCCCCAATGGGGATTCAATGGGTGTTGGACGGTTTTGAGGCATTTTGCAAGGACCGGGGGCTAGAAATTAACGCCCTTAAAACAAAATGTATGATTTTTAATGCCCCAGCAACCTCTCGTCCAAATCCGAGCATAGGTGATAACAGGTTGGAAAGGGTTCATATTTTTGAATACTTGGGGGTGACCTTAAATGAAAATATGACCTGGGTCCCCCATCAAAATAAATCCCGTCTCAAACTGGCCCAATTATCAGGGGGCATTTTTAAGCTCCCCAATACTTCAACAATTAAACATGTCCACCCACCCATTGAGATTTATAATATACAGGCCAGGGGGGCAGTTGTATATGGTGGTGAACTTTGGGGACATGAGTGCAGACCTGAGATTATTGTCACAGAAAATACATTTCTGAGGCAACTCTAAGCCCTGCCTTCTAGTACGCCTTTGTTGCCACTGAGGCTTCATATGGCCCTTAGACCAATAGATGAAGTCCTGGGACTCAAACCACTAACATTCTGGCGAAGGCTCTAGAGTACACCTGAGCTCCTCAAATATAGGCAGGAATTACTAGAAATTGTAAGCCTAGCAAAAGCGGGCAAAATTCCTTGGCTCAACTATATGAAAAATGAGCTGGGAAAGTTGGGGATTTTGCAATTGTGGACTGACCCGGAGACAGCCTGTACTAGGGTCTCACGAAAGCACCTAGTTAAACTCTATTATGATAGCAAATTAAGGGCTTCTATACAGAGTGTGCAAAGTGGAACCCTAATTGATTCTTTTTTTAAAGAAAAAGATTTTTACGCATTTGAGTCTGTGCTGGATGATATTTTTCCTATTTTAACTTAGAAAGCTGTACTTACAGTGGAGGTATGGTATTCTGCCAAATAGAGCTTTTACTAGCAAATGGAGCACCTCCACTGCAAAATGTTGTCCGGGCTGTAATTATGACTTGGAAAATGACCTGCATATTATGTTTTTCTGTCCGACTTATAAAAAAGCAAGAAGGTATTGGCTTGTGCCTTTGTGCAGAAATCTGTGTTTTAACCAATTTATGCAGGCATATAGAATTCTAAAAACTGATTTATCCGCTATTATAGTTTTTGCTGTAGCAACATTTTTGGCAGCATTTTGGATCAAGCATAGGAATTTTGTAACCAATGACTAATTTTGAAGCTTTTGTACATGCTTTATTGTATCAAATTTTTAAAACCATTATATCAGATTTTTAATGATGAATTGTAAAATGAATTAATTTTGAATGTGCTATCGTTGAATGGGAATTTTTACCATCTTGCTATTGCGTAGATTCTTGTTTTAATGATGATGTATGTATCTTTTATGGCTAAGTCAGCCGAAATAAAGACAATAAAGAAAGAAAGAAATGTTCCTTGAGAAAATAGTGCCCTTTCAGAAGCGTTTGTCAGTCTAAAAGGTGTTCCTTTTCATGAATAAATCATCCATATTGATCAGCCTCTGTTTTGGGAAAGACACTCTTCTTTTCAACTTGTCTTTCCTTGAAGATCTCAGCAAGTCTTGTTGGCTTACTGGACTGGCACAAAATGTCAGATTTGTACTCAGCTCATAAAGGTAGGTGTGTTTCTCCCACTAAAGAGTTCATGTATGGCATGTCATCATTAGGCCCCATTTATTTTGAGAGCCAGGCGGAAAATGGTGTTCTGTTGCTTACTTTATTAGTCTTGGTATACTGCCATATGCTGTTAGTCCTTTCCTGGACAGTTAGTTCTTGCGAATGTTTTATGAATGTATGTTTGGTTGCCTTCTATTGTTAGGACTGCACCGTCTTTCTAGCCAAGACAGTGTTAAAGTGGGCCTTTACTGCTTTGCAATGGCCGCTAGTAGGGCATTAGCACCATAGATAGTGCAGGGCTAGAAGATGACATGCTAATGGAAGAACCCATGCCTATCCTCTGATACTACCCTCCACCCCCAGCATTAATATGTATGTCAAAAACACACATATAACTTTCTCTGAGATATAAAACAGCTGTGCATGAAATAAAAGTTCATACGTAGGCCAGTAAAGTGTCAGGCTTGAGAGACGACTATATATGGGTGACCAATCCCCTTTTCCACTGTTTTTGTTTTATTAAGGTTTTCTAATCATCATTTTCACCATGCACTTACTTTACTTAGAAAACTCTTTTCTGTCAGTTTAATTCCTAACACCTACCCATCTCGTTCACATACGTCATTTCAAATGCATTTGTTTCTATGTATGGCAGAGCAATGCTGTTGGTTGCCATTCAACAAATCACAAATATTCTCTTACGGCACTAACCCACACATAGCCCCATTATTCACAAATTAAGCAAAAGCCTCAATGTGTATCTCGCGCTTCTCCCTTAACGTCATGCTCAGCAGTTCCTGTTTGGCCTCCACTTGACAATAACATTTCAGGTGCATCCATTCTGGCCCTCCACTGCACAACTTACCGACCAGGACATTTGTGCACTCAAGACATCATTCCTTTACTTGGACTAAGAAACTTTTCTGTTGATCAAGTAGGGCTGAAAAGGCCTACGTGTGGCCATTGCTAGCCGTTTCTTCTTGTGGTGCTATATCCGGTGCCCTACAGGTCGTTTGTCAGGCCATTGGCCTGGCTGTGGTATTATACTTACTGGCACAAGTAATGCAGCCACTCCACCACCGGTCCTGGTTCATTCTCTTCCATTATATATTTGATCCTTTCCTTAGTGTCTCAGATCCTTCTGTTAGGATTCACCGCAGAGCACTGGGACTCAGCTAGCCATAAAGCTCTTATTGTCACCAGATATTTAACCACAAAAGGCTCAAGCAGGCATGACTCCACATCTCTATGTGCCAAGCATAATTGTCAATAGGTTTAAAAGTCTGCCTATTTTATCTGGGCCCTCAAAGAATCAAGAATTGTATTGCTGGCTATGAAGTTGTGGGTCATATCTCAATCTGTTAATGTGATCAAGTAGGTGGCTGTGTCGCCCAGGCTCCCTTACTTTTCAGTTCAGTTATATTTTTCTCTTTAGTTGGCTCGGCAGCACCCATATGCAGATTCAGCACATGCACAAAATGCAATTCCACCTATGATACAGAGGAAATTATAGAAAGAGAATCCTCTCTCCAATTGCTGAGGGACATAGGTCTGTCACACTGAGCTTTGTCAGCACAGCAAAGTTTGCATTCAACTACCACTTATTAGTGAACTTATTGAAGACAGCTTTAAACATGCTGCCACTCACAAATAATATCACAGAATGAATTTTGGTTTGTAACCAATAATTAGAGCCTCACCTTTCCTCCATAATCAAAGCCAAATTCTACCAAATGGGTAATGTCTTGTATCCCTCAGGCATTTCCTTTGCCAAGCTGTTAAACATCTGTATGTAATCTGTGAAAACTCTGCGTACCTTGCAACCCAAAACTCTGTTCTGGAGCACTCGAACTTCTGAAATGTCACGAAAAATATACCAGTGATCTATGAGAACATCTTTTATGCCAAATACAAGGTGATACCTGGTGAGGACTTATATTTATTAGAGTACCAAAGGGATTAGTTACTTTCTGGAAATCGACCTAATATGATTATCTTCTATATGAACAGCATCTTAATAGAGCCCTGAAGAAGTCCATCTGGATGAAACACATAAGCTACTGTGGCTATTAATGTTAAAAGAAGGAGAATATGAGCAAGAATAAAGAATTTTGCTGAAATCACATTTATTGGAAAATATGAATTGTTGAAATTGTGCATGAAACATTATGAGCCTGGTGCTAAATATTTATGAATATTAAACAATATTATATATTGAAAAATAGTACTGAACCATTATAACTGTTCTGTGCTCAGAATCGCTTCCCATTGAAAGTGGAAAGGGTTGAACTTTTGATTCATTTTTTCTCAACCTCTTTTGTATATTTGTTCTCTGTGAAACAGGTAATATCACTGTATCATCTACAATTCATTATCTACAGAATGAACCAGAAAGTAAACTAAGATATCAATCAGTGGTAATGGAAGAAATGTGTTGGTCAATTGGCACTGACATATTTGTCTCTCAACCCAGGAAATGTTCCAGGTCTGACATAAAATAGAGGCTGGGGCTAATATTTGATCCCAGTCAAAAACGTGTAATTAAATTTAAGTCACTGAGTCTAGGAGTACAACGTTTCAAATGTTCATTCTCAGGAGGAATCTATCTTTCCGATAAACTAAGCACCAAAGACTCCTATCAGAGCCCTAGTCATACTTAAGGCCTGATCATGAGTTTGGCGGTCCTATTTCCATTCTGCTGCAGCAGCGGTACCAAGAAGACCACCACGGTGACTGGCTTACGATGTCACTGCTGGGCCAGCAGAGGTGTTTCTGATGGTGTGGAATATTTTTTGATGTGTCGATACAGGTGTGTATATTTTGACTTCAAAAGTGTTAAATGCACCCATATGCATGACACATGTAAAAAAGTTCCTACTACCAGTACTTTACCATTACTGGAGTCTGAACCATATGTACCCAGTCCAATCAATGGGTAAATACTGCAAAACGGACTTGCCTGGATTTTGGCTCCAACAGGGTCGTTTTCTTCAGGGTCAAGATGCTGTTGTCAAGGGGGGCCCTCGAAGAAGAGATTCACGTGGGAGATTGAAGGAAATAAAAGGATATGTGTTAGTATGTACCCCAATTCCCTCAATTCCACTTACTCGAAGCAGGCGGTCTTCCCTCCACAGTCGGCTCGACCAAAAGTCAACTTGTAATTCCAAAGGCAGTGAACTTGTCTGTATCACTCTCTGACAGCTGCTTTCCCCCTGCCGCCATTGAGAAGCTCAGCGGATGGGTGACAGTGTTCCGGGGGTCTTTCATTCAGCCAACCGCCAACATCGTAATACGTCAGACGACCCGCCAAGTGTGTGGTGGGGTTTTGGACACCATTCCGACAGCGGTACCCCTACCGTCAAACTCATAATCAGGCCCTAAACCGTGATTACCATTACTGAAGCATGATCTGCACATGTCTTCATAGACAGATTACAAGAAGGTAGCCAAACTGTACCTAAACCTGAAATGTGAAGATTACATAAACAATCCCCATAGCTGCTCAGTTCACTCTTGTAACGATTGAAATCCTGAAAAGGCCCATGATTTCTGCAGATGTTGCATGACATGCCTCACAAGGCACCAAATGTAGCTGTCAAGTGGCCCACATCACATATAACACCTCTTCAGTGAGTCCTTGATATTTTAAGCAAGCAGTAGTTTGCTTAAATGGACAATGAACTCCTTTGTATGATATTGTAGTTGAACACATTGATTATATGTGCTCCTGACTAAACAGCCAGGTGTCTGAAAGTGTCAAATATGTTCTTTTTACATTCTCTTCGTTTGTATTTAGTGCGAGCTTTCCATCAATAATCAATTTTCAAACTTGTAAATAATAAGCCCATGTCATTAGTGTAACAAGGTTTTTGGTGTATTAAATTGTGACGTTTAATCTTTTATGTGTTTTCAGCGTTTATATTTATATAGGTTGCATGTTCAGCAAACATTTGATTGCCAATATTTCTCATGGTTTCATGTCTTCTTAATGATAAATAGGATGTATACATCATGTATATAATTATTAAAATCAAGATCATATGAATCATTCCATGATATTTATCAAATGTGCTTAGTAATTAAACTTATATTTTCTATGTAATGAATTTGATTTTCTCATCAACTGCTAATTATTGAATTCTTTATTTCATTTAGCCAAGCTTGACATGAAATTCTACTAAAGAAAAAGGAAAAAAGAACATTTGAATCAATTTAATAATTAAGAAATTTTTACTCTACACATTTAATCATGATATATCCAATCTACCTTCATTATACTTCTAAAGTTACTTTTAAGAACAAAATTACTTTGGATCAATAGTGAGCAAGGACAGCGCACAGAGGCCATTGGCAAATGCAAATGTGCCACCAATGAGACTGATCCCACCATCTAATCCTGCATACTTGCAAAAATGCATGTATCTTCATTCAGCTTCCTTTAAAGCATATTACCTTAATCTTCAAACTACAAAATGAGTGAGATGCTGCTCATTCTCTTCAGTGGAATCACTTGCTCTAAATGCCTTCATCATTCTCCATGATCATCATCTCTATTGATTTCAAAAGGTTCACCATTCAAAACAACTAAATTCCAGACCCCCGTGGTTGAGAGGTAAGTGATCCCTCCTGTGCTCAAACGAATTGAAACAAAACGGGCTTAGCCCACACAGGGACTAGAGAGACCAAGGCAAATCCCACTAGCCTCGTAGCTGAATGTTTGAGGATGGCCATCAGTGAGCCAGTCCCAGCTAGATAACAGTAGGGGGTACTCAGGCTGCAGAGGCAGATTAGGTGGGAGAGAAAAGGCCCAGGCAATTGACAGGACCAGTCCATATGGGAAAGCATGAAAAGAAAGCAACAGACGCAAAACAGAGGCATAAAAGTGGCAATCATTATGAGCACAATGGCACAACAGATCCAGTAGAAGCCAGGAGAGGCAGGCCTACCTGATTGCCCATCACCCAGCACAATGGCCCCTGAGGTGCCTCGCCTCTGCAAAGAGAGCAAACAGGGTCACCAATAACAAATACAAGGATTATAGGCCACAGGCAATGGGGTAAAGAAAGAAGGAACTTGAGCAATGTTGGGAGTTTACAACCCTCGTCTGATGCATTATTCCCAAGTCAACCCAAAAGGGATGGTCATTAAATCCCCTAAGGCCGCCTGTCTCCCTCGGTGCCTATATGCTTCCCATTTCATCAACAGCATCTCCTTCTGCCGTACATTAAGCTGTGAAGGTGAATCGCTGTGGTACAAGCAACGTAATGCAGCAACAGCTAAGCCA